>NW_023601212.1:87284865-88542419 GCF_014898055.3 Talpa occidentalis | reverse complement strand
AGACAAAGAGAAACTCCGGAATTTCATTGCGACTAAACCCCCACTCCAAAAATACTACAAGGAATCCTAAAGCCAGAACCTCAGAGGGACGAATAACAACGAAAGAAGACCAAAAAAAAAAAAAAGTTATAAAAGAGTAAATAATAAAATCAAAGGAAAGACAAATAATGCAAATACAGATGCTACATATCATATTAACTCTAAATGTAAATGGACTAAACTCTTCAATAAAAAGAACAGAGTTGCACCTGGATTAAGAAACAAAACCCAACCTTTTGCTGTCTCCAGGAAACACATTTAGCTACAAAAGATAAAAATAGGCTCAAAGTCAAAGGATGGAAAAACAATCCTACAAGCAAATGGGCCAAAAAGAAAGCAGGAACAGCTATACTTATATCAGATAAAACAGACTTCAAACTCAAAAAATAAAAGAGACCCAATGGTCACTACATTATGATTAAGGGGACAATACTTCAAGAAGAATAACACTCATTAACATATACTCACCAAACGAAAGAGCACCAAAATTATCAGACAACTGTTCTCTCTGAAAACAGACATCAGAGAAAACACATATGTAGTGGGAGACTTCAACACACCACTATCAACAATGGATAGATCAACAAGACAAAAAATAAGTAAAGAAACTAAAGCTCTAAATAAGGACCTAGAGCATTTGGGCTTAACAGACATCTATAGAACACTAAACCCAAAAAAAAACGGAGTACACATTTTCTCAAGCGCACACGGATCATTCTCCAGGATCGATCACATACTGGGGCACAAGACAAACATCAACAGATACACCAAGATTGAAATCATACCAACCATCTTTTCTGACCACGAAGGCATCAAACTAGAAATAAATCATAAAAAGAAGGCAAGGAACTATCCTACCTCATGGAGATTAAAAGCCACACTACTGGAAGACCACTGGACTAACGAGGAGATCAAAGAAGAAATTAAAAATTCTTTGAATTGAATGACAAGGAGGACACCAATATCCTAAATGTATGGGATGCAGCAAAAGCAGTAATAAGAGGAAAATATATAGCAATAGAAGCTCACATCAAAAAACAAGAAAGAACTCAAAGAAACAACCTAATCTCGAAGCTCAAAGATCTAGAAAAAGAACAACAAAAAACCCCAGAACCAGTAGAAGAAAGAAATAATAAAAACCAAAGCAGAAATAAATGAAATTGAAACTAAAAAAACAATCCAAAAGATCAATGAAACCAAGAGCTGGTTCTTTGAAAAAATAATAAAATAGACAACCCCTAGCCAGGCTCACAAAGAAAAAAGGGAGAAAGCACAAATACACAGAATCATCAATGAAAGAGGAGAAATCACAACGGACACAGCAGAAATCAAAGAATAATCAGTAACTACTATGAACAGTTATATGGAACAAGTTCAACAATCTAGAGGAGATGGACAAATTCCTACAACTCTACAATCACCCAAAGCTAGATAAAGAAGAAATAGAACACCTAAACAGACCAATTACAAGCAGCGAAATTGAAATGGTAATTAAAACTTCCCCAAAAACAAAAGCCCAGGACCTGATGGATTTACAAATGAATTCTACCAAACATTCAGAGACGAATTAGTGCCTATCCTTCACAAACTCTTCCAAAAAATTGAGAAGGAAGGGACAATACCAAACACGTTCTATGAAGCCAATATTACACTAATACCAAAACCGAATAAGGACAACACAAAAAAGGAAAACTATAGGCCAATCTCCCTAATGAACACTGATGCAAAAATCCTCAATAAAATTTAGCTATCAGAATCCAACAAATGTATCCATAAGATAATTCACCACGACCAAGTTGGATTCATTCCAGGGGCACAAGGATGGTTTAACATCCGAAAATCAATCAACGTTATCCAACACATCAACAAAAAGAAATATAAAAACCATATGATAATATCAATAGATGCTGAGAAAGCTTTCGACAAAGTGCAACACCCATTCATGATAAAAGCCCTTGAAATTCTTGGGATACAAGGAACATACCTCAACATCATAAAGGCCATCTATGACAAGCCAACAGCCAGTATCATTCTCAATGGTGAAAAGCTGAAAGCAATTCCATTAAGATCTGGAACAAGACAAGGATGTCCACTCTCACCACTGCTTTTCAATATAATACTGGAAGTCCTAGCCAGAGCAATAAGACAAGAGAAAGACATCCAAGGAATCCAAATAGGAAAAGAAGAAGTCAAACTATCACTATTTGCAGATGATATGATAATATACATAGAGAACCCCAAAATCTCCACAGAAAAACTAATTCAACTCATCAATCAATTCAGTAAAGTGGCAGGATACAAAATCAACACGCAAAAGTCAGTAGCCTTCCTATACACAAACAATAAATCTGAAGAAAAGAAATAAAAAAAAACACCCTTTTATTATCGAAACAAAAAAAATCAAATATTTGGGAATAAATCTACAAAAGAGGTAAAGGACCTATACAAAGAAAACTATAAAACACTGTTAAAAGAAATAGAAGAAGACACAAAGAAATGGAAAGACATCCCCTGCTCATGGATTGGAAGAATAAACATTATTAAAATGGCCATCCTACCAAAAGCAATATACAGATTCAATGCTATTCAATCAAAATCTCAATGGCATTCTTCAAAGAAATAGAACAATTATTGATGAAATTCATATGGAATCACCAAAAACCCCGAATAGCCAAAGCTCTACTGAAAAAAAAAGAAGGAAATGGAGGCATCACACTCCCAGACTTCAAACTATACTACAAAGCCATAATCATCAAAACTGCATGGTATTGGAACAAGAACAGACATACAGACCAATGGAATCGAATAGAAAATCCAGAAATAAACCCACAGATTTATGGTCAACTAATCTTTGACAAAGGAGCAAAGACTATGCATTGGAGCAAAGAAAGTTTGTTCAATAAATGGTGCTGGGAAAACTGGGTCGCTACATGCAAAAGAATGAAGCTTGACCACTACCTCACACTATACACAAAAATCAACTCAAAATGGATTAAAGAACTAGACATAAGACCTGAAACCATAAAATACATAGAAGGAAATATAGGCGAAACACTACGGGATTTGCACATCAAAGACATCTTTACAGACACATCACCCAAAGCAGTGATAGTGAAGAGAAAGATAAACAGCTGGGACTACATCAAATTTAAGAGCTTCTGCACAGCAAAAGAGACAATAACAAAAAAAGAGAAACCCCACCAACTGGGAGAACATTTTTGCACCCAACACTAATGATAAAGGACTGATCACAAAAATCTGCAAAGAGCTGATGAGACTCAGCAACAACAAAGAAAATAATCCAGTCAAAAAATGGGCAGAAGAGCTAAAAAGAAACTTCTCTGAAGAGGAAATGCAAATGGCCAACAGACATATGAAAAAATGTTCAACATCACTTGTCATCAGGGAAATGGAAATCAAAACTACCATGAGATACCATCTCACACCAGTGAGAATGGCACATATTAAAAAACTAGCAACAACAAATGTTGGCGAGGATGTGGAGAAAAAGGAACTCTTGTGCACTGTTGGTGGAGTGCAAACTGGTCCAACCACTATGGAGAGCTGTGTGGAGATTTCTGGACCTACTAAACATAGAGCTTCCACAGGATCCAGCAATTCCACTCCTAGGTATTTACCCAAAGACACAGAAACATCAATTCCAAAGAGCACCTGCCACCCTATGTTTATAGCAGCACTATTTACAATAGCTAAGCTTTGGAAACAACCCAAATGCCCAAAAATAGATGACTGGATCAAGAAGATGTGGTACATATATACCATGGAATATTACTCAGCATTCAAAAAAGATAAACACATGCAATTTGCAGCAACATGGATGGCACTGGAAGGGATCATGCTCAGCGAAATAAGCCAAAAAGAAAAAGATAAATACCGGATGGTCTCACTCATAGCAGGAATCTAGAAAACTTAAATAAGGGACCAGGAAATGAATATAAGAAAGTGAAAATCAAAATCAACAAAAAACTATGAACCAGAGACACTTTTTGGGGGTGGGGGGGGGGAGGGGAAGGATTGGGGTCAGAATGGGGCGTTTGCAATTGTATGGGGGAATATAAAAATAAAATTTAATATTTAAAAAAAAAAAACAGTAAGGCAACTAAAAAAAAAAAAAAAAAAAAAAAGAAAGGGAGCGAGGGAGGAGCACAGGGGACTGAGGTGATGGTGCACGGAAGCACTGGTGAAGGAAACTATGGGGACTAAACCTGAGGGGGTGGGGGAAGTAAATATTGTATAAAAATGAACAACGATGTAAAAAAATTTTTTTAATAAAAAAAATTTATATTGAAAAAAAAAAAAAAAAAGAATACACCAGGACCAAACTACACTAGTTGCTTAGCGAACAAAATAAATGCATGTAAGATTCAGTCTTCTATGCTATCTTGGTAGAACAGTCATTACTGTCCCCAGGACATTGGTGATTTCTTTGAAATATGCTTACCCTGGATCCTCCAACGAATATGTGCCCAAACAAATAAAATGTTCATGTCTGGATTTAAAAAAAAAAAAAAATAAAAATAAAAATAAATAAAAATAAAAAACAGTGAGATATGGCTATGTACCTATTAGAATGACCCAAATCCAGAACACTGATAACACGAAAACTGGTGAGAATTGAACAGGAACTCTCCTTCATACCTTGTAGAAATACAAATAGTTCTGTCATTTTGGTAGACAATTTGGTGTTTTTTATTTTTATTTTTATTTTTTACAAAACTATACACTTACCATATGATCCAGCAATTGTGCTTCTTGGTATTTACCCAACAACCTGCTTACAGATGGTTAGAGCAGCTTTGTTCATAATTGTCAAAATTTGGAAGCCACCAGGATGTCTTTCAGTGAGTGAATGGATAAATAAACTGTAATACACCAGACAATGGAATAATAGTGCTAAAAAGAATTGAGCTATCAAGCCATGAAATGACTGGGAGAAACCTTAAATGCATATTGCTAAGTCAAAGAAGCCAATTTGAACTGGTTTTATACTATATGATTCCATCTATATTACATTCTTGAAAAAGCAAAATTATAAAGACAGTAAAAAGATCAGTTGTTGCTATGGATTGGGAGAGAAGAGAGGCTATATGGGCAGAGAATAGAGGGTTTTTAGGGCAGTAAAAATATTCTTTTTGATAATATAATAATAGATACATGTCACCATACATTTGTCAATACCCTGAGAATATAAAACATTGGGAATGAACCCTCATGTAAACTATGGACTTTGGGTGATTATGATGTATCAATGTAGATTCTTCAATTGTGAAAAATGTGCTGCTCTTATGGGGAGTATTGACAATGGAGGAGGCTACACATGTATGGGTAGATGGCATATGGAAAATCTCTATATTGTCCTCTCAATTTAAAAAAAATTATTTTATATATATTTTTTACATCATTTTTCATTTTTGCACAATGTATGCATTTTCATCTTGGTTATAGTCCCATACAATTCCCTCCCCCCGTTATTTTGACCTTAATCCCTCCTCTCCTCCTCCCCCATAGTGTGTTATTGTAAACCTACAGCTGCTCTTAAAAATTGTCTTTAAAAATAAATCCCAAAAACTTTTTTAAATTAAAAAATTGAAATGCTCTTTAGTTATACAAATAAATAATTTACAAGAGATTTTAATTTTAATTTCTTCTAATATTTATGCCTGCAGATACATTTCATGTCTTATTGCATTGGCCCAAATCTAAGTCTTAGTCGCAAAAACAGCTCCAAATCTTGTCTCATCTTTCCCTCTTCTTTTTACCACTTTACACTTTTGTAAATATTCAAGAGAACTAAGTGTAACTTAACAATATTTTTGTTTCCCACTAAAAGAATAAGTATTTGTTTTTTCTATTTTTCATCATCCACTGATTTAAGTGAATCCAGGGTGTAGAATAGTGTCTCCCAAATGGTTACCCTTGTGTTCTAGTGTGTATGTATGTGTATACTTAATTTCCAATCAACAGTATTAAATGTAATTACAGTTTAAAATTTTTTTTCTTTAAAAATGAGTGCCTCCAAATATATACTGTAGGAACATTAATGCAGGATAGGAGAGCTCATGAAGGTAGGTTCATGACCCAGTCTGCACACTGCCACCTGACACAATGACTTTGGCTAGTATGAAGTCTTTTAGTTAGTCATTATCATGCTGGATGGACCTTTTCAGGGTCATCAGTTGTCACCACTGGCACTAAAATTTAAGATAATTTTCACAGTCCCATACAACATAGGTAATGAGAGGAATTGTTAAGGGAAGAAAGGAGCAAGAGAAGTCTTATCAACTTGTGGAGAGATTATTAGGGGCAGAGTTGTAGATGTACAGTTTGTATCCTTGTGTAGGGACCCATTCCCTTATTTCTTTCCCTTTTTCTAATGTGGACATGTCAGTAGGGGATAAACACACCATGATGCCTTCCAGCTGTTTGCAGGAGTTTGGCAGTGCCAGCCCTCAGCAATTGGAGACATTGAGGCCCATGTGAAGTTATACTTTCTACCAGAGTTGGGGAAGAAGCTTTGGTCCCATGGGGCAGCCCCTGCCACCAGGAAAAGGGAGTGCGGCTTGTCCGAGTTACCTTTTTGTTCAAATAACTATTAGGGCTACTTGGAGACAATTTGACCATTTGCATTTCAGTCATAAGTTAATGTACACATGGCACAAGCCATTACTCTACAATAGAAAGTATATACAGCAATGATACTGAAATGCAGAAAGTTAATGAGGAACAAAAATATAATAAATTGGTAAATTTACTTGAGACTGACCTTCACCAGATCTGAAAGTTGCATTCATCTGCTAGAAGTCTTACATGGTGCACTGAAATAGCCTTCACAACTAAAGTTAAAAATAGAAAATACAGTGACAATTACATACAATTTGGCTTTTCATTTATTGAGAATAATGACTCTCCACACCTGCAATGTGTTATTTGTAGAGAAGTATGTGCAAATATCAGCTGGAAACCTTTTATTGCAACTTATCATTTAGAACAACAATTATGTTTTTAAAAATCACCACAAAATTTAGAATTCCAGACATCAGAGTTTTTGTCTTTTTGTGATGCCTTGCAACATAGTAAAATTCTGTTCTGAAACCAACTCACATCTTTTTTCCCTTTCATAAATAATTTAAAATAAACCTGCCAACTTTACATCACAAGTTAAATGGGGACAAGTCAAAACTTCTTAATTGTATGAAAATTGTAATGTAATCTTTATAACGTACAATTTAACAATATAGTGCTAACAATAGACCATTTTTAAACAAAGAAGTCACTTTTTTTCAATGCTGAAATGATTGAAAAATCACTAGTGGCTTAGAGTAATGTATTTATTACAAGAGAGGATCATGAGGTAAAAAAATTCGAAAACCTAGTAGTGTAGGAACAGCTCCCCATTTACTAGCTCTAAGGTTTTGGACAAGATACTTGACTTTTCTGATTATCAATTTTCCTCATCCTTAAAAATTGGCAAGTGACACCTATTGTTGGGGGAGGGTTGTGGTGGTGATTGCATAAAAATATATGAAGTGCTGTGTACAGAGTAGATGCTCATAAGTGGAAGTTATTACTATTGATTTATTCATAACACATGTATTGAGCCCCTGCAATGTGTCAGGCATGGGGTCACATACTCAAGTTAAAAGAACAGGTGGGATAAAATATCAACTCTCCAGTGTTAGCTTAAAGATGACAACACTATGCAAAGTACAATGATTGAGCATGATTTTTGATTGATTGATTAGAATAGTAGGGATTTCCTGATATACTAATAACAGTGACTCATTTATGGAAAGCTTTTTTATGTGCCTGGAATTATGTTGAATACTTTACTCACATTGGCATTTGATGCTTGCAACAAACCTTTAAAGTATTTCTTGTTATTATCATAATATCCATTCTATAGATGAAGAAACTGAAACCCAGAAAGAATAAGTAGTAAGCAAGGGGTAGAGTTGGCAATGAACCCTGGGAGTTTGGCTTCAGACCCTACACATTAGCCACTCTGCATTGATCTGAGAGTGTCTTTTATTAATTTTTAAAAATATGTATTTTATTTTTTAGAGCAGTTTTAGGTTCACAGCAGGGTGGAATGGAAAGTAGAGATTTCCCATATACTCCTTACCACCCCTTGCTCCCACCATTGTATAGCCTCCCCCACTACCAACACCCCCACAAGAGTGGCACATATATTATAATGAAATAAACCTACATTGATACATCATTATCACCCAAACTCCATAATTCATATATTTTATATAGGGTTTTGTTTTGATGTTGTCCATCCTTTGGGTTTGGACAAATGTGTAATGATATATATATCTACCATTATAATATCAGACAAAATAGTTTCACTGTCCTAAAAATCCCCTGTACTCCACCTGTAGATCCCCTTTTCTCCATTAATCCCCTACAATCGCTGTTCTTTTTACTTTTTAAAAAGTAAAAAGTAGTTCTGCCTTCTCCAGCTATATAATTGGAATCATACATATCATAGTTGTATTTGGGGATTGACTTTTTTCACACAGTATAATTCTCTGGAGACTCATCCAGTTGTTGTGTGTAGGAACAAATTCTCCTTTTTTATTGTCTGTGGTATCCCATGACACAATTTGTTTGTGTTGATGGACTGCTGGATAAATGCCCTTTTTTTTTTTGCCTATTATGAATAAAACTGCTAGGTACACTCATGTGCAAGTTTTTGTGGGAATGTAAGTTTTCATTTCTCTGGGATAAATGCCCAGGAGTATGATTGCTGGATTGTATGAGTGTTTAGTTTAATAAGAAACTGCCAAATTGTTTTCCAGAATGGCTGTGTATCATTTTACATTCCCACTAGTTATGTACAAGTGATCCAGTTTCCCCATAGCCTTGCCAACCTTTGGTGTTGTCACTTTTTGTATTAGCCATTCTGATAAGTGTGTAGTAATTACATCGTAGGTTTTAATTTGCATTTCCCTAGTGGCTAATGATGTTGAACCTGGTTTCATGTGTTTATTTGTTGTCTGTCTATCCTTGCTACGTGGAATTTCACATAGCAAAATTTTTAATTTTTTAAAACTTTTTTCTTTTTTATTGAAACAACATTCCATTATAACGTCGTGTAAGTTTCAGGTGTACATCATTGAGAACCAACATGTATATATTCTAAGTTAAAGTCACCACTAAACATCCAGTTCCATTTTTTTACCATACGCCTTTTGGAGTAATGGTAAGGGAAATATAGCTAAGAAAATTGATAAATAGGATGAGGATCATAGATTCAGGAGCAAGGCCTAAAGAATAGAGTAGAGTTGACCTGGTTGAGATTATTGGCTAACAATGGCAGACATTATTGGCTAACAATAGTGAGATGGGATGGAGGAAGTTTGAGAAGAGGAAGCAATGTTGAAGATGATGTAGTAGTATTTGATGGAAAAGATGAGAAATTATACTGAGGGTATATATGTAGCAGGGGCAGAGAGAAAGGAGCTGCTATTTGGAGAATCACAGCCCAGTGACCAATGTGTTCAACATATATAATAACAGGTGGCATATGGAATTTTCCCCAAACATTGACCTCAGCTATCAAAAACACAATGGTACTCCTGTTCTGGAAATTGGGTAGAGGGATGGTAAATTAGGTAAAATTAGAAGTATTTTGCCTGGGAGGATGCCCCAGCATTACAAAGTAATTCAGTATATTCCTCCTAAGATGACTGCTATAGAAGCCATTGGTTTTGGCAGAAGTTGGTGAGTCACACCTATTCGAATGGATGAGCTTGTCGTCAGGTCCAGTCACATTCCTGATAATATGGGATCATGGCCCTGAATCTCCTTCCTGATAATCTGAGGAATTTAAGGCATTTGGAGCAGGATTGGTCTAGAACAAAAGAGGGGTCACTAACTGGACAAATAGAAGTGCCCCTTTAAGAAAAGCTAATTGAATCTCAAAGGCGTGGACATGGCAGCTTTTATGAAGTTCAGCTGGGATGAGGAGGCTGGGACTTGGAGGGCTCTGTGTTTAGTGTGATTACGAGAACCTGATGCAGGCCTCTTTACATTCCGTGCTGGGGTCCTGGGCAGAGTCCTCAAGTTAATGATGTTTCTCTAAAAGTTGGGAGATGCATATTAGTTATGAATTTTTGGTTGTAAGCCACAGAAGTACCAGCCAAATGGGTTTATGTGAAAAAACAAAACAAAACAAAACACCAACCAAGTCCTTGGCTTACTAGTTCTCAGGCATGGCTACATCAAGAAGTTTACACAACATTGTAGCTCTCTCTCCTTGTCTCCCTTCCTTTTTCTGTATTGTTCATTTTTTTTAAAGCATATATTTTTTAAAGTTTTATTTATATGAGAACTGGGGTACAGGCCAGATGGCAGGAGGGTGAGAGGATTCACCAGAGACAGAGTGGAGAACAGAACAGGCAGACTGACTGAAACACTACTGAGGGGAGCAGCGGATGAGACAGGAGAGGTCTGCCTTGCCAAGTGGGTTGCTCCGAGGCTGGTGGGGATCGAACTGGCACTGCCGAGGCTGCGGACAGCTTCACAGCGCTGCGTTCAACTGCCTGCACCACCAGAGAGGCCCTTTATTGTTCCTTTTAAGGCGGTTTCCAATTAGTTATAAAGATAGACATAAGTAGCTTTAGAATTACATGGTCCTTAGTATCTAAGATCTTTTTTTCCCCCTAAGCAATCCTGTTTATTTATTGATTGCTTTACATTAAGGGTTTAAAGTAAATAACCATTTACTTAGAAAGGTTGCTTTATCTAAAATAGTTTGGCTGTAATTGTAGTTGCCTTTAGAAGGTCTGTTTTTGAGATTTCAGAAGCTGTCATAGGCATACGCTTATAAACCAATGAATGCCTAAGATCTTGGAAGGCAGAGTGTAGGGTAAGGTAAAAAAGTATCAGGCTTTTCTGCCCTCCTGCCATTAGGATGGATGATGGATCCTTGTGGTCCTGAAGCATGCCTGATGGTGGGCACCTGGAGTAGGGTGTGGGCCTACGTAAGTGGGTACACCTGGGCTGAGAGACTGCGCTTACAAGGCGGCATCACGAGGTTGCCAGCGGAACAGGAGAGCAAAAGGAGCAGAGAACCAGAGGCCGTGAGAGAACTCTGGAGAGCCCAGGAAGAGTGAATATTTGCTGGGCGCTAGGAGGCCTGCCAGGCTTTTGACCCCCCCGCCCCCCCAGGACCCCTGCCTGCCGTGTACCTGGTAAATCCCAATAAAAGCCTGTAAAAGCCACCAAGGGCTCCAGGATTCTCTCTTTCATCCATCTGCAACGGGTCATAGGATCCTGCTCGGTGGCTTCCTACCACTACAAAGAGTATCCCTTC
This sequence comes from Talpa occidentalis, assembly GCF_014898055.3. NCBI lineage: Eukaryota > Metazoa > Chordata > Mammalia > Eulipotyphla > Talpidae > Talpa > Talpa occidentalis. The sequence goes on along the minus strand of NW_023601212.1, from coordinate 88,531,036 downwards.
TCAAGCACCCCTATGGGCTGTGATTTGTCCCCAGCCCACCTTGGAATAATCAGTGTTTGGTGAGATAGAGTATGTGGATTGCACAGCATGGGTCAAGTGAGGCAGGGCTGATGAGGAAGGGCCCCTTGTTTTTTAATCCCAGTTGTTGGGGGTGGGGAGGAAATTATCGGAAGATACACAGCAAGGGCAGTGCCAGAGTTGGGCAGATATCTGCCTTGGTTTCTTCGTAATAAGCATTACTCAATGTGTGGTCTGTGGACTACCAGCACCAACATCCCCCAGGCTCACCCAATCAGAACCTCTGAGATGTGGGTGCAAGAATCTTGCATGGTGATGTATGTGCTAAAGTTTGAGACTTACCTCCTTTTAGTGTGTAGGGAAAATGGAGTAAGTGGGGCTAGTTTTCTCATTCTGGCCGCTAGCTTCTATAGCCACTACCTGGTAGGTTTTATTGCCCATGCATGATACCATGTTGGTGCAAAAAGTGCTTGGGAGCACGAGCATGGGGAATGCTCGGACACCCAGGGCTGAGAGGCATGAGCATGGGGCAGATGTATTTATAAGTACGATGCCAGGGCAGGAGATCATCATGAGATTGGGGAGGGAGAGAAGAGAAACCAGAGGGAGGCTAGAGGGAGAGTGCAGAGATTTGGGCCTGGGGGGCTCAATCGCTGCCTGTCTCCTGGCCCCCCTACCTGCCAGCTCCCCTGTCTCCCTCATGCCTGCTTCCCTCATACCTACCTCCCTTCCTGCTGGTATGTCTGTACCCAGTTTCCTGCTTCAGCATTAACGGTGTGTCAAGATTCCTTTATCCATTTGCCCGAATCCACAGTGAACCTGCCAGTCCTGTGCTGGGTTGCCCCAGCAGGTGAGTCTATTAATTCTCTGTATTTACTTTCTTAATTATTTTGTGAAATGTGGTCAGAGCCCAGAAAGATGTCTCACACACACACACACACACACACACACACACATATGTGTATATATATATATATATATATATATATATATATATATATATATATACTTGGGTGAGATCTTTGTCCTTTACTATCAAATCAACAAAGCCCCAGAAGTTCCTAACTCAGAAGACATTAGCCATCCAAGAAGAATCCCTTGCTAAGTAGTTTATCCTTTCATCGTGGTGACTGAGAAAGAGCAGGGTGATTCAGTATTCTTGTCTGGTAACAGATCTCACTTAGAAATCCATTTTATAATCATTTAAACTGGTTTGCTTTGGGTCTATTTACATAATTCCGTGAGGCGCATGAAAAGAGAGGCAGTGTGTTATTTTTCTGTAGCCAAATACATGGAAAAACCACTTTCTAAGGTAATTACCACTTCAGCGCTCCCCACACGGTTAGAGGGCACTGTGAAAAGTGTGCCTTCTGGGCTCAGGGCCACCGAAGTGTGGAATGTTCTTCTACCTGGGAATGGGAAACAACGGTTTGTGTGCTGCCTGTTTGCTTTTCTGCACAGTCTGGTGAAGGCTGTGGAGAGTGGTTCCTGGCAGGGTGGGAGCTCATCTGGAGCAAACACAGCACTTTCAAGACCATTGATGTGTAGTGCCTCAGGGAGGGACACCTGCCTCTGCCAGCAGGACTGGGGGATGCGTCATTCTTGCTGAGGCTCCAAACCATCAGTTCTGTCTCCTTGTGGGGGTCAGTGGGGGCTTCTTGAGAGGAAAGGTCTGCTTCTTCAGGTAGCAGAGGGGATGGAAGTTCACCTGAAGGCTGGCACATCATGGCACTGAATTTTCTTCATCCCTTAGTTCTTAGTTTTCTGCTTTCCCCTGGGTTTTCCTCCTTCTTTATTTCCATCATGCAGGTTGTGTCATTTCTCTGGTGTTTTCCAGTTGCTGACCATCCTAGCTTTAGACTTATGTAAAACCCAAATTCTGGTAGCCTGTTTCCATCCTGCTAGTAGATAGATCACTGATACATTTCTTGTGCCCCTACCATATGTCAGGGAGTGGCCTGGTTCCGGCCATAGAAAGATGAATAAGATGCTCATTTTAACTTCAAGAAGCTCAATGAATAGGTTTATTTTAACTTGGGGTCCTGGAACAAGTACTTAAAGGGGTTCTGCACTGATATGAGTCTAAAACAAGACTTTGTTGCTGGGGGCCCAAGGGTAGAGATGGAAAGATGCTTCTCCTCCTCCTTTATTACTATCACTATTGTTGCCATAATCATTATCACCTTCTTCCTCCTTTTCTTGATCCTCCTCCTCCTCTTCTCCTTTTCCATGTCACTATCTCCTATTTTTCCTTTTCCACCTTTTTTCCACCTTCCCTTTCTGTTTCTTAAATTTATTTTACTTCTTTTAGTGTACTATTCTCACTAAAAGGGAAAAAGTGGATTCTTACTTCTACCACACCCCCTAATATTAGAAATCAGGGAGCATACTTACTAATGCTGCATAAATTGTATAGTATCTTTATAGAGCATGGAACTTGAAGACATTTTATAAAATAACTCTTCACCTGCAACATTTTTCTAAAGGGAAACATTTGCATCTCAGCTTCCAAGAACCTCTTTTCACTGAGAGGTAGAAGGAGATGACAGCCTTGATACTTTCATGTATCGTTGGCCTGAAGCCAGAAAGGTTTTCTTAACAGTGGTAGGTACAGCTTACTGCCTCCTTTGTCTATGTCTTGGAAATTGTTAATGATAAAAACTACACAAGTATGCATGAATACATCTTGTAAAATCATCCTGATTTAAATGATCCTGATGTATATATAATGTGAATCTTCATTCAAACACCCCAACCTCTGAGTGCACTCTATCCCTGGAGATAACTATTAGCTTATAGCTTGACAAGGATTCTTCTAGCCCTTTTTGTGGAAACATGCACACATACTTTAATAATAATCTACGTACTATTTTTGTAAACAATTTTATTTAGGAATAATTGACATGTGGTAAATAAATCATAGATAGTTAAAGTAGGTGAGTCCATAAATTTGGACATTTGCATACACCTGTAAATCCACCACCATAATCAAGATAATGAACATACCATTATCAATCAATGTCTCCATGTGCCTTTTTTGTATATTAGCTATACAAATTGATTTCTGAATGCTAAACCAACCTTGGATTCTTGGCAAAACTCCATATGGAATTGATGTTTTATTTATATATTGATAAATTTACTAAAATTTTGTTTAAGAATTTTTGCATCTATGTTTATGAGGAATATTGATCTTTAAGTTTTTCTTATAATGTCTTTACCTGGTTTTTGCTCTCAGGATTATGTTGGCTTCATAAATCAGTTATGAAATATTCCTTCCTCTAACTTTCTTGATAGGTTTGTATGCAAATTTGCTATTATTTTTTCCTTACATTTTTGACAGGCTTCATCAATGAAGGCATTTCCTTTTGGGAAGGTTTCTAAATACAGATATACTTTGTTTCATAGATGTAGGGCTCAGTTGTCTATTTCTTCTTGAGTAAATTTTGAGAATTTGTGTTTTTTGAGAGATTGACTCATTTAATCCTAGTTGTCAAAATTTTTAGCATAAAATTGTGCACGCTAGTTCCATAATCATTCTTTCTTGGGAGTGGGGTATTTGGTTTTTAAATTTTTTACATCATTGTTAATTTTTGGATAATATTTAGTAGATTCTGTGATAATTTAATGCTCATTCTTGATGTTAATATTTGCCTTCTGTCTTTTTTAAAATAATCATTCTTAACTGAAAGTTTATAAATTTTATCTATTTTTTCAAAGAATATGGTTTTGGTTCCATTGATTTCTTCTCCTATTTTTCTGTTTTCTATTTCATTGATATTTTACTTTGAATTTTATTAGTTGATTTCTTATGACCTGCTTTGGATTTAGTTTGTTCTTCTTTCTCTGGTTGTTAAGATGGAAGCTGAAGTCACTGAGAACTTTCTTTTCTCATGTAGGCTGTCAGTGTGATGTTTTCTAAGTTCTGCATTAGCGGTATCCAATGAGTTCTTACCTCTCTTGCTCCCCATCTCTCAAGCTCACTGTTCTTCACTGTTGCTGTCCAGTGTCTTACAAACTGTTGTTTCATTTGTTCTGTCCATTGTTTTGTTGTTTCAGGTGGGAGGGTATATCTGATCCCTGGTGTTTCATTTTGGCCGGAAGTGGAGATCTATGTAATTTTTTGCACTTTGATAGTAAAAAAAAAAAGTGTCACTTGAAGAGTCAAGCACTCGCTTTCCCAAGCTTTTCAGGTTTCAGAGTTTCTTGTCCCCCAAAGGTGCTGTGTTTTGGAAGAGGTTGCTCAGTTTGTTTTATCCAGTGTTGGTACTTTCCTGAATGTTGAAATGCCTGTTAAAAGATCACTGAAACTGACTGATGTTGGAAGCAAACGACAGAGGAAAGAAAACTGAATCACCTCAGCTTAATTTCAAAAACGGATTCTAACGTAAAAGAGAATGACGAATTCATGGTGTTGTTATCAATACTTGAGAAATAAATGCAGGAAATATTGGAAATCAATGCAAATTTAAGTAGTGTACAAGTTTTTGAGGGCAGTAGAGGGCTTGAAATCCCCAGTAGTATCGCTTGTGCATCATGTTTCTTACAAAGGGAAATGCAAAAAAACAACTAATGACAAAAGTAACAAAGAAAATATTGTTTGAAGAGTTCAAGACTTCCTAACAAAGGTATTTAGAAGAGATGCATTCTCTGTGAACACTAGCCCCTGCATCTGCCTGATCATATTTAAAAGAACAAAAGAAGCGTTGCAATTAATCTGCCCAGTAAATACTAGATTATAGCACTAGACAGGTGAGTGTCTAGGTAAAATTTCTTGCAGTTAATTTAAACCAGTACATGATCTCAGTGTAAATAATTTCTTCTTGACCCTTTAATGTAAGCCAACGTGTAGAAGAGGATCTTGAGTTTTATTCTGTATCATGTATGCTTCTTTATACTTTTTAGCATTTGTGGATAGACTTAAAGCATTTATGAAAATGGAAAAAAATATGTCTTGATGGATCTTTTCATTTCAGTTTTTATAGATGTATTTCTTTTTAAATGGCTACATGGTATATTCTATAATTATAAAGCCTGTTGCTGTAACTGGTGGATCTCTTACTATGTGTCAGACACTCTGGAGAACACTTTCCAGCTGGCAACCAATTTGTAGAGTTGAACAAGGATTCAGCTTGAACTTGGTGTGAGGGCAGTCAGCTATCTGGGGATGACAGATGTTTCAGGAAACTGAAAGCCAGAAGGACAGCTAACTCATGTATGGATTCTGTATGTACAAACACACGATTATATTACATGCTCCCTTCTTCGTGGTCAGATTATTCTCAGTATGTTGTTACTGCAAATCAAACTGGCACCAGCATATTTACATTACATGCTTCTGGCATGTAATAGAATATCTGTAAGATTGCTTCTGTGGATATTCTATCTCCTAGAAATGGAATTTCTGGGTAGAATGGGCACCTTTAAAATTTTGATATGTACTGCCACGTTATCCTAATGTTGTATTGTGTCAATTTATACACCCAGTAATCATGTATGAGGATTTCTGTTTCGCAAATCTTTACCTACACTGGTTGTTATAAGTCTTCATTTTTTTAATCTGATAGGCAAAAACTGATTCCTTGATATTTTCATTTCATTGATGATATATAACTATATTTGACAGTTTGTACTTTCACTTCTTTGAAATTTCTGTTTGAATCTTTTGTCTACTTTTCACAGTATTTGTCTTAGTGATTTGTTGGAACTTTTCATCTTCTAAATCTTTAATCTTTAATTTTCCTCTTATTTCTCTTTTGCAATTATTTATATTGTTAGTATTTTCTGAGGTTCTTGTTTATCTTTTTACCTTGTTTATACTTACTGTTGCCTAAAATAACTTTTACATTTTTATTCAGTCAAAGCTGTAAATATTTCCTTGAGGACTTTGGGGGTTTATGCTTTGCTGAGGAAGTGATTCTATATTTCAAGACTAGAAACATATTCTTCTGATTTTCATCTGTCTCTTTAACTGCTTTATTTTTCATGCTGTATTTTTATCTATTTGGGATCTTTGTGTGTGTGTGATGTTATGTGATTAGTATTTAATTTCTACTTTTGTTTTTAAAGATTTATTTATTTATTTATACAAGCACTGGGTACAGTCAGAAGCACGGTACGGTGAGAGATTCACCAGAGCCAGAGTGGAGAGCAGAACAGGCAGAGTGACGATTCTTAAGGGGATATGTTGTCCTAGGACCATAAAATTGGTTATAAAGTATCACCTTTAACCCAAACTGAATTCCTACACCTACCCAGATCTGTTATGAGAAATTGTTGAATTTTACTGATTTTTTTCCTACCAGTATCAAGTTGTTTTACTTATTTGAGCTGTGTGGTATAATTTGATATTTGGTAGTTTAGTCCCATGTCATTTGCCACTCATTGTTTGAGTACAGTGAATGGTGTGTGTGATGGTGTAAAAGCATGAAGGCTTATGATCACAGGTCCACCATGTATTGTGTTATTTCTAAAGTATCTAGAGAGTGAGGCGAGAGAAATAGGTAGATCCTGAATGTGCCATGTTAAGGAGTTTGGAGAGTATTGAAGGCCAATATAGTTAACTTGTCTTGTAGACAAATACTTGGACAACTATGAGAGATTGGGTTTCAGATCCTACATTTTGAGATTCAAATACAAGAACCAGGGAAGGAGAAATCACAGATGGTGGCAAGCACAGTGTTTTTGGTTACATTGTGTCCTGTACAGCTCAGTGGTTTCCTCCAAATAATAAACAATTATAGCTACAACAATGAAATGAAAATCTATCATTCTTTAAACACTAACTATATACCAGATTTAGTGCCAAGTACTTTATACTCACAATCTCACAATTACTCTACAATAATACTTCTGAGGCGAGCATTCTATTTTTACCCCATTTTATACATGATGAAATCTGAGGTTCAAAGAAGTTAGTACAGCAAAATTGTAGAATTGGACTCCAGTTTTGTTTGATTCTGTCTTAATTTCTCCATCATCTCACCTCTTAATTAATAAGTGGCCTTATACCTAGGTATTTCCCAAATATATGTAATAAAGATTTTACCCTCTCCCCCCTTGGGAAAATTTTTATTCTCAGGGTACATAAGTTAAGAATTCGTCTTCTTTAGGGATGACATATACTTAAAGATTTTATGTTAAGTTCCATCTGTATTTTGGAAGACTCTAGCACCCTTGAGAAATTTAAATTTGGATCTAATTGAAAAGTATCTTTTCTATCCTGCTTCCTTTAAGGCTTATACACATATCTGGGTCTTGGACTAACTCTTTATGGAAATTTACTAAATTCCATTGTCTTTACTTAAACCAACCAACCTTAATTCCTAAACTCACTTCCCTGAACTCACATAAATTCCCTCCCTCTCCATTTATCCTACTAGCATGGAAATCTGATATTAGGAAAATATTTGACATTAGTAAATTAATTTACAGGGTCTGTTTTCCTTTGTGAGTCAGAGAAATGCCTGGTAGAAGAGATTAAAATAAGGTGTGTGATTAATTAAGGCTATCTCACAGTATTGGCTAACAGCGGAGGGGAATTTTCTAGGATTATTTGTGACTGAGGTATAAAGTGGGAGGAGCAAAATCTGCCCCATCCACATGTCCTCTTCCTTGAGAATGCTTAGCCGCCACATCACAGGGAGGGAATCCAGGAGACTTTTTTTCAGGTTTTATTGATTTGCCACAGTTCACATAACTATATGATTTGGAGAGTACAACTCCATATTCAATGTGTACATGCCTCGCTCACCCTCCACCAACTCCAGGAACCATTTTTGAACTAAGCACTCTTGCCCCCCTGGCCACAGCTAACTGAGCCAGGGGTGGGCATTTGACCCTAAATGGAACAGTGATGGTAAATGGACCAGTGATATTCTTCCTTCCAGGAACTTGCACTTGGGTTTACAAATGTGATTTCTGTTGGTTCTTTTGAAACAAGAATATGCAAATTTGAGAGCTTTGGAATAGCTGCACTTGGCTATTTGCTATCCAAGACAGACAGTCAGTTTGAGAGAGGGAATAAAGTGGACACATGGAAGCAGAGAGGAAAGGCCATCTGGTCCCAGAAAGGGAGTAAGGAAGAGAAGGAAGGAAGAAAGTAGGGATGGGGGCTGGGAGGGGAGAGAGGAAGACTGCAGGGTTTCTGACTGAGGTCCAGCTCGTGTTCCAGCCTCTTGTGAGGTTTGGCTGTACTCTCTAACCTTCAGTTCCAAGCCATTCCCCTGTTATATTTTCAATTCCCCCTTTTTCGGTTTGAGATAGCAAAAGAAGCTTGATTTAAATACACTGACTCTTTGGAACTTCTCCAATTGTGGAGTAGCAAATAGAAACCCATGAGTATGCTGGGCAAGAGTTGGATGTGCATAGGTGGGGGCTGCCCACAGGTGCTTACCTGAGAACTGGGGAAGTCAGTGCATGAAGATGCATCAACTTTGTAATGTGTTGGGAAATTTTCTGAGCCTCAGGAGAAAGATTCAAGGGATCCATGGATTAGAATTTCAGATACTGACCCAGAGGGAGACAGGAGTTGGCAATGGCATGCATCTTTTCAATTTTGGGGTGGTGGTGATACAGAACATGAACCAAATGGGCAAAGCATGAAGTTGAAGTAACTCAGTGCTTTTGTATGACAATTCAGGAAAACTAATGACTACCATGACCAGAGCAAACACAGCAGAGTTCTCACAAATGGATCTAACTTGATGCTTATTTACTATTTGTTGCAAGCTCATACCCTTAAACATCAATCTTATCTCCCCTCCCCCATTCCTTGGTATCCATTTTATTGTTTTTTGCAAGTTTGGCTTTTTTAGATTCAACATATAAGTGATGCTATACTCCTTTCTCATGGAAGAATAATATTCCATTGTGTATGTTCATCTTTTATCCATTCATCTGTTTATGAGCATTTGGATTGTTTCCATATCTTGCCTATTGTGAACAATGTGGCAATAAGCATGGGAGTGCAAATATATGCACTGTGTAATGAATGCAGACAACAATATAGTACTATAATTATGTAATGTGATAAATATTGCTATAAAGGTAATCATATTACACATATAAATGTACCAAAGTAATATATTGTACACTTTAAATTTATACAATGTTACATGTCAAGTAGTTAAATTTAAAAAATTAAGTGATGCTTAAAAGCCCATACATTTGGAAGCAGCTGAAATTACCTGAATTATTGCTTCCAGAAGAATGTTTTATGATGTTTCCCCCCAAAAAATTCTTATGTTGTCCAAAGGGAAGATGGTTTTTAGCTCAGACACTGAGGGAAGTGACTTTTTTCTCTGAAAGGAGTTTTATCTGACCTTGCTCTACGCCAACATTCATGGAATGCTGTTCACAGCACAAAGACTCTGTCTAGTGAAATGATGAAATTAGAAATGCATTGGCACTCAAGGTATTTTTGCTGCTGTTTCTACTGCAGCAACAACTACTATAACTCCTCCTGCTATTATTACAACAACTACTATTGTTACTACTACAACCACACTATTTTACTGCTGTTAGTACTACTGTTTCTGCTATTCCTACAGCTGCAGAAAATGTGGATTTATGTACCTAGAACATAGTATTGGATGCCTAGTATTTCCTTTTACAACAGAAGAAACTCCTGATATTTCTCCTCTTTAATCTAACCCTATCAGCTGACAACATGGAGATGTCTTTTGTTTATTTTTCTAGTAGGAATGGTATCTTTGTGGGGTACCCTGCAAAATTACCTCTTCTGTGGTATGCCTCCAATAGGAGCTACCTGCAGAGGATCCCTGCCACCAAGTCATAAAAATCTTAGCTGGAGAGGGTCTTTAGAGGTTAGTTCCATTCCAAGCACTAGATCTTCTCTAAACTTGACAAGTACTCATCTCATTTACTACTGATCCCTTCCTGCAATAGAGAGTTTCTCCCTCCTAGGGCTGCTTATTCCAGTGTTGGATGGCTGTGATTATTTCCATTGACTTGAAGTATGCTTCGCTGGAGTCTGAATTTGCAGCCTCTGGAACCACACAGAGCAAAGATCTTTCTCACAACATAAACCAGCTCATGTGTGTTCTGAGTCTACCTTGTGTGGCTTGCCTACTCTGTTCTTTCAGCCATTGCACATCTTACATGGTTTTTAGGCTCAAATATTCTGCTCAGGCTGCCCTGGCTTGCTCCAGTGTAACCAGTGTCTCTTTTAAAAAATATGTCATTTAAAATTGTACAGCTACTTCCTGAGCTGTTAAGATAGGGAAGAACAAGTGTGAGTCTCTCTTAATATGGATATTGCATTATTCCTATTAATGCAATCTAAGTTTGAATTAGCTTTTTTCCCCCTTTGAAGTCATTTAACATGCTGACTCAGTAAAAATGCTGAAGTACTTTTCACATAAAATATCATTACATTTTCTCTTATTCCTGTGCAGAGCATTCAAACTCATGCTTATTAACCTACTTATTTCTGTTATAAACAGGTTCTTTGTGTGTTCCCTAAGAGTCTATTAAAAAGTTTACATTGACAGATCCAATGACTCCTTTTTGCTTATAGGACAATACTTTAATGCCTCAAATGATGTGGAATTTCTCTTGGACTTGAATTCTGGCATCATCACATAAAACTTCCTCTCATCCTACACTTTATCCACTTCAAACTATAACCAAACATTTACTGCATTATACATGTGTCATTGCACATGCCATTCCTTATGCTTAATATGTCTTACTTCCCTTGTATGCCTGATGAACCCCTACTCATCCTTAAAAACCCAGTTCAAATGTCACCTCTTCTACAAAGCCTTCCATGATTTTACCCTCTATTCTTTTCAGGAAGACATATAGTTCAGTGCCTTTCCCTTTACCACACACTAGCATCACAGTTGGATTCCTATGTTGAGAAAAACTATTTTCCTTGATTTATATTTCTAGGAATAATGGAATCAATTATTACCATTAGTGCTTTACTCTGTGCCAGTTATAATAAAGGACTTGGTGTACAGTAGGACTTTTGACTTCATAGTGAGGCACATCCCTGTACAGGTGTTCTGCTGTATCCCTGTGTCCACAAGATTTCTTGCTAAAAGCCTCTGTGACTCTGCTTGAAGCCTTCTTCTGGTCTCAGGAGGATGCTCAGCTAGCGTTGAGGGCCGATCTGAAGTACCAAAGGATTAACACCCCTGGAGCAGCTCTCAGTCACTAAGGAACAGCAGTTGATGGAGATATGCCCAAGCTTCTTGTCCCTCGGGTAGGACTCCTGGAGGTCTCTAGCAGGATCAAGCAGCAAGCACTTAACAGCAGGAAGCTGCCCACCACTGTACCACAAAATGCAAAGCCAGGTTGGCAAATACAGAAAGTTCTTAAAGAAGTTTGATTATAAACAGAAAGCTAAATGTATAAACAGAATGTAAGTCAGCTTAAGGGAAAATTCCTGTCTGGTGATACATTAGTGAATTTGCTGCTTCTCGTTCCTTTGTTACTGCCACCCTGCCTTACCAGTGCTTGCAACTATCACCTCCTAAATGAACTATTCTTGGAGTCTACTTTGAAGGGAACCTTAAGTCAAGCCATTCTATTTGGCACATGAGGAAACTAAGGCTCAGATGGGTTCATGAACTTATTCTAGCCACCCTTTAAGTAAGTGGCAGAGTCAAAATTAAAGCTCAACCATGTTGAGACTCTCCATCAAATCTCCCTTGACACCTGAGAGGAGAAGGGATCTGGGTAGGCTGGATCTCAGAAATAGATCTGAAGTTAGGCATTCACAGGCTTGAGTCCTGACAAGACTGCCCATTTCTGCCTTTATCCACCACTTGAAAATGAGCCAATGTACAAGCCTCCGAAGGGCAGTAAAGTGACACTGAATAATTGAATTCTGAACAAGCCAGACTAATGCAAATATCTGACAAATTGATTTAATTGCATTCACATACAATAAAGCTGAGCTCTAAAAGGTCAACTAGAAAATGGGAAAGGACCCCTGGGAGCTTCCAGAGAGAAGCTGAGTTTAATACACATTCATCACATTTTATCATCTAATTAGTCCACACAATGCCAAACTGATAGACATAGACCTAAACCAGAGTATTGATTAATTATTTGCTTGGCGTCTATCATATCACCTTAAGGCTGTCCCTGACATGGGCAGGCAGAAGTAATTTAGTGGCTCAGCAAAAATGATTGTGCATTTGGAGAAATTGTTTTCCTATAAGGGATTTGAGGCTCCAAAAACATTTTACTCGGGTACTGAGGCTGCCTCAGAGAGTTACTATTGAATAGTTTGCTACAAAGGCAGCCACTGGAAACCAACTTTCTCTTACATCCTCCCTTCTGCAGAATGAATATTTATAAATCCTATAGTACAGAAAACCCTTTTAGACTGCAAAATATTTAATTCAGGTAATTAACTAGTATCAGCCTTGCATGGAAATACCTGGGCAGACAGAATGTCCTGGAGACGTTAATGGGAAGCCAATTGAATTCTGTAGTTTTGTTCCATTCTAAATGAATGTGTGGATTTCAGTAAAACCATTTGCATGGTGGGCTTGGGCTCAGGTGAAATATTGGCTCTATTTTGCTCTCTACAAGGATGCTGAAACTGAGATTGATCCAGGATTTGAGATTTAGGATGGTGCCTAAAATTATTCAGAGTGATACTTCAGTTGTTTTCTTTCTTGTGTCCTTTGGAATGTCAGTTCATTGTTATCTCTCTGAGCTTTAAGTTTCCTCATCAGTAAAATTGAGGTGATTCACTGAGATGAATTTGAAATGAGATTATGTATGCAAAACCCCCTTTGAGCTAAATTTCCATATAAATGTGAATTATTATAGGTAGAGGGTAATCTAAACGTTCATGTAGCACCATATATTACAAAACTTAAGCAGTTTTGAGGGGGGCGGAGCAACATGGCGGCGAGGAGACGCTGCGAGTAAGATCTCCCATTAAAAAAAGTTAATAGGGAGGAAAAGCGGCAGGTCCCAGTGAGAACCGGGACACGGAAGATAAACGGACGACTCCAGCAAACCGCCCGAAGAAGAAAGTTGCCATAAAAGAGGACCAGAAGGGAGGGAAGCGCAGAACCCTGCTCCCCTCCCCCGCCCACAGAGGCGGCACTCTCCGACCCGCAGCGGAGGTGAGCTCCGGGCACCATTGAAGAGAGCCCCGCCCAGGAGGAGGCCAGCCCCAGCACACAGCCCCGGCCCCCGGTAAGCCTGCACGGAAAAGGGGCGCGCTGGAAAAACAGACGCGGAGCGGGATTGCGCGGGGAAAGCGGCGCGGATTGCGCGGATCGGATCTCAGCTGCCCAGGTCCCCGCGCCTGCGACCTAGGCTTGCGGGGAGACGACCTAGGCTTGTGGGGAGACGCGCGGAGGCCCTCCCGGAGTGAGCAGGAACCAGGCGCCCAGGCAGGGGAGCGGGATTCAAAAGGCGCCATTCCCGCGCCACTGATCTGGGCTACAGCCCGCGTCCTGGAACTGAGGGCTTTGGAACTGAGACCCGGGGCACGAAATTAGGGGCGTGGGTTCCCCACGACGGTGGGGCACAAGGCAGACACAGCACCCCAAAGCCGTTGAGGTGTACCCTACCATCCCTGCTCTGCTCCCTGTCCCACTGGGTGGAAAATCAGCTCCCCAAGGGCTCTAGGAGAGATCTCTGGCGCCACCTAGCGACTTGAAGCCAGCACAGGCTCCTGAAGGAGCTAGTGGCCAGCTGGGGAGTTAGCCCACGCCGGGCCCCTTCCGAACAAGTAGTCTGAGCCCACAGGGAGAGCGAGCACCCACAGCCGGGGCAGACCAAGCACGCAGAAGAGTGTGCCTGAGACCGGACGCGCAGGGAGTGTGTCATTATAGAATAGGGACATTTCTTCAGTAAAGACTACCTGCAGAAGGCTTCCTCAGGAGCCAGAGGTGAGCGGGGGAAGTTCGCCCACGCCAGACCCCCTCTGGCCTGCAGTCCAAGCCCAGAGGGGGAGCAGGAACCCACCACCGGGGCAGACCAGGTGCACAGGGGAGTGTCCCCACATCGGCATTTTAGAACAGGGACCTTTCTCCAGTAAAGACTGCTTGAAACTGACAGATGACTTCTGGAGGAACCAGAGGGGAGCAGAGAAGCCCACCCAAGATGCCGGCCAGTCCCAACTACACAGTGTCCCAACGCATACGGCAAATTAGAAAACAGACAGTAGGGAGGAGAAGAACCACACGCAACCTAGCAACTCTCCAGAGAAAAAGCACACCACAAAAAGAAAACCAGCCCCCAGATGGCAACGACAGTAACTTGGAAGAACTTCTGAGCCTTCCAGAAAGAGAATTTAAAATTGCCGTGATTAAAAAACTGACAGAAGTCATAAAGGAAAACAATGATAAGGGAAAAATAATCAACGATCAGAAGAATGAAATTGAGTCCCTAAAGAGGGAAGTAAAAGAAATGCAGGAGATCAAAGAATTAATGGAAGAACTAAAGAATTCTGGGAAAAGCAATGAAAGCAGAATTGATGAAATGGAAGAACGAATAAGTACTCTTGAAGACACAGAAATAAAAAGAACCAAAACAGAAAAGGAAAGAGAAGTACGAAGGAAAAAGAATGAAGAAAGACTTCGGGAACTATCTGACTCCATGAGGAAAGGAAATATAAGAGTTATAGGAATACCAGAAGGAGAGGAGAGAGAAGTAGGAACAGAGAAAATATTCAAAGAGATAATTGAAGAGAACTTCCCAAATGTGAAGGAGGAGCTGAAAATTGATATACAAGAAACAAGAAGAACACCAAACTTCCACGACGAAAGGAAAAATACAGCAAGACACATAATAGTAAAGCTCCCAAGAATCCAGGACAAGGAAAAATAATGAAGCTGGCAAGAGGGAAGAAACAGATAACATTCAAAGGAAAGCCAATCAGGCTGACATCAGACTTCTCTGAAGAAACACTACGGGCAAGGAGAGAGTGGAGGGACATAGTCAACAGACTCCAAGAAAACAGATGCCAACCAAGAATACTCTATCCCGCAAAGCTCTCCTTCCTCTTTGAAGAAAGAATATGGACTTTCCCAGACAAACAGAAACTCCGGAATTTCATTGCAACTAAGCCCCCACTCCAAAAAATACTACAAGGAGTCCTAAAGCCAGAACCTCAGAGGGACGAATAACAATGAAAGAAGGCCAAAAAAAAAAAAGTTATTAAAAGAATAAATAAATAAAATCAAAGGAAAGACAAACACAATGGCAAATACAGATGTTAACATATCAATATTAACTCTAAATGTAAATGGACTAAACTCTTCAATAAAAAGACACAGAGTTGCAGCCTGGATTAAGAAACAAAACCCAACCTTTTGCTGTCTCCAGGAAACACATTTAGCTACAAAAGATAAAAATAGGCTCAAAGTTAAAGGATGGAAAACAATCCTACAAGCAAATGGACCAAAAAAGAAAGCAGGAACAGCTATACTTATATCAGATAAAACAGATTTCAAACTCAAAAAGATAAAAAGAGACCCCAATGGTCACTACATTATGATCAAGGGGACAATACTTCAAGAAGAAATAACACTCATTAACATATACTCACCAAACGAAGGAGCACCAAAATATATCAGACAACTGTTGTCCTCTCTGAAAACAGACATCAGAGAAAACACATACGTAGTGGGAGACTTCAACACACCACTATCAACAATGGATAGATCAACAAGACAAAAAATAAGTAAAGAAACCAAAGCTCTAAATAAGGACTTAGAGCAATTGGGCTTAACAGACATCTATAGAACACTAAACCCCAAAAAAACGGAGTACACATTTTTCTCAAGCGCACACGGATCATTCTCCAGGATCGATCACATACTGGGGCACAAGACAAACATCAACAGATACACCAAGATTGAAATCATATCAACCATCTTTTCTGACCATGAAGGCATCAAACTAGAAATAAACCATAAAAAGAAGGCAAGGAACTTTCCTACCTCATGGAGATTAAAAACCACACTACTGGAAGACCACTGGACTAATGAGGAGATGAAAGAAGAAATTAAAAAATTTTTTGAATTGAACGACAAGGAGGACACCAATATCCTAAATGTATGGGATGCAGCAAAAGCAGTAATAAGAGGAAAATATATAGCAATAGAAGCTCACATCAAGAAACAAGAAAGAACTCAAAGAAACAACCTAATCTCGAAGCTCAAAGATCTAGAAAAAGAACAACAAAAAAACCCCAAAACCAGTAGAAGAAAAGAAATAATAAAAACCAAAGCAGAAATAAATGAAATTGAAACTAAAAAAACAATCCAAAAGATCAATGAAACCAAGAGCTGGTTCTTTGAAAAAATCAATAAAATAGACAAACCCCTAGCCAGGCTCACAAAGGAAAAAAGGGAGAAAGCACAAATAAACAGGATCATCAATGAAAGAGGAGAAATCACAACGGACACAGCAGAAATCAAAAGAATAATCAGTAACTACTATGAACAGTTATATGGAAACAAGTTTAACAATCTAGAGGAGATGGACAAATTCCTACAACTCTACAATCACCCAAAGCTAGATAAAGAAGAAATAGAACACCTAAACAGACCAATTACAATTAGCGAAATTGAAATGGTAATCAAAAACCTCCCCAAAAACAAAAGCCCAGGACCTGATGGATTTACAAATGAATTCTACCAAACATTCAGAGACGAATTAGTGCCTATCCTTCACAAACTCTTCCAAAAAATTGAGAAGGAAGGGACAATACCAAACACGTTCTATGAAGCCAATATTACACTAATACCAAAACCGAATAAGGACAACACAAAAAAGGAAAACTATAGGCCAATCTCCCTAATGAACACTGACGCAAAAATCCTCAATAAAATTTTAGCCATCAGAATCCAACAATGTATCCATAAGATAATTCACCACGACCAAGTAGGATTCATTCCAGGGACACAAGGATGGTTTAACATCCGAAAATCAATCAACGTTATCCAACACATCAACAAAAAGAAATATAAAAACCATATGATAATATCAATAGATGCTGAGAAAGCTTTCAACAAAGTGCAACACCCATTCATGATAAAAGCCCTTGAAATTCTTGGGATACAAGGAACATACCTTAACATCATAAAGGCCATCTATGACAAGCCAACAGCCAGTATCATTCTCAATGGTGAAAAGCTGAAAGCAATTCCATTAAGATCTGGAACAAGACAAGGATGTCCACTCTCACCACTGCTTTTCAATATAATACTGGAAGTCCTAGCCAGGGCAATAAGACAAGAGAAAGACATCCAAGGAATCCAAATAGGAAAAGAAGAAGTCAAACTATCACTATTTGCAGACGATATGATATTATACATAGAGAACCCCAAAAACTCCACAGAAAAGCTAATTCAACTCATCAATCAGTTCAGTAAAGTGGCAGGATACAAAATCAACACGCAAAAGTCAGTAGCCTTCCTATACACAAACAATAAATCTGAAGAAGAAGAAATCAAAAAAACCATCCCTTTCGTTATTGAAACAAAAAAAATCAAATATTTGGGAATAAATCTAACAAAAGAGGTAAAGGACCTATACAAAGAAAACTATAAAACACTGTTAAAAGAAATAGAAGAAGACACAAAGAAATGGAGAGATATCCCCTGCTCATGGATTGGAAGAATAAACATTAAAATGGCCATCCTTCCAAAAGCAATATACAGATTCAATGCTATTCCAATCAAAATTTCAATGTCATTCTTCAAAGAAATAGAACAATTATTGATGAAATTCATATGGAATCACAAAAAACCCCGAATAGCCAAAGCTCTCCTGAAAAAAAAGGGAATGGAGGCATCACACTCCCAGACTTCAAACTCTACTACAAAGCCATAATCATCAAAACTGCATGGTATTGGAACAAGAACAGACATACAGACCAATGGAATTGAATAGAAAATCCAGAAATAAACCCACAGATTTATGGTCAACTAATCTTTGACAAAGGAGCAAAGACTATGCATTGGAGCAAAGAAAGTTTGTTCAATAAATGGTGCTGGGAAAACTGGGTCGCTACATGCAAAAGAATGAAGCTTGACCACTACCTCACACCATACACAAAAATCAACTCAAAATGGATTAAAGAATTAGACATAAGACCTGAAACCATAAAATATATAGACGGAAATATAGGCGAAACACTACGGGATTTGCACATCAAAGACATCTTTACAGACACATCACCCAAAGCAGTGATAGTGAAGGCAAAGATAAACAGCTGGGACTACATCAAATTAAAGAGCTTCTGCACAGCAAAAGAGACAATAACAAAAACAAAGAGAAACCCCACCAACTGGGAGAACATTTTTGCACCCAACACTAATGATAAAGGACTGATCACAAAAATCTGCAAAGAGCTGATGAGACTCAACAACAAAGAAAATAATCCAGTCAAAAAATGGGCAGAAGAGCTAAAAAGAAACTTCTCTGAAGAGGAAATGCAAATGGCCAACAGGCATATGAAAAAATGTTCAACATCACTTGTCATCAGGGAAATGCAAATCAAAACTACCATGAGATACCATCTTACACCAGTGAGAATGGCACATATTAAAAAAACTAGCAACAATAAATGTTGGCGAGGGTGTGGAGAAAAAGGAACTCTTCTGCACTGTTGATGGGAGTGCAAACTGGTCCAACCACTGTGGAAAGCTGTGTGGAGATTTCTGGACCTACTAAACATAGAGCTTCCATATGATCCAGCAATTCCACTCCTAGGTATTTACCCAAAGGACACAGAAACATCAATTCCAAAGAACACCTGCACCCCTATGTTTATAGCAGCACTGTTTACAATAGCTAAGCTTTGGAAACAACCCAAATGCCCAAAAATAGATGACTGGATCAAGAAGATGTGGTACATATATACCATGGAATATTACTCAGCATTCAAAAAAGATAAACACATGCAATTTGCAGCAACATGGATGGCGCTGGAAGGGATCATGCTCAGCGAAAGAAGCCAAAAAGAAAAAGAAAAATACCGGATGGTCTCACTCATAGCAGGAATCTAGAAAACTTAAATAAGGGACCAGGAAAATGAATAACTATAAGAAAGTGAAAATCAAAATCAACAAAAACTATGAACCAGAGACACTTTTAGGGGGGCAGGGGCGGGAGGGGAGGGATTGGGGTCAGAATGGGGGCGCTGCAATTGTATGGGGAATATAACAATAAAATTTATTATCTAATAAAAAAAATAAAGTAAGGAAAAGACAAAAAAAAATTAAAAAAAAAATAAATAAAATCAAGCAACATTAAAAAAAAAAAACAAAACTTAAGCAGTTTTTCTTATCTGATCCTACATTCTATTTTTATATTTACCTTTCTGTTTATAATCAAACTTAAGGAGTTTTCTGTATTTACCAACCTGACTTTGAAACCTTCCATTCACACCTCAGTCTCCTGATAGCCGGCTCCCCCTTCCAACTACTGCCACTGCTCACACCAGGATTATCACTGACATTCAGATGGCCAGATGCAACTGCAACTGGGCATTGTGCAAATCCAGCATGATTGGACACCACCAATCATTTCCCTTTTGGAAATATTCTTTGCCTTCACAATATTGCTTGCTTTATTTTCTTCTCATTTCTCTAGTATCTACCTCCCAGTCTTTCACTTTTCATTACTAAAGGTTGAATCCAAAGGGGTCTAGCATAGTTCACTTTTCTACTATGAGATTTTCCAGTGATTTTCATCCAATTTTTCACTTAAATTATCAAGGTATTGACACAATAAGAATTTAATGATGAAGAATCTGTGAGAAAAATCAGAAATGAAAAATTCTACATAGAAGTGAGACATTGTATGATAGGATAAATTTATTTTTATTTATTTTTTATTTTATATATTTTTTACACCATTCTTCATTTTTGTACAATGTATGCATTCTCATCTTGGATATAGTCCCCAGGAATTTCCCACCACCAATTCATCTGTACACCATCACCATAGTCCCTTTTGCTCTTCCCATGCTTGTTTTGATCCTATTCTCTCCTGCCCCTCTGCAGAATGTCTCTGGTTTATAGTTGCCTGTTGATTTTGATTTTCACTTTATTATAATTACTTTTTTTCCCCTGATCCCTTATTTGGATCCCCTACATCCCTCCTATAAGTGAAACCATCAGTATTTTTCTTTTTCTTTCTGGCTTATTGCACTGAGCATGATCCCTTCCTACTCCATGTTTCTGCAAATGACATGAGTTTATCTTTTTTGATCGCTGAGTAAGATTCCATTATGTATATATACCACATCTTCTTGATCCGGTTATCTATTTTTGGGCATTTGGGCTGTTTCCATAGTTTACCTATTGTAAATAGTGCTGCAGCAAACATAGGGGTGTAGTTGTCCTTTTGAATTAGTGTTTTTGTGTCCTTTGTGTAGATACATAGGAGTGAAATTGCTGGATCATATGGAAGCTCCATTTTTAGAAGATTGTGGAACCTCCACACAGCTTTTGATAGCATAAATTTAAAAGTTGCATGTGGTTGGACAAGTTTGCACTTCGACCAACCGTGCAGGAGAGAGAGTTCCTTTTTCTCCACATCCTTGCCAACATTTGTTGTTGCTAGTTTTTTTTATTATGTGCCTTTCTCACTGGTGTAAGATGGTATCTCATTATAGTTTTGATTTGCATATACCTGATTACAAGTGATGTTGAACATTTTTTCATATGCCTGTTGGCCATTTGCATTTCCTCTTTGGAGAAGTTTCTTTTTAGCTTTTCTGCCCATTTTTTGACTGGATTGTTTACTTTATTTTTGTTGAGTCTAATCACCTTTTGGTAGATTTTTGTGATTGGTCCTTTATCGTTAGTGTTATTTGCAAAAATTTTCTCCTAATTGGTGGCATGTCTCTTTGTTTTGGTTACTGTCTCTTTTGCTGTACAGAAACTCTTTAATTTGATGTAGTCTCAGCTGTTTATCTTTGCCTTCACTATCACTGCTTTGGGTGATGTGTCTTTAAAGTTGTTACTGAGGTGTATGTCATATAGTGTTTCGCCTATATTTCCTTCTATATATTTTATAGTTTCAGGTCTTATGTCTAGTTCTTTGATCCATTTTGAGTTGGTGTGAGGTAGTAGTCAAGCTTCATTCTTTTGCATGTAGCGACCCGGTTTTCCCAGCACCATTTATTGAACAAACTTTCTTTGCTCCATTGCATATTCTTTGCTCCTATGTCAAAGATTAGTTGACCATAAATCTGTGGGTTTATTTCTGGATTTTTCTGTTCAGTTCCATTGGTCCTCCCCCAAATCTGGAATCGAGTATTTCTCCAGACATCTCTGGTTCTTTTTAGTGGGAAAGAGACCACAATTAGCAGCACTCAGTGCTGCCCAGCTTGTCATTATTTCTTGGACTCTTCAGAGGACTGATCTAGGACATGTGTAATTTTTTAAGAAAAAATATATCATGAGTTTACATTCAATTTAAAATCAGGCCTACAGGGATTTTTTTCTGACCTCATCAATCTCATATCTGTATCTCCTTTCAACCAAGTACAAAATCTCAGTTCTCAATGACACTGATGTAATTACCCATTGGATTTACTGTTATCTTGAAATAACAACCCAGCACTAAAAACCATAATGCTATTACTGAAAGCAGTAATCTTTCAGTCATTTTGCCAGTCTTATGGTCTTTAGGATCTCTTTACTCCATTAGGGGGATATTCCCTTTGGTTGAGATCAGGGCACCAACTGAATATACTACTAGGTTAATTTTGTCTAAATTTTTTTGAGAGTCTGGGATTGTATTTTCGTTTTATAATGATGTAATGTATACAGTTTCAAAGGGAGGTCTATAATGCAGGGTCTGTTCAAAGAAGTCTGTGTTCAAGTCCTGATTCCTCCAACATATTTCCTGCCTTTTCCTAATTTTTCCATTTTAAATGTTGAGGTTTATTTTAATGAACCTTAATTATTAATATTTTTAACTAATGGTATATATGTATATAACAACAGTTATATATGTATATAACAGTGATACATGTATGTTAATTTAACGTAATTCAGCATGCAACATATACTATATTATCACATCATGTCAATAAGCATATTTTGATACTGTTAGTCTTTGTGTGTCCCCTTTTTTTTTAGAAACATGTAGCACAGTAGGCATGCCTTTCCTCTCTTGCTTTGTCACTTAGCAATATATCTTAGAAACCACACATTTTGAAATGAAAAAGTTATAATGCAAAGGTAAAATTCTTGCTTAAATTTGAAAACAAGAGAAAGATAATTCCCAGATATGCAAGGCCATGGGGAGTATTTTACAAAAAGCAAAGCAACAAACCAACCCCATATAATATGATCCGTCTAATGTATAGGTGAATTAAAGTAAGTAAATCTCACAGAAGGACATTTTAGACCTATAAGGACTGGCAGAAAGTAATGGAATCAATTGAACATAGAGTTAAGACATATAATTATTGTCAACTAACAGCATGCAAATGTGAATAAACCTTGAAAGATTCCCATGATAAAACAATAATATTTTGAAAATAAGAACTAGGGTTTAAAATTTCAGATAATAACTAACTGGGAGAAAAAAGGGAGAGCAATAAAAACAAAGTATGCTATTTTTCTCATCTGTGGATAGTGTGTATTCTCGATTTTAATAACTGAAGAAATAGATATTCAATTTTTAAAATTGAACCATGAGCACACTTTCTAAATTACTAATGAAAGAGCGGGCCACAGAGGTTCCTGTGGGAGCCCGGAGAGTAGAAGTGGAGGGAAGACATTTGCAGCTCACGGGTTGTTGCTGATCTGCTGATACACATCCATGGTTCCAGGCAGCCTCAGGGCCTTCTCCTTATCTTCCTTTGCTTTCCCAATTCTGGGCTTCATGTGTTGTTAATCCATGATAAGGTGCCTCCTTAATCCTAGGACATCCTTACCCCAAGGTTAGAGACAGCAGAACAGACATGGCTTTCCTATGGGATCCAGTTTAGTGTTCTTTGTGAATTACAAGCTTCAGCATCAAATACAAAGAGAACAACTTTCCAGAAACTGCTTAACTGCTGTAGTTATATCCAACCAAGTTCCTACTAAAAAATTCCTCTGTGTGTTCTAGTGGTTCTTTTTGTTTGTTTGTTTTGTTCTATGGTTCTGCTTCTTCAGTTGAACACTGATTGAAAATAATACCAACAATGATACATGTATACACTAGGTATTTAGAGATACAAATACATTAGGGAAAATGGTCTTGACTTGATAATTAAGTTTAGATTTGGTTTTGCCATTCATCTTATATAATATTGGACAAATCCCATTACTTTGTAAATCTCAGTTTCCTCATTTAATACCTGACGGATTCATCTACCAGTCTCAAATTAGTGTTTTTGATTCAAGCTGTGGTTTAAGATCTGATGCTAGATTGTGATGTCAATGTAGTGGGTAGTGCCTAGTATAATACAAAAATTAAATGGAATAGACTAGAAAATGTCAGATTGCATTACATGTAGTCAGGGTCACTTTTCATTTCAGGTGGATAGATATGAATGTGTGATATAAAATGTATTTCTGGGAGTCAGCCTAAAAAGCTTGAAAAATATTTCCTTTTGTAATGATCAAAGACATTACTCCCCAGATCTAGAACTGTAGTCTGGACAGTTTCTAATAGGCATGGAAAAGCATAGATTACATTCTGCACCTACCGTGTTGGCTGTTTCATTTCTTCTGTTTTAGTTTTCTCAGCCTTCCAATTTGTGAAAACATGCATAAACTACACAGCATTTTAAGTGTGAGTTACTGATCACCATCAAAACTTTCATGGATAAATAAAATCCAGGATTTTGACTGCTCTCAAAAATGCAGACTATCTGTAATGTTGGGTGGATTATTTGTAACAGTCAGCTGGAAATGAGCAGTGTCACTCCCCTGTACATGGGCATATTATTTTTTTAAATGAAAGTTTTATTATTATTCAGATATGGTACAGCCAGCAGATCAGGAAACAATTGTCATTGAAAAGATAGTTTGTTGTTCACAGTTCCCAAGAGACAGGTGCATGCCACACCCAGGATGAGGAGCCCCTGAGAAGACCAGGGTGGTTTAAGGAGGCAGGCACAGGTGGGTAAGGAGGGAAGGAAACTTTACTGTAATGTCTTTGGGTAAAAGCAAGACCAGACAGGGTAAGCAGGTTTGAGGTTGGCATGTGACTTACTAATATACATTAGTATTACTCATACTAGTCATTTTGGTGGGCTCTGGAGTATAGGGACTGTACCTGGTTGTATGGTGCCTGACCTGGAGGTGATTAGTGCAAGGGAATAGTGACTCACAGTGTAAGAGGCTCTGATAATGGTTTTGGGAAAATAGTTGAAACTGCTTGGGGGTATGAGCTCTGACATGCTGGCAATGAGCCCTTCATTTTGTCCAGGAGTTAGCTAGCCCTGGAGGAGCAGTGTCTCCAGGGTGAGCAAGACCCAAGATGCTAAAGCATCAGAAATGCAGAAAATACAAAGGAATGATTAATACAACATGTGGGCTCTAGTTTTCCCTAGTCCCCATGAGCCAAATTCACTCATTTGTTATAAGCTTTTGGGTTTGGGACTCTTGGCTTGGTGCCATTCCCTACTGTTATGGTGGTGACAAATATTTTCAGCCTGGGAAACAGTTGTGTTTTTACACGCTGAATAGCAGAGAACACAGATGTGCAAAGTAGTTGTACGGTTTGGGAAGTGACACTGCAAAATGTGATGCAGAGACCTGGAGTTCATTGCTCACGGCTGATGGATTTGGGTTGATGAGGGAGATGGAGCATCTCTATAAACTCTGATTGGGAATGACCCAGTGCCAATGAGGCAGAATTTTCTGGCTAGATTATCAATAGGATTCAAATCCCTTTGAGCAATAATTGTCCTTGATGAATGCCATTCAAAGCATTACTTGGACTTTTTGTTTTTAAATGTCTAGTTTGGGACCAGCGCTTACCATATGTTGGTACATTTGAGGATTTTATTCACCAGGACAGGAAGCCATAGGAACCCCTGTGCCCCCACCCCCCCAATCTCATGACACCTTGCTGCTCATTGCCGTAATTTTTCTTAGATCATGATTAATATAATCAAAATTTGCTTTTCCTCCTTGACTCTTATTCAGTGTAATGTAATAATAAGAGTCATATTTTTCAATTATGAACATGTGGTCTGGCATCAGAAGGACGCATGTTCAATTCCTAGCTTTTACCTCTTTTCATTGTGTAATATTGCAATTTACTCAACATTTTTGAGAATGTTCTTTGACTATGTTTGAGTTCTTTGAGTATATTCTTCTATAAAATAAATACAGTAGTAGCTATAAGGTTATGATGAGAACTAAACAAAGCACTTTGACCATGACTGACACAAAGTATGTGAAATTATTGGCTATTATTTTAGTATTTTACATCAAGTAATTTATGCCAGATATGGCACTGTTCTACAAAGATGATGCAGTCCAGTGTGGTAAATGTTATGTGGTAGATAAGAACAGTTTTCATGAAGTTAATTTTGGGGAAGAGGTGGATAGCATACTTATATAATTCACCATGAATGAAATATAATGTATCTGTTAGGAAGAGAGAAATGAAATAACTGAGGTGGGCAGGACTAGACTATAAAGATCATTCCAACATAGGCTAAGGGGCTTGGCATTTACCCTTGACAGTCAGAACCTCTGTAAATAGCTTAGTAATTCACTTACGAAACTGCAGAAATTAAATGAACACACATATGATATGTTTCCAAGAGGCATGGAAGGAATCTTACATGAAGAGAGAAACACAGCTTGTCTTTGTATTCCTGATATCATGGAAACTCGGTGTGAATACTACATTCTATGGTCTCCCCCAAACCTTTCTTCACATCAGATTCAGATATCATCCTAGGACTTTCTACTTGGACTGAATCAGTCCAATCCTGGATGAGGTCAGTCAAGAGAAAGTAAATCTTCCGTGTCACCAGTATGATTATTGACTTTGTTATAATAGCAATGACCCTGAGAGAAGTGTGTGTGTGTGTGTGTGTGTGTGTGTGTTTGCGTGTAGGGGGGGTGGTTCCAGAATAGTAAAGGAGCAAGGGCAAAATAGGGATTTTGTTGGCCCCTCTTCCATATGTCTAGAATTTTTATAGGAGACTATTTACTGGGGGAGGGGATCCTAGAACTGAGTGATATCGGTCATGTCATCAACTTTAGCACTTGGAAACTAGGAGCTGTAATTAATTTTCCTTGAGGGACACAAAGAAACAGTCTATTTCTTGCTTCATGTATTGTAGAAAAGTTCTTAGAGTACTTAGAGAAGTTCTTTACCATAAAAAAATCAAGAATCATTTAGAAAAAATCCAAATAGGCCCATTAAATTATAATCACTGCTTCTAATGAAAGATGCTGTGCTGTGCAATTATTGGTAGCAATACTTTGCACAACAAACTATCCCATGTTGCAGAAACTTAGAATACCTAGTAGTTATTTCATGCTTATTTGTCCACATTTGGCTGAACTTTGGCTTTGCTGGCTTGGAACCCATGCTTTGTGCACCAGGAGGCAGGATGGGTGCAGGTTTTCTCCAAGCATCTTCCCATTTCTGAATTGGCCACTTCCTAGGACATGCACTTCATGTGGTGGGTCAGGTGAGGGGAAGAGGATAGTGGAAAGACATGTGTCTCTTTAGCATTTGGCTTAGAATTGGCACCTACAATTTGTAGGGTGAAAGAATCCAATGGTCAAGCCTCAAGTGTACTATGAATCAAGGGAGGGTGCTGGACAATCAGCTAATCTGTGACAGTCACTTAAGGGGATGACTGGTTTTGCTCATGACTCAAATGGCAAAAGCTCCTCAATTTCATGTTCTTTGTAAGTCACTTCTAAGAATGATATCAATGTAAGAATGCTATCATTCTAACTTATTTGGAAACTCCAGTGGGTGCAGAAGTGCTCTGTAAAAATCAAAGCACCTCCAGTGTGCCTTTCATAATTGGTGCAATGGTGAGGATAAAATCCAATGTAATGATAAAAATCTGTGAGCCCTTAATAAATGCTGCCTACTTAGGCAATCATTTTCAGTGGAGTGGCTCCAGGGACTGTTCCTAGCCTGCTCCTGCTGGAAGGGACGGTATAAGCCACACTGGTGATGATGACTCAGGAGATCTAGGATGGCAGAAAGATGATGGGAGTCAGGTACACATTCAGAATGTATACTGGGTCTCCTCCAGCAGTTAATATTTGTCTGATTTTTGTTAACCTGTCCTCCATTGCAACAGAGAAAACCCTGGAGCTCTACAATTTTTCCTAGAAAGTCCATTTGTTAGTTCCGTGTGCACACAGGTCAAATCTTCTATTGATGAGATCCTGCAGACAGCCCCAGCCCAATTCCTGACAGGTGTACCCTATCCTTGTCACCTGCATAGTGGATGGAGCTGAACTACCTGCAAATATACGGGGCCAATCTGGGCTAGAAGGGAGGATGCCTTGGCACTGTTACTTTCCCTTCTGTTTCCTCATCTGTAAAATAGAGATAATAATAACTGCCCTACTTTCTCACATGGTGGCTGTGAAGACAAAATGAAAAAAGCATGTTGCAAAATAAGAAACACTATTCAGAGGCGAGACAATTTTAGATTCTTCGATTCCTCTCTAAATTAATAATAGCCCCTCACATTTTTACAATGTTTCTCATTTTTTAAAGCTCTTCTACTTGCCATGTGTCATTTTGTCTGCATCATTATCCTCAGTTTTTCAGGGCAGGAAATGAAGGATTGGAGCAATCCTGTGGCTTGCCAGGGGTCACCCTGTAACAGGGCTGGGAGAGCAGCCAATTTTCCCAATGCTAGTCCCAACTGGAATCCATTGCTTCAGCTTCTCTGTCAAAGGCCTTGGAGATGCATCTGGAAAAGTAAGGCCAGTGCTGCTGGTGGCCTGCAGGCAGTCAGGGTGTGATAAGCTTAGGAATTAGGGCTTGTGAAAGTCACTAGAACCTGTCAGTACTGGGCAGTCTGATGGATCTTGTGGTCCTGTCCCTGGATCACTAGCAAGTTTTGCCCCATCTCATTCCACCAGCTTCTTAGGATGGTGGGAAGGTGACTGCCAGGTCAGATACCAAACAGAAATTTCCTGAATTTCCCACAATGATGGAACAAAATCCTCTAGGACATAGAACTATCTA
Organism: Talpa occidentalis; assembly: GCF_014898055.3. Taxonomy (NCBI): domain Eukaryota; kingdom Metazoa; phylum Chordata; class Mammalia; order Eulipotyphla; family Talpidae; genus Talpa; species Talpa occidentalis. Next base: position 88,502,860 of record NW_023601212.1, on the reverse strand, counting down.
CATATTTAAAAGGCAAAGAAACTCAGAGATTTTTTTTTTTATTTCACACTGTTCATTCTGTAGATAGAAAATAGAGGATTCTAGAGGAGTAGAAGCTTGCTCATGTTTTGAGGTGGATTCTCACAGTCTAGGTATCTATTCTAAGCTCTGCCACTCACTGGTGGAGGAGCCAGGATGTAGGGAACTGTCTCAGGACAGAATGAGAAAATTGTACTGAAAGCACTGAGCACAACGAAGGCACTGCAGCTGGCTCCACAATCCCAGTTCATTTCCTTCTATCACACTGTTCCCTCCAACTGGACCTCTGCAGTGGCTCAGGTAAGCTCATTTAAGGTATTTACTACTCTGTTTCTTTCTTGGGATCAACTCCTCACTTTACTGTTGTTGGATCACCATTGCTAACCCAATATTATATTGCAATTATGTTTTTCATGTCATTAATTTTTCTTTCACAGAATGATTTTAAGTAGTTGTATAGTATTCCAGAGTGTGAATGCACCCAAATATATTTAACCCATCCCAAGGTGTGGGTTCAAGTTTTTGCCATTTTTGTCCCCTTATTATTACAGATGATTTAGTAATGAATGTTTCTGTGCAAAAATCTCTTTATATACTTCTGAATATTTCTTTAGGCTAGTTTTCTAGAAATAGGACTACCAGGTCAAGTGATATTTATGAACTCTTGATAGGTACTGTCAGGTAGTGTTCTTGAACCATGGCAGAAGCATTTATATTCCCAACTACTATGGAAACACAAATTTGATCTTACCTATGCAGTGGCTGGGTGTTTTCATTCTTTAGTCTTTACTAATTTTACAAATGATAAATGTTTTTCATTATTTTGAAACAAACTTCTTTGATTATTAGTGATATTAAATATTTACTTTGATTATATTATTTTACTAGCAGAAATTTGTAACTGTTATATAGTTAAATTCATTAATGCTTACAGCTAATCTCACCATTCACCCTTCCTGCTAACCCTCCTGAAACTTTCCTCCATCTACTCACTTTATTTCATCAGATGCCATTTGGTGATGGGTAGTGTTGATCAGAACAAATTTATTTTAACAGAGTAAGGCAATGGATTAGATTAAATAACAGGAATATGAAAAGATACTTGGTGAGAGATTTTGTGATGGGGATGTATACTTGAGAATATTGTGTATGCATTATTTTGTTATTTGAAATCAAATAGTTTGAGTTGATAGAGTTTGATGGACAGAATTTGCTGGCAAAATAAACATACACAATCAACCTGATATTTGGATTTGCAGACATGATAGAGAGGAAGAGTTGGGATTTTATTTTAACATTCTGCAAAAGGGAGAGAAGAACAAGGGTGGGATTTGAGAGGTGTCTGTGCATTGCAGGATAATATTTTTTTTTGCATGATGAAACTTTGGGGACATGGTTTGATTAGGAATAAAAAAGCTTGCATAAAGCCCATCTTCCTGGGTATGGCACCTGCTTTATATGTTGCTGACTAGATCACATATGTCAATAGTTTTAGAGAACCATCAATACTGAAAGAAAATAATAATCACAAAGCATAGAGGGAATGTCTAATTGTTATGTGGCCAATATCCAAAGAAAAAGTTTTATCAATTTAAGAACACATAATCAGAAAACTCTATGTAAAAAATTGCTTAGGTAGAATTATAAGCTAAACAGTTAATCTGGGGAAATATTTGTAATATTCATGAAAAATAGTTAATATCTATGTAACATTTATCACCCAAGCCAATAAGAGCTATAGATATTACATATGTATGTGAATAAAAAGAGAACCCTTCCCCCCACAACAGTTAAAGTCAAAGACTTCAACAGAAATCTGAGTATAAGATGTGAGTAAACAATTCTTTAAAAGAAACTAAAAGATTATAAACATGAAAAACTGTTAAACTTTGCTGGTATTTAAATAAATGCAAATTTAAGCAATGAGCTAACATTTTAAAGATGTAATATATACTGCAAAATAGCATGATATATAATTTGCATAAATATAGGTTTGTAAAAGAAAACGCAAACACCCTAGTTATAGACTGCCTCCCATGTTGATAGTGGTTATCTCTAAACTGTGAGATTATGGTGATTTATCTCTCCATCTCTTTTTTCTTCTATTATTGTTAAAATTTCCACAATAAGCAATTATTTTTGAAATGGGAAGACCAGTTATTTAAGTGTTTACTTTTATGTGGTAATACCCAGTGCTGGCATGGTTGTGTAGAAATAGGTATTCTTATGTCCTTACAGGGGTAGTATAAATATAACATTTCTTGTGGTTTATCAGGAGAGAATGCTTCAAAATCTACATATACTTCTAGTTGATAATTCTGCTTTATGAAATTTGTCTTATATGAAACAAATTATATACATCGCATCTGAAACTTGAAATATATAGAAATAAGAGTATTATAGTGCAGTGATTTGTAGTTTTATATTGTGACAACTTACATGTTTGAGAAGTTAGGAAGGCAATATATGGTAATTAGCACTGCCCTGAATGTTCTTTGAAATGTCTCAAAAAAGTGAGTGAAGCTCAAATAAATTTTGAAAAACACCATGCTAAATGAAATCAAATATAATTTTTTTTAGTTTTAGAATTTTCAGAAACTTTAATCACTAATGTGCATTATAACAGTTCAAATCTTTTCCAAATTTATTTTACCACATTACTTATTTTTTTCTCAATGTATCTATTAGAATCATTTAGAATAATGTTCAGAGAACATGAGTTTTGAAAATATTTCCATATTGAGTTATTCAATTGTTGTTGAAGAAGAGAATTTCATTATACAGAAAGGAGTACATAGCACACATAAAATGATAAAACAGTTTACAGGAGAATATGCATAACATGACCCCATTAATGAAAGACTCCATTAATGAGTGCTTTGAAAAGAAAAACTGGACCAAAAAAAAAAAAAAAAAACAACCAACATTAACAGCAAAGCATTATAAGTGTTTATGTCTGGGTAGTAAAAATGGGTAATTTAAATTTTTGTTCTTTGTTTATACATATTTAATAAGATTTCACAATAAACATTGTCAAAATAAGGAAAATGATAAAAGTTGTAAAGATGATGTGGAAGAATATGCAGTTCATAATGCATATGTTCATAATGTTTTCTGTGAGAAAGGAGATTAGAATACAGCTTCTCCATTATAATTTCTCTTTAAAAATACTTACATATTTGGATAGTTGTGCAGAGAAAAGGAAATGTACCAAGATAATAACATCTATAATTTTGGAGTTATATCTGGGACTACAGATAATTTTTTGTAAGCACATATCCCTTTCTTGTTGGTCTTTTGCCCCTAAGAATGTGGCTTAAATCTCTCGGTCCCAAGTAGGAGTGGGTATCTAGGGAAGGTGTGAAATGATGTATTGGGTGGGAAACAGTAAAGCATATATTTTTTTCTTACCGTTTCAATGTTGTCAATGTTTGTGTGCTTAGTAACATTCATACTATGTATGAAGTTTATAGATACATGTATGTACATCCAGGGTGTATTTTCTAAATCCTTTTTCAAAGGTTTCCAGATCAAAAATATAGGTTATTTACACATGTAAGCACTGAAACATTGGAAAGTGACTTCACTGGCCACATGTCCAGTCTTCGAAACAAGAGATGCTCTCCTGATGGCACGGGCACAAGTTCAGTGACATAGTTGCTTAAATCTTCTCACTGGATTTGCTGACTGTATAGTCTGAAGATTCCAATCTCCCACTGTTCAGGCTTCTAGGTCCCAGTTTCTGCTCTCAGGACCTGAGAATGTGCACCATTATTGATACAGTAATGGCACTGCATGTTTCTGGCTGTCCAGAAACATCTTGACCCTGTTGGATGAAATCACATGACCGTTTATGGCCAGTGAGATGTGAATTGTAGAGACAAATGTTGCCACTCCTCATGCCTGCATTTGAGCATTATTTTTAAAGATTTATTTTTATGTATGCATACGAGAACTGAGGTATAGAGCAGAGGGGGGTGTGTGTGGGTGGTGGTGGTGGTTAGAGGATTCACCAGCGACAGAAGAGGGAGCAGAACAGGTGGATGTACTGAAATACACTGCTGAGGGAGCAGTGGGTGAGACAGGAGAGGTCTGCTGCACCATATGGGTCAGCTCCCTGGCCAGAGATCGAACTCATGCTACAGTGGCTGGCGATACCCTGATAGCACTGAGACTTTAACCCCTGCACCATCAGGGAGACCCAGTGCCTGCATTTGATACTATTGGCAGAACCTCCTTTCTACCACCATGACCCACAGTGTTTGATGGGGAGATTCCATGAGGTTGGGTCAGAATCCTCTGCTCTACACCTCAGTTCTCGTATGCATAAATAAATAAAAATAATTCTTTAAAAATAATGCTCAGGGCCTCCCCAGTGGCACAGCGGTTGAGTGCTGGGTTGCGAAGTTGCCCACAGCCTCTGCAGCGCCGGTTCCATCCACTGCCACCAGGTGAGGGTCCCACATGACGCACAGACCTCTCCTGCTGCCCGCTGCTCCCCTCAGCAGTGTACTTCGTTAGTCTGCCTGCTCTGCTCTCCGCTCTGACTCTGGTGAATTCTCTCACCCTCCCACGCTTCTGACTGTACCCAGTGCTTGTATAAATAAATAAATAAATCTTAAAAAATAAATAAAAATAAAATGTACAAAATTATTTAAAAAAATAAAAATAATGCTCAAATGCAGGCACGAGGAGTGGTGACACGTGTCTCTACAATTCACATCTCACCGACCATAAATGGTCATATGATTTCATCCAACAGGGTCAAGATGTTTCTGGACAGCCAGAAACATGCAGTGCCATTACTGTATCAACAAGGGTGCACATTCTCAGGTCCTGAGAACAGAGACTGGGACCTAGAAGTCTGAACAGTGGGAGATTGGAATCTTCAGAATACACAGTCAGCAAATCTAGTGATAAGATTTGCTGAATGAGAAAGAGAGAAGCCCTAAGTGTCCATCAATGGGTGAATGAAGAAATTATAAACACACATACAATGGAATGTTATTCAGCTATAAAAAAGGAAATCCTCCCTTTTGCAACAACATAGATGAACCTGGAGGACATTATGCTCAATGGACTTAGCCAGATACAGAAAGACAAATACCATATGACCACCTACATGTGAGATCAAATTGATCAAAAAAATCAAATTCAGGGAAGCAAGAGCAGAATGCTAGTTGCCAGGCCCTGGAGGGTGGGGGAAATAGGGAAATGTTGGCTGAAGGGTGTAAACTTTCAGTTATAAGGTGAATGGCTTTGGGACCTAATGTACAGTATGGTGGTTATAGTTAATAATTGTGTTTTATATCCATGAAATTTGCTGAGAACAGATCTTAGACAAATGCTGTCTGGTACTATTCACATGTGAGATATAGAGCAACCAAACCAAACAGATGAAGTCAAACCAATAACAAACATTAGAAATGTGACTTTAGCATGGAAGTTACTGGAGGAGGGGTGGGGGAGGTCAGGTACTCCCCCATCACAAAAGGGTAACTGTGTGAGGTGATGGCTGTATTATTTAGCTTAATTATAGTAATCATCTTACATGCATTAATATATGTGTGTTGAATCATCACTTCGTATACCATAAATACAATTTTCACTTGTCAATTATACCTCAGTAAAGCTGGAAAAAAGAGACATAAACCTTTATTTGTTTAATTATATAATTTTGGAAGTATAACTTTATACTTATTGTGTGCACCTGTTTCACTCACCTGCCAGCAAAGCCCTGGCACCCACATGCCATCTTGTTTGCCCCCATCTCATTTTCCCTCCCCTGTGCCTCTGGGAGTCACTATATTTCTCACATGGTCTAAGAATTATTTTTGTTGTCTTTTGTCTGTCTGTTTTCTTTGGTTACTTATATTCCACAAATGAATGAAATCATCCAGGAATTTTCTTTTACTTTCTGACTTATTTCACTTAGCATAATCACCTCAAGCTCCATCTATTTTGTTACAAAAGGCACTATTTATTTTTTATTGAGGTAACAATGGTTTATAACATTGCATATAGGATTTAGAGGTATAGGATCACACCCTTCTGGTATATGACCCCACACCACACCCACCACCAAGGAATGAAAGTCCTCTACCTCTGTCCATTGTGTCCCCTGACCAATTTGCTTCCCCCCTCATTGTCCCCTTCTGGTAGCCTCAATTTTATCATCATAGTCTTTGGGTTTGTTATTATTTTGGCTTTTCCTGATTTTGTTGTTGTGTTGTTGTTTCTCTCTATATAAGTGTCACCCTCTGGTATTTGTCTTACTCCTTCTGATTTAGTTTGCTTAGCATGAGTCACTCCAGTTACATCCATATTGTCACACAAGTTGAGTTTATTTCTTTTATGACTGAATAGTTTTCCATTGTGTAATATACCCATCTTCCTAATCCACCAAGAGTTTATCTTTTTAAATAGCTGAATAGTATTCCATTGTGTGTATATACCACAATTTCTTTATCCAGTCATCTGTCAATGGGCATTTAGGTTGATCTCACATCTTGGCCGTTGTGAATAATGCTGCTATGTACATAGGGATGCCTGCTCTTTTTGTGATAATATTTTCACATTCTTTTATACCTACTACTTTTCTAAGTACAGGAAGTCCTCACTAAATGTTATCCATGGGTTCCTGGAAACCAACTGTACCATAGTCTAATTGATATAAACAAAAGTTAAGTTTTGATGGCATATATCTGGTCACAAAACTATCACCAAACTTCTAAAGACCCAAAACACTTTCAATATTAAAAAAATGTGTGCATTCACTCATTCCTTTTCCAACTCATTATTCCAGTTCAAGGTCATGGGTAACTGGAGTCTATCAAGATAGCTCATAGTGCCCACAGGGCCCAACTTTGGACAGGATGCCCTTCCATCACAGGGCACATCATACACACCTACACTCACTCAGACTGAGATAATCGAGGCATTTAATGACCCTAATTGGATGCAGAAAGAGACCAGAGTAGGTGGAGAAAACCCATGGAAAATGGGCAAACACCTCACAGTGGCCTCTTCTGGGAATTGACTTTTTTCCCCTCGTCAATATTATAATGAAACTGTGTCAAATGAGATGATATTATTCAAGGTCCTGCTATGGTCCTTTTGGTAAATTCTTTTCAATTATCCCTTCTTGAGTGTTGCTAAAAATAAGACAACAGATCCAAAATGTTCCTTAGTGATGTTAGGCTCCATGTCACCCAACTGAGACTCGAGGAGAGTTCTGACTTGCCCAGAAATGGGGTATGAAACCATAGTACTCTCCTGATCATTGTTATTTTGAGGTCATCTGTCTGGCAGAAGCCTACCATCCCCAAAGGAAAGTGATCTTGCCACAACCTACTCCCTTTCTCCTAGTTTAACTTCCTTGTTTCTTGTTCTCTTCTACCAATAGACATCTTTCATTTTGTACAGCTCCTCAGAGTTCCTTGCTATCTGCAGATGACGTGTCTCATCAGACATGTCATGAATGGCTGGATAAAGCCAATAAGATCTTTAAAACTTACTCAGTTGAATTTGTTTGTGTATCATGCTGGGACCCCAATCCTCAGTTGAATTTGTTTGTGTATCATGCTGGGACCCCAATCCTTACAGACTTGTGATAATCAGATAATCTGCCAGGAAGTTGAAGCTACATGAATCTTTTAAGAAATTGGCGACCTTGGGGGGAAAAATACCTGTGTTCTTTAAAAATATTGATATTTATAAATTAAGATGAATAGGCACGCAAGGAACATAACTTCCTGTGCATCTAAATAAAAATATCAAGATTGGTAAAATCTGAAGTATAGCCCCAGCAGCATTTAGAGTTGAGAATCCAGGCCAAGACCTACCTTGCTCACAAGAGGACAGATTTCGATGTGAGATATGCCATCTGGGGCATTTCGAAAAGTAAATGTTGAACTTGTGAGTGAAAGTGTATGTGTGGCTGGCAAAGAAATATTTGAAGTAAGCTTTCAAAAATGATAAACTGACCCAGCAGGAATTATATTTAAGCAATTTCTCTCTCCTGGGTCACTGTGTATGAGTTGAAAGCACCAGCTTAGGAATGGGACAGGTCTGCATATAAATCTTGGCTGTTATTCACTCTCTCTGTGACCTTGAAGGAGCTTTTTCAGGGAGCTCCTTAGATACTAAGGTCTATTCTCTGTGGTAAGAGATACCCACAATGGCATGGTGTGCAGAGCAGCATTTACTGTACACACCGCTTTTGTCTAGCAGGGGAGATGAGTGATGCAAGCTGATAAATATAAAGCAAGTTTCCATGCCATCAAGGTGATGAGATTTTAAGACTAGACCATTCATGTTGCTATCAAGGGAATGGAGGAAGGAAACTGAGAGCAACTTTTCTGGGCTCCATTATGCAGAGAAGGAAACAGACTGGACCATACTGCAAGCTCTAGCTCAGACCTCTCTCTGACTCCCCCTTCAGTTTTCACCTGCCACTGCATTGTCTCATAGGTCCCTTCCAGCTCAAAGTAGCAGTTTCATTTGCAGTATGTTAGATATCAGCTCAGTTTCATTATTTTTCCTTTTTGGAGTTTCGAAGTAAGGACCATTGTAGCATTGTAGGGATAAGAAAATCCAGATAAGCAAACAGGTTTGTAATTAAACTGCCACATCAAGGTAGATTTCAGTGCCCTTTTACTCACTGATAGACCAGAATAGATTCTAGAATCCTCTGCAATTCTGAGGTTTCTTCTTGGCCTATTTCTTGTCAGGCTCTTTGAATCCTCTTTCTGATTAGACCTGGCTATTGGGCTCTGTCCTTGACTTGTTTACTACAGTTTTAGCAAGAATCCACTGCAGAAGTTTAGCTAAAAGTCCCTACCCTTTAGTTTTGATCAAATTCTTTAATCCCCACCCTTGGTATCTGACCATTCTTGAAATATGATCAAATCCCCCATCCCCCACCTTTGATAGCTTATCACCCTGCGTTGCCTTCAGCATAAATTCTGTCAAGCTAGTTTAGCCAGAATCCCCTTTACCTGATATTTCTTATTAATAATTCAGTTTCTACTGATTACTCTTTTCCCCCACTCCTTGGCTATAAATCTCTTCTAGTCGTTGTTTTTGGAGGTGAGCCTAATCTCTCTCCCTCATTTCACTGCAGTAGTCTCCTAAAAAATGTTTGCCTTATCATTTTTAACAAGTATCATTAGTAATTTTTTTTCTTTATTATTACTGTTGTGTAGATGCATCTAACCATCCATCCATCCACCTACATCTGGGGTGGTACTGGAGGGACATGACAACATTGATGTAAGCTTCTAAAGGTAGACTTTTAGTCTCTTTGTTTTCCCTGCTGTAACTCTAGTGCTTAAGTGATGTCAGGTACATAGCTTTCAGTAAATATATGTTGAATGAATAAACAAGTGAATGGATTTTCCTATTTCTTTTTTCCCAAAGTTGGAAGACATGATAAAGTTCTCAAAGTTGCCCACGGTGACAGACAGAGTCACCTGTTCTTCCCTCCACCCACCCGATGTGGGAGCCAATTAAAGCAGACAGTACTTCAGGGTGTATGTACTCATTCATTCAACAAATATCTAAAGGTAGCAAGTGTCACAGTCAAAAAAGATGCCCAATACTCTGACTAAAGGCATCAAAAGACTACATAGCATGTAATTTCATGCATTATTTCATTGTTACTGGTCTACAAAAAGCAAAGCATGTTTGACAGGAGATGAAGATGGAGGAGTAGGCAAGGGTTTTTCAGACTGTCTTAGGTTGGCATCCCCAGAATGAGTCCCTGAAATCAGGATTTAGGTGCAAATGATTCAGTAAGAAGTGCTCCTAAGAAAATTGGATAAGAGAATGGGAGGATCAGGATAGAGAAGGGGAGAAGCCAATGGTGGAGTCTCCAGGGACTTCCACTTCTGATTTCCACATTGTACCAAGACTGATCTTTGGGACCAATAAATAGCACATGTCCTTTCTGAGATTAGGTTTTGTTACGTATACTCTTTTGTTTACCTAGCTTTCTCCTTCTCTTGGATAATTTGCTTGGGAAAATACAGTTGCCTTATCATGCGAGCAGCCCTATAGAGAGGCCCATCTGGCAGGGATTAAAGTCTCCTGCCAACAGCCATGTGAGTGATCTTGGAAGAAGGTTCTCCTACCCCATCAGATGAGTGCTTCCCCAGCCAACGACTTCACTGCAGCTTGGTAAGCTGCTCCCAGGTTCCTGACCCTCAGATAGTATACAGTAAATGATTGTTTTATGCTATTAATTTTTGAGTGAATTTGTTATACTCAATAGATAAATAATGTACCAAAGAAGGGTGTGATTTTAGGCAGTCCTGGCCTTAACTTGATCTGTAGAGGTGCTCTGGAGTGTGTTAGACCTCAGGGTTTTTCCTTGCTTGAGATAAGGGAGCAGAATTTCCTACTCTTGTTTCTGACAGTCGTTGGCCACAGGCTGCCCAACACTTTTGACTATGTACCTGTGAGCAAAGAGGCTTCATTAGTGCACAGATGATCCTCCAGAGAGTCTAGGGTTCAGGCCCTTAGAAGCAAGCACATGGAAAATATTCAAGGAGATCTAGGCTGAGTCCAGCCAGTATCCACTAACCAGACCATTCTTTTTTTTTTTTTTATGTCTTTCTTTCTTTCTTTTTAAGAATTTATTTATACAAGCACTGGGTATAGTCAGAAGTACGGGAGGGTGAGAAAATTCACCAGAGCCAGAGCAGGGAGCAGAACAGGCAGACGGACGAAGTACACTGCTGAGGGGAGCAGCGGGTGGCAGGAGAGGTCTGCGCACCATGTGGGACCCTCACCCGGTGGCTGGGGATCGAACCAGTGCTGCAGAGGCTGCAGGCAGCTTTGCAACCCAGCCCTCAACCGCTGCGCCACCAGGGAGGCCCATAACCAGACCATTCTTGACCTTGGACTTTAGCTTATAGGTGATAAGGAACCACTTTAGGATTGAATTAGGATTCCAAATAAGATTGTGACATTTTCTGTATTTGATATGATCACACTAGCAGCCAAAAAGGAAAATATATTATGAAGCAGCCATAAAATGATTTAGGGCAGAGACTCCAAAGATAGAAAGGAAGTAATGGATGCAAAGAACATTTGGAGGTAAACTTAGCAGGATGGTAATGGGGAATTGGGGCATGGAAGAGAAAGGAATTTATGGATGACTTCAGGTTCCTGAGGAGATAGAGAGAGGGAAAGAGAGGAGAGGAGAGGAAAGATGTAAGTAAAATAGTGAAGAAGAACTTTGAGCATTTAAGAATGACTCTTTTGATGGTTTCCCCCTTCTCTCCATTCCTTTACATTTATCCTTATTAAAGAGCTACTCCAAGAACTTTGATCATGCTATGAATCTTATAGTAATGGCTGAAGCAGTTTTCTATCTTAAATTAAAGCTTGATGAAAGAGGTGAACAAATAATTATAGTACTACATGACAAGGACTTGATTTTGGAAAATAGAATTATTTTAATTTCCATCTTTTTTCCATTATAAACATCCTTTCTTCCTTTCCTTTATCATCTCTGGTTTCCTCCTCCCTTACTTGTTCCCTTCTTTCTTATGCTGCTTCTTCCCTCACCTTCACTTTCTTTCCCCCCATTAATTCCCTGGGTCATTTAACATTTTGGTTAAAAGTTTCTCTTTGCTCGGCCTGTTTCTATATTCCCTGCTCTGCCACTGTGGCTGTGTTACTTAACTGCAGTACCTGTGGACGGCTTTTCGAGTGAACAAACTGTGCGTGCGTCTGCATTGATGTTTTCTGTGTTGGCTGTGTTGGCTGGGTTCCCCTGAGAGGCTGGGGCCTGAAACGTTGCATTTAATATTCAGTAATACTGTTTGTGTGGCTCATAATGTCCTGTGTCTCAGGTGTGCAAATGGCAAGGTGTTTAGGTTTTGGAGGACTGTGACTCCTTAGCAGACATGCATAGCCCATAGTGATCATCATTAACAATTGGATTTTCCAGTTCAAAGTCCCCCTGGATTTTCAGGACTCTGCTTGTGCTCCCAGCAGCAAGCCAGATGCTCATCCTAGTAGTTCTCTTGAGGAAGTAGGCTCATTTCAGACAATGGGATTGGAAAAATTTTTGCTGGAACTAATGGGTTTCCCGGCAGGCTCTTTACTTCCAGTCTTGTTACTTAAAGAGGCCTCAAATGCCCCTCTCCATCCTACTTCCTCTTTGCTATTATCCTATTCCTACTTAGGTCTTCCCACATTGCCCCAGAAACTTTATGTAAGGTAATGAGAAAAGGGTTGGCGAGATGGAACCCCATTTTGGGCTTGGAGCTGATGATCCCATTAATTCCTTCTGATGATGAGCAATTACTAAAAAGAGCATGTGTAAAACCCAATAGCTACTAAAGCTTTGTGACCTAATTAGGGCCATATCTCAGTTTCTGCCTTTTCCCCTCTTCCTCGGGTTGTAATGGCTTGGTTTTTCTCTTGTGAGTTTTCTGAAGCAAAACAGGTAGCTTTATCTTTCTGTCACAGGTAGTTAACAGCTGGAAACACTGCTCTGGACTAAGAGAATTCTTGTTATGAAGGAATGTTTAGGGGTATCTGCCATATTCTTGGCAGACTGGCAATTTCTTTCCTTAATGATCCTTGGTTAGTCAGTCCGGGTTCAGGCCATGACTTAACGTGGCAGATGACCCTACTGCTCAGCCAGTAGCCAGATACTGTTCCTAACTCATGATGTGGAGACACTAACAATTTTTATGTTCGAGCCATTAAAAAAAAATTGTTTAGGGATTGTTTGGTGTGTTTTGTTTTTGCTATTGAATCCCTTGCATATGTTTGGATATCAATCCCTTATCAGATAGGTGGTTTGTCAGTATTTCAGTATCTTCTATTTTGTAGGTTGTCTTTTCACAGCATTGCTTGGTTTTTTGTTTGTTTGTTGACATGTAAATCTTTTTCATTGGGTACAGTTATACTGTGTTTGTTTATTTTTGCTTTTGTTGCTTGTGCTTTTAGTATTATATCCATAAAATCACTACTAAGATGAATGTAAAGGATTTTTTCCTTCTGTTTTATTCCAGGGGTTTTATCTAGTCTTATATTTAAATCTTTAATTCATTTAAAGTTAATTTTTATGATTGGTGTAAAAGAGGGGTCTATGTTTACTTTTTTTTGCATGTGAATATTTAGTTTTCTCAACACCATTTATTGAAGAGAATTCCTAGGTTCGCTTAGTTGGCTGTCTATACATGGATTCATTTCTGGGCTGTTGAGCTTGTTCGATTGGACTATGTGTCAGTTTACCTGGCAGTATTGTTCTGTTTTGATTACTTTCTAGCATATTAATATAACTTGAAATCAGGAAGAGTGATGTCTCTGGATCTGTTATTTCTCAGGATCATTTTCCCCTTTCCATAAGAAGTGGCCCATGTTTACAGTTGAGGAGTGAACTCAACCTATGAAAGTTTAAGAACCCCAAAACCTCTTTTCATTGAATACTTTCACTGTTTCTTTCTGTCATGTGTGATAGAATTCCTTTAGAAACTTGAAGAGATCCTTCTGTGAATATTAATGTAAGAAACACTGCCTTGAGGTTGGGAGGTTAGAAAATGAGTACATGAACCAGTAAACTACAAGACCCAGTATGCCTTGCATCTCCCACAGGAAGTAATGCTGTTTACCCTCCTGTGGACCTGAGAGAGAAGGTCTCCAGAGCTAAACAGAGAGATGCTGGTCCAGAATTCAGGGACATGCAATCTACTCACCTTTCTCTTTTTTATTTCCAAATAAACTCTTTTTGTTTTTAGAATAACAGATTGCTTTTGTTGAGCAATCTCTCTTTCTCTCCTGCTCTCTCTGTGTATGTACATATATGTGTTATATACATGTATGTATTATATGCAATATAATTTGTGTGTATATATAATTGACATGTCTATATAAATTTATAGTCTATCACACTAAGCAAAAGGCACACCAACAAATCTGTTTAACATAACCCATTTTCTATCTTCAGCTTTCTGTGATACTGTTATGGGGAAACATCCCTCAGGTTCTTGGAAGTCCTAATGTTTATTTATTTATTTTAAAAAAGACTTATTTATTTATGCATGCAGAAACTAGGGTACAGGCCAGAGGTATGGGCAGGGGTATGTGTGTGAGAGGATTCACCAGAGACAGATTGGGGAAGAGAACAGATGGACTGACTGAAATACATTGCTGAGGGGAGCAGTGGGTGAGACAGGAGAGGTCTGCTGCCCATGTGGGTAGCTCCCTGGCCTATGGGGGATTGAACTCATGCTGAAGAGGCTGCTTAACAGTGCTGTGCTTAACCCCTTGCCCCACCTACGAGGCCCGGAAGTCCTAATGTTTAATGGCCAAGATCTTCCAGACATTTTCTTAAGATCTTTGGAAGGTTTATTGTCTGTTTGAAAGACCACATAATATACAGCTTTCAGTATTTTTGATGACTTAATAAAGGATCTTATAGTTCCCCCACCTCAAACTCACACCTGATCTTTGCCCTGACACCATTTCTTCCTTTGAGAATCTTTTTTTGACGAGAGAGATTAGAAATGGAAAAGAGCTTCCTCACAGCGTGGTAGCCTCAGACTGGCCAAATTCTTAAATGGTGGCTCAAGACTCCCATATTAGTGTCCCAGAAAAAAAAAAAATGGAAAGGACATTGTCTTTTTATTTCGGATATTGTTTCAGAAGTCACAAACCTATGTCTGCCACATACTGTTGGTTACATTTGAGTTACAACTCTGTCAAGATTCAAGAGGAGGGGCATAGACTGCACCCCTCAATGGAAAGATCGTGAATAATCATGCAAATATATATGAGCATACATAAAATCCAGGTATACGGTTTGTGTATGTGTATTAAAACTGATGTGTTATCTAAGTTTCAAACCTATTAATTCATGATGTGAATTAGTTAATTCAGGTATGAGATAGTTTTCCCCTAAAAATTCAGAGATAGTAAGTCAGGCAGAAGATAATTCTCAGTTTAAGGGACCAGATATATCTTTCTTTAGCTATCCAAAGGACTAGACCATGGGTGGCAATTTTTTTTTTTTTTCTGTAAGGGGCCAGATTGTAAATATTTTAGGCTTTGCAGGCCATATGGTCTCTGTTGCAACTCATCAACTCTGCTGTTATAGCACAAAAGTAGCTATAGACAATACATAAACAAACTAGCATAGCTTTATTTTAATAAAACTTTATTTATATAAACAGGTAGTAAGCCAAATTTGGCCCCCAGGGCAGAGTTTTCCTGACTTCAGCTTAGAAGCTCGTATTCTCCACACTGGTCCTGGAAGAGATGGCACTAATGGTGATTTTGAAAAGTGATCCTGATAGTGCGATGTCTGGACTTAAGTAGCTTGAGATGCTTTTCCCTCTGACTTCTGATGGTGGCTGACTGAGGGTCTGAAGCTGCTCCTGGATTACCCTTGTGGTGAAAGTACCAGCTGGGAAAGTCTACATAAAAATTTATTTACACAGAAATGAAATTGGTTTTGAAACAAAGACTTGGCAATATAGTTTCTCTATTGAAGCACAGTGACTTTTCAGTCTTGGCGGATAAACAGGCCTATCAGCAGATCTTTGAGAACTCTTTTGGGACCCAGCTTAGTGGAGAGCATGGGACAGATTCTGTTCCATGGCTCTAATTCCAGGGAAAATTCTTTGTTGTATTAGGACAGTTCCTCTGTCTCAAGAGATAGTCTGGAAAGCCAGAAAATGATCAGAACAGCAACTTTCAGTGAGGACCAAATGAGAAGCCAAACATTGAGATTCAGGGCACAATAAAAGCTGATAGAAAGATTAGGCTATGTCATTATCAGAAAAACATCAGAAGGATCAATGATCTCTGGCTTAGGACCTAATTTATCACCTATCCCTTCATGATCTGTGTCAACGCCAGATCTTACCCTTTCTGGTTAGTAATCTATGTTAGAACAAAGGCGAGAGAGTGACATTTGACTTAATGTCACAGCCCTTTGTCTGCTCTCTCTAAACTCCCAAGTTAAATCAGCTCCAGTTATTTATATGGTCTTTGGGGCTGTGTTTTAAGAGAAAAAAAAGTGTTTACCCTTATTTATGGTTCTAACTCAAAGGCTAAGCTGTAATGTAAAACAGCTAACATGTCACCCAATAGTTGCACACAATTATTTTGGCACAGAGTTACATTTTCATTCTTTTTCATGATTTCAGTCTAAGAACATATGGAATAGGATTGCTGCCATGGAAGAAGCAGTCCTACTCCTACAGTTCTGTTTGCCTTTCTCCTCTATTTCTTTTGTCTCTTGTAACCACAGGATTTGACCATGCAGGGATTATTATCCTATTACATTGGCTGTCTACCATGCAGACATAGATCACCTATTGATATCATTGACATTTTTATAAGGTTAAAAATGGTATTGAGGTTCTAAAGGTAGGCAATGATTACTGGAGTGTGGAAAGGCAAGAAGATCCAGTAATAGGGGTGAAGGGCACAGATGATTTTTCAAAATTTTTTCTGATGCTTACTAGTGTTTATGGCACACATCAACCTGTTAAATCTCCCTGAAAAACAATTTATCTGTAAAACAGAGGTGATTATAAAACTACAGTGGATTCTTGTGAAGATTGCATTTAATGGTTTTAATTAAGTGCTTGCTGCATTGACATGCACAATGTATTCCCTCAATTAATGGAAGCTATGATAGATATTATCAATGTTCATTTCTTCCTCCCAGCCTGATGTCCACAGAGTTATGTAATTTATATTCTATTCATGTTGGATTTTGCCAATTGACTTACTTGGGCCTGAGGAATGTAGGTAAAAATGACAGAACAAGAATTCTGATCCTAGACTTTAAGGGCATCTTGTGTTTCTTTTTGCTCAGCAGGTAGGCACTGTTCTTCTTCCCAGAGAACCTGGGTCCCAAAATGGGACAAAACTACTCCAGAAGACTTGAGACAGACCTGGAATGTAGACTCAGTGATAGGAGAGTTCAGCTAAAGATGCCTGCACCCCATCTGACCTGCGGACACATGGGTGAGAAATCATTGACTATTCTACAGATATTTTGTAGATATTTGTTATGCAGCAACAGCTGACTGATACAACCCAGAAAAGATTACATAAACACAAAATGAACTTTCAGCATATGCATGAGGGAGACAAAGGAATAAGAATCAGTAAAGCTAGTTATTTTTCTCACTGCCAGAAATGTGTATGGTCTTTGGAGCAATAGAATTTGCTATGTGACTCTGGTTTCTTTTGATGTAAGAAGATTATATTCATTTAAGATGGTCTAATATAATATCAATTCTAGCTATGAACTTTTCTATATCTATAGAATTAATGTCCTATGACCATAGACTAATCTGTAGAAACAGGAAGGCTTAAAGGAACTCTAATTAAAGCCAGTAAAGTGACAAATGGCATGAATAAATTAAACAGAGTATTTTCCCTAAATTCCTGGCACAATATAAAGAAGGACCCTTGGAGAGTTGGAAGAATTACATTTAGGGTCCAATAGAAGAGCCACTTTTATTGTTGAAAGAAACTTTGGGAGCTTCTTTTCACAAAGTTCTCTCAAAGTAATCATTCCGTTATCCACATGTATAAACTTTTAGTTTCAATAAAGCTTTTGATTACAGAAATATGGAGTCACCTATCTTGTAACTACTGATTCTGAGACTATAAAATGTCTAAGTCATGTGGTGGGACAAGTAAAAGACTGGCCATACATGTGTTCAGTTCAGTGTCTGGTTGTGGTCTTCTCAAATATTGAAAGTGGTGAGGTCCTTGAAAGTTGGCAATTTGATATTGAGTGTGACAAGATTCAAAAGATGATGTTGCACCCAGAGAAAAGTCTCAGAAAGGCATTCGCAGTGAAATCCAATCAGTTATCAGACAGACCACAACTATGGTGATATTTCTGACACAATTGGAAATTTCTTACTCATTTTATCTACTGATTTATACAAATATTTGATTGTACCTGAAAAGTTGCAAGAGTCTGGAGTTAATTACCAATTTTGAGGACATCTGTCTTCATTCATTTGCTACTATGATCCATAAGGTAAGTGGTCTATAAAGTTTCTGTCAATGATTGAAGATAAAGGCAATAACGGATTTGCATTCTCAAATGTGGGGTTCTCCTGAAACCAAGTAAATGATACTTGGTATGTTTTATTTCATGAGGTGAATTTAACTGATACTTTACTAAACTGTGCATATTATTCCCTTTTTAGGACCCTATTAGATTTTCCATAATGTTGATATAATGAATTTATTGCACTCTATTCAAAAGGGATATTATGTCAGCATTGGGGTGGCAATTCCTTTGAAGGTGGTAACTGTAGATGAAAAACCTTTGCTATAAGGCTTTATACCTTTCTATATCATGCTTTTTGGTCAAGTAGCTTGAATCAGAATTTTGGTAAGGAGATATTTAAATATAAAACACTGAAAAAGAAGTCTGAATATTCAGAATCTTTGTTTAGATCTATAAGTAATGCAGTATGGCCCATACTAAGTCTATTTATTTCACTTGCATTGTTTTCATATTGAAGAATTTATAATTCTTTCCTTTTCATATATATATAACTTGAATATAAAAAGCTCTGAGTATTTCTACTGTATATTTCTCTGTGTAAATTCCTGTGGTTCAGAACTCTTAAAATATCTTTCTGTTTTATAAAAGCAAGCTTTAAATGACAATGAAGTAAAGTTAGATGTGTATGTTTTTATATCTGTATCTATATCTATATTTTATATCTATATCTATGTGAATATGTATGTATACAACACCTGGATTTCATCCAGAGAGATTTTTATATAATTAAGCAGAGGGAAGCCTGGGCATTGATGTGATTCTAATATACTCCAAGGTTGAGAACTACTTTTCTAAATCTCGAGTTAGTACTTCCAATTCCATATAACAAAGCTGTTGGTTGACAAGAGGTTTTTCTCATTTTTAAATGACACTGTAGGTTCCTGGTTGGTCAAGTTAGTATTTTTTTTAAAGATTTATTTATTTATACAAGAACCAGGACACAGGCCAGATGTGAGGGAGGGTAAGAAGATTCACCAGAGACAGAGTGGGAAACAGAACAGGCAGACTGAAGAAACACAATGCTGAGGGGAGCAGCGGGTGAGACAGGAGAGGTCTGCTGCACCATGTGGGACCCTAGCCAGCTGGCTGGGATTGAAACGGTGCTGCAGAGGCTGCGGACAGCTTCACAGCACAGTGCTCAACCACCTGTGCCATCAGGGAGGCCCTGGTCAAGTCAGTATTAACCATTTTTTTTTTTCTTGTGCAACAGGAATCAGATATGGGAGTCAAAACTAATAGGACTCTTTATGATCCTTCATGTATTAATTTTTATTTTTCTTGATTTATAAAATTAGCCTAACCTCCATAGGAACCTAAGCATCTCTCCAAACTCTGTAGTTTCTCCAGTCTCTCATATATTTTGACTCTGGGACATGGAACCAATGCCTGTACTGCCCTTTCTGGCTTTTCTCTTGACATCTGTCTTGTTCTATTGCAAACAGGCATCTTTCACTCAGCATCCTAATATCATGCTGAGAGAGTTTTTAGCATCCAGCTTGTAAGCTAGGGTGAATCTTGAAGTTGGCTTTCTACTGGAATATAATCAGCATGATCCAAGGGTCTTTCCAGTCCATATCCAGCTGGAACCTTCCTTTAGGACAAGCAGTGTGAGTAGATGCCATATGTCAAGGAATGAGGGCAGTCATATGGCTGTAGGGGGAGAAAGATGAATAGTAAGACGGACTTTTTGGTGAAAAGAACTTTCCAGGTCTAGGTGGTGAATCAGATTTAAGACGCAGGCCATTTCTTCTGGGTACAAGTCTTTTTATCATAGGAAAGATGTATTTCTTCTCATCCTCGAACTGGATCAATAAAACCCTTTTCCATAGAAGCTAAAACAGTTTCTCACAAAGTCAAATCAGAGTGAGTAGAGAGAGAAATTGACTCACAAGGGTGTGCAGAGAAGACTCATCCATATCCCTCTCCTTCAATCCTTCTTAAAGTGATAGAAGAGCTGTGAGAAAGAATAAATACATAATGGCATAGGAAGGAAGAAAGGGCACCATGAGTAGACAAGAAAATTGAAACATTCTTAGTATATAGGAAACAGGTATGATCAGACTATGGAGAAACAAAATTGGAGGAAACTGCATATGGGGGAATTAGACTGTGGCCAAGCAGATGTCATTTAAGAAAAATTCCTGTAGTCAATAAAATGGAAAGAACCTTAGGAGTCCACCCTGACCTATTTGCAGGTCTCATTTGTATGGTAGCATAGCCCTCATTTTTATTAGTAATACTTGATAAGGATCCACATCCCCAAATCCTTTATCAGTGTGTACCTCTGTTTCAGGTGGAGAGGTACAGATGACTTAGATCTCTAACTCATTCTATGATGTTAATTATAGGAGAAATCATACTGTTTATTACTACGATGACAAGGATTCTCAGATTCTGAGCTATACAATTACCTGTAAAAATTTTTGAACTATAGATACCTTGGTTCCAATCAAAATTTGAATCTTTGAGATTCCAAACATCTACATTTCTAAAAATTCCTAGAGGAGAATCTAATGCTTTCAGGGTCGAGGTCTGCTCTTATAAGGTGTTCTCCCCCAACTCACCGCCCCAGAATCTGGTATAGATTTGTGGTCTATGCCAAGATTAATTTTACACGTGCTTCAGAAGGGCAACAGATAGAATGGAGAGGCTGAAAAAAATTAGTACACAGCTTAAGAAAACTTTTCAGAGCTTATAAAGATATTCTCTTAAGATCAAAAGGCTCTCTGGGTACTGAGGAGAGGCATGAAGGAAAAGCCCATACATGGAATCTCTGCATAGAAATTTCAGAACATGCAGCACAAAGTTGACAGTTTGAACACTTCAAGAGCCATCCTATCTTGCATCCAGAGTTGTATAATTCAAGAGAGGAGATAATTCAGAAGCTTTTTGCTTAATATTTCTGACACTACATGTTTCTGTATCATTTCTTCTATAAAGTGGGAAAAATAATAGTTTAGAGAGTTAGATAAGTTAATACATAGAAAATTCTTATAATGGTGACTGGTACATGATAAGTGATCAATAAATATTTGTTATTATTTCCAAAATAAGTGTGTTTATTATGACAATTCAGTATTTTCCTTATGCAAAATATACAAGATACATAATTTGATGACTCCAGGGAGTCACTATTTTTGCTGTCATTGTGGTACTGCTTCTAGAGGTGCATTAGGCACAGAGCCTGCACTGGATGCTCTCCATGTGCTGCCAGCATGGCCATTTTGAAGCTTTTAAAGATGTATCAGGTAGACTCACATAAGTGGGATAGTATACTCAAAATGTATTATACTACTTCTAGCCTTCAGTTATAAGCAGAAAATATGAATGAGGATGCTGAACACAAGAATGTCACTTCTTGAGGTATCTGGTTAACCCCCGTGATCGAGCATCTGAGACCTGGGAGAACTTGGATCAATTCCATAGAATGAGCCAGAGATCCTTGTCTATGCCATAGAGTCTGTAGCCAAATTGAAGTCGCACTGTAGGAGTTTGGGAACAATCCCAGGAACTTGGCAGCCTGAACATACTCAATGACCTTCTTGAAACTGACATCTCCCTGTGGCTGCTCAACTCTCCTTGCAGTCTTCTATCTCTTTTTTTTTTTTTCCACTTGCAAAGCTGAAAGGGACAGTCGGAAAATTAGTTCTATGGATATAAAAGCCCAGTCCTGCATTCTTATGGTCCTTAAGACAAGTAGAGAAAAACTGTGTAAATGCTGGCTCAAGAGTAATAAAGTCACAGGAGAGATAGGGACTAAAAGTCTTTTTGTCCATTTTTTCAAAATCTTTTCAGAGGGATTAGGTTTGGTAAAACTGGGATACCAATGAAGGGTACCACCATATGCTACTGCAAAATATGGCTCTTTGGCATATGGATTATTTTGAGGTAATGGTACCAGGAACCAGCAGTGTAGGAAAAGCTAAAAATCAGGGCATGGATTTTCCTTTTGTAAAGGAAATTTACTTATAAGGAAAATTTTCATTTGTGAAGATCATCAGGCACTGACTTAATCTGTGTAACACATGTTGTTAAACAACACTTATTTACCATACTTTTCCTGTTCATCTTTCCACAACTTGCTTCCCTTTTTTAGAAATCTCAAACCCCTTTTTCTTTGTTCAGCCTAAAATACAGATAAGCCTAAGTTCTAACCACCCTGGTAGGTGATAGCAGTAAGCCTGTATTTGTTTTCCTTTAGTTATCTGTCTTTTCCCAGTTTAACTTATAGGAGCTCAGTTGGAGGACCAAGGATGAGTAGAGAAAAACATTTTTCCCTTGTCCTCTACACTGGCCAAGGGTCAGAGCAGCATCTGTGTTCCCACAGTGTCCCAGGACTAGAATAGAAAGTTCTCCCTGAAGTTTATAATATATACCAAAGCCAGAGAGGTGAAGAAGCCAAAATCCACTTAATAGGTCATTGTCCAAAATGTAAGGTAAGGCACTGGTAGGTTGGACTTCAGAGGAGAGGAAAATAGAGAGCAGAAATCATGCAAGATTCTAAGCTTCTCAAGGCCAAGATTTGTGTTTACCATTGTGCTCCCAGGCACAGTGTCTGGAAAATGCCTACTTATTTACATGACTAACTTAATAATCAAATAATTAAAAAAGAGAAGGGGCTCAAAATAGATATAAACATTGTCTACTGTTATCCTTTTTTATGAGCTGACTGAGCTTATTCAGTGGTTGTGCAGAATGTGGTAGAAGGGCTCAAAGTGGAGCACAAACATTCAATTTTTTTAATCTCCTACTGGTTTCCAGGTATTATGCAAGGCATGAGTGATACAAAAATAAAAGACACAATGTTTTTTCCTGAGAAGCTCAAAGCTTCACAAAATAAATGACATTCTTACTCTCTATTTAATGACAAGTGGGAGTTTTCCAGGTAAAGAGGAGAAAGTATTCCAAGAAAATGGAATCTTATATGTTGGAAATTTACTAATGCAGTTACACATAGTAGAGTACAAGGTGTGTGAGAAGACCTAGTGATATGTGATGTTTATAAAGTAGCTAGAATTGGGCTAATTAGTAAAAGGGCATTAGCCTTCATCTTTAAAATATTAGTAATCATGTTGTGGGTGCTGATCAGCAATTAAAATATTTTAAGTAATCCTAACTTTTTGTAAGAATGACTCAGTATACACATACAGAGAATGGGATAAAAGGGTTGACAGTGAGATAGAAAGACCAATTGTGGGACCAATAGGAAATGATGGGATCTACTAATATTCATATATGGCAGAGGGCAGAAAATAACTTGAGAGCAATTTAGGAATTGAAATCAAGAAGATTTAGCAGCCATTTAGATATGAGAGAAATTAAAGATTACTATGAAATTTCTAACTTTCAAAATTAGATGGAGGTGATGCTGTGTATCCAAAAGCAGAGCACACAAGTGAAAGTGAGTGAAACTAGGGGGATACCCAGGGACCCCAAATTGTTAAGGGAAAAAACTCATTTTGCTTATATTAAATGTCTACCTATCTACCCATAAAAAAGGCAAAGACATTATACTCTTAGTGTGCTCAAAGATCTTTAATTGATGTGATGCTCAAAGGGAGGGGAAGAGAGAGAGAGAGAGAGAGAGAGAGAGAGAGAGAGACAGAGACAGAGACAGAGAGAGATCAAACTTTCAATCAAACTCCAGAATCACCCATCCCATCATGGGCAAATGGCTAGGCAATCAGGCCCAACCCAACCCACTGAAGCCCAAAAGATTGCCAGCCAGGCAAGCTCCAGACAAGAAAGAAAAAAGTATGAATTGGGCAGGGCCCATTGAGCCTGGAGAGGGGGAAAGACCTAAAATTCACCATGAACCATCCAAGATGGATAATCCATCATGAGGTAACCATAATGACTGTCATTGTCCTTGAAGAGTTTGCCTGACCAAGTGCTAAAGTGCCAGGTGCAGCTTCTCCATTTTCCCCTCTTCCTTCATCATTCCACTTCATGGTACCTGGTAATGATTTTTTATAACTCTTAAATCCATGTTCTGAAGTCATTTTATTTCATGTGAAATAGGTCAGGTGTTCATCTAAGTAGCCTTCTCAACCTTCTTCCTGTAGAAAGTTGGAGACCATAATTTTATGTAGATTCTGTCCCTTTTTTTATAGGTCTCCAATACTTCCACAAATTTAGTTCTCTTGAATACTACGTGACTTTACTATAAATCTTATTAGGCTTCACTCCATCATAAGAAACAACACACAGAGATATCTTTATGACAGAGCTTCTCTGGCTTCATTTTAGAGTCAAGTGTTGCTGCTCTGAAGGAACAGCCTTAAAAAGTTTAGGAATATTTTTGTTTAGTTGAGTCCATGGGGTATGCCCATAAATCTTTCTGAAGTATTAACAAAGGGTTTTAGTTTCACTCTTGACATGATCTAAGGCCATTTCTTGTATTGAGATTTTTTGTGTGTTGAGAGTCTGGAAATGAGAACTGGTTTTCTTTTGGAAACTGCAAGTCCTAGCTTCCTTACATTTCTTCAAAAATCTCATTGAAATTAAAAACTGGAGTTCCATTTTAGCTTATCTATTTCAATCTGTACTTTATTATATGTTATCTGTATATAATACACATGTTAGCTTCAAAATCAATTGGCATAATTTAATGTTCTTTTTGGAATTCTCCTTAACCAAATCTGTAAGTTTGTTAAGTACATTTTCTGGTTTTTCACATTACCTCAGGCAACATTTTCCCCAAATCTTTTACCATTAAGGATACATATCCCTTTGCTTGAGTTTCTAATAGCAAGTTCCTCACTGAACTTCAAGCCTTTTTTTTTTTTAAGATTTATTTATTTATTTATACAAGCACTGGGTACAGTCAGAAGCGCGGGAGGGTGAGAGAATTCACCAGAGCCAGAGTGGAATGTAGAGCAGGCAGAGTGAAGAAATACACTGCTGAGGGGAGCAGTGAGTGGCAGGAGAGGTCTGCGCA
Organism: Talpa occidentalis; assembly: GCF_014898055.3. Classification (NCBI taxonomy): domain Eukaryota; kingdom Metazoa; phylum Chordata; class Mammalia; order Eulipotyphla; family Talpidae; genus Talpa; species Talpa occidentalis. The sequence goes on along the minus strand of NW_023601212.1, from coordinate 88,477,832 downwards.
TCATGTGGGACCCTCGCCTGGCGGTCGGGGATTGAACTGGCTCTGCAGAGGCTGCGGGCATCTTCTCAACCCAGCGCTCAACTGCTGCACCACTGGGGAGGCAGTGAACTTTAAGCTTTTAATAATACTCCTTGGGGTTCTTCCAACTCTTGTCTATACCTAAATCCAAAAGACAACATTACATATCTTAGTTATTTTTTTGGTGGCCATGCCCCTGTCAGAGCACCAATTTGTGTTCTGAAATTTCTTGTATTACAAACCACTTCCAAATTAAAAGGCATAAAACAACAAATATTATGTTATGCTCATAATTATTTGTGTATGGGTTTCAGTTAAGGAATAATAAAGATTGTTACTATTTGTGCTCTACAATGTTTGAGAGCTCAGTTGGAGAGGCTCAAATGGCTGGAGATGCCTTGGGTAGCTAGACCAGCACCAAGACGGCTTCAATCTTGGATTCTGTCTTTGTGGTTTGGGGGCTATGTCATGAGATAGCCCTCAGGAGATAGCCCTCAGGAGAGCAAAGCCATCTCTGTAATATGCTCATTGGCCTACAAGAGGACCACAGAGCAACCATCAAACATGTAAGTGATCTTGGCTGTGGATTTTTTGCAGTGAATTTGGAAATACATTCCCCCTCATTCAAGTTTGATATGACCACACTCCTGGCTCACATCTTTGTTACAAACTCATGACAGATATTGAGCCATAACCATTTACTACTCCTAGATTTCTTGTTAAGAGAACTATTTGTTGTTTTATGCTCCTAAATTTGGGGCCATTTGCTATACAGAGATTGATAATGAATAATGTTAATCCACTCTTTCTCATAGTAGTACATTATATATATGTGGGACAGGAAATTTTCTTTTTGTTCAGAGATCTTTGGATCAAGAGGTACTCTTGACCCTGATGTAAAATCATATTTGAATGGAATTTTGAAGTTGACATCCTAAGGGAGTGGGGGAGTGCTTTATATTCACAATATTTTCTGTTCCTTCCTCTGGGGAAAGATTATACTTCTCCACTCTATTGATACCTGAGAGATCATGCCCATTTCCCTGGGCAATGAAATATGAGCAGAAATGAGGTATACTATTTTGAGTGGGAGTTTTATAGTCACCTTAAGGTTCTTCCCTTTTATTGTTTCCTTCGGTTCTGAGAACAGCATGTCCCAGATAATGGTTACTTCTGCAGCCTCAGACCTGGGGTGAAAATATGTATAGTTGGTGATTCATAATGGACATGTAATATGAGCAGAAATCAACTTTTGTTTCTGTAAACCATTGATATTTCAGGGTCACTTGTTGCTGAAACATTACTTAACCTAAGCTGACTCATGCGTTAACCTCCAGTTCTTTCTTTCTCTGCCGCAGCAATCATAGAGGCCACCTGCCTGCATGACTCTCTATGTGACTTTGGGGAGAAGAGCCCATATGGACCCTCATTAGATTTGTCACAGGAACATTAAATCAATATGTTCTCTGGTAAACCTCTGTGATATGGGAATTATTATTTTTTAAACTGCAGCATAAATAATCCTGTTCTGACTAAAAATAGATCTCTTCTCCCTGAGCACCAAGACTATCTTTATTTAAAGGTTTGATATTTGTTTACTGTGGATTTTTTGCATTAACTTTCATTTTCAAAAATAATGCATTAAACTAATATTTATCTTGAATATTAATAAAATACTTTTCTCTGCTGGGACTGACCATTCCCACCCCTTGTTATGACCCCTTCTGACATCATTAAATTTTGCATTGATGTGAATGTCTCACTAGCCTCACCTTAATCTTAGCTCTTCTCTGAGATGATGCAGATGAATACAGTTTTGTCCTTGAAGGTCACATGACTTGACCTTATTATCTATTAGAACCATAAGGTTTTGTATTCTGAGGCATTCTAGTACTGTCAGGAGCAAGAGATCATGGGATTATATAGATAGAAAGTATCTTATCTTATAAATCTTTCTCATAGAAAAAAGGAAACTGAAACTCAAAGGGATAAAATAATTTGGTCAAAGTAACAGAGCTGATGCACTGAAACTAATTATATTTTGCCTCAAGTTTAGCATTCATTCCACTACAGGAAAAAATCCAATTCTAGATTATCTTTTTACATGAAAAGAAATCATCTTCTTGTTAAATTTCATTTGGGTATTCTTGGAAAAAATGTTGAAAAATAATAAAAATCTGGATTTCTTTTCTATAACTCCAGAGCATGATTTTACTCCAGTTTAGTCTATAAATTGACATAGATCATGAGGTTGTGTGGTATTTAGCTTTATGATAATTACCTATTTGAAAAGCTGATAAGAGTTAATTTATCCTGAAGACAACTAGAAATAAAAGAATAATTGGGTGATAAAATTAAAGCAATAACATCTGTAGTTTCTACTACATTGAACATATTTGATGTAGAGAATATTTCAATTAGGCTGAAAAAAAAAACCTGTGAATTCTTTTCCATCCTTATATTCTTCCTCAAAAGATAAAAGGGCCTAGTACTCTCAAAAAATAATCAAAACTAGGAAACTTTTTTGATATTTCTCATTTGTCTAAAGAAAAGCATGTACCCTTCACCTCAGATACTCTATATGATGGGTCATCCTGAGATGAAATAAATGGTTACTGAAGTGAAACAAGTCCTGTGAGTTTAGTTTGGTAGCATTAAGGGACGGTTACTTATGCTCAGTGGCTTTAGTGAAATTAAGCAATCGTGGATTCCAATTCTGGCACTATTAATTACTGTCTGTGACTTTGGGTAAGTTACTTAGCCTCTCTAGGTCTCAGCTTTCTTATCCATATTCACTCAAAGCATTAATTAAACCAGCTTGATATTAGGGGTTTTGTTTCAGAGATTCTGCTGAGCATTGGAGGGAATGGGAAAGATGTAGCTTGTGATCCCAAACAATTTATAATAATACATGGGCACAAATATCTTGCTCACAAGACAAAATTTGATAAATTATATGTAAATGGTATAAAGGAAAACAGAGACAAGTAAAGTGGTTATCACATCTATTTGGAAGCAGTGACCTAGCAGTGTGGGGAGGTAGGGAGAAGTCTACAATTATAAAAAACTCAAAAACAATAAAAAACCAACTAAAAACCTGTCCACTTTCTCTTATTCCTGTATCCTGGCAATTTTAAATAAAGTCAGCAATACAATGTTTCTCTCCCCTGGGACCGACCATTCCTAGCCCTGTTAGACCACACCTGGAGGGCTGAAGAAAGGATCTAGGAGAGATTTGGAAAAGCGGCCTGGCCTTGCTACATAGATAACTTTTATGGAAGAAATGTGGGAGAACTTTCAAGGTGGATATGGTTTAAAGTTGGGTTAAGGCCAAAGTACAGAAAAACATCTATTATACCTCTATTTTGTTTAAGTCTTACTTTAAGTCTAATCATTAGTATTTAGAGGGAGTTGATTGTTAGCTCTTTTGACACATGCATATTTATTTTTAACCATAGTTAACTTTCAGAGAGATATTGTAAGGTACTATGCCTTATAACAAAGTGCCTTTAAGAATCCTTATCATTCCTTTGCTTTGAGGATGTAAAAAATGAAATCGTGAGAAGAAGGAATAATTTTAGATTTGAAAGTGTCCTCTTGAATAAAGAGGCAAGTCAGAACCTCATACTCAACACCATAGGCTTCTTTCTTCTGTTTCCTTAGTACTAAATTTTTCTTCATTAATCAACATAAAATAGTTGACTAAACAAGTAGACTCTCAACTCACTTCTAATGGTTTGACTTAAGAGTTGACAAGACTGTTGGGATCTAATTTACATTCTGATATATTGATTTTGGAGCATTTGGACCAATGATGGATAACAGGTGGGGAGCAAAGCACAGTGGAAGGCAGAACCTGATCAAAGGAATGACATGAGGGGTGCACATAATGCTTCTTCAGCTTTTTCTTCAGCTCTTGGCCTGACTTAAGGGTTTCCTCTTGAAAAATCTGCTGAAATTGGTAGCCCAGCCAGGATAGAAAGGAATCAATGATGAATATCTCCTGTACTGTTAACTACATCTTAGACAAGGGGTGGAGGATGGATACAACTATAACTTCTTTGATCACCCCTTGGTTGCAAGAGCCTGAAAGTAATGAACACTTGAATTATCTGTTTGTGGGAGAGTGTTACAAAGGGTTGGGTGAGCCGGTTCACACTCCCTTATTCCTTACACTAACTTACTTATTACTCAGGGGCTGTCTGGAACAGGTGACAAGGAAGAGTGGCATGTCCTGAAAAGTGTGAATGGTCTGGTGTGGCTGAAACACAGAATTCTGGGGGTGCAGTAAAAAAATATGGGAACAGAGACTAAGCTAGGTGTATGTAGAAGAGATAAGAGGAGGTATATTTCCTATTCTAAGGGGTTTTATTTGAATCTAAAAGCAATGAGAGCCTTTGGAGCATATTAAGCAGGGGATGGTAGAGAATATTAGCCATGTCAACATGTCAAAGTGTTAGGAAGGGCTTTCCCAATGGTGAGACAGAGTACAGAGAGAGCAAAGAGAGTAGGCATGGCTGACTTTTTTTTTAATGACAGGTTTTTGTGTGGTCTCTATAGTATTGCCTAAGGATAGATGGAGAATGGGTACCTTCTACTGAAGTCTGTTGGAAATATAAAGGAAGACTTTTTATTGCCAAAGATCATGGAGTCCTGGAGAAGGACATAACAATGGTTAGGAATATCAGTTCTCTTTTTTTTGTGAATCTAATTAGCATCTATTCAGATTCCAAGGATTGAATTAAATTCTTTTTAAAAAAGATTTATTTATGTATGTATACTAGAACTGGAGTACAGGCCGTGGGGTGGGGTGGGGGTAAGAGGGTTCACCAGAGACAGAATGGGGAACAGAACAGGCAGATGTACTGAAATACACTGCTGAGGGGAGCAGCAGGTGAGTCAGGAGAGGTCTGCTGTGCCATGTGGTTGCTCCCTGGCTGGCCAGGGATCAAACTCATGCTGTAGTGGCTGTGGATAACTTCATAGTGTTGTACCTTCACCCCTTGCGCCAGCAGGGAAATTCAATTTAAGAATTGAATTTCTTCTTTAAACAACTTTAGATTCATAAGAAATACACTTAAATTTCTTGCCATTCAACTTCAATGACTGAATTTATAATTTTGGGGATGTAGAACCCAGTACTTTGCCCAGACAAAGCAAAGCACACACTTTTCTAATCATTTACAGTATCAATCACTCCTTTGTTCTTCATGTCTTCATTTGAAAGCCCCCATGTTATCTTTGAAAAGGTACATTCATGGCTATATCGGTGTGTTTGCGACATTGTATTTTACTATGTTTTTTTTTTCTACAACACAAAATTTCAATTGACCAGACATTTATATAGCTTTTAGATGAAGGCTCTCTAGTATCACATTCATTGCAATATGTTTAGGTTAGAGGAGATACCTTATGGGCTAATTCCTGAGAGCATACAGTACAGCTACTAGTGACTAGTGTCTTCCCTGTTGTGTACATAGAACTTTTCTAAAACAGCCTATGAATACATGAACTATTTCTGTTTATGATTATGTTTTCCCCTTTTTCCTGCTCTCCGGAGTGTGTATATGTAGAATACTGTCTTAAAATGCAGTAACTTTCTGTGACACCTCATCATTCTAATAGCCATAAAATTATCAAATACTTCATCTTCTATTTTTGTGCATAGTAGCTAGGAAAACTAATTTGTGTACATATCTTTCAGGAAATAAAACTGAATAATGGTCAGGGGTTTACCTTTTTATTTCAGTTTGTTGCCATTTCATTTGGGATTTATTCTGTTTTTACCCTTTCTGTTTCTGATCCAGAGGGCCAAAATATAAAGATGGTCAGAAGCTAGGACTGGGAAAAATCAGGTGTATTAAATGGTGTGTGTAAAGAGCTGATATTCTTCAATTGTATCTATACAGAGTTTTAGCTTTATTCTTTCTGGAAGGAGAACTTTGGGTTCACAGATTCTATATTTCCACTTTTAACAACTCATGCCATCATGTTGACACCAAATTGAATTTACTAGGAATCAGCTCTGCTTAATCATTCTTAAAAACCCTTAATATATCCTCACTGCCTGTGAAACATGTCCTGGACTCAATCAATCTATTCAATTTTAGTTCTTTCCACATGAGCTGTCTGACCTCATTGCTCCTGATTATCTATCTTGTAATAGCACTTGTACTTTTATGCTCATCTGCCTTTGTACCCTCAGTCCCTTCATCTGAGATACACTTCAACTTAGTCCTTCAGAACTGGACTACAGACTCCAAAAGGAAAGGATTCATGTACCTGTGGTGTCTAATCCAATGTCTGATGTCTAGTTGCTGCAATAAATGTTTGTTGACTGACTGCCTGATGATCTCTTACTTCCATTTCTTGACCTACTAAACATAGAGCTTCCATATGATCCAGCAATTGCACTCCTAGGTATTTACCCAAAGGACAGACAGAAACATCAATTCCAAAGAGCACCTGCACCCCTATGTTTATAGCAGCACTATTTACAATAGCTAAGCTATGGAAACAACCCAAATGCCCAAAAATAGATGACTGGATCAAGAAGAGGTGGTACATATACACCATGGAATATTACTCAGCATTCAAAAAAGTTAAACACATGCAATTTGCAGCAACATGGATGGAGCTGGAAGGGATCATGCTCAGGGAAATAAGCCAGAAAGAAAAAGAAAAATACCAGATGGTCTCACTCATAGCAGGAATCTAGAAAACTCAAATAAGGACCAGGAAAAAGAATAACTACAAGAAAGAAAATATCAAAATCGACAAACAACTATGAACCAGAGACACTCTATGGTGGGTGGGGGGCAGAAAAAGGAGGGCTTGGGGTCAAAATAAGGGGGTTGTAATTGTATGGGGAATATAAAAAATAAAATTTAAATAAAAAATAAATTATGTATTCAAATTAAAAAAATGAGAAAAAAAATTATCTCTTTCTTCTTAAGTTATGTCTTTTTATAATTCTTTCCACCAGTGTCAGAGGGCCTTTAGTAGTATAAAATGCCTTTATTTTACCTTTACATTTAATCAGATAGGAAAGCATAGGTTATGGTTATTTTCTCTGAGTCCTATAAAGATATATTACTCCATGGTCTTCTGGCATCAGTTGATGATGATAAGTCTGCTGACTGTGAAATCATTTCTTTGTGGACAATCTGTATTCTTTTTTTGGTAACATAAAGATTATTTTTTGTCGATGTTCTTCTTTTTCCCTAGTATGTGTTAGATAAATATTTATTTTCATTTTATACTACCTGCATTTGGTTCTTCTTTCTGCTAATCTGAAAAATTCTCAGCCATTATTTTTTTTAAATACTCAACTCAAACACTTGCTTTATCCTATATTTTAAAAATTCCCATTAAATATATTTTGGAGTCAATCAATTTATTTTCCATGTTTCTTAACTATTGTTAAATGAAAAATTTATTTTTTATCTCTCTATTACATTCTTACTGTATCTTCAAATTTACCAATTTTTGCTAGATATATGCAGTCTGGAGTTTGTATCAACTACTAATTAAAAAATTTTATGGCCATATTTTTCATTTCCAACATTTCTAAAAGAAACTTCTTAATATATGCTTTTGACCACCTATATCCCCCTGTAACTTCTTGTTCCTTTCTAAAAAATTTGTGTTACTATTTCTTTCAAGGATATGAAGCATAATTATTTTATTTATCTTAAATTATGTTTTTACTTGTTTTCTATCATTACAGATATATAATTGACATATAACTGTGAATTTAAGGTGCACAACATTTTGATTTGTGGGAATATTTAAGATTTATTCCTTAGCAATTTATAGTTATGTAATTAACTATTACTATAATTAGTATGCTATATACATCAGGGCCTCATAACTTGTCTTATAACTGGAGTTTAAGCTACATCTTATCCACCCCTCTTCAGCACCTGCTAACCACCATTTCACTGTGTTTTTCTATGAGTTTGGCTTTTTAGGATCCCACATAATATATTGTTTGTCTTTATCTGTCTGGCTTATATCACATAGCATAATGCCTCAAGTTCAATCTATGGGACAGGATTTCCTTCCTGCTTGTGACTGAATAATATTCATATACATATATCCAATATCTTGATATAGATATGGAATATATATGGAGTATATATATAAATATTCCATTATACATATACATAGGTAGTTCCATATATAGGAATATTTTTGGTGGACTTAGGTTGTTTTATTGTCTTGGTTATTGTGAACAATAAAGGCCTCCTTGCTTCATTTTAGGACAAAGCTAAAACACCATCCCTCATCCAGAGACCCCTGTAGGATGAGCTAAGGCTTTTGCTATTCACAGACTTCCATCTCAGCAGTTTATGTCCTAGGGAACTTTATTTAAGATAGTACTCTGTGGGTGGAGAACATCTAGCTCTCCCTATAGACCTCTTCCAGTTCCTTCTTCATAATACACATTCAAGAATGTCATTGGAATAATTCTATGAATACAAACAAAGTTGTCTGAGTTTGACCTGCTCAGTTTTCCAAAACCAATCATTTTTATGATTTTACTAACAAAATTTGGACCTTCACAGTGTGAGAAATTAATCTTGGACCTAGTTAAGATGAAATTCACTTACTTTGCAAGTTTTAATTTTAATTGAACTTTAATGTAGCTTGGATGAACCTAGCACAGTTGACACTTTTGTAATACATTGGAAGATGAATTACTTGCACACACAGTATTAATGTGGGAGGTAGAGGCAGATAGCAGCATGATCAAGGACTGAGCATGGGCTGTAAATTGTAGTTTGGCAGTAGTAAGGAATGGCAGTGCTGGAGAATGGTAATAAGGGTAATTCCTTTTCAAGCATCACTGGGGTTGGGACAGCATGGTAGCTTTACCTCCCATAAAGCTGACTGAAATCTTTGCTGAGCACTTTTTGCTCAGGATTGGCAATTAAGATCCTGCAGGCAACTTTCATCTGAGGGCATATAGAAGTTAGCTTGATCTCTGTAGGGAGTGTAGAGAGGGTGATGGATGGGGAGGCCCACATATGGAGAAACAGTGTAGTGTGGTGAGGTGAGGTATTTTATAAATATGTTATCAGGTGCCTGAACATTTTCTATAAGGATACTTAAATGGTACATTGCCATTGGTAGTACATTAATGCCCCATGGCATAAGAAATAATGAAAACACAAGTATGTCTGGCATCACTAAGGTGGCCATCAGTGGTGGTCACTTCTATTTACCTATCTGCATTCAGTTTCCATCTTTTTTCAAAGCAATATTTTTTATTTAATTTTTATGTCTTCCCTTCTATTTAGTCTATGTTCTAAAGGCAGATTCTAGTCTTTATGCAAATATGGCCATTGTAATTCCTTTGCAGAAACCCAGGTGTAAGTACATGACTGAAAAGTATGGGGTAGGCACAAGATTGCTGGGATGACCTTTAATTTTTTGGTTGAGAGAGAGATTGTTTTTCTTCCTCTCATTCTCAAGATAAAATGGGAAACCAGTCTCCCTATATGTTCCTAGTGACCGTGAAGGAAGCCATCTTGTACATGCAGGAAGCCATTTCGCCACTACAGTGTAAATTAATATGAGTAGAAAAACACATACAGAGAAAAGCTGTCAACAGAATCTCAGAGTACGAGAGACAGAGTCCTGATTTTACTTACCTGTGTCCTTCGTACTCCTGACTTAAAGATAAATGAGATAATAAACTTCCTTATTGTTTAAACACATTGAGCTTAGATTTCCTGTTACATCAAATGAAAACATCTTATTTGCCACAAATCTTTATGATCATAATCTGACTTTGCATGTGGTTTATAATTTCACTGGCACCCATCAATCAAAGGCAGTATTTACCTTTAAAGTTCTAGGTAGACAGATCAGGCATCCAGTAATTAGCATTTCCAATGCCAAAGTAATGATAATGACTTCTGGTTGCAGTTGCCTCTTTGAACATGTGCCAGAACCTCAATAAAATGCTATTAGAGGAATGAAAATGTTTACATATTCCATGATAAGAAGATGAGAAAAGAAACTGTCAGAAAAAAGAAATTTCTGGAAGATGGCTAAGGCATGGAGGATTGAAAATCAGTGAAGCAGAATCAAGGAAGCTACAGCCATGTACAGAAGGAGATTCAAGTGAAGAGGGAGCCAGTATTTCCTTCCATGCATGTAAGAGCCTGAGAATTATTAAATGCCATGTACAAAGAGGGTAGGATTATAATATAAGGCAGGAAGAAACAGGGTGCTTCATCAAAAGTCTATATATGAAATAGTCAAACTCACTTTACCCTGGAGGAAATAATTCTTGGAAGACAGGGTTCTATCCAAGTCTTTAAAAAATTCTCTTCTGGAGAAACTAGACAGTGCCCAAGTAATGTTCTTTACATGCTATCATTTAGGGACTCTGGGGAATGGCTTATTTTTTCCCCCAAGTTGGTCTTGGAGCAGTTGGCAAAGTCAGCAAGGTCTGGCTATGCTATGGGCCTAATAAGGGTTACCTGACTTGTCTTTTAGCAAGAACGATCCGATCTGAGGTCTTCAAATGGGAGTCAGTCCAATGTGGAAAAGAGACATCAACATGAACAGACATGACATGTGATTTTGGAGGAAAAACATCAACACCAAGACTAGGGGAATTTCCACTGTAATGTGTGTTCTCAAGAGACTTGAGAAAATATTGCATTAAAACAAACATAGGACACATTGAAAATGGAATAACACATACCAAGAAATGCCTCCTAGAGAGTTAAAAACATATTTGTTAGAATAGAAAATAATTTAATGGAAAAGTTGGGAAATTAGAACTGGGAAATCTCTCGGGAATAGACAAGTGATAGGGGCAGGTATCAAAGGAGTAATGAGGCAATATTTACAAAACAGGAGGACTTAATGTGCAGATTGAATATGCACACCTTGTGCCCAGCACAATGAATTGAAACAAAACCAAACCAAAACCCCATCTAGCATATTGCCACAAAGTGTCAGAAGATCAAGGATAATCCTGAAAACCAAAACAAGAATTAAAAAAACACAAAATAGAAACAAAGAAAAAAAATCAGCATCAGATTATCCGTCAGCAATTATAGCCTGAGCATTTGAAGTTCTGGGGGAAAATCGTATCAATTTAGGATTTAATACATGATTAATATATCAATAAGTAGAATGATAGAATAAAGACATTACCAGATATGGAAGGCCCAGAGGGACTCTCCAGGGAAGCAGTGGGACTTGGTAAAATACTAAGTTTGTGGAGGAGGTTGAAAATATTTAAAATATTTGAAAAATAATTAGTTCTCTTCAAATTGAACTCCAGGCAAAAAGTCATACAAGAAAGAACACTTAATCATAGAGAACAATGACTGTGTAGTATGCCACATTTAAATAGTCATAATAATGAAATCACTATTGATTTTCAATTTTAAGAATTAACATTTAAATAGTCATAACAAAATCACTATTGATTTTCAATTTTAAGAATTAACTTAGAGATAAAGCTCAGAGGACTAATACCCATTATAGAACAAAATGTAAGCATTGGTAACTTGACATTGTATAAGTTAAAATTCACAGGAAGCTGGGAAGTGGGAAAGGAAACAGAACTGAAATTAGTAACGGTATTCTCATGTTTGACAGTAGGAAGTACTGTTGGGATGGAAGAAGAAAATAAAAGTTTTAAAAAATACACAAAACATGACACAATTTCAGAACTTCTGCTTCTTGTATTCATTTGGAATTATTTTGGCAGGAATAAAAATGAAGATTTTGCAACTGAAAAGTCTCTTTTGCTACTGAAAATGTTTTCATGAAAGAAGACCTTGGTTTCTGATGTAATGATTAAATCAGGAGCTTGATTTGTTGGCATGGAAGTTGCAACATGTGACTTGATTGTTACAGGTTAATAAAAAAAAATCAGATAGCTGAGCATAGTAGATAAAGCAAAGGACAAATAACATCACAGTAAACTGTACAAAAATAAGTTTTGCAGTAAGTTCATGCTAAAAATCGGAAGGACACTGCTAAAATGAAAAGAATCTTTGTTATAGTAATTTACTTCCCGTTCAGTTAATGGGTGCTGAATTACTATATTAAACATATTACCATCATATTCAATTAGTATTACCATGTTAATCATAATAGTTTTGTGGTTTGCTTATGTTTAATCTGCAATCTTTTAGTTGTGTACTGGATAACAGCATTTGAGTTTTACTTGGAGAACTGAGGAGAGACACCTATGATAGCACTGGGCCTTCACTAGCTCCCTACAGTCCCCTTTTCTAATTTAAATGTAGCAGCACCTTGGTTGAGCAGGTCTGAGTTAACTCAGTGGTAGAACAAGCTGAGACCAGAGCTGGGCTACTCCTTCCTAACATGGTCAGTTCTTTAACCATAAAACTCCATTTTTTATATAGTTGCCTAGATCCTTGCTACGCCTGTTGTGGGCTAGGGAGCAGCAGCATCTGCATCCTATTGAGAATTTTAAGAAATACAGAATCTTTAGCATTACCCCAGATAGGTGATTCATATCTCATTAGAATCTGGGTGCCACTGACCCTGACGTTTCCTTATAACCATGGACGAGAACTGGGGTGGCATCCACATCTATGGAATCCTCACTTCCGGTGCTTCCAGCCCAACTCTGCTCAGCCTGAGCACCACTCCTCTGAGGACCAACAGAGCTTGCAGGACTGTGTGTACTTGCACACTTTTCTAGTAGTGAGTGTATCCTGAACTCCTACTTCCAACTCTTGGTGGATATTTGTTGCTTTCATTTGCCCAGATTCCTTATCTTAAATCAGAATAGTAATAATTCTTTTCTCATAGAGTTGCCATGAAATAATCCGTATAAAGTGTTCAGCACAGAGTAACATCTCAATAAACGTGATTATAATTATTAGCTAATATCAAAGAGTCCCGGGTGGTAACACTCAGCAGGAAAGGCTTATATGTTAATGGTCTCCAGCCTCAGCTGTCATCAGGTTAATTTCCCTCATCAATAGCTCATTAATTGATTGTCAAGTCACAGACGCCATAAGCCACACACCATCACACCACATAATAGCAATTATTGCAGGTCTCAAGTGTAAAGCATTACGAAACTAGTCTCCCTTTAATCCTGAGAGGGGTCTGTCTGCTGGAGATGGTGGGAGTGAGGAGCAAAGTGAGAGGTTGTCTTTCTCCTGCTCACAGTCCAGTCCAGTTTGTCTCATCCTGTCCTATGTCTCTTTTCTTTTTCTCATTTCTTGATGCTGTGCCCTTCCCTTTGAGAGTCAGAGGAGTGTCAGTAGGCACTGTCCTAGATTTTGGGTCTCACATGATCTACTGGGAAGGACCTTTTCTCTACCCCACCTCCAAATTGAAGGAGGTGTAACTATAACTGAAAGAATCATACTTCCCCTGACCATTCTTGCTAAAATGATCCCATTCTCAGGTGGGAATTCAGTTGGCTCCTAGTCACTGAAACAGGCTTCCAGAAGCCCACCCTACCATCACTGCAAACATACCGCCTCATTTTGCTTTTCTGAGTCCTGGGAATGACTGGGCTTAATATTCAAATGCTAACCCTTTGCACTTGAAACAAATGGTTCTTTTGTGTTGGGAGATGGCATGGGGAGATGTGAACATGATCTCTTAATTTTGAAAGATCATATTCTGTGTGGCTCAAGAGGGCATTCCCAGGAATAATAGAAAGAGGGTAAGCTGTCATTATGACCCTCTTCCCATGTAAAAGGTACAGTATACTATCCAAAGTTAGCACCCCTAATTCCCTAAACAAGTATTTAACAAATGAGGAAACTGTGTCTTATACAGGCAAAGTAACCAAAGTAGGATCTGAACTACTTGTTTTACTCCAAAATGTACATAATTTCCACTACCATTTCCAATATGAACTATTATCTGGTTCATATTATGGAATCAGCTGACAAGTAGAAAGTAGTAAGTTCACCTTCATGAAAAGCATTCAAGCAGACATTGGATACTGAAAGGCCTGGCCAACTATCCCCAGGCTTGGAATGAAGTCCAGGGTACCCGAGGCTGGTCCCGAGAGCAACACCACAAAGTTATCTAGAAGGTTATCAATTCCAAAGAAGATGAGAGAATAAGGAAGAACCAAAATGTAAAGCTAAAGTATCCAGAAGCACAGAAAGCTGCAGTGAGACACACTGCAGAAGTGAAGGGAGATCCAGAGCAGCAAGCTGACAGCCCATGGCCTAAAATCTGCCCTCAGACATGTTTGTATGGTCTTTAAGCGTTAATTCCTTTTTGGTTAATTACCCAACATGTAATAATTAGTACATTTCACCCCAAAATCCATATTTTAAAACTTCTCTTGAAAAACAGGAAGATCTAACAACACTGGACCGCATTTCTGCAGCCAACAGCAGAGTGGTGGCTGGTTCTATGGGGAGGGCACGTGCTCTTTGCTTTGCAGGCTCCACCACCTTGTGTGTCTTACATCTAGCTGTCTTGTTTGCATTATCTGCCTGGACTCTGAGAATAATGAAACAATTTGCTGCCATGTAGGTTTTCAGCTTAGAAAGACACAGGCTGCATTTGTGGTGAATCTCAGACTCATATTCCCTTCAGGCCTGACTTGGAGCTATACACAGAGTCTGACAGACAAGTGATTAGGATATTTTCCCTGATACAAAACAATTACTAGGTAGCCTGTATAGGCATGTGCCAAACAGTGAGACAGGCCAGTCACTGAGAGCTGAGAGGTGGAGGAGTAGTTGAAACATGGAAGGGACCACGATAGGCAATAATACATACATACATACATACATACACACTGTTTTCTACAGTATGCATCCAATTATTTTCAACTAATTGCTTTGCTGATTTATAAAACTCTGACAAAAAACATTTCAGGTTTTGGCGAAATGAAGTCCTCAAGTCAACTTGGTATCCAGATAGGCTGAAAAGCAGCTCCAACAATTGTAGAGGATCTTTGCTTACAAGCAACAAAAACTAACACCTATAAATGAAAAAAAAAGAGGATTTTATTAAAAGTCTATTGAATACTTATGACATTGATGGGAAGGATGAAGAGTGTGATGTAGATGGGGTAAGCACCCGGAGTCTCTGTGAGTAGAAATGTGAGCAATTCTGGGAGTCCAGGAACCAGAGACCTCCCTAAGTCTACCAAGAGTGCCAAGCTGGATCAGATAAGTCCAACCACTTTTAGCTATTGTGTCATTCTGTATAAGATCCTATTTCCGGAGCAGGAATTTAACCAATTAGCCTGGCTTGAGCCAAGGGCAGCTGAATTGTATACCAGTGTGTAAACTTCGGAAAGTAAGAAGTGAGAAGACATTTATAATTATCAATCCATGTTTTTCAGCACCAACACCAATGTCTGAAACAAAATGGATGCTCAGTGAACATTTATGAAGTGTTTTCAGTCTGACTAGGGTAAGACAGAGCATCTGGAAAACAGTCTTATAAGCACAAAACCATTGGGAAAGAGAAAATTTTTGATGAGAAAATCGGTGTTATTATCAAAAGAGAAGTGAATGGGTGTTGGACAGCCAATAGAGTGGGGTTGAGATGCTCTTGATTTCCCAGCAAGGTTTATATAAGAAACAGAGAAAACTTCCAATCTCTCTCAGCTTTGTACATTTCAACAGCGTAGCAAGGAATCAGGGCAGACTGCATCTAATCCCCTTGTTCTCGTGCAGACAATGGTAGTCAGATTTGGAGTACTGTTGACTGGTAACCTGAATCCTGTGTCCCCCCTCTTCTGATTTCAATGAGAAAGGCCATATGCTGGTGCCAGCCTGGTCCCTGAATGAGTTCCTTGAGATGCAGGCACATCTCCTCCAAGAACATGCCATATGTACACGAGGCTGTTCCAAGGAGAAGCAAATTTG
Source organism: Talpa occidentalis (assembly GCF_014898055.3). NCBI lineage: Eukaryota > Metazoa > Chordata > Mammalia > Eulipotyphla > Talpidae > Talpa > Talpa occidentalis. The sequence continues at coordinate 88,461,945 of NW_023601212.1, read as the reverse complement.
CACATCCCACTCAAAGGGGGAATGGCGATGATGGGTGTGAGGTGCCCCCGGATTTTCTACTCTTCCTATGAGGTACTTTAGGAAGGAGCACACGACTCTTGGAAAGGATCAAGGAAAGAACACCACCTGGGAAGTGGGACATGGTCAAGAAAGTCCTGCTAATGGAGCAGCTTGATAATGAAGTCATGTCACTTTCCTAAGTTGGTCTGACTGATCATTCCTATTATGGTCCAATTCACTCATTTTGCCAGCTGGACATATACAATGTAGTTCTTAATCATAAGTTGTCTTGTGAGGTCCTCAGAATGCTAAATGTGTGAGCCTCATTCTGCAGTGAGAGCACAGGCTCTGAGAGGCCTTTGGAACATTCAACAAGAGCGGGTGTGCTTTCTAGCTTCTGTTTTAGCTGGAAATTGGAGACCTTTGCAGTATTTCTGTCACTTGGGCTGGAAGAACAGATGTTGAGCATTGGGGTGAACTTGTTTGGAGAAGAAGGGGGAACAATACATCGGCAGTCTGGATCTATCTAGAAAAGGAAATCTGAGGATCCAGGGACTTAGTCCAGCTATACAGATTTTATTTCAGCCTGCATAGGATTAACTTTTTAAAGTTAAATATTAAAAGAACCTGAAAAGTTATTATTTTCAGGTTCTATTAAAACCGGGAAATTTCACATACAACTCTGGATTTTTAATTTGTTTTGAAGCTGTGCAGTCTTGTGATATGAGGTCTGCTTTCCTACCAGGAAGTATAGTGGAACTGAGCTGAGCAATGTCGACTCTCTTTTGGCAGCATCTGAGTTCCCAAGCTTAGAACTTTGGTCATAACACAAACTGTGCATGTGTGTGTGTGTTTGTGTGTGTGTGTGTGTGTGTGTGTTGGAGTGGGGAGGGTCTATGTAGGTATGTAGGTATATGAGTTTGCAGTTCCAGATCTACTTTTTTCCCTATGGAATGTACTCTAGGTCTTCAGTTATGAACACTTTTTCTTTGCCTCTTTGTATCTGGCTAGTGATTATTACAGCCCATGTGTTTGACATGCTGGTTGATGACGTGGGAGCAGACTGGGAAGATGTCACATGGGGCTGGGTCTCTAAATGCCTTGGGGGAAACTTGGCCATACTGGAGTTCATCCTGGCCTCTTTTATATTCTGCTTTCCAGTTCTTAAGCAGGGATTTGGCTTATAGGTAAAGTCAAAATCATTCCCCGAGGTGATGTACCAGATTGTTAAAGGCCTTGAATGCCATATGATGCTAAGGGTTTGTCTATGGACAAAAGGTTTCAAAACACCAAAGCTTCCCAAGTCTGGCTGCCCCCTGGCGGTTAAACTACGCACCATGCAGGGCTGTATTATCCTAGCCCCTGTGTTTGGAGTCAGCTGCTCCCTTTTTTTTTTTTTTTTTTTTTTTTAAGATTTATTTATACAAGCACTGGGTACAGTCAGAAGCACGGGAGGGTAAGAGAATTCACCAGAGCCAGAGTGGGGAACAGAACAGGCAGATGGACTGAAATACACTGCTGAGGGGAGCAGGAGAGGTCTGCGCGCCATGTGGGACCCTTGCCGGTGGCGGGGGATCGAACTGGCGCTGCAGAAGCTGCAGGCAGCTTCGTAGCCTAGAACCCCAGCTGCTCACCTTTGAAGCCCAGCGGAGCCAGGTGGAGTGACTCTCAGCTCCTGGGGCCCACCAGGCACAGAAGGACTGTCATTTTCAAGAAAAGTTTGTATTTTTCCTAGCTTTGCTCCATAGTCTTCTCTGTTGTGAACTGATATCATAGTTATTGGCATATGTGCACCACGACATGTATGACCCACACAACTTTTTTAAGCGGGGAGGCTGAACTCACTGTGGCCCATCCACACAACTACATGTCACTCAGTGTAGAAGGACTCAGGTGTCTTTGACTCATATGGAATGATCTCTAAAGCATATTTAAGTAAAAACAGCAAGGTGTTGATTAATGCTTTTACTGTTTCCATTCATTTAAAAAATGTGTAGACATTCACTTATTATATAAGGTGGGATATTTTTAGGAGGTAAACAGCAATTTCTGGGGCACAAGGGTGGATAGATAGATTTTTCATTGCACATCCTTTTTCATGGAATAGTCTCCTTATTGTTTGCATATTTTACATGTTTGTCTATGTTTCAGTAATAAAGATTGAGTGGTATAGTTGCATATACTTATTTTTGAGCTTCATTTCTCTCAGAGGGAGCTTCATTCCTTTTAGGAAAACATCTATACTCCACAGCACAGTTTTCTAGAATAAATCATCAGTCCTCCTGCCTAGAAGAACACAAGGCTCCTGCTGAGATCTGGGGCTCTTTTCTTGGAATTCTGACTGAGAACAGCTCTCAGGTACTATGTGCTATCAGGTGGAGCTGCTTAGAGAACAGGCAAAAAAGATATAAAGCCAGCAGCAGCTCTGTGCTGCTTCCTGCAACCACCTTGCCGGGACACCTCCAACTGACACTGTCCCCTCCACTCCCCCACATATTGAATGGACATCATGCTATTTGTCTTTTCCACTCTGGGAACAGAGCAAGAAATAGTGGGGATAAAATTCTGATTATCTTAGAAGACTAAGATCTCTCCTGCATGCAGCTCCCGAAGGACAAGGGATGACAGATCACCTGTCTCAGCATTGAGGATAGAGGATGCGTGGGACCAAGTTTGAGACCCATACAGGATTGGCAAGTGGATCACAGAAGATAAATTGTTCTGCAGGCAAAAAGGGAAAACAGAATTCTGTAGAAAGGGAAGCAAAGGTACAAGAGCATTCTGAAATCTGATGCATTTTAAGAGTAATCAAGGGCTCAGAGAGGCTGGGACAAAAGGGTGAAAAAGAGGAAATAGTGGTGGGTAGGATTGGAAAATTCTGTAGGGAATATAGACTTCATTTTGAAAATTTTAGATTATTGGGAGATTTTTTTATACAAGAGAATAGCAATCTAATTTTATTTGATAACTCTCAGAAATATAGGCTATAGTTGCTAGAACAAATCCCTCCTGGCTAGAACTGGGAGAGAGATAGTTATTATAATACTTTCTAGCTCACGATGATAAATTCTAAAAGAAGTTGGTGACTATGGTGATAAAAGGGTGAAGGAAGATCTGAAAAGGATTTGTGAAGTAAAATCAAATAGCTTGGAGATGGACTAAATGAAGAAATAGAAGGAATGTCAACAATGTTTTTGAGTGTTTGACTTTGAGAATGATAACTTAGATCCAGGAGATAGAGAGCAAACAGCTAGAAAAGTCATGTGATCCTGAAGCTTTTAATCTTTGTATTTCCTCCACAATAAGAGCCACTTGTGAGTGAGTGTCTCTGCTTGTCTGAATTTACTTAACCAAACTCTGACTGAGTCTTGGCAGTAGGACCTGAAGCAAGGGGTGGTGTTAAGGAAGAAGGTCAAGAAGGTCTTTGAAATTTTGGTATTTTGCATCTTTCCACCTGTCCTCCAACAGAACCAGCAATGATATTTCTTCCCTTCTGAGCAACAGTGAAGGTATGCATGTCAATTAAGAAGAAACTATTGTCTTTTGAAGATCAATTGCAAGTCCGACCCTTTCAGTACGTACCCCTGATATCAGGACAATGTGTCTCTACCTAAATGGCAGTCACTTGGGGGTTATTCAGAAAAAGACAGCAAGGAGGTGACTAAATTATTAGCAAAATCATTCATCAAAGACCATGCAAGGCTAGCAAGGAAATAGCTGCTGGGTGGGACTTTCGTTTTATTGCAAGCAGCTCAAACCCAAGAGGATTGGACAAATCTTTGCATTTGCTTGGAGGGACAAAGTAAGACAATGGGGGATCAATACTCAATGGAAGATTGGCTTCTCTGGCTGCTGTGAGCTCTGCTCAATGACACTCTGGCTAGGTGTCTGGGGCCTATTGGGATGTGGTTGTCATGTTGTCTTAGGGAAGGCAATACTGCCTCTTGACAGTTTCCTGGAATCCACTGGAGAAGGCTTTCTTTTGCCTCCAGCAGGATTTAACAAGCTGGGGAGGTTTTTACTCTGCTGATTTTTCTGCAGCTCTCTTCTTGTTGCCAGCAAGCCCTTGTCCTTCTAGGATTCCAAGCTGTAGCTTCTCTGAGGCTGATGTAATTGTTCTAAACCTTGGAATAGAAGACCCACTTTTGGATATAATCCCTCTGTTGTATGTTCACCTAACTGACTCCTTTGCCTCTCTGACCATCCCTTTTAAACAACATACCAGCACTTTCAAATTCTTTCCCCATGAGAATCTTTCCTTGGTTCTTTGATCTTTGCCTATTCATTCTCTGCTTGGACTGTCCTATTATATTGAATGTTTCAGCTAATGAATCTCTATTAAAAAGACATGAAAATACTCATTTCTAGGCTCAACTTCTTGCCTGGATTCTGGCCTAGCATTCATTCATTCATTTAGAAAATATTTGGTGACCATTTAGTAACCTTAGTCATTGGACATACACCAAGACAGACCTGGTCACCCTCATGAACATCTATTCTAGCTCTTCTCATTATCTTTTAAATGTTTAGGCTCACATGTACCTCAAACCTGGCCCAGTCCAGGTTTATCACCTTGGCCATCCAACCTGTTTCTTTGCCTGGAAGACTTCTATTAAGGGCGTCATGGCCTCTCAGTTGTCTGTGGTTGAGCTTCATCCCCATTCTCTACTCCTCCCTCTCTGAACTTGATATCAAATCTATTGCCCAGTTTTATTGATTCTACCTCCCAATTTCCCTAATTTCACTCTTCACCTCCTTTCTCACCTCTGCTCCCTTAGTTCAGTTCTCATTATTCCTCCCTGTATAGCTTCCTAACTGCTTTCATAGCTTCTTATCTATTTTCTTCATTCAAAATCATTGCAAACATTCCTGATACATTCAAACTCCCATGGCTCCCCATCATCTTGAAATAAAACCCCCAACCATGGTCTTTCAGATCCGTGATCTGTTCCTGGCCCACTTTTTTGAATGCATTTGCAAGTAGCCCTCAACAGAGCTTCCCTCTACTGGATAAGGGAAATAGAAGAGGAGAGTGGAAGAAGGCAAAGGAGAGAGACAGGAAAAAGAGGAGACTCCAGCACTCTGGGACCATTCATTGAATGTCCACAATGTGCTTGTGAAGTACTAACACCTTTGTATATACTAGTCCATTGACTAATCCTCCCTGAGAGACAGGTAGCTATAATGCAGGTCAAATATGTAATTACAGAGCATCTAGTCTCATCATCTGAGTCCCCCTCCTCTCTTCTTGAAGCTCCATATCCCTAACCCATTCCTTAGCTCAGAATATAAATATCATCATTTTGCCCCATTTACTTTAGCACATGTTGTAGATTCTCCATACACATGTAATTACACTTGTTTTTTCCTTTCTCTCTCTCTCTTTTTTAAGATTTATTTATTTATACATAAAAGAGCTGGAGTACAGGCCAGAGATGCAGGGGGTGAGAGGATCCACCAGAGACAGAGTGGGGAACAGAACAGGCAGATGGACCAAAATACACTGCTGAGGGGAGCAGCGGGTGAGACAGGAGAGGTCTGCCTCGCCATGTGGGTTTCTCCCTGGCCGGCTAGGGATTGAACTCATGCTGCAGAGGCTGCGGATTGCTTCATAGCATGGTGTTTAACCCCTTGTGCCACCAGGGAGGCCTCCTTTTTCTCTTATGTCTGATGTTAATTCAGTTACTGACCAACACAAGATGAATCCAGAGAGTAGGGGGAAATTTTCTATCTACCCCTACAACACATTTTTTATCTATCCCTGCCCCTTCCACTTCAGATCTTTTTTTCCATGGGAGTAGCTCTGTGCCTTTTTATATGAAAATTCATTGAGCCTTTCTTGGCCTTCTTCAATTCTCCTTTCTATGCCAAATGCCCCAACCAATGGCCCATGGACTGTATTTAGCTACCAGGTATATTTTTGTTCAGCCAACACAATTTTTAAAAAAAAATTCTAGGCAACACTGAAAGGTTGGTGTCTTTCACACTGATTTCCACATTTCTGGATTGCCTTTACCTTGTTTCCAGAAGACCAAGTCTGAGTGTGCCTCTATCACTGTCACCCAGTCACACTCTAATCCACCTCATCCCCACATTCACTTCCATTGCCTGCCATTCCCAAGATTTGGCACCATTCATGCTTGTTTCCAGGTCTCCTTAAAGATGGAAAATGAAAGTAAGAGTGAAGACTCTGCATGTCTCAAGACCTTATGTTTTACTCTGGACACAAACAGTAATTATTCATGGTTTAAAAATTAAAACAAATAATAGGAACAAGGGCTTTGAAAAGGGAATACAAGCCTGGCTGCTTACTTATTTACATATTACTGCAGGAACATGAGTTGATGAGACCTAGATCTGATTAACAGAACAAAAAGACTTTTGATCATCTACACTGAAGCCCAGATCAACAGAACAACAAAAATCTAGTTGATCACATAAGCACATAAAGCACGTTAGAAAGGGAGAAGGAAAGCAGAAAAAAGTGGATTACATGTTGAATCCTCCCCCATGCTAGTTGCATTTTTCCATATCCCCTACAAAGTAACAAACAAACAAATAAACAAAGAAACAAAAAACTCTTCCCTAGCAGACATTGCCACCAGTTAAGTATTCTAGATGTTATTCGAATTTAAGTAAAATGACTCCTTAGGCAACTACCTGGCAGCCAACAGCTTTTACAACATGTTTTCTGGTACAAACTATTTCACAAAGAGCTTGTATCTTTTTACTACCAAACATTACATTCTGAACAGAAAACTTAATAAGATTTTCAGCAGAGATTTTAAGAGGATCCATCATAGGAGTTAACAACAACAGTGATCTATTATTTTTAGTGCAAGAGTAAAGACCTGAGAGAAATAGCATTTTCAATTTGACTTTATGACCTCCCAAGTTGTGTTTAAATTAAATGAAAGTTAAAAATTGGTACTGGGGAAAAAACAAAGACTTTGGATTCAAACTTGGATTTGATTTCCACTGTTACTTATAAACTGTTGTGCTTTGGGCAAGTCACTTAACTAATTTATGCCTTAGTTTTCTCATCTTTTAATGCAGGAAAGTCTACTGCATGGAACTGTCATGACAAAATTTTGTGGTGTATGTCCTGATACATAATTGTGTGAGTTCTATGGCTGGTTTACCAGGCTAAAATCAAAGTATCAGCAGGCCTGCATTGGAGGGTGTAGAGGATAATCTGTTTCCTTGTTCTTCTGAGTTTGTAAAGACTACCTGCATTCCTTGGCTCATGGCCCCCTTCCCTCTGCATATCCAGCAGCATAGTCTTTTCAAATCCTCTCTGATCCTGTTTTCTTCTTTCTTTTATAAATACCTTTGGTATTTATATTGAGCTCATCCAGATACTCTGGGAAAATCTCCCCATCACAAGATCTTGACTTTAATCACACCTACAAAGTCAATTTTATAACAGATTCACAGGTTTCAGGATTAGGACATGGTTATCTTTGTGGAAATAATCAACATACCGCATCTTTCTGTTAGTAGAATCCCCTAGATAACTCCTTAAATTAATAGGTGAGCCATGATTAGAACTCAGTTTAATGCTTCTAAATTAAGACAGTGCAGGCAAGAATCCTGGTTCTCTTGCTAAGTGGCTGCATGGCCTCAGCCAGACTTCTCTGATCCTCTGTATCTTCATCTATGAAATGGGAATAATGTTATAGGGGTTAAAAGAGACACTGTTTTAAAGTGTCCAACACAGTGCAACATGAAGCAGAATATTAATGATGCTGGGCATCCCTATTATTTCAAACAGCCTTAGACATTCAGGTGCTCTGGAACATTTGGCTCAAGGAAATTTGGGGTATAACCAGTGCATATTGGGGTGGAAAGGGCTTTGGAATTGAGTACACAATTTGACCATGCAGAAATTAAACTGTGAATTTCAGTTCCTTATTCAGAAATCAAGGCAGAAGGTCCTTGCCTTGCAGGAGTAAGAGGACAACGTTCACCCAGTGCTTGGCTCCCTCAATAAATATGTACCTTGTTTTCTCCCTACCTTTCTTTAATCTACTTCCTCAACTTATTTTCTTTTTCTTTTCTCCCCTTCTTGCTGCCTATTTGTTTCCTCTCTCATTCCCTTTCTACTTTCCTCTTTCTTCCACTGTCCATACTTGTGACCTCCATTTAAGAGCAATGGATCAATTTCAGGGAATTCTGGTGTCTGCTCTTGGTCTCCCCTCTGATGTGTCACAGCAACCAGTGCTTTCCACACATCAGTTTCTTAGTTGTGCAATCTAAATGCTAATGATCCCTGTCTAACCTGCCCTTTATCCTCCTCTTCGGAGACATACCCTAGAATAACTGAACAGAAGCAAACAAGAGCTAATCTCCCCACCCCCACCCCTAGTCCAGGACCCCAGCTTGAAATTGTGCCATTTTGGGAAACTACTAATTATCCAGAATTGGGGGTGTCACCCTTCAACAGGAGCCCTCAGAGCCCCTTGCTCCCCAGCAGGGTCCTATCTGTGGAACTGGCCGATGCCCAGGCTGATGCCCCTCTTCCCTTTCATGCACTGGCGGTTTCAGTCTGATATTGAAAGTGCAATATGTTTGCCAGTAATGATGTCTTATTGGAGTGTAAAGATTTTCCCATTTCACTGCTTTATCCTGAATTTAAAGTATTTCGAAATTCACTTACACCGGAGAGGACCAGTCCCTGAACGTTTGCTGTAAATAAAGCAGGGCCTTCTAGGGTGTTATCTATGAAATGGGAGATGGGATAGTTTACTGCTCTCCTGCCGGCCGGGCAGAACCAGCCTCAAAGCTTTTCCGTCACAAGACAGAAAAGGTGCTGGGTGTGAAGAATCTCTCACTTTGTCTTTTGAGTTTGTTTAATTGAAGTTTGTCCAAGGTGTTGAGGTATAAGATCATAGCCCGTGAGTCTCTGTTTGGAAAATTGGAAAACCTTCACTAAAGCAGACTTACAGTAGAAGGGATTCAGGTGGGGGTTGGGCCACCATTACTGTGGGGTTATTAGTAGTATGGGCCAACACATATCGAGTGGCTGTGCAGTAAGCACTCTGCTAAGTGTGTCGTGTGACACACCTTCATGAAGCCTCTTAATGACCTGACCAGCCAGACAGCATTTATGCACCTGGGAAACTTCTTATATTCTGCAACAAGGCCATTGCCACAGGTACCCCTGGAAAACACACCAGGGAAGCTTCTCACCTATGTGTATTAGATGCTTATCTTCACTGATACATAATCACATTGGCTCATTTGTGGCCAGGGTGGTGAAGTTATGTCTGAGACTCATCTCGTCCCAAAGCTAAGGTGCTGTGAACCACAGTGCTTAGAGCCGCTACACAAGTGAATCCTGGCTCAGCTACTTTCCAGCTCTGTGACCTGAAGTCAGTCATTTCGTCTCTGTGCCTCAATTCCCTCACTTGTGTGCGTAGCCATGGTACCCACCTCAGAAATTCGTGCATGAGGTTTACATGAGTCTCTATGTGAGGCACTTAGAGCTGTACTGGCTCTACAGATATTCCTTCACTAAGATCTTTAAAAACCACTTCACCTTCTCAGTGCAGGTGATATTCTGCCCTGTCTCCTGCAGGCCCAGTCAGCAGCATGTCCTGGAGGGTAAGTAGAAGGATACTCTAAAGCCGTTGTTCTCTGTCTTTCCTGTCCTTTCTCAAGGACTGTGTGGGAAGGCTGTGGTGTGTAGAACAGCCGACTCATCCCGGTCAGTCTGGGGTTTCTCAGGTGTTCTGCAAGTGTCATTTGCTGGGAAGCCACCCAGTCCTAGAAAATCAAGGGGAATAGGATTCTGGACATATGGTGCTTTTGAGGATAAGTGGGTACTGAAGTTAGTAGTTTGCTTGCTTTGCCATGACAAAATCCTACAGACAGATTTATTTCTTATAGTCCTGAGGCTGGAAGCCCAGGGTCAAGGTGCTAGCAGGGACAGTTTCTCCTGAGGGCCCTCTCCTCGTATGCTGTAAATGTAAGCCCCCCCCCCCCCCGAGGTTGTCTTTAAGAATCAGTCCAACATGGCTGCAGAAATAACACTCAGGGAGACACATGACATTGAAGGACTTCGTATAGGTACAGGTCTAGAAGAGAGAAGTATGATGTGCCATGCAGGGTCCTCTGGGAGGAGCACCCAGGGAGAAGACCCACTCAGGCAGGGGGAGAGGAAAGAGTCTCTCTCTCTCTCACACACACACACTCACACACACACACGCGCACACACACACACACACACACACACACACACACACGGGGAAGGACCCAAAGGAAGTGCCTTTATTGGGGCCAGGCTGGAGCACACAAGGAAGAGGGGAAGGGGTTTCATTGGTGCATTTGAATGCCATCAGCTCCCACTCAGGGGCAGGCAAAAAGGAATCTGGACAGGAAGCTCATGGCACTGGCATGCCTGGTGAGCTGGATGGTGCTCATTGCCTGTTTGTGGGGCTGTTGCAGCACCAGGAAAATAAGAATCTTTAAAAATATACACACAATGAAATACTATTCAGCAATTTAAAGAAGATGAAATCTTTCCCTTTGTGTCATGGATGAAACTGAGGGGTATGAAGCTAAGTGATACACGTCAGTAGGAGAATAACAAATACCAGATGATTTCACTCATGTGAAATATAAAAAAGCAGAGCAGTAGAACAGACAAAAACAAAATATAGGCAACTCTTGAAATCTGACTGTAGAACTGAGGCTGCTAGGAGGGGCAGGGGTAGGTGGGAACCAAGGCAGATGGGGGCCAGATGGACTAGGGTAGAAGATTACTGGAGCTTTGGTGGTAGGTGTGGTGAGGTAACATGCACTTGCAAAGGTGGGGCCCCACTCCCCTAAAACATATACAGAGCTGCATATGTCCATAACATGACTTCAGTCAACACAATGAAACACAGCACCCCTTGACTTGCAAGTGGCTATCTGCTCGCTGCACCCTCATGTGCCCCACCCTTATGACTTCATTTACTCTTAGCTACTTTCAAAAAGGCTTTATCTCCCAAGACAGTCACATTGGGGGTAAGGACTTCCACATATGAATTCGGGGGGAACACAGTTCAGTACCTAACAGATGCTATGGGCTTTAAGCAAAGGTTATTTAGTGCATCCCTTCCTCCACCTGGAATTTAAGGCAACTGAAAGCTCTGTGTGCTCATTGTTTCTCTATCACTTCCCTGTTGGTGGCGTTTGTAGTACACACAGTGATCTTTAATTGAAGAGCATATCTCAGCACCAGGCTGGAACCAGGTAGAATTTTGATAACAAATTCAACTGATTCTACTATCTCAAATGTAAAAATAAGGCCTCCCACCACCTCTACTTGCATAAAATGCTGCAACAGCTACTCATTGCAACCAGACAGCACCACTATACCTCAACTTCCAGAAGCCTTTGTCATCCAAGCTGCCTCTCTCTGACTTGTTTCCAGTCACTTGCCAGAGTTGTTCATTCACTCTACTCAGTCACACTGGTTCCCTCTTCTTTCCTAGAAAACCCTCAGCAATTCTCTGCCAGGAAATATTTGCATTTGCTGTTCCTTCTGCTTAGAACTCTATTCCCCCATTTCCTGGCTGCCTCCTCATTTATTCAGTACTCTTTCCAAATGCCACCTCCTCAGTGAGATCTTCCCTCAATATCTTAGTCACTTAATGTCTGTCTCTCAGAGGCTGTGGGAGAGATGAGGTGCATCCCTCTGTCAGTTAACTGTCAAGAGCCGTACCAGGTGGTGAGTTTTACAGGGCGCAGGGGGGATATCCTCACCCTGTCTGGGTTCTTCTGAGGCTGCACATGTGAACAAATAAATACTAGACAGATTAAAATGAGAACAGGTCAGGATTTTACACATATGGAGAATTTACATGCTTGCAGAATCTAGAGACTATGAGATGGACTGGGGGATATTCTGTGTTTAGGGACCCGAGGCAATCAAGGGGAGAGGAGGAGGATTATAGCCAGATAAGAAGGGGGTGACCACATTTTCATGTAGAGAGTAAAGGTGGAACTCTTGGGAAGGTCCACTGATGAGCCTATACCTAGATGAGAACCCCCAAACTATATTCTCCTAGGTCATTAAAGGGGGGGAGGTGTTACTTATTCAATTAGGGGAAAAAGGCCAAATAAAACTCCTAAGGTGGTCTTTGCTTTTAAAATAAGCTATATTCTTTAAGTAATGTAATGGTGAATAGCTTTGCTGGGGCCCATAGGGCCCCCACTGACCCTCTGTTCACACCGAGGTAACGTCTATTGGAAGAGGCCTACTCTGGGTCTGTCTGGCCCTTTTGAGGAGACTGATTCCACAAAAGCATTCTCTTTTAGAATCTGAGGTCTAAAGGTTCAAGATGCTAATCAGAGAATAGCAGCTTCTATAGCGAGATGAGAGGATGGCAAGGCGAAGCTGACCTGCAGATATTGTGGAGTCTTAATTTCCTGTGGTCTGTTTGCCCTGTTGGCAAAAGGTTCCTGCCTGCATGGCTTGGGCAACATGAATATTGAGCATTGCTCTTTTTATTTTTGGCTCATGCGGAGTTACACTCGGATGGCCTAGGTGTTTTTCTCATGGAAAATCTCCTAGGTCCCCCTTCCTATTGGGAATTCTTTATCCCTCTACTGTATCTCTTCCTATTCCCCTAGCACTTCAATTCCACCCCCTCCCCACCTCTACCCCTCTGTGCATAGCAAAGTACCTGAGATTACATGAGGACAGCTTGGAGTAACAAAAAATTAAAAAAATCATCAGGTCTAGAAAGAGGTATATAAGAACATAGTCTAAGGATTTAAGTATAAGGTTTTGACCTTGGGAGGAGCTTCTGCCTCATATCAGGAAGAAATGAAGTCCTCTGAGAAAGAATCAAGTCAGTGAGTGCCTATGATGGCTCGGTGTTTGTCAGGCTGGAGGGAAAGGAGGAAATACAGGTATAGGTACATGGAAGAAAATATAGTGACGGGGCAGACTCTTGGGCTTCCACTTCAATATGGTAACGAGAGCTGATGTTGAGGTGGCCTGCAGAAAGAAAAGTCAGACATAGAATCACCAAGTCAGAAGTCAGACATACAAAAGGCCAACAGGTACATGAGAACATGCTCTGTATGGCTAATCATCAGGGAATCAACTCAAGACACAATGAGCTATCACCTCCCACCTGTTAGAATGTGTCATTGATGGAGGACAAGAATAGAAAGACTGGAAAGGAGGTGCCCCAAGATCAGAATTTAACTCACAAGGAGGTGGGGGTAGAGGAAAATACTATAACCATTAACCCAGCTGTAGAGGTTGGACCCTTAGACCCCAGTGCCGCACTCCAAACCCACAGACTCCAAATATGACATCATCATCAGAAAGATAAGAGAATGAGTGTAGTAAGGATGTGCAACAAAAAGAATCCTTGTGCACCCTTGGTGTGAATTTGTGCAGTTGCTCTGGAAAACAGTATGGAGGTTCCTCAAAAAATTTAAAAATAGAACTACAATTTGAGCCAGCAATCTCACTTTTGGACACATATCTAAAAGAAAACTGGATCCTGAGGAGATTATCAGTACTCCCAGGTTCATTGCAGCATTATTCACAACCCAGATATGGAAACAACCTATCTAATGAATGGATGAAGAAAATGTGGTATATTTTGTGTTATTCAGCAAAGAAAGAAAAACCTGCCGTGTGCAACAACTTGGATGAGGGCTGGTAAAGGATGCAAACTTTCACCTATAAGATGAATAAGGTCTATAGATCTCATGTAAAACATGGTGACTGTCGCTCATAACACCTTATTATATAATTGAAATTTGCTGAGAGCTGATTTTAAATGCTCTCTCCCTTTCTCTCTCTCTCTCTCTCTCTCTCTCTCATACACACACACATACACAGAGATAACTATGTGAGGTAATGGATATGTATATGTATATCAAGTCACCATGATGTATAATTTAAAGATCTTACAATTTTATTTGTTAATATCACCTCAATAGAAGTTAAAAATATATATAAAGATTCAGATCTGTTTAGGAGGATGTGAAGTTTACTGGATGGACATTATCCTGTGTCTTTATCGTGATCTCACTGCATTATTGTGAGGCAAGGAAGAGTAAATGTAGTTCATCCTACTTGTCTTTCTTAAACCTGGACCACCCAGTAACCAACATCAATAGATATTTAAAGAGACTTTGAAAATATGCCCACTTAGTATGGGGCATTGGATCAAATAAACATCACAGATAGCTTAGATTATGCTCCACTGTATGTAACATTTTAATATATGATAAGGAGAAAAAAATAAGATTACTGAATAAATTTTTTCGGGTGGGATAAATAGCCATGTGAGAAGTACTCTTCAATATTATGCACTGAGGCAAATTCCAGATAGATCAGAGTTACTTTTTAATCAAAACATAAAAATCTATAAGAAAATAGAATGAATATTTATCAAGCTTCTGGAGAGAGGAGTGTCTAGATTTAGAAAAGATTAAAAAATCACAAAAGAAACAATGGGTAGAGATGAGATGAGAAAAAATTTAAATCTTCTGTACATGAAAAATGTAATCAAACTTAAAAGGAAATCAACAAATAGAAGAATGCATCTGAAGCAAATATAACAAAAAGGAACCATGTATTCATATATTTCAACTCATTTAAATATTTAAGAAAAACAAAGACACCAATAGATGAATGGAGAGAAAACATAAACAGACATTTCCCCAAAGAGGAAATGTTCCTGTTTAACAAACATGGAAAACATTTTCAGTATCACTATTAATCAAAGCCATGCAAATAAAAACAACATTTCATGACTTTCAAATTAGCTGGTTTTTAAAAATGATAATAGGCATATTAACACGTGTATAACAAAAATGGGTATATTTTTACATTGCAGATCAGAGTGCAAATTGCATAGCCTTTTTAGAGACTAGTTCAAATGTATGTTGAAGGCTTTGAATTGGTCATCCCCTTTGATGTTGTAAGTACATATTGAATGCATAGCATAATGAAGTAAACCAAAACACTGAGGGTGGGGTGAGTGTGAGAGGTGGTGAATTTATACAAGACTATCATCACAACAGCCTAAGTACTAGTGAGATAAAATTTTTTAAATTTCAAGTTTGGTTAAATAATCTGTGCCATAATCCCTACATTGAAGATTATGGAGTCATAAAATGCAATGTTCACACAAACTGTATCATGTGGAAAATACTTATGATTAAGATAAAAGTTGCATATAGTGAATCGATATAATTATGTAAAAAAAAACTATGTATAAAAAAGCCCTGGAGAAAAGACATTAAAATGTAAATAGTGGCTATGCATGGATGGTAAAATTATGATGATTTTTTTCTTTCCTGCTTTTCAAGAATTACCTATTTTTTCCAACAATATGAGATAAATGCATTTATAAATGGTTAATAATTCTACTTCCTTTGACATTTTGTGTCATTATGAATGTCAAACATTTGTATCATACAGAAAGCACCTTTGGAGGACTTTGGAATATACTTCACATGCAAGCTAATATCCAACAAGGCATCTAACATAAAACCTATGTCAGTTCAGGCTGCTATCTATAACAAAGTCCTAACAAAGGCTGGGTGGCTCATATGCAAAACAAATGTTTTTCTCACTGTTTTGGAGTCTGGTGAGATCAGGGTGCAGGCCAAGTTGTGTTCTGGTGAGAGCTCTTTTCCTGGCTTGCAGAGGGCCACCTGCTCACTGCATTTTCATGCGAAAGGGAGAAAGAGCAACCTCTGTCTTCCTAAAAGAGCATTAATCCCTACCCTTATGACTTCATCTGAACCTAATTATCTCCCTAAGACCCACATCCAAATGCCATCACATTGGGAGTTAGGGCTTCAACATATGAACTTTGGGGTATATGGCAGGGTAGGGGTTGGGGGGGGCAGTCCACGGTAAGTTCGTATCTCGTTGAGAGCAGGAGTCCTTTGGAGAAGGATCCTTTGCCAGTTCTTACAATTTTTTCTTCATATGTGGAGCATTCTGTTATCAAAACGGAACTTGTCATTTCTTGTACACACACAAGCTTTTCTGCCTTCATTCTTCTGAAGATCACTGTAATATATAATTTTACAAACACCAAAGAAACAAGTGCATAAATGCAGAGCTTGGGTCAGGTGCACATATGAAAAGTCCTAGGTAGATTCAGGAGAGTTCACGGTTTGGAATGCCAGTCAGCATGGCATCTCTATTGCCATGCTTCTCTATTGCTGGACCCTGGAATTCACATTATTTCTTTTTGCAAAATGCCTTCTTTTTACTGGCACTCACCTTGCCGAGACCAGACCTCCTTTAGATGACTATTTTAAGTATGTTCTTTGCCAGAAATCCTGGAAAGCTAAGGGGAGAGAAATGTAATAGGCCCTTCTGCCCCTCCACCCCTACCAACAATTCTGTATTTGACCATTAGATCAAGCATGGTCTGCCAACTAAAGACAGCTCCTGGATGAAGGTAGTTTGAGAGCTTTGGAAAGAAAGGAAATCTTTTGCCTAGCTTTCCCAGTTTGAAAACCATTCCAAGAACAACATTTTAGCTGTGCACTCAAGTGGATCTTCAAAATGGATTTTAGGCTATATGGAATATTCTAGCAATTTCCCAGAAGGACTAATAATAAATAGCTTATCAAGGCTGCTTTTTCAAAGTATTTCTCCAAACCAGAAATGGTTGGTTTGGATCTCTATATGATCATCATCCTGCTCCAAATGTAAGTTCCCTCAGGAAAATGGGTTCTTTCTCATTTATGACTGAGGCTATGGGGCTGTTCTCCCCAAAGGGGTCAGGTAGACTTTTCTCACTATGCTGAGAGTAGGCCTCTTTTTTTTTTTAAAGATTTATTTATTTATTTGTTTGTTTATTTATACAAGCACTGGGTACAGTCAGAAGAGCAGGAGGGTGAGAGAATTCACCAGAGTCAGAGAGGAGAGCAGACCAGGCAGACTGATGAAGTACACTGCTAAGGGGAGCAGCAGGTGGCAGGAGAGGTCTGCGCGCCATGTGGGACCCTCCTCGGTGGCCGGGGAGCAGCCGGGGATCAAACCGGTGCTGCAGAGGCTGCGGGCACCTTCGCAACCCAGCGCTCAACCGCTGCACCACCAGGGAGGCCTGAGAGTAGGCCTCTTTCAATAGATGTCACTTTGGTATGGGGAACTGAGGTCAGTGCAGACCCTGTGAGCCTCAGGGAAGTCTATTATGATTATTTATTTATGGTTCATTTCATTGTTTGTCATGTAAAGTTTAGGGCCACCCAGGTCCCTAAACACAGGATATATATCCCTGGTCTGCCCCCATTTTGCTTTAGAATGAACTACCATGAAAATTCTCCAAATTGATGAGGTCAGTTTTTATTTTGCTAACCTACCTAGTGGTGTTTTGACTTCTCGTTCAGTCTATGAAGAACCCAGAGAGGTGGGGGATGTCCCCTGTACCATAACACTTAAAAATCCATCAAAACAAAGCCTATGAAAGATCCGAGCAGATCAGATCACTGTGGGTCAGCTGTCAGCCAAGGGGTCATGTGTAGTAAAAATGCCGAGGGCGGGATTCATTCATTCATTCATTCATTCATGTGACAAACACTTGTCCCTTTCCTACTCTGTGGCAGGCATTGTACTTATTCTAGAAATGTGGGATCCTATGAGGAAACCAACCTAATGTAGTAGAAGAGGTATTCTTGCCAAGTCAAATGGAGGAGACAGGTAACATAATATGCTATTTCTCCTTCTATCTTTTATTTTTCACCACCTGCAAAAATACTTACAAATGAAATGTGGAAATCAATTCTGGTTGTGATTTATCAATGATCAGAAGTGATACCTTCCACACAGGCAGCACTGCTGGGAGCTATGTGGTGAATATGTATTGCGACTCTTTTATAAATGTTTCTGTTTCTTACTGCCTCTTGAGCAGAAATGGTTTAACACCCACTGAGAATCTGTATCTGAGAAATTTTGCTAATAAAACAACCAAATGACATATAACTGTCAAACGGTTTTCTCCACATGGGGTCAGAGAAAGGAGACTTCCAAAGGAATGGCAGAATCTTTGCTTGTAGATCTACCAATATATCAGGTTTTTTTTTATAAAGCAAAAAAAGTTGTTTTTTCCTTTCTCCTAAGGGGTTAAAAAGAGGAAAATCATGTTTGAATATTTAAACAAGGAGGGTTTAAGATTCATTACAGATACCTATGGGCTTAATAGACAGTTGAGAATTCTTTTTTTTTTATTTATTTATACATGCACTGGGTACAGTCAGAAGCACGGGAGGCCAAGAGAATTCACCAGAGCCAGAGTGGGGAGCAGAGCAGGCAGAAGGACCGAAGTACACTGCTGAGGGGAGCAGAGGGTGGTATGAGAGGCCTGCGCGCCATGTGGAACCCTCCTCCAGTGGCCGGGGAGCAGCCAGGGATCGAACTGGTGCTGCAGAGGCTGCGAGCAGCTTCGCAACCCAGCGCTCAACCGCTGCATCACGGGGGAGGCCCCAGTTGAGAATTCTTAATTAGAAGGTACAATCTCTTGACTTCTTGATTTGATTCAGCATGTGGTGTTCATCTCACCAAAATGAGGATGATGGTGTTGGGCCCAGCCCTGAGATGCCAAATGATATTAAGCCACCAAGTGCCAACTATTGGTGGATTATACAATTTAAAGACTAGAAAATCCTGAATGCTTTCTATGTGACTCTATGAAAGCTCATAGAATGGGGAAAAGATTTGTGGTCTTGTGTAAACAGAAAGGACCATATGTCAAGTGAGCAGGAAAATCTACCTTTCAAAGATCACCCCTTCCCACATTATACCACAAACCCCTTGCATATGACAAGCATATATACATATGGATCATGTTTGATGGAATATTACCGGGTCGCATATCACTCTTCTACCTCACTCAGCCTCTTGGAAATAGCTCACATTACAAGTCAAGTACTCTCATCACATTGTTCCTATTAAGAAATATTGTAGAGGCAGAGAGAGAATTTCCCTCCACCTCTCTGGGTTTTTCTTAGACTGTCTGAGCAGTTGAATTAATGCCAAACAAATGAGTAGGAAAGCAGAAAAAAATTACATAAATATGGAGTATCAACATGGATATTGACTCTAAAGTAAATGGGGCAAAATGAAGATATTTATATTCTGAGCTAAGGAGTAGGATGGGGCCTGGATTTCAAGGTGAGAAGAGGTGGGTCTCACATCACAAGAAGAAAGTGACTCAAAGGACAAAGACCAGATGCTCTGCAATTAGATGTTTGCCCTGTCAGAGATAAGGTTTCTCAGATAGAAAGATTATGGCTGGTAAAAATCCTGATTCTCAGTAAAACCCCCAATTTTCATTATTCTATGTAGTTAGGAGGTGGTAAAGAATATCTTGTGAGCCTGCAGATTTTCAGTTGGTCTCTGCTGGAAATAGTCCACATTCTAAAGTGACACATTTTAGGAAGACCTGTTCTGTCCTCCAGGCAAACATGGGGAAATTTGGGGCAACTTACTTCTTTGTTCAGTTGGGTGGCAATGTGGTTATAGTGGGTTACACAGTGGTTCTGGGACAGGATATTTTCAAATCCCACTCTACCCTTTAGCAGGTATGAGGTCTCGAGCAAATTATCAATTCTGAGCCTTTGATTTCTTGAATGTAAAATGGGCATATGAAGAAGACTTTGCCCACCATCATTATTAGGATGAAATGTTTAGGCCTGTCAGATCAAAGCACAAAGCATAACATAGAGCCAAATGCATCATAAACATTACCTATTGTTATGGTCATTTTGAAGAAGATCTGGATGACCTGGAATACCACAGACACATGATGATGTTTGCTCTTTATTGCAATAAACAATTCACTTCACTCATATACTTTATTTCAGTTAATCTTCATAGTTTACCATAAGAGATACATACTTATTATACCCAGCTTACAAATAACACAACTTACTAAACACTAGGGAGGCTAAAGGATTTGTGTAATGTCATACAGCAATTCAGCAATGAAGCCAGGATTCAAACCCAATTTCTTTGGCTCAGCATCCTATTGCTTTCCACTCCATTGAGTTATATTTATTGATATCCCTTGTTCTATATGACTTAGAACTTCAGTACTATGAACTTTACTCCAAGTTACATCAGCACTCATTCTCCTTCTATGGAAAGATTTTCTTTATGTAGGATTTCCAGGTCTGGAATTCTTTAAACTTTTACCATTCCTCACTTCACTTTTAAAATTCTACCACCTCAATGAGTAGTTCAGGTCAGTGAGTAGGTAAGGATTCCAAACCACTTGTTGGGTGAACAGGTAAGAGGTTAGAAGTGTGGGTTTGAAGTCTAATTCTCCAGGTCTTTCTCAGCCTGGCCTGTGTTTCATCACCTGCAGCCCTCGGAGCTGTATGTCTAAGGCTGAATCTTGGTAGTGGGAGAGGACTGGGTGCAAATTCTCTCAACCCGCATCAGTGCCACTTGCCTCTGGGGGTACTGAAGAGCCATAGTCCATTAAGGAATTACCTCTGTGCTAATGTTTTCCACTGAGAAGTGCTATTCTGCTGGGACCTCCTAAGGGGTAGCTCAAAGTGTTTCATTCATTCTATTCTCTGGATTCCTAGATTTAATGAGGTCTTTGCTTTTGCCTTTAAAGAGTTCTCTCACTCCTGTGGAGTCTCATTGTTGGCTGGAATTTGAATACTAGGGAGCCTTGGAAGTAAGGGAGGAGAGAGACCAGAAGGTCAACCTCTTACCCACTGAGAAGGAGCTGGCTATCTCTGGCTCTCCATTTTTGGCCAACCCCACCTCTGCCTTTCCTGAAATTCCAAATTTGGTGTCTCAAAGACCTCCCACCTACTGATTGAACTTGCCCCAGTTTCAGAGCAGACTTCCTGGTGGTGGGGGAAGGGTACACAGTGTATATTAATAGTCTCCACCTCCAGACCAGTGGGGATTGGAATGAATTATCATTCTCAGAAAGTAGAGCCACACAATAGCTGGGCTTCTGGCTGCCTCTCCCTTTCCTGTTCTTTCCCAGGCTCTTTCATTGGCAATGAGACACTGTCATGGGGCTCAGAGTTCCAGCAGATCTTGGATACAGCGTTAAAGGCAGCACTTCTGGATCATGGGGTTCTATTCAGTTTATTGCATTCAAGAGACTGGGCCTCCACCTTGATGGCTTGATTGGTCAGGGTATTGTCCTCAGGTGACACTGCTTAATGCTCTAGACTTGACTGTAGATTCAAACCCAGTATAACCATAAAAACCCTGTTTACTCTTGCTGTTCTTCAGCCATGATGGGTAAATCTCCCATTATATAATCACAACCCTTCAGACTCAAATATTTCCTGGTGACTGACTTCTTGTTGCCATAGCCTAAGTGACTGTTTACCCACCCTTTACACATGCCTCCAAGAATTAGGATTGCGAGGCATATACCCTTGGACTCTGTCTACATCATGCAGTTAGTTCCCTTTCTATGCATATTAGTTTTGTAACAGGGTGGTCCCCAGGAAAGGGGGAGGTTCCCTGCCCCTCCCAAGGGAGGGTGGAGCTGAGCAGGAAGAGGAGAAGCTGCAGAAGAGACTGAGGAAGGAAGCAGGATGGAGCCAGGAGACCTGGAAGAAGCGCATGGAGCCTAGAGACACGTGAAGAAACTGTGCTTGTCTTTTGGTCGTGGACTAGGAGACACAGATGTGGGTGAGACCCGTGGGGAGGTGACAATGGCAGCTTTTATCTTGATGTTGATTTTGCTCTTTTCCTTCCAGGCTTGTCCAGTTGTTTGTGACCCTTTTCTGTGGGTCTCAAATGGAAGATGCTTTAGACTTGTAGCAGGCTTTGGGGCCTTGTTCTGGGCCGATCCCATATGGATGGACTTTTACCCACGAGGGGATGGATAACTTTGGGTGCTTCATTTAGAAACTAGACTCTTTGCCTTACCTGTATTGTTTCCTAGTTTAATTAAAGTTCCTTCCCATTAAAGTCTCCTATGTTTTGTGTTGATGCGGCGGATGGCAGAACCCATTTAGAATAGGCAGGTTTGCGGGGCTTGGGCTGCCCCTCTCCCTGCCCGATAACAGATTGATCAATGTCAATCCCAATTCCCCATCATCATCCCAGCATATCAATGGATACCTAAGGATCTGATTTTACTCTTTACAATCTGGTTTTACATCTTCAGTATAATCAATACATCTCTTTCAATCTGGAATGGATTTACCAATAATGGAACAGAGCTCACATTAATTTCTGGAAGAATTCAATGTGGCAAGCCACTTCAGATGTAAGATGCTGGTAATCAGGTACCAAGTATCAGATTCAGAATCCTAGGTTGCTCAGTATCACATGATCTGAAAGGCAATGCTTCTGTCCTACAGGATTCCACCCAACATTTATTTCATTTAAGGGACTGAGCTTCCAGTCCTCCCAACAATCTTATGCTGCACTTATTCAGTTTTATCTTGAAGCTCAACCTCAGCCTAGGCTCCAGCCTGTCAGGAGCACTCAAACACCCTTAGATGTTCAGAAAGTGGGTGAACAGCAAGGGGAAGGAAACTAAGATCAAGCATGATGGAAGACTGAGGATTTACCATGCAGTCAGGATGACCCCTGTCCATCCACAAGAGAGTGACAAACTCAGAGGTGGACTTGTCTATCAGCTAGGCTTGAAGTCAGGCAGGTATTGGTTATGGTGTTACTGGAGAATCGTTCCTTCATAATATTACTTGCCACTGCCTGAGGCAGGTATCACCGATAGAGCTTTTGATATTTTGTATGCTTGTCTCCACACCTTTGATTATGATTTAATTGGCCTAGAGAAAGTCCTGGGTATTGGTATTTTTAAAAAACTCCCCAGGTAGAGTTTGCAATTGTATGGGGGAATATAAAAATAAAATTTAATATTTAAAAAAAAAAAAAACAAAAACAAACAAAAAAAAAAAAACTCCCCAGGTAATTCTAATGAGCAAGTGCTGGCAGTAATAAGAGCTACTAGTCAAAAGAGAATAAGATTTGGTAGAGGCAACTAGGTTGAGAATCCTTAGTGAGGTTATGATGATCATGATGGCCTTCTCCTGTTTCTACTTCTCTTGCATGAACTACAGAGTTGACTGGCAAAAATGAGACAAAAGTACTCCTACTCATTTTGAATGAGCAAAAAACAAAACAAAACCTGATTTTTATTGACAGTTGTGTATCAGAGTTCAAGCCCAGAACATAGTTTGCTGTCCTTGAGGTTACTTCTCATTGCCAGGAACAAAAATATTCATCAAAGATGGAACTAAGATGCCTGACTCATGGTTAGATTATGAACATTTAAAAGCAAGGAGTGTTCAGTTTTGTTGCAGTTCTGGACCCAAATTCAGGTTGTGCCATGATTTAGTAGAAAGCAATCAGACTTTACAAAGTTGTATTTTTTTGTGTTTGTTCTTCAATCCCATGAATACTGCCTAAGGTTCTATCTTGGGGAGACTGACTTCAGCCTTTTTCCTGCCAAATTAACTTGTGTGAAGCTGGTGGCATGGTTCTTGGCAGCTGTGGCATCGGGTAGTGGGCCCACATTCGGTAACCCTAACTCTGCATGGAACTAGGATCTGAGACAGATAAAGAAAACAAATCTAATCACAGAGATTAGGCCAAACTAGATAAGTTTGGAGATTTCTTCTAGATCCACTAGTTACAGTCTATCCCAGATCTTCCTTTCCCACTATGGGAAAGGCCGAGTTTCCTAAAAGACCTGCAGGAGAGGGCCCTGGTGAATTTTGATTAAGGGACTGGACTGAAATGACTTTAGGAGTGATAGGCTTCACTGATCACACCTGATGAGTCAGGGACTGTCATTTTAGTAACATAACTCTTTCTAGTAAAATTCTCTCATTATTATTTTCTAACATAAAACCCTTGCAGGAATCCCCTTTAAATTGTTACAATAAGTGGAGACTATAGACCTGAGATTCAGAGGAGATAAAATGAGCCATTTAAAAGCCTTCCTTTTTGAGTGAAATGGGCCAAGTACATTCTTTTTACAAAGTTAACCAGGAAAGAAAACCATCTGAAAATAAGCCCTGCGAATGACGGTGATGTGCAGAGAGGGGATTGAAGCTGGAATGTGGTTTAGGAGGTAAGCGATGCTAATGGCCAAACAGCGATCAATTAGCTTGTGGAGTTGAGCAACTATTGGTTTGCTACCAGCCATATCCAAGTGAGAGCTCTTCAGGGACACCCAGTGGCTGTCAGTCCTCGGAATAAAGCTGTGTGAGGCTACTGATGCCTTGGCCGGATTCAATGAGCAGATGTCGCCTAACGTAGTTCAGGCTCATTTCCATATAAGCAGCCTATACCCTGCCCCAGGCAACCTCTAAGCAAGGCCTTTGCTTCCCCAGAATTCACAATGCCCTAGTTAAGGTGAGAATGGATAGAAGCTACAGGGTTGCTTCTAATACTGATTTTTGGGGAGAAAATAAATAAACCAAGCACCTAGTCCTCCACTTTTCTCATTGCTAACATTTTGTCCATCACAGTCCTGTTGTTTTCTGGGACAGTATAGAGAATCTTATATTCATTCACATAAAATGTTTATCAAGCATCTACTGTAGGGAAAGTTCTATTTTAGGCATTGAGGACAAAGCAATGAACATAGTAGACAACTTTCTTGCCTTCAGAGTGCTTATAGTTTAGTGGGAGGCAGAAAATAAGCCAGATATATCACTCAATCAATAAAATTTCATTATGCATAGGAGCTATGAGGAAAACATATTTTCCTTTACCGCATGATAAGTAGTTATACTGTTTTAAACTCTGATAATTTTAACATTTGTAATAGCTCAGGGTTGGCCTCTGTTGATTATCTTTTTTCCTGAGAATGGGTCACATTTTCTTTATTCTTTACATATTGAATCGTCTTGGGTTGTATCCTCTATGTCCTGTGAATGTTCTGTTATGAATTTTGTTATATTCCTCCAAAGAGTATTCATTTTTTATCCTGTATGAACTTGGTTATGTTAGTGGCAATTAAATCTCAGTTTTGATATTTCATACTTACATTTCAAGTTTTATATTTTATAGTTAAATAGCTATACTTTTTATATTTATCTGTTTATAAACCATGCACATGTGATCCAGGCATCAGCCAGAGACTTGGACAGAATTTGTACACAGGATTTAATGTTCTCCTTCCCTAATTCTCTCCTTTGATTTTTTAAAAAAAGACTCCTTCCTTGTTCTTTGGCAGTGAAGTTTCCATTTCTTTGTTTCTAAGACCAGAAGGCCAGTGGATTTTCTTCAGCTTTAGATTCCCTAAATCATGCCTGGAGTTGCCATTAGAGCCAAGCCCCCCAAAATGGGAAACTTGTATCATGATGATTGCTTCTTCTGAATTTTGTCTTCTCTCCAAAATCTCTTGCCTTTTTTTTTTTGCACTTCAGAGCTTTAGGTGGTTGTCTTGGGAGTATGTTATCCAAAGTCAATAGTCTGTTATCTGTAGGAGAGTCAATCTACTGAATGTTTACTCTCCATCCTGGAAGTCAAATCTTGCATTTAGCTATTGATGGAAAATATATGAAACACTTAGATAATGTTGGATCCACTATAATCCTCAAAAATAATCACTGTTGATTATTCTCATCATAATGGCTGTGTGAGATAAGCATTATTATTGTCCCCATTGTGCAGATTAAGTAATTTATCCAGCATCATATAGCTAGTAATTGAAGCTTTATCAAATGGAGTGAGTTTCAATTTGAATTTTTGGCTAGATATATCCACTCCTATTCTTCCTCGAATTTTGAATGACCCTGAATACCTAAGCTTCATTGATTCCCATCTGTAAGTGGAGGTGCCTAATTGTACTACTCAACCACTGCTGCTACTTTTCATTAGGGGAAATGGGCTTGAAGAAATTATTGAAGAATGTCAGGCTCAGGTTCAGCTTGGGAGCAGATACAACAACCAACAGCAATTGTTATCTAAGTGGAGGGGACGGAAGAACCCATGAAACCCTAAAAGCCTTAAACAGGTTACCACAAAAGGATCCAGATCCTCCCTCTTATTAACTGATCAGTAATTTTCCTTCTGAGTCTTAGTTTCTTTGTCTGTAAATTGGGTATTATAATTCCTAATCCCCAGATTGGAAAAGAACTCAATGAGAAGTCTGACTATCCCATGTCTGATTTTGTACTTCATAAATGGCAGGAACTAGGTTTAAGTTAGTAGGATTGGAACAGTAGGCTCCAAGCAGTGTAGAGAGGAAACAAATATCAGTGGCACAGAGGAGACCAACAGTCTCTCTTTGTATGTTCCTATGATGTAGCTTTTCGTTTCATGTGTTTTGGAGCAAGGTTTTCACTTGTGGAATAGGCCAGTTCCCCAACCACAGGCCCTGGCTCCATGCTCCTCCCCGCTGCTCACCACCACTACCTCCCTGAGGTTGCCTCAGGGTCCAGCAAAAGACTACGTAGCTGACAAGACTCATACATTTCTGGAGAAGTAGCTGACTTATTACTTGATACTTCATTTTTATTTTATTTTATTTTTTTAATCGTCCTGCTCCAGGGAAGGAACAATCCCTACATACTCAGTGGTATGAAGTTCTTGTGCTGGAACAAGCTATAAAAAGTAGAATTTCTTAGTCTTGACTAAACAGACTATTCATTTATTATACTTTGGACTTGATCGGGAAACACTGGTTCATCTAAAGTCTATTGCATAGCTGCTATTTTCCCCATTTTCCCCATAAGGAAATAGAGTCAAGGAGATTGCTGTTTGTGTGTGTCCCACACCTATATTACACAGCCTTCAGGTCTGTGAAAAGATGACTTGTGACGGCATGAATGTTGTTTCCTTAGACTCTGTCTCCAAATTTTACCTGTAATTTTACAGCTAAAATACAGATTAATGTTATATTTTTCTCCTTCAGTGTTTGCCTCGAGGTTACTTATAGAGGGAATCGGAGAATAAGAACCAAGTGTGTGCATCCATTTCAATTTGGAGATTACATTTTAAATGTCTGTGGTACTCGACGAGAATAGATGTAAGACTGAACTAAGTTTGGGTCTGTTTACGTTCACCATTTCATCTCTGGCATTTAGTCTTTTTTCCTATAATATCATAGCAGCTTCCTTTCCAGCACAATTATTTCCTGTCTCCTATATGCCCAGAAACCACAGAAACAAAGACATAGAGTAGCAAATGCAGTCAGTGCCTTCTGAAAGTTGAAATGAACTCCCCTAACTGTAAAATCCCATCTCCCCAAATAGGCTCCTCTCCTCCCCCACGTGGCTTTGCTAAAGAATTTGTCTGGGAAGGTCTCTGAATTCATGTTTGTTTGGTGACAGCTGTCCAAATGTAAGAGGTGTTATGCATTTGGAGAATGAAGTTATTTGGCTGAATTGATGGTGTGTGACCATGAGTGGCAGATGTCTGTTTTTGTGCAAGGCATTACACCCTCACTTCTCTTGATTTCCAAAGCAGACATGTTGGAGAGAGATGAATTTGAAGCAAACACTATTTTCCTTTGTAAAAAAAAAATGTTATTCTGTGTGTGTTCTGTCCAGCCATGAGGATCTCTCCACCCCTCAGGCTAGTTCCCACCGTTTTCTTTTCTTGAAAAACAATCTTTTCTCTTCCTGACATCTTTATCCACTGAAGGGCCAATGGATACTGAAGAATCCCCTCTAAAAGCCACATCTTCTCTGGGCCTTTCATGCAGAGTTTGTCCAAAGTGGAATCGTCTCTTTAGACCTTTATTATCGGAATGACTTGAGTGATTTTGAAGGCTATACCATCTGCAAATTGAACCAGGAAAACTGGTGGTGTAATTCACAGTCCTCAGACCTCTGGTTCCTAATGGGAGCAGCTGGTATAAGTCCCAGAGTTGTTGAAGGCCTGAGACCCAGAAGCTCTGATAGTCAAGAACAGGAGAGGACAGATGTCCCAATCAAGAAGAAACGAACCTGACATTCCTCTGCTTTTCTGCTTTATTTGGGTCCTCAACAGATTGGATGGTGCTCAACATTAGTGAGGGTGGTACTTCACCTAGTCTACTGATCCAGTGTTAATGTCTTCCAAGATCCCCTTACAGACACACCTGAAATAGTGTTTTATCAGTCATCTAGTCACCCCTTAGCCCTTTGTCAAATTGATACATAAAATTAACCATTATACTTCCTTTAATCTAGACCTAACTTCTCCAACTCTGGGAAAAATTCTTGGCATTTGTAGCATATGTATACCTTCTCCCCTATTTTCCCTTAAAGATCTCTTTGTGTAATCCTTGGAAATTGAGGGAAGAGGGAGGAAAAGTGTTGGACCACTCTCATTTTTGGATCTCCATAACTCTGTGTTGTGACTTCGTAGAAAATAATTGATACTTGTTGGAGGAATAGAAGACCCAAAACATTGGGTGTTTTTCACAAGTCCTCACAGATCAGATGTGATCTGTGATTCTGATACCTTTTATAAGGTTCTTGTTTAGATTCTATTCATGCTTCAAAGCTTGGATTAAATACTTCTTTCCCCCTGTAAAGCTTTTTCTGTTTCCCTAAGTCTAAAGTAGTTTTCCCCACACTGAGCTCCCAAACTACTTTTCTCTGTATCTCTCTTACTACTTTGATGTTTGTGTTATAGTTATTTATGGACCTGTCTTATTTCACCTATACCTTCAACAAGATAAAAATATTTCCTCTTTAGATGGAACAGACTTTGATGTCCTCTAGCATCTCTAAAAGGCTTAAGATTGAAAAAGGAGAGGCAAATTTGAATTAAGACAACCTGTAGTATTACTTACCATTATTCCTAAATTGCAGTCATTCCCTGAGCAAAAGGACATCTCTGAACTGTTGGCCTTCTAAATCAAAGGTTGGCAAGCCTTTTCTATTAAAGGGCAGATAGTAAATATTTTAGGTTTTGTAGGCTTTATAATCTCTGTCTCAACTACTCAACTCTGCTCTTACAGGATAAAGCAGCCATAGACAATATGTAAATGACAGACATGGCAGTATTCCAATAAAACTTTATTTACAAAAACAGGCAAGGGCCCTCAGGTTATAGTTTGCCAACCTCTACCCTAGATCATAACTTCTCCATCAGGAAAATGGAAAATAAGCAGAATTTTCTGTTCTGCTAGACAGGCCAGTTCACCACTGCGGAGGAGAGGTCTCCCCTACAACCACCAGCACCATATTGCATTGCTATAGCAGTCTTTTTGAACCAAAAGCAGAGTAGGACTTTATTGAAAGTTGATTGCTACCATTGAGAAGAAAGTTTGCATACCCAATGAGATGTTATCAAATTTGGGGGTAGAAGTAACCTACTTCTCAATAAGTCAATATGGAAATGTCTCATAAAACAATCTTTAAAATATTCAATAGCAAGCACCACACTAAGGAATATGTTAAAGAGGTCCCATCTGTGATATTTTTCTCCTAGCAAACATAGGTTCCAGCTAAGACAGCTGTTTGCAGAATCTTATGGCAGCTAACTCTGCAAACTGACCTACTTCTTCCAAACTCAGCTTTGCAAATTGCGTGCTTCGAACAAGCCCTGTGTGTGACAGGTTTCTTTTTCAGATATTGCAACCTGGCTGCTATTTCATTATTGCCAACTTTGAAATTTGCCTTGATGGCTTCCCAGGTTTTATAGGAACTCTTAAGGAAAAAATAGGCAATCAATAAAAAATGATCACATGCTGAACAGAAGCGAGCACTTTCTGGGTTCTCATAATTTCCTCCCAGGCTATGTCCTCTTTTAGGATCAGAGTCATATCTTTTTCATTCATCTTTGTGTCGCCCACAATTTCTAGTACAGTGTCTTTCATGCAGAAGCTGCCCAATAAATATTAGTGCAGTGAATACATACATGTGCTGGCAGGGGATGAAAAGGCATAAGGAAGAGAACAGATAGGAAATATATGGGCAATAGAGAATACTTGTTTCTTAGATGAGCTCTATTTAATCATTCACTTTTTCATCATTGATAAATATTTATCGAGTATGTTCTCTGTGCCACATATTCATATAGTCATTGGACATCCCACCACTTGCAGATTCCCAGGGTCTGTTGGGTCAATGTGGGAAATAATTGTGTAAAGCCTTCTTTGGGGCTTGATTTTCAAGTCAAAGGTGAATATATGAATTCTGAGTATGACTCTTATCTGTATCCATGGCTTTGCCACTAATAAAAATCACAGGTATTTTTATGTTACTTTATTAGATTTGCAGGTATATAAAAATATTATTTATACTCTTGCTCATTTCGAAATTAAAGTAGATATTAGACCCACTGCAGATCTTTTTTTATTTAATGTGTTAATTAAAAGCACATATATTACCATATTACAGATTTGGGTTTCTTTTTGCAGCTTGATGACAGTATTTGAATATAATTAGTTTCTTTTATGTATTTTATTTTATGCACTTAAAAACATTATTTTTGAAAAGAAGTCTACTGGTCTTACCAAACTCCTAAAGGGGCCCTAGATGCAAACAATGATTTAGAATCTCTGCCTTTGAACTATGTAACATTTGTGCTGTAAGAATCTCAAAAGTAATGAACATGAAATGTCCTGTTAATCTTTATTAGATCTGTATAGAATAGAGAATGGTTAAGATTATTATGCCTATTCATTTTATTCCAGCTTTATTGAGTTTTTTTTTGGTTTTGTTTTTTCTAAAATTACTGACAAAAATTGTATAGATTTAATAACTTGGTGTTTTGATAGATGTATATACTGTGAAATAGTTACCACAATCAAACTAATTAACATCCCTATCAACTCACCTAGTTACCATTTTCTTTTTTTTTTTTTCTTTTGGTGATAAGAACTCTTAAAATCTACCTACCCAGCAAACTTCAACTATATAACACAGTATTGTTAGCTATGATCACACTGCTATACAGACAATGGGGAGATGTTGGCCAAAGGGTCTCAGTCTTGCAAGATGAATGCATTCTGGAGATCTATTGCTATTTGTTTTGAATATCTTTTGAGCTTTTGAAATCCTTGACAGTGAGCCCTCAGAACCAGAATAGACGTGCCACCATTAGCTTCAGTGCAGTTCCACTGCCTGAGTCCCCACCTCCTCCATCTACCAAAGGTAAATCATTTCTGGACACCACCCTGGACAGGCTGGCAGAACTTGTTTATTCTGGTGTGTCTGTGAGGGTATCTCTGGAAAAGGTTGGCATTTGGATCAATAGACTAGGTAAAGAAGGACTACCCTCACTAATGTGGGTGGGCATCATCCAATCTGTTGAGGACCCAAACAGAGCAAAAAAGCAGAGGAACGCCAAGTTCTTTTCTTTCTTCTTGATCAGGACATCTATCTTCTCCTGTTCTTGGCCATCAGAGCTTCTGGATCTCAGGCTTTCAACAACTCTGGAACTTACACCTGCTGCTCCAGTGGGTACCGCAGACCTTAGGGTTCTTACTGAATTACACACCAGCTTTCCTGGTTCTCCAACTCTCAAATGGTGTAACATTCAAAATCACTTGAGCCATTCCCATAGTAAAACTCCTTATAAATCTATATGTGTATATATCCCATTGGTTATGTTTCTCTGGAGAACCCTGACTAATGCAGAGGCAGCAGTAACAATAATGAGATGTATATAAAGTTAGAGAAACATTGCCCTGCACTTCAAATGTGGAGTGGTTATATCTAGAGGGATGGATAAGTCATGGTATTAAGGGGAAATGCTAGTCACTAATTTCATTCATCAGTCAAGAAAGGGCCTCCCTGGTGGCGCAAGGGGGTAAGCACAGCTCTGTGATGCCATCAGTCAAGAAGCAGCTATGTCTATGGTCAAAGATGTAAATATCTTACAGTAAGCTGGAAAGTATGTGTTCTTCATGGCTTAATATGATTTTCTCAGACTGAATGGTATCACCAGGAAGGTCAATGGCATCACAATGTCTACTTGAAACAGAGGTCAAGAATGCTATGAATTATATTAAATTATCCAGAATTATAGAAACAGACTACAAAGTAAAGATAACTGGTCTCAACTTTGTAGCTTTATCAAACACAAAAACATTCAAGTCAGAGATCTCTAATAGGACCTGAATTCCTGTCCTATCCTATTCAGTCTATACAGTTTGTTAAACCCCATAACTAATAATGAAAAATCATAATGCTAAAAAAGCATCTGAGTAGATGATAGAAAACTTAAGGAGATCCCTCATAGTATCTATTAGAAACATTAAGCAAAATAGAATACATTCAATATATTCTTATTTTAATAAGAAAAAGAAACAACCTGAGTTACATAGAGAAACATTTCAACAAAAAAGGACAATAAAATGATTAAAATGAAGCCATCTTAGGAAAAAATAGAAGTACATTCTAGAAAACATATATTTTCAGTTCTTTATGAAGTGAAACTAGGTAGCTAGGATGATATCACAGTAGTCTATGATGAAAAGTTATAGGCTGAGAAGCAGGGAAAATATAAGTAAGTCAATAGTGATGTACAAAAATTTTTAATTGCATTAGAAAAGTAAATCAATGTTATATGACTCAAATTTGGTAAGTTCTAGAATGCAGAATTTAAGAAAAGGCCATGAAAATAATAAGAAAGACTTATAAATTATATCTGGAGGACAGAGAATAGAGATTCATGATATAAAGGATTGGTCATTGGGAGAAAGAGAGAGGAGTAAATGTTATAATAATAATAAATCAAAGACAGAATTGAATAGTGCCCTCTGAACTGAAGGAAGAACTGACTTACTGGTGTTCATTTATTTGTAGGCAGATTTAACAGAAAGAAAAGATCTTTGAGCTATCTTTATATATATTTTCTTTTTTTTTTTAAAGATTTATTTATTTATTTATTTATTTATTTATTTATTTATTTATTTATTTATTATTTATTTATACAAGCACTGGGCACAGTCAGAAGCGCGGGAGGGTGAGAGAATTCAGAGCCAGAGCGGGGAGCAGAGCAGGCAGAAGGACCGAAGTACACTGCTGAGGGGAGTAGCGGGAGGCAGGAGAGGTCTGCACGCCATGTGGGACCCTCTTCCTGTGGCCAGGGAGCAGCCAGGGATCGAACCGGCGCTGCAGAGGCCGCAGGCAGCTTCGCAACCCAGCGCTCAACCGCTGCGCCACTGGGGAGGCCCTCTTTATATATATTTTCATATTTAAAGATAAAGAAAAAATTCTTTGAGCATAAAGTATGTGTGAAAACTTTGGCTGACAGGTTTGTGTGTGTGTGTCCTTCATATTCCCTTTCCTTTTCTTAGTTTTTGAAAAAGAAGAAATCTGTCTAAACCTAGGAGTTCATGAAAAGTGCCATATAAAAACTTGTTTATTTTTTACCTTTACTTTTGTGGCATCTAAAGCTCATTCATTTGTCTGCCCATCCATCCATCCATCCATGCGTCCATCCATTGGTCCATCCATCCGCCCATCTGTCCATCTATCCATCCATCCAACATGTATTTATGGAGCACCTGCTCTGTCATAGTACTGTCCTAGGTACTGCAGAAGTGTCAGCAAACAAAAGACACCAGGTTCTTACTCATATGGAACTTATATCCTATTGAGTACAGGAAAATAATGAATAAACATGATATATTATGTGTGATAATGCTATAGAAGGGAATAAAAGAGAATTAGGGAATAGAGAGTGGGGTGGGGGGCAAAGAGCTCTTTTCTGGTAAGTGGACATTTACAAAGAAACCCAAATGAATTGAGGAAACAACCCAGTCAGGTATGTCATGGGAGAAGGAACTGTAAGTACAAGTGATAGAAACTGGAAATGCACTTGTTTTGAGTTTTTGTAGAGCATGAGGAAGCCTGTTTGACTGAAGCAGAAGGAAGGACGGTGTAGTTAAACAGCAAATCAGATACATAGGTAGGAATCAGACCCTATATTTTTTGAAATAATGGTAAGAAGTTTGAATTTTATACCTAAGTGAAATTAATGGTGGCATTTTGAATAGAGAAGTGACATGATCTGTTGAGTGAAAGACTATGTGAGGCAGGTAAAGGGTGGCAGCAGGGGGACCAGTAGGAAGCCATTGCAAAGGTGCAGGAGAGAGATAATGGTGGGGGCTTTGGCACTAGTGAGATCTTTCCAAATCTCTAACTAAAGGGTAGGGTTTTTAGGTGCTGTCAAGTCCTATGTTTCTATTTCGTTTCTTCTTCACTAAACTTATCTTCTGAGGCAAGATCTTTTTATTCCCACTGCTAAGTTCCACACATCTTTGAACTAAAATTCTGCAGATAAAAGCAGCAATTGCTGTCCAGTGTTGCTATCAGATTTTTACTTCCCTCACCCTTGGTGATTCTTCTCATGGAGACAATACCTCCATTAATTCAGTCTACTTCACTTCACTCAGAGTTGCCCTCTGTGTCTGAATGTGGAGAAGTGTTGGGCAGTCCTTGAAGAATGGTTGACCAGTTCTGTGATCATTACAGCCACCCATGTCTCAGCCAGGAGAAATACTTGAAAAAAAAAAAGAAAGAAGAAACAGAATCCATGCAATCAGCAGAGTCATGTTTGCAATCATCCTGAACAGAAGATCAAGCAGGTTTTATTTTTTATTAATCCAGATATTTACCCAATAACTAAATTCAATTCTGCCCAAATTTGGGCATTAAGCATTTTTTTCAGCCTTATTTTTTGCTGTAAACATTCATTTTCAGTCTCTCTGGTATTCCAAGAGATGATAGGAGAGCATATACCTAGAGTTTTTGGCCATTCACTATGTTAAATAGGTATCACCAAGACTGAGTGTAGCCTGGCAGTGTAGACAAGCATGTCCACAACAGAATGAGTCATCAAAACAAGAATTAGACATATATGACTAATTGATTAGGGAACACAGTTTGTGCTATACCATCTACTAGATTTATAACAAAATATGAGGTTTCTACAAACTTGCAAGGAAACATGTTGTGTAGGCTGGAGACACACACATATTTTGTTGAGAGGGTGGCTGTGCTTTATATGTGGTGTTATTTTGTTTATGCTTGGTTGTTATACATCAATCAAAACTTCAAACTCCAGGTAATGTGTGAGAGAGGTGCCCAAGCAATAGGTGAGTATGTTTAATGAAGAACAAATAAGGAGGTGTGAAGTCTTTATTTGTCAATTTTGACTTCTGTTTTTAGCTTATAATAACAAAAAATACTTTGGAAGCATTGTTCTTTAAATTGTTCAAGACAAAAAAAATGTTATTGTAAGTCTAAAACTTCCTAAATCCATGATTGTTTTTTCCAATGGAATTCATATTGATAATACATTTTTGAAACTTACAAGGTGTTTAAAACAGAGTAATCCAGTTATAACAAAACATACTGTACATTGTGCTAGAGTTTTCTGGCCACATAATAAACAGGAAAAAAGAAAGTTTTTAATATAAGATAGATTAAGGAATTAAATAAAAAAATTGAAACATAAAACTATGTAAAGAAAATGTTGGCAAATACATAATATAAAGCTTAATAAGGGATGGGCTTTTTGAGGATAGCATCAGTGTATATTAAAGTGCAGAGACAAAATTATTATTTTTAAGAAATTAGAATGTCTACCCAAAAACCCATGAAAGTCAACTTAAAACTATTAAGATTAATATGAAAGGTCAGTAATGTGGCCAAATACAAGAGAAATGCTTTAAAAAACCCAACTTTTGTATATGTCTTAAAAGAGTGAGAAAATTAAATGGTTGATTAAAAGTTGCTGTTTATATAATGATCTAAAAATAAAATATCTAGGAATATACTTAACAAATAAGAGAAGAATTCTTATGAGGAAAAAATATAAATTTGCCTGGAGGACATAAAGGAAAGTTTAAAAATAAACAGGCTCAAGTAATGAGACCTCTCACATTCTTGGATAGAAATATGAAATTTCATAAAGATTCTTTTCTTTCTTCCCCAAATTAGTCTAATATTTAGGGTTATCTCAATACAAATACCAAAATAATTTTTAGAAGCTAGGGAGGGTGATAAAATAATTTAATAGGTCGTAAGTAAGAAAATATAAGATTATAGCCAGGAATATTTTGAACAAGAAATATAATGTGATAAACTCTAGGTATTAAAATACATTATGAAGTAATATAATGTACTAGAACTGTGTCATGCTTGTAGAGACCAGCAGATTCTAGAACAGAACGGAAAGCACAGAAATAGAGATTTAAATACAAATAAGTATTTATTACACAGGATGTTGGCATTTTAAGGAAGTAAAAGGGTGATAGATTATTCAATTAATGACTGAGGCAAATGGTTAACTATTTTGGGAAAATATTTAAATTCCTATTTCATACTGTGCAGCAAAATAAATCCCAGATAGATTAAGGAATTAAATAAAAAAATTGAAACATAAAACTATGTAAAGAAAATGTTGGCAAATACATAATATAAAGCTTAATAAGGGAAGGGCTTTTTGAGGATAGCATGTTATCAGTATTCTTTAATGGCATGCCAACTGGTAGATATTTAAATATCAAATTTTAATGGAGAATCACATGTATCTGTGGTGGTTGGTGACCTGGACAGGCTAAGTTTCAGAAAAAAATATTTTGAGAGACTGAGAATCTTCCTAGGAAGTGATTTCAATCTATGGAAAAATAAATCAGGTGTGATAAATTTGACCCAATCTAGGCATTGTGATGGTAATTAAGGATTTATTGGGGATCCTGACTGATGACTAGCATCAGATTTTGTCCTCATCTAGCCCTGTGGAGTAATTACTAGGATCTGGGTAGAGATAACTGTACATAAAAACTGGAAGAGTTAATTCACCAAAACTTACAAAACACTGCGGCAAGAGCAACCCCATTTTGGTACCCTTTATAACAGAGTAAAACAAAATGGATGTATGTGGGGGAGATTGATGGATCTGTTTTCAGTCAGGCTAGGCTAGAGGAAGCCACAATAATAAATGATCCCAAACCTCCGTGACTTATAACAGCAAATGTTTATTTCCCCCTCACATTATATGTCCATCACTGCTCAGCAGCAGTCTATAGCATTACATCTTCATCCAGGAGTCAGATTAATAGAGCGGCTCCTACTGGGGTCTCTATAGCTCTCAAGACAAAGGGAAATCAAGGGTGAACCACATACCAGCTCTTATAGCTTCCTTTGGAAGTGGCATGTCTGCTTAAATTTCACTGGCCAAAGTAAGTCATTTGACAAAGCCTGATGTCAATGGAGTGGGGAAATATAACCCTCCCATGTGGGGTTTACCTGGCCTGGGCTCAAGAACATTTGGCAAATCAGTAATAAAATCTAAACACCTACTTTCCTAAGCTACCTTGTTGCTCTGGAATCTACAGACCCCTGAAAACGCCTGGTTCATTTGGGAAATTGCCCCCTCACCCCCCACCTAGCAAGACATAGAAGGATTTTTCTAGAATCCATCTGCCTGCTTTTCCTTTTCTGAGGTGAACGCTCAGCTAGTGGAGCAGATGTTGGCTGCCAAGGTGGTGCCAGGCCCCACTGTGATGGACAGCTCCTCTGTTTTGTTTACTCTTTCAGGCAGGGTGATAAATTCTTCTTCTAATCAGGTTCAGTGTTTCTCACTCTCAGATGCACCAACCCTACTAATGAATGATTCACTGAAGTTAGTGGCTAAAACGCAGCAGGCTGCACCCCCCTCTGCCTTTTTTTATGCAAAGTCATGCCCTCACTATCTCCCAAACACAAAATCGAGTTCCCAGAGTATGGCGTGGATGGATGATGGAGTGTACAACAGTCTCGGGTAATTTGTTTACAGTAATTCAGGCAAGTATATTCTGTCAAGCCTGCTACTGAATACATTTGGTTTAACTTGCTGAGGGAGAACAGTGTTTGGAGGGAGCCCTTTGAGGTTGATCACTGCACAGTCCTGAAAGTTTCCAAGTTGTCAGCCAAGAGACCTGATTGAGCTAGTGCTCTAGGCCTCATTTTTGGGTCTGTAGGAATTTGCAGTTATAGGGGAGAAGCCCAAGACCTAATTCCAAGGGTATCCTAACCCCTGAATGCCATCATCACCAAAGCTGGAGAGAAATCCAATTGAACATAGAATGGAGATATTTTCTTTTTCAATGCATACTTTGTATATTCTCTTCAAAGTTTGTATTAAAACCAAGGCCATCAAAAAGATTTAAAGGAATAGGATTTCTACCATAGCATGTTTCACTGGACTCAAGCTTGAAGGTACTCTCCAAGGAGTTGGATATTAAAAAACGAGGCAGGGTTCAGAGCAGGGCATCCTAGGACCTTAGTCTCAGGTACAGGAAAATGCACCTGGCTAGGGAGCTGATTCTCCTATGGGTGTTGGGGACATCCAATGTTGTGAATATCTACAGGGTGTGATGATGTTGTCTGAGAAAGCGTTGGTACCAGAGAAGATGAGCGAACCCAACAGAGAAAGTGCTTGCAGAGGTACAGCTCAAAGTCAATTAGGTGGAAGCATTGTGGTCACACAATAGATTGTTTTGTAGTTCATAACTGAGAGTCAGATCACAGTGCAGGAACCTGATATACAGGCTAAATCAGAGCTCCCACCCCAGTACTCACCTGAGTCCAGGCATGGCCTTGAACTGTCAAGGGCAACACCCAGAATAACTGGGAGAAAGATTAGACTTTATGGACGTTGGCTGCCCTGTCAGCACAGAATTCAGGACACATACATGGTAGAAAAGCAGATTAGATTTGGTTTTGGTGATGTAAAGCACTCTGCTGTTAACTAACCTGGATTAGCAAGGAAACTGCATTTTGAGAATTTTACTATAAACATCAAATGAAACAGCCAGAGACAAGAAAAGAATGTGAATGTAGGTGTACTTGGCTGTGCTGATTAACTTCTATGGGCTATTTTGGTTAAGGAACACAGACCTACTTGAGCCACCTTAAGTGATGGGAATGGTTACTTGAAAATGCAAGAAATGGCTTTCTTTGTTTTCTAAAGTAATCTCTGTCCCCAAGCCCCTCATGTTCCAATGACATAAAAACAACTAGCTCCAATTCTTCCAGTAATGTACTCCCTCTTGAGGTATAGTTTTGATGTATGTTACATGAAGGCATCAGTGGAAAGAGTTTTCAACTTTTATTTTTGAGATGTCCATCATGTCTGCCCATAAGACTCATAAGACTCTTTGGATTCAGAAACTCCCTACTACTTTGCCCCTGGACTCATCTACCTAGTTACACACAGAGACTGTATTAGTCAGCCTTCTCCAGAGAAATAGGGAACCAATAGGATATATATATATATATATATATATATATATGGACATACAGAAAGAAATTTATTATGACACATTGACTTTATGCTTTATGGAGAATAAGAAATAACATGATAGGCCACTGGGGTCCCCAGGAAGCTAGTGGTGTAAATACTTAAGAACCAAGAGTCAATGGTGTAAGTCCTGGTATAATTCTGAAGGTCCAAGAACCAGGAACATCAATGAGGACAGGAGAAGGTGGATGTGTCTATTCAAGCAGAAAGGAAATTCATTTTTCCTCTGCCCTTTCTTTTCAGGTCCTGAGTGGGGAGGACCTATTTCTTTATTGGTCTACAGATTCAAATGGTAATCTGTTCTAGAAATACCCTCACAGACATATCCAGAATAATGTTTTACCAGTTTTCTGGGTATCTGATAGTCTAGTCAAGTTGACACATGAACGTGAACCATTACAGAGTCATTTCTGGTCTGGTCTCTTCTTATCTCTACCCCCTCTTCCCCCCAAATATGGAAATATCTTTGGCTAAATGTCTACTCTCTTTTGTTAATTGTGAGAATATTTGGGACATTGGACTTTGAAAAAAAATGCAAGATGAG
Source organism: Talpa occidentalis (assembly GCF_014898055.3). Taxonomy (NCBI): domain Eukaryota; kingdom Metazoa; phylum Chordata; class Mammalia; order Eulipotyphla; family Talpidae; genus Talpa; species Talpa occidentalis. Next base: position 88,422,211 of record NW_023601212.1, on the reverse strand, counting down.
ATATTTGATAACTCTGTTTCTTCCATCCAGATGTCCTGCTCCTTGAGTCAATGAGCATAGAACCAACTTTTATGAATGAAGACAAGGGAAAGAAGAAAATGGAAAAAAAATATGTATAGAAAAAAATAATAGACCAACACATAAGGAAACAATGTTTCAGGGAACACAAAGAGCATCCACACAGTTGAATCTCATGGTGAACTGGAAAGCACTGAAGCCTCAGGGAAGTCATGTTTTTTTCCCTCTGGTTGTGATTTCCCATCTGTCGCCTTGTAGGGGCACCATTGGGAGTGGTGCAGGACAGAGGAAAGACAACTCAAAGTCCAAGTAGAGCGAGAGACCTAGAGGGACTTACACCTCATGGAGTGGAGTGCCTATTTCCAAGGCCATCTCACATTTACTGGGGATCAGGTTTAGGGAAGGTGGGCAAGTATGTGCAAGAATGTGTGGAAGAATGTGCATGGTAGGGGTGTGCATTGGGGATGCATAATTGGCTGGCATAAGCTGGGGGGAGCGAATAGGGTCTGTTGCCTGGGGGGGCTCCGTTGTTGCTGCTGATCAAAACATCCTGTCTCTAGTTCCTGTTTGCACTTAACTTTCTGTCAAGATGGTCTAGCTGCTTATGCTAATCTGGCCATAATATTTGCCTTCTGTTTTCAGCAGATACTGGTTTTTCCAGCACTTTCCTCATACCAACACTTTTGTCCTGGTGAGAGGCCCCCTGCCTGACTCTACATTTTAGCTTGACCAGCAGGAACTCTGGGCACCAAGACAATAACTGGAGAACAAGGTGGGGGTGGGCTGGGGTATCCATACTCATTTCTGCTCATCTTGGTGAGTCTGATTCACCACCCTTAAAAAAAAAAAACAACAAACCTGGTATCATGCGTGTACATGGTCACCAATGACTGTCTCAAGTGGCATCTCACTTCATGTAGAGAGTCCAAAGCCCCAATTCCAAATTTATGGAGAAAGGATCCCACCTTTCTACTTGAGACTAGAGTTTAAGGAAGTTTAAGGAAGACTAGAGTTTCAGGAAGGGGAGGCACATGGCATAAATATAATTCTTGGGACCTATGCTTCTGGTGAGCACATTTCTTAGATAGGGATACATGGGTTGGACAGACATGCAAAAGAGTATTCACCATAATTTCTCACAGAATAGACTGTGCATGATGCTATTACCATGAATATTGATTCTGTTGTAATGATGAGCTTCAAGATCTATTTCTTTGACACTGAATGACCTAGTTGTGAACCTTAGCTCTACTAACCAATAATTGAACAACCTTTTATTAAATGAAACTGAGTGTCTTCATATGAAAATGGGAGTGAAATTAAATACCTCTCAGGATCATTATGAGTAACAAACCTATTCAATTCAAAGATATCTTGAGATCACACAGAATCTAAAATCAGAGGATACTGATTTAAGCCCCATCTGCTACTTACTAACTATATGATCATAAAGTATTTTTCTGTCTCTCTACGCTTAGAGGCAAAATAGTGAAAATGGTAGCAAAGACATTGAGTGTCTCTAGGTACATACTCTGGATGAGTATCATCTGAGACTACGTATGACTTAGAGATCTTAGAATATCCCTAACTTGTTTATAAGCTTCAGATGATTCCTTCCTATCTCAAAAATAAAATCGAAACTTCATCATGTTTATAGGAGTCTCTTCGAATCTGGCCCTTCCCTCTTCTTTTTGCTCCTTCCTTCCTTTTTCCCTTCCTCCCGTCTTTCTTTCTCTTTCCCACTCTCTTCTCTAGTTACAGAATATCTAAATACTTACATAGTTCTTATAATGAACTATATGTATGGGTATGTATTTAATGCCAATATATGCAAAGTACAAAGCAAAAACTCTCCACATCCTCTTCCCCCATTCCCACATTCGTATAACAGAGGTAGCCCTGGGTATCAGTCTGATGTATATCCTTCCAATTCTTCCACTGGTGTTGTGTATATATCTATCTGTATCCATAGCTATGCATGTATCTGTGTCTATATACATTTACATCTAAATTTATGTATCTAGAGAAGAAGTCTTTGTGTATTCTTTCAAAAATACTTTACCTTTGCATTTGTGTTACTATTTTGTCCTTTAACAGAAATAGCACCGTACTGTATACATTACTGCCACTTACTTTTTCACTTAAAAATAGGTGTTGAAGAAATTGCCAGATAAACACATACAAATCTATTTCATTTTCTTAACAACTGCATAGTATTAGATTGTGTGGATGTTGCATCATTTATTTAGCTGTTCTATCGCTACATGCTTGGTGCATTTCCAATTGTATTTGCTACTATGTGCCCAAGTATTTTTCTAGGATATCTAGGTTTCTTGGATTTTTAAAAATATTATTTGACTTTTTTGTAGAACTTGGATATTAGCCCCTAGTTGGATATATGCTGTGCACATAATTTCTCCCAATCAGTAGGATGTCTTTTTGTTCTAATGATAGTTTCTTTTGCTGGGCAGAAGCTTTTTAGTTTCATGTATATTCTATTCATTTATTTTTGCTTTGTTTTCCTTGTTGTTGACATCAAGTTCCCCAAAGATATCCCTAAAGCTAATGCTGTAGATTATTTTGAATGTTTTCTGTGAATTTTTTGATTTCAGGTCTTACATCTAAGTCTTTAATCCATTTTGAATTAAATTTTGTATGTGACATGAGAGATAGTGGTCTGGTTTCTTTCTTTTTTTTTTCTTTTTGCATATGACTATGCAATTTTCCCCACACCATTTGTTGAAGAGATTTTCTTTTCTCTAATGTATACTATTGGCTCCTTTGTCATATATTAATTGTCCCTATAAGTAGGAGTTTATTTCTGTGTCCTCAATTCTATTCCATTGGCCTGTGTGTCTATTTTTATCCCAATACTATGCTATTTTTATTACTATAGCTTTGTAGTATAGTTTGAAATCTTGGCGTCACTGTTCTTCCTTTTTTTTTTTCTGGTTTGGATGGTTTAGATTATTCAGGGTATTTGCAATTCCATAAACATTTCAGTGATGTTCTATGTCTTCAAAGTGTGCCATTAAAACTTTGCTAGGCATTGTACTGAATGCTTTTGGTAATATGGACATTTTATATTATATTGCTTTTGGTAATATGGACATTTTAACTATGTGAATTCTTCCAATCCATGATCATGAGATATCTTTCCATTTCTTTGTGTCTTCTATTTCATTGTGCAAGTCCTTCACCTCCTTTGTTAATTTTACTCCTATCTTCTAGCTTGTTGTTTGCATATAGGAACACAACTGAGGTTTGTAAATTGATTTTGTAACCTGCCTTGTTGACTCCAGCCTTATGTGTGCAAGCATATGACCCTCTGGTGACCCGTATGGGACAATCACACAATGGCCCATCAGTTACTTCAGAGTGACTGAGTATCTGGTACCATGTGCGATGTTAGCTTTAGAAGGTGCTCAGCCAACATTGCTGCTATTCAGATTCTGGTTGAGTTGTAAACAATAAACTTGGGGTCCAGTCTCACTCAGAACCAGACTGCTATCCATTTATCACCAGACTTCATATTTTAGCTGTTTGTATCTTCCTGGAGCTCTAGACTGTGAGCTCCTTTAAGGCAGGGACAGTTTCTTATGTGCCCAGAATCTAGCACAAAGTAAGTATGTTATTATGATAACACTTGCCTTAATGGATTGAATAATTAGCCTTGTCACATATCTCTTCCAGCATCATCCTAATTACATAAAGTTTTTTAGCCCTTATCATTCATGCTACAATTTCCACTCGCTCCTTTGCCTCCCCTTGACACCATTGTGTAATTTCTTTATCTCAATATTTGCTCAATTGTCTGTGTGACCCTTGTGTCTGTCTCTATTAGTGTCTTTTACATTAAATCAGATATCTGCACTAGTACAAGAGGCTTTTTGCAGCTTGATCAGTGAGCAATGGATGAGACAGCTGAATGCTTGATTTAATTGGCATGAAATAACTAAGCCATCTGTTCCATGGAGTTGATCTTTTAAGAGTTACTCTATTGTCTGCTCTGAAATGTCTTGACCACTTGAAAAGACCATATATGTCAGATGGCAGGTCATGAAAAATAGTTTCTTTAAAATAGAGAATAAGAGTTTAAGAGAAGTTGAAGATTTTATGGTGTTACATTTTATCCTGATTTATCTTTCTTTATAGCACTTATTTGTACCTGCCATATTACATATTCACTTGTTTATCTGTCTTTCTCCTTAGAGGCTAAGTACTGGAAAATGTAGGGACTTTGTCCTTTATGCTTCCTGCTGGATGCCAGGGCCCAGAATACATGACCTACTTTGATTTGGGCACTGAAGTGGTCTGCTCAGTTCCCTCTTGGGTTTAATTTGACTGTGACTTGGTGTCACAAAGATTCAAGGAATGCCAGGTAGATAGAAATAGGGTACAAAGGGCAACACCAAAAGGAATCTAAAGTTCATTTTGGCATATTAAGTACTTGTGGAAAACTTGATATTTATGCAGGCTGGTCAGGGTTCAAAGGGTCCAATCTAGAGAAACAGAAAAGGGCTGGTATGGCAGTGGTAGTTTGGGGTAGCTTGATGAGGTAGAACTTGTGAATAGTATTTAATCTTTTTGAGCATGAGTATCCTCATTCACAAAATAGAGATAGTGCTTACCACTTAGAGTTATAAAATTTAAATTGGATAATGCACATAAAATAATTGCCAGAGATCATAGCACTTACTGCATGTCAGGTAATATTTTAAATGTTCTGTATATTCTGACTCACAATAACTCTGGATTAGGAAATATTAATGTCCCCAGTTTACACAGATGGGGAAACTGATGCACAGAGAAGTGCTCAAATTCTCATACCTAGAAAGTGGTAGAGCTAGGATTCAAACCAAGACTGGCTCGAGTCCATGAAAGTCTGGTCTATGATGGCGTATAATGAGTTTATCAATTTGTCAGTCCCCAGTTTCTTCCCACTTTTCTAAGCATTGGTGACCTGGGAAGCAAGAGAGAATATTAAGTAGGTTGCAAACCTAAAGACCTACATATTGTATCTGGGTCAATGCAGAGAGCCAATTCCTATGTTTGGGAACAGAGGTTAAAATGAATCAACGAGGGGTCAGCTCAGCAGGGCAAAAATAGGAGTAATGAACAGGTGGTATGTAGGAAGATGGCTGTTTGGGTATCACCCACCTTGTGGTCTCCTTGCTAGAGGTACAAAGATGTTGTGGCTGTGGCCTGGAGAAGCCACTTATATTATTGGAGCTCAGGCAAATTTTGTTTGTATAGTACTCCATCTTTCCTCCTGCCTTGATCACTGTCTTAGGTTAGTACAATGACCAAATCATCTTTTCTGAGAAAATGGACTCACACAGGACCCAATATTTTGAGAGAGAGAAGGTATTTCTGGAGCAAGTAAGGATCTAATCTACAGTGGACAGAATGTTTCATGCATGGAAATGGAAAACAGAAAAATGATTTTTGTTAAACAAACATTTATGTAGTTCTCTGTTTTTGTGCCAGGCACTATTCTAAGTAAATGATGCATGTTAACTCATTTAATCCTCTCAATAACCCTGCAAGATAGGTTCTTTTATCCCCATTTACAGGTGGAAAAATGAAAGCACAGGAAGGATAGTTTGGTCAGTAAACCTACTTTACTTTTCATGAGGTCAGTATTAGAACCAGTTTGGCAACCTTATCCTTCCTTTCCTGTTATCTTTGGAAAGTGTCCCAGGCCCAGCTTCCAAAAGATGCTTTATCATTTTCCTTCTAATCTCCTCCTACTCCTCTTCTTCCTCTTCCTCCATTTTCTTTTCTTTTTTTTTTTTAAGATTTATTTATTTATACAAGCACTGGGTACAGTCAGAAGCACGGGAAGGTGAGAGAATTCACCAGAGCCAGAGCGGGGAGCAGAACAGGCAGATTGACAAAGCACACTGCTGAGGGGAGCAGCGGGCGCAGGAGGAGAGGTCTGTCATGCCATGTGGGACCCTTGCTGGTGGCCAGGGATCGAACAGGCGCTGCAGAGGCTGCGGGCAGCTTCGCAACCCAGCGCTCAACTGCTGCGCCACCAGGGAGGCCCCCCCCCCTTTTTTAAGATTTATTTTTTACTTATACACAAGCCAGGGTACAGGCCAGATGTGCGGGAGAGTGAGAGGATTCACCAGAGACAGAGTGGGGAACAGAACAGGCAGACTGACTGAAATACACTGCTGAGGGGAGCAGCGGGCGAGACAGGAGAGGTCTGCTCGCTATGTGGGATTCTCGCCAGTTGGCTGGCCAGGATCAAACCCACACTGCAAAGGGTGTGGACAGCTTCACAGCGCTGCGCTCAACCCGCTGCGCCACCAGGGAGGCCCCATTCCTCCATTTTCATTAGCAACCTTTCCCTTTAAGCCTACTTTTTGTTCTCTGACAACTTCTATATGTCTATAGCTCTAATTATCCATACAGGTAATTATTAAATAACTACCATATTGCTGCACATTGTTCTAGGCACTGATGATCCCACCCTCTTGGAGATCACATTTATGTCAATATAGGGAGACAAAGGAACAAACATGCACTTATATGCCCCAGCTCATCTAAAATAACCATAAGCAATATGGAGATAAAACAAGCTGATGTAAGAAGTTAATAGGGCAACCAAGAAAGCTTCTCAGAGGAAGTGATATTTGATTGAAAATTGAGTAATGAGAGGGGACAGAAGATATAAAGATCCAGGGGGAGGAGAATTCCAAGTAAGGGGAATGGCAAGTGTGAAATTCCTAAAGTGAGAATTAACTTGTTATGTCTCAGATACAGAAAAGAGGAAGTGATCTGGGAAGGTAGAGCTGATGGGTGATGGGATGGAGAGAGGCAGAACACATTAAGCTTGAAGGAGTGGCTACTGGTATGGTTCCCACCTTTCCATCTTTTTAGTATGGATTATTAACCTTCTCTAGAACAAGAGGTGCAGAGGTATCTAGTCTCTAAATATAACATTCCAGCAATTGAAAATCTTACTTTTCCTTGCAAACGTGGATTATCCAGTCCAGCTTCAAATAATGGAAGCCAATGCCTCTCCTTTGGTTAGAAGCACCAATTTTTCCCAGGAAGAAACATCAAACAGTTCATCTTATTTCTCACAGAAATCTCTTTGAAGACAATAATTAATGATTCTGCTTAACAATGAAAGAGGACTTTTGTCAAGACCTCCTTCAAGGAAGGATACCAAGAAGGCCTCCTGTATCTGGGCTAGGTTGCCGTTAGCTCCAAAAGGTAGACTGACTACCAGATATTGTGGTTATTGTAACACATCACTGACATTTCATTTGGGAAACTTATAAATGATGAATATCACCAATGTTGTGCTTTTTGGTATCCATATATTTTTCACCATTAGAACATTTTCATCCTTCAATATTCCCAGATCCATCACTTCAACCATTGAGTATTAGATTGCCATGGAAACCCAAGTGGTATGAGTTGAAGATACTAGGTACAATCCCAGTATTCTTATAGACACTATGTAGAAAGAACACACTAAAGAGATGCTACATACAATTTAACCTCTGTACATATGTAGAGAGCACAGACTAAGGAGTGAGGAGATCCTAGATCCAATTCAACCTTTCTATTAGACAGGTTATATATATTACACCTTGTTAGTAGTGCCATATAGTGTTTCTTCATGGCACTGAAGTTTATTTATTTCTATTGTTCATTGGTGTGTTTATGATCTGCCTCCACCACTAGCATGTAATCTTCATTAGGGAAGTAACTGTATAATATGGTTTTTTTGGGCTATTTTATCCCTGATGTTAAACACAGTACCTGGAATACAAAAGGTACTCAACAAATCATTTCAATATATATGACTTTATCTTTAGAACATGTTGGTTCAAGTTAAAATTATTCATCAATGAAACTGGGGAACCTCATTCTAACTCCAGCCATGGATAGCCCATTGTAGGGCTCAATAAATGTTTGTTGACCAACTGACAAATGTGCGAGGAAATAATGAGAGATGTTTTCCAAACAGGCTTATTGCCCTCTACATCTCCTTTCTAGTCTATCAACTAAGCCACAGGCATCCCATCCACCTGCTTCCTAGGGTCCTCTGGGATGCTTTCCAAATTCTATCCCCAGAACCCACTGCTTTGTTTTGCTTCATCTTTATTTCTGATTATCTGCTTTAGTACCAATTCCTTTTCTTTGTATGCTTGGTGAACTGAACAATTCTATTATTCTGTCCCTTTGCTCCCCTCCCCACCACTGGAAACAATCCTATCTTCCTCTAGGGTTCTTATATTGCTTCTTTTCTCTGTTCTAAAGCCCTGGACTAGCCCCATTTTCTTGCGCAACTGGCCTTTAGAGACCATGGTCTAGATCAAAGCATTCAACTATTGCTCAGAAGGAGAAGTCAGGTGGTCATTCTCCACTGTGATTAATACTGCTATTTGAGTCATTTAATTGGTCATGAAGTAATTTATAAAACCAGAAAGCAGAGTGGTCTGCATTCTAACTATGCAACCAGGCAAGATACTATATCCAGGCTCCTATTCCTGACCAGATGGACCATTTGCAGATGAGTTACTTTGGACATTGGCCACTCCAGACTGGCTGGTTATCCTCCAAGTGGCCAAGAGCAGTGGTGGCTTCATTTCCCAGCAGGGTCTTGGCTGTGGGAAGCATTTGTAAAGTGGCAGGGAAAGCAATAAGGTTGGCTTCTTGGGACCTGGGATAGAGTCAGGGCTCCCATCCCATATAACTTCTGGGTATTTTCCTCCTAGGCACACAGGCTGCTGTGTAGACACGTGGGCCTCTGGTATATGCAACTCCTATTCCCAGGCTTTAGCTGAAATCACCTCTTCTAATAAAGAGCATGTTCCTATTTCTCCAATATGGACAAAATACACAGAAGAACCTGAAACTAACTTCTAGAGCAGTGGTCTTCAACCTTGGTCGCCTATTAGGACCACCTAGGAAGTTTTAAATTCCTGGTGTCCAGCTCCACTCCAGACCAATTGAAAAATCTCCAGGCATCAAAATTTTTATAACCCAAGAGATTTCAATGCACACCAAGAGGAAGAGCCACTCATCTGGCAGTGCTTCTGAAATTCAGAAGTGCATAAGAACCATCAGTAGGACATACCAAAACACAGATTCCCAGGCTCAAGCCCCAGACAAATATTTGGATTCAGTATTTCCTAGATTTGGGCCTGAGAATATACATTTTAAACAAATTCCCAGGTGATGCTATAGTTGCCAGTCCTCAAACCATACAGGTAATATAGTAGCACCTAGGGCAAATGTAGCTGGCAGGTGTACATAACCTGGTTTACCACAATATTGCTTGAAATGTGGAATTAATTGGTAACACTGATTTTTTTTTCATTTCTTTTGTAAAATTAGAGGATCTAGAAACACTGGGCCTCTATTTTCACAGGATGACACCTGGAGGCAGAGTATATCTGCTCCCAGCTGCTGCAGAAACTATTTCTTTCCACTAGCGATGTCTGCATGGCCTCTGCAGGCACTTAGGTTTGAAACTCCGGGGTGATGCCCTCACTGCTCCACTTCCTCATTTGAGCATTCCTGCTCCCAAGCATTGTTCTTTGAGCCCACCTATTTTATCTCCGTATGTCTCTCTGTTCAATGTGTAAAATGGATTGATACCACTTCTTCAGGTTTCTGGTAAAGGTTAAGTGGAGATGGAGCTCATGCTTCAAGCTCTGTACCTCTGTTTTACACATTAGTTTTCTTAAAGTATGATCCCTGAACCAGGAGCATTAAGAGCACTTGGGAATTGTTAGGAATACACACTCTCAGGCTGTACCCTACACTTCAATGCTTGATGAACTACCCAGTGCTTCAGAACTTTAGCCACCCATGAATCTTGAGAGACACCAAAAAAAAAGGTTAGTATTTGTAGAATGACTCTTTCAAGCCTCTTTCCCTCTGGAATTCCTGACACCTCCTACCCATGCACTCACCTATGCACCCATCCTGAGCCAATGAGCTGAGATGAGATTTGGTATCTGGATAACCTACTTTGACCTTGGATACACACAGGCATATAAGACAGGTGGCTTCTACTTTCATCACAATGGCATCTTCTGCCTCAGTTTCCCTAGCAGGCACTTAAGATATGAAGGGAAAGATCCCTGGCAAATGCCATTGCCACCTACCTATACCGACTCTGGGTCCTGCCTGCTGTCTAACCTCCCCTGATCCAGCCATATCCAACTGATTCAGGATCCTCAGATCATGATGGCTCCTAAAACTAGCCCCAAGACACTGGTCTAATTTAGAAGTTATGTATTTGTGACTGGGCCACCTCTATAGTGAGGTCAGTTTCCTTGATCCTTGCCTCTCTCTAAGTCTGCACTGTCAAAATTCCTGGAGTCCCAAAATGCCTATGATCAGGGTCTACTTGAGTAATAGCTGAAGCGAACCAAGGCCCTCTGACCTTCAGGGGAGGAAATGCGAAGTGATGACACATATTATTCTTAAGACAAGAGAAGTGGCTGATGGGGAATAGAATATGCATTGAAACTGCAGAAAAAGGGAAGGCCAGGAGATCAAATATTTTCCTACAGGTGATGATCAATATATATTGGGGTGGATTACAGAAAGATTCCTTAGGAACTCTTGCTCTGACAGTTGTTAGTGAGTCAGCAAAGATGACTCAGCTACCCGGGCTTAATTAAATAGAATACTGACAAAAGTCAGTTGGATTATGTAATTTTCTGGAACTACTTCTAAAATGGTAATCGTTATTAATAATGTTAATTTGTAGTGTCATCTTTGAGTGACAGACACTCTTTTAGGTAGTTTCAATAGATTATCTCAGAGGTCATCGAAGGGCCAGACAGTAAAGTTTTTAGGCTTGTGGCTACATGGTCTTTGTTACAACAACTCAAATCTGCCCTGTTGCACAAATATAGCCCTCAACAATAAGTAGACAAATGGGTGTGGCTGTGCTTCAATAAAACTTTATTTACACGAAATACACAGTGGGCTGGGTTGGGCACATCAGCTGTAGTTTACAAACTCCTGCATTCTCATTGACCCTCCTCATACTGTGAATTAGGTGGCACCTTTATTATTCCTCATTTTACAGATGGAGAATGTGAATCTCAAAGAGATTCAGCAATTTGCATGAGATGTCAGAACAGGAAGTGGTAGATGCAGGATTCCTGCACCTTCATGTCTGAATGAACCCTTTCATTCCCAGAGAAGTTTCATCGTTCTGGTTCCCCTGCTCCCAGGTTCAGTTCTTCAATTATTACACAAATCTTGGGCAGCCTCTCCTTATCTCTCATGGCACATTATCTTATTTAATTACCAGGGCAGCTGCATGAGGTAGGTACAGTTTTCCCATTTAAAACCCAAGGTTTTTTGAGGATAAGGCAGAATTTTCAAGTGAGAAGCTAGTTTTGAGTCAGACTCAGGTCTTTTGGGCATTGATTTCCCCTTCATACTTGTTGCCTCCATATTTTAAAAACCTTTTACAATTTTTCAGTCCTTAAAATAATATTGCCTACTACACAGGTATTGGTACAATCATAAGGAAAGATGAAAAGGATGACAAAGAACAATTTAGATACTTTCCATTAATTTCCATCAGGAATGCTTTGATGACATTTTTGTATATAACTCTGTCTGAATTCCTAATATTTCCACAAGATAATTTCCTAGCAGGAGAATTATTGCTCCAAAGGGTATCAGTGATTTTTAAAGTTCTTTATATATAATTCCAGATTGGATTTTTAAGAAATTCTTGTAATTTTCATTCAGATTTACCTAACCCCCCCTTTTATAATTTGATAACTTTTTGGGTTAATATGTTACAGTTACTTTGCTTTTTATTAAATAGTGAGATTTTGGGGTTTTCTTGTTGATTTTTCATAGTTCTTTATATCTTAAGGAAATTAATAGTTCTTTTTTTCCCAGAAAATACTGCTCCTGGGTTTTTATTTGTTTTTAAAAAGGAAAATAAACTCTATTTATCTGTCCTCTAATTCATAGCAAAGGATATGTAAGCCATTAGCATTTGACACATCCAGCAGCAAGAATATTAGCAATAATAAATGCTTCTTCTATGAATAGAATTTGCCAGGTAGTTGGAAATTACAAGCATGGAGGCTTAGCCACTGTTCCCAGATCTTTTGTACAGATTGTAGACTTACTGGGCTGTGCTTTCACATGTAGGACTCAGCCAGAGTAGGACTCAGCCCAGACAGGAGGCAGTCAAGAAATGTAGAGAGGAGCTTCTGAAGCTGATCTTAAACACTGAGCAAAGGTTCACCTTTGTTCTATCTACAGCCACAAGGCACTGAACACAACATTCTTTCAAGTAAGTACAAGGAGGTTAAAAAAAACAATGTAATGAAAACCTTATTTAGAACACTATGAAACTGAAAACTAGCAAGAACTTAATTTTCGTATTTTTGGAAAATTTAGAGAAAACAAAAATGCATTGAGACCTGACCTTTTCTCCCCTTAGTCTTCAAGCATATTTCATCCTGAGGGAGAGCACTCCTTCCTGACAAGTCAATGCCTTCTTTGGGAAAAATAATATTTCATTCTGTTGCCTTGGAATGGGCCAGGGTAGTGTTTCCCAGTCCCGACACTATTGACATTTTGGGCCAGATAATTACTTACTGTTGAATACTAAAAGATGAGTGCATGAATGATCCATTAGTTTTCATTTAAATATTTGAAGAATTGTGTCATTAGAAATTCATCTTTTGGTTTCCCTATTGGTCTATAGGGATGAATTAATTATAAGGAGATAGATATTGGGGTCTCTGTAAGAAATCTTTGTCATAATGAAAACTATGCAAGAATGGCATAGTATGGTTCCAGAATTAATGAGCTCATGTTTGTTGGAGGCATTGAAGGAGAGACTGGATTGTTCCTAGGCAGGTGTTTTACAAGACACCCATACAAAGGATGAGAGATTCAAAGTTTAAGGGGATCTTCTATCTCTGAAGTTCTATAACTATGTTTTTTGCTGTCTTTTTTTAAATATTTTAAAAAATACTACTACTATTATTTAAAAATTAATTAAAATATTTAAAAAATAATACTACTATTTAGGTAGTATTTCCACTTGAGGAAGTTAGTTTCTTAAAACAGAAAATGAATTATTCTAGATTGTTCCATAACCTTCGCACATATTGCTAAAACTGTATTCTTGGGGACTCCAAGAGAAAGTATGTTATAAAGAAGTTAAGAATCTTAATTTTATTCTAGTAGCTTAGTACTGGAAGATTTTTCATGTCTCTTTCTTATACCAAATGGTTGAAAAAGGGTAACAGAGTCAATTTAGTGGTAGAGAGAACTCAACAAGTATATGTTGGTGGAATGGGGGAGGTATGTAGGAGGTATATATTCCTAGGTAGTTTCCATAGTTGTTGCTACAGATCTGTGTTGAGATTCCAGACCTACCCTGTACTGAGATACAGTTTTCTGGAGTTCTGTATCTTCTGATGGACTGAATCCTTTTCTTCTTCCCACTAGAAGCCATGGGTGAATATATAGCATAGTTTACCAGGATCTGTGTTTTAGCAAAAGACATGGGTCACCAGAATATATAAGTCAGCAAGAGTTATATATAGGTCAATAGGGGTGAAGGATTTGCAGGATCCATGGATCAGAAGGAAGAACTATGCATCTGTTGAAAGCATGAGACATGAGTTAGCAGGTCAATAGGAGACATGGCTCAGTAGAAGCTTTTGTTCATCAGGAGTCATGGGTGAACAGGAACCATTGTCGGTAGGAACCATACATCAGCCAGGGAGAGTCAGCTGTAGGTGATGGAGGCAGAGGATAAAAGACACACGGAAAGAGGATACTTTGAGGTGGCTGGCAGAAGTCATGATTAAATTAAAGTGGCAGAGTAACAAGAAGCAGACAAATGAGCACTTACTAACAATGGTATTAATAAAATATAGAGAATAGGTAAGTCGCTGTCATAAAAGGATAGGGAGCATCATATTCCTGAGTGTGTGGCAAGATAGCCTACTGTCTATAGAAGTATTGATCTAACCTTGAAAACATTCTAATCTCTGTGAGAACTGAAAATTTGACAATGAAGATTCTTGTCTTTCCTAATCTCTCAAGCATTCTTTCCATAAACTTCTACTCCTAATAACAATTTTCAGTTTGGATGCCTAAGAGGGAAATTCTTAAGACACAGTAAGTTTCTTTTTGCTAAATTACTTTTCAAAAAATTTGTATGAATTTGCTCTTTCCTATGTTCTAATGAAAATATACTCTCACAGGGACAAAATTTTAAAGGGTACTGAAAGTTATTAATATTGCTTTCAGGAGGATTTTCTAAGATAAAAAATCTAGATAGATATTGCATAATTAGAGAAAGAGGACAAACTGGCTGATATTTGCCACTTTGACTGTAAGTCTGTAGATGTATGCCTGAACTCTTTGGAATTTCATGACAAAGACTCTAATTCAACAAAAACTGACTTAATTCAATAAAATGAATTCTGGGGTCATGTCACTTGGTAGTCTAGAAAGTAGTGTGATAGATACAGGCATGGTTGGCTCCGGGGAATTGACAATATTTATCAGAACATCATCTATTCTTTACCCTCTGCCTTAGCTTATGTGGTTGAAAACTCAAAGACCAGGTCAGGTTGTGTCATGTACTTACTCTTGGAATCTGATGTTGAGGGAATTACTGACTTCTCACCCACCCCAAACTACATGACAGGGGATAGATGTTTTTTAAATGAAGATGGTGTAGATAGGTCCAAACAAATGTCCACAGGCCCATTTTATAAACATGGGCATTGCAGCACACCCTTCAACTAGGTAGAATATGCTTCTGAAAATACTCAGAATGGTTTGGACATTATCATCAATTATTTCCATTTCATATGTTTTCTAGAATCCAGTTTATAATTTTCAGTGTTATAATGTTACAGGCTGGAGAAAGAGGAAATGAGTGTTATATCCAAGAGTTGGAATCAACAGAGATAATTCTGAACAACCATAGGGACAATGCACGAAAACTTCCTTTAAGCAACATTTTTATAACAGCATTACTGTTACTTTTTTTTTTACTAACAGCAATCTGTTACTTTTGGGAGGGATTGTTAAGATTGATGACATAACTTCTGTGGTGCAAAATCCAGGAGGTTTCTGATGAGAGCAACCACCTCTTCCTACCCTCCCCTATGGCATAGTAGAGGAAGGAGCATCAATTTAGATTTAATTCAGGTCCTTCTGATATCTTGATAAGCAAAACAACTGTCCCTAGATTCTCAGAAAATGTCAAGTGATCTCTCCTCTTGACTTGTTCTTCCCCTGCATAAAAACACTTTCAGAATGTCACATGCTCCCCAAAATGTACTTTCTTGTATGTGAAACCTGCTAACAGTTCCCTTGAGAAGTATTTGAATGTGTTAAGCATGCCGAGACTCCTGGTGTCAGTTCTGTGATGGAGAGGATTGTCTACCCAAGGCAGTGTTCCCTCCAAGAACTTCCACTGGGCAACCCAGGGGAGCAGTTGGTTTTAATGCCAGACAACTGTAGTTGGTAAACCACTTTCTATGTAAACTCAGTCCTCTTTCCTCATGGCCTCAACTCTGGGGTGAGAAATTGAGTTACACAGGCAACTCAGAAACTGTCTCGCTCTCCCTTCTGGAGAACCCATCTGTAAGAGAATGCAAACTATCCTCACAGGTCACACCTTTCAGTGGGAGACACAGCAATGTAGTTAAGCCATGACGGTGAAGTTTGAAAAGTACCAATTATAAGGTAACCAAAATGCAAGAGAGCCTTAGGACAATCTGTCCAGGAGATCTAGAAAACTCAACAAAAAAGGAAGCATTCAAATTCAGTCATGAAAGCACAGGTATTTGCCTAGTGGAGAGGAGAGTGGGTAAAAAAAAGCTAACATTTGTTGATTCACAGTGTGCCAACCACTGTTCTAGATGCTTTCCATGTATTTAAGTGTATTACATTGTGACTCCTATGGCATTCACATGTAGTAACTCATTTACTCCTCACAACTGTAGGAAATGTTAATATTATCCCCTTTTTGCACCAAGGAGACTGAGTCCTGAGAAGCTAGCTGCCTCAGAAATACATGGAAAGTACCTGGTAGATCTGAACCTCTAACTTAGGCATTTTGAATCTAGAGACTGCAAACTTAACCTCTGCCATACAGCCTGAAAGAGCACATGGTCATATGTCAACAAAGCATGAAGACATGGTGGTAGTTTAAAAATTATGTCCAAACTCTGATGGTTCTTCCTCCAAGAGGTAGAGTCTAATTTCCCCCTCCTAGAGTCTAGGAAGCTTCTAATGAATGCAATAAAGTAGAAGTTATGAAGTGTGGCTTTGAAGACTAGCTGACAAGAAGTACTGCTGCTTCGTCCTCACTCTCAGATCACTCACTCTGGGGTAGCCAGCTGACATGTTATAAGGACACTTCACAAGTGCTCCGGAGGGCCCACATGGCGAACACCCGAAGCATCTGGTCGATAGCCATCAAGGAACTTAGGCCTCCTGCCAACAGCCATGTGAGTGTGTTTGGAAGTAGATTCTCCACTCCCATCAAACCTTCAGAGCCCGCAGCCTTAGCTGACATCTTGACTGTGTCCTTGTGAGAGCCTGTGAATCAGAACCACTCAACCAAGCTGCTACAAATTCCTGACCAACATACTCTGTGCCAAAACTAATGCATGTTGTTTTAAGCCACTAAGTATTGGGGCAATTTGTTACATAGCAACAGATGACTAATACTGGCATGAGAATGCTTCGTGTCTTCAAAGTATACATTGGCAGTCAGTATTTGGCAGCTGAACTTCAGAGTTTATAGAGAACTAGCAAGGTGGACAGAGGCGTTTAGGAGAAGTTGTAAAGCACTACAGTCATCCTGCAAGTTCAAGCTTATGGGGCCTACTTACCAATTGCAGCTCTCTGCCTCCCTGCTCCTGACCCCTCCCACACCCAGCCAGAAAACGCTTCTGTTTCTCTAACTCCCTGTCGGTGCTTCTTACTGTTTTCATTACATTATTCCTTGTTGTGCAGCCATTTGTGGACATGCCTCTCTTCCCAACTAGATGGCAAGCTCCTGGAATGCTGGCTTCACATTTTATTCATCTTTCTCCTTGCACACAATCTTTTGGTCACTGCAGGAGCTCTGTAAATGTTTGGGAATGAATGCTGCCCACTCTGAAACCAGAAGGCTGACGGATTCACTCTCATTTCATTCCAACCAACGTGCTGTTTTCTTGTCTTTGGCTTGAAATATAATGTCTGTGAGTTGGATAGATTAAGACCCAAAAGGCAGATTAATTTAAAGTACCAGTAGGTATGCTGGATACTTTTACCATAGTGGTGTGAAATGATTCATACCTCTGTGGAATCAAAAGTGATGTCTACCAGAACTTTTGGATGTGCCAATGGAGACAGGGCAGTAGACCCAAAGATATTCTTGGGGGTAAGGCTGATAGGGTTATGTGCATCCATATAAACCATAGTTTTTATAACACATTTGAATTATTTTCCTTTTCTCCTTTATTCTCCATTATGTGCTGAATCCTTACAAATGGTATGTATTTGGTACATATTTGCTGATCTAGAGAATACTAATTATATTCATGACACCCAGGTATCAGGCTGTTCCTAAACATAAGCAGTTTTCAAAGCTATCCAGTATTTTATCCTTCTATTAGTAATTCCCTGAATTCTATAAGACAACTACCTTTTTCCTGATTCCTGACCCATATGATTTGAATGGAGTTAATTCTCTACTTATAGATCCTGACAAGAACATGTAGCTGGACACAGCACTAGAAATGCTGTATTATCCTGATAAAAATGATTGGCTCGGAAATAGGCATATGACCCAGCTAGAGCCTTGACTGAGATGAAAATCAGCAGGACTCTTGCTGTGAGTGCTGGAGAGGACTTGTGCTTGTAAATCTGGGAGAAGTTGGCTTAAGAAATGCTAGCTTTCATCTTGCCTCCAAGTGGTAGATCTTGAAAATGAAGCAACAGAGTGGAAATCCAAGATTTAAATAATTTTTAAAATTATTTTTGAGGTTTTTTTTT
This sequence comes from Talpa occidentalis, assembly GCF_014898055.3. Taxonomy (NCBI): domain Eukaryota; kingdom Metazoa; phylum Chordata; class Mammalia; order Eulipotyphla; family Talpidae; genus Talpa; species Talpa occidentalis. The sequence continues at coordinate 88,404,145 of NW_023601212.1, read as the reverse complement.
TGTTTGTTTTGCTGCTTGTGATACAGTTGTGATATAAAGTTTGTTTTCAAATGCATTCTCTTAGGAATTTTTTTTTGCACTTTTTTACCTTCTGTTTATTGAGGTAAAATAAATTTACATCATTGTGTCTGTTTTGGGAGTTATAGGTTTAAAACACTACAAAAGAAAGCCATAAGATGGCTAAGATGCACATGAAAGAATGTTCACCATTGTTCATGAAATAATGTTCACCATTGTTCAGATTAGGAAAACACAAATCAAAACCACAATGAGATGCTACCTCACACATATGTGAATGGCCTATATCAAAATGATTAGAACCAACAAAAGTTGGTGAGTATGTGGAGAAAAAGGAACCCTCATACATTGTTGGTGGGAATGTAGACTGGTCCCTACAGAAGCATATGGAGGGGTCTCAGAAGAGTAAAACTGGAAGGCAGAGATTTTTGGAGAGTTTGAAATGAAATTCTAGTGACATAATCTCAGACACTTGATGAGGCTGTATCCCAAATGTCGCTGGGCTTTTCAGTGACATGTGTCAAATGGCCTTTTAATCCTCAGCCAGCTTGAGTTCAGTTTTTTGTCACTTGCAACTCTAGGCGTTCTGACCAAAGGGAATGCCCTGCACACCACACCAGTAGACAGTGGCCCACCTGGTGTTTACAAAATAATTAGTTCAGTGTAGCCAAGACTGAGTCAGTTTCCACTGATAGATAACCTTAACTTATTAATGTGTTTCCTTTATTTATTCAATGGTGTAAGTCCATGTCTGCGACCTCAAAGAAGCGTGGCTGAGGTGCAGTTACCCTCTGCGTCTCTCTTTCTCTAATGGCAGAGTCTAGGAGCTAGCTGGCCAGGCAGTCGTTATGTTTGGGTGTCTCTGTCATTGGCCCGGTATCTAACACAGTTTATGCCACAGGCTAGGAAAGACCCAGTGAATGTTTCTGGAAGGTAGCTCTGGAATAGATCACCAGAGAAGATAGCGCTATGCCAAGTTTTCGGAAAAATTCACTATCTCACCTGCTTTGCACTTCCTAATATTTCCTGATAAACCCCTTTCTATTATGTACACCCAGCCATTGAAGAACAAGAGAAAATGAATTGGAAGTGCACAAATACTAACAAGGATCTCTTATTAACTTAATTTTATTTAATTTTGACTCTCTAAATAAATTTCCCAGAAGAATGGACTTTTTAATTGAACTTTGAAGGAGATACCTTTTCTTCTGGAGCGAGCTCAGATTCTGGATTTAATGCATGTTCTGTGTATCTTCTTTGATTGATTGGTGCTGAACAGCTGAGCAGCAACATTACTAATTATCCTCAGGATGTAATGCAGTTGAAGAGTCATTAAGGACTCTCTAAATTTGGAAAGCATCCATTGCCAAACAAAGGGACTCTCTTTTCGCCTCAGCCAAGAGGAGAATGCACAGTCAGGTCCCGGGGGTCCCCTTTGACTCAAGTTGGGCTTCATTTATGTTCTAGCAACTCCACTAAAGCAGGGCATACCCCAAATTTTGCCCAGTGACAAAAATGAGGCAGAATTCTGCTGAAATGCCAACAGTTTATTTTTATCTTTTCTTTACTAAGAACTTGCTAGGATTTTCTTTTTTTTTTCTGGGCATGGGGTTGCTATAAAGCAAGCAGATAGTATTGGCCTTTTCGAGATGGATAGCCAATGTAATTTGAGGGACCCACATATTCCCCCATCAGCCTGTGTTTGATATCAAAATTTCTGCTGTTGAATGTATAGGAAGTAACTTCTGGAATTAAGGAGTTGTCATCCAATAAAAAAACTGAGTGGGAGGGAAAAATGCACTGAATCTGTTATACTAACTTAGATCATCCATGTAAAGTAGTTAGTATAGTATCTGGAGCAAAATAATGTGCTCAATAAATAGGAGCTGGTATTTCTGTTACTAATAATTGCTGGAGCATTTGCTAAGTAAATTAATTTGAACATCTAGTTGGTGTTTGGTTACTATGTTGGATGTTAGATATACAAGGATAAATTGCCATAATCCCTGCTCTCAAAAGGCTCATGTGATCAGGGCAATAAAACACAGGTAAAAAATTAGAATTCAACATTGTAAAGTACTCTCTTATTAGGGGTTCTGAGCACCATGTGAGAGTGGAGGCGGAGGCAGCTCGTGGAGTTTGTGCAAGAGAGGAACTGGGCCAGGAAGAACATTTAGCACTTTGCCAGGTGAAGAATGAATGGAGAGGGTATTCTGGGTTGTTGAGACCAAGTGGAAAAGGCACAGTGACATGGACAAAAACCCAGAATAACAGAGGAAATATAATTTGTTCAATGTGTTCAGAGCATCTATTTCATAGTGGATTGTAGAGGAAAGAACTGATAAAAATATTCTTTTTTTATGAATTACTTTATTTTATATAATTCTTACATCATTTTTCATTTTTACATAATATATGCATTTTCATTTTGGTTATATTCCTTTTTTTTAAAAAAAGATCTATTTATTTATGCATACAAGAGCTGGGGTACAGACCAGAGATGCAGGGAGTAAGAGGATCTACCAGAGAGAGAGCAGGGAATAGAACAGGCAGATTGACTGAAATACACTACTGAGGGGAGCAGTGGGCGAGATAGGAGAGGTCTGCCTTGCCATGTGGGTCTCTCCCTGGCCAGCTGGGGATCAAAGTTGTGCTGTAGAGGATGCGGATTGCTTCATAGTGCGGTGATTAACCCCTTGCCCCACCAGGGAGACCCCTGGAAAAAATATTCTAAAGAGTGAAATGCTAGGTGCATGAGGTTAATCCTATAACAAACACAGGACAAAGGGCATATTTTAAAGCAGGAATACAATAATATTTACTGTTTAGAAAGATACATTCATTGATAATGAAAAACAAGGTTAGCAAACTATTGCAAGTAGACAAAATCCTTCTTTTTATTTTATGGTTCATATGCATTTTAGGTGTTTGAAAATCAATCAAAAGACGAATATTGCATGGCACATGAAAATTACGTGAAATTCAAATTTTGGTGTCCATAAATAAAAGTTTCAGGGGAGCACAGCCACACCCATTTGCTTACTATGTTAAGCAGCAGATATCATCAAAAATATTTACTATCTATCCTTTACAGAAAAAGGTTGCCTGTCCCTGGTTAACAGATTGAGGTTCGAGCAGAGAGAAGATAGAGGTCAGGGAAGTGGTGCACCAGCCAGAGGGAAGAGACACTTCAGTGTGTCTTAGAACCAACCTATGTTCAATTCCTCTTATAAAACTTCTCTAGGAGCTCAAGTGGCTCTTAAATTGTTTCTATTCAAATATAAATTAAATATTTACAAGCAGATATCTTGATAAAAATTCCTATTTTTTGTTACCTCTTCAACTACTCTAAAACTAAAATTTAAAAAACAATCTTAAAATCAAAATCAACAAGCAAGTATAAACCAGAGACACACTATGGGAGGGGGGTCAGATGGGGGGATTAGGGTCCAAATAAGGGGGGTGGGAATTGTATGGGGAATATAACCAAGATGAAAATGCGTACATTGTGCAAAAATGAAAAATGATGTAAAAATATATTTAGAAAAGTAAATACAAACAAAACTGCAGCATCAGTCATTAATCTAAAGGGATATGAGAACTTTCTACAGCAACATGTTTGCTGTGTTGAGGTGCAAGACTCATCCCCACATTTTCTAAGTGTGAGTACAGGTGTCTACCATCATGTCTGTGTGATGACTTATTTCTCTCACAACCTTCTCTGGGTGTAAGTAATTCTGAAATCTTCCTTCAGATATAGCAAGGGTTGACAACCTTTTCTCTAAGGGCTGATAATATGTATTTTAGTCTTTGCACACTCCCATTGCATATTCAAGTCTGCCATTGTAGCTCAGAAGCACTCCAGACAATTATAAACAGATGGGCATGGTGGTGTTCCAATAAAACTTTGTTGACAAAACAAGCAGTGGGCCAGAATTGACCAGTGGGCCATAATTTACCAACATTTGTTCTAGATCATGGGACTTCCACCAGGAGAGTGGAAAATTCTTAAAATTTCTATTTAGCTGTGCACACACTCGACAGACCAAGAGACCACTGTGAAATGAGGAGAAATTGCCACTGCAACCAACCATAAAATCTATTTATAAAAACAGACAATAGGCTAGATTTATTCAGTGAACTATACAATAGTCAGGTAATGATTACCTCTTAACATCTGTATCCAAACCAGCTCACAGCAAGAATGAGCATATTACCATTTTCCTTGGCCCAGAATGTGGTTTCTACCCATAGTACCTCAACTTGAAGAGGCTCAGAGATGCCTGCAGGTCATAACTATTTGGGTCCTGCTGGGACATCCAGAAGGGCTGGGTAATTATGGACTTTGCATATTAACCACCAGAGACTAATGCATACTAACGGAGTCTGAACATCATGGTGTTATAGCTCTGAAACTCTAAAATACAGTAAGAAAGAAAACTTGGGAAAAGTCTATTTAATATGGTATCTAACTTTTATCCATACAGCAAAGCATTTGGGATGAGAGTTTTGATTCTCTTTATGAAACCCTTCTATGTATAGAATCACATATTACCTTTATTTTGCAGCCTGACACAACAGAGACTTAATGATGATAATCAAAATGCCTTAATTTTGGTAAAAGAATACATTCTGAAATAAAGAGCCAGGGAACAACACTTGGACAAGAAAAAGTGCCATATCATGGAGTGCTGCAAAGGAAGAAAACTTTACCTCTGTCTCCTGTAACATGGTTACTCTTCTTTTCCCAAGACAGTAAATTCAGAAAAAATGGGGGGGATAAAATCATATGGTGTGTGTGTGGGTGTGTCTGCATGTAAACTTCCCATCCTGATGAATATATGGGTGACTATTGACTAACCAGATAAGGAGGGTGAGTTCTCCAGTGGGGCTTTGGCCATGTTTTTCTGGGTATTCTTGGCCAAACTGCATTCATTACTCATACTTATCCATGATGGACTCTATTCCAGGTACTGGTGACCTAGGATGAAAGACAAAGGGACCAATGCCCCCAAAGAGGTGGCATGGGTGTGAGCACCATCAAAAAGTGATAGCTTTAATTGTTTACTGTGTGCCATACACTGTTAAGTGCTCTAGTACTATTTCTCTGGTCACATGAGTGATACTCCCTCTTAAAATATATTATTGTCTGTCTTTGCAGATTAATAAACTGAGACTCATGGAAGTTAAATAACTTGCCGAAGGATAGACAACTATTAAGTGGCAGTTGGGTTTCACCATTTTCTTTGGACTCTGAGCTTCTATATAGTCTCATGTAAAATATGAACATATAAATAGACAATTCCACAATAGTCTGTTGTGCTACAACATGGGAGAGATAAATCAGAGGATCTGAGAACAAGGACAAGGATAATTTTATTTTATTTTATTTTATTTTTTTATCATAGGTCATTATTTATTTATTTATTTATTTTAAATAATAAATTTTATTTTTATATTCCCCATACAATTGCAACCCCCTTATTTTGACCCCAATCCCTCCCCTCCTGCCCCCCACCCCCCAAAAAGTGTCTCTGGTTCATAGTTTTTTGTTGATTTTGATTTTCACTTTCTTAAAGTTATTCATTTTCCTGGTCCCTTATTTAAGTTTTCTAGATTCCTGCTATGAGTGAGACCATCCAGTATTTTTATTTTTCTTTCTGACTTATTTCGCTGAGCATGATCCCTTCCAGCACCATCCATGTTGCTGCAAATTGCATGTGTTGGACAAGGATAATTTTAGAGTGTAGTCATGTGTATCTTAATGACCTTGTGATCGGTGATGGACCACATAGATGCTAATGGTTTAAGGATGTACCATGCAGCCTAGTTATGTAGTAGGCTTTACCATCTAGGCTTGTACAATTACACACTGCATTCACACACCCATGAAATCACCCAACAACCCATTTCTCAGAACATATCCCTTTTAAGCAACCCATGAGAATACTATAGAACAAATTGAGTAAGACACATGCCTTAGAGGTTGACCTAAACAATACATGACTTCTGAACCCAACAGAGTGTTTTGTTGAAAAAAACCACTTTAGATTATTTTGGAATATTTTGGAGGGACAAATGAAACAACGATAAATCAGTCTTCCTTCCTAGAGATTCCCATGACATATGCCCTCATCTCTTTCATTAAATCTTTCTTTTATTTTAATAATCTTTTATTGATTTGCTATTGGCTTTAATACTGTCTTAGTCTGGGGAGTACAGCTTCTCACCTCCCTAAGTGTAAATATCTCATCACACCCACCAAAGCTCCAGTGTTATTCACACTATCAAATTGCCCCCCTCTACTGTCTACTTCTGTCCCTTCTACCCTTCTTCTCTGGCGACCACCATCATTTCCACAGAAACTTAGAGTGATTTTTGCAATTTGCTAGTTTTTTGCTTTGTCATTTATATTCTACATATGAGAGAAACTAATAATTATCCTTCACTTTCTGACATATTTTGCTTAGCATAATCACTTCACGTTCCATCCATGTTCAATCGTGCATAAAGCATGACTTCAAATTTCTTAACAACTGGGTATAATCCCATTGAATACATATACTACTATATCTTTGTCCAGTCATCTGTCAGTGGGCATATAGGTTGTTTGCATATTTTGACTTTTGTGAATAATGTGTTATGAATATATGTCACATATATATATATATTTCAAATTAGTGTTTTTAATTCTTTAGATAAATACCTGCAAGTGCTTGATTGATATGGTATTTCCATTTTTAGCTCCTTAAGGAATCTTCATACTGTTTTCCATAGAGGCTACAACAAATTACATTCCATCAACGATGTATAAGAGTTCATTTTTCTGCTTGCCCTCACCAATATTTGTCTTGAGTCTTTGATATAGGCCATTCTCATGGGTTGTGTTTTTGATTTTCAGTTTCTTAATAAAGTGATGCTGAGCATTTTTTCATACACATATTGGCTGTTTTTAGGTAGTTGTATGAATTCATTACATACAATATCTTCTTCCATTCAATACATAGCCTTTTCATTTCTGTGGAAGTCTCTTTCACTATACAAAACCTTTTTAGTTTAATGTAGTCCCATTTATGTTTTTTTGCTTTGGTTTCCCTTTCAGTTGGAGTCAAGTCCCCAAAGACATCACTCTCGTCAATATTCAGGAGAACGTAGTCCTTGTTTTCGTCTATATATTTTATGGCTTTAAACAGATCTTACAGCTAAACTTAAATCCACTTTGAGTTAATTTTTGTGCATGATGTTAACTAATGATACAGTTTGTTTTTTTCATTTGATTGTTTAGGTTCCCAAATACCATTTATTGAAGAGACTTTACTCTCTCTATTGTATGGTATTGAATCCTTTGTTATAAATTAACTATGTGGGTTTATTTCTGGGTTATTCTATTACATTGGTTTGTGTGTCTGATTTTGTTCTGATACCATACTGTTTTGATTACTGTCACTTTGGTATAGCTTGAAGTCAGGGAGCAGGATGCCTCCACTTCTGTTGTTATTTTTTTTCTTTCAGGATCATGCTAGCTATTTGGGGTCAATTTTGGTCCCCTTTTAGAATTGTTCTGTTTTCTTGAAAATAGATAGGAATTTTGATAGGGAGTGAATTGAATCTGTAAATTGCTTTAGGGCATTTACCAATGTTTATTCTTTAATCCATGAACATGGGATATCTTTCCATTTATGTGTGTTTTCTTCTATTTCTTTTAACAATGTCTTATAGCTTTCACCTGTATATAATGTATGGGTTGTCACCTTCACTGAGTTTACTCCCAGGAATTTTACCCTTTCGATGTGATTGTAAATATGATTGTTTTCTTAATTTCTCTTTCCTCTAATTCATTATTTGTATATAGAAACACAACAGATTTATGTATACTGATCTTGTATCCTGCCTCTTTAATATACTCATTACTTCTAGTAGCTTTTTTGGTGGAGTCTGTAGGATTTTCTATACATATCATCATGTCATCTGCAAATAGTCATCATATTTACTTTCTTTTATAGTCTGCATGCCTTCAATATTTCTTCACGTTCATTTTCATACTGAAAACTCCCTATCACTTTATTTAAATTGCAACCTTTCTCTCCCCTCACTATCTCTATGATCTCTTTTACCTTGCCTTCCTTCTTTTGTTACAGAACTGTTTTCACTTTCCAACATATGGTGCTACATAACTTACTTATTCATTATGTTTATTGCTTGTTCTTAATGTTTATTACTTAAATTTTCTCTTTAGAATACAAAATCAATGAGATGACAGATCTGTGTCTGTTTCATTCACTAATATATTCCATGTTTCTAGAAGAGTGTCTTGTATATAGTAGATGCTTAATAAATATGAGTTAAATTAATTAATGAGTGAATGAAGTGTGCAAGACAAACTATGGATGTAAGATTGGTCTGAATGATCCAGTGCTGGCATTTTGCTCTCATGTCCAAGAAAAGCAGCCTTCCATTTGGGATTCAGAGTTATTGGAAAACAACTTCTTACCAGTCTAGATACCTATCTTAGGTTTCACTGGGATTTTTGTTCTTTTGAACCTGGATTGCACCAACTTGTTCAATAAACTCTCATTTTCAGTCTACAGTCCTCATATTCATTCTAGTCCTTTGCTCTCCTGACACGGGCAGTTTAAGAAGAAAATTTAGTGCACACAGAAAATATTCCCCACATCTCAATGGCAGGAAGAACAAACTCTGTGATTTGAGTTGGAAATCTTTTTTAAAAATTCATGGGAGTGTCTTTGAGTTTGAATTAACATAATTATAAAATTTACAGGCATCCAGTGTACTTTTTATAAGACGTCTATAATATATGTGTCAAATATCTAGTTTTGAAAGGACATCATAATTCAGTTACAATTTCCTCTGGGTTAAAGATTGAAGTCTGCGAGTTGGGGTGGGGGGAGGAGAGAGAGCAATACATTTCTTGACATGCCATCTGAATGCAGGATGAATGCAGTCTGTAATAAAGTCTTCCTGTTTTTCTTTTTCTTGTTATGTTAAGTCATATCCCTTTATTAGGGTGAGAAAACTCCCCCTTTTTTTTAAAGAAGATAGAAACTGACTTCCAAATTCTGTCCTGAGTACATTTGGATTTCTCTCAGGTCCAATTTCTATTTCAACCCAGGTATGGAAAAGATAGAGGGTATCAAAATGTGTCCCTATCTTTGACCTCAAATAAGAGCTATCAGCTCTTCCAGCAACAAAATATGTTTATTTGGAAATAAACAACAGAAAAAGGGCTGGTTAGAAAGTGCCTGTTTCATGGTGAGACACATGTGCCCTTTCCCAAAACAAAGGCCCATGTTTGGAGGAGCGACTTCTTCTCTTAAATAAGATGACCACTTCACCCAGGTTTACCCAGGGACTATCCCAGTAAAATGAAATGTTCCATATCTTAGGATCCCAATCCACACCTCTAAGTCTTGGCCAAATTGGGACCGCTGGTTCCTCTACCTAAAAGTCTTTGTAACTCTCTGCTCTTTTGTTTGTTCCAGTTCTACTGACCTTCTAGTGATTTGAACTTGACCATATTTTTTTCTACCTCAAGATCTTCAAGGTTGGGTTTTCCCTGGATTGCTTTTCCAATCACTCTTTGCCTGGTTAATTCATTCTCCCTCACCAGATATTGGCTTAAATGTCACATCTTTAAAAAACCTCTCTTGATCCAGTGTCCAGTCCCAAGTTAAGTTTTGACCTTGCTGTAACTTCTCACTGTACTCTACTTTTCCTTCATACCTTTCTCAATTTTATTTTATCTGTTACATGTTTAAAGAAGTACTTTCTTATATGAAATTTAGTTCCTAAAATTCAGAGGGCATATCTCTTTATATAGTTATGTTGTCTCCAACACCTCGCCCAAGAATTGGCAAATATTAAGCACTCTACAAATATTTTGTAAATAAATTTGCCTTCTTCATATTTTCTTTTTCCCCTTGATTAAACTTGAAATAATTTTGTCAATCTTCCATCCATCCCTTTGTTTTTCCCTTCCCATCTGTTTTTTTGCTCTTCAGTTCTTTCTTTTGAAGAAAAACTCTTGGAATTATTTGTGAATCCTACTGTCTTTATGATTTTTTAAACCAATAAGTTCTGCTTTTACTAATACTATTTCATTCATAGATTTTTTTCTTAGGTATATTTTTTATTTTCTATTTTAAGGCACCTTTTGTCCACCTGACTTAACTACGCTGAGTCTGAATTTTTCTTGAAGAAACTGAACTGTTTCACTTTGTCATTCATTTCAAAAACATTGTTTTCTCCGTGACATATTCTTTGTTTACTAATCTAATAAATACTTAATGGACACTGTCCCATCTTGTCTACTAAGCTGCTAATTTTTTAGGACCTGGCTCAGCTATGCCTTATCTGTGATGTTTTCCTGCTTTCACCCCTGGTAAACTAATCTATTTCTTTGTATACAACTGTAGTTGAGTAGGCATCCATTATAGCATTTGTGCTGCATTGAATTTCTTTATTTATACTCTACTTTTCCCACTGAGCTCCACTATGACTATGTCTGTCCTCTATTCCTATTTTGGGGGAGGTTTGATTATGGAGGAAAGGGTCATATATTATTAACATGACTCTTTTTATCATCTTATTCCACTAATAAATAAAGAGATCATTTGAAAAATAAGTAGAGGAAGTCAATAGGAAAAATGGGTAAGGAGACGTATAGGCATGAATCTTGTATATTTTCAGTTTTGCTAGATAATGCCAAGGGAAATTTCTTTCTTTTTTTGAGACAAGAGAAAAAGAGAGACAAATACAAATATAAATTTGTTGCAGATTGGAGAGGCTTTAAGAAAACTCACATTGGATGAACCTGGTCCCACAAAATATGATTTTGTAGGTTTGGGTAGTAGGGATGGAAAATAGACTTTGATCAGAGTGGGACAAATTTGAAGTCCTTTAAGAATATGTATTATAGTCAACCATTGAAGGATCAACAATATTATAGCCATCAAAGTGTCTAGTAAATGAAGAACAAGTAATGCTTGTGACTTCACCAAGCATTGCTTGACACTCTAGATATGAAAGGGGGTAATGGATGGCACAGGGGTGCATTGGAAAGGGACAGTGGAAGTTCATGGAGATAAGGGCATAAAGGATGCTCATGAGAGCTAGTGAAGTGACTGACTGTGAGAAAACAAGCAAAACCAAAGAGGTTGAAAATGGAGTTCTAAGGGTAGATAGACAACAGGTTCTGGGGGAAAATAGAGATGAAGAGATGGAAGGAGAAGTTACTATGGGCAGAGGGAAACTCATATATCAGAATTCACACAAGGTTTAGAGTAGGTCAACACTGGACTTATGTCTTTTCATGGAAATACCATGCTTTTATTCCATTTAATGGAAATGAAATAAAAACTATGACTATTGCAAGAATAAAACTGCTAATGGGTTTACCAGTCTCTCCACTATCTATAAAATCTAATACAGAGTCCTCAGGTATTTTTCCTATACTATTCCTGCCTTCTTGCTAGAGTCAGGACAGCCCTCAACCCGGAGCTGTTATGGTTCATTTGTGATGGAACAGGTAGCAGAGTGGTTGTCCTGCTTTGCAGTTGAGTCTTTGTTTATGGGTGACAGGAAAAGAGGTTCCTCCTTCTCCTCATGTTACAAAAACATAGCTTTTTTGATCTTATTTGCAATATTGAGGGGTAAGAATCTGTATATACTTTATAGGAAGTCAGAAAAGTATGATTTTCAATCACATGGGACTTTATACTGCTGATTTGCAGGCAGATTACTCCTTTCCTTGTTGTATGTTTCTTTCCTTACTAGGAGGAAACACACAGATCTTGGTGTTGCTTTCTTTAAAATGAGAGAAAATATCAAAATAGCTGATCATTCTTCACATGTTAAAAAAAAAATTAAAGTCCACAGCTGGTATAGGGGGAGTTTTGGTAAAAGAGCTGAAGTAGAGGATTTTCCCAATGGGTTCCTATAATGATGCTTGTGGAAGAGGAGAGACTCAGAGTACAAATAACCAAGGTATAACCAAGTTCAGGAGTACTCAAGTGGTATGCAAGTGATAGTCACATCCCAGGAGAAATCAGGAGTCAGAGCCAGAACATTATGGATGGTGATAGCCCTGAGGATAATGGCAGGAGAAGACAAGAAGGATAAAGGATTGGGAGCCAGAGGTCAAGTTTGAAATTTCAACAATTAAGATGAGAGTGTTGCCATAACATAAAGAAAAATGTAGAGGAAAATGCAAACTGACACTGTGATTAAGGGATTGAGTAGAACCAGCCTGCCTGAGACTGTAAAGAAATGGCTTGAATTGCAGTTGCAAGAACTTGGGGAAATCAGAGTGGATGTACACTTTACCAGTATAAGACCTGCATGTTCTATCCTGTTCTTTAAGACAATGTGCCAGTGCCTCCAATTCCTTAGTTGTGCATTTGGAGAAATGACTTTCTTTTATTTAAAGATTTATTTATTTTTTGTTTTTGTTTTTGTTTTTGTTTTTTTAGATTTATTTATTTATTTATACAAGCACTGGGTATAGTCAGAAGCGCGGGAGGGTGAGAGTATTCACCAGAGCCAGAGCAGGGAGCAGGACAGGCAGAATGACGAAGTACACTGCTGAGGGGAGCAGCAGGTGCGGCAGAGAGGTCTGCGTGCCATGTGGGACACTTGCTGGCAGCCAGGGATCGAACCGGCACTGCAGAGGCTGCAGGCAGCTTCACAACCTAGCGGTCAGCCGCTAATAGGGAGGCCCTGGAGAAATGACTTTCTAAGGCAGCTAGCATAGTGACTGATATGGATGGATTGTAGTAATCACTGGACAGTAGCGAGAACTTTAGTTTTGGGTATTCTCACATCCATACTGGCCATTTCATTCATCCACCTCTGTACTTCCATTAGTAACATTAACAATTGGAAAGATTTTAACCCCTTCCTGTAAGATATTTAGGCTTGTCAAATGAATACTGAATGATTGACTCATTCACTCTCCATCTCCATGTTTGGCACTCTGATTTCATTTGTATGTGTGAGTTGAGTTCATGCCCTGACAAAATTTCACAAGTGACGTCACAGGATCACTTTCAAATTGTCTAATTTTAAGTATTGAATGTGTAAGCAACAAGGGGCTGGTATTTAAAAATATTTACATATGAACTCATTTCCAAATCATCCTGAGTGTCTCATGCCTTTATTCAACATCTCTATAGGCTTTTCAGACATGAATACACCATGTTTTATTAGTTTGTGCTCTTAATGTGGCTGCCAAGGGGCTACATTGGAGAAACTTAATCATGACTTTGAACTTTTTGGTAAATAAACCCCAAATGCCTTATCCTTAGCCACATTAGTTTCACTTCAGGGAAAGAAAAGATCAGCAATTGACTTGTTGGTTCTTAAAGATTAACACAGAGTAGCATTTATATTGAATTTTAGATTAAATGATTTTACTGAAGTCTCTAAGAAATAACCCTTTTATCAGGTCAAAGAGCTTTGCTTCAGAAATACCAGCACAGCCTCCAGGGTGAATTCATGTGTGTGGTGTCTCTCTTTCTTCTTCTAGTTCCACTGTCACAAGGAGAAGCTCTTCAGGGTCCTCCAATGGGGGGTTATTGTATGTCCTGTTCCAGGGGTATTCACATCTCACCATGTTAATCTCTAGCACAGTTGGAGGTAGGGATCAGAGAGATAAGTTCTTTGAATATATGTAAATAAATAGATAAAGCTCTTAAATAAAATTTTCTTAGGTCATGCCTTCTAGAAGAAGGGACTGAACTAGTGAGTCTGGTGAAAATGATTAATTGAAGGGATGCTCTTGGGGGAGGGTGTGTGAGGGAAGCAGGAGAAGACAGGAGGGAAAATAAACTAGGCAAAAATGTGGTCTCAGCTAAAAAACTTTAACCAGATACCCCAAGAATTTCTGACCTACTTTGAGACTAGGCAGCAGGTCTTTTATACCTTAATAACTCACTACTGACTCTTCTTTGTGCCAGACCATAATCTCAGGTAAAGCAGCTGCACTTTTGCAAAGAATACTTTCAGCAACTGAGGAAACAAGTGACCCAATATTTGCAGGGAACCTGAATGGGGTGCCAATAACACTCATTATACTTGGGGAAGAAGGGAGATCAGAATAGCAAGAAAAGCCTCTCCCAGTAAGTGAGAGCCAAGATAAATAAGAGAGTTGGAGGAGAAGTCTTGAGCAGCAGATACAAAGGCCCTGAGGTAGAGAGGATAATCTTGGCCTCCTTTTGTCTTTGTTCAAGATGCTCTCATCTGAGTCTGGATTTGAGGGAAAAGGTGCAGTAGTATTCCCATTAAGCAACAGCATGACAGGTAAAAGTTTTGTACTTTGGAGTTCTGTGAAGGTCTAACATATTTGTGGAAGAAAATATTATGAAGTATTCTATTTTTGTACAAAAGTGTTTTTATTTGTTTTAGGGAAATGAGTGAAGGTTCTTGTGCTCAGAAACTTTATAAATGCCTACAAATGTCAAGTTCCTGGTCTGCAAGGAGAAGGGTCTAGTGTTCTCAATGGGATAACATGGTGCATCCATCCTACATGCCAACCCCTCTTGACTCATGACACACAAAACTCAACAAAGATAGATAGATAGATAGATAGATAGATAGATAGATAGATAGATAGATAGATAGAGAGATAGATAGATAGAGATAGAAAGACAGATACAAGACAGACAGACAGAGCAGGCAGTTCATATATACCATCTGGCATGTGCATTCTGAGATATCAAAAGTAACTCCTCCCTAAGAAATGAAGAACTTAAAGTGTCCAGTGAAATTTAAGGCACTAGGAAGAATTAACATTTGTGTCTCCTCAGTGTTTCAACATGAGAATTTTTGACACACTATGTTAAACTCAGTTGGAATTGAACAAGGCAGGTGGTTGCAAGAGAAAGTGGTTGGGAAGGGCCTCCATTTTGTTTGCAGATAAAGATACTAAATAAATATTAAGTGGATAGTGAATAAATATCTTATTACAGTCTCATCTCTTACCAGTCACTATTAAGAAAGCAGGAAAGAGAAGAAAAAGCTAGGTTAATAAAAAAAGGATAACAGATTAAGATGAGCTTAGAACTACAATTTTAAAATGAAATAAGAGAATTTCATTTAAAGATAGTGAATTGAGGAAAGGCATATACTAATATATATATTTTTTGATGTCCAAAGCCGCCCTGTATTTTAAAAAGAATTAATCCATAAGAATGTTAAACTCAAAAGGAAAGTGGTTGGATATGGACATTTTGAAGAAATCCTAGAAGAAACAGATCACATGGATCTCATAGATGAAGAAAACAGGCATGGAAAGCTGTAGTCCAGAATGCTGGAGGGAAGAAGGATTCTTCCCAGAGGAGGCATTTAAAAGCTTCAAGTTCTTAGTCCACAATTATAAAGAACAGGGATGAGAGATGGTACTAGCATCAAGGTAATTAATAAATGAGATGAGTTATAGTTTGAGTCCTCCTACAGTCTGTTTCCTTGACTTTATATCCTTTCACTTACGCTCTTCTTTGCTCATTATATTATCGCTTCATTGACTTTTTTTTTTTTTTTTTTTTTTTGGTGGAACCCTTGCCGGTGGCCAGGGATCAAACCGGCGCTGCAGAGGCTGCGGGCAGCCTCGCAACCCAGCGCTCAACCGCTGCACCACCAGGGGAGGCCATTCATTGACCTTCTTATGTCCCTTTGATATGTGAAGAATTTCCCACTTCAGTGCTTTTGCACTTGCTTTTTCTTTAGTCTGGTACCATCTATCTCTAGGTCTTCATGAAATTGCCTCTTTCTTATCTTTCAGATTTTGGTTCAGGCTTCAGCTACTCAAAGGTTTCTTCTCTGACCATATATGTAAATTAAATCCCAACCCTAATTGGTCAATCTGTCATATCATCCTATTCCCTCACCTTCACTGTGTGTATTCCTCTCTGATATTGTCTTGCTCATTTATTTCTTTGCTTTAATCATCTGAGAGAAAAGCCCTTATCTACTGTGTTTGTATCATCTCTACAGCATTTGGATCATTACTATAATTTGGTGCTTGTATCAGTTAGCTGTTGCCATGTAACATACTACTGCAAAGTCTAGTGACACCAGCTTTTTATTTAGTTTTTTATTTGAATCATTCAGGAAGTTCTTATCTGCATGAGCTCAGCCCAGCTGTACTGAACTCTTTCAAGTGTCCATGGCCAACTGTAGACTGGCTGCTGGTTAGAAAAAAAAGGGAAGTTTTTTTTCACAGACTTATTTTCTAGTAGACTGATGATCAGGGAAACAGAAGAAAATGAGCCAAATGCCTTTTGTTGTTCTTTTGAATTTCTTCACAGGACTATTACTTTTTGTGTGTTCCTATGAGCTGGCTACTAGCTGGCCACTCATGGGCAACTGTGACCTATTTGCCATTGGCAAATCACAGCAGAGAATTCCTTGACTATCTACGGAGTATAGGTCATATCATGAGGCAAGTCTGGGAATGCCTAGGCTGCTGTTGACCTGATTACGTGACTATCTCCATGATGGTCTCAGATAACACTGCCTGTGATAACATCAAATACTTTGCTGATGCAAAAACGTCTCTTGATGTATGGTCATGATGTCCCCTTCTCTGTTCCTCATAAAACTTTGTCCCCCATTCCAATCCCACCCTCTGGACTTTATTCCTCATACCATTGTTGCATGATCAACTTTTACTAGCCTGTGTGCTTTCAATAAATGACACTAGAATTTCTGCTCAAGTAGCAGAGTCTTGCCTTGCAAACCTGCTCCACGACTGTTGTGTCCCTTATCGCGTTCCCACCACAAAGAGGCAACAAAAGTTCCTGTCTCAACACTTTTGACATCTTAGCATTTGTATGCAAAAAAATGTAATTTTAAGTCCCTGGTCTTTTATCTATCTTCTTTATAAGAGTAACAAGAGAGAGCAAGCCTCAATATGCAATTGATTTTTCAAGTTTCTGTTCAGAATGGTTTTCTGAGTGGATTTTCCATTGAACAAATTAAGCCATTAGCCATGTCCAGATTCAAGGAGATGGAGAAATGGACCCCACCTCTTACTACGAAGAGCTCTCAATTCACCTCACTGCAAAGAGGAATGGCTATAAGCGAATGGCTATACAGAATTTGTAGCCAGTTTTGCATTCTCATGGTACTGTTCAATAAATGTATATTGTGAGGCTAGTTGGACCCCTATCTCATCTCTGTCACCTTCAAAAATACATAGCAGATAATAGACACTTTTTGTCCCCACATAAAAATTTGTGTTGTGCACTCGAAGGAAAGTGATATGCTTAGATGAAGATGCCTCCTTACTTGAGTATAAAACCATGAACGGGAAGCAAAGAGAGTTTGAGGAAACTCAGGAACACGCAGCAGGTATCCTAATGACAAAAAGAGGCAAGGCAGCTTTCCTCAAGAAGGAATATAGTATAATAAAATATAAGTCCTTCCTTTTTTGACTTGCCATACACAGCCTGCTGACACCTTAACAACATCAGTTAAATGTAGTTTTGCAGTAGTCATCCTGTGTCCACTAATAATGGACTCATCCAGGGAGAAGTTTCTTGGGAATAAACCTATACAAATGCAAATGAAACTCTCATTACTTAATAACATAAATCTTTATTTATAAACATGAGCTAACAACCAAGGGCCAGTAAGAATGTACGGAAAAGAAATAACATACAGGAGAAATCGAAGGGGCGGAGCAACATGGCGGCGAGGAGACGCTGCGAGTAAGATCTCCCATTAAAAAAAAGTTAATAGGGAAGAAAAGCGGCAGGTCCCAGTGAGAACTGGGACACGGAAGATAAATGGACAACTCCAGCAAACTACCCGAAGAAGAAAGTTGCCATAAAAAAGGACTAGAAGGGAGGAAAGCGCAGAACCCTGCTCCCCTCCCCACCCACAGAGTCGGCACTCTCCGACCAGCAGAGAGGAGGAAAACAACAAACTAAAACGACCAACAAGAACAAACTACGCAGCAAGCGGGACTGTGAGTGGAAAGGAACTATTGCAGCCACCACACCCCGTGAACGGGAGCTGTGGAGAACCCTGCAGGATTCGCCGTGGCGGTGAGCGAATGGCTCCCGGCGCCATTGGAGAACAAAGAGACTCTGGAGGAGACCCTCACACAGCCCCAGGCCAGCCGGTAAGCTTGCGCGGAAAAGCGGTGCGCTTGGCGTGCTTGAAAAGCAAACGCGGATCGGCATCGCAGCCGCCCAGGTCCCCGCGCCTGCGACCTAGGCTTGCGGGGAGATGCGCGGAGGCCCTCACTGGGGTGAAAGTCCCTCACTGAGTAAGCAGGAACCAGGCGCCCAGGCACGGGAGCGGGTGCAAAAGGCGCCATTCCCTCGCCGCTGAACTGGGCTACAGCCCGCATCCTGGACCTGAGGGCTTTGGAACTGAGACCCGGGGCACGAAGTTCGGGCGTGGGTTCTCCACGATGGTGGGGCACAAGGCAGACACAGCACCCCAAAGCCGTTGAGGTTTACCCTACCATTCTTGCTCTCTGTTCCCTGTCCCACGGGGGTGGGGGGGTTGAAAAACAGCCCCCCAAGGACAATAGGAGAGATCTCTGGCGCCACCTAGCTACCAGAAAAAAAAGTCACTAACACCCCATAGAACAGGGAAATTTCTTAAGGCTGCTTGAAAAGGGCAGAAGGCTCCTAGAGGAGACAGTGGCCAGCTGGGAAGTTAGCCCACGCCAGGCCCCTTCTGACCAGCAGTCTGAGCCCACAGAGGGAACAGGCACCCATGGCCAGGGCAGACCGGGCGCGCAGAAGAGTGTGCCTGAGACCAGATGCTCAGGGACTGAGTCCCAGGTTGCCATTTTAGAACAGAGACATTTCTTCAGTAAAGACTTCCTGAAACCAGCAGAAATCTCCCTCAGAAGCCAGAGATGGCTCCTGGAGGAGCCAGAGGGGAGCGGAGAAGTTCACCCAAGATGCCAGCCAGTCCCAGCAACACAGTGTCCCAATGCATACGACAAATTAGAAAACAGACAGTAGGGAGTAGAAGAACCACACGCAACCTAACAACTCCTCAGGAAAAAAGCACACCACAAAAAGAAAACCACCCCCAGATTGCAACGACAGTAACTTGGAAGAACTTCTGAGCCTTCCAGAAAGAGAATTTAAAATTGCCGTGATTAAAAAAATGACAGAACTCATAAAGGAAAACAATGATCAGAAGAAGGAAATTGAGTCCCTAAAGAGGGAAGTAAAAGAAATGCAAGAGATCAAAGAATTAATGGAGGAATTAAAGAACTCTGGGAAAAGCAATGAAAGCAGAATAGATGAAATGGAAGAACGAATAAGAACTCTTGAAGACACAGAAATAAAAAGAACCAAAACAGAAAAGAAAAGAGAAGTACAAAGGAAAAAGAACGAAGAAAGACTTCGGGAACTATCTGACTCCATGAGGAAAGGAAATATAAGACTTATAGGAATTCCAAAAGGAGAGGAGAGAGATGTAGGAACAGAGAAAATATTCCAGGAGATAATTGAATAGAACTTCCCAAACGCGAAGAAGGAGCTGAAAATTGATATACAAGAAGCAAGAAGAACCCCAAACTTCCACGACGAAAGGAAAAATACAGCAAGACACATAATAGTAAAGCTCCCAAGAATCCAGGACAGGGAAAAAATAATGAAGCTGACAAGAGGGAAGAAACAGATAACATTCAAAGGAAAACCAATCAGGCTGACATCAGACTTCTCTGAAGAAACACTACGGGCAAGGAGAGAGTGGAGGGACATAGTCAACAGACTCCAAGAAAACAGATGCCAACCAAGAATACTCTATCCTGCAAAGCTCTCCTTCCTCTATGAAGAAAGAATAAGGACCTTCCCAGACAAAGAGAAACTCTGGAATTTCATTACGACTAAACCCCCACTCCAAAAAATACTACAAGGAATCCTAAAGCCAGAACCTCAGAGGGACGAATAACAACGAAAGAAGGCCAAAAAAAAAAGTTATTAAAAGAATAAATAAATAAAATCAAAGGAAAGACAAACACAATGGCAAATACAAATGCTAACATATCAATATTAACTCTAAATGTAAATGGACTAAACTCTTCAATAAAAAGACACAGAGTGGCAGCCTGGATTAAGAAACAAAACCCAACCTTTTGCTGTCTCCAGGAAACACATTTAGCTACAAAAGATAAAAATAGGCTTAAAGTTAAAGGATGGAAAACAATCCTACAAGCAAATGGACCAAAAAAGAAAGCAGGAACAGCTATACTTATATCAGATAAAACAGACTTCAAACTCAAAAAAATAAAAAGAGACCCCAATGGTCACTACATTATGATCAAGGGGACAATACTTCAAGAAGAAATAACACTCATTAACATATACTCACCTAACGAAGGAGCACCAAAATATATCAGACAACTGTTGTCCTCTCTGAAAACAAACATCAGAGAAAACACATACATAGTGGGAGACTTCAACACACCACTATCAACAATGGATAGATCAACAAGACAAAAAATAAGTAAAGAAACTAAAGCTCTAAATAAGGACCTAGAGCATTTGGGCTTAACAGACATCTATAGAACACTAAACCCCAAAAAAACAGAGTACACATTTTTCTCAAGCGCACAGGGATCATTCTCCAGGATCGATCACATACTGGGGCACAATACAAACATCAACAGATACATCAAGATTGAAATCATATCAACCATCTTTTCTGACCATGAAGGCATCAAACTAGAAATAAACCATAAAAAGAAGGCAAGGAACTTTCCTACCTCATGGAGATTAAAAACCACACTACTGGAAGACCACTGGACTAATGAGGAGATGAAAGAAGAAATTAAAAAATTCTTTGAATTGAATGACAAGGAGGACACCAATATCCTAAATGTATGGGATGCAGCAAAAGCAGTAATAAGAGGAAAATATATAGCAATAGAAGCTCACATCAAGAAACAAGAAAGAACTCAAAGAAACAACCTAATCTCGAAGCTCAAAGATCTAGAAAAAGAACAACAAAAAAACCCCAAAACCAGTAGAAGAAAAGAAATAATAAAAACCAAAGCAGAAATAAATGAAATTGAAACTAAAAAAACAATCCAAAAGATCAATGAAACCAAGAGCTGGTTCTTTGAAAAAATCAATAAAATAGACAAACCACTAGCCAGGCTCACAAAAGAAAAAAGGGAGAAAGCACAAATAAACAGGATCACAAATGAAAGAGGAGAATTCACAACAGACAGAGCAGAAATCAAAAGAATAATCAGTAACTACTATGAACAGTTGTATGGAAACAAGTTCAACAATCTAGAGGAGATGGACAAATTCCTACAACTCTACAATCACCCAAAGCTAGATAAAGAAGAAATAGAACACCTAAACAGACCAATTACAATTAGCGAAATTGAAATGGTAATCAAAAACCTCCCCAAAAACAAAAGCCCAGGACCTGATGGATTTCCAAATGAATTCTACCAAACATTCAGAGATGAATTAGTGCCTATCCTTCACAAACTCTTTCAAAAAATTGAGAAGGAAGGGACAATACCAAACACGTTCTATGAAGCCAACATTACACTAATACCAAAACCGAACAAGGACAACACAAAAAAGGAAAACTACAGGCCAATCTCCCTAATGAACACTGATGCAAAAATCCTCAATAAAATTTTAGCTATCAGAATCCAACAATGTATCCATAAGCTAATTCACCATGACCAAGTAGGATTCATTCCAGGGACACAAGGATGGTTCAATCCAAAAATCAATCAACGTTATCCAACACATCAACAAAACGAAATATAAAAACCATATGATAATATCAATAGATGCTGAGAAAGTTTTTGACAAAGTGCAACACGCATTCATGATAAAAGCCCTTGAAATTCTTGGGATACAAGGAACATAACTCAACATCATAAAGGCCATCTATGACAAGCCAACAGCCAGTATCATTCTCAATGGTGAAAAGCTGAAAGCAATTCCATTAAGATCTGGAACAAGACAAGGATGTCCACTCTCACCACTGCTTTTCAATATAATACTGGAAGTCCTAGCCAGAGCAATAAGACAAGAGAAAGACATACAAGGAGTCCAAATAGGAAAAGAAGAAGTCAAACTATCTCTATTTGCAGATGATATGATAATATACATAAAGAACCCCAAAAAATCCACAGAAAAACTAATTCAACTCATCAATCAGTTCAGTAAAGTGGCAGGATACAAAATTAACACGCAAAAGTCAGTAGCCTTCCTATACACAAACAATAAATCTGAAGAAGAAGAAATCAAAAAAACCACCCCTTTTATTATTGAAACAAAAAAAATCAAATATTTGGGAATAAATCTAACAAAAGTGGTAAAGGACCTATACAAAGAAAACTATAAAACACTGTTAAAAGAAATAGAAGAAGACACAAAGAAATGGAAAGACATCCCCTGCTCATGGATTGGAAGAATAAACATTATTAAAATGGCCATCCTACCAAAAGCAATATACAGATTCAATGCTATTCCAATCAAAATTTCAATGTCATTCTTCAAAGAAATAGAACAATTATTGCTGAAATTCATATGGAATCACAAAAAAAACCCGAATAGCCAAAGCTCTCCTGAACAAAAGAGAAGGGAATGGAGGCATCACACTCCCAGACTTCAATCTCTACTACAAAGCCATAATCATCAAAACTGCATGGTATTGGAACAAGAACAGACATACAGACCAATGGAATTGAATAGAAAATCCAGAAATAAACCCACAGATTTATGGTCAACTAATCTTTGACAAAGGAGCAAAGACTATGCATTGGAGCAAAGAAAGTTTGTTCAATAAATGGTGCTGGGAAAACTGGGTCACTACATGCAAAAGAATGAAGCTTGACCACTACCTCACACCATACACAAAAATCAACTCAAAATGGATTAAAGAACTAGACATAAGACCTGAAACCATAAAATATATAGAAGGAAATATAGGCGAAACACTATGGGATTTGCACATCAAAGACATCTTTACAGACACATCACCCAAAGCAGTGATAGTGAAGGCAAAGATAAACAGCTGGGACTACATCAAATTAAAGAGCTTCTGCACAGCAAAAGAGACAATAACAAAAACAAAGAGAAACCCCACCAACTGGGAGAACATTTTTGTACCCAACACTAATGATAAAGGACTGATCACAAAAATCTGCAAAGAGCTGATGAGACTCAGCAACAACAAAGACAATAACCTAGTCAAAAAATGGGCAGAAGAGCAAAAAAGAAACTTCTCCAGAGGAAATGCAAATGGCCAACAGGCATATGAAAAAATGTTCAACATCACTTGTAATCAGGGAAATGCAAATCAAAACTACCATGAGATACCATCTCACACCAGTGAGAATGGCACATATTAAAAAAACTAGCAACAACAAATGTTGGCGAGGGTGTGGAGAAAAAGGAACTCTTCTGCACTGTTGGTGGGAGTGCAAACTGTTCCAACCACTGTGGAGAGCTGTGTGGAGATTTCTGGACCTACTAAACATAGAGCTTCCATATGATCCAGCAATTCCACTCCTAGGTATTTACCCAAAGGACACAGAAACATCAATTCCAAAGAACACCTGCACCCCTATGTTTATAGCAGCACTATTTATAATAGCTAAGCTTTGGAAACAGCCCAAATGCCCAAAAATAGATGACTGGATCAAGAAGATGTGTACATATATACCATGGAATATTACTCAGCATTCATAAAAGATAAACACATGCAATTTGCAGCAACATGGATGGCACTGGAAGGGATCATGCTCAGCGAAATAAGCCAAAAAGAAAAAGAAAAATACCGGATGGTCTCACTCATAGCAGGAATCTAGAATACTTAAATAAGGGACCAGGAAAATGAATAACTATAAGAAAGTGAAAATCAAAATCAACAAAAACTATGAACCAGAGATACTTTTTGGGGGGTGGGGGGCGGTAGGGGAGGGATTGGGGTCAGAATGGGGGGATTGCAATTGTATGGGGAATATAAAAATAAAATTTATTATTTAAAAAAAAAGAATTAGTGAGAAATCAAGTTGTGCTCATGTGCTTGTTAGCTGCCATAACAAGTTACCAGGGCTAGGTGTCTTTAAAAAAAAAAAAGAAATAACATACATAAGAAACATTATAACTAGCAAGTAAAATAATTGTATTATTTTAGGAAGTAAAGATAACTCAGGAAGCATTAATTTGAAAAAATTAACAAATGACTCCAGTGAGACTGAAAGGATGGTGCATATGTAAGTAGGAACAGACTGCTACTGCTGCAAAAAAAAATTAAAGGAGTAATCAGAGGACAAAATTGAGTACTTGGTAATTAAAAGTATGTTTGGTACCAAAAAAAAAAGTCAGTATACAGACTACATAAGAGAATGGCTATGATTAACAGCCATGTTGGTGAGCTGGTGATAAAGTCTATGGAATCTTGCAGAACTGAGCCAAAGTATAAAAGTGGAATACATGAAAGATGAAATGCATAAGTGTGTGATATTTCTCTTATTGGAGTTCTAGAGGTAAAGAATAGAAGTAATGAAAGTAAGGAAAAATTCAATGATCTATTAGAAAACAATTTCCTTGAGACTAAGGTTAGGGACCTTCTAGGTCTTTTTTATAAGGGCACTAATCCCATTTATGAGGGTTCTGCCCTCATGATCTAATTACCTCCCAAAGGCTTCACATCCAAATACCATTATATTGGGTATTAAGATGTAATATGAATTTTGGTGTGTGTATGTGGTGGGGAGGAAGATAGGGTTACAATATTCAGACCATACTAATAGGAACAGAGAGAATGGTGTAATTAATTTTGCTTTGGGCTTCTGGGAATACTACAAAGAGGAGATGCTATTTCTTTTAAATTCTGAAGGATAAATGGGAATTTCCCATTGAGCTAGCAGAGGTAAGGCAATTCAGGCAAGGGAAACAGTATATGAACAGAAATAGAAATATCTGAAATACCTGGCAGGTTTGGAGAAATAGATTAATAGTCTACTATGATGAAATTTTCAGATATATGGTAGGAAGTGAATAAAGATGAAGTTGAAAAGATGGGAGTCACATATTATCCTGAGAAATTTACTTTATACTATATACAATTGGAAGCACTTGAAGGATTTTATGCAGCAGAGCAACATAATCACAACCTACTTAATTCTGAGTTATGATAATAAAAAGCTAGTGACTTCTGATTAGACATTCCCCTACTTACATAGATATAAAAGCTCAAGAGGAACTGGAATATCTCTATGACACTAGAAACTAGGAAAATTACACATGACCTGCTACAAAACAGGAAGAACTTCCATGAGTTAAAACTTTAAAGCCTACAGGTACATTGGTAGAAGAACCATTAAGGAAAGTATTTCAAGAAGTATCAAAAACCTGGATTTTCTTTCATTAGAATGAGAGAGCTAAAGTATTCCTCAGTAGGAGAACTGTTTGCTGGAATATTCAGTCTTTTAATGCCCTTTCCCAGGGCATTAAACTTCCTACCATTGGAAAGAAGTGAGCTGTGGAATGGCAACTCTTAAGGTTGCAGACTTTTAGTTGTGAATATAGAAATAGCCTATCCAGGAATAAATTCTAAACATTGTAGGAAGACATTAGGGTAGTGCTATCACAATATCCCTCCTTAGCATATTAGATTATTATTTTAAAGAATAATTGGCTTTTTAAACTGGAGAAATTAATGATAGTTGGCTGTTTTAAACTAGGAAGTTGGCTAACAGCTTACCACATCAAATAGGTCACCAACTTAACAGCAGTAATAAAGACTAGATCACACGATAACCCAATGGGTAGTCAAGGGAACTGAGAAATTATATATATATGAAAAGGCTACAGATTTCTTGTTTATTAATTAAGAAGCAGAAGTGGAAATAAAAGAAATTTACATCTCAGCCATGAATCTTAGTCTTATTTTTTCAAAATTATGTGGCATGAAGACAGAAAATTTAAGATTAAGGGCTAGAAGAAGAGTCTTTCCTATAAAAGGAAGCAGGTGCATACTTCAGAAAACACCCATTATGTTTGTGTTCTCAATAAACTTCATGACATTGTTTGCTCTATGAAATAAGAAATGAAATATAATAAGTTGAGTGAATAAAATGAAATTGGAGATGGTAAAGTGATAGATAGACACAGAGATTGTTAAAGAGGAAATGTTTTGAAAAGAATGTAATTTCCTTAATGATTAAGTACAGTTAAGAAACAATACAGATAAGAATTTATACTACCAGGAATTAAATCAATAACTCTGGAACTATTCTTGAAAAAATTAATTTTTCTCTCAGAAAAAAGGGGGTTAAAGGAAAGGAGATTAAATAATGAATGAGAAGATCTCAAGGGTGGAAGAGCTTCCAATATAAGAATGACTGACATATCTGATAGAGAAAAGAAAAAAGGGAAAAAATATTTAAACCTGTTAGAAAACAACTTTCCAGAACTCTAGGAACACCCCAATTATCAAAAAGACAAATCTTATACTAGGTAAAATTGATGATAAAAAAAGATTACCATAACTCACATTGAGAAAGTTTTGAATTAAAATAAAATTCTTAGTTATCTAAGATAAAAGAGAAAGAAGCCATATTGGTATTAAAATGGTTGTCTATAATTGCAGAATACAACAGAGCAATGTAGTTGCATGGAAATGAAAGGTGAAGTTTTGTGAGATAAGCATTCAGTAGCTAGGAAATCTGTGATTCATGAATGGAGAAAAAAGGAATATATGTTTTAGAATAATATGCAAGGACTTAGAATAAAACACTTTATCATTTAGTAATAATACTATAATATAGTATAGTAATAATATTATAGAGTTAAAAGATGAGTCAGACTCAGAAAAAATGTTAGCAACACCTAACATAGGCAAATAATATCAATACTGAATTCAGTATTAATATTGATATTCATTAATATCAATTAATAAATGAACAAAGAATTTGAATGAATAATTCACTGAGAAGCAAATAGAGATGATCAATATGTAAATATATTTGAATTTATTCATTAACAATAAAATTTGCAGTAGAATATCATCTTCAACCTTTATTTTAAGAAAACAAAATATGTGTTGGAATAACCATTGAAAATCGGTGTTTATATAAAAAATACTCTGGGAGAACATTCAGGATCTGGAAGATGGTGAGCGTTAATGTTAACAATTAGAAATCCAAACAATAAGAGCAAAAGTGGACAGATCACAGAGTGAAACAAAGATTTTATTAAGATTGAGAAAAAAAGAACTCCATTTAAGAAATAAAGACTAAATTACAATTTGCCTCAGCAAGAATTAGTTTAACTGTGAAAATTTCACAAAAAACATTATAAAAAGCAGTAAAATGACCAAATAGTGGAAATGGAAGATAGGCAAAGAAGGCCCAACACACACACACACACACACACCAGTAAAAATGGAGATTGGTAGGGTTCATGAGGGAAACAGAAGGACAGAACTAGTATTCGAAACTGTAACCTAAGACTTTCTGGAACTAAAAGAAAGTAAATTTGCATTTTCAATGGGCCCAGGATGTTCCTGGGATAATGGACCTGAACAATTGATTCTAAGTCATAGCTTTGTAAAATGATTTAAATTCAAACAAAAAATTCACCTGGCTTCCAGGAAAAAAAATTAAAATTTATTCATAAGATAAAGAAAGCTAGGCTGGCATCAAATTTTTTGAAAGCAACAAATAATTTTAGGAAATAAGGGACTTCAAAGAAAGGTAGTGCTAGCCTACATTTTATATTCAGCAAGCTATCCTTCATGTATCTAGGATGCAGCATAATGGTCCTCAACTGAGTCAGTCCCTCTCCACACCTCACAAGACACTTCTCAATGTCTGGAGATCTTTTCTGTTATTGTGAGTCAGGGTTGGAGTGCTACTGGTATTGAGTAGGTAATGATCAGGAAAGCTGCTAACTATCCTACTCTATGCACAACAGCCTTACATAGCAAAGAACTATTGAGCCCAAAATGATAATAGTTTGGAGGCTGAGAAACCCTGCCATAGAGGAAGTATTTTAAACATGCATAATTCAGAAAACATTGTATACTTGCACTCATTGTGAAGAATCTTTTTGAAGATGAACTTCAGCTGACCAAGAGAAAACTGGGAAAATTTTGACAAAAGTGCTAATGGCAAATATTTGATGTATTTAATTGTGGAAGTAAGACTAAAACAAGGGGGGGTGACATGTGTAAAAGAGTAGTTTATGAATGTTATATGTTATGATAAGGTTGAAAATTTCAACCTAATCTAATCTCATAATAGAAAGAAGCCCCAAAGCTTAAACTGAATGCAAACAGAGACAAATGAATCTGTTTGTTTTGCAGATGTGAGACATAATCAGCTTCAGAGAAAATAATAACACAAATAACTTTTGAGTGTAGTACTTTTACTATATACCATCGATTTCAGGAACAACTGAACTTCAAATTAATCTTGATTTTTTTTAGATTTAGGTTTTTTATAGTATATGGGTATATAATATTGAACCCTTATCTGTGTGATACAGAGATGTGCAAATGAATTAAGTATGTTGACATTTTGGGAATCAGGGTTCTCACTGAGGAGTGGGTGCAAGCAAGGGTTAGATTGAAATTTGAGGAAATATTAATTCAATTCATGATTTATAATATAAACATGATTTATAAAATGTAAATATAAACATTTCATAGCTTTGTCAACTGAAATGATCTAAAAACAGTAACATCTCAGTGACAATGAACAAGCCTAGGACTTTGGTCTTAGATCCACTCCGCACCAAAGAGAACCAAGACTCCTTGGACAAAGTGTGAGTTCCCTGACAGGGACAGGAAAGATTCCAGAATTTAGGCCATCTTGTGCCGGAAGTAAGCAAGTACTAAAAAAATATTTTATAGGACTTATCAAGAGAACATATGAGCCTACTTAATGGTGGTTCCACTGGCCAGATGTGGGAATATTTGAGCATCAAAATAAGTAAAAGTTATGTATTATAAAATTTGAATAAACAGTAATCCATTAATCTACACTGGTAATAAACAAGTGAATGGGAGACAGAAAGACAGCAAGATAGCTAGTTAGCTAGATAAATACATTTTAATGCCAACTGGTAATTGTGAAGGGAGTTTTAGAGTTGGAAAATCACTGTTTTGAAATAATTATCTCAAAGATTTATTCAGACAGTCATTGCTATGGATAGTGTATCTAGGAGATGAAAGTCTATGATGAACGGAATATTTGCATGATCTGAAAGTGTCTCCCTTAAGAGAATTATTATTTACAAGTGGATAATAGTAATTATAGAGAGAAACCAGACAACACTTACATTAGATGAGAAAAATAAAATCACCAATGAGGGGGCATCATGTGTCTCTACATGCAAGCTTCTGAGAACACATCACTTTAACAGTACTCTGATTAGGAATTTATAGTGTGAATCTAATCATAAGGAAACATCAGACCAACCCAAATTGAGGGACATTCTAAAAAATAACCTGCCATGTTTTACAAAAAGGTCTAAGTCATGAAAAGTAATAGATGGCTAAGGAGTGTTTACAGATTGAAGGATACTAAAGTCATGACAATTCAATGCAAAACTTGATTCTGGACTGGATCATCGACTGGGGAAGGAATGTTATGGAGGACATTATTGAGAAAATTGACAAAACTGAAGTATAATCAGTGAAGTAGATGAAAGTGTTATATCAATGTTAAAATTCTTAAACTTGATGCATGTGCTACAGTTACATAAAGGAATAGCCTTGTTTTTAGATAAGAGACAGTGTGTTGCAGAATAAACTGGTATTATATATGCAAACTATTTTGATATCAGAAAGAATGAGAAAAGAGAGAAGAAGGAATGATAAAATTAACGTGGCAAAATGTTAACAATTGTTCAATCTTGTTAAAGGGTATTTGGGGGCTTCCTTGGTACAGGGGTTAAAGACACAGTGTTATCAAGCTATTGCCAGCCACTGCTACATGAGTTCTATCTCAGGCTGGCCTGGGAGCTAAGCCACATGGCACAGCAGACCTCTCCTGTCTCACCCACTGCTCCCCTCAGCAGTGTATTGCAGTCAGTCTGCCTGTTCTACCCCCCACTCTGTCTCTGGTGAATCCTCTCAACTCCCACCCCAGCACCTCTGTCCTAAACCCCAGATCTTCTGTGCATAAATAAATAAAATATTAAAAAAGTTATTTGGGGGTTCTCTGCATTAAACTTGCAAATGTTACAT
This sequence comes from Talpa occidentalis, assembly GCF_014898055.3. Taxonomy (NCBI): domain Eukaryota; kingdom Metazoa; phylum Chordata; class Mammalia; order Eulipotyphla; family Talpidae; genus Talpa; species Talpa occidentalis. The sequence goes on along the minus strand of NW_023601212.1, from coordinate 88,373,899 downwards.
ATTAATAAATTTAATGTTTCAAAATTAAAAAGTTAAAAATAGTTATAGGTGAAAGTACAAATTACAACAGGTCTTTAGTTCTTTAAATTAGGAAGCACATGTACTAATTGGCACAGAAATTTTATTGTCTATATATTTATATATACAGAATACATATATACATTCACATATACATGCAATATATATTTGTGCGCATTTATATGTATACGTACACTCCCAAATGGGAAATAACCTACATGCCCATCAGTGGAATATTTAATATGTTATGGTAGATGAATTTCTATGTAATACTCTGTAGTTATAAATAGGAATGGGATCAATGATTTATGTGTACTGATAAGAAAAGTCTCCTAAATCTTGGTGACAAAATGAATTCGGTAAATAATATTATTTATTGTATCATCCAATTTTTATCTACTATAGAAAAAAAGAAGACCAATGCCTATCAAACTGTTAACAATTGTTACTTAGGGCAAGTCTATATTTTGAGATAGATTAGTTTTTGAAAGAGTATTTGTAAGTCCATATGTTTCAAGTCCAAAGTAACTAAGATAGATTTAAATTTGTGAGCTTCATTGCATTTCTGCCTAACAGGAATCTGAATCAATTTCTTTGAAGCTTGAAAAACAGACATTCTTCTCTCTCTTACACATATATTTTCTAGCAGATTTATTTTCCTCAAATAGATAAATTTTGTCTTCCTTGGAAATCTGTTAGGGCAGGTATTTTTCTCTTCCTGCATAATCTTTGAGAGTGCCGTTCATTATTCTTGAACAGTTTGAAGTCCACATATGGTAGATTGCCACTCACCCTGATGGTGTGCTGACTCAGATATGCCTTCAACCATGGTGGGAATCATCTGGGAGACAAAAGAGTCATCAGCAGCCTTTTAAGGCTTGCCGAGTCCTTAAATTCCCTGTATCAAGTCCCGGCATCAAGTCCACAAGTAACACTTGGTCGATGGACATCTGACTCTCTTCTCTCACTCAAAGTTTTTCTTACTTCTTGATGAATGGGTTTGATTTCATAAACAGGGTTCTCTTCTCATCTTGCACAATTCATTTTTACTTCAAAATCATTCACACTCTCAACTAATTCATGCAGTGCACATGTGCCACCTTATTCTCTTGCCTCTCATTTCCAGAAATCTCATATTTTTCCTTTTTAATCATGTGTCCTTTCTTAGTAACTTTTTTCAATATCCTTACTGCTTTTTCACTTATCAGATATGATGGTTTCAATAATATTTGTGAAGTATCTAAACACGAGGCAGAAGCATGGCAAATACAGGGTAGCTGGAACAGCACCAAAACATGAAGACCAGGGGAAATGATCATATTATCTGTCAGCAGTAGACTGAATGCAGTTTGACTTTGAAAAGTAGCTTTCATTATATCTATGAGAATTTGTAAGTTCAATATTTGTTAATAGAGGAATTTCCAATTACATCTGTGTTCTTGGATTTATTTTTTTGCTAAATTTACTACTATGTGTTCATATTTTATTTTCTAATTACAAAAACAGAAAATAATAGGAAAGGAAGATAGCTTGTAATTGTGTTATCTACTCGCAGGCAGAATTGTATTTCTGCACATTTTTATTTCTGATGAAAAATATTTTTCTGTAGTTTATTTGTTCATTGTGTTCTAAGCATGGTTTGAGAGACCTTTGTGTCGAGAAAAGTACTTCACTCTTGTTTTTTACAAAAAAGCCATATGACTTAATTGGGAGCCCTGCAAAGTTCTGCCCCCAGTTAGTTAGAAGCCCATCCTCATGGAAAGCTATACTCTGGAAAACCAAGAGTCAAATCACAGTATCTGAAATAGAAGGACTCTAAAAGGACACATATGAATAATTCTTCAATGACTCATGTAGCATGCATTAAGGATTAGTGATTATATAAATATAAGTTGAAAACATATGTAAATATAAAAGAAGATATATAGTTGAAAATTTTGATTCAGCAGTGATAGTAAATCTAAAATCCCCAAGTTTATACCAGGGCTTAGGTGAGGGAAAGGTTGAGAGGAGCTCAGACTAAAAGTTGGATCATGTATTTTATTTTATTTTAATTTTTTTTATGAGATAGCAGTTCTTTTTTTTTTAGGTTTATTTATTTATTTATACAAAAACCAGGGTACAGGCCAGATACGTGGGAGGGTGAGAGGATTCACCAGAGACAGAGTGGGGAACAGAACAGGCAGACTGGCGAAATACACTGCTGAGGGGAGCAGCAGGAGAGACAGGAGAGGTCTGCTGCACCATGTGGGACCCTCGCAGGCTGGCCAGGATCGAACCGGTGCTGCAGAGACTGTGGACAGCTTTACAACGCTGCGCTCAATCGCCTGCGCCACCAGGGGAGGCCCGGATCATGTATTTTATATGGGAGGTGTGATGGTTCATTTGATGTTTCAACTTTGCTGGGTCACAAGGTACCAGGCGTTTGGTCAAACTTGAGTCTCTGGATGAGATTAACATTTGAATCTATAGACTGAGTAAAACAGATCACCCTCCCTAATGTGGGCCTATTCCAACCTTTTGGCAGCCTGAATAGAACAGAAGGGTTGGCCTTTCCTCATGGAAGGGGGAATTTTTAAGTAGAAAATTTAAAAACATAGGCAAATTTATCCATCTTTTTCTTTATGGTGTGTGTGTGTGGTTGGTTGGTTTGTTTTTTGGTATTGCATCAATGACATTCTTTCCTATCTAGATGAAAAAGAATCTCCTGAATTTTCTTACAAGATTATTACATTCTTCTTTTCATACTTAGGTTTTTAATCTGCCTATCCCCTCTTTTGGGTATGGTGGTAAGGGAGAGACCCAGTTTTTCCCCTCTGAATAACCAATGGCTTCTTCGACAGCCCATTCTTTCTCCCACTTCTTTGTTAAAGCCCAGTTTTCCACACATGTGCTCTGTTTCTGGGGTTTCTATTCTCTTCCATTGATTTGTTTACCACCCTCTGGGCCAAAAGCATATTGTTCTAATTGCTGTAACTTTATAATATTTTTCTTCTACTTTACAGTGTAGATCATCATTTTTTCCCTGTTCTTCATCATCTGGGGCATCCTTGACCCTTTCTCCCTGTGCAGAAGAATAAACAAAGTTCTCTGCTGTGTTTTAGATTTTGAGATTGTCAGCGGGATTTTAATATTAATTGTTACAGGGGGGATAAAGCAGACCCAAGCTGCTGTTGAAAGACCTCAAATAATGCTAAGATTTTTGTAAAATGGGCAACAAAGAATTCAGTTTAGGGGAGTACCCATAAGTCCATACTGATATAAACAAGTGGTTGAGTAAACAAACAAATGGAAGAAAAGGGACACATCTTTCTTAATAAAAATTCCCATGAATAAATGTAAAAAAACCACGAGAAATAGAAAATCACTGTTAGACCATCACTGTTGCAGATAAGACCCACTAGTGAATGACAAAATTAGTGAATAGAACTTTAACAAGAAAAAGAATAGTTGCATAACCTCAAATAACACCCCCCAAATATTTATTATTAGAGTGGTTTTAACACATGTCCACTCTAAAAGGTGAAATACTAATGTTCTTTTGAGTATGGCTAGACTGTCACTACTTCTAAAACATACAGTCTGAAAAGAGAAAGAAAATAATTTTAGAGTGGCGGAATCTAGCCAATGCCACCTTAATCTTGTGATTAAGGTTAATATCATCAATAAGTCATGTTGGTGTCATGCATCCCTGATTGGATGTGATGAGAAGGGCACTTCACTTCTGTGGTCTTCTTTCCCCTAACCTATAACCCCAATGTAATCATGAGAAAAATATCAGACAAATCAGAAACTGAGGGACAATCTACAAAATAACTGTCAAGGGCACTTCAAGTATCAAGGTTTTGAAAGGTAAGGAAAGACTGAGAAAATGCATAGTGTTGGTTTGAAACTTCGGGAATTCCTCAGGGGAGATCTGAAATTGGCTTCCATACACAGAGAGCAAGGAGACTGAAGAAAGCAAGAGACCACTCCAGAGTGATAGTTGGCAATAATAATAAGCAAGGGACTACATACAAGTCTTGTTTTAGCTGCCACAAAATGTGAATTCCTGTACCTGCTCAACAGACATTCATGAAGTAACCTAGTTAGAAATCTGTCTATTCGCATGCACAAAAACATAGGGAGCATAATCTTAGTGTGAAAGATTTTTAATAGAATTGGAGCGCATAGAGAGAGATAACAAAGGACAGTCCTAATAAAACTCCAAAAATTACCCATCTTGTCATGGGCAAATGTCCAGACAAACAGGCTCTACCTGAACGGGGCTGCTGAGGCCTGAATGCTTCCACAAGTCTAAGGTAATTTCTGGCAAGGTGTCATAAGAAAGGGGTTAGACAAAAAGCTGGGAAGTAAGGAGAGAATCCACACACAAAATGTGCCACATAATCCACCGTGAAGTCAAAATAATGGCTGTCATTGTCTCTGCCGAAGACCATATGTCTCTCACCTGCATATCTCTTCCAAGTACCTCTACCAAGAGTCTCTACATGTCTCTCCTCTGCATGGTTCCTCCAAGTCTGCTTCTTCATTCTACCTTCATTTATAGATCCATGTCGCTGCTTCCCAGCTGCCCCCCCTCGACCCCCCATTCAGGAAGTCTGGTTCATGGCCTGCTGCTTGTAATCCTAAACATGTAAGTGGAGGTAGGGAAAATGGTGCCTGTTCTATGCTCCTCCTCATTTTCATAGAAATACCTCTGTAACAACCTGAATGGGTTTCAGTCATTTATATAGCCCAGATGGTGCCAATAACACACTGTATCAAGGGTGCATTCTGGGAATGGTTCCCCTTGCAGGAATGGTAGGTGGAATGTACAGCCCAAGGGAAGGGAGCAGTGTGGAGCCTCTGATTGTGTTCCTCTCCTTCTAGCTCTCCTGTCAACTGGAGATCACTTCTTTTTTTTTGTTAATTTTTTAAATAATTTTTTTGCATAGAAGAATTGGGATATAGGCTAGAGGTATGTGTGTGTGTGGTGGGGGGGGGCAGAGACAGAGTGGGAAGCAGAACAAGCAGATCTGAAATACTAATACTTAATATTAAAATACACTGTTGAGGGGAGCAGTGGGTAAGACAGGAGAGGTCTGCTGAGCCATGTGGGTTGGCTTCCTGGCCAAGGATCAAACTCAGGCCATAGAGGTGATAGCACTGAGGCTTAACCCACCAGGGAGGTGCCCTGGAGGTCACTTCTGGATGACCACCTCCAACACACAGATCAGAGGAGATTAAGAAGACAGGATGATGAAACACAACAAAATTGGGTACTAGAATATGAAAAGGACATTAGTGGAAAATATCAGTGAAATACAAAAATAGTGTGTGGTTTAGTTGTTTGTATATGGTAGCAAGTTTAATTACTTAGTTTTGACACATACACATGGATTTGTAAGATGTTAGCATTGGGGGAGACTGGATGAAGAATATAAGGGAACTCTTCTATCTTGACAATCATCTGTAATTCTAAAATTATTTCAAAATAAAAATTAAAAGAAACAGTGAGTTAATTGTAAATGAGTGCACTGAAATGAATACCAAGTACATTTAATGAATAATCACTACCTCCTTCTACATTAGTCACATTTTATGACTTCTCATAATTATGGAAAATGTATTTTGCACATTTCAACATCTATGCACATATACATTTTTACTTTTCAGATTGGTAAAGACATAATTCTGCTCTAAAAATAACTTCCCAGCAAGAGACTTCTCCTTTCTTTATAAGGAAGAACAGGGAAACACCAGGGTCAAACTTGTCACCTAAAATGGAGATCAGATCATTAGTTACATTTATTTCTACCTGCAATATTCCTTCCTAAAAGCTTCATCTGAGCTTCATATTAACAAACCTGAGCCCCTTGATTAGTTCACGAGATTGTCATTTCAACTTTCTTATCAGAAAGTGAAAAGAATTTATATTCTAGTGCCTGAATAAACAAAGTACTTGTGGGCTAAGAAACTTTAATCTTTTCCTTTAATTAAACTTTCACTTCTTAAAGGGAAAGTAATTTTTCTGCTTATATTTTCTTTTTTCAAAGAGGGGTGGATATTACTTTACTTCTATATTCCCATGTAAAATTTAGAATCAACTTATCAACATATACACAATTCATACCTCTGTTGGGGTTTTGTATGGAATATATTGATTAAATGAAGAGAATTTTATATTTGCAACCATGAGTTTTTAATTCAAAATAATGAAGAATGCAGAAATATTTTGTTTGTTCATATCTTACTGTGCATGTTATGAGTTGAATCTCATCTCCCCAAAAGATGTTGAAGTCCTAACCCCAGCATTGGCGATTGGAAACTTATTTGGAAATAAGTCCTTTGTAGAGTGAATCAAGTTAAGAGGAAGTTATTAGGGTGGGCCCTAGACCAATATGGCTAGTGTCTTTGTAAGAAGAGGGAGGTGTCATGTCATGTGAAGACAGGGACACACGGGGAGAATGTCATGGGAAAACAGAAGATGAGACTGGAAGGATGCCACTACAGGCACTTCAATTCCAGGACTGAGGGTCACCTCCAGAAGGGAAAAAGTAAGGAAGGATCCTACCCAGAGTATTGGAGGGAGCACAGCCCTACTGATACCTTGAACTTCTAGATTCCAGAACTGTGAGATAATCAATTTCTGCACTAAGTCATACAATTTGTGGTACTTTGTTATTGGCAAACTTAGGAAACTGATACTATGTCTTCCAAAGAGTTATATAATTTTATCCATTAAAAGACTTTCTTGCCTCTTATTAAGTATATATCTAGATATGTAATGGGCTTGATTGTAGTTTGATTAGGATTTTCTTTCAAAATTATGTTTTCTTAGGGTATCCTAATTGTATCTAAGAATGCTATTACTCTGTATTTTGAATTTTATTCAGCAGTCTTGCCAAACTCTGTTCGTAGATTTTCATAGGTTTCTTTTGCCAACAAACATAGTTGGCAAATAGTAATTTATTATTTTCTTCTCAACTCTCATGTCTGTTCTTACTCTTTCTTGTCTTAGAGCATTAACTGTAACTCCAGTTTAATGCTGCATAGAACCTGTAATGGAAGGCACACTTGCCTTTCTCCTGACTTTAAAGGGTTCATTTCTAATATCTTGCCATGTTTCATTGTAATGTTTGCTGTAGGTATTTTGCAGATACCCTTTTCCTTTTAGGGAAGTTGCATTCAATTTCGTTTTCTAAATGTATTTATAACAAATGAAGTAGGTGAGATGCTACACATACTAAAAATACTCTTCAGATTTACCTGGCTTAATTCAGTTTTGCCTTTATATATGGACTTAAATGTCACATCCTTTCTTGCTTGTTGCTTCAGTGCCCCAACAATGCACTCCATAGCACTCTATCTTTTCTCTCATTTGGTACTTACCTCAGCTTATTAAACTTGCTTATGTGATTGCTTCTGCCTTCATGACAAACAAGAATCTTTTTTTTCCATCTCACTTTTTTATACTTTCTGTCTAAGCTAAGGCCCAGAATATATTAGTTGCTTCAAAATGACACTTGCAAGAATGAATAAATGAATGAAACAAAGAGAGCACAAAATTATGGAATTGAACAAAGCAGAAATAGATGTCAAAATACTTATTCAGAGAAAGATTTGTACAGGGTTTACATCCATAAAATTACAGATGTAATAAGGGATCAAGCAGAAGATTGGAATAAATGGAGGTTTGTTTTCTGTATTTCTGGATGAGAAAATTCCAACATTGTGGGTTTGATATGTAACCAAGTTTCAAGCAATTGGTAAATAACTAGTGCTAAAAAAGTAAAGACAAATAATGAAGTTAAATCACTGTGTGAAACTGTATACCAAAATAAATTTCAGATGGTTTAAACATTTAAGTGTAGAAAATAAACCAAAAATGTGCTAGAAGAAAGTGTAGATGAACATTTACATGCTTTGTGGAATACCTTTTCCCACCAAAGGTAAAAGCTACAAATGAAATCATTGAGAGATTAATTATATAATAATGAAAAATGTAATTAAAACCCCTAAAAGCAATTTATTTGTAAATACAAGCTGGTAACCCAATAATTGAAAGATATGTGATAAAGATCTGATATCCTCAATATATGAGATTTTTATGAATCAGAAATAGCAACTAAGCAATAGAAAATGGGTGAAAATAAACACTTGCAAATCATGAAAGCTAAATGTCTTAGTCAGCTGGAATTATAGACCATCGACTGGGCAGCTTAAGCAACAGAAATTTATTTTCTCATATTCCTGTGGCATGGAAGTCTGAGACCAGGCTGTCTGATGGTCAGGTTTTGGTGACAACTCTCTTCCTGGCTTGCAGATGGCCAGCTTGTCACTGAGTCTTCAGATGTCAGGGTGCATGCGTGTATGTGAGGTAAGAATGTGCGCATGTGCTAGGTTATCATTTTTATAAGACCACAGTTCTATTCCATTAGGGTTCCATCATTATGACCTCACTTTAACCTTGATTACTTCCTAAAAGCTTTATCTCTAGATACAGTCACATTGGTGGGCTGGGCTTTGATAGGAAATTTGGGGAGATACAATTCAGCCCATAGCACATAAAAATAAATGAATGGCTCTATTTTTATCATTTCTATTCTTCCTGGCATCACTTTCTTTCTCTTTTTCTAGCTTCTTGAGTTGAACATGTAGTTCACTTGTTTTAACATACTCTCTTTTTGGGTACTGAAGATACAATCTTACCTTTAAGTATTGGTGAATTTCTCCATTCCCCCCTGCCCCCCCCCCCCCCCACACACACAATTTGGTCATGTAGCGCTTTCAGCTCTAAGTATTTCCTGATTTTCCATGTGAGATTATTTTTAATGCAAGATCCTATATGTTCATGGCACCTATTATTATTATTTAATCTTTTGCTCTCTTTTTAAGTATATAACTTTTCTCTTTGTCACCATGTTGCTTTTGTATGGTGCTCTACCAGATTTATATAGATACACTTTTAAATGACAGGTAAAAGACAAAATGGGGAAATATTTTTGCTATGTATCAGATAAGGATTCTGTCTCATAACAATACCGTTGGGACAGTGTAGACTTCAAATCTGTCATTCATCCAACTTTGTGAAAGGTAATTCTAATATGGATTACGAAAGTTGTTTTGGGTGCCTCCCTGGTGGTGCAAGAGGCTAATCATAGCACTGTAAATGATCCCCAGCTGGCCAGAGAGCTACCCACATGGCACAGCAGAACTCTCCTGTCTTGCCCACTGTTCCCCTCAGCAGTGTATCTCAGTCAGTCTGCCTCTGTCTCTGGTGAATCCTCTCAGCTACCCCCTCCCTGCACCTCTGGTCTGTTCCCCAGTTCTCGTATGCATAAATAAATAAATCTTTTTAAAAAAGTTGTTTTGGTCAACAGCAGAGAAAAGTAATAGTACGTGTGCTTTAAATAGCCAGATAGTCTAAGTTGTATTTTATTAACCACCATGACTCAAGTGTCAGGAATTGAAAACAACCAAAGTTTATCTCTCAATCATGCTATATTTCCTCAGGGGTAGGATCTGTATTATCTATGCTCAGTGTGGAGGATTGACAAGTTGGCAGCAAAGACCAGCTCAATCCCTTCCTTGCTCAATTGCCAGCAAGGAAGAACACACCCACTGGTAAATTTCCCACTGTCTGTCAAATCATCTACCTGGTGGGGACACTCTCACTTCTGTTTATGTCTCATTGATCAGAGAGTCATAGGGTCACAGCTAACTTTAAGTAGCCAAGAAAATTAACTTTAAGCAGCCAAGAAAATACCTGCTACTGTCCTTTCAAAGCCTATTTTTGCCTTTGTTGAATTTTAAAAATTTCCTTCAGTGGGTTATCATAAATCCTGCTAGTCAATATCTTTAATAAAAAGCCAAAACAAATTGAAATTAACCAGAAGTAGTTTTTATTACTTAAAAAACTTTTAAAAAAAGAAGGTATTACATTTGTCGTTATAAATGCTACTGAGTAGCTTAGGAAAGTGAACTTCAGCTTACACATTAGGTTGGTTTTGAAGAAAGGGTACACACATACTTTTCAAGGGTAAGATTTTAATGGGAAATGAAGCAGGGCATGGCCTGAGCCAATATGTAGGTTCAAATAATTATTGGGGGGGGGGCCTCCCTGATGGCCTAGGGGTTAAGTCTCAGTGCCACCACCACGATGGCCTGAGTTCACATGGCGCAGTGACCTACCTCTCTTTCGCCCGCTGCTCCCCTGAGCAGTGTATTTCAGTAGCACTACCTGTTCTGTTCCCCACTCTGTCTCTGGGGAATCCTCTTACCCCCACACCTCTGGCCTGCACCCCAGTTCTTTGATGCAAAAATGAATTTAAAAAAATCTAACCAAAAAACCAAATAATTATTGGTAATCACCCCATGTCAGGCTGGGAGCCAAGTCTCTTTACATATGCTAGCTAAGTCAATTTAATTCCTTATAAAAAATAAGGTGAGTCTTATTATCCATAATTTATATATTCAGAAACTGAGGCTCAAGGAGATGAAATGACCTGTCCGAAAGCCACTTAGCTAGCAAATGACAGGTTTGATTTAACTCTATCATCTGATCAGACAGGAATGGAACCAAATAATGCAATGTGCATGTTTGGCTAGCATGCACTGTTTGGTTTGGCAGGGATGTGAGCTCCACGGAAGGTGGAGGGGCCCGTGAGTGCTAAAGGAAAGAGGTTACAGTTGATGAGTTAAGCTGTGAGAGGAAGGGTTCTGAGCCAGGCAGGGCATTAGTAGAGCCAAGCCTCAGAAACATTGATCTGCTATTGTTGTCTTGGATGAATAGAAATGAGGCTTGCTGGAGGCCTGGAGACCCGTTGGAGGAATATTGTAAAAACTCAGTTAGGCCTGAATAAGCATGGGTGTTGGCAGTGGAAACAGAGAGATGCATTCTCTCTGGTCTCCAGCCCCACTGGGAATTGGTGGGGGGGTCTGAGTTCTCCTTACGTGGCTCCTCCATCTCAGTACAGGTTCCTCAAGAATTTGTTCCCAGTAAAAGCCTGGATGAAGAGTAGAGGGGAAAAAAAAAATAGGTGTGGCTAAGTGAACCTTCTACAATGCTCTCTTTAAAAAAAGAAATCACCCCTTCCTCAACTGTTGTGGGATCTGAGATTTCACCATTCAGTCTCCATTCTTTTGAGAATCTCTTATTTGGGGACCAACGGGGGAGAAGGGATACTGCCAGGTTTCCTTTATCAGTGTTGACGCAAATAACATAAATGCCTTGGGGGCAGTCCAGTGGGTACATGAAGATTGGGGCTCACATGCTCCATCTAAGGGGATAGCAGCTTCTCAATCTGCCAAGATGCCTTGAGTTGCTGGATCTGTGATATATTAATAGAGACCCCATAGCCAGATTAAGGAAGGGAGAAGCCCTCAATCTTAAAATATTCCACCCAGTTTGAAAGTCATTTTGCTGGTCACATTGGGGCTCCCCATTTGCCACCTCTAGGTTAAATTTTAATACCATTTTGTCAAAATCTTTTTAAATATGGAGCATAGTTTTAGTAAAGATCCTAAGCAGGTTCATTTGGATTGCTGAGAGGGTGGATGATGTTTGGTTGTGATGCAGGGAGCCTCTGGGCCACGTGCTGTGCATCCTGCTGCCTGGACCTGGAAAGAGGGGTGACTATGGTAGTGTTGCTATTTTTCTGCAGCGTGGGGCTGGGGGCTGAGCCTCCAGAGCAGGGCTTGGAGAGGAAGAAGGCACCGGCAGAGCTTGTGTTTCTCTCAGCTCCAGTTGGCCCCTGCCATTAACATTACAGTAATGCAGTTGTGTGGTGTGTGAAAAAGCATCCCTAGTTACACAGAATGATTTACAGGACACCAGACTCTGCATTTCAGAGGTCTCCAGTGTACCATAAAAAATATATTATAAAGGAATAATCTTTATCTGAACTAAAGCTGCAGTGAAGGAAACTCATGTCCAGCTGAGAGCAGCAGTGAGCTTTTGTTCACTCAGGGAAAAGTCCGCGTTCTTCATCTTATTTGATTAACAACCTCCCTCCGCCCCACCCTGGCAGTATGTATCTCGTTAATATTTAGACATTATATACCTTTCCTTTCAACTGTTGTTCCCGTTAGGTGATCAAACAAAACCGAGATGCCAACCACATCAGCCCAAGAGAAGAAAGCTACGGGTAACAGGGGGAATGGGGTTCTCTGGAACCAGCCCCAGATGAGCAGGACCAGCTCCTGACCCTGGAAGCAGATTTCCTCGAGTGTCTCAGTGGATGATGGGGTCTCTCTGCCTCCCCTTCCAGCTTCCCACTCTCCCCGCCTCCCCGAGCAAAAGGCAAAGGGAAGCAGAGTCTAGTTTTGAATCTCCCAAAGCCTTCTGATGTCGATCACTTCCTCCCAGGAGAGGGAGGCGAGGGGTGGAAATCTCTCTGCAAAGAAAATACACTTAAAAAAATTAAATGAAGCAGTCACAGGCACCCCGCACCCTGCCTGCCGCTGCTTATTCCGCGTTTAGAGGGACGGTGGTGTGAGTCTGTTCCAGTCCAGCCCTGTAGTGCCAAGCCCCCAGGGGCGCGGAGGGAGGTGTGTGCCCGCGGCTGACCCAGGGAGAGCGGGGCACAGCCTCAGCCTTCGGAGCAGAGAGCGCAGCCACCCCGCGGCGGCGGGCCCGAGGCTGGGGCGGGGAGCCCAGGGGGGTTCGTGTCCGAGCTCCACCCTTCAGGCGCCTCGCGCTAAGAGGGCGAGACTGGGAAGATGGGAGTTGGAAAGGGAAAGGTGTTGAGGAGAAGAAATCACTCCTGGGCCACAGGCAGGCGGCTGGCCAGGGCGAGAGGAGGGCGGGCGGCCCTGGGCCGAGTTTGCCGGGTGTCCCAGAGGAACAGGGGGCGGCCGAGCGCGGCGCCCGGGAGCGCCCCGCTGCCCGGTGCGCGGCGCCCGGGCGGGCCGGCACGCGCGGGCCGGGAAAGTGCTTGGAGAGGGCCGGGCGCGCCCTCGCAGGCTCCCGGGGCGGGGAGCGCCTCCCGAGCCGGCGCGGGGCGCGGAGGGGCCGGTCTCCGCTTCCCGGGCGCCCCAGCCCGGCGCACGCCCCCGCCCCGCGCCCCCCCGCCGGCGCGCGCGAGGCGCTCCCCCTCCCCCGGCGGCGGGGCGCGCGCCCGGCCCTGCTCCTCCTCCTCCCCGCGCGCCCCGCTCCGCTCTCCGGCAGAAAGTTAGCAGCGGGGAAGGAACTCGGGGCTGCAACCGCGCGCGGCGGCGGCGGCCGAGGCTGGAGCGGAGCCGCGGCGGCGCGGGGAAGCGGGGGCGCCGCGGACGGACGGAGCAGGTGCGGCCGGCGGGCCCGCGCGCCCCCCTCGGGCCCCTCGCCCGCGGCCGCGGGGGAGGCGGGGGCCGCCCGGGCGCCGCGGGGGCGGGAGGGGCCATGCGGCCGGGCTCCCCCGCGGCGCGGCGGGACGGCGGCCAGGCCCGGGGGCGCGGCGGCGTCGCCTCATGCAGCCGGGGCCGCTGGGCAGCGGCGGCGGCGGCGGCGGCGGGGGCGGCGGCTGAAACCATGTCCGGGCAGCGCCGGGGGCCGCCGCCGCCGCGAGCCCCGCGCCGCGATGGCCCCGAGGCCCGCAGCCCCGCCGCCCGCGCCCCCGCCGCCGCCCCCGGCCGCGCCGCCGCCGCCCGGCGCCTCCGCTAAGGGCCCGCCGGCGCGCAAGCTGCTGTTCATGTGCACCGTGTCCCTGTCCGTCACCTACCTGTGCTACAGCCTCCTGGGCGGCGCGGGCTCCCTGCAGTTCCCGCTGGCGCTGCAGGAGCCGCCGGGCGCCGCCGCCGCGCCCCCGCCGAGCCCGCCGCCGCCCTCCCCGCCGCCCCCCGCCGCGCGCCCCGGCGCCCCCTCGCCGCCGCCCGCGCCGCCGCCGCCGGACAACGCGAGCCGCGGGGAGCCGCCCGCGCCCCCCGCGCCCCCCGCGCCCCCCGGGCCGCCCCCGCGCCCGGCCCGGACGGCTGGGGGCTGGCGAGCGGCGGCGGCGCCCGGGACGCCCCCGGAGACATGGCCAGGGCGCGGGGCGCGCCGCCCGAGAGGGACGCGCCGGAGTCCAGCACCGCCGGCGAGGACCTGGCGGGCCGGAGGGCGGCCAACGCCAGCGGCGAGAGGGGCGCCGCCGCGAGCACCCCCGACTACGGGGAGAAGAAGCTGCCGCAGGCGCTCATCATCGGGGTCAAGAAAGGGGGGACCCGCGCGCTGCTGGAGGCCATCCGCGTGCACCCCGACGTGCGGGCGGTGGGCGTCGAGCCGCACTTCTTCGACAGGAACTACGAGAAGGGGCTGGAGTGGTACAGGTAGGCGCGCGGGCCCGGGGGGAGACGCGGGGACCCGGGGAGACGCGCGCCTTCCCCGGCCCCGCGCATCCGGCGCCGCCGCCCGAGGGCCCGAACCCCGGGGGCGCCGCTGACCCCGCGGGGCTGCTCGGAGAGCCGCGGGGGGGCCGGGGACCCGCCGAGGGGCACTTTAAGGCGGGCGAGGGGAGCCAGTGCCGCCCCGCCCCGCCCGCCTCGGGCGCCCGGTCCGCGGAGACGCTCCGGGAATCTGTCCCGCTCGGAGCCGGGGAATCCCCGCCAGCCCCAGGGCTGGTCCCGACCCTGCCCTCGCGGGGCTCTGCGCCTCTGTGTTGGGGACGCCGAGGAAAGAATCTGGAGAGCGAGATGGATTCCGGGGCTTTGAGATCCCCTGGAATCTCTCAAACTCGCCCTCGAACGCATTTGCGTGGCTGAAATCCAACTTTAGTATTTTCAGGTTAGAGCAAAACGAGTAGGGAACAGTTAAAATGATGATGGCGAGTTTTGGCTTTCTAGTAAAGACCGAGCATGTTCCCCATCTCCAGAACTTTCTGTCTCCCTTGGCGAACGAGCTCTGGGTTGATCTGGCACCAGGAGCATCCTGTCTGCCTGACAGTTGGTGCTCTCGGGTGTGCCTGCCCTGCACCCGTGCCCCTTCTAACCCCCGCCTCCTTCGCAACAGATTGGAGCTTCTGTCTTGTGAGATGTTCCTCTCCTTCCTTTTCCACCGGCTGTCAGCGGTGTTAGAAAGGGGGAGAGAGGAGTAGAAAGTTAAGTGCAGGTAAAATAAATTAATAATCCAGCCTTCTTGCCAGCCGTAACCTTTAAAACACACTGATGCTGATATCCCGTGTGCACACCTCCTTTGCTTTTATTTTTATTTTTTTTTCCCCTTCCTTCTTACCTCCCCTTTCACATCTTGCTGGAAAACAGATCTGGGTAGCTGGCCTCATGTTGGTTGCATCTCAGTAATTAATTGCAATTGTCAAACAGCAACACGAGCTTTGTCTGTTAAAGTGATGGTATCGTCCTAACAGAGCCAATAGGTAAAATAAGGATTATTTCCTGACAAGTCATCTTCCTGTTGAAGAGACATGCTTTCTAAGTTTAAATTACAGCCTGAGAAAGTCTTGGAAATAACCTCAGAAAAAACATAATAAATGTGTGTTTCGTGATTGATTTCTTCCACTTTAAAGAAATATGCCTTATGCTTTCAAAGCTTCAGAGAAGTACACTTAGTCATAAACATTCCAGCACATTAAACTGAACCAGCAAATGTGTCTGTTAATGTCTTGTCTGTTTCAACAGAAAGAACTAATTGCAATATTTTAGGAGGCTTCAAACAGCCCCTTCCTATCAAAACATAAAACAGCAAATGCCTAATTTAACTGGAAAATCAGTATTTATAACATCACAAGCCCTGGCTTCCAGTTTGCGGTTATAATTAAAAAGGTGTTAGAATGATTAATGCAACAACAGCAAAATAGAGAGAGGGTATGATGTCTGGTTTCAGTTGTTTAACTGTTGGTTGGAGGACTGTGCTGGCTTCTTCAGTGGGGTAGCCCTAGGAGGCTAACTAGCTTTCCTAGTCTGATTTTAAAGCTCTGTATCTTGTGAGAAGGGCAAATGCCCTTTGAAGGGGAGGGAGGCATAAAGATCACATCTTTCCAACATGTAGTTGGATTGTTTTGCAGCAGCCGGAAGTAGAGAAGAGATTGTTTTATTGAAGTTGACGAAGTGTGTGTGGTGGAATGCATGTAAGGAAATCCACGGTTAGGTTTGGAGACTTACCTGAATAAAGGGGTAGAAGATGCGAGATTTTCGTATGCTCTCTTGTAACTAGGCTGGGGAAAGAAGGCATATAAACTGCCCTGCTGTCACTGCAGATATTATTCCAGCACTGTGGTGGTATATCACTCGCGGTGTAGGAGCTCGATGTCAATCCTTGGGATGCAGCTGGAGAAATGTTAGTGTGAAGACATGTGGGCAGAGGGGAGTCCCTTGATCTTTACTTAAGAGGACCCTGTGATACCTCTGCGTCCTCTATCCTTTATCCAAAAGTCTTGCCTCTGGTAGATCCGATAATGTTTAGTGGTGCTGATTGGAAGTACTGGCACAACAGACAAAACCATTAGCAGAAACCCCTTGGGCTCACAGGAGCAGAGTGTGCTGGAACTAGCCTCCAACCTTTCGAGGGACAGTAGTGCTTTGAGGTCATTTGTGGGCTTTTTACAAGCTCCATCTCTTCAGGATCTGAATCTTCAGGCTCTGTCTCTCTCCCATGTAGGAAGAGGAAGTGACACCCTCACTATATTGCAGAAGAGGAAACAGTGACATGGATTCAAATGAGTAACAGAAAGCCATCTTCTTGGGTCCCTGGTCTACCTCCCAGTCTCTGAAATAATGGCATCTGTACCTGAATGGACCCACCTCCTCCATGTGGACCACATGTCTAATGCATAATCTTACTCTGCTGTTTGAGCGATTAGAGATCCACAGGTTAATTGAAAGTTTTGTCCCCCACCCCATTCATTTGTTTTGTCTTTTTTTTCTTTTCAACATGCTTCCTAATCTCCTACTAAGTCTGCAAGTGTTTCTGCTGTTTGTGTCTTCAGCAAGAGGGAGAACAAGAAGAAACTGGGGCTGCCCTGGACCGAGCTGGCTGTCCTGGGCTGTCCTCATATCTAACTAAGCAGCCCTCACAGTTTTATGTCCTTGGTGTTACTCCAGTTATATCTAAATCCATTTGCTTTCTCCTTATGCTGTTGATCTCATGTGATTTAAAAACACATGTGAGGGTATAGAACACGTATATCAGCTTTTCAGGGCGAGATGGACTAATGGATTAGGATGTGTGTCATGCAGCTCTGGAGAAGCAAGCTTCCTTTGGCGGATTGACACAGGCCAGTGGTTAACAGCTGGGGGGATTGAATAAACCCTTTGCTCATTTCTCACTCGGCTCCTTCTCTCCCAGAAAGAGCAAAGCCACAATGTACCTTTCCGGGTGAGCTGATGCAAGCTGTCTGCATAGAGACCTTAACTTCTGGGAAGGGATGGGATTAACTAACTGGCTACCGCAGAGCTCACCAAATTGACAGAGGCAGCTGGAGCTGCCCTTCCCTCGTGGTTTACAAACTGTCAGCAACCTTGCTGGCGTTGGTTTAGAACCTGCTCAGCCCCAGTGCCATGAGAAGTGACCTTCCATGGATTCAGGTTGTCTTCACTGCCAAGAGTTAACGCTCAAGTCTTCTTGGCTAAGGGAAAAGAGCGCAGGACATCAGTTTCAGTAGCCTGCTTGTGTGTGTGACCAGAGGGAAGTGGTCAGAGCTGTGATCACACGTGGTGTCTGGAGAGGGAATGAAAGGGGACCATGGAAAGACACAGCCAATGAGGGGGCCCGACTCCTGAGGTGGTTGGTGCTTTTTAGAGGTTTTATCACATCTGGGTGCCCTGGGAGGCTGAGAGCTGAATGGCAGCAGTGTTGCTGCCTTACAGTGGCCCCCAGAGGGTGAGACTTGCACACAGTCACTCTGTAGCTCAGTGGTTGAGCTGATCACATCTTTCCTGCTTCAGACAGCTGGTTTCTTCCTGGCGCCACACCGCCACACATAAAGTGCTACAGGTCTTTTCCTTCCTGCTTGCTTTCGTTGAACAAACATTTAATATTTACCGTGTGCCAGGACAGTTTTGGGTGAACAAGACAGAAGCAGCACTTGCTCTCCTGGAACCCACATTTCAGCAGGGTGTGAGGGAGACAGCCAACAACCAAAGTCTTTCCTTTTATCTTTTTAATGTGGCTACTAGAAAATGTAAAATTACACTTGTGACCCACATTATGTTTCCACTGGACAGCGGGGCAGCTCCTGTGGAGCAGTGCTTGTAAAACTTTAAATGCTCTTGAATCACCTGGGAAGTTGTTAACATGCAGATCCTGAGCAGGGCATCTGGGGAAGGGCCTTCTGACTTCCTGGTGACTCTGATGCTACTGATCTCTGGGCCCCACTTTGAGCAGCTTGCATGTTACTTGAAGTGATTAGGGAAAACCTCCCTGTGGCAATGATGGCAATGAAGCATAAGATCCTCCCATGTGAAGATCTGAGTGGAGAGGTTTCCAGGAAGAGGTTGCAGCTGCCGCAAGGGTCCAGGGGTGGAAATAAGCCTCTTGGACTTTACAAAGTATTTTTTCACTATTCCAAAGGCATGGTTTTTGCAGCTGAACTAAACCTGTTCAACAGCCTTATAAGGTTTGCAACTTAGTGGGGGGTGGAGAGCTGATCTTGGTTGGATAACTTATCTAAACATCACTAAGCTTCAGCTTGTTTATCTGAGAGTAAAGACTTCCTTGCAGAAATGTTGGCGGGAATAAATGAATTCCCAAGAGTGAATGTATTTGCTAAACAAAAAATGAGTATCCTAAGGCAGGAATCCAGTGGGTCCACTAGTGGGATTTTCCATTTCTCAATCGCTTGGGTCTCCTATGCTTTACCTTCTATCATAGCTGTCATAATACTGATTGAAGAGTCTCTTATTGCAGATGTTTTTGGGAAAAGTCTAATAATGACTGGCTTTGGCAATCTTTTAAACCCAGGGTCACCAACTCAGGGCCTTTAGACCCAAATGGGTCATACAAATGATTGGACTAGACCTAGCTAGGCTGGGGTTGGGTGGAGAGGAGAGACTGGCTGCACCTGCTCTCCGAAGAGCCAGCCATTTTTCTGTGCCAGCTACTTTTTTGCAGGTGTAAATGTGGTTACCAGATCTTTTATTTTGTAAAAGAAACTGGAAATCCAGATTTTCATGTGAAATCTCCTGGTTTTTAATGTTGGCAACAGACTGAAATTTCTTAAAAGCTCTGAGTGGGCCAGCACTTCAGGGCAAAGAAAACACATCTGTGGGCTAGATTCAGCCAGCTGGCTACCAGTGTGTGACCCCTGGTTTAAACTCATTTTAGAAAGTAACTGGCTTACCCATACCCTTTGCCGTTGCCAGAATTGTGCCTTATATGTGCTATTTTAGTTTAGATTTTTTTTCCTCTTATAGATTTTGCAAGAGGAGAAGGAGATACCTCCCAGATATATTGCAACACCAACAAAAGGATCTCCATATAAACAGGAACATTGAGGTGGAGAGAGACAATTCAAAACTAAATTTCCCTTTTGTTCCCTATGAACATTCTCCCAAAGGTGGGAAAATTCTCAGTTATTCTTCCGTTAATCAGGAGTTCCTGTATTTGATCCATTAGATAAAACATGCTCATAAAATAGACTCTGGCCTGGTGGATTGAGGAAGAGCTGGGAGTTAGAAAAAAATGGGTTCTAGGTTTCCCTGTGTTTTATACTAGCTCTGTTGGCCATCAAGTTACTTATATTTACTTGTTTCTTTTTTGTGAATCTGTTTCTTAGATGAGGCAGTATTATCTCCATAGAGTCTATTCATCCACTAAAACACTTTGGTTCTAGAATAAACTTCTATATTAGACCTTGCAGAAGGTCTGACATAGTTGGGAACATGATCTTGTATCTGTGAGCCAGAACCCCCTGCATTCTCATTACATGCCCTGGACAAGTCACTTAGTATCACCAAGCCTCAATTTCTTCATCTGCAGACTGGCCTCAATATTCCTTCCAAAGAAATAGGCCTTGAGGATGAAGTGAAGTGGCCTTGAAAGTGCCCCACACAGAATTTGTGACATTGTAAATTACCCCCTTGTGTCCTCTCTCTCTTTCCTGTTTTCCCTTTTCCTTGGCTTTTCATCTTCATTTTCCTTTAATTCCTTCCTTTTATCTTGCCTATCAGTGCTGAAGACCCTAAAGAGAAAGCTATAATGCATTTTTTCATTTGACTGTGGTCTTTTATTTCAAGATTATGTCTGAATGAGGGATTTCAAACCCTGAAGCAGCTCTCAAGTAGTTCTCCAGAGAATAATCAAAACTGGATTCCAGAATTTGGTCTATTGTAACTTGAGCTGAAGGAACAGAAAAGCCTGATTTCAGGAGGTAACTGCAGCCAGAATTCTCCCTAGCGGGGATGGGGTAGGGACTGGGTAGGCTCCCTGGCCTTGCACACTGACGTTTTCCTACAGTAGGAATGGATGCTACTTGCCCTGCCTTGGTAGAGGCAGTTCAGATACCAAGGACACGTATGTCTTAGTTTCTCTGCAGAACTGTAAGCATTTGAGAATGCAGGACTGCTCCAGACCTACTGCTCTCTGTTGTGAGATTTCATTGCTTTCACTTGTTCTCCAGCACTCATAGCATGATTTACTTTTTTTATACCTGGTTTTTACTTTTCAGTTGAGTTAGGAGAGAGGACTCCAGACTATGTGAATGAATGATTGCTTGTATTGTATGTTAGAAAGTTTTAAAGGTTTTGGTTTTGCATAATGAATGATAGCTCTGGAGCTGATTGAACCACCACCCTCTTAAAGTAATCTGTGGATTCTATTGGTTTTTGTTGTTTAACAAGCTCCTCTATAACTGTCTTGGGAATTTCAATTTGAAATTATAATTCACGAAGGGAGAGTTTCAACCCATCTTGCCATTAATTGAAAGTAAGCAGTTGGCTTTTTTTTTAAACACAAGTTAGATATACTTCTTTGCAAAGTTTCTGAAACCTTTATTTAAGAATGTATGAAACATTTATAGGAAAACAATGAGACACATGAATTTGGCAATTTTCTTTTTGTCTTGAACAATAGAAGTTGGACTTAAATTATTAAACACAAAAAGGTAGTTTATTGACATATAATTGGGAAGTTTAGGGATTTATGGTTTCAGGAAAATCTGGATCTGGGAGCTTAAATGATGGTGCTAGGTGTCTGTCCTTTTCCATTTTTGGTCATGTTGGCCTCTAACATGCTTTATTCTCAAATACATTATGTCTCTACATTTAAATCAAGATAGCAAACAGTAGACCTGGATAAGCATATTTTATGTTTATTTTTTTTTTTTGGAAATAATTTTTCGTAATAGCTGATGTGAGAAGTTCCCAGGGATGTCTTTGCCCCAAGTTGCATCATGTTTCGTTGCTGAAACAATCATTGTGTAGTATTCTAATCAGGCCTGACTCAGTTTGGTGGTAGGGTTAGGAAGCAGGGTTATTAGTCTCATCAAAACCATAGGGAATAGTTTTCCTATAAAGAATGCAATATTTAAGAGATCTAATATTAGAAGAAGTGGGGAGCCCATCAAACCACATGCTCATTAAATTTTTAAAGATCTACTTTAGACGGGTATATTAAGATACTCGAAGTATCTTAATCCAATGAGAGATACAAAAAAGGGTTAGTGTGGGGAGGTTCAGTGCACTTACCATTTTATTCATTCATTCATTTATTAAACGTATATTGATTTTTAACTATGTGTTGGGGTCAAAATGAATTGGGTATAGACAATAATCTGAAAGAGTTCATAGAACAGAGACATGGACAAGTAAATGATTATATTAGAAGACAATAAAAATACTGACAAAGTGAGATTTAGTCCAGGAATGAAAGGATGGTTTGATCTTTGGAAATCTGATAATATGATTTACTCATAGGTAAATAAGAAAAAAATCTATGATTTATTTTATTAATGATACAAACCACTGAAAAATTAATTTTTATTCTTGGTTTTAGAATACCTACTAATATAAGCGGATCATACCCAAAGCCAGAGTATCATTTTTAATGGATTGGCAATATTTGAAATACTTCTGTTAAACCCACAACAAACCAGAATGCCCTTATCATCACTACAGTTTACCACTGCTCAGAAATGAATAGAAATGCAATTAGATGTGAAAAAGAATAAGAAAGGGCAGAGGTAGTAATATCATTGATTGTCAGTCATTTTATCTCTTTTTGGAAAACCTAAGATAACCTATCCCTCTATGAGTCTACTAGAGACAATAATAGGATTCGTTAAGATGATTGGTGAGAAAATTACTTTGTAAAATCTGTAGTTCTTCAATATACTTACAACAAACATTTTGAAAATATAATGAGGAAATAGACTATTTATTGAACCAAGCAAAGAGACAAAATAACTAGCAATAAATTTAGCAAAAATTACAAGAAACATAAACACAAAATCTTAATACTTCACTGAGGGGCATCAAAGAAGTAAATAGAAAGAGAACTCTCTCTAGGATAGAAGTCTCTCTTTTCCTTCTCTCGATATCCCTCTCTCCCTCCTGCTTTCTGTTCCCTTTTCTAGTGGTGCTTTTTGCTGCAAAATTGAGATCAGATTTGTTTGAGATTGGGCTGAAAACACTTTTTTATGAACGTGGCCAAAATGTTGAACTTCATTTCTAGCATTCCCTTGCTTTCCACATTTCATTTGACTGTGGAGAGGATGCTGAGACAACTGTTACTGTTCATATTCATAAACAGGGTTATCATTCTCTGGGTGGCAGGGGCAAAGGGCTGATTGCTTTACATCCCCAACTTCAGGGGTAGTTGGACTGTGCCAATGTGTGGATTAATGGTTGAATTGAGTATTATTAAATGTAGATGTATTCCTGTTGCAACAAGGCCAAAGACAAATCAGGGACAGGCAGTGGCCCTTTGCAATGAAATAGGATGAAGACAGGATTGTAGCAGCCTTAGTAGCAGCAGTGGTAGTAGACACATGTACTCCTCTGTCAAGGCCTGCCTCAAGCTGTGGGTTCATTTAGTCTTCAACAGAACCTTGTGTTATTATCACATTTACAGGTGAGGGAACTGAGGCAGAGAGGTCAAGTAACTTGCTCAAATGCGCATTTGGGCTTCAGAGCCAGGAGTTGGCCACAGACTTAGAGTATTTCCTGTAATTTATCTCCCAAGTGCTTTTCTACTGACATGTTGTCTTTAGCCTCTTGAGACTGACTAATAATTGTTAACCTTTCCCTGCTAGAAGTTTTGAATTCCCCATGTGCAGATGAACTCATCTGCCTACTGGACAGGCTACTTGAGGGATATCACCTCAACAACAGATTGTGGAAGTGACTTCCTTTCTGTTCTGGTACCAAGGTCATTTCTACTTTAGGATCTTTTAATTCTCTGTTCCCTCATTCTGGAATACTCTGTCCCCAGATCCCTAAATTTCCAATGTTTCCTTACCTATCCTTTAGGTGTTCACTCAAATTTCATCTCCTCAAAAAGACATTTCCTAACTACCTGATTGAAAGATCCCTTTCCCCTTCTGAGCTTGTTATACCATTTTATTTTCTTCTGAGTATTGATTATACTCCAAAGTTATCCTCATTTCTTATCTCCTCCTCACTAGAAGGTAAACTACATACAAGTAGGGGGGATCCTATCCATCTTCTTCCCTTGCCAGTTCTCAGAGCAGTGCTTGGCACACAACAGACACTCAATTATGGTGGTTTATTAACCATGATGAATGAATGGAAAGTGTGCCTTCTATGTGCTAAGTTTTTGTTTGTTTGTTTTTGTTTGTTTGTTTTCACAAAATTCCAGGCTTCTGAAAAGAAATAGCACTCACTTTTACCTGGGAACTCTGGCAAAGAATTGTTCTAAATTGTTTCACATACTATATTTACAAGACTATATTAGATGCAAGAAAGAGAAACTCACCCAAGACTATCTCCCCCAATGGTCCCACATTACATGACACGGTCTCCTTTATTCCTCACAGCAGCCTCATGAAGTAGATACTTTCTTGTTCCCGTTTTACGTATGATAAGACCTCCAAGTGAAAGTCCCGGAGTTGCACTGCAGGCTGCCACAAGCCAGGTGTCATTCTTTGTCGGATGTGGCTCTTTTTGGTCCCTGACCTCAGTTGCTGTTATTGCCCAAGTTTCCAAAGATCTCAGACTATTTCTGATAGACCATTGTTCTCCAAGAGTAGTTGGAATTATGTTTCTCTGAATGCATTATCAGAATTGTCATTTAATAATCAGGTAATGACACTGTGTTTTATTTGCAACTCATTGCAGGTGGATAACCTTTCCCATTGCCTCCAAGTTTAGGCTTCTGCAGTGATTGGGGGGGGGTGTGGCTGTGTCTCTGGAGTTGATGAAATATTTGAGTCAAAGTGTCTAAGTGCCTTTATCTGAGGGAAGTTGGACTAACTAAAGCTGAGCCTGGAATCAGAAGTGGAATGTTTGAATTTGAGTTCTGTGTTTATCTTGCTCTATGTACATGGACAAGTATTTAGTCTTTGAGCCTTTATTTTCATAATCTCTAAAATGGAAATAACAGCCTCTAATAACTCCACAATGGCTTTGCAAGGCCAGAGTAATGATGATGTGCTGGGAACTGCTTTGTCTACATATGTTAGTTGTTATTAATCTATGCATGTTTCCATGAATTCCCCCAGGTAATTGGTTTTCTGGAATGTTGCACTCCAGGGAGTACCTGAAATATAGGACAAGCGCTCTTATCATAAAATCAGATTAAGAAGTTTAATTTACAGAAACTATTATATACCACGAATCAAACATTGTGAGGGCAGACTGCATGCAGATCCCAAGAGTTCCTGGACAACCTCTGTGTGCATAACTCTTTACCTGACTCACAACCATTGATGCATCATTCTTTTGTGCTGGAGAAATATAAAAAGCTAGACGGCCCCTTTGTTTCTTGGGATTTCCCTGCAATTGATGAGTTTAGAGAGTGACCAAAAGATTCTCTTATTGTGCTCTCAGTTGATGGATCATCTCTTATCAGTATCCCTATCTGTGTTTCCCAGTCTGACATATTAACTGTACCAACTGGCTGCCTTTATTGTCTGCTTTCAAACTTATGGAATAACTACATCCAAATCTCTGGGATATGCTAGATAACCTGGCAAAGGGGAAGGGTATAGATGGGATTATTATTGCTAAACAGCTAACTTTGGAGGGGATATTTTCCAATATTACCTGGATGGCCCCAGTGTAATCACAAGAGTCCTTTTAAGTCAAAGGCTGAGGAACTAGAACCAGAGGGATGGAAGCATGAAAAGCACTCACATTGCTGTTGGAAACAGAGGAAGGGACCACAAGCCAAAGAATTCTGGCAGCTTCTAGAAGCTAGGGCAAAGGTAGGAAAACTGGTTCTTCCTTAGAGTTTCCAGAAGGAATGAAGCTTAGTATAATATTTAATTTTATTATTGTTAATTTAATTTATAAGTTGTATTATTCTTTACTGAGGTAACAATTTACAACATTATATATGTTTTTAGGGGTATATGGTTACATCTTTTTAGATATATGTTATACATCACATCGCAACCACCATCAAGGCACTCAGAGTCCTCCACTGTAGTCAGTTGGGCCCCCTCAACCCTTTCACCCCAACCTCCCACTTACCTGCTCTGGTAGCTTAAATTCTACAGTCAGATTTCTGTGGCTTGTTTTGGATCTATTTTGTTCCTTTATATTACACACATGAGTGAAATTATCTGGCATTTGTTTTTCCTTTTGACTTATTTTACTTAGCATAACCCCTTCCAGTTCCATTAATTTTGCAAATAGTAAGATTTCATCTTTTTTTTTTTAATAGCTGAGTAGTAGTGCACTGTATATACATATACCACACCTTCTTTATCCACTCATTTGTGGCTGGGCACTTGGCTTGGCTGTTTTAAATGACTTTGATTTTAGCCCATGGATCCCATACCCATTTCACATTTCTGACTTTCAGAACTGTTAAGTCAGTTAGTTGGTGGTAATTCATTACAACATTGTCCTCTCTTAGGGCATTTCTACCAGTTCCACTGGAATTCTTCCTTATGCTTTTTCTTCTTTTCTGGAGAATATCAGCTCTGGGGGGCTTTAAGTCTCTTGACAAGCAGCAGCAAAGATATAACCATCTCCTATTTGCAGAAGATCACTGTATTAGTTAGGGTACAAACTGCTGCAGTAGAGAGACCCTAACTTATAGTGACTTAAATAAGACAGAAGATGATTTCTCTCCTATATTGTGAAAGTTGACACTCAGGGTTTTTAACTATCAGCACTGCATAGGGACCAACAACTCAGAGGGAACACAGGTGAAACCGTGAGTTTGGGTGTACAGGGATGTGTGTTTAGCCACATAGACTCCAACTCATGTAGACTGAAGTGGGATGCAGTCAGCTCTACTTTAGTAGATCATTCAGAGTCTCATCTTGCCATCTTGTTTGTCTGCCTTCCCCCAGGGAACTTGTTAGAAATGCAGACTCTCAGATCCTACCCCAAACTTTCTGAAATAGAGTTTTCATTTTAAGAAGATACTTGAGTAATTATTATGCACAAAGTTTGAGAAGCACAGCCTTATTCAGGGTTGGCACTAAGGGCCAGGAAAGACTCTGCTGCTCTGTGGAAGGCTCTCTTGTGGATTGTAGGATTTTTAGCAGCATCTCTAGCTTCTAACCACCAGCAGTTAGCCTCTAACACCCTCACCAGTTTGACATAAAAATATCTCCAGATACCGCTAAATATCTCTTGGGGTGCAAAATGGCCTCTTGTTGAGAGCACTTGCCTTAGAGGGTTTCTCTTTTCTTTGTGATCAGAACTGGGACTCTATCCCACTACCTTCTAGTTAGCAGGGAGGCAGAAGTCTAGGAAGCAATTTCTTTTTAAGCAAGTGAGGCATAACTTCTGCTCATATTCTATTGGTGAGAATTTGGCTGAATAGCCATCACTAGCTGTAGAAGAGTCTGGGGAACATATTGGTGGTTCTGTGCCCAAAAAAGAAGGGATACCAAGTTGGACAGTCAGCTGTCTGCTAAATTAATACCAGGATCTGGTCCTCTTTATCTCTTTTTATTCTTTTTCTCAAGAAGTGAATCTGGCCGAAGGATGAAGTTCATTGAACAGGCATGACATTTTTTTTGTGATTGGAACACACAATAAAATTAGGAGATCATAGCTACTTCAGAAGAACATATAAAAGTTACCTGATTTTGTCAAGAAAATGTATTTTGTTATCAGGTATTTGGTGTTTTCTAAACTTCAGTCATGGGCATTGCTCTTGCAGATTTTTTTTTTTTTTGTCATATAGATGTTCTTGCCTATACTGATTATTTTTACCTGAAAAATAATTTTCTTCAATATTTGTACAGACAATATCATTACTATAAATATGTTTGATAAGGTGAAAATAAATATACATTTTATATGTAGAGTGTATATATGTGTACACATAGGAACATATGTGTATGCACATGTGCACACATGTTTAAATGTACACACCCACTTGTATGCATGTTCTATCATGTACATATGAATGATTAAACCATTTGTCATCTATGCACATGGGTGTGTGTGTGTGTGTATGTATGTATGTATGTATGTATGTACCACTTGCCTTGTCACCACCCTCATCTCTTGCCCAGGCTGCAACAGTAGACATCTTGCTCTGCTGACACTCTGTCCCTCTGAAATCTGTTCATCATACCATGACTAGAGTAAGTGATCCTTTTAGAGCTTACAGCAGACATAGCACTCCCCTACTTTAGCTTTCCCACTGCCTTCCTGTCAACCTCAAAAAATTTCTTAAACCTGACCATGATCTGTAAACCCCACAGAGTCTGACCCTTACCCACCTCTTCAACCATATTCCTTTGCCTCTTCTTCTCTTAGCTCCCCTACTGGAGACACACTAGTCTGCTGTGGTTGAGAAGCCAGATATGGCCTGGCCTCAGGGACTCTGTATTTGTTGCTCTCTCTACCAATACTACTTTTTTACGTAGACAATTGCAAAGCTTGTATGAGCCCTTCACTGGAGTGTCTGCTCAGCTGCCTCCTCTTGAAACTGGCCTTTTTCTGTGCCACCTAGACTACTTTGTGGGCTCCTAATGGTCAGAGCTCCAATCATTGCAAAATTCTAGTAAATGCGGTGTTGCCATTCATACACACTGCATTCTGTAATTTCTCTGCCCCACGCAGATTTCTGTTTCTTAAGTCTCCTCCACCCCCCACTCTGGAGAGAAGATCTAGTTTTGATCTGGTGCCACAAAATGACCTTATCATTATCAGGACCTATTTAAAAGGTGTTCAGTTGCTCTCAGCTATCCCTGTTATTTACGTGGAACTCACTAGGTGGTGATGATGAGATGTAGGCTGAGTTTCAAGAAGGTGTCTCCTGAGATGTAAGAGATGAGGCTCCTTGCTCCTTCTAATGTGGGTGTCCTGGATATTTTTTGCTCCTATAAATATTAGAGGTTTTATAAAAGTTTCATGTCAGAAAACAATAAATATCAAGACAGATGTTTAGAGCATGTTTAAAACAAATAAACTCAAATACAGCTGAGTGTCCTTTTTCTCTACCCCTTTCTTAGCTAACTTTTTTTGTGTTCAGACAGAGAGTATTGCCATGTAGCATTTTTCTCTCCTTCTTAGCAATTCCTTGGCTATCTAGAAGTAAACAATGAGTATTTCATATTACCATGAATATGTTAAAACATTAGAAATTATTATTATTATTATGTATAGTCGAGGTATTAAATGTGGATATTCTCCATTTAGAATCTGAAAGTTGCATGGTGATTTAGCCAACATGGGATTAAATCCCATGATTCCACCCAGAATCACTGATTTTCTTATTTAGAATAAAACAGTGAATTGGTTCTGTATTTACTGGTTCTCATTCATTATGTATCACTATGTTATAAGTCCCTTCTTTTAATTTTGGCTTCAATTCTTAGCCTGGGTGTTCCTCAGTTTTCTTGGGTTTGTGTTTCTTTTTTGGTCTCTTGACTTCTAATTCACTGGGAGAAAGAAAGTTTCCCCAGTTCACAATATATTGGAGCATATTTTTCAAAAATAATTCCCAATAGTTTGAAATTTAATTTCAGCAGCAGAACTCTGTTACTATGATTCTCCTGGTTATAACACACAGAAACTCAGGTAAATCTCCAGGTAAGAATCTGAATCAAGCATGAACCAAGAAAGAAATTTAAGGGCTTATGTGTCTGAGAAGTCCTTGCTTGGGGGGCTTCATTAGGGCTTCATCATTGAACTTCCATCATCCTTCCTTGTACTTCATCCCGATCTCGTATTTCTGGATTCTACTGCCTCTGAGTTGGTTGGCTGCTTCTTAAAACCTGTTCTCTTGTAATTGCAAGTGGGTGCCAGCCCAGTTGTCCCTCCCACCACATGCAGTCAAAAGAGCAAGTCATCTTTGTCCAGAGCTCTGTGCTAAAGCTCCATTCTAGCTCACTGTTTTCCTTTGGGATCACCTGCCTGTCCAGCAGCCAGTCCTTGCTGCCAGACAAGGTGTGAAGCGTGGAGCATTGCCCTTCTGGAATAGAGGTGGGAGTTACTTCTCCTGGGGGCACAGAGGGTGAGATTGTGGGGCATTTCCCCTGAATAAGAACAGGATACAGTTATCAGGAAGGGAAATGGATGCTGGAGCCAAAACAACAGATGTCCATTTTGAGATTCTTCTGCTCAAATGTACTCTCCCTGAAGTACAGTCGAATAAAGCAGATACACGGAGGTTCTACTGACTTGTGGAGAGACAGAGGCTGGCATCCTGCGCTGTGTCTCTACCAAGGTGGGCACAAACAATGGGGTGCAGATTCCCCTCCCTAGCTCATTGCTTAAAGATGCTGCATCTTCTCTGTAACACAGAAAGAAAAGGAAGAAGAGAAAAGGAAAGAGAAGAATCTTGTCTTCTGTACTTAAGATGTGTTAAATCCTGGAAAAAAAATCTAAAGAACCTGCCTGCTCAGAAGTCACTAATTATTTATTTAGAATATTTTCTATTTCTATCACTTCCTTAGCAACCCCTCACAGCTGCCTGGGAAATTTTAATGGGATTGTGTATCTTACAAGAGAATTCTTCAAATAGCAAGTGCAATCGTTTCATCACATTAAGTCTTCCTGCCCAGATTCATTTCAAGTAGAGAGGGAGAAATGATTTGGCATTTGATCAGTCTTAATATAACAACTAGATGGTCCAGACTTTCTAGAACAGCCCTCATTCTATGTTATCTTACTTTTTCATTTAAGGTTAGGCCGATAATTTAGAAGTGAGTATGGTTTAATTTTTTTCTGCTTTTGTAAGATTTTCTATGAAAATAAATTCATAGTTTGGGGGGAAAACTATTTTATCAAATCCAGTTTTCTGCTGGTTTATTTAGACACAAGTACCTTGTGTGGTATCTGGGGATTACTATTTGCATGCATACAGTGTTGTTATGTTCCTGAGCCCGTGGGGTGTGTGTGTGTGTGTGTGTGTGTGTGTGTGTGTGTGTAAGAGAGAGCGAGAAAGAGAGAGAGAGAAAAAATTGTATCGTGGAGGATCTTTCTAAAGTTTCCTCAGCAGGGTTCCTTGGGAAACTTCTCCTTGAGTCCCAGGGTTAGCTCCTAGGCTTAGGCCCCTTTCTTGTGTACAGTTTGAACTTCTTGAAGGATCTGGGACTTCAGCTTCTCCTGATATCATCTTCCTTTGCCTTAGGGCCTCCAAACCCTAGTAGTTCCAGAGTGGGAACTTAGCTTAGTCCTCATTTCCCCAGAGAGAAAGCCATAGGTCTTTTCTCTGTAAGGTTTTACCTGTAGGAGGTGAAAGAGCTGGAACATCTAGGAACAGAAACATAATACTTCTGTGGGTCATCCAGTCCTGGATGACATTTAAAAAAAGAATAGAAGTCAACTTCCTGCAGAAGCTGACTTTGAGATTTCCCCTCAGCAGCAATTGCACTGTTGCATTCTTCACAACAACAGCTAACTTCCTGTGTGCACTTTCATGATTATAACCTCCCAGGGCCTTCCTGTCCCTCCTTGATCTGAATTAATCCTCACCACAACTGCGATTGAGTCAGGGCACTGTGTTTTATGTGAAAGGGCGACCTAAGGAGGGGAAGAATGATGCTTAAATATACACAGGTCATTTTGACACCCCTGATTTCGATCTCCTGGATTGGAACCTCAGCATTTAGCCACACTGTTGTGTTGCCTCTTTGAGAAAGTTCTGAGAGGAGAGGCTCAGAAGTTGTTGCAGCCACAGGGCTCTAGAGTCCAGCTGTCTGCTGGACAGAATTGGGATTCTTTGCAAACTGCTTCTGCAGTGGCCTGCATTCTACTTGTCTACATCTTAGAAAACAGCTCCCATCACCACCGCCTTTCGAAACTGTTTGGAAAATAAACCGCAGCTTCCAATGCTCTGAAACACGATGTTGTCGACCTTCCGTAGTTAGGTTGAAAGGCTTGGGCACTTTCGGTGCTTCAGAGAGAGGTATTGATTCACTGCCCTGCAGTGAGAAGGCAGCTTCAGGGGTGGTGACTCAGCTCCCCCTTCTCCACGTGGGGCAGCTGAGGGCTGAGCAGTGCCCTGGGCTGTGTATTTTTAAAAAAGAAAAGGAGAAAAATATCCCTTCGGTCTAGGCTATTTTGAGGCAGCTTGAGGGAGGAAAGCCACTCTGCTTGCCACCTTGCCGAAGCACGCTTTGTCCGCTGCCTTGACGTCTGCTGGAGTGGCTGGAGGCAGGGACTGTGTTTTGCTCAGTGACATCACAGCCACATTTGTTTCTAGTGAAGTTCTTTCCTCCCTGAGGTTGACAGCTGCCTTTGGAAAGTGTTTTCATGAACTGCACTGTAGCCAGAATGTTAGTAGTAACATCACTCCTTTGCTGCAATGTTCTGTGACACAAGCACTCTGGGTCTTTATGGAAAAGTCCAGGGTACCTAGCATGACATGCTGCCTCCTTCCCATAAGACTGGCTTTGTTTCTTGCCTCCTTGGCTATACCTTGAGAACCACACCTAAGCCACTGCTTCCTGTCCCAGCGACAACGCCTGCTGTGTCTAGGGCTTTGCCCCTGTAAGAAACATCTTGGTGCCATGAGGAATGGTGCTTGGTGTTCCTGTAAGAACCTGTATATGTGCTGTCACCTCCCTCAGTAATCCTCAGGGCATCCACCAGAGACTCTTCTTTATTTTATTTTTTTTCTAAGTTTTATTGATTTGCCACTAGTTTACTTAACTATATAATTTGGGGAGTACATATTTTGGCTGAAGTTCTGTCCTAATCTTAGGATTTTACTGAAATTATTTTATATGTTATAATTATTATTGTACTTTTAATTTAATACCTAATCAGTGAAGACAATTGGAAAATACTGAAAACATAAAAACATCCTACCATGCAAAGGTAACCCTTACTAGTAATTTTGTATAAACTCATCCATAGTTTTTAGTACTCATAAAATATATAGTGATCATTTATTCCTAGACATGTATTTTTTAAAATAAATTGCTTTCACCCATACCTAAACATATATTATGAAAACCTTTCCATGTAAAAACTTCAATAACATAATTTGAACATCTTTATGAGTATAAAAGCAGTATGGACCGTGGGTTACCCCAAACAGCGAGGGCGTGAGCTTATACAAATGACAGAATAACAGCTACAGCAGCAACAATGAAAATGATAAGAGTTCTAGAAGGCAGTATGGATATATCTTAATCATAGTGAAATGGCAAAGTCCTTTCAAGTCAGGACTAAAGAATCTGACCATCCAGAATCCGTGAAGGGAAAGATTGATGGATTTGCATGTAGACATTGTCATGTTCATGGCTGGCATGAGAACCACCAACAGAGTGTATTAGTTTTCAGGGGACCATAACAAACTAGCACACACCAGGGGGCTTAAACAACAGACATTTATTTCCTCATAGTTCTGGAGGCCAGAAGTTCCAGATCATGGTGTTGGCAGGGTTGGTCTCTTCACAGGCATCTCTCTTAGACTTGGAGATGGTTGTCTTCTCCTTCCTCTGTCTCTACATGGCCTTCCATCTGTCTGTGTCCTAATTCCCTTTTCTTATAAGGGCACCAGCCATATTGGATTAGGACTTAACCTAATGGCCTTGATTTACCAATATGTTCAAATACAGTCACTCTCAGGTACTGGGGTTAAGGATTTCAACATATGAATTTTGGGGGCACACAACTCAGCCCAGAAAACAGCAAAAGTCAAACTGTGGAACCTAGATGACACATTTTTAAATATGGCATAAAAGCCAAAATTCCCTCTCCCTGCCAGCTGCTTGGAGGCTCCTGCCACCTGAGCTGTCCCTAAGCTGTCCCTCTGCTATTTCTAAGCGGCTGGGATTTGGTGACATCCCTACCCCAACCCATTGGGAGTCAAACCTTTTTTTTTTTTTTGCATATATTACTATTTCCGGTCAAGGTTCATCAAGTCCCGAGGCTCTGTGTCTCTTTCTGGGGACGTTACATGTCTCTGTGTTAATCCATTAAGAGATGTTATTGAAGTTTGATTCTTAGAGGTCAATCTTTATATATATATATTTTAAAGATTTATTTATTTATTCATACAAGAACTGGGGTACAGGCCAGAGGTGTGGAGGGTAAAAGGATTCACCAGAGACAGAGTGGGGAGCAGAACAGGCAGATTGACCGAAGTACACTGCTGAGGGGAGCAGCGGGCGAGTCAGGAGAGGTCTGCTGCACCATGTGGGTAGCTCCCTGCCCGGGGATTGCATTCCTGCTGCAAAGGCTGTGGAGGGCTTCATAGGTTACATCTTAACCCCTTGCACCACCAGGATCAATTTTAAGAAAAAAAGCTTTATTATAAAAGTAACATGAGCTCATATTAAAGAAAATAAAAGCTAATAAGTGAAAAGAAAACAAAAGGCATTTTCTCTCTCCACCACTTACATTCTGCTTACCCAAGGGGAAACCCTACTTTTGAGTAATTAACCCAGTAGAGTAAAATGGTCAGGTTTGGTGACACTGATGAGATATTATCTGTGGCACTAACACAGCCAAGATACCAACACTAGCAGTTAGTTAACACTCCCAGTGCTGGTTCACCATCTACCAGGCTAAGAGCTGCATTGAACCCTTTCAGAACACTACAAGGTGTGTGTGGGGGGTCCTGTTATTATATCACTTTTCAGATGCGGGGACTCTGGCTTCGAGATGTGGGTTATTGACTCATAATCACACTTGAGTCAGACCTGTTGACTTTAGAGCCTGCATTTGCTTTGATGACTTGTCCTTAGCCCTTGGGCACTGCTCCATGACACTGCATGGAGGGCTACTTCAGGATTTTGCAATCTTGACACTGCATTGCACCTGTTAGGGTATGTCCTGACACACTTAAGCACTCCCCTCTTGATGGGCTCTGTCATTCCATCCTTTGCTTTCACTGATGAGGCTGCAGAGGACACCTCTGTGCTCTTGAATGCATGTCTGTAGAGAAAATGGAAGGGTTGGGCAGTTTTTTTTTTTAAAGATTTATTTATTTATTTATTTGTTTATTTATTTATACAAGCACTGGGTACAGTCAGAAGCACGGGAGGGTGAGAGAATTCACCAGAGCCAGAGTGGGAAGCAGAGCAGGCAGAAGGACCAAAGTATACTGCTGTGGGGAGCAGCAGGCGGCAGGGGAGGTCTGCGCGCCATGTGGGACCCTCCTCCAGTGGCCGGGGAGCACCCGGGGATCAAACCACCCTGCAGAGGCTGCGGGCAGCTTTGCAACCCAGCGCTCAACCGCTGCGCCACTGAGGAGGCCCAGGGTTGGGCAGTTTTTAAATTTTGATACACTTGGATATATTTTGAGAAGTTGTCAGCAGGCGATCTTGTTTTTTTGGCTGAATCTGAAAATTTATTTTAATGTCAAAAAGTCGGTAAACACAGTTAATGTATTTTCTCTTAATGTTTTTTGTATTTTTTTAAAATTTTTTTACATCATTGTTCATTTTTAAACAATATTTGCTTCCCCCCACCCCCTCAGGTGTAGTCCCCATAGAGTTTCCTTCCCCAATGCACCCGTGCACCATCACCTCAGTCCTCTGTGCTTCTCTCTCCCTCCCTCTGATCCCTCTCCCTCCTTCCCTGCAGGATGTCTCTGATTTATAATTGTCCATTTTTGCTTTGTTGTGTTTTGTACTGTTATTTTTTTTACACTGATGTCTTATTTGGTTTCCCTCTAATCCTGCTGTAAGGCAGTCGTATGTCTTAGTTCTTGGGAAAGACCTCCACGTAGTCTCCAAGTAATGATATAGATTTAGTAAAACTCAGCTCGTTTTGTGCCCCAATATTCACTGGCCCTTGATAAAAGCTTTTTAATAACGAGGATGGTGATTCCATGTACAATTACCATGAGATGAAAGAAAATAGGCAGTTTGAGTGTAGTTATCATTCTTGGATCCTCTTATTTAGAGTTTAGTTTCTATTATCAAAATAATGCTCAGTGTGCCTTTCTCTTCTGCATGAAAGGGAGGGGGAGTAAATACTTCCTTTTTTGAACTGCCGCAGAATCATTTTTCTGTAAAACTTGAGAATTCACAGTGAGGCCAAAGATGCCTTTTTAAAACTTTTCCCCAGCAAATTGAGTGGAATGACAGGATTACTTTAACTTCAAAGCAAGAATGGCTTTCCAAGGTGGTGGTTAATGACAGATGGGAAACCCTGAGTGTGTCACGTGTGGCACATCAGGAGTCCTCCTGTCCTAGTCTTGCTCTCAGGGGGATTCTTCAGGCAGAAGACTGCCTTGGGGCTCCTTGAGAAGTCCAGCTTGGTACCTGTCAACACCCTGCTTCATTCGGAGAACAAGTCCCAAGGCAAGAATATGTGAGTGACAATGGTAAGGATTTCTGGAGGCTTCTCTTCCACCCCATGACAAGGGAAGAGACCAAGAGAACCGGGACAAGACCAGAGCTGATGCATTTCACTGGGGACCTGTGAAGCGTGGGCCCATGGGTTAAGAAAGCTCACATATGGGATGCTTGTGGTGGTTTTCTTTAAAATTCAACAAACAGATTTATGTGCCTGTTACTCTGACAAGATGAGTTGCTGTGGATGATGCTTCTGTGGTCTCATTTGCCCATATAATCTTTTATGAAGGCACTTCTTGACATAAAGTGCCCAATTTCCATGTAGGAATTTTCCTCTCACTGTCTTGCTGTGCAAGAGGCTGCTATTTGTCTCTCCGCTTTGGCTAGGCACAAGACAATCTGGAATAAAGACTGTATTTCCCAGCCTTCCTTCTGTTGGGTGTGACGGATGAGGTTAAGTTCAGGCCAGTGAGATTTGAGAGCAGATGATGGGAGCTGTCCTTACCAGGACACACTTTCCTTTGCTCTTGACTAGAATGCAAATACAGGTGAAGCTTGAACAGCTACTTGGCGCTACATGTAGAAAGCCTGACCTTGAGAATGATGGAGCAACAACATAGAGGGAGTCCAATGGGAGCCTTCTGAATAAGACAGAGAAAAATTTCTGTATTGCTTAAGCCATATTGTTTAGGGTTTCCATTTGCTCTTGGCAAAACTTAATTATAATGCAAACATGTACCTGCTGCTGTGTTTCAGGTGTTGTGTTGAGTGTTTTAGATACATCATCTCATGAATCTTCATTGTTGTGCATATTTTACAGATGGGGAAACAGAGACTTAAGGAAGGGGAATTCCAATGACTTGTCCAAGATAACACACCTTGTGTTTTAACTGAACCAAGAGTTTAACCTGGGAAAAGTTTGTTGTCAGGGCATAAGAGAGACAGATGGGCAGGTCACAGGAGGCTGCCCGATACTCCAAAGTGAAAGGGATCGTTGTCTGAATTTGGCTGGTGAGCATGGAAGTGGCAAAAATTCCTTGGGTTCTGGATCTATACATTTTGAAGATAGGGTGTGATAAAATGGAAGTCATGGATGAGCCCTTAGTTTTTGTCTGGGAGAATGGCATTCCTATTACCCGAGGAGGTACAGTTTGAGGGGAAGAGCAGAATTCTGTATTGGACAAAGATGCTTGTTAGATTTCCAACTAGATAGTTGGCTGTTTGAGTTTTTCCAATCTTAGACCTCTCAGTCCTTGGAAGAGGAGAACTGATGGTCTTACGCCACCCTTGAGTCATCTTCTGAGGGCTGGGCACGTTATTGTCTGAATTAAGTTGTCACTAGCAAAAACGAAAGGGGCATGCCTGTTAGGTAGGCAAGAAACATTGCCTGCGTCTGTGTCCTGCTGAAGTGACTCTTAAGCTGAGAAGTGAGAGACCTAGGGGAGACTGTCAGGGCATGAGGAACAGAGTGTGCAAAGGTGTGGAGGAGAGAGAAACAAAGGAGCATTCTATAGTGAAATGACATGATTCTTCTCTTTAAACCTGCCTGCAGTGTCGATTGTTATTGCTTGGGGGTTGCAGCCTAACTTTGGGGATCTTAGGGTTCTCTCACATATTCTGAATTGAGGGTTACCTTGAAGAACTACTTATATGGGTCAGCTTTAGATGTTTTTGCTTTTTATTTTTTGGTTGTATTTTATTTTTTGTATTGAGGTAAAGTTGGTTAGCAACACCATGTATGGCTCAGAGGCAGAGGCCCACACCTCCTCAGGTATATGTCACCACACCACACCTACCACCGAGGCTCCCAAAGTCTTCCACCATGGTCTGCTGGGCCTCTCCCACCTTTTCCTCTCCCTTCCCTTTGGTAGCCTCAATTCTGCAGTCAGATTTCTAAGGACTCATTTGGTTTGGTTGCTCCTCCCCACCCCCTTGGCACATGCCCATGTAGCAGTGAGATACCCTTTTTCCTCCCAAAGCAGTATTTTTCACATATGGCATCCACATGAACTCACATCCCAGCTCACTGTGCTGACGGGGCAGGCATAGGTTTGTAGCACACATGCGGGCTGGTCCAGTTGACCACTGCACTAAAAACCAGAGTGTATCAGTGTGTGCTCGTTCAGGCAGCCCTTGCGAGGCTGTTGTCTGGCCCGTTCCCCCTCCATGTTCGCAGTGACATCTGCTGAATTATATCTGACATTCTGTGTAATGCGTGCTTGTGGGAGACTGCTCAGTGCAAGAGCAGAATGGACGAGAAGGAGGGGAGAGGAGAGGAGAGGAGCAAAGGCACTTTATACTTTTTACCTAGATATTTGTTCTGCAATTTCTTTTCCTTTGTCTCATTTTCTGAAAAAAGTACTGGGTGGATTTGTTTTATGATTCAAATACATATTTATACTGAAAGGTTTCCTTCTCGTGATGAGAAACATCCAGCTGAAAGGAAGGCTTGGAAGATGCGGGTAAGGTTTTGTAATCCTCTTGCTCCTTTGTCATCACATTTCTTTAATGCACCCAGTTTTATTCAATTCTAAAAGAAGACTCCAACCGTTGTTGTCAGCATTATGCTTTGGCAGTGTGTGGTCTGTGCAGGAGACTTAGTTTATTAAATAACTGCCTGGGGGATTCTGCTGGGAGTGTGTTGACATATGCCGACTTATTTTGGAGACTAAAACTAGTTAACTAACTCCACCCTATAATTAACCTGCTATTGTGAGTCCCTTACAATGCAAATTGTTTTCATGAAAACCCACAGGCTTCTTTGAAATCTCAGAGAGTTCAAAATCCAGGACAGAAGGCACATTTTTCTTTATGTTTCTGAGGCTCCACGAGGAGGGTTTTCTGGTCAACCAGAGGTACCTACTAACTGTTACATGTTCTCACTTGCCATTCTGTTATTAAAACCATTTAATTTGTATATTTCCAATATACAGGATGCCCAGAGATTCCCTCAGGTTCCTTTTATTTGTTTTAATTTTGCTTTGCTCTTCAGCTGTCGAGGAACAAAGCTGACTTTGTGGAAAATTTACCTTGGTTCCTCAGACACTACCCACCATGGGCTTGTGACACGGGGAAGTTCACAGTTAAAATATCTTTTAACGAGATATTTCAAGTGGCTTATAGGAGAAAGAATAAGGTGCCATCTGCCAAATAGTTAGGTTGCCTTCAAAGTAAGCACAGGAGGGTTCCCTGGGCTTTCGAGTCAGCTGCTTGGCTGTGAGTATTGGCTGTGTGGCTCTGAATAAATTAGTGTCCTTTGAATCAGTTTTCTCATTTGTAAAATGGGGATATTAATAGTGCATACTTCATAGGATACTTGTAAGCAGTAAATGAGATACAGATGCAAAGCTCTGGAAAATAAATATAACAAAGCAAAGTATGTGATACAGAAATTTATAAATGTGAAAAGACATTTATGAGCAAAGACAAGTTATTCCAGATGCCTTTGATAGGTTTTTGTTGTTGATTGTTGGTTTATTTTATTTTTCACATATTGTGTATCTTAAGCATATATGTTTCTTTTCTGAAATCTGTGTTGGATTTCACTAAAAAGCCAAACAATGATAGTTATCTAATACTGGATAATTATTTTATAATGGTCTGCTATCTGCAGTACTTTGCAATGCGAGTAATACAGAAATAACCACAAAACATGAAAAGTGGTATACATGTGAGCAGCATATTCTTTGGAAATCATAAGGGCATCCATGAAGCTACCTTAGATTGGCACCAGATTTTCACAGTAACATCCAAAAGGAAAGATTTGTCCATCTGCCTAATAACTTATACCTCTTATTTCCAAAATATAACTAGTGACATTCAATTGATTTTCTTCTTCAGCTTAGAAGCAGTTTTGCTATTCTTACCACACTCTCTTCCCAGTGTTCTTCAAGCCTTGTTATTTATGTCTTATTTGAGTGGCAATAAGAAGACTGATCATTTCCCTCAGCAAGAATTCTCTTCTGATCCAGCCCTCCTCTAGGTCACCTACTGAAAAAATCCCAGAACTATCTTAAATCTTGCACCACAGAACATAAACATCTTGAGGACAGAGAGGGTCCTATGTATTCTTGAAAGATTTGGAAAATGAAGTCATACAATGCATCCTGAGAGCTGCCATTTCCTTGTTTGACACTGAGTGGTCTCAGCAGCCAGCCTCCTGGCCAGGCACCATGCGTCTCTACTGATGATGCATCCTAACCTCCGCTTTTTTATTTTCACTGAAACTGTGCTTTCCTAACAGTGAAGTCATCACCTGGGCCTGAAGTAGCGCCGGCTCATAAAATTCCTCATTCAATTTTAAAAGAGGTCAGGTCACTGGCTACTTCTTTAACTCATTATGAATTAAAACAATCAGTTTATTGAGTTCTTGGGCATTTTAAAATTTAATAACCTCAGAAGGCTATTTGGTGGCTGAAACCTCTAGTCATGGTATGAAATATTTGTCAAATATTTCGTTGCTGTGTTTTAAAGACCAGCTTTTCTTTTTTAAGGATATTTGATATTTTTGGTAATTTCTTTCATTTTTCATTTTCTTCTTTTCTTTCTTTTTCTACTGGCTTTTTTTTTTTTTTAAATAGGAACAACATTCACTTGTGTATGTTGTTCCATGATGATAAGGAATAGTTTAAATTTTCAACTACTTAACTCTTTTCTTGTCAAGGGCATCTTTGGAGAGACACGTGCCGCTTGCCCCATGCCTAGGCCTGCAGCATTTCTGAAAGATGACTTTACACGTAGGGTATCAGCGGATGGAATGGTGGCCTGTTCATGTTGCTCGACTCTTCTCTCACCATGGACTCACTCTCAGGAGCTGTCTTAAGGTTGTGGCTCACTTATCACACCACACCTCAGAAACAGCATTTGTGTTTTTTTCAGGTTGTTCACATAATACAATTGTTCATTTTTGGAAATTTAGAAAATACCAAAAGCACCAAAAGCCTTTTTCTATGGTCATGCCACCCAGAGGCTGTTTCTTTTCTGTGTCTAGAGTGCGTGTATGATTTAGTAATTGCCATTATCTATAATTTTGGACTATTATAGATGATATAAATTATAAAAATGTTTAATTTTTCACCTATTTTCTACTCAAATATGGAAAATTGACATCATACTACTGAATTTCCTACTATTGCAGTAGCTTTCAGTTTTCCTTTTACTCTATCCCGAGATAAGAAGTACATTTTTCAAAAGTCTCATGAAACCACCTTACTCTTACTATGTATAAAACACTGCTATTTTCTATCCTATTCTATTTTAAAGAGTTGCCACTCCCTCCCTCCAAATTGGTTGTATAAGTCATTAATGATTTGTGACCCACAGTTTGCAAACTCCTCCTTTTCCACATGGTGGTGTGGCCTGGTGTATTATAATGTACTTAATGTCATAAGTTGGACTTTTATGTTGCTTTCAGTGTTTCCTAAAATATGGCAGTGAACACATGGGTACAAAACACACACACACACACACACACAAACACACACACACACACACACTTTCTTAGGATAAATTCCCAGGTGCACACAGGCATGTATAATTACTGGGTCAAAGGTTGAGCACTGAGCATGATTATAGGGCTTTCAACACACATTGCTAAATTTCCCTCCAGGAAGCTTTTATAAATATTTACATCCTTCCCAGTTGTGTCTGGGGATACCTCATTCTCCCTGCCCTCACAAGTAAAAGCCATATTCTTTGGTTAACTTAGAATCTCAATCACAGATGAAATTCATGACATTACTCTACAGCAAGCAGAAGTGTTTTTGGCAGCGATTGGTCTGATCTATGAAGATTGCTCTTGTGTCTAAATTGTATTATGTTAATGTCCTAGGTAACATGCTCTGCGGGTGAGGGTTTAGCATTTATATTTCTCATGTTGGCCACCAAGAAGGCACACACATTTTAAGAATTGCACAGTGCTTTTTAGATTCTACCTGTCTTTCTGTTGCCAGTGCTCAGGGAGCCTGCGATGCACTCAGGAGGCGTGTCATGCAGTAACAATGCATCGCACACTTTCTAGGCCAGATTCATTTCAGATGTTCATGCTCTTTATAGGTCTACTTCTGTTTCTTAGTTGGGGTCCTTCCTTGTGATTTGGAGAGCCCATTTCTGGAAGAACAGGTATGTTCTGTGTTTAGAGCCACAGCTACTCTATGTGCATTTGAAGAAATCTCAGTTGTCTAGCAAAAAGGCCCACACACATTCTGTTTTCTTTTTAATGGCAAAAGATTGGAAACCACCTTAGTACATGTCAGGAGAGGCTGCTTAAATAAATGGTAGCATGGTCACAGGAGGGATACGTGTCCTTGTTAGGGAAGATGAAGCAGCACTGTCCATTGGGGCATCAAGCAATTTCGAGATCTGTTGTTGATGAGAAAAACAGTGCTGTACAGTGTATATCTTTTACCCCGAGCTTAAAAAAAATCTGAGTATATTCAATTAAAAATAGGTAATGGAAAAATGAATATTTACTAGTATCGAAGAAATTAAAAAAAAACCAACAGAAATAAAACCTCAGTTGCTATGTTGATACTTGATTGTTTCTGATTAAGGATTTTGAGCTGAATTCTCCCAGGCGGAGGGCAACCTTGGCTATCAAACAGACATTAGGGAAGCGTTAACTGCACCTTCCACTCCCACCTTGTCCACACCCAGGGAGACCCTGCGTCATTCATTCGTACTTAATCCACTGACAGGGAGACTTTTCAAAGCTGCATTATGCCAGTTAGTACACCTCACAACTAGAATTATGCTTGACTTCTAGAGTTGCTGATGATCCAAGTGTTTTGTGGAAGACTAAAGCTGGAGGGAAAAAACTCATGTATGCACACATACATCCTTGCACACACTTCAAAATGATAAAGTTAGTATTTATGACTTCCACATTATGGACCTCGTGGAAATGCAGGGGTGAGCTTGAGAAGAGGCAGTTTCCAGGTGGAGGGCCTGGAAATTGGGGTTATACACTTAATGCAACTTGTCACCTGAATTTAATCCCACCCTTATGCTTTCAATAGGTTTATTTTCAGAATTTAGGGTCGTTCTAACGCAGACTTAAATTTCAGGTCTGCCAAATTCTAGCTGTGTGACCTTGGACTAATTGCTTGACTTCTCTGAACTTTATTTTTTGATCTTGCAAGGTGGAAAGTATAATACCTTTGCCATAGGCCTGTTGATTGAGTTAAAGGAGATAAATTAGATAAAGCCTTTAGCTTGATGACACCTGCTTCGTGGCTACTGAATAACTTACAGCTACTTCTTACTAGGATGATTTTATGGGGAGAGAGGCCTTCTGTGAGGAAGGTATTCATGGGAACTGAAGAGGCCTTTGGGCTGCACAGGGCAAGAAGCGCCAGAGCAATGACACTTTTAGGATAAAGAATCCCACACTCGGGGTGGTTGGGAGGGGGCAAGGTGGCTGTACAAGCCAAGGTTCCAAAGAACCTCTGGCATTTGTTTT
The DNA here is from genome assembly GCF_014898055.3 of Talpa occidentalis. NCBI lineage: Eukaryota > Metazoa > Chordata > Mammalia > Eulipotyphla > Talpidae > Talpa > Talpa occidentalis. The sequence continues at coordinate 88,330,675 of NW_023601212.1, read as the reverse complement.
TTATGTCTTCTATTTCTTAATAATGACAACTTGTTAACCCCCTGAAAGGTTTTGTCATATGGATTTTTTGTGAGTGCATCAAGGAAGAGTCTGCAAAGATGGGGCCCTCACTGAAGAGCCAGGCTGGGAGCAGCAAACTGAGGAACTCAGTAGGGGAAATAGGAGTCCTATCCAGAGCCTTCTTGAAAAAGAAATGGAACACAATGGCTTGGAAAGTGACTGTAGACATGAATAGCTTCAAAATTCCATGGCTTCCTGCATTGGCCACAGCTTCCATGTAGGTGTGCACATGGAAACCTCTATAACCCAGTCTGGTTATAAACTCTGGAGCGCCCTGACATCGTTCTAATTCAAGAGATGTAGAAAGCAGGGGTGAGATTTGGGCTCCATCCTAATGCCAGGGTTCCCACCCTCTTTTGATGAAGCACAGCTAGGTTTACCAAGACCACCTGGGCAGGCAGAGAAGCAAGGGAGAGGAGGTTACTTTCTGGGATTTCAATCCCAAAGACAGATTTCCAAGTACAAATTAGTGATGCCTTGTATTGTAAGAGACTTGAAGCCTCAGATTTTCACTCATTTCCTTTCCCTTCTTGTTGTCATGGGGACTTCTTCTCCCTGAGTTATTACATCTTGCACTTCAGCAAAAATTTTATTGCTTCGGGACCATCGAGTCTCGTGTGGGACATTTTTCACTGCTCATGGTGTAATACACAGAGGTAATTTCTTTCAAATGATTTTTGCTTGAAGTGGTTTTCAATGAATTGAGAAGGCTGAGTATGAATGGAGGACGGGGTTTCTAGCCTTGGCCCTGGGCATGGAACATACGCCTTCAGCCTTGCCAGACCATCAAATGTGGACTCCAGGCTTGCACGAGTGGCACATAAATAGACGACTGTCTGTTTTAGTCTCTTGTTTGACCACAAAAAGAAAAAAAAAAAGTGTTATGTAACGTTACTATCAACTTAAGTCTCTTCCAGATAACTTTTGAAAGTTTTGTTCTGGAACGGAATGTTTTTATTAAAAGGGAATAGTTATTACTTCTCCAAGGTGGAGTTTGTCGTGCTGGGGATGCTGGCAGACACCACGGCCATGATGGCAGCATGTGGGATGTTAAATTCTGCCCTGGGTGTTGCACAGACAGCCTCAGATTTTTATATATTTGCAGTGTATCTCAAGGCTCTTGTATACCTGGTGCTGTCTTTCCTGTTGTTACTTTGAGCTCTAACAATAAGAAATTTGGCGCTATAACAATTCCTTGTTTTATTCTTGTTTAATTTTACTCCTTTCAGAATCCAGGGGACAAGTTTCAAGCTCAGCAGCTGGACTAGACATTCCAGCTTTGAAGCTTTTGTCTTTAAAACAAATATTGTATCCTCCACCCCTCTCCTTCTTTCCTCTCCTTAGCCTCTCTCCCTGCCCCCCACCTCCAAACCCTGGGCAGCAGATGAGCATCAGGAAAGATTGCTAAGTAGGTGGTTCTCATCAGCTACCTTTTTATATCATATGAATTCTATCGACACCTGTCTGTTCAAATAAAATTGATATTCTCATCCTCATGGACTCTCTTAGTGAGCTGCATTGATATGCCATCTCTTAGGCTGACCCTTATAGCTCTGCCACTAAACAATAAGAAATGCCTGGTTATTTTCATGCTAACAAGCACAGGAGAAGCAAACTTTCCTTGCCTGGTTTTTCACTGTGACATCCATTGACCTTCAGCTGGCATTCAGGGAGTCACAATGGATGGTCAGAGTGCAGGGTAGCCCAGGGACTTCTTGATGACCTGAAGTGGACTCAGGAAATGGCTTTTGGCAACAAAAGCCAAAAAGTATTCCACTACTTTAAGGGGACCCATTAATTTCTGGAAGGAGGCAGTGCAGTGTGGCTCATTGGGACTTGTGTAGTTTAATTGTTGATCTTCTCCTACTTTTTCTAGTGTGGGACCTTCGGTAGGTCATCTAAACCTTCAGGCTTTCTGTTTTCTCATCAGTTACCTGAGGGTAACAATAGTATCTACTTTGTAGCACAGTTAGGCTGATGTGTCCCTGACCATCAAGCTGGACCATGTGGCATTCTGCATGATGCTCTCTAAGATGACTCCATTCTCTTGGTTCAGAAAGAAGAAATATGAGAGATTAACTCCAGCCTAAGGTCCAGTTTAACATCAGGGTAGTGTAGAAAGAGCAGAGGCCTAGAAATCAGCTTGAATTCTGGTACCTGTTCTGCCTCCAATTTTTTGTATGAATTCTGGAAAAAATCAGTTTCCATCTTTGGATCCCAGTTTCCCCCTCTGAAGAATGTTTAGGAAGCAGGGAGATGAAATTAGGGGAGTGCATGGCTGGGCATGAGTCAGGCTGGGCCCTTCAGCTCAGCAGCACGTTGCAGTGGCATGTAGCAGGTGTGTGCAGGCTTCCTGGGTTCCAGTCCTGGCACATCTGCTATGTGACTGTGGACTAATTATTTAAACTCCACATGTCTCAACTTCCTCTTTTTTAAAGTATGGATGGTCAAGCTATCTACCTTTAAGGTTGCTCTGAAGATCAAATGGTCACATCCATTTACTGTTCAAATGGCAAACAATTAAATGGTTAAATAATGTGCCTGGAAGGATACCTGACACATATAGTACCTACCGTATGGAAGATGTGAAGATTAAGTTCACTCCTCTAAAAAATTTTAAAAACTTGGTCTAAATTCATTAAAAAATGGCTCTCTTTGTCTATCTTTGTAGATATCGACTTATTAAAAGAAAAGACATAAGGCCATGTGATCATAAATGGCAGCTGACATCTGCCCTTGGTACAGGGACTACAGTGGGTGTCTATGGAGTGGGAGATTTCAGGCCTCATCCAAGAGGCAGTACTTACTCCTTGCTGGCCTGTTGCTGCCAGCTGCATTGTGAGGTCAGTGTTGCCAGAGCTTCCATTTTGCAAGATAAACCAGAGATCTCAATTTTTCCACGAAATCTCTCAAAGTTTTGGATTGCAACAATCTTATTTATAAGATTTTTAAATCACAGGATGGAAACCAACTTGTCTATGTAGGATTCCTGGCCTTGATCTCAGATCTCAGAGCCCCACCTTCTTATTTATTGGAATAAGGTCCCTGCCCTCCAGAGGGCTGTATCTCAATGTGAGTATTATAGACTTGACAGAACTGGGACCAGAAACCAGGCCCCTAACTCCCAAAATCAGAGTTGTTTGCCACGAGCCATTTGTCCAAACTATACTGATGGTGTACTTCTGTTTCAGGCACTGTGTGGGGTGCTAGAACACCATGCAGCCTGGGAAAGACACTGTTCTTCCCTCTGGGGGATTTACAGTGCAGTGGAGTACTCTATTACAGGGAAGCAAATAATTCCAGACCTTTCTGTGTCCCAGGGAGGGTGCCAACATGTGTAATGAGAGACCTGTGTGGTCTGGCCAAGGAGCTGATGAGTTCGGGTATCCCTCCTGTGTGGCACAGATGTACTCCCACAGAAGACAGAGAGAGAGAGAGAGAGAGAGAAGGGAAGGGAGGAGCACCAGAGGGAATACTGCATGGTAAGGATTTCAGGCTTTATTTTGGGGGTGGTGAGAGGAGCCATGGCTACACGGACCCTGTGGCATTTTCTTTTTTTTTTTTTTCCAAGACTAAGTTTTTTTTTTTAAAGATTTTATTTTATTTATTTATACAAGCACTGGGTATAGTTAGAAGCGCGGGAGGGTGAGAGAATTCACAGAGGCAGAGCGGAGAGCAGAGCAGGCAGACTGATGAAGTACACTGCTGAAGGGAGCAGCGGGCAGCAGGAGAGGTCTGCGTGCCATGTGGGACCCCCGGCCGGTGGCCGGGGATCAAACCGGTGCCACAGAGGCTGCGGGCAGCTTTGCAACCCAGCGCTCAACTGCTGCGCCACTGGGGAGGCCCTGTGGCATTTTCTTATGTGTCTTATCCCTTCCGCCTTGGGATGCCCATGCCAGGCTGTGGAGGGCTGAATTTCCCAGGAGTGTTCTCTGCCATACAGTGTGCTTTGTGAATTCTAAACCAGGTTTCCATATGGGAAACCCTTGGCAATATAACTTATCCCCTGGGGCATTGCAGGGAGTACACTTCTGGCATTAGCATTGAAGAACCTGGCCACTATGCTCTTGCACTGTTGTAGAAGAAGTATCACTCAAACGTGGGTAAGAAGCCAACATAACGTGCATGAGCATTCACACCAACTGTGCAGGGTGTATTAATAGACAGTGTTTCTTGCAAGTCAGGACTCTGTTGGAGGTGACATCACCCTTCCTCACAGTGAAATTTATTTTATATATATATATATATATATAAAATATTTATTTATTTATACAAGAACCGGGTGACAGGCAAGATGTTCAGGAGGATGAGAGGATTCATCAGAGACAGAGCAGGGAACAGAACAGGCAGGCTGATGAAATACGCTGCTGAAGGGAGCAGCGGGCGAGCCAGGAGAGGTGTGCTGTGCCATGTGGATTTCTCCCCAGCCAGCCGGGATCAAACCCGCGCTGCAGAGGTTGTGGACAGCTTCACAGTGCTGTGCTCAACTGCCTGCGCCACCAGGGAGGCCCTGTTATATTTTTTTGTTAATGAATTACCACTGTTTTACATCCTTGTTAGTATTTTGACAATCTAGGATTCTCCCCTCAGGTGTGGTCACTATCACTCTCCCAAAGCACCCATAGTCCTCCACCATAGTTCATTGTGTTCTGCCCCCAACTCCATTCTCATCCCTCTCCCTCTCTTTTCCCACAAGTAAATTTATATTCAACTCACTAAAATTATAGCCTTGTCCATAGTTTTCAGGCAGAACTGCACCCAGGGACTCAGAGCCACCGAGAATCTCTCTTTCCAGTTCTTTTCTGCTCTACTTCAACTTTATTCTCAGGGAGGCCTCTCTTGTGTGGTGGTTACCCAAAGTTCTGGGTTTATTTTGAAATGGCCCACCTATAGCAAAGGAAAGTGAATGCTGCTTTCCCAGTAGATTCAGCAGAAGTTCTGTTGCTGATTCACATTGGCCCAGGCTGGGCTACATACTCACCCCTTAATCAGTCACTGTGAGACTGGTGATGTAGACCTGGATCTCTTTCCATCCCTGGAGCTAGGGTGGAGGCAGCCTGCCCCAATCAAGGATATCCTGTGGAGGAGGAAAGGAAAATTGGGGTACCAACTACCAGAAGATAGAGGAATAAAAGCTAGGCAGACGGATGCTCATGGAGCAAATTCTTTTGCCTAAGATCTTGTAGAAGTTTAATTTCTATAATCACATCAGCTCCATCAAGCTTTGCAGTACTTCTCATGAGTGACCCTCATATATCCTAGACCAGGATTTTATCCCCTGAGGCCACAGAGTTGCTACCCAGTAAATCTCCCTATGGTGTCTGAGTAGAGGTCAGGGAATGCTTCCTGAAGCTGTGTGAGTTAGGATTCTCCAGAGAAACAGTGCCAATAGTGGACAGATAGAGAGCTGGATGTAGATGTAGATTTAGCATAAAGACTTGACTTCCGATTATAGAGGTCAGGAAGTGTCATGATCAGCCATCTGCAGACTGGACAACCAGGAGAGCTGGTGGCATCATTTAGGCCAAGAATTAGGAGTGCCCACATCTGCTCCGGGCAGGAGAAGGTGGTCCCAATTAAAGCAGAGATTGAACATTTCCCTTTTTGTCATCTTTTTTGTTCTAATCTGACTCTCAATGGATTGGATGATGCCCATTTTTATTGATGAGGGCAATTTTCTTTACTGTGTACCAATTCGAAAGCTAATCTGTTCAGGTGACCTCCCATTGACCCCCAAGTGTATTGATTGACCAGCTCTCTGGGCATCCCTTAGCCCAATCAAGTTGACACATAAAATTCGCCATCACAGAGACATAGTGGGGGCACTCGCTAGAATGATGATCCACAACAATGCTGGAAGGACATGCCTTTGAGTTTGTGTCCATGTTTGCTCACAATACCCTGCAGGGCGACTTTGGTCCTTTAGCTGTTAGATGTGATGCGTTTGAAGTGAGACCAGCAATCATGCCCCACGAAGTCCCTTGTCAACATCTGTGAGATGGAGTCTATCATATGGGTTGGGAGAGTGTTGCTGTGAAGAACACAGGCTACTGGTGAATCCTCTCAGGCCCTACGCTCCTGGCCTACACCCCAGTTCTTATATGCAAAAATAATAATACAAAATACAGTTATTTTTATAGTTCTCAGCCTTCTGTGAGGTGCAATGTTCTCAGATTTCCCTGAATCTATAAGATGCAGTCTTATTCTTACGATCACTAGGAATAAAGCATCACCAATTAAACCTTGTTAATACTTTTACATTTAGAATTTTAGATTTTGTGTTTTTTTGAAAAAACAAATACATTTATCTTCTATGACTCACGCATTCATGCATCAAAAAAAAAAAAAGGTAAATGAAATAAAGTGGTTCAAGCATTCCTAAAATTTACTATGCAAAGTCTAACCCTTCAAAGTCACTCTCAGGTCTCAGTATCCTTCCTTTCTGCCATCTCCACAGTGAGGGTCTTTGTTTCATCAACACTGTTGCTTTGGCAGCATTTCCTAAAGAGTGCTCCATTACTGTCCCCAGGATTTTTTTCCAGGCTGCTGCTGGTTTTGATGCATAGAGTCAGGCAGTGACAATATATCATGACAGTTCCCTGGACAGTGATATTTGTGAGACACATTTTGATATGCATTTTAGGACTGATAAAATGTAATAGTTTACCCACTTTCTTTCGATTTCTTCCATATTTGCTAATAGTAACCCCAGGGTAGCATAACAGTGTAACCCCTGTGAACTTGTACCCACATCCTGATATTGCATAGAAAGTATAATGGTGACTTTTCTGTTCCCATGGCATTTACCCAGTTAACAGCATGGAAACTGGGTGAACCATAGAGTTAAGTGTTTACGAGCATAAATTTGACTTAACTTCTCTCCCTGTCACTTCCATTATATGGCAGACACCCTGCCTTCTCACTGTTCACTAAACAACCCAAACTTCTTCCTAACTCCCTGATTCTCTCCCTAATCACTGGTTCTCAACAGAAGGAGTTATTACCATTCCTCTTCATAAGTGAATGAGAATATTTTGGGCTGCCCCAATGACAAGGGAGGGAAACGTACAGACATGGTGGGGTCATGGGATGTTAAATATCTTGTGATAATCAGGACACAAGCACAGAAGAAAAACAGCCCAATTCTGAGTGCACAAAGAAGCCCCTTTCAGAAAACCTGCAGCTTAGTGGCTCTTCTGAGCTTTGCCTGCCTCTCTCTCTTGTCACTCATTCATGGTGTGAATGGCATTCTCTGCAAGTGTTCAGAGCACCACTTGCATCCTTGACTTCAGCCCAGGCCACTCTGTTCACTTTGTTCTTGCCAAGCATTATATACCTTCCACTATTATATACCTGTGAGAACAAGGATCTTACTTTTTTTTTGCTTACTATGTCCTCAGCATCCAGAACAGAACCTTGGACTTACTAAATATTTATTGAATAAATGAACAAAGACAGAATTGTGTGCTAATTAGCCTCAGCCTCTAGTTAAACAGATAGCAGTTTGTACCTGTCCACTTTCCTTGTCTCCTCTTTAGTGAATGACACATTTAAAATACGTGCATGCACGCGCGCGCGCGCACACACACACACACACAACTAACTCAAAAGACTTACCAGTAACAGTCAGTTGGCTGTCATAGCCACTGTTTGCAATTCCTGTTCCTGTTTTCTAAGAAACAATGACATTGCTCATCAGTGTCAAGATGAATTGGATAGGTGATATCTTAAGCTGATTTTTCCTGAAAATGCTTTCTAGTCATGACTCCCTGGTTGTTTCTGTCCATTTGGGATGGCAACATGTGGTAGAGACTATGATGTTGGTTATTGAAAGAAGTCCTTTCCATTTAAGCTTTCTCTGCTAGTCCACATACAAGGTTATATACCTTTGATTACAGGGGAATCCATGTTCTTCTTGCATTGGCATCTTTCTGTGGTGGAGGTGATTAAAGTAATGGCATCTCTTGAAATCTTCAAGACTTCAAGGGACTATGTAGCCAGTGCTCAGGGCTCCTTCTAAGCCAAGGACATGTTTCTGTCTGTTTCCTTAATATCAGTATTTGCCAGTTCTGAACAGGTCCAGTTCCTAAGAAGAAGTGATTTTACGCTCCAAGTGACTCCTTTTGGGAGTTGAGGTGGGACAAGTAGTTATAAGCAGAGTTGCAATTACCACCTATATATTCTGGTGGTGGCTCTTGTCATGTAGAGGTGTCTTGTTGATTTTTCCATGGCTGATTTAAACGATTCAGAATGAAAAGATGATTGCTTCTTTGTGGTTAACACATTCCATGCCATATTCTCACTCAATCCCAATAACCTAGGAGGGCACTATTATGTTACCCCTTGTCGAAATGGGAAAACTGAAGCTCAGAAAGGTGGAGTGACTTGGTCACGTAGTTGCAGAGCCAGGAACTCACATATTCCCTGCCCTCCAAAACCCAAATTCCTAATGGCTGTAGTACATGAGGTCCCTCCTCCCCCATTATTTACTTTTGCATTTCTCTATTTGCTACAATCCATGAGAAGAAAGAGTATATAAGTAAATAGAGTTGAAAAATGTGGTGAAAGTTTCTCATTACTGAGCCTATCATAGATTTTTACTTTCTGTCTAGAATATGTCACTATTACATTTTTGATTATACAATACAGTTTGTGTGTGTGTGTGCTTTATTTCTGCAAAAAGCATTTGAATTGAAGGGATTTCTATTTTTGAATCGTTTGTCTTCTTTCCTTCCCATGCAGGACTTTAGCAAATGTTGCAAAATTCATTATACACAGACATTTTTCCGTCCCATTTTGCATTTGAACATCAGAGATGGATCATAAATTGTTTTTTTTTATTACTTTAAATGATGTACTCCTCAGTATTTTTTGTTTTGTTTTGTTTTTGTATAAAGGAAAGCATTTACCTTGCCAAGATTTGATTTTAAGTACTGGTGCTGCATTTTCTTAAAGGATGCATTCAAGGAAGAAAAGGGGAGGGGGATGGTAATGGGCCCAGATTGGTAGGACTATATGCAGCCAAACAAAATAGTTTGAAGGTTGCTCTTTTCAGTGAACTTGATTGAACTTCAGATTCAGTAAGTTTTAAAAATGAAGAGAGGCTATTATATCATCTTTGTTTGAAATAATAGTAACAAATGCTTTGTGTCTTATAATACCCTCTTGCTTCTATCATTTCATTTTATTGATTCCAAATAATTTAATGAGGATTGTATCTACTGAGAATGTTCCTGGCCCTTTGCTGGTGCTACTACATAGGGAATCTCATTTCTTGCTCTCAAGAGATTTACAATGTAACAGAGAGGCATGGATACATCAAGAAATAGTGTTGTGATAGACATTTCTTGGAAGCACATATGGCCATCACACTGAGTGGCAAGTAACAGAAACCAATGGAAAAGGGAAATGATTTGCTTCCATAACTGAAAATCCCCACAATACATGTAAATATGCAAATAGTTGGACCTGGGTATGCAAATTCCACTCTCTCTCCCACCCCCTAGGAAACAGTCTCCTTGGCTCTACTTCCTATCATGTTGGTTCATTTTTGGATGAGATCTCCCACATAGTGGCAGAGATATTCCCAGAAGCTCCATACATTCAACTTCCTAGCTTAGGTGCCATGAGTAGTATAGTTACAGTATTGCTTCTCACCAGACACAGCTGGCTCATGATCTTGAGAACAGACTGTTTTTATTGGCCTGGTCTGAAACATGGACAACCTTGGGTTCAGAGTAGTGGAGTCAACCACATCAGGACAATATGACAGGATGGTTGCCAGAGAAATATAGGGGTGCTGTTAGAAGAACAGGGCTGAATAGATCTGGGTAAACAGGAGCAAAATAGGTCTTTTGCCCTTCTTGATACATTGTCTTCTGAAAGACTGGTGCACTACCTTCTGTAGCACCTGGGCTCTGTCCATGCGTAGCTGCCCCTGACTTCTCTTTCTTCTCTGAATGCACCATATGGTTCATGGTTTGAATCTTGTCATCCCCCATCCTCATTCTCTGCTATCTACCTTCCCAAACATGAACGCTATGTGGCTTCAGTTCTCATAGATCCAGAGCCTGATTTCACCTTCTTTATATCTAGCCTTAGCCATTTTGACAAATGTATGCTTTGAATTTTTAATGCTTCTCTTGAACTACCACCTTGTTGTGTTCCATTCTCGTGAAACTCTACATGTCTACTGTTCCCCAAAACCTTAATTCCACTGAGCTTCCCCCAAATCCCAAGTCATTGAAGGTACTTGAGAGCTTAACATACCAGACCATTAGCTATTAAGATCTACCGCAGTCACAAGGCAATCATGGGAGCCTTGCATGTTTTAGCCCTTGCATGAATGCGTGGGCTCCTGAGTACTTGCCTTGACTCTTAACTTTGCATCCATCCTCTTCTCTGTATGACCTTAGGCAAGTTATTTAACCTTTCTTTCTCAGTTTGCTCATCCATAAAAATAGGGATAATATTAGTAACTACTTAAGAGTATTGTGTGAATCAAATGAATTATACATATAAGCACTCAGAATAGTGTTATCGCATGATTACTTTAAAAATGTTAGTTATTTATTTGGGAAACAAGGTGAGGTGTAAATCAGCGAATCAGTCAGCATAGCAGGGGGGGCAGTATTCTCTAAAGCTGTTCATATTTTTGGTTTGAAGGGTCTTCCTATACTCAACTTTCTGCTCTCACATCCTGTTTCATTTGCTTCTTCTGAAGTTATGTAGAATGTGTCTTATTATTCTATAAAATTTGCACATATTTTTCCATCATCTGTATCATCCCATCCCATTGTTCCCTTCTCCAGTGTAGATAGTCTAAATTCTTTAGTTGACATTTTCTTGGCCTTTGACCACTCTTTTCTATTCTGGATCACCTCAGTTTTTCAGAATTCTTCAAATGAAGTGTCCCGAAATCAATTCAGTATTTCATTTATTGTCTAAAAATTATGTTAGAAAGTTCATCTTCTCTGTTAAGCTACCACTAATATAACCTGATATTGAACTAGCTTTTAAAATCATCTGTATCACAAGGTTGACTAATTAGGGCCTGTGGCCAACTAAGACCCTCAGGAGACTTTTTCATTTGCCCTGATTTTGACTGGATGTCTTTTTTTTTTTTTTAAAGATTTATTTAGGCATACAAGAACTGGTGTATAGGCCAAACGTGTGTGTGTGTCTGGGGTGGGAGTGGGGGGTTGAGAGGATTCACCAGAGACAGAGTGGAGAATAGAACAGGCAGATCAATGGAAATACACTGCTGAGGGGAGCAGTGGGTGAGTCAGGAGAGGTCTGCTGCGCCATGTGAGTTGCTCCCTGGCATGGGATTGAACTCGTGCTGCAGTGGCTGTGGATAGCTTCATAGGTTGTGTCTTAACCCCTTGTGCCACCAGGGAGGCCCATTGGCCAGATGTCTTTTATACAGTAGCTGCAATTTTTAAAATGTGGGCTCAGGAATTTACCCGAAGTTTGATTCTGTCACTTAGCACACTGGATAATGAGACCAGATTGGTGTGAAATGCAAAATTAATAAGCTTTATGAATGATTTGGGTTAGGCTTAGCTTCCCATTAGTAGAAACATCTCAAATAAAAGTCACTAAAAATAACACAGAAGTGATTTTTTTCTGTTCAACATAAAGGAAGTTTAAAGTTAGGCTTGATATAACACTGCTACAATTTCTTCATGACATTAGGGACTCAGATTCCTTTTGTAGGTGTTGCTCCAATTTGAATATATTTTCCTCAGGATTCAGAATGGCTGCTGGGACTCCCGCCATTGTACTCATAGTCTAAGTGGGAAGAATAGAGAAGAAACAAAAGAAGGGCGCATTTCTTCTTAAAGCAGTTTACCTGGAGGTCTTTGAAAACATTTCTTATGTCCAGGACTTAACATATAGTCCATCTTGTGGCAAGAAAAGTTGGGAAATATAGACTTTTGACAGAGTAACTATGTACCCCAATAAAAATAAAGGTTCTGTTGTTAAAGATGAATCAGAGACTAAATGGTGAGTTGGGCAGTTGGCAGTTTTAGTCATATTGGTGAAAACATTTTGAACAATATCTTGCATTGGGTCATTTGTCACCTGATCTTCCTGAGTATGACTTCAAGTAAATAATCATTGATTCATCAGAATTTTTTAAATGGTTGTTCTCAGACCATCCATGTCAGACACGAAAGAGGTGCTTATTAAGAAAGCAGAATCCTGGGCTGTGTCCTATATTTTTAGACAAATTAAATATTTTATTATTCTCTTTAATATAAATTTTATTAAAATATAATTTATATTTAGTATGGTTCACAGTTTAAGCCTTTGATTGATGAGCTTTGATGACTGCATATAGTCATGGATACCATCATGGATACCATTTCTGTTATTCAGAAAAGTTCCCTTGTGCTGCTTTGCAGTCATATCCCCACTTTAGCACCAAGAAATATGTTTTATGTACATTTATTTTTGCCTAATTTTGTATAAAATGATTCAAATAGCATGTATTATTTTGTATACCATTAAAACTTGAGCTCTCTAATCTATATTTTTTTTCAATAAAAATAGTCTCTGACTTGTTGGCTTTATTTCTTCATCTGGTCTCGGTAGTATCATGGGACAATCTGTCAGCTGTTTGACAAATGTTGAAGCACAAATATCCACTCTCTACAACCTATGCATTTATTTTCACCTGATTAAGTCATCCTCTAGACCTTAGAACAGATTCCATTTCCACTGGAAAGCCTCGATCATTCCTCCTGTTGTTCATCAGGTGCTTGTTCCATATGCTACATTGTTCCATGTACTTGGCATTTCCCGAGTCTGCTCCATTAGATGGTGGGCTTTTTATGTGAAGTGCCTGTTCTTTCCTCACCATTGAATCCCGAGTGCTTATGACAATATATGGTTTGGTGATAGTACTTGAAATATATTTTCAGGTGAATTAATTGAGCACAAAATGGTGTTATACATGTTATTGTGTGCTATAGGTCAGCAAAGGAATCTGAGGAGATTCAGAGAGGACTTATAGAGTATGTCACTAGAATCTTGAAGGGAGTTTGCTTCATAAGAATGAGATTACACAAAACACTTAGTCCACAACAGCACGGAGATATGAGTAGGTATGAGGTGTTTGAAGAGGAAGGAAGAAGTGACCAGAGTATAAGGTGTGTAGCAAGCAAGAAGGAGATCAATTTGCAAGTTAAAAGTTGATGCAAACTGTCACAATTAATCAGAAATAAGTGAGAGGAAAATAATGGCTGTCATGGAAAGTACCAGCTGACTTATTACTTGATCCTGGTGTCAGTCTTCTTTCATGGATTTCTGACCAATCAGAGCCTGTGAACATGATAGTCAGCTAGTGCTCTTTCAGACAACAGTTGACAGTTGTGTCTTTTTTTTTTTTGGTCTAATTATTTTTAATTTTTTTAATTTAAATTTTATTTTTATATTCCCCATACCAAAAAAAAAAAAAAAAAAAAAGACAGTTGTGTCTTGTCTCATTCTCAGCACCAATGGCTGTGGACAGCGCCAGTTACAATGCTACAGGCCGATACTTGGTTTGTCTCCATGCAGGGCATGTGACCAAAGATTGGCACTTCAGAACCAAAAAGTAGTAGGTACTTCACTGATGCAGGGGTATGCACAGCACTTGCATGTTCTCATCTAATACCCCCAGCTATTCTCAGACAAATGTTGTTTTTACTTCTCTTTTATAGAGAAGGGAACTAAGACACAGAGAGATGTGTGCAGATGTAGGAGTCAAGAGTGGTTCCTCCTGACACTGATTTTTGTTCTCCTAATCACCATTGTCCTCCAGTGGACACTAACAGACCCTTGTGGACATTCCAAATATTCTTTGGCTGCCCAAGACTATCTCCTAAATGTGATATTACTACTGCAAACAAGTCACAGTTAGAAGCTTGCTAGAGCCAGCTCTGTGATGCTGAGAGTGGTGGGAAGGAAAAGGGTTTTTCCCAACTCACTCCTTCCTGAGTATGAAAGGGTGCTCTCAGCTAAATGTATCAGCTGGCAAGCAGGTGTGTGCATCTGAAATGTTCCAGCAATCCCACCTGTGAAAGGAATTTAGTGAAATTCAGGAATTAAGTCTCTCTCTGATGCCAATAGGAGTCTTTGAATCCCCAGTGGAAAAAAACCTCAGCTACTTTCCAACTAATTTCATTTATAATTATACTTCCCTAATGGTTGTCTGGGACCTGGTGAGTGGGAGGTCCATCTCCAAGTCTGTGGGAGAGACGCATTGAGCTCTCTCTGGAGTCGCTGGTGCCTGGCTGTGCTTGGATGGGCATGCTCACATATGGCACAAGCATTTCTTTTTTAATGGTTGCATGCCACTCCTTCTCGCTTTAAAATGAGCCCATACTGTGCCTCATTAGCTGAAATTGACATGATGGTTATTTTCAGTGCCATTTCTTTAAAGAACTCAGTCTCACTATGCATTGCTAGCTTTCCCCCCTTGCTAAGTGGAATGAAGAACCCCTAGGAGAGTAAGGTGGCAGCTTTTTTCTAAGCTGTTCAGAGCCAGTGCCTGCTTTTCCACCCTCACATCTACAGCTCAGAGAGCATCCAACATTATACAGATATTAAGGATTCCTCCCTCCATGCAGAATCCTCTGGAAATCTCAGAATCAAAAAGCTCCATGATAAAAATGCATGAAGCAATATCCTTATTGGTAAACTTACATATCCAGCTGAGATACTGTACATGATAATGCAATTTTCTATGCAAAAAGGGTTTATCTCCATCCAAATATTATTCCATATCATTATTCATTCTGGAGAAGTGATTGCTGTCCTAGGTTAACTGATTGAACTTTTAGAACCAAAGCTTCAAGCTTATCTTACTAGTTATTGCTTGCCTTCTCATAAATTGCCATTATATTGGTAGAAATGAATAAATGTACACTCCATTAGGAAATATTAAAGTTTTTATACTGGTTTGGAATAAAAACAGGATTAAAGGTGGGTATTTCTAAGATTCAGTATAGCATGAAATTGAAATCTTTTTGGCATATGAAATTATAATATGAATATTCTTCCCATTTCTGATAGCTGGAAGAACTGTGTAGAGTGGACAAACCTCTCCAAAGTTCACCTGAAAATGCTAAAGCAGGGGAAGGAGTAAAAACCCATTTGGTATTTCCCAAGTCTTTATTAGTGATGAGATTCTTAAAAACAAAGATAATAACAACAATAAAATATGTCTTACGCTTATATATGACTCAGACATAGTCTTACATGCTTCTCTATTTTAGGGAAGATTTTCAGATTGGCTAAGAAGCTGGAGCCAACCTGCTTTGGTTTCACATTCATGTTCTTCTTATTGTGTGAGTTTGGGCAAACTACTGGTCTCTTGGTGCCTCAGTTTCCCATTTATGGCAGGAATGATAGTAGCTTTCTCCTTTATGAGGTTGTCAGGAAAATGAAATTATCTAACATATACAATGCGTCCTGAAACAAAAGAAACTCTAAATAATTTTGATTGTTATTATTGTTCTTATTATTTTGGTGGCTCTTCAAAAAAGTTTGTGAGATTAGGGTTATTAGTCCTACTCCCCTTTCCAGGTGCTGAAATTAAGGTTGATAATGCAGAAAGTGACCATTTCCTGAGGAATCTGAGAAAATAAACATATTCTTTTGGCTTACTCTGTGCTGTAATAAACTCACTGAATTTGTTACTGCAACAACTGCCATTTTACTCAACTCTTGGCTCCTGTGGGAAGGAAACAGCACACAGTAAGGTAGTTTTGTTTTTGCACCAGTGTGTGGGGCCTCGACTGAGAGACCCGAGATGCCTGGGTGCTGCCCTCTTCTGGAGGCTTCTTAATTCATGTGGCGTGGATCTGACTGGTAAGACATGAGGCTGGCTTTGGCTGGGCTGGTTGAGGAGAATACCTCCTTGCGACCCATCAGCATGGTGACCTCAGACTGTCCAACTTCTCATGTTGTAGCTCGGGGCTCCAAGCATGGGTGGTCTGGTGACAAAAATGGGTGCTGCATGGTCGTTAATGACCTGTCCTTGCAAGTCGTATGGTGTCACTTTATACCCTAGGGGTGGGAGGTAGGTGATGAGGCTACCTGGACTTTAAAGAAGGGAACATAGACCCATTTCCATGGGAGAAGTGCCGTGGATTTTGCGGTTGTGTTTCAAGCTTGCTGTTACTCTGGTGTCTGCATACTGGCAGCTGTGACATGCTCTATCTGATATGCTGTAGCTTGTCAAAAGCTCAGCCTAGGAGCTGCTTCAGGAACTTTCTCAGTACTAGTGAACCCAACCCTTGGTGGTGATTTGCATTCATACTTATGCAGTTTTTCTTCTATGAATATTCAGGTTCCCACTTACTTGCCCTCTGTGTGTGCGCGCACGCTCGCACCAGCTCGGTATCAACCTCTCTGTCTTTGTCATTCCATCATATTACTTCACCTTCCTTTCCCCCTTTTCCCTTCTACTTCTTTCTTTCTAGTGGATTCAATTAGTTCTCTTTGCTGCTTTAGCAATAAAACAGTTCCCTCTACAGCATTAGAATGAGTCTCTCTCATTATTTCATTTAGATTGTTGTTATGTTTGAAAACTTGAGGGCAGGGCAGGCAGGAGGAAAGGAATGTTAATTTGCAGGGAGTCCCTGTTGTGTGGTGGGAGTGCTGCGGAGAGGAGCCAAGAAGCTGCCACTCGATGTGGCTCACAGATACATTAAGAATTGATGAAGGATGCTTGGAACTGCACACCTCCAGTGTCTGCTCGTGCTGAGTCCCACGGCCTTCCAGGAGAGGGCAGCTGTGCAGGGCCTGGCCGAAGCCCACTTTGAAATGGCTGGTTGCCACAGCTCCTTTGTCCGCTTCCGAAAGGATGTTTCTCCTGGCCGTGTGCGTGGATGCAGGTGGATGTGTGTGCTCGTGCGTCGAGGAGCGCGTGGGTTCATTCAGTTACCCTCATACTCTCCAGTTATGGAAATGCTCTTTCACTGTGGCCATCACTGGAAACATGCAGTAGGTGGCAGAGACCGAGCTCAGGATCCTTATAATTTGACTCACAGAATGTCGGCGAATGTTACACAAAGCAAGGAATTAAGCTCTGTGAGTACCAGAGTGACATTGATTATGTAGGAATGACATATAAATAATTACCAAGCACTCAGGGTTTTTGTGAGCAATCTGTGTTTAGAGTCCCCTTTCAGGACTTTGAAATGTTATCAGGTAGTTGAATGGTGCTGCATTTTATTCCTATTTCCTACTGAGCTAAACTGGAATCATATTTGTTACAAGACTGAAGAGCAGCTTAGTGGGGGAAAAAAGGACTGGTAGGGAGTTAGCAGGACTAGATTTAAATCTAATTGCCTTTTGTGTTTTCCACTGCTATTTGGCTTACACACAGTGGTAGTATTTGTGGAAAATGAGAATTAGATTGTTTGCTGGAAGGTAGAGAAAAGGCTGGTTCTGCTATTGTCAGTAGTGAACCCCACCTAGACAGATATAAGGGAGTCCCTAAGTCATTATGCATTAGACTGTTAAAAAAAATGGCTTTCCTTTTCTATGACTAATATATTTCGAATCTCTACAGCTTCCATTTTCTTTGACTTTTTTTTATACTAAGATTAAATCTAGAATGTTTGAAAGTTCCCAAACCAGAGACTCATTCAGCCCAACTTTGGAAATATAAATGGAGATTGAACTCAGAACTCCATTTACTCTATGAATACATATGTCACCAAAAAAGGAGTTCCATGAACACTCTGAGGTCACAGTCACTAATTATGCCAAGTAATTATCAACTAAAGGTGCTGGGCTCCTCTCCAGTGCTGCTCAGATAGCTCTAGATAGATGTCACAATTGCAAATGTCCAGCTCAAGGGCCAATTGAAAACGATTATTAATAACCTGGAGACATAAGAGGGAGATGCTTTGAGGAGGGTGCAGATATGGGTAGTTGGACAAGAAAGACCTTCTGCACATGAAAAATGAGACCTAAGACTTGTGCAAGAATGAGGGAAAAGTTTAGTAATTAATCACATTGGTCATAATGAGGAGAGGAAATCAACGTGATAAAAGGATTCGTCTGAATGGATTATAGGCAAATTTAAAGGAAGGAGAAAAAAAGCAACAAAGGGCATTGCTGGCTTGGGAATTGCGCTTTTTAAAAAATCTTCAATCATTCTCACAATCAATTCTGCATTTCCTCAATAGCCACGTGAAACACGGCTCTCTCTTCATTGTCTTAGATTAACCACTAACTGCAAACCATACATTAAATGAAGTATCGAGTATTTGTCTTCCAAAAATACACTTGAATGTTGTTTATTTCCCCGATAGGTCTGCTATGATGCATTTAGGTGCCATATTGCTAAATGCATACTGTACTTTAATATCTGCGCCAGCTAGTCTCCAACTGCCTTGCTTAGGAAGCAGCTGTGCGGGGGCCCCACAATTACAGATAGAGTTTTTCTCATAAACTGTTTAATTGTTTGCTTCTGGAAACAATTAGGCTGACGGCATTATAGAGTGAGTGTCGTATTGCAGTCGGCAATCCTCTTTATGAGTTTTCTTAGCAAAATACCATGTTGACATATGCTGCGCCCACAAAGAAGATTCGGTTATCTGGTGGCCTGACCTCTAAGGACTTTGTGCTCAGTAGACATCTCTCTGGGAAAATGCCAGTGGCTTTGAACTTGTCCTTTCTCCAGCTCTTTCCAAGACTAGCTCCTTTTCATGCTTGAGGCTTCAACTCAGAGGAAACCTCCGTAGAAAAGCCTTTCTCAATAATTCCAATCATAAGAACCACACCCAAGTCAATAATGGTTACGTTATCATGCTTGTTAGTAACTCACCATCTGGCACTGAACTTACTAAGTTGGCCTGTAAACAAGAGCTGTCCTGGCACAGGTTGCATCTGATCAGACTGACTCTGGATGTAGATACCTTCCCCCCACCCCTGGATCTTTCTTCAAAGCTGAGTGACTAGCACAGCATCACCCAGGGCATTTGTCCAGCCCTTGAAGGGAGGCTCTCATAGGACTGTGGCTGCCCAAGCCCAGTGAGTTGAGTGGTCTGGGAGGCAGTCAGGCGGGTGCATGCCATGTCTCGTAACATTAGTGGTCAGTGAGCGGGAGGACTCACGGCTGCCCGGGAATGGTGTCTTTCACATAGGTGTCCTGTTTTTCCCAGGCCTCTGCTTTTTATGTATAATGATCTTACTGAGTCCTTGAGGGCACTTTATGAGTTTGAGTTGTTATGATTTTTCTGTTTGGCAGGTGAGGAAACTGAGGCTTAGTAAGTTTAGTGGTTGTTAGAAGTTTACTTAGTGATGACAAATGATGACTTGTAATTTTAACTCAAGGCTGCCTGGCTCTAAATCCCAGGCCCTTTCTAAAGAAAGCTTCATAAAGACAAGGTATTTCTTATTCCCAGTTTTTCTTTAATGTCAAAAGATTGATAAAAGTGTCATGACAGGTGTTTCATCCATTCATTTAATTTCTTCCTCATCATAATAATAATCAGTGTATCCAGTTCTTCCATACTTATTCAGCATACAATGTGCCATACTATTTACTTCTAAGAAGTTCATATACTATTGGGAGATATAGCAATTAATATAAATTCATGTGAAATGTAGGTTCACCTTATAATGTCAGAGCCCAAGGGAGGCCATGATAAACTCTACCAAGAGAAAGCTCAAGGCATACTTTGAAGGGGAAGGAGATTTTTTCCAGATGAAAAAAACCTTGAAGGACTTTGGAAGAGAAAACAGCATGCCCAATGATCCAGACATGGGTAAACCATGGCATCATGGAGGGGGCCTCTGGGTGGACAGCATGAGAGGGGAGTTAGGGAGGTGAGGATGACCTTTGTGTGCAATGTCAGCGGACACAAAATGGGAGCCCCAAGCTCCATTTGGCTTGTAGGAGAGCTGTGCTCAGCCTGGACTGAGTTTTACTCAATGAGTCAGTTTCCTGATTTTTAATTAGGAGATCTCACACACACAAGTCCAGACCTCCAGATTCTCTCAGAAAAAAATCAGAAAACTTGGCAACGCTGGCCACCTTTGTAAAAGATAGCTCTGGGCTAGTCATCTGATCCAGCCTCCTCTCTTCACTTGGCACATTTGGTCCCAGTTTGCCCCAGTCCTGCCATCTCCAACTGTGTCCTGGCCATGGAAGCTGCGTATCCGTTCTCTTTCATCATCATACTTGTCTTGGTGTTTGTCTCAGAGTAAAGAAGAAAGTACATTATTTCCTTTACTGATGTCTCTATTAAAAGAAGAAAACAAAAGCTAGACTGAGAGGTTTCTCTGTTTCAAGTAAAGTGAGTAAGGAAACATTTCTTTGTGGGAGGAAAACTGTTCCTTCATCTTTAATATGCAAACAAAGTATGTCAGTGTGGAAGGGTGCAACCCTAGGGGTCATTACAGAATCAAGTCTCTCTCTTTATCTCTCTCTCTCTCTCTCTCTCTCTCTCTCTCAATTGCCCTTTCCTTTGTGTTACCTGTTTGACTCTGAGAGACATTTCGGTCTATAATGCTAACTGCAGGAGGGATCTGGGAATCTTGAGGAGTTTTAAGGACAAGAGTGACATGGGTATTGTTTGATCAGGGTTTTAGTAAAACCTCTCTGGTTGCAGCAGGGAGTGTTGATGGTGATGGTTTTGCAGTGGGAGGTGAGGGTGTTGGGCAAATCTGGAGCAGGAAGATCAGACAAAAGGCTCTTATAATTACCCAGTTGTGGAGAGATGTGAGTCTGAATTAAGATTAGGCAGTAGTAGGAGGAGTGGAGGGTTTAGACAACATGAAAGTGATGAATCAAATGACAGTCATCTCTACCCCTCCCCTGCTCTGTTCACCCCGAAGAAGAACTCAAGCATTCGCATTCATTATTGACCACAAACCTACCTGGGGAGGTAGGGGCATCCACAGCTTCTTGAAATCTACAATATATCCTGGTAGTGAAATAGATTTGTTGATAAAAATGATCCCTGTGTGAAACAGATGTCACTGGTGCTGGTGTAGAAAGACGAGGAGAGATAAAGAATTACAATGGATTTGAAAACACTGTTAAAAAACAGCAAGCAGACTCTCCGACCGGCAGAGAGGAGGAAACAACAAACCAAAACGGCCCACAAGAACAAACGACGCAGCAAGCGGGACTGTGCGTGGAAAGGAACTATTGCAGCCACCACACCCCGTGAACGGGAGCTGAGGCGAACCCTGCAGGATCCGCCGCGGCGGTGAGCGAACGGCTCCGGGCGCCAATAGAGAAGAACAAAGACCCCGGGAGACGCGCACCCAGCCCGGGCTGCCGGTAAGCTGGCGCGGGAACGCGGCGCACTCGGCGCACTTGAAAAGCAAGTGCAGACCTGGATCGCGGCTGCCCAGGTCCCCGCGCCTGCGACCTAGGCTTGCGGGGAGACGCGCGGAGGTCCTCACTGAGGTGAAGGTCCCTCCCTGAGTGAGCAGGAACCAGGCGCCCGGGCACGGGAGCGGTGCAAAAGGCGCCATTCCCGCGCCACTGAACTGGGCTACAGCCCGCGTCCTGGAACTGAGGGCTTTGAACTGAGACCCGGGGCACGAAAATTCGGGGCGTGGTTTCTCCACGACGGTGGGGCACAAGGCAGACACAGCACCCCAAAGCTGTTGAGGTGTACCCTACCATTCCCGCTCTGTTCTCTGTCCCACGGGGTGGGGGAGGCGAAAAACAGCCCCCCAAGGACAATAGGAGAGATCTCTGGCGCCACCTAGCGACCAGGAAAAAAAAAAGTCACTAACACCCTATAAAACAGGACATTTCTTAAGACTGCTTGAAAAGGGCAGAAGGTTTCTGGAGGACCCAGTGGCCAGCCGGGAAGTTATTCCACGCCAGGCCCCTTCCGACCAGCAGTCTGAGCCCACAGAGGGAGCAGGCACCCACGTCCGGGGCAGACCGGGGGCGCAGAAGAGTGTGCCTGAAACCGGAGGCGCAGGGACTGCATCCCGCTTCGCCATTTGAGAACAGGGACATTTCTTCAGTAAAAACTGCCTAAAACCAGCAGAAAGCTCCCCCAGAAGACAGAGATGGCTCCTGGAAGAGCCAGAGGGGAGCGGAGAAGTTCACCCAAGATGTCAGTCAGTCCGAGCAACACAGTGTCCCAACGCATACGACAAATTAGAAAACAGACAGTAGGGAGTAGAAGAACCACACGCAACCTAAAAACTCCTCAGGAAAGAAGCACACCACAAAAAGAAAACCACTCCCCAGATTGCAACGACAGCAACTTGGAAGAACTTCTGAGCCTTCCAGAAAGAGAATTTAAAATTGCCATGATTAAAAAAGTGATAGATCAGAAGAAGGAAATTGAGTCCCTAAAGAGGGAAGTAAGAGAAATGCAGGAGATCAAAGAATTAATGGAGGAACTAAAGCACTCTGGGAAAAGCAATGAAAGCAGAATAGATGAAATGGAAGAACGAGTAAGTAATCTTGAAGACACAGAAATAAAAAGAACCAAAACAGAAAAGGAAAGAGAAGTACGAAGGAAAAAGAATGAAGAAAGACTTCGGGAACTATCTGACTCCATGAGGAAAGGAAATATAAGAGTTATAGGAATTCCAGAAGGAGAGGAGAGAGATGTAGGAACAGAGAAAATATTCATGGATATAATTGAAGAGAACTTCCCAAATGAGAAGAAGGAGCTGAAAATTGATATACAAGAAGCAAGAAGAACACCAAACTTCCACGACGAAAGGAAAAACACAGCAAGACACATAATAGTAAAGCTCCCAAGAATCCAGGACAAGGAAAAAATAATGAAGCTGACAAGAGGGAAGAAACAGATAACATTCAAAGGAAAACCAATCAGGCTGACATCAGACTTCTCTGAAGAAACACTACGGGCAAGGAGAGAGTGGAGGGACATAGTCAACAGACTCCAAGAAAACAGATGCCAACCAAGAATACTCTATCCCGCAAAGCTCTCTTTCCTCCATGAAGAAAGAATATGGACCTTCCCAGACAAAGAGAAACTCCGGAATTTCATTGCGACTAAACCCCCACTCCAAAAAATACTACAAGGAATCCTAAAGCCAGAACCTCAGAGGGACGAATAACAACGAAAGAAGACCAAAAAAAAAAAAAAAAAAAAAAAAAGTTATTAAAAGAATAAATAAATAAAATCAAAGGAAAGACAAACATAATGGCAAATACAGATGCTAACATATCAATATTAACTCTAAATGTAAATGGACTAAACTCTTCAATAAAAAGACACAGAGTTGCAGCCTGGATTAAGAAACAAAACCCAACCTTTTGCTGTCTCCAGGAAACACATTTAGCTACAAAAGATAAAAATAGGCTCAAAGTCAAAGGATGGAAAACAATCCTACAAGCAAATGGGCCAAAAAAGAAAGCAGGAACAGCTATACTTATATCAGATAAAACAGACTTCAAACTCAAAAAAATAAAAAGAGACCCCAATGGTCACTACATTATGATTAAGGGGACAATACTTCAAGAAGAAATAACACTCATTAACATATACTCACCAAACGAAAGAGCACCAAAATATATCAGACAACTGTTGTCCTCTCTGAAAACAGACATCAGAGAAAACACATATGTAGTGGGAGACTTCAACACACCACTATCAACAATGGATAGATCAACAAGACAAAAAATAAGTAAAGAAACTAAAGCTCTAAATAAGGACCTAGAGCATTTGGGCTTAACAGACATCTATAGAACACTAAACCCAAAAAAAACGGAGTACACATTCTTCTCAAGCGCACACGGATCATTCTCCAGGATCGATCACATACTGGGGCACAAGACAAACATCAACAGATACACCAAGATTGAAATCATACCAACCATCTTTTCTGACCACGAAGGCATCAAACTAGAAATAAATCATAAAAAGAAGGCAAGGAACTATCCTACCTCATGGAGATTAAAAGCCACACTACTGGAAGACCACTGGACTAACGAGGAGATCAAAGAAGAAATTAAAAAATTCTTTGAATTGAATGACAAGGAGGACACCAATATCCTAAATGTATGGGATGCAGCAAAAGCAGTAATAAGAGGAAAATATATAGCAATAGAAGCTCACATCAAAAAACAAGAAAGAACTCAAAGAAACAACCTAATCTCGAAGCTCAAAGATCTAGAAAAAGAACAACAAAAAAACCCCAGAACCAGTAGAAGAAAAGAAATAATAAAAACCAAAGCAGAAATAAATGAAATTGAAACTAAAAAAACAATCCAAAAGATCAATGAAACCAAGAGCTGGTTCTTTGAAAAAATAAATAAAATAGACAAACCCCTAGCCAGGCTCACAAAGGAAAAAAGGGAGAAAGCACAAATACACAGAATCATAAATGAAAGAGGAGAAATCACAACGGACACAGCAGAAATCAAAAGAATAATCAGTAACTACTATGAACAGTTATATGGAAACAAGTTCAACAATCTAGAGGAGATGGACAAATTCCTACAACTCTACAATCACCCAAAGCTAGATAAAGAAGAAATAGAACACCTAAACAGACCAATTACAAGCAGCGAAATTGAAATGGTAATTAAAAACCTCCCCAAAAACAAAAGCCCAGGACCTGATGGATTTACAAATGAATTCTACCAAACATTCAGAGACGAATTAGTGCCTATCCTTCACAAACTCTTCCAAAAAATTGAGAAGGAAGGGACAATACCAAACACGTTCTATGAAGCCAATATTACACTAATACCAAAACCGAATAAGGACAACACAAAAAAGGAAAACTATAGGCCAATCTCCCTAATGAACACTGATGCAAAAATCCTCAATAAAATTTTAGCTATCAGAATCCAACAATGTATCCATAAGATAATTCACCACGACCAAGTTGGATTCATTCCAGGGGCACAAGGATGGTTTAACATCCGAAAATCAATCAACGTTATCCAACACATCAACAAAAAGAAATATAAAAACCATATGATAATATCAATAGATGCTGAGAAAGCTTTTGACAAAGTGCAACACGCATTCATGATAAAAGCCCTTGAAATTCTTGGGATACAAGGAACATACCTCAACATCATAAAGGCCATCTATGACAAGCCAACAGCCAGTATCATTCTCAATGGTGAAAAGCTGAAAGCAATTCCATTAAGATCTGGAACAAGACAAGGATGTCCACTCTCACCACTGCTTTTCAATATAATACTGGAAGTCCTAGCCAGAGCAATAAGACAAGAGAAAGACATCCAAGGAATCCAAATAGGAAAAGAAGAAGTCAAACTATCACTATTTGCAGATGATATGATAATATACATAGAGAACCCCAAAATCTCCACAGAAAAACTAATTCAACTCATCAATCAATTCAGTAAAGTGGCAGGATACAAAATCAACACGCAAAAGTCAGTAGCCTTCCTATACACAAACAATAAATCTGAAGAAGAAGAAATCAAAAAAACCATCCCTTTTATTATCGAAACAAAAAAAATCAAATATTTGGGAATAAATCTAACAAAAGAGGTAAAGGACCTATACAAAGAAAACTATAAAACACTGTTAAAAGAAATAGAAGAAGACACAAAGAAATGGAAAGACATCCCCTGCTCATGGATTGGAAGAATAAACATTATTAAAATGGCCATCCTACCAAAAGCAATATACAGATTCAATGCTATTCCAATCAAAATCTCAATGGCATTCTTCAAAGAAATAGAACAATTATTGATGAAATTCATATGGAATCACCAAAACCCCGAATAGCCAAAGCTCTACTGAAAAAAAAAGAAGGAAATGGAGGCATCACACTCCCAGACTTCAAGCTATACTACAAAGCCATAATCATCAAAACTGCATGGTATTGGAACAAGAACAGACATACAGACCAATGGAATCGAATAGAAAATCCAGAAATAAACCCACAGATTTATGGTCAACTAATCTTTGACAAAGGAGCAAAGACTATGCATTGGAGCAAAGAAAGTTTGTTCAATAAATGGTGCTGGGAAAACTGGGTCGCTACATGCAAAAGAATGAAGCTTGACCACTACCTCACACCATACACAAAAATCAACTCAAAATGGATTAAAGAACTAGACATAAGACCTGAAACCATAAAATACATAGAAGGAAATATAGGCGAAACACTACGGGATTTGCACATCAAAGACATCTTTACAGACACATCACCCAAAGCAGTGATAGTGAAGAGAAAGATAAACAGCTGGGACTACATCAAATTAAAGAGCTTCTGCACAGCAAAAGAGACAATAACAAAAACAAAGAGAAACCCCACCAACTGGGAGAACATTTTTGCACCCAACACTAATGATAAAGGACTGATCACAAAAATCTGCAAAGAGCTGATGAGACTCAGCAACAACAAAGAAAATAATCCAGTCAAAAAATGGGCAGAAGAGCTAAAAAGAAACTTCTCTGAAGAGGAAATGCAAATGGCCAACAGACATATGAAAAAATGTTCAACATCACTTGTAATCAGGGAAATGCAAATCAAAACTACCATGAGATACCATCTCACACCAGTGAGAATGGCACATATTAAAAAAACTAGCAACAACAAATGTTGGCGAGGATGTGGAGAAAAAGGAACTCTTGTGCACTGTTGGTGGGAGTGCAAACTGGTCCAACCACTATGGAGAGCTGTGTGGAGATTTCTGGACCTACTAAACATAGAGCTTCCATATGATCCAGCAATTCCACTCCTAGGTATTTACCCAAAGGACACAGAAACATCAATTCCAAAGAGCACCTGCACTCCTATGTTTATAGCAGCACTGTTTACAATAGCTAAGCTTTGGAAACAACCCAAATGCCCAAAAATAGATGACTGGATCAAGAAGATGTGGTACATATATACCATGGAATATTACTCAGCATTCAAAAAAGATAAACACATGCAATTTGCAGCAACATGGATGGCACTGGAAGGGATCATGCTCAGCGAAATAAGCCAAAAAGAAAAAGAAAAATACCGGATGGTCTCACTCATAGCAGGAATCTAGAAAACTTAAATAAGGGACCAGGAAAATGAATATAAGAAAGTGAAAATCAAAATCAACAAAAAACTATGAACCAGAGACACTTTTTGGGGGTGGGGGGCGGGAGGGGAAGGATTGGGGTCAGAATGGGGCGTTTGCAATTGTATGGGGGAATATAAAAATAAAATTTAATATTTAAAAAAAAAAAAAAAAAAAAAAAAAAACTGTGCTTTTAAGGGCGGCGTCACGGGGACGCCAGCAGCAGCAGTAGCAGCAATAGAAGCTGAAGCCGAAGCTGAAAGAGAAGCCGAGAAGCAGCAGAACGAACGCTAGAGAGCCCAGATAGAGTGAAGACTTGCTGGGGGCTGGGAGGCCTGGCAGGCCCCCCAGCCAGCACCCCTGCTTACCATATGCCTGGTGAACCCCAAATAAAAAACCTGCAAAACCAAAAAAAAAAAAAAAAAAAAGGATGTTAGTAAAAATATACCAAAACACTTAATACACAATGTCAAAAACCACAAATTTAGATCTCTGTAGAGAACTTGGCAAACCAAGTTCTTGACAAGGTTTGTGTCTCTTTACACATTAATCATCTGAATGATCTCAATAAAGCATGAAATTTAAAATGAAAAAAAAAAAAAAAAAAAAGAAAAATAGCTCATCTATTCAAAACTTACAGTTAGAAATTAGATAAATAGGCCTCTGAAGCGGTTAGTATATTGATAAAATAAATATTGTATAATCTTAACAAGCATAGTTATTTATGCCAAGTTATTTCCAGCAAATAAGGTATAAAGAGAAAGTAATACACTAACAGAAAAACATGATAAATAGCAAGAGAAGAATGAAAAACACAAAGCAGGCTCGAGAGTTTTCAGCAAACCAATATGGGATCAATTAGCATGAGCAAAAATAAAATTCCACATGCCCTGAGGACAATAAAACATTATAGTATATTGCAATTACCTAAGGTTTGTTTAAATAAGGCAAGAATATGTAAAAAGGTAATTCTGAAATAGGTTGAAAATTTTCATTATTCAAAAATGGATATCACTACAATGGCTCATTCACCAAGAATTCTAGATGGCTAACATACTGAAACATCATAATTTAAAGAATTGATCTATATGTTAATAAAGGACTTTGAGAAGCTTTTAAATCTTGGTGCATTCATGTAGTTACCTTTATAACTTTAGATATTGAAAAACAATATTAATGAAAGCATACCAAAAAAACAGATTTTTTTGTTTTCCTTTATTTTTCAATAGTAAGTTGTACACTTTGAGAAACTATCATAATTCTTTGATATTAGAAGGGTTAATTTAGGACACCAAAATAAGTAGCAATTTATTCTAGTGGAATGGAAGGTTATTTGAGCTACTAAAACTTATTCTGTAAAGAACTTCTTTAAGGACAAAGAACATTAGCTTACAGTACAGAAATCTGATGTTGATTTTATTATTCAATAATGGAAAACATGTAAAAACATGAAGCTTCTTAGTATCAAGATATCCTGATCAAATGTCAGACTTAACTACAAATTTCTATTATTCTTTAGAGAAAATGTTCCATAAATAAATAAAATTATATTACTTTAAATTTAAAAAAAAAAAAAAAAAAAAAAAAAAAAAAAAAAAAAAAAAAACAGCAAGCAAAACTGCTATAAAGCTACATATCTTTGCTGCACCTGATGGTGAAAACCTGTGAAACTTCATACTTCATTGAAAGAACTGAAGCAAAATTTGTTACACTAGCTTTCTTCAACTCTCATCCTGTAACTATGTCTTGCCTATTTAATTATATCAAGACCACTTAAAGGAAGGCAATGAACTATGTTTCCCATCTTATATTAATATTGATACCTTACCTGTGTTTATAATTTAATAAAACTTGTTTCCCATATTCAAGACTGCCCTGTAAGAGTGAATGGCTTGTGCACTGCACAACTGTTGAAGAACACTTCATACAGATCTTGATGTGAATGGTGATCTTTATACCATTGTACTTGTCAATTTATACCACTGTACTTAATGGCCCTAGTAGCTTAAATTAATTCCAGAACCACACTGTAGTAGCTTTGTAGTATGCTTGAAATTGATATTAGTTCCTCATCTTTATTTTAAAGTACCTTTTTAAAACTTGGGTTCAAATCTCAGCTCTTATAGGTCACACTTGTAGGCTGTGTGATGTTGGGCAAATTATTTGACTCCTTCGAACCTTATGTTCCTTATCTTTAGGCTGCGTACCGTTAGAATTTCTGCCTTCATCCTAGACACTGGAACCAGAGATGTTATTGTGTAAAGGGCACATAGTTTTCTATATTCTCTCCCTGCCAATCTTCTGAGCCCCCAGAATTACCTATAGTCTTTGCAGTATGTCACAGAAATGTTCCTCAAGTACCCAAGGCAGGACAGTCGAAATATATTTCTCCTTGGGTATACCCTTAACCAAATTTCCTCCAGTTTTCTTAACCACAAATGTGAGAAAAGAATATGGAGTTCTGAATAAGGCAGGTACTTCCTCCTTCTTTCTTAACTGTTTAAGCAATGTCTTTGCTCTAATCATTGTGTCATTCCCATCCAGGAGCAGTATTGATCATGTTGTTAATCCTCTTTTTCGTTTCTTCTTGTTGATTACAGAAGTTCATCATCGTCTCTGGCTAACAGATTGTATCTTCTCTCCATACATCATACTGCTATTGTCTTGTACATTTAATCCTTTGTCAGGCTTCTTTAAGAGTACCCACCTCATTCTCTGTCATGTTCTGGACAGTGCTTCCTTGATCTAGATAAAGACTGTGGTACCTCCATGAACCAGTTGGGGGGGGCTCCTCTGAGCTGCACATGTCAAATGGAGATTTTGTCCACGTCTGTTGACATGGAGACAGAACTGAGTGGTTGAAGGGAGCCAGCTTTTATGAACCTGCCCTCTAGTTTCACATTCTTAAACAAAAGGCGAAGTGAATACCCTCATTTAACATTTCTGAAGTGCCTACTGTGTGTTTCAGCTCTGACATGATTGTTGTGCTCCACTGGCTTAGTAGTTACTATCTAGTTACACTG
Organism: Talpa occidentalis; assembly: GCF_014898055.3. Lineage (NCBI taxonomy): Eukaryota > Metazoa > Chordata > Mammalia > Eulipotyphla > Talpidae > Talpa > Talpa occidentalis. The sequence continues at coordinate 88,300,588 of NW_023601212.1, read as the reverse complement.
TCATTACATTATAGTGGTTGCCATGTGCTGGTCACACATACCTTATACATATTCATTTAACCCTCAACAATCTTCAGAGATAGATATCATCTTTCTCGTGTTACCAAGTGGTGTTCAAAGAGGCTAAGTGACTGGCTTAAGTAATTGGAGGCAGGATTTTCACCCAGGTCAGTCTGCCACCAGGGTCCAAACTCCTTTGAAAGATTCCACTGGGATGGGGGATGCAAGTGAGGAGAGCAGGCCTGGGAGTTCACGAAGAGCTACTCAGGCAGCACCTCTTGTTGACTTTAAGAGACACCATCACTTGTGAGACATCTCCTGTGAGGAGGGTGCAGAGCAAGGCATCCACAAGTGTGTGCCAGGGATTTAACCCATGCCAAAGCCAGGGCGGAAGCTGACTGTGAAAGTGCTGAACTGGATGGGGCAGGGCTTCCAGATACAGCCAGGGACTTGAGACTACTCAGCCTCTGGGTTGCAAAATACATGTCAGGAACAGGGACGGATACCCCAGGACCCAGGAGTCAGGAGGGGAGGTGTGGAAGTTGAAGAACAGGTCACAATTAAACCTGCTTTTTGTTCCTTCCGGCACCTTTGCCACCCTGGCAGCTGTGCCAGATCCATCTGGTACCAGGCTGCCTGACAAGAAGGCTGTTCTGACCTCCTACAAAGTCACCCAAGGCCCAGGAAACCCCAGGTTCATAGGAGAAACTTGCCTTTGGGGAAGATGCATCAACTGGTGATTCCAAGACTGTTTTGCTCTCTGCTCTGCTGCTTCCCAGGATGGAAGACACTCCTCCTGCTAGTGCCCTCTCAGTCTGTTCCCAGCAGACTTCAAACAGATTGGGGAAAGGGATTTGCAAAACTAAACCCAGCCAAGGCCCTTGGAGGGTCCAGAGTAGATGTCTGAAATGCCACCTCACCACTCAGTGACCCAGCAGCTGAGTAGACTGGAGTGTCAAATTAATCATGCTTTTATCCAATATTTACCAGGCACAAGGGTGGGTGCTGGGATATGAGCATGAACACAGCAGACACTTGGTCAGATATCAGAGGGCTGAGAAGCTGGCCAGTTGGGGAAGTGTGACTGGGGAGGACACAGAATGTTGCAGCCAGAGGGAAGGAGTCTGTCCAGAATGCTGAAGGGAGCACTCAGGAGACAGAAAGAAATTCATTGTGTGAATCTTAAAAGCTGGGGGTGGGGAGGGGGCAATGTATCCGCTGAAGGTTAAGAACTGCAGACAATGGTGGGTGTCATAAGCCATGGTAGGTAAAGAGATTGTTTTTGCTGCAGGCAGTGGTGAGCCATTGAAGATTTCCAAGCAAAAAGTAACTTGCTCAGATTAGATAAAATTGCTCTGGATTGAAGAATGGATTAGGTAGGGGCAAGAAAGCCTAGGAAGCACTATTAGAAAGCTCTTATAGGTAATGGCCTACACTGAATGAAAGTGGAAAGGAGTGGATGAAGTCAAGGAGTGAGGAAGCAGGTAATAAAGAACTCAGCAAAAGAGAATGAACGTCCAGCTGGCTTCTGGCTTAGGTGGCGGGTAGAATGTCAGTGATGCAGGGAACACAGAAGGATAAGCAGGTGTGAGAGGGAAGGTGATGAGTTCCACTGGGAACATGTTGGGACAACAAAGGGAGGTGCCCACAAGCAGTCAGACTGTGAGGCCTGCCAGTTGATCTGCACTGAAGATGGTTCCAGAGCTGCAAGAGAGAGGGCATGTCAGTATCTACTGTCCAGGAGGGAGACCATAGTGTCTTTTCCTCTCCACCCCCTTTACAAACGAGGAAGCAGAGGCACCAAATGGCCAAGGATCATACGGGGCTTCACATCTGAGCTGAGATTTGAATCATACTGTGTATGAGTATGATTTGTGTGTGTGTGTGTGTGTGTGTTTTCCCCAACAGGCAATCTTGTCATCACTCTTGCCTGTGTCAGCCAGTGTTTGAAAATATCACAGTCGCCTTTGCCAACTTGGCAAATATCATTGACTTCATTCTTTGGGACATCAAGCTTTGACTGTCCTTAGTATAGGGATGACACATTGATACTGGACTCAAATTAGTGCTAGCTTGATGGATAGGAAAATGAAGGGAGAATAATGAAACCAGGAGTTGTGTATGCAAGATTTAGAGGGTTCACTTTTGCACTCCACCATTTGGGCAGTTACCATGGCCATGAGCATAGATCTTGGTGAAATCACATCTCTACTGGAGAACAAGAACTCAGAAAATAATTCTGCTCAGTGCTGTGTGTGCATGAACTTACCATGGTATTATTTGAAGTAAGAGTAACCTTTTGAAAGGCCACCGTCTGATCCTGTAGCCATCTCCTTTACTCAGAACAAAGATTAGACATAAAAGAAGAGAAATAGCTTAGGGGGGAAAGATGGAAGAGAGAGGAAGGCATAAATAGGCGAGACAGTAGCATAGCCATACTTTTGAGTATGCCTGCTTGTTGGAGCATGGCCGAGTGCAGCTGTGTGACATATTTTGTGAAATAGCAGAGTGAGGCCACAGCCACTGGGCTTCCAGAGGCCATAACCTTATTAAAAGTTATGTTTTGATCCTTGAAAACAGGCTTTTTTTTTCTGAAAAGGAAACGAATCCTGGCATGAAATTCTGTTCCACTGAATTTATTCTGAAAGATGCACCTGTTCAGTAGTCCAAGACATTATGGAAATCCAGAGATGCTCCCTAGAAGCCAGTTCTAAGGGATTTGGCTTGTCAAGACCCAATCATGAGGAGCTGGGTGCCGCTTGGGTTTGTGAGAGCTGAGCCGGGGTTGAAAATGCTGATTCCCTGGATGCCTCTGAAATAAGGGCCGACTCAAATGGAGCTTAGAGCTGGGATTAAGGCTCAGATGCCAGATTCTGAATGGCATCCAAAGATAAGACAGGCTGTCATTGCTTTTACCAGTGACAGTGAATTGGTGTTGATTCCATCCTTCTGCTAGTAGCATCAGGACTGGAACACATCCTCAGCTGAGAGTGTGACATGTCCTTTTAGGTCCTGCATGAACTCTAGGCTTCTCCACTTCTTGGTGAATTTGCTGGTCTAGCCCAGATGTCGCCCTCTAAATAAATGCTGTCGCCCCCTTGTGGTCAGAGCTCTCTATAGAATGCCTCAGGGTAATTGTTGCCTAATCTATGCACGCATCTTCTTTGAGTCAGGTGTCCAGTTCTTGTTCAATAGGTGGCCAACTCAGGCAAAAATGCCTTCCTTTGCCAAGTGGTTCGGGGAGGGGATGTTGGGTGTGGCTGGATTGTGGTTGACTTGCTTAGTACATGCAGGGTGTGGTTCTAAGCTGAGTTAGCAGACTGAGTAGTAGTTATGTGTGTTGATGGCCATTGTGGTTAGAGAAAATGACAAGAAGATCACATGCTATCAGTAACAAGTCAAGAATCTCAGACTGATGCAAAGACCATCCTAGGGTCATCAAGTCTACTCTTGTCAAGAATGTGGAAATAGGGCCTCCCCAGGTGGTGCAGTGGTTGAGCGCTGGGCTGCGATCCCCGGCCCCCAGAGAGGGTCCCACATGGCGTGACAGACCTCTCCTGCTCCCCTCAGTAGTGTATTTTGTCAGTCTGCCTGTTCTGTTCCCTGCCCTGGATCTGGTGAATTCTCTCACCCTCCCACGCTTCTGACTGTACCCACTGCTTGTATAAATAAATAATCTAAAAAAAAAAGGTGGAAATACCTCTGGACTTGGGTCAGAGGGCATGGTTCAAAAATAGGCACTGCCACTGAATAGCTGTTTGATCTTGGGGAACTTGATGAACCATTCAGAACCTTAGACATCTGTATGGTGAGCTGGGTCAGCAATTGTGCCCATTTACCAGGGTTGTGAGGCTGAGGTGAGATGAAGTTGCCTACCCCACCTCCTGGCACCCAAGAGTCAGGGGATGATGTTCGTCTCCTTCCAATGAGATGCAAGTAACCATTCAATGTAGAATGAATTGTACAAAGAAAAGTGCTGGTTGCCAGTGGGATCCAATTTGTGTACAAATTTTAGTGATTGCAGCTCAAAGAACTTGGCAGATGGTTGCCCAAACTTTCTAGGTCAGTATCTAGAGAGAAGAAATGTAGATGGTAATAGCCAGGGACGATTCACTTTGCCTCTCTGTCCTTCTAACTCATTCACTCTCCTTTTTCTTTGTTTAATCTATGTATCATCTATTGATTATTCCATCTATCAGTCATCTTTATACATATACTTTTTTAAATCAAGAAATATTTATTGGATACTTATTACATGCCAGGACCTGGAAGTATTCAGGCAGGAAGAAAATATTTCAGAGGTGGGGATACAGTAGATAATAAAAAAAAGCAAGCCATTGCACAGAGTGACAGGAGAATGAGCTTCCTTTTGCATTGCCTTAGTTTGTCTTCAAAACATCTCTGTGAAACAGAGGGTGTTCCTGTCCCCATTTCAAAGATAAGGAAAGTGAGACTCCAAGAAGTGTGTAGATTTCTCAACGTGGACACAGCACACTGATCCTGCTCTCTTTTTGTTTTCCCTGTAATGTAACATCCTGGGAGAAGGAAGAAATACTACCTGACAGAAAAAGGGGAAGGTTTTCAAAATAAGAGTTTATAAATCACCCTTAAAAAGTTGCATGAATTGCAAGGGGGAAAAATAGCTCACTCAGTTACTTTTATTTTCATGACTGGTTTCAAATTCCCATAGCACACTTTCTCTGAGTGGTTCAGGGTACTTTAGCTTCTTGAATTGCCAGACAAATGTTTATCCTTATAGATAAAGCAATGCCATAGTCATCTTCATCTTCTTATTCACAAAAGTCTCCCCTCTCTTTGGAGTTTTATGCCATCCCAGCTTGCTTGCTTTCTTTTTTTTGGGGGGGTGGGGAGAGGATTTCTCTTTCTCTCTCTCCAGTCAGTCCAGAGGCTGCAACACAGCAAATGCCTGGTGGGGCCAAACTGGTGTCAAAATGATTGAAGGGAGCTTGTTGGGAATCCTGGTGAAGTTGACAGTGAAGGTGCGTCGTGAAGGGGTGGCTCTGCCTTGACTGCCTCCGATTCCTGTGGGGGTGGGATTGAGGGTCCTCCATACTCTCAGTGCTTTTCATTGTTTAAGAGGAACACCAATCAAAATTTTACATGTAATATGTTGATTTGAATTTAATTCAGTTTTAACAAAACCAAAGCCAGGCCTGCAGGCAGGCCATTGGGGGTGATAGGGTGAGAGTTTTCAGTGTCTTGGCTTCAGCATGTTGTTTCTGGAACAGGATAGCTGCTCTCCTCTGGGTGCCTAGCTGTGGCGTATTTAGGGCTGCCTGCTCATTGCAGGTGCTCATACGTACTTCCCAGGAACACAGAGAGGTTAAATCACATGCCCAGGTTGCACAGTGAATTAGTGGTGAAACTTCTATGCAGACTCCCACTGGCTTGTTCCTTTTGGTTTCTCATGTTGCCTCAGCAGATGTGTTTGTTCACAATGTGCTCTGCCCCTGGTACTGTATTTATCAGTAGGCATGTGGGCATAGGATCACATCTGTGTCTTGTGGAACTCACAGTGTGTGTGCTTTTCCTAATACCCCATCTGTGCCTTTCCTGTATTTTTTTCCTTTTGCCCATGCATGTCTAAGTTCATATAATATATATATTCTCACGAGTCATAACCTTCTGGTGTCATTTCTCTTACCTTTTAAATGGTCACAACCCTGCTGTTTGCCTGGGGAAACAGTTTGTCTCTTGGGGAAATAGGACTGGCCTGGAGGCCCTAAGGACAGTTGTGTTACCTCTCCCTCTGCTTTCCTTGTTACTTGAATGGACAAAATGATCAGAGGTCTGTTCCTGGGTGATAGGAGTTCATGGCAGGAGATCCCACAAGGTGTAAACAGGCTAGGAGCCAAGAAGCTGGTGGGGGTTGCAGCTTATACATATGTGAATCAGACATAGAATGGAACAGGGCCTGCCTGTGGTGGCCTCTGGCCATGTTGGAGTGAAGCTGTACAGCTTTTCTGTTCCTTGTATGGTGAAAGCTGGCTTGCAAGGGCCACCTTTGTCTTACTGTTCTCTGTTGGAGAAAAGGGATGAGAACAGATTTGATTGATTTGACCCAGTGGATTTTAAGACAATTTTAAATCAGTGGCTAGTATTTTAAAATTAAGAAATTTCACATAAATATCTGTACTCCCTGCTTCTTTAAAACTCTGGGTCCATTTTCATAACCACATTCCACTGATGCTGAGTGGTGGCAGTCCCTTTAGATAGCTCAGGGGCTCTCTAGTTTGCCATAGTCTCCACTGCGCCCTATTACTGACTTCCCATCTACTTCATCTACTGATATGATCTCCCTTTCTCCTATGGGCATTTAATTTTGTGATTCCAGGTTCAAATCTCTTTGGGGTCAGAGCATGAAAGGGGTATTCATACTCTCCTGGTGACAATGTGGATTGACCACATGAGTCTGAGTGCTAGCTCTCCCCAGGCAGGAGATAATTCGTGGGAGTGAAATCAGTCCAGCTGGAATCTCCTCATTCTTCTTAAAAAAAAAAAAAAGAAAAAAAGATTTATTTGTATTTATTTTTGCATAGAAGAACTGGGGTGTAGGCCAAAGGTGGGGGTGTGAGAGGATTCACTGGAGACAGAGTGGGGAGCAGAACAGGGAGATCTACTGAAATACACTGCTGAGGGGAGCAGCAGGTGAGGCAGGAGAGGTCTGCTGCACCATGTGGGTCAGCTCCTTGGCCAGGGAATTGACTCATGCCACGGTGGCTGGCAATAGCTTGACAGCGCTGAGACTTTAACCCCTGCACTACCAGCGAGGCCCTGGAATCTTCCCATTCTAAGACTTGTTTCCTTTTTACCTGTCCCTGGTGGATGGTGGGTGTGTGTACACTGCTCTGCATGCGCCTTACATGTGCACATGTGTATGCAGGTCATGGAGGTTTGTGCTTTCTCACATTTTCCATCTTTTAGCCTACTGCCCATCATTTCTTCTGTCTGCGGCCCTGCCTCTCAGGCTTGGTGACACAGTCCCTGCCTAATTATGCAGGGAGGACTGGGCATCTTTGCTCTCATGAGGGGCTGCTCAGTGTTGGCATTGTGTACATTGTTTACCTCTCACCATCATTTTGCACTTGCGACCCCTGAAGTCTGTAGTGGTCTCTCTGAGATCTGGGCACCAGCGGGGAGAAGCACTCAAAGCCCCACCCCACATTCTGTCACCACTGCCCTCCTATGAAAAGGAAACCTTGACTTTTGGATTGATTTTTAAATAAGCACATATTTAGCTGTTGGTGCTCAAAGTGCAGGCTGGATTATAGTCTTCCAACAAGCAAGTACGATTCTAATTGATTGCATTCCTAGACAATGAAAGGGGCCTTCTGCAGTTATTCCTCACTAGTGTCCCTTTGAGTAGATCCTGGGGACATACATGATATTTACAACATTGTTGATCACAGTAGGGAGTGGGGAGAAGGCAAGAGCACACTGGTGGAGTGCTTTCTTCTCCCTCAGATTAATCCTTCCCTGTAGACTCACCCAACCCCTACCTCCCCCTCCTAGTTCCGTTGCCATATTTTTAATGGCCACTCCAGGTTATTTTTTTTTTTTGACCCACTTCTAAGTGCAAAATGCAGACTAGGAAGTTTTGATTGGTTGTTAACCTAGTGGAGTTTCAGTAAAGATGATGGACAGACACAGGATTCATAGTTGCCTCCCACCCAATGAATATTTTTCTCTGCTTTTTCTAAGCAAGGTTTAGAAGCAAATTGCTTTTGCCAAGAGATGAATAAAAGTGCTTGTTCCCCCACTTGTATCTCTTAGAGCATGAGAAAGAAAGTGCATTCTCATTTCACTTAAGTAACCTTGACTTTGAAGAAAATGTTAACTGATCACTCCCTAAACCCAGGTGTTGTGCTGGGTGCTTTACATGACCAGCTTGTCTAATCCTCACAGCCAATATAGGAGGTTGGTTCTGTTATGGATCCCTGTTTACAGATCAAAAAACTAAGGCACAAAGAGGTTAGATAACCTTTCTTAAGCCACACAGCGAGGCCAGGGTGGTGCTGGGATTTGAGCTCAGCACATTCTCTTAGGTAGAACACCCTCTGCACTATAGCTTATATTGATATTTCATTTGGCTATCCCTTCCCTGATACTTTTCTCTCAACCCATCAGAGTATCAGTGGAGGCTGAATGTTGTAATTTATAATGAATAATTAGTTTGTAGGATATATCTGATCAACCCTGATTTGATATTTTTAAAGATTTATTTATTTATGTATACAAGAGGTGGGGTATAGGCCAGAGATGGGGGAAGGGGGTTGAGAGGATTCACCAGAAACAGAGTAGGGAACAGAACAGGTGGATCTACTGAAATACACTGCTGAGGGGAGCAGTGGGCAAGACAGGATAGGTCTGCTGCTCTGTGTGAGTAGCTCCCTGGCCAGGGATCGAACTTGTGCTGCAGTGGCTGCTGATAGCTTCATAGTGCTAGACTTAACTAACCCTGTGCCACCAGGGAGGCCCTGGTTTGATAATTTGATAATTTTAACAATAAAAGTGAATATTCAGTACTTAAGATGTTTCAGGGACTGTACTTAGTACTTTAAATACATTTTGGCCTTCAAATGACTCTGAGAGTTGGGTGTGGAATCCTATGGCCAGGATTTGAAACAGGATTGACAAAGTTAAGATTGAATTTACTATCTAGGTCACCATGTTGCAACTTCGCCCTCTGCTGTTCCCCTGTAATGCCTGTCTGTTCCAGTCTCAGGATGGTCCCTTGCATTGGTTTAAATACCAAATTACTTCATACCTCTGGGCCTTTGCACAACCTCTTCTCTCTGTTTGGTTCACCCTTCCTCCTCTCACCCTGGGGAGTTTTCTCATTTTCCATGCAGAGAACTCCTTGCTTCTTCCCTCCTCCTAGGGAAGCCTAGTGTCTTTAGCATCTCTTCCTGACCTCCTCCTTATACCATGTAGTCATAATTTGTATTCCCCAAAGAGCTGTAAATTTTTGAAAAGGAGGTTATGAAGAACATGTCCCACTCATATGCTGTTTATAACTGTCTCCTCCACACCTACTCTAATGCCTAGCACATAGTAGGTGCTCAGGTGCACAATAAATATTTGCTAAGTGAGTCTCTTATTGCTTTCCGACCTTGAAGACTGGAAGACAGTAGCAGACTTATTATGTGCTTGTGTTAGGCTTCTCAAATTAACAGAACCAATAAAATTATTTATATGTATCTTATATATGTATGTATTGATGTAAGGATATAAGGGGACATTTATTGTAGAAATTGATAAACATGGTTTTGGAGATCAGAAAGCCCCATACATGCCCTCTGTAAGCTGGAGAACCAAGAAATCAGGTTGTAAAATTCAGTGCAAGTTCAAGGGCCTGAGAACTAGGAACACCAGTACCCTAGGGTAGGAAAAGACGGATGTCCCAACTAAAACGAGAGAGAGAATTTCCCTTCCTCCACTTTTTTTTTCTGTTTGGCTATTTGGATGGTGTCACCCCATATTGGTGAAGGCCATCATCTTCCCTCTGTCTGTTGATTCAGCCTCTTCCAGAAACACCTTCAGACCCATACCCAGAAATACAGCTTTATCAGCTTTCTGGGCCTGCCTAAGCCCAGTCAAGTTGAAACATCAAATTTAATCACCACAGCGCTTAATACATTAATGGAAGATGGACTCATGTTTCTAGCCCAGGTGCGCAAGTGTTTTGTATTAGGGACAAAGGGGAAGTATTTTAGGCTTCGTGAGCAAAATGGTCTCTGTCACAGCTCCTCAACGCTGCCCTTGTAGCATGGAGTGAAGCTTTGTTTGCAACACATGACAACAGACTGGATGTGGTCATAGAGTGCTGTGGATTATTCTAGAGTATCCTGGTTGTGATGAGTATGGGAAGATAGTATTGAACTTCCGCTGTGCCATGGAAGGTTAGCTTAGTTGCCTGAGCTGCCATCTTAAACTGAACCTGAAGAAAGGATTGTCTGGCTCATGTAATATGTTTCATCACTCAGAATGCATTACTGCTAGTCCATTTAGGTATCGTCTTACTGGAAGGTGATAGTGGAAAGGACCATTGCATTGTAGTGGAAAGGACCAATGTTTTGGAATCAGCTATTTTGGTCTGCTTTTTGCACTTAAGCTGTGTCATCCAGGATAAGTGGCTGAGACTCTCTGATCATCAGTTCTGTCATGTGTGATCTACTTAGCTCATCACACTTGCCTTGCAGGGTTTTAGTGGCCTGATTCACATGACAGTATTTAGTGTGTTTCAGTCACATAATAAGGATTAAGGAAATATTAGTTACTTTGTCTTCTTGCAGGCTTTTCTCCAAAATCTCAACCTTTCAACCGAAAACAAGGAAATGTTAACTGTAAAAGCCAGTGGAACCCTGGGAGGCCCAATGTCTTTAGAACTCTAGAAAGAGTCTTTGAAAAGTGAGAGACATTTAAGTCTGAGGAATTCATCGTTTCTAACTGTCTCACCATTCTCTTTGAAAGAGAGTGAGAAAAATTTGACATTTCATTTTCACACCTGTAATGTTACAAGTCTAATGCAAGCCTGGGAATCAAAGGTGGCTATGACGTCAGGGGACAGGAAAATATTGGTTGCAGGGTAAGTGTTGGGCAGACCAAGGGCAGAGATGCCCCGTTTAACTCCCTGACACAGGTGAATTTCATGTCTGCCAGGTATCGACAGGACTCATGAAAATTCTGGAGCCAGAATGAATAAGTATTGAGACTCTCCATTAGAAAAATAAAAACTTGGATCAGTCCACATTATATATGTAGACATGCCACATAACCTACGAATATACGGCCCCCAACTACTTGCGTAGGGTGTAGGGCAACTAAATATCACACAAAACTGTGACTATCTGGTTCCTCATCTGCCCACACTCCCCCAGTTCTGTTCCCAGACAGGATCTCTGCAAAAATATCTCAATTTGGTTGAAATTGACTTCTATGCTGCTTAGCTGTAATAGCTTCATGTTTTTGCCACCCAGCTTGGGTGATCTTTTCTACCTGATCACCTAAGAGTGGAGTGTTCCATGACCTGGCGCCTTCCCAGACATGTGGAAATGTCCTTCCTGTCCAACTGCATGGTATTTTGATCATAGTTCACAGAACACCTAAATCATGGACTTGACCTTAACTGGGAACGGGTCTCCCTCAGACATTAAAAACTCTTCGGAGACAGGGGTCATATCTTCTTAATCCTTTTAACTCTAGTACTAGCATACATTTACTAAAGGCTCAGTAAATATTGCTACATTTGAAAACAGGAAATGATTCATCAAGTTGGAGATATTTGCAATTTGACATGATGAAAATGTCTTGAAATACTGGCTGTCCAGAAAAGAGGGTTTTGTGTTGACTTTGAAGTGGCACATCTTTTTAAACCATCCCTGCTAAACCCTGATGAACCCCAGAGATCCTTGGTGACCTAAACCACATCACCCAGAGACCCGTTGGGATTGAGTTTGTGCCAGGGCACTCAGTCATTCCAAATGTCAGTCTTGTGGGGCTTTTCTGTGGGAACCCTAGGGAAGGAAGTCTCCTGTGGAGAATTAGACAGGATCAGAATGTTTGGATGCTAAGAACTAGTCTGTGGCTGTGCAGGTAGCTATGAAAGGGGTCTGAACCTTTGTGATGGGAGGGCAGGGCAAGGGGGTGAAATGAGGTGCTTTGTGGGATGGAATTTCTTAATGGTCAATGAGTGTGTGCTCCAACATGAAAGGAAATCACCACCGCTGGAGCCTTTTGGTTGGTTTCTCAGTTTGGGATTTAGCAAATCCACTGACTGCCTATGGTGTGCCAGAATCACCAAATTGGTTTGAGACCTACTGTGATAAGCACTACCAGTTATCTTTAAATACTTAGAAAGATCAAGGCTCAGAAAATTAAACAACTGTCCTGAAGACTTAGAGATGGAGAGTTGGAGCAACTGATTCAAACTCAGGTCTCCAGCTTTGCAGAAATCGTGTCTTCCCTAATTGTGGCACAGTGGTGTAGACTGAGAACTCAAAAGTCAAATGGCTCTCTTGCTTATGAGCTCTGTCACCTTGGGCAAGTTACTTAATCTCTTTGTGCCCTGGTTCCCTCATCTGTAAAATGATGATTTTTTGAGTAATATGTGTAAAGTGCCAAGAATGGTGTCTGATTGTGCAGCAAGCTTTGCACAAGCATTTGAATTTGTACACAGGACCACCTGTACCAGACCCTGTCCCTGCTGGTCTATTTGTGGTGACTTGTAATTTTGCATTCATTGTTTTCATAGCCAGTTGGCCGACAATAGTGTCTGTTTGCATTTTGCGATGTCCTCTTCACTCTCTCATGTGGCACTGAATTTCCAGGGACACGGAGACCTTTGCTGTGTCATGTCCCAGCCAATAGCTGAAAATCCGGTGACTTTATTATTTTTCTTCTGCAAGATTATGCATCCCAGGGATTTCTCTTCTAGCAATGACTAAATGGGATGTTATTTATGCAGGGGCCTTGGTGACTGAACTGCTGTCACACCCACCACGTTTATGTAGAGCTTGCGAACTGGCAGATTGATTCATCAAGGGTTCCAGGAACAGAAGCGCATTTCATTCTGTTATTCTGCAAGGACCTTGGCTGCACTGTCTGTTTGATATGCTGGGGGTGGGGTGGAGGTTAGGGTAGGGTGTGTGGATTTTCTTGGGCCCCAGCTTGAGGGACATCAATACTAAGGATCCTAGAGAATGGATCTGGACAATGAGTGTTGCTGGCATGTGTCTGCAGGATGAGCAGCTATTGCCTGCCTCTTGCCCTCCCATAAAAGAAGGCAGCACATGACTGCAAAATGTTCATGGCTGAAGGGACATGTATTCTCTCATTAAAAAGCACCCACGACTTGTGATGTGGTTTAGTGGGTAAAGCCCTTCCTACACCAATCTGTTCATCTCACCTGTCTGCTTGCACACCTCCGTTGGCTACCTGTTAGGTACAGAATCAACTTCAAATTCCTTCGACCGGCACATAGGCTTTACAACCTCAGGCACCCATTTTCTCTAGTCCTGTGCAAAAACCTACCCCTTTCCCCACCCCTATCCCTCACATATACCTCAACATCACTTTCCTCTGAATTTCTTGACTGGTCTCCAGATATTTTATACCCACTCACATCTTCTTTTGCATGTATTCTTCCTTTTATGTGGAGTGCCTCCCTTTTCTTCTCCAATGGCAAACTCCTACTTATTCATCAAAACCCAACTCAGATAACTCTTCCTTTAAAGAAAGTCTACTGCAAGATCCTTAAGCTGAATGACTCTCTCCTGGCCTCATCTACTGCTTTTCTCTGATAGGTGGTTGAATCTATTTAGTCTTTGTTATATTTTTCTACCAGTTCATATGCCTTGGTGTCAGAGACCATTTGTCTTTGAACTCCTTGCATAGGCTTAGCACCAGCTATATTTTAGGAATGAAGCATGAGTTGGAAGTCTTGTCCAGAAGGTGTCTTGTGTCTGCAGGGCCCTGCCTGCTTGGGGCGGGGGTGGTCTCAGCTTTGAGTCCCAAGGCAATATATCATGTCAAAGGTGTTAGCCCCTCCTCCCTCCCAGCCCAGAGGTCTGGCCTTTGGTTAAATTTAGTCTCACTCTTGATGGCAGGTTCTTCTCAAGTCTCCTGTTTGGAGTTCTGTAGAGTTTAAGGATACAGGCAAAAGAGACCGCCTCAGTCTTCAGATGCATGGCTTGATCACATTGTGTATGATCATGCTGGTGAGAAGAAAATGGTCGGGAACTTTGCTCAATATATTCTCAGTTGCACACACTCAATCCTTTTATTGGAGCGCAGGCACTGTGCCACATGTCCTTCAGCTCTTTCTTAGTGCCATCTATCTCTTGTGGTCACAGTGTTCTCTAAAATCTCTTTCCTTTGTGTATTCCTAAGTCTCTACATGTCTTGGGGACTGAGGCATGCTCTTGCTGACTGAGTCACCTTTGCCTAGTGAAATGGATCTGATCTTGAAGTCTGTAGTCTCACCCTCTACACCAGTCATCTCATTCATGCATTCATTTATCAACCAAACATCCAATATTAAACTAATATTTATTAATCACTCACTGTTGACAGGTATGGACTGTGTTAAACCTTGCAGAATCTAAACCTGTTCCTAGAAGAGAAAAATTACATCCTGTGTTGCAGGCCACTTTTCAGATATTCTGAACAAAATCCACTTTTCTTGAGCTTCTCAGAGCAGACACATTCAAATCTGGATTGGTCTTCAGAGATAAAGACAAACTCTTTTTCCACCCAGCTAACTCGTTTTCAATTCACAACCTGAAGTCAGGTTGAGAAACAGGAGGGTAAAAACAATAACAACACCGGCAAGACCCACTGCTGTTTACAAGAAGGAAGCGTTCTTGATGGGCCCGAGGAAGATGTACGGCCCCCCTGTGCCAGAGCTAGCCGGGCACCCTGGTCGCTGCGGATTTATGGCTCCGGCATTGCCAAAGGAGGAGTCCATTTCCACTGATTTCATTCTGAGGTCCCCAGGTTGGTTATTACTCCATTTCTCCTCAACGTGAGTGATGAGAGTGTCCTGGGAGGCAAGCAGGTGCACAAACACGAACAGTTGTTTTATGGATTTATTGTTTATTCTCTGCTTGATTCACTTTCCTGGTGTCCCTGTGAAAGGGTTCTTCTGTGAAGCAGCTCCCCGGCCTCGCTGCTCCTCCAGTCTGCTGTGTTCAGGCCTGCCTCTGAGCCCTTGCTCCTGCTTAGCAAGCGAATTCAGGTCAGCCCAGCCCCTGACATTTCCAAGTGTCCAGGCTATAATCTTAACCACCATGGTCGGTCCCCTTTGACATTCATGTAGCACTTTCCTGCTTACAAAGTACACCACCTGCTCACACTGGTCCAGAGTCCTGTGTTTAGAGCCAAACTGCCTGGGTTCAAATCCCATTCAACCCTCACAAGCTAGATGGTCTTGGGCCACCTACTGTGCATCAGTAAAGTGTGGGTGATCATAGGGGACTCCCAATGAGCTGATCCATGTAAATCATAGGCAAAGTCCTAAATAAGTAAGAATTATTATTTTTAGTTATTGTTGAGGTCAACCCAGAAAAAGGTGGAGAAGCAAAGAATTGGCAGGGTGGCTTGAAATTCCAGCTGTCAGGGCCTCCCCGGTGGCGCAGTGGTTGAGCGCTGGGTTGCAAAGCTGCCCCCAGCCTCTGCAGCGCCGGTTCGATCCCTGGCTGCTCCCCGGCCACCAGAGGAGGGTCCCACATGGCGCGCAGACCTCTCCTGCCGCCTGCTGCTCCCCTCAGCAGTGTACTTCGGTCCTTCTGCCTGCTCTGCTCCCCGCTCTGGCTCTGGTGAATTGTCTCACCCTCCCGCGCTTCTGACTGTACCCAGTGCATGTATAAACAAAACAAACAAACAAACAAACAAACAAACAAACAAACAAACAAATAAAACATGCCTCTATTAAAAAAAAAAAAAAGAAAGAAATTCCAGCTATCACTCCCTAGCCTAACAATGCTATCAGTTTTCTGTCCTGTACTAGCTAGGGGTGATGACCATGCCCACCTCATAGGGCTGTTGTGAAGGGTAAATGGGATGTTGCCTGGGGAGTGTTGAGCGCCACTCAGTGAATGTCCAGTGGACTTGGGGTCCTTACTGTTTGCTATACACCTTAAAAACTATAACCAGTATGTTAAATGAGTATGATTTGTGTGATGTTATCCTGAATCACTTTATTTTTGTCTTCTATTTAGTCAGTAGGGTTGGTTCTGTTGCTTCCTCTGGATGAAAATTCTGGAAGATTTACTGACTTTCTGCTACCTATTGCCCTTATAAATAGCAAAACTCAGTTGCATATCAGTAATTAAAATATCCAGTCCAGTGCAATTGTCAAAACTTTGAACTTGGTTTCTGGGACTTGCTACATACAGGGCAGCCTGCTTGTGAGAGGGAGGTCACTTATTACACTATCTCCTCTCTCATCTGATTGACCACGGTGTCTGCCTTCTTCCAGTCGGGAGAGAGCCAAGGTGGGGAAGAAAGGGGGAGATAAAAGATGTTTACTGGACAGGAACTGGCATGAGCTGGTGTTAGCACTTTCTGGAATTGGCAGATTTTTTTAAGCAGACTCTTTCACTAATGGTTGCTTGGGGGTTTCTTTGGAGATCCTCATATATATCCACATCTCTGATTGTTGGAACTTCCTCACCATCAGATCTCTTGATGGCAGGGATTGCATCTCTGTGTCTACATTGCCACTCATGGCCTCTTCCTCAGCCCTTAGGAAAGCGGGATTTCACTTCTGTCCTTTCTATGGAGATTCCACTTTGCCCTTCCAAATTGTCCTATTGAAACTTCTCTTTCATAGATGGTTTACGTCTGGCCCATGGAAACAAGAGCTTCCCCCCAAAAATCACTTAATTTTTACCTGTCCTTAGGAAATGGGTGCTATGGTTATCTACACTGACAGAAGAAGGTTCTGAGGTGGACAGCAGACAGCCACTCTCCAGGACCATGCAGTGAGGCAGTGGCAAGTCACGATCTTAATCCAGGTGGTCTGAACTCAGAGCCTAAGATTTTGACCACTTAGCATGTGCCTCTCCACCAAAAGTTTAGCAAGATGGCTTTCCACTAGTGTTGGAAAAAAGAGATTTAAAGATTATGCACAATTCTTTCTTCCCTTTTGGACGTTTTGGGCATGAGGCTAATAACATTGTAGTTATCTTCAACTAGTATTTTCTCCCTTCCCCCTTACTGCAAAATTCTGATACAGAAAAATACAAACCAACTCAGTCACTAAACATTAGCATCTCATCTTTTGCTCAGCATCACAGAACTCGACCCCTGTGCTCAGTGCCACATGGTCCCCTTCCCATGAACTGTCTCTGTGCTTCCTGCCGTTTCTGTCTATTTCACATCAATTCTCTCTAGCTCACGCTCAGATTTTCTACACTGTCAGATCTTAACAGTGTATTTTGGAATTCAAATTATAAGAAAAACATATTACCCTTGATCAGGTTGTTCTGTATACCCTCTGTATCTGTTTACTGCTGTCTCTGGTGTCTCAGGATTATTTAAAAGCAATTTGATTAAGGTAGTGCTAGATTAGTTAACCTTGGAGCTGCTTGGATAGCTCGTTGCTCTTTAATAAAAATACTGGATAATCTAATGCAAGCAAATCACATACCAGCTTGTTTTTGTGAATGTTCTGACTTCATTTAAAATGAATGAAATTTTATTAAATGGGAAGATCCAAATAGGTAAAGAGAAAATTGATTCATTCATTTTTGAGTCTGTGAGATCAAACTATCAGTCTTAATTGGCTTAATAGTTAAAAAAATACTTTTCATAGATTTTAGTTCTCTCTGGTAATAGCTCGTCTGCTTCAGTGGTATTGGATCTCTTGTCAAATGCTTTCAGTGTAATCAGCATTTTCTTTCCCCACTTAACACAAAGGGAACCTAATCCACCCCTCATTTTGCTGCTTTCTTTGAAAAAAAAAAAGAAGAGGATTGGGAGCTATTTAACCAATCTGCCTTGCTCCACTTTCTCATCCCTTCTTTTTTTCCTTCATATTTTGTAGATTGCAAATATGTCTGAAGATGTCATTGTCAGTGAAAAGATTCTTTTCAATTTTCCACTGTGTTTCTTTTCACCAGTCTAATTATCTCTTTAACTCACGGCTGCTTTTATTTATAGCTTGTGACTCCTCTTCCAAACCTTCTCATACTTTCCAGAATGGTTCAGCTTTTAAAGCTACCTCTGATTGCCCATATTTCTAGTTTTTGCAGTTGGAACCCTGGGGTTTGCTTCCCTGCCCTCTGTTTAACATCAGCTCTGGGGATGGCAGTTGTCACTGAAAATCACATTTCTGCTTCCACATGAGTTTGGGTAATCAAGCCAATTCTAGGTTTTTTTTTCTGCTTGTGGTGTAATGACAATTTCCTGCTTTCTAGACACTTGAATCATTTTGAGGCTCCAGCTACTCTTGGGGAGAAATTCCTTATATTGAAGGCTAGGACAGGGCGACAGGGAAAATATGATTAATAAAGAATTGATAGTAATTCAGACATTGAGGTTAATTTTCTTTTACACTCAGAAGAACGATCGTTATAAATATTTTTTATGGTGGTGAAATATAAATAGCATAAAAGTTACCATTTTGACCAATTTCAAGAGTCCAATTCAGGGCATTAAACACATTCACAGTATATTGCAAACCTTGCTAGCAGCCAGCTCCAGAGTACATACAGATTTTAGAGATTTTGAATGACTCAGTGACCAGATTTGTCAAATGCTTTTAAAGCATTTTTGATATCATTATAGCCTTCTTATTTTTTTTAAAGATTTATTTTATTTATACAAGAGCCGGGGTACAGTCCAGATGTGCGGGAGGGTGAGAGGATTCACCAGAGACAGAGTGGGGAACGAAACAAACAGACTGATGAAATATACTGCTGAGGGGAGCAGCAGGTGAGACAGGAGGGTTCTGCTTGCCATGTGGGTTGCTCTAAGGCTGGCAGGGATCGAACCGGCACTGCAGAGGCTGCAGACAGTTTCACAGCGCTGTGCTCAACCACCTGGATCACCACGGAGGCCCCACCTTCTTATTTTTTTAATAAGATACAGCTTTCTGTTCATGTAATGCCTATCTTTTGCAGATATAATTCTAGACACCAAAGGGTATAGTGATAATAGGAAGATGTGACGCCTAAAGTTTAGTGAGCTGACTTGTGATTTACACATCTTACTCAGCTGTTCTACATTTAGTTATTACACACCTATATGAACGTGTTTTCCTTTTCAGAGAAATAGGATGCACCTCACCTCATATAAGCCAGAGTCCCCTTACCTCTGCCTTAATTTTGATCTCCACTACAGCCTTCTAAAACCCCACCCCATAGTGAATTTGGCTTATGTCATTCTAGCTCCTTTTCTCTATAGACATGTACTCTACAGTACTGTTTTGTGGGCATTTAACCATAAATGATACTATAGTGTAGATATTGATGAGCAAATTGCTTTTTTATGCTACAATATTTCTTGCAAATCAATACATGTTGTAACATATGCCTCCAAAAAATGCTGGTCGAATCCTTGCCAGGTGACAGGAGCTATGCATTAGGTCATCTTCACCGTCTTCCTTATCTGACTTGAAGAGCAACCCTGGGAGGGCAGGGATGTTGGCACCATCTTCATTTTATGTACTGGTGATCAGGGAGTTTAAGTGTGTTTTGTTCAAGTTCTTACAGCTGGTAAGTGGAGTTAGGACTCAACCTTGGGTTCCTGTCCTCAAAGTGTTTATGGTTACTGTTTCACCAAACTGCCACTGACTGTTAAATCAGAAATACCAATCAGAAGGAATTTATTTCTAATCAGTCTAAACAAATGACCTGTTAATCATGGATCACACCTAATATAACACTGCAATTGTGGTGTTTTGGAAGAGAGATAGAGTGTTCTGTGCCGAGGTCTGACCACGACTGCCCCTCCCTGTGTCCACTTTCCTGAGGAAATGGTAATGAGCTGGAAATTGAGGGGTGAGTGGAAGTCAACCAAGTGAAAGGGGAAGGAAGAGAATGCTGGGCAGAGGGGACAGTGTGCCCATCCTTGTGATTAGAGGGAGCACCCAGCTTTCAAAATCTTTGTGTCAAGTGCGACTGAAGCACTGGGGGGAGGGGGATAAACACGGGGTAGGGATGGGGGGAAAGGAGTGAGACAAGTGGGGAGCATGGTGTCCTGGTAAATAGGGTGCAGGGTCTGTTATGCTACCTTATGAATTCCAGTCTTTATTCTGAGAGGATTGGCAACTCATCAATGACTCTGAGCAGGAATGGTGGTGTTTGCATTTCCCACAGATCACTCAGCCACACTGAACACAAATTGGACCCAAACCAGAGTAGAAGGTAGAGACTATTGCAGTATTTGGAGAAATCCTGGTGGTGGTGGAGATATAGAGCAGTGAATTGATAGTTGTTGAAGAGGTAGAATTAGCAGGTCTTGGAGCTGCATTGAATTTGGTCAGGAAGGGAGGAAGAGTATGAATCAGTAATGTCTCCTGATTTCTGGCTTACATAGCTAAATGGAAAGTTGGTGACATTCACTGAGCTAGGCAAGATGAGAAAATCATCAGCTGTAGGGGGAAAGATCTAGAAGTTGGCATTACTGTGCAGAATAGAAGATTGAGTAGCTGGTTTCTGAAGGGCCCTCCAACTTTCTAAGGCAAATGGCTCAAAACCTACTTTAGCATTAAACATGGCCAGGAGTCTTACAGTTCATGAGTAACAGATTAGTGTCACTCCTTTCAGCTTAGGTCTTTTCTTAGGTCAAAGGGTTCTTGTCACTCCCTGCCCTAAGGAGTTGAGAGGATTAACTTAAAAAATGTGCATGCATGAAGCACTTAGCCCAGTATTCTGCAAATAGGACGTTCCCCATCTACTGCCATAACATCACCACTGTTGTCATTATTCTAACATGATTTGTAATTTAAATACTAGGAGACTTCTGTATGACAGTGGAGACAAGGCATTGCTTTTCAGTATATACCAATTAAACCTTCTACATCTAACAATGAACCCCCCCCTGAACAATGTGATCTTGTTCCCTAGAAAGGACAATTTATTACAGGTAAATCAGATAAACAGTTGATTCTGAATGTGTGTTGTAAAAGAGCCACAATGCATAATTATGAAGGTCACCATTGTCAGTTTTTAAATTAATCCTTCCAATTCTTTAATAGTTCAAATTAAATTTTTGATTATATTATCAGAAAAAAAGCCCTGTAATTTCAAAGGCTGGTGTCTGCCTCCAGTGAATAGTCACGTGACTGTGCTGTGAGGGAGTGCTCTCAGCAATGTGAATGGGAAAAATTACTTTTATGAACCTCACATACTCATGGGAGAGACACTGCTTTGACATGAATCAAAAAGGAGTTCCTAAATTGCTCTTGATTCCATACTTGCTAAATTAAAAAGCAACTCAAGTTTCCTGGTGGAGATTGAAACTTCGAGATGGTTAAAAAAGTCACATACACTGTGAGTGTGCTTACTGGAAAGGGGTAATTTTCCTTCTAGAGATTGCATAGGTAAAGCCATCTGATTTTCAGAAAGTGTAATGTAGTCTCACTAAATAAATATATGCCAAAGCTTCTGTGCCTTATCTCTGTTTGAAAGGAATATCTTTCATAAGAAGAAAAACACTGGGTATTTGGAGAGTGGATGTTAGCAACAGCGTATTACCTGTGTCGTAGATGGGAAAATAGAGTGTGTGTTCGAAATCCGAGGTGGGAAGTGGCCATGCCCAGAATTTATTCATGTTCTGGATGTATTTCGTCTGCATAGGGGATAAGAAGATGCAGACTTAGTGGAGTTGAGTGGCACCTGTCCCCCTTGGCCTGGTGTGGACTCATTCTCCTCTGAAACCATGTGTCTCACCTGCCTGAAAACTGGAAGAATTTGAGTCTGTAACTCCATCCCTGCTACAGCCTGTTCTTTTATTTTTTTTTTTTAAAGATTTATTTATTTATTTATTTATTTATTTATTTATTTATTTATTTATTTATTTATTTATTTATTTATACAAGCACTGGGTACAGTCAGAAGCGCGGGAGGGTGAGAGAATTCACCAGAGCCAGAGCGGGGAGCAGAGCAGGCAGAAGGGCCGAAGTACGAAGTACACTGCTGAGGGGAGCAGCGGGCGGCAGGAGAGGTCTGCGCGCCATGTGGGACCCTCCTCCGGTGGCTGGGGAGCAGCCGGGGATGGAACCGGCGCTGCAGAGGCTGCGGGCAGCTTCGCAACCCAGCGCTCAACCGCTGCGCCACCAGGGGAGGCCCAGCCTGTTCTTTTAAATCAGGCTGTTTTGCCCACAGGAGTACCCAGTACTGGGCAGTTAGCATAGGTAACTTCAGAATAATGTGGTGCATTTTGGGGCGTGTTGTTTTACATGATAATTTGGAGGAGATATTCTCCTATTAAGACAATTTATTATGGAGT
Source organism: Talpa occidentalis (assembly GCF_014898055.3). Lineage (NCBI taxonomy): Eukaryota > Metazoa > Chordata > Mammalia > Eulipotyphla > Talpidae > Talpa > Talpa occidentalis. The sequence goes on along the minus strand of NW_023601212.1, from coordinate 88,278,610 downwards.
AGGTTAGAAAATTTCCATGATTTTCTGGTTTAATAAAAAATTAAATATATGAAAGAATGCTAAACAGAAGGAAAAGGACAAATACCAGATAGTTTCACTTCCATATGGGATATAGAGAAACCAAACAAAGGGTCAGAAAAACCAAACCAATAACAAAGCCTAGAAACTTCACTGTGGAATTGAAGCTCTTGTGTGGGGATGGCGGGTAAGGGGGGTGGGATAGGGGAAGAAGAGCAGAGCATGGAAGGGGACTGTGGTGGCAGACTATGGCTACCTTGATGTGGTATGATATGTTAACATATACCTGAAGGGTGTGATCCTATACCTCTGAATCATAGACAATGTTGTAAATGTTACTGCAATAAAAAGTAATAATAATATGGGACTTCAAAGAATCACAAGCTTGTTAGTGGAAGGATTTGACTCCTGAGTGTATTGTTCATTCTCCTTAGCCCTTGGGGGTGCTTACTTAGCTGGAAAAGTTTGAACTGCATTGTATAAGGCATGGGCTTGAAGCTGGAAGTGGCCTTGGAAATTTTAAGTTAGTATTCTTGGCTGCAAGAAATAGAAACTCAACTTAATGCCTCAAGCAAAAGAGGGAATTTATTGGTTTGCAAAATTGAAAAGCCCAAGATTGGCTGTGACTATTCAGGTGCACAAATATATGTCATTACCAGTCAGTCTCTATGAATGATGTCTCTCTTGCTCTCTCTCTCTCTATCCTCCCTCCCTGACTGCCTCCCTCTCTCCCTCTCTCAACCTGTCATTTACCTATTATCCATCTATGATTCTATTATCTATCTATCTATCTATCTATCTATCTATCTATCTATCTATCTATCTATCTATCTATCTATCGTATGTCTGCATATCATCAGCATCATCATTTCTGCTTTTTTTCTATTTTTCTTTCATTCTCAGGCAGAATCTCGCAGTATGATAGCAGTGCTGGATTGTGTTTGCTTGGTAGTTATTAATCTCAATGGCAGAGTTTGCTGTTCTTGTCAGATCATTCCATCAAAAAGCAGTCTTAAAATCATTGACCTTGCTTGAGTTACATTCTTATTTCATAGTCAATCAATGATGTGGTCAGGAGATGGAACATGCTGATTTGCTAGGCCTGGGTCATGTGGGATAGGTAATCAATTCTATCTGAAATTCCTGGTCTCAAAGTGGGGGTCATGAAGAAGTTGAAATGACAGCTACAAAAGACCATACTTGGTTTTGATTTCTCTTTTTATTGATACTAGAACCCAGATCTAAAGAGATTGTTTTTTCCTTTTTTCTTGTCTCATGAAATAATAAAAACAAATAGAGCTGGATTTTTAACTTGCAAGATGACCATGGATCTGAGACACACAGCAAGGGAGGGGGGTCAAGTACGGGAGGGAAGAGGACAGGGACTATGATGATGGTTCATGGATGCTAAAGTGGTGGGAGAAGTATGGGGAATACACCTGTGAGGAGAATCCAATTACTATATAAAAATGAAAGAAAATATTTTTTTTAAAAAGTATTTTTTTAAGGGACTCTGTCTCATACAAGAATGTGCAAGTGCACAGCATGGTAATTTGTCACAGAGTGAGCACACTCATGTCATCACCACTCAGATCAAGAACTAGAATACTGTGAGGATGACTCCACTTTGCCCCTCATTGCTCTACAGTCAGTAGGACTATGCTGACTTCTATTACTGTGGGTAATTTTGCCTATGAGAACATTACCTGTGCAGAATCATAAAGTGTATATAGTTTTTTTGTATCTGATTTCATTAGTCCCACATGGTAAGATTCATCCATGTTCTATTTCATTCTTTTTCATAGTTACAAAGCATTACATTGTATTAATATGCTGAAAGTAATGTATCCATTCTCCTATTGATGAATATTTAGGATGATTCTGGGTTTTGGTTTATTGTAAACACACACACACACACACACACACACACGCACACGTGCACATACTTCTGTTGAGTATATTCCAAATAATAGAATGCCTTGGTCATAATACAGACCTACCTTCCAATTTAGGTGACATTACTAAGTTTTTTAAAAATTGTTAACAATTTAAGTTCCCACCAGCAGTGTTGGAGAGTTCCAGCTGCTCCACATCTTCACCAATACTTAGTATTATTACTTGTTTTAGTTTTTAGCTTTTCTATTAGTTGTAGTGTTAATAGAGCTTCTGATAACAAACACTTGTTACTAGTATATAGCAATATAATAGGTGCATTTTGAATATTGTCCAAATTCACTTCTATTTCTAGTAATTTGAATGAATATTATTCTTTTGGGTTTTCTGTCTATATCAGCCAGTGAGCTGTGAATAATGATGGTTTTATTTCTTCCTTTCTAATCTTACTTCATTTTCTTGTCTTATGGTGCTTGATCTCCAGTATAATAACAGACGGGATAAGATAGTAAGCATCCTTGTCTTATTCCTTATTTCGGAGGGAACGCTATTAACATTTCACATTTAATTATGATAGTCACTTAAAAATTCATTGATTTTTCTCAGATATTTGTTATGAGCTAAAAATTTCATTAAAAGCAGGAATCATCATAGAATTTTAGACTTGCAAGTGACCACAAATCTGTTTATCTCATTTTACATTTTAAGTCCTTGCAACTTCTTTTTTCAAATACATATTCTTTTGCATTTATTGAGAGGTTTTGGCTACCATTTAATTGCTTTCTTATTTTATAAAATCAAATGTTTTACATAAAACGTGTGATATAGGATATACTAGATATAGGAGAGCTGTTTGTAACACTTGATCCTATTTTAGGATCTCTGCAACAGAGTGAAACTTTCATACCTATTCCCAAGTTGATGCAAGTACTTAGAATTTTAATTTTTTAATTTTAAAAATATTCTTTTCCTCTCTTTTTCCCTTTGTTAAAAGTAAACTATTGTTGGTTTCAATGATTCAAATGGAAAATTTTTTTCTCCCTTAAAAAAATGAAAAATAGACTAGTATATGATATTCCTTGAAATTCACTTTATGAATCAAAGTATTTTGGAGAAAAATCCAGTCATATCACAGTCTTCTTATTAGTAAGCACCTGAATTAACGCCATCTTTTAATATAAGTAGTTAGAAGTGAGGATATAAGAAATTTAACCTTGAGTTTCTTAGGAATTTTTATAATGTAGAGTTTTAAATTTTATTATGTAGGTAATTAAAATTTAAAATTTAACTCTATGAATAATGGTATATATTCAAAGGTATATATATATATATACCATATATATATTCAAAGGTGTATATATATATATATGTATATATATACCATTCAATGGTATATATTCAAAGTCAACTCAAAAGAATTTTAAATAATGTGCTTATTGATAGATTTGTGGTTCATCATATTCAAACATCTTGAGTTTATAAAGACATTCATCATTTCATATTTTTCTTTTAATGATCCCACCCCTCAATCTTAGATTTTACCAGTGAATCAATAGTTAATAGTTACCAAGTTATTTATATGTTGAGACATTTCACTAAAGGGGAAATAAGACAAAAACAGGCAAAAAATCATGATAATTGCAGTAGGATTTTTAAGTTGCTCTTTATCAGATTAAAGGAAATTATATCTTATCAATAATTTACTTGTAAATTGTCATGAATATATATTGTAGCTTATTAAGTGATTTTTATACATCTATTAGTGTATTTTTCCCTCTTTGTTGTGAATATGATGTTATATTGATTGACTTAAAAATAATCAAGGTGTATTATTACATTAATTTACTGAATATATTTGGTGATTTTTATTTATAATTTTTACATGTATGTTTATTAGAGATATTGCTCTGTAATTTTTCTTTTTTGTAGTGTTGTCAGGTTTTGGTGGTGATAATGCAGGCCTTAGAGAACAAATTGGTAAATATTTCTGTTTTATTTTTCTTTTCTCAGAAAGGTTTGTGTAAATCTGGCATTAATTATAAATTGAGTATTTGGAACTTTTCACTTATGAAGCTATGAAGGCCTAGAGATTTCTATGTTTGGAAGTTTTTATTTAAATTTTATTTCCTTATTTGATGTGGGACTATTCAGATTTACCCTTTCTTCTCATGCCAGTTTACTAAATTGTGTGTTTCTAGGAATTCTTCCTTTCGTCTGAAGGCTTAGATGTGTTGGCATAAAGCTGTTCTTAATATTCAAACACTATTTTTAAAATCTCTGTGGGATTTATTATGACGTTTTTCCTTGAAAGAAAATGCTAGATGTGGACGCATTCCCAAGTATTTTATTTATTTGTATCTTTCATCTCAGTTCATATAATACGGTGGTTAGGTGCTCAGGCTCTGATTTTAACATACTGTCATCCAGATTCACCATCTTCCACTGAATTAGGCTATGACCCTTTGCAAGTTACCTTTTTAGTCTTTCATTTTGTCGTCTTTAATGTATGACTAATCAATTGCTCCTCCTTCTCTGAGAAGGTAGAGGTGGCAAACAAATTAATGAGTGTAAGGTGTATGGAATACTAGGTGCCATCCAGCGAGACCTCCTGTTGGCGGTCTTCTTTAACAAGAATGTTCTTGTTCCTGGTGCTGTTATTGTTACCTATACCTTTTGTCCGTTCCCAGCGTTGCCTGTGTCCATTGCCTTCCCAGGCTTTGCTTGCGATAGTCAAGTGGTAGCTTTGCAGAGGGCCAAAAGTACTGCTCATAAACCATTCAGAAAGCAGATGCTTGCATTTTATTGCCAGTCACAACTAGGCTTTGTCGTCAATGGGTAGAACTATGAATAACAGCCGGAACCCTGGATTCTTGGAAAGCAGTGTTACTCAAACTGTAAGTTTCTTTAGGCAAGATTGGAGAAACCAAGAGCCCTCGAGGATCTGGAACAAGGAATTTCCTGTTTTGTCATCTTTTGGCTGTTATCAGAAGACCTTTTTCATTCTCTGCTGATGAAACTTTCCCTTGCTTCTCAAATTCTGTCAGTTCTGGAGTTACAGAGGCCTGTAATGCTAGAGGGAGGGAGATTTTTAATATATGTATGTGGGGAATTGAGGGTAGAAGGAAGAGGCAAAGAAATGATCCTGTCACTTTGCTCCAGAGAAGGAACAGTGATTCAAATACTGATCCAAAGGAGAGGAAAGAACTTCCTCAATTCTGAGAAGGAGATGCACCCGGGCCAACTTCTCTATCTGCGAGATGCAGAGGGCGGTCACAGAGCTTCTAGGAGGAATGTGTGTCAGTGGGAAGTGACTCATACCTGGTCTCCAGGTGTGAAAGCAAGGATACAGGAGTGTACCCCCTCAGATTCTAACATATGCTGTAGTGACAAACCACCCCAAAGTCTTGAGCTTATAGCCATGAAGTTTATTTCTCATATTTCATTTCTGTTTTAGGCTAGCTGTAATGATGCTACAGGGCTGATTTGCCCTGGGGTCCATGTTAATACACCTGTACCTACCTGGGATATCAGTGACTTTATGGCAGAAAGAAGAGTGCATAGGTGACTGTCCTCAGCAAACTGTGACTCAGAAAGCCCCAGATTAGAAGTGTTTATGTGAAATTTCATCTTGATTTCATTGACCAAAGAAAGTCACATAGACAATCTTGATGTCTTCTACAGAGAGATGAATTTGAAGCAATAATATAATAAACTATAAAGGCAAGTTCATCTGCAAAGAAAGCAATTGGATGTCCTGTGATGGCAAGATAGGAAAGCCTGAATGGGTGTATAGGGCTAAGCCATAGAAGGCTTTTACTGCACCCTGCTGCTTCAGATGTTTGACTCCATTCCTCTGTTGGACACAATTCCAATATGACCCATTTTTACTAGAGGCCTATACTAGCCAGGAATGCCCAGCTCCTGACCCATGTACTTCCCTGAACATGTGGTTGAGACTGGTGACAGCATGGCCCAGATGTTACACATGGGATCCTCTGGTGAGTAGACACAGGCTTTCTGGAAGACTCCATGTACAGTTTTGATGGTGTGGGTGAAGCAAGACGATCTCCTGCAGTTTGAATTTCCCAGTAGTTGGAGTTTCATAGGAGGAAAAGGGTTTACAATGCTGATATGATTTAGGGGTATAGGTTCACACCTCTTCAGATGTTTGTTACCACACCACACTTAACCACCAAAGCGCCCATAATCTGTCACCCGTAGTCCACTGGGCACTCTCCGCACTTTGCTCTCCATCCCCACCCTTCCTCTCTAGTCCCCTCAATTCTACAGCCATTTTTCTAGGGTTTGTGTTGATTTAGTTTTTTTTCTGTTCCTTTGTTTTCTTTATATTCCATGGAGAATGCTGGAATGAACTATGTGCTTAAATTTCCCGAGCTTTCCTTTTTTTTTTCTTTCTTGGTAACTGCAATCTTGAAGTGGGATGATGGGATTATAAGTGGTTTCCATGCCACCCACACTCACATTCTTATTCTTCCCTTGAAGTACCATTTCTTTCCAAAATTCCATGACTTTCAAACTTTATTTTTCTCTGCTGGTTGGATTTTGTATAACTTGCCCTTAGAGCCAGTTTTGTTAACAGAGAAAAACAATATGTCCCAAATTAAATATCTATTACTTATGTAGCTTAAGTTCATTTATAGTCTTTAGAGACAAAAAAATAAACCATTAGAAATAACATTTAAATTACCTTTAAGTGCATGGCCCAGTGATTAACATTTGTTGATGTTTTAGTGCCTAACTTTCTGGACTTATCTGTATGAACCATCATAAACAATTAAAATGATATTATGTGTATAGTGATTACCAATATGGACTCTGAAGATGGACAGTTGTTCCCACTACTCTGACGTGGTGGTCTTTAGCAAGTTATTGAATGTTTCTCCTCATCTATAAATGGTAGTTTTACTTTTTTGTGTAGTTGTTAAGTGAATTATAAAGTTCTTAGAATATTGCCTAACACATTGAGTTCTCTAGTGTTATTTTTTATTGATAATACAGAAATAGATTTCTGTATCACTAGAGCTACATTTATGCTATCCCTCTTAAATGAAATTATGTAACAATAGCAATTGTGTATAACAATTCTTTTAATCAATTTTCTGTTTAGGATGCTTTCAGTTTTGCTTTTTAACTATTATTGAAAAAATGCTCTCAAATATTTATATGGGAGAAATCCCTAGAATTTGAATCACTGGGTCAATACATGCCCCGATTTATATACCCTTGGCTACAAATTTCCAGTGTTCTTTCTATCAATATATTTGTCAGAAGTCTCTCAGAGTCCAGTACCCTTTGGACTCTGTTGAGATCTATTATTTTTCTATGATTGATGTTTATTTGATAATGAAAAAAGTTGTTATTTAATACATATTTATTTAAATGGTAAGATAATTGAGTCTTTTAGCCCTAGTCTTATTAGGGATTTTTCAGCCACTCACATTTCCTGTCCATTTTTTTATTGGCTAATAATATGTTCCTTCTTGCTTGCACACACTCTCTCTCTCTCTCTCTCTCTCGCTTTCTCTCTCGCTCTCGCTCTCTCTCTCTCAAATCTCTGTCTCTCCCTCCCTCCTTGTCTTTCTGATGGAAATGACTTTCCTTTTCTAACTTCAAATGCAATAGATGACAGTTGGAATCCAGAAATATACAAAGGAGGAAATGAAATTTCCCTTGAAACTATACTCTGAGATAAATATTATTAATAGTTGGGTGGTAGTCTCTCACCATTTGCCAATGGTTCTCAAACATTAATGTACATTAGATTGTCCTGCAGATCTTGTTGCTGGGTCCCCTACCTCAAGTTTGGCATTTCTGACAAGTTCCCAGGTAATACTGCTGCTGCTGGCCTGTGGACCACAGTCTGAGGACTGATGATATAAACCCACACCTGCTCCATAATTGGCTGTCTGTCCTTTGCTAGGTTTATCAGAAAGTATTAGAGTTCTGACCCACACTGATACACATAATAATGCATATTATTCCATTGTGTTGATGTACCCTAATTTATTTTATATCAGAAACATTTATGTTGTTGCAGGGTTGTTTCTTGTTTGTTTGTTATTATGATAGCAATGCATCAAAAATCCTTGTTCCTATTTGTCTTGAGTACTGTGTTTGTGCAGTGTGTTTTTGTAAGACAATTTCCTAGAAGCAGAATTGCCAGTGAATGGGCCTGCACATATAAAATTTGACACATTTCATTGCTCTCCAGGAAGATTGTACTAAAATTTACTTCTACTTACTGGTATAAGAGTCCCTGTTTCCTTATACTTGGCCAAAGACTGGGTACCATCAGACTCAGCAGAGCAGAGACAAATGTTATTTCACTCTTTAAATAACCTTTTGTTGTTTATGATATTATGTATTTTAAATATTTGTAGAATATTAGCATTTTTTCTTTTGGATATTATCTTTTTTACTCTTACTGTTTTATAAAGGCTAGTTTTTTAATCATAGATATTTAATCTTTCTAATACAGGTTGCAAACATTTTTCCAATCTATTATATAATCTTTTTTTTTTTTTAAAATTTTTTTTTTTTTATATATAGAGGCATGTTTTCTTTCTTTCTTTATTTGTTTGTTTTTGTTTATACATGCACTGGGTACAGTCAGAAGTGCGGGAGGGTGAGAGAATTCACCAGAGCCAGAGCGGGGAGCAGAGCAGGCAGAAGGACCGAAGTACACTGCTGAGGGGAGCAGCGGGCGGCAGGAGAGGTCTGCGCGCCATGTGGGACCCTCCTCCGGTGGCCGGGGAGCAGCCGGGGATCGAGCTGGCGCCACAGAGGCCGCGGGCAGCTTCGCAACCCAGCGCTCAACCGCTGCGCCACCGGGGAGGCCCCTCTATCATATAATCTTATTTGCCATTTTTGATGTAGAGAAAAATTTAATTCACCTTCTATCTTGTCTACAATGTAGTTCATATCTTTTCTTTCATGTTTCTTTTGAGTATATGCTTAGACAAAGTTTTCCCAATCTGTTATCATTTGTTTATTCATTGATTCAACAAATATTGTTAGCTCACTGCTATGTACTAGAAACTTTACCAAGGCACTGGGACTAATCAATTAAAAATCCTGTGCTATTGGAGCCTGTGCCCTAGCATGGAGAGTCAAGGCAGTAAGCCAGATAATAAAGGAATGATAGAATGTGCTAGATACTGATGAATGCTGTGGCGAAAAATGAAACAGGGAGGAGCAACAGGAATATTTAGTTAGATTTTCTTCAGTTTATTTCTGTAATTCCATTTCACTTTGTTTTGTTTTCTTTTAGTTTTATCGAGATACAATTGAGCTATAGTACTGTTTTTTTTTTTTAAGGTGTACAGCCTAATCACTGACTCATATATTGTGAAATGCTTACCATAGCCAGCTTAGTTAACATGCATTATCTCATATAGATGCAAATTTTTTTTCTTATGATAAGAACTTTTTGTACCTACTTTCTTAGCAACTTTTAAAAATGCTGTACATCATTTTATCATTAAAGTTTTAATTTTTCTTTCATTTACACATTATTTTGGTATACCGCAGATATATGCTGCAAACCTGTTCTTTATCTAAATTCATTTATTAAATATGTTTTTTTCTACATATCTGCAATATCAATTTTAGAGTTAACTAAATACTTACAGATTTGTATTCATTTTATTTTCTTTTTATTCTGTTCCATTGAGCTACCTCTAAGATGGGCTCAGGAACTTTTTTTTTGTTACTTTATATGATATATATTTTATCCTACACTGTGACTTCTCTCTCCTGATCATCCTTCAATTTTTTATTCTATTCAGATCTGTTTATACTTGCTGATGAATTTTAAAATCTGTTGTCAAGTTCCAAATCAAATCAGTTTGGGATAACGGTTATTAAATTTGTAGACTAAGTTTAAAGGCTTAAAATCGATACAGACTGAGTTGTCCCATCTAAGAACTTGGCTGTGTAACAGTGTATTTGGTTAAGTATTTTACTCTGGGTTGTGTGCATTTCTCTGTGAAATTCTTTCAAGGTGTTTTGCATTTTTTTATTATTTGCATGTGATCATTATGTTTATGCATATGTATATGCTTTTAAATTAGTTACTATTGCTATATGGGGAAGCTAGTGGTTTTTAAATTATATGCAATAATATGTTTTTATCATGTAATTAGTGGTACATTTAACATGCGTTAATGGTAATATGTGCCTTTAATGTGGAATATTTAGTGTGTGATATTATTGGGTAAATATATTGGTATGTTTCCCTCTCTCCCCCCTCCTCCGTCTAACCCCAAACTGCCTGGGGAATAAATGTTATAAGTTTGCAGGGGAGATTCTAGGTGGTAAGGTATTACAGTTGTCTCTTCCTCCCTAGTATTTACACAATATTGCTTCACTTCATATTTCCACATGAAGAATGCTTTGTTGACTTCAGTGTGAATCCTGCCAAGGAATGCAGTGAAACACCCATTTTCCTGGGCACTTATTCTTTCCAGGCTGAGCATTGTGCTGACACCAGAAATCTGGAGAATGTTGTGCATCCCTGTTTCCATTATTGCTCACTTACCGTCTTGGTTTGCTCATGACTTTCCCAGAAGGGATTTTTTTTTTTCCCTTTTTCTTTTAATTCATTCCTTATGTTACTGAGAGTTCTTGTAGACTTTTCATGAAAGGTAAATGAGAACCTCATTTATTAAATTTTTTTTTCTGCCAGGTAACTTCCATTGTTGTTTTCACAAAGAAGTTTCAGCCTGACTAAACGTACAGTCCTGCGTTACAACTGGTTTTCATCAGAACTGCAGATATTGTTGCATTCTCCCTGGCATCTAACCAGAAGTGGAGGAGATGCTAGTCATTTATTCTCTATTTCTCATTCTCTTTGCACTTGACTAGGATCCCTTGGTTGGAACTAAAAATATCAAGGTGTCTTTAGGTTTTTCTATATTTTCACTTTTTTTTCCCTTACAAAATAGCCCTTCTGTTTTGTATTTTTTTAGGTCTCTCTCCTTCCCTGCCCCCGCCCCCACCAGTAAGTTACCTACTTAATCTGCGCCCTGGTTTCTTCATCTGTGGAATGCATGTAACATAGCTACCTCATATGTATGAAGTGAGGACTGGATATGCTAACTCCAGCTGTGGTCATTCAGTTCCTATTCTATTTGTACTATGTTCTTCCTCAGGATTTCCAGGATTATATTTACCATCTCCCTCACTGCCTATCTATAGACTCCATTAAAGAAAAATTTCTAATTAATTTTATCTTCTTTTTTATCCAGAAAGAACTTCTTAAATTTGTTTTGCTCTACCAGGTGATGAAACTTCCTCTATTGTCAATTCAGCTTTTTACCACCTTTAATGTTTTAAATCTGTAACTCATCCTTTCTTTTCTTGAATTAATATCTTTATCCGCTTTCTCCTTATTTATCCCCCTCAGTAAATGCCTTATTTATTTCCTCTTTATTTTACAGGGTCTGTGTTTTCTATGATTTCCTTGAGAGAGAAAAGCAGATGGTATCTAAAATTTCCCGAACAATTTTTGTGAAAATATGATCCTCCTCTGCGCGTTGTATGTTTAAATCCTCTTTCAAAGTTATCCGTTCTTTTCACAAGCCTCTTTTGGTGGTGGAGGTGGTGTTTGTTCTCTTTTAAATTTATCCTTGAATGTGGACAGCCATACTTCAGCTTTTTATTTGCCCTCAATTGCACAGCATTCTTTTAGAGTTTTGTTCTATTTGCCCTTATGCCATCAGGATCTTCAATCTTACAGGATTGCAATATGGTGATGTGAGGCCAGGTGTCTGGTGAACTTTGCCCATTGGCTAATGCTTAATAATAGCACTAACTAATTGACCATGGCCATTGTTATAATATTTTTCTCAGGCTGGAGAGGAGAGTAACGTAGGTTGGCATCACAGGAGACCACAGTCTAAGGTGGGATGTTTAGGGACTTTTGGACCAAGATAAGCCCAGAGACTTCTCCATGCTTGCCAAAACCCTGGTGCTTTTTGGGTTGCATGGTGACAATGTGGAATGACCGAACCAGGCCTTTTTCTTGATGCTACTGGCAGCTGAACTGGGACTGTGTAATACTTCAGCCTCCTATCCTGGGTCTCTTATAGGGTCCTTAGGAGATGCTGTTCCAATACCTTCTGAATCCAGTAGTTTCCAGAAACTTGTCCCTGGTAATTTCTCTCCGGGTTCTTACAGCTACAGTGAATATGGCTTATATTTTCTGGAAGTATTGGCATAGGTGGCAGCCCTCTGTGGAACAAAGGTTCCCTGTTTTGATTGTTCTCAGGTGGGTTCGTCTGTGTGTGAGTACATGTGTGTCCACATTGCTGGCAGGACAGTTGTTCCATCCTCATGCTCCCATGTGCCCCACTCACAAAGAGCTGGTTCAGTTGTCAGATTCCATTGCTGAGTCCCTGTGCCAGCTGTACACATTTGTATTTTGAGAGTTCCCTGCTCAGTTTTCATTATTTCTTTAAATGTTTGTTCTCTCTAGCAGACCATGAGTTTCTATAGAGTGGAGACTGCTCTCACTCATTTTTTAATGGAAATTTTTATTTTGAGATAATTGGAAATTCACAGTTATTGGAAATAATATGGAGATGTCTCACCTATCCTTTAGGGAGTTCCTCAGTGGTTGCGTGGTAACATGTTGTAAAAACAAAATGTCTCTCAGGATGTTGACATTAATAAAAGTCTACTGACCTTATTCAGATCTCCCTAGTTTTACTAGTACTCTTTGTGTGTGTATATGTATGTATGTGCATGTGTGTTGTGTGCAGATACATGTTTGCTTCTGTGCAGTTTCCTTGCCAAGGTTGGTGAGTCCAGCACCATAGTCAAGATATAGAAAGTCCCACAAAGTCCTTCCAGTGGGCCCTTTATAACCATACCAGCTTTCCTCCGACCCCACCCCCACCTTTAATTCCTGCCAATCCCTCATCTGTTCTCCATTTCTATAATTTTGTCATTTCTAGAATGTTATGTAAATGCAGTCATGCTGTATGTAAGCTTTTGAAGTTGGATTTTTTTTTTTTTCACTCAACGTAATTCCCTGGAGATTCATCCAACTTGTGTGCATCAGTAGTTCAATCCTATATATGGCAGAATGTATCCAATGATATGGATGAAGCCCAGTTTGCTGAACTGTTCATCTGTTAAAAAACTTCTGGGTTCGGGCCTCTCCGGTGGTGCAGCGGTTGAGCCCTGGGTTGTGAAGCTGCCCGCAGCCTCTGCAGTGCCGGTTCGATCCCCGGCTGCTCCCCGGCCACCGGAGGAGGGTCCCACATGGCGCGCAGACCTCTCCTGCCGCCCGCTGCTCCCCTCAGCAGTGTACCTCGGTCCTTCTGCCTGCTCTGCTCCCCGCTCTGGCTCTGGTGAATTCTCTCACCCTCCTGCGCTTCTAACTGTACCCAGTGCATGTATAAACAAACAAACAAACAAACAAATAAATAAATCTTGTATAAATAAATAAATAAATCTTAAAAAAAAAAACAACAAACTTCTGGGTTCTTTCCAGTTTTAACTATTAGAAATGAAGCTACTGTGAACATTCATGTGTAGGTTTCTGTATGAATCTAAGTTTTCATTTCATTGGGGTAAATGCCAAAGAGTGCCATTGCTGGATCATATATGTATATGATCATTGCAAGTGTAGATTTAGAAGAAGCTATCAAACTTTTCCAGAGTGGTGGTGGTCCCATTACACATTCCCAACAGCAATGTATGAGAAATCTGGGTTCTCTGCGTTCTCCCAGCATTGAAATTGTCACTATTTTTAATTTTAGCCTTTCAGACAGGTGTATAGTGATAGCTCATGGTGGCTTTAATTTGCATTTCTCTGATGGCTAATGATGTTGATTATTTTTTCATGTGCTTATTTGCTATTTGCATATCTTCTTCAGTGAAATGTCTGTTCATGTCATGTGCATTTTTTAAATTCAATTGTTTGACTTTTAATGTTGAATTTTGAGAGTTCTTTATATATTCTGGATAGAAGTCCTTTGTCAGATACATGATTTGCAGGTATTTTCTTTCCATCCTTTTGTCCTTTTAATAGGGTCTATTTCAGATCAAAAGTTTTAAATTTTGATGAGGTAAAGTTTATCAAAATTTTCTTCTTTGAATCATGATTTGGATGTCATCTAAGGGATTCTTTGTCTAGTCAAGCTCTCAAAGGCTTTCACTTGCTGATGTTCTCAAAGATTATAATTTTACAGTTAAGTCCATAATCCATTTTGAGTTAGCTTTCCTGGAAGTTTTGAGGTTTTGGTCTATGTTTACTTTTGTGCCTATGGAGGTCTAGTTGCTCCAACATTTGTGGAAAAGGCTACCTTTCCTCCATTGAATTGCCTTTCTGTCATAATTCAATTGGGCATATTTGTGTGGCTTATCTCTGAATCTTCTATTCTGTTCCATTGATCTGCCTCCATCAGAGCCACATTATCTTAAATATCTTTTTTTAAAGATTTATTTATTTACACATACAAGAGCTGGCCAGAGGTGCAGGGGGGTGAGAGGATTCACCAGAGACAGAGTGGGGAAAAGAACAGGCAGATCTACTGAAATACACTGCTGAGGGGAACAGTGGGGGAGACAGGAGAGGTCTGTTGTGCCATGTGGGTCAGCTTCTTGGCTGGGGATCAAACTCATGCTGCAGTGGCTGCCGATAGCTTCATAGTGTTGAGACTTAACCCTTGCACCACCATGGGGGCATTATCTTAAATATTATTGGTATGCTGTAAGCCTTACATCTTTTTTTGAAAATTGTTGCCAGTATTCTAGGTGCCTTGTCATATACATTTTAGGATACATTTGTCTGTTTCAGCAAACCTTGTGTTGATTTGAAACAGTCCAAAAATAGTACAAACAACTGTTAAAAGAGTGCTCACACAGAGCTCAAAGAGTGCTACAGGGCAGTCACCAGGTGGGGGTGCAGGTCAGTATCAGTGGGCTCCCACCTGTGCACACAATCGCTAGACACTCAGGGTCAGGGTCCAACAACAACAGGGTTTATTTAACAAATGAGATTGGGAAAAGGAAAGAGCTTCTGAGTCCACAAGTGGCTGGTTATCTCACCCCAGATAGTGTCTGCAGAGCCCAGAAATCCCAAGTAAAGTCTGCTTGTAGAAGATGAGGTGCCACTGTAGCAGCCTACAACAGCAGT
The DNA here is from genome assembly GCF_014898055.3 of Talpa occidentalis. Taxonomy (NCBI): domain Eukaryota; kingdom Metazoa; phylum Chordata; class Mammalia; order Eulipotyphla; family Talpidae; genus Talpa; species Talpa occidentalis. The sequence goes on along the minus strand of NW_023601212.1, from coordinate 88,263,531 downwards.
CTGAGGTTGGGCTGGTTTCCAAACCTGACATTGATGGGCTCAGCAGCACCAAAAGGCAGTGCCGGTGACCCAGAGGCTGTTGTCAGCTCTTTGAGATGCTGGGCTGAGCCCAGCTATGCACCTTGCAGGTGATGTTAGAGACAGGGCCAGAGGCAGGTGTAGAAGCTGCGTCTCTGCAAAGATCTGTGGAGGTTTGGCAGTCTAGAGGTCTCTGAAGTCTATAGAATCTCTGAAGGTCTGGTGAATCCCATAGAGGTTGACTGCTTGATGTGTCTCTCTCTTCAGAGGCTGGGAGCAAAGTCCTTCTCTGAAGGTGGTCTGATGAAGGTCAGCTGAAGACCCCTTCTTGTTTGAAGGTCAGGAGCAGAATCCTTCCTCTTTCTTTGGAAGCTGGCTGCACACTGCCTCATGCTGGTTCTTGCTCTGCCTTAACTCCCCTTAGGGTGCCCCATGCTGTAAGCCTCAGTAGACCATTTTCAATCCTAAACATCTGATTGGACTGCTTAGCTCATTTTTGGCAATCAGCTCATGTTTCATTTTTCAATAAGAATAATTAATGAAGTGAGCTTGAATATGATTGGTCCATTTAGGTCACACTTGATTGGTTCATTTTATTTTTTTTTAAAGATTTATTTATTTATTTATTTATACAAGAACCGGGGTACAGTCCAGATGTGCGGGAGGGTGAGAGGATTCACCAGAGACAGAGTGGGAAACAGAACAGGCAGACTGATGAAATACATTGCTAAGGGGAGCAGCGGGCGCGACAGGAGAGGTCTGTCGCGGCATGTGGGACCCTCGCCGGCTGGTCGGGATCGAACCAGCGCTGGAGATGCTGCTGACAGCTTCACAGCGTGGCGCTTAACGGCCTGCGCCACCAGGGGAGGCCCTTGATTGGTTCATTTTAGAATCCTAGTGTCAGATCTAAAAGGGAGGAAAGCCCATCCAGGCCTGCAATTAGGTCAGGGCAGGCTCCTGGACCTGTTCACTCCAGGGAGTCATAACTGGTGTTGAAGAAGAGCGGGTAGCTGGTAGGCTGAGGTTGGCATGCCTCAGTCTCCAAAAAGTCATCTTGCCTCAGAGCCTCTAGGGTCTGCTGGTATCTAATGACAAATTTTGATAGGAGTTCATTATACCTGCATATCAATTTGAAGAGACTTGATGGCTTTACTGTGTTTAGTCTTCCAATTCACTAACATGGTATGTTTCTCCATTTACTTAGATCTTTTTTGATTACTTTTATTAGCATTTCATAATTTTTCAGTATACAAATCCTGTGCAAGTCTTGTTCAAACATAGACTATTTTATTTGAAGCAGTTTAAATGGTGGTGTGCTTTAAATTTTGGTTTATACATGTTTGAACATGCTACTGATTGGTGTGTTGATCTATACTACAACTTTGATGAACACATTTATTAATTCTAGAAGTACTTTGGGGGGTAGATTCCTTGGAATATTCTCTGTCAACAGTCTTGTCATCTGCAAATATGATAGTTTTCTCTCTCCCTACTTGGATAGCTTTTATTCCCTCTCCCCCTTGCTTTAATACAATAGCTAGAACCTCCAGTACTATATTGAAGGCGAATATTGAGGGTGAACATCTTATGTCAAAAAGCATAGTTTTTCATCATCAAATAAGATATTTAGCTGTGTTTTTGGCATATGCTCTTTATCAAATTGACTTAGTTTCCATCTATTACTAAATTACTGAGATTTTTTAAATCATTAATGGAGTTTGCTTTTATCAAATGGTTTTTCTGCATCAATCTTTCTTTCTTTAGCCTATTAATATGGTGGATTACATAGATCGATTTTCAAATCAGCCTTGCACACATCTGAAGTAAACCCCACTTGGTCATGGTATATAATTCTTTTTATACATTGCTAAACTTCTAATATTTTGTTAGAATTTTGCACCTAATTTCATGACAGATATTCATTTGTATTTTTCATTTTTTTGTTGTCTCTGTGCTTTTTAAAAACAAGATAATCCTGACCTCATAGGTGATTTGTGAAGTGTTTTTCTCCTTTTATTTTTGAGACAAGCTTGTGTACAATTGGTAGTTATTCTTAAAATGTTTGGTAGAATTCTTCAGTGAAACCATCTGGGTCTGGAGATTTCCTTTTTTGGGTAGTATTAAAATTATGAATTCAATTTACTTAATGGTTATAGGACTATTCAGACTTTCTGCTTCATCTTTCTTGAGTTTTAGTAGTTGTTCAATATATTAGCACATGGATAGTCATAGTTATTTCCTTATTATCTTTAATCTAAGATCTATATTGGTATCCTCTATTTTATTTGTAAAATTGGTGAAATGGGTTTCCTATTTTTATTTTGTCATTTTTTTTTTAGTTTTGTCTATTTTATTGTTTTTTTTCCCACAAAGAACACATTTCTCTTTCATTTCTCTATTTTCCTAGTTTCAATTTCATTGATGTTTGCTTTTGTCTTTTATTGTTTTCTTCTACTTGAAGTTTATTTTGTTCTTTTTCTAGTTTCTTGAGGTAGAAACATAGATTATTGACTTGCGATATTTCCTCTTTTATAAAGTACACTTTTAATGCTATATATTTCCCTATCAACACTGTATTAGCTGCATTCCACATATTGTATTTTCATTTAGTACTCAATATTTTTGTCTCTTTTGAGACTTCCTTTTGGCCCCATAAGCTATTTAAAAATGTATTGCTTTATTTCCATATGTTTAGAGGCTTTTCTTACTATCCTTCTGTCCTGTCACTTTATTTTTTTTTTTTTTTTGAGTTTGGTTCCATTGTGATCAGAGAAAATAGTTTATATGATTTCTATTCTTTAAATTTGTTGAGATTTATTATATTTCCCAAAGTATTATCTGTCTTGGTGAATGTTCTATGGTGCTTGAAAAGAATGTATATTCTTTCCTTTTAGCAGTATCAGTTTTAGTTTCATGGTGAGTACACATTTAGAGTCATTCTCCTACTCATTTTTTATTTCTATATGTAGTACCTAACATATAAAACAGACTTTCTATAAATATTCCCTGAATGACTTTGCAAGTTAAAATTAAATAAATAAGTAAAAGAAAATATTTCACCTTTTTGAGCTGTGATTACTCCCTTCCCCACAATTATTTAACCATGAATCATATAGACTCAATGAAATCTTATTAATTCCACATGTATATTGTTTAGTTGATTCAAAAATTGTTAAATTTGAGAAGGAACAAACTTCATAGAAAAAACATGGACTTTGAAGTGAGAGAGATTTGATTTTACATATCAGCTGTGTGACCAAATATTAATTTATCTCCTTTAATTTTCAGCTTCTTAGTTGGAAAATGAAAATGGTGGTATTCTGTAAATTAAGAAACTGTAGGTGACAAGTGCCAGAACTGCTGTCTTAAATAGCTAGAAGAATTGATACACATAACAGAAAATTTTGGAAGTTACTCATTCCAGGTGTAAGTGTTGTTTGATCCAGTCCAGAGTTTCATTTTGTCATCAGGTAATCTAGTTGAATTTTTCTAATTTTGTTTTTTCCTCAATCCCAGCTTTATCCTCAAGAGTGAGTTCTCTCATAGTAACAAAAAGGACTTCTATTGTTCCAGGCCTCACTGGTTCTCATCACAGTTTACATAGAAAGGATGAACATTTGTTTGAGCAGCTCCTACAATAACTTGCTCCACCAATGTTCTCCAGTATTTTTATTTGCTTTTCATTGGCATTTATTGAATCACATGACAATTCCTGAATCAATCACCATGTCTAGTAAGATGGAACTAATGGTGGTGTCAGTTGGTCATTTGGCTAAGAATGGCGGTTTTTATGGGTCCATGTGAGAAGACACCACTGTATTGCCTGGTGTTATTAGTTGTATGTCAAATAATTATTGATGTTATAATAATGATGATGATTATTAATAGAGTTAAATTAGATTAGTAAATGTCTCCAGAAAGTTCTTAGAAGGACAACATTGTGCTGATGCCTACAAGATAATTTATTTTTTAAAATAAAAAATGACACTAACCTCTGAGGTCCAGAGAGTTTAACAACAATTGACTCTTAACTGATTTTCCTGACTGTGTTCTCACTTCCTCCTGTCATTCTCCATATTGCTTCCAGGGTGAAATTCCTAATTACTCTTCAGTTCAGAAATCTCAGGTGATTCCCATTATTTACAATAGTGCTTTTCATATTTTATTTGTATGTGAATCATGTGGGAAATTGTTCAAATACAACTTGATTTGGTTATTTCTAACAAGCTCCCAGGTGATGTTGGTGTTGGTGTTGCTGTTCTTAGAATGCACTTTGAGAGATGCTAGGTCTACAGGACAAAGAACAAGCACGCTATGTGGCAAAGACCCTACATCCCAGCTTCATCTCCCATCATATTCCAGCCTGCAGCACATGCTGTGGCCTTGCCTAAGTGTTAACAGCATTTTCAGCCTATTGAATCTTTTACATGTCTTTCCTACTATCTGAAAACTATATCCCCTATGCTATCTTCCTTTCCAAATCTTACTATTGACTAATAATCTTCCAGTCCTTTGTGGAAAAGTTTAATTGGTATGCCTTTCCATGTTAGTGCTTTAAATTAAAGGGTAATCCTATAGATGCTTCTAGTACTGAATCTTCTTGCTTCTCCACTTCTATAGAGATACTATTTTCATAATAATAGAAAGGGTTGATTTCTTATTTTGCTAAAAAAACAACAAAAACAGTTGATTATATGCTGAATCTTGTGTTAAAGACTTCCCATGTATTATCACATTCAGATTCATTTATTCCCACACCTACCCCATGAAGTAGGTATTTCTTAATGTACTAATCAGTATTCTCACTTTCAAAAGGTAAGAGCCTAGAGATTCAATTCAATTGACATTTAAAAAAAGGATTTTACTAGTTCATATCACTAAAATCTCCAGGGGTAAGTATGGTTTTATATATGGCTCAACCCACAGACTGGATAAACAATATTCACAGTAAATCTATCTGACAAGGGACTCATGTCTGGAATGTATAAAGAATGCCTCCAGATTTACAATTACAAATACACAGGCACATTAAAATGGGCAAAAGACTTGAATAGACACTTCGTAAAAGAAGATATGCAAATAGCCAATAAGTGGATGGAAATATGTTCAATATCATTAGTCATCAAGGAATGCAAATTAAGACCACAGTGAAGTACCATTCCACAACCACTTGAAAGGCAAAAAGCAAACAAAACAAAACTGGCAAAGCAAGTGTTAGGATATGGAGCAGCTGCTGAAACATTACATTGCTTGCTGGGGGAAGTATCAAGTGGTATACAACCATTTTGGAGAACCATTTGTTAATTTCTTAATTATAAACTTTTAAACTTTTGAAGTTAAAATCCATTTACCTGGTGACCCAGAAATTCCACTGCTAAATATTTACCCAAGACAAATCACGTGTCCACAAAGAGCCTTGTACAGCAATGCTCCTAGAAGTTGTATTCATAAATAGTAAGTTTTAGGAGCAACCCAAATATCCATCATTAGGTAGGTAGATAAATTCTGATATATAGTCATACAATGGAATATTACTCACCAAAAATCAAGACAAGCTACTGAGATGTGACAACATGAATATAGCTCAGAAACATCATGTTGCACAAATAAAGCCAAAAAGATCTTATGTACAATAATATTTACCCATAGTAAAAAAAGTCAGAAGCGATTATTCCAGGGTGGCAAGAATTTATCTGAAAGAGGCAGAAAGGACTTTCTGTGATGATGGAAATGTTCTATACCTTGTTTCAGTGGAGGTTTTATGGAAGCATGCAGTTATCAAAATCATCAAGTTAACACTTAAGAACTGAGGACTTTATTATATGAAAGTTATACCTCAATATAAACAATTTTGTAATATAGTGAAAATAAAAGAAGAAAGAGATTTGTGGAACAGAAAGAAATAGAAGATGCTCACTGCTGTCATGTCTATTTTATAGTAGAGATAAATTTCAACTGGTTTTACCCAGTGTTCTTGTTTGATAGCAAGTATTTTGTAGAATCTCCTAAAATGGAATTCATAGATAATATAACCAGTCCACATGCATAATTAAAAAAAATCAATATGACCTAACCATAATAGAAAGGAGAAATAAAAACTAAAGTAATTTATTACAAAATAATATACATACTGACAGACAAATGTTTAGTCAAGACAATATCAAAAAACTAAACCTGTACCCCTGTTTTAACAGTCTTCTCCCCATACCTCCCCCCGCCTCTGTACCCCATGGGGCTTGGTGCCTTCTGTGCTGGAAAGCAGCATTGCACAGGACCTTTCCTGACTGGTTTTAGCATCCTCTACATTCTCTCTGGACTGCCTTTCTCCCACTGTGCTGTCTTCTAAAATCCTTCAGAACCAAGCTTCAGACAGTGGCCCTCATCTCACCCCTCCAAAGCTTCCATTGACAGCCAGCTGCTCCAGAGGTGATCAATACCTTTGCCATCTGCACCACTGACACCTGTCCAGACTTGTGGTTTGCCCTAGCTGTACCGTGTCTTTCCCACTGATTTTGTCTGAGCTAATTAATATTATTAATCACGTATGTCCAGAGTTAGAGATAGTGGCAGAGTTACAGGACTTCAGACAGTGATAAGAGTGATAAGGTTGGAAGCTTCTCTATTTATGATGCCAGAGACTAGAACAAGAAAGTAAGAGAAGCAAGAAAATAGGTCTCTATTCTATTGATTTCAGAGGCCGCATGTCATTGCATGTGAAAACTCTGGTTTGAAGCTCATCTCCTTCTTTACCTGCTGTGTGGCCTTGGACAAATTGCTTAACCTCCCTGCACTTGGTTTTCTTACCTGGAAAGCAAGATCAATACACTACCAGTCACATCGGCCTGTTGAGAGAGTGAAATGAGGGGTGCTTGCAAAGTGCTCATACAGAGACTAGCGCAGTGTAAGTGTTCGCTGAGAGAGCTGCGATTTGACAACAGCTGCACTCACAGATTCCTGGACAGACTAGTACAGGTTGGCAAACTTTTTCTGTAAAAGGCCAGATCGTAAATATTTTTATGTTACACAGTGCTTGTTGCAACTACTCCACTCTACTGTTGTGGCCTAAAAGCAGCCATAGGCAATATGCAAATGAAGAGGTATGTCTGCATTTCAGTAAAACTATTTACTGAAACAGGCACATGCTGGGTTGGGTCCATGGGTTGTATAATAGTTGCCCATTGTGAATTAAAGGCAGGGCTATGGGGATGTCTATATGCAGAAGTGAGACAGAAGCAGATAGCAGTTAACAAACAAGGTTCTTATTTCATAATCTGTTCCATGCCCTGTTTTGTTTTTATTTATCACCATATATTGGACATATTTTAGATCATTAAATATATTTATACAAACTCATTTTAATTGCCTACACTGGTTACTTATTATATATAGTAATAGATGAACTGTCATTTATCTGGCCATTTCCTTTGTTGTTGGAGATGCAGATCCAGCTTTGTTTACTGTAGTTTATATATTTGTGCTGTTTCTTAATATTTTGTACATTTGCATAGATATATTGCTTAATAGATTGTCTGGTGCATGAAGGTAGGAATTAAAGGTGTGATCAGCGCCTGCCTGGAACTTGGGAGTCATAAAACTGTGATCTTGACATTCCTGTGAGGGAGGGCAAGTCAGTGACTTCTCCCAAAACTCTCTCACCAATTAAATGCTGACCCAGACGGTGACACAGGACCCAAGGTTTGCAAAAGACTATGGAAACTGCAGAGTAAATGCTCTACCAACCTCCTGCATCATGAGGGTGGCCAGAATCATTTTTTTGTTTAATATGTCACTTATTTTCTAGTTGATCAAGGAGACAATGGATCTATTTCCCAGGAGATATGTCAGCTCCAAATCAAGAGACACAAATAAACAGTGCTGCCCTAACGATCTTTAATAAAGCAATGGAAAAGTTAAAATATGTAAGGAGGAAGGGAGAAAAAACTACCTGAGTGTCTGCATTTAGTTACCATGTGATACTGTGAAGGCTCATGACATCATTTCCGGTTCTTCAATTAAATCTTGACATCTTTCTGTTCTCATTCCTACTTTGTAATTTTGTCTATCCCATCTAGAGGTATTCTCAGGATTGGTGATGCTTGAGGAGAGGCCTATGCTGATAGGGGTCAGGGTGTGAAGAGAACATTATATTTAGAGAGAGCAAGAGGAGACAGAGTTCAGACTTATTGTGTGAACATAACTTCAAAGAACTGTGCACAGTGTGAACTTGCCAGGCTTATTGACTCCAGACTCTTCAGGGCCCATATGAGAGGCAGGGAAACTCAGACAGAAGAAAGGAAGTAAGAGAGGATCAAACCAAGATTCCCCAATTCCCAACTCTTGCCTGGTAGGACTGTGAATGGCCTACCCAGGGGAATCTGGCTTAACAACACAAAGGGGCCTTGGAGACTGCAGCTCCGTGAGGCCAGGAAGAACTAGGACAGACACACACACCTACATATACCTCATGTTATCAGTTCCCCATGTTATTGCACACAGTTTTCTTTGTAGTCAAGACCTTCACTCCCTGTGACATTCAAGAGCAGTTTCTCCAGGGGATGTCTCAAATCACAAAGGGTCTTGATTTCACTGCAGTATCTGGTCTATAGAGAGATAGATTTTCATATATGAAATATACTAAGAGATCACAGATTTTCCCCTTGGAAGTCTTGTGTACATTCCTTCCTAATTCCAGTGGGATCACTGGACTTGATTCAGCCTGCAGAAATGAATGGCCTATGTCCTAGGTGAAATTTCAACTCCCCTAGACACGTGTTTCTGAGGATGCTCTGGAAGGAAGGGATTTGTCACTCATAACACAAAGACTCTTTACTAATGGGAGAGATGTCTCATTCACACCATGCACTGGCCATTTGCAGGCAAATAGACACCTCAAGGGATTTTACTTTCATATGAGCCTCTGATCCTTGCCTGGAATCTGGAGAACACGTCCTCTGAATAGGAAAAATTTAAGTTATCTCCCACTTCCAGCTAAATGTTTGGATCCCTGGACACATACCATTCTCCCTTTCCTCCAGCTCATGGTGATTTTCCTGTCATGTGCAGAGAGAGGGGTGGTTCGGGCCTTGAGTTTGACAGTTGATCATTGCTTCTGATCACCTGTGTCCTCTCACCTGCTCATGCCTACATCAGGGCTTTGGAATAGACAGACTTGGGTTCAGACACCTTTTCTGTTACTTAGCAACTGAAGGAACTTGGGCAAGTTAGGAAACCTCTCTCTTTCTTTTTTTAACTGGCATTTTTTTATTCACTTGCCTGATGATCTCCCCAGGACCAATGCAAATGGATAGAATTACTGAATGAAGAATTTACTCATTACATACTGTCTTTTTACCCTCCAGAAAGCTCCCATCAATGTATAAACTAATCAACAGTCTTTGAAAGACACTCTAATTTCCTTTTTTTCTACAATACTAGGGGTTATAAAGATTTTGGCACTCTCTACAAAGATCATAAGTGCAAAGTGTATCCTTATTATTAAGATATACCTTTGCTGTTTTTTGTGATGCTGAATCTGTTACTACATATCTGGTTATGACATTTACCTTTTTCAGAGGGTGGATGAACCCATTTTTTCCTAATGTCTTTCCCCCTTATTGATTTATAAAAACTCTTTACATATATTACTCTTAGACTTTCATCTGTCTGACATGTTACAAAAGGTTTTTCTTATAATTTTCTTTTGAAAGCTCTTCAGTAGTTTAAGACTTTTAAAATTTTATGTGATTAAACCTATTAATCTTTTCAATATGTTTTCTTTTCCCATGATTGTCTTTAGAGAGGCCATTACTCCTTGCCAGTCACAGTGGAGGAAATTTGCATATTTGAGATTTCTTTTCTAGTTTCACAGACCTGATGATTCATACACTGGCTTCCTTGATCAAATTGTTTTGTTTTTTGTCCTCCCCATATTCCTGGCATGTGATATTTCTAGGTCTATTTTCTTCCTTTGAGCTTTGCAGATCAGAGGGAGTCTGTACTAGAGTAAACCCTATACCACCAACTTTGTTTGTATGGTCTCATGGCTTTTGATGAGGAAAGACTTTCTGCACAGGATTTCTCATGGTTGGTTGGTTTCATAGATGTGCATCTGGTAGTTTCACAGGACCCTATGCTTTTAGAAAGACCCTGTGCTTGGTTAAATGCCTGCTATTGCTATTCTAACACTTTTGAATAGTTGCAACTACATTGTCTTGTGCACTGGGCCCTGAAAGTTAAACAGTTGGCCCTGCTCACTGGTTCCACCACAGGCCATCCTGGTTGGGAGCTATCTTATATATTGCTGAGTGATTAGCAGTATCCCTGGCCTTACCTACTTGATGCCAGTAGCAGCACCTCCTTCCCCATTGTGATAAACAAGCACAGCTGCAGACATTGCCAAGTATCTCCTGGGAGACAGTGTTGCCCCTCTGAGAACCATTGGGTTGGGGAGATCCCTTCAGTCTCCCCACAGTGAGCTTTAGTACTTGCCTCTCCATAGAAGGAGAGGGAAGTGAGGTTGGCGGTGGCTCCTAGGATTCTGACTTTCTGCTGTAATAGCAGCAGACTGCTATTCTAGGAAGAATTTGCAATTCAGGGACCCCATTTTTTCCTTTACATTTAGTCTCATCTCTGCTATGTTTAGAAAGAATTTTTAGAAATCTGTGCCAAATGGCCATATTTGTGCCACTGATTTCTTTAAGCCTGGGAATTCTTTCTTTTTAGGGGATGCTCTTCCACATTATATTTTCTACTTCCTCATTTCCCTCAGTACTTAGGTTTCTGAAATTCAAAGATCTAAACTTTTCAAAGACAAAAGCAAGAGGAAGAGTCCTTGTCTACCTCTGTTTAACAACCCTTTGATAGTGACTGCTGATCTGTCCAGAAAAGGGAAAGATTGCAGGTCAAAGAGCAGGCATTTATTATAGTTCTGGAGGTTAGAAATTCAAGGCCAAGGTGGTGGCAGATGGGTTTTTTCCTGAGGGTTCTCTCCTTGGTGTGTAGATGACCATCTCCTCTCTATATCCTCACACAGTTTTCTTCTCATGTGGCTGGGTCCTTAATTCCTCTTTTTATAAGGACACCAGTCATGTTGGATGAGGACCTGCCCCAAAGACCTCATAATTACCTCTTCAGAGATCCTATCTCTGAATTCCCAAATAGTTTCATATTGAAATACTGAAGGTTAAGACTTCAACATAAGAATTTGAGGGGAGGGAGATACATTTCAGCTCATAACACAAGGAAAAGGGGAGGATGTGGTTTATTTAAGGCTGGGATTTTTGTCCTGGTAGGTGTAGGGAAATGAGCAAGGGATAGTGTGGTAAGGATATTTATTGTCAAGAAAATCACAGAAATAAGGACTCTGAGAATGTACTCTGAGAGAGAAATTAAGGTGTGGGGAAGACTCTGAAAGTCAGGGATGATGGTATAGGAGTTAGTGACAGGATGTTTTGGTGGGGGTCAAAAAAGGTATGGAAGGAATAGTTGAACAGACAAGTTGGCAGACTAGGAAGCTGTGGTTGAAGATGGATGATGATATTAGTGATTTCAGAGGTAATTTTAATACCTTCCCTGGTACATAATTTCCATGAGTAACTTGTCTCTTTATAAAACATGGACATGACTGCCCTTTTCAAGCCTTCCAGAATGTGCGGTCTTCACCACAATGATGATCTGCAGTATTGCCTTTGTAAAAGCTGCACAGGTTGTGATGCCTTTATTTGCAGGTAACAGATCATTTAGACTAGCCTAAAGAAAATGAAAAGGAAATTTATTATAAGAATTCCAAGATATAAAATGTAACTTAATAAGAAATAGAGCCAGACCTCTCAAGAGGCTTGAATGGGAACGAGGCTCCGCAGAAATGAGTGACCAGAACCAACAATTAGAAAACCACTGGGATCCTAGGTGGGTGCTCTCTCAGCTCTTCTTGAAGCCACTGGTTATTTCTGGGTATCATCCATATAGGAAACCACACAGCCTAGCAGACTGACTGACTCCTTGCCAGGTGAGAGTAGGATCACAATAGCTTCACAATAGTCTTAGAGCTCACATGTCCTCTGTCCAAGTGTAAATCAGAGAGTTACCATCATCTGTGTCCTGATTCCCCATTCCCAGGTGTCCAGGACAGATGCAGATATCATCCAAGTTGGGGAGCAGCAGCCAGGACATTGACTGGCTGCTGTGCAATAAACTGCAGTTCCCAAATCCATTTGAATAATTCCATGTATTTTAAATTTATCATTAATTACCAATGTAAAAACCATAAATTGTGCTCCTCACAAAAAAGCACACTTTTGTTTCTATTGATATATTGGTGAAACTCAGTTATCTACTGAAGGAATCAGGTGAATCATAGGGATAAGAGTGTAAGGTTGGTGTATTTCATGCCTGAGAAAGTCCCTATTGCCATTGTCAACACAGAGTAAGTGGGTGATCAACAGCACCCCCCTTTTTGCCTGATTCTGAGTGTAAGACTAAGGAGTGAGGGCAAATGGGGAACACAGCTTAGTGGGAGACAGATAGGACAACTGGTGTCGGCCTGAGTTACCCTCTTGGTGGTGGGACTTGCCTGTTAAGATTTCACTGCGTGGAGGAGCAGAGAAGTTGTCTGTCCTGCAGCTTGCTTCCTAGAGGAGAAAGGACGTTCTCCCTAACTGTGACAAATCAGCAGGCCACTCTACTTCCCTCAAGTTCAGAAAGCCAAGGATGGGAGAGGGGCCTCTGGGAAGGAAGCCATGGTGGAGGGGATAAACTGACTCCTGAGAGGACCCAGAGGATGGTTCACAGTAAGTGTCAGCTAAAAGCAGAACCAAGGAGTTCTGGCCCTCACATCCGCGCCATGGCGCTAGCCCACGGCCACTTTGCTTTTCTCTTCTCGCTTCATCCTCTTCTGACGTCGTGGCTTGTGCAGCTTTTGTCACCTCAGTGCAGGTTTCTTGTTTGCAGTGTCATTTGATCTGAGAACCACAAGCTTCTGTTTTGCCGTATTTTGTGTTCACAGCTTTTCTTTCTTCGCACACGGATCTCCTCTTCCTCTTCACCCCCCAGATCCCTACCTCTGGCCATTCTGATCACCCCTCAGTTCATGCTTGAATAGCCAACACTGCGCTTGAATTTTGTACCCAGAGATCTCAGAGAATGGCTAAGTGGATGTCTTGATTTGCAAACCAGTTTCTTTCTTAGTAAATGGGGACCCAGCCTCAGACATCAGAAAGTGATGCATCCGCCTTCATTCCTTCTTTCTCCTTTTCCTCCACCTTCAATCCAGCAGCAAGTTCTGCCTCTTTTAGCTCTCAACTATATCCCAAAGTGCTCTGCATCTGTGTGACCAAGTGGGTTTTTAAAATGATTTATTTTTATTTATTTATGCATACAAGAACTGGGGTGTAGGCCAGAGGTGGGGGGGTGAGAATTTACCAGTGACAGAGTGGGGAACAGAACAGGCAGATCTACTGAAATACACTGCTGAGGGGAGCAGTGGACGGGACAGGAAAGGTCTGCTGTGCCATATGTATTAGCTTCCTGGCTGGGGATCAATTGAACTCATGCCACAGTGGCTGGTGATAGCTTGATAGTGCTGAGACTTTAACCTCTGCACCACCAGGGAGGACCTGTGTGACCAAGTGTTAATCCGTGGTACAGTCCATCCACATTTCTCACCCTGGGTACAGTGACTGTCTTTCTCTTGGACTCCCCTTCCAACTTCATTCTTCACCCAGTGACTTTCAGGATTTGCCAGGGTCCTGTGTAAGCACTTGATAGATTTCCATGCACTTAGGATAAATTCCAAACTCTAGTCCATGGTATCCAGGATTCTCTTTGCTGATTTCTCAGCCCACGCCTGCCACTCTCCACTTGTTCCCTCGCTGCGCCTTCCCCCAATCACATATTTTAAGGCATCTCTTTAATTTTCCAACCTTGTCACCTCTTCAAAGTGAAGCACCCCCTTACAACCCCAGCAAGAGTGCTTTCCTTCCAGGGCCCCCCATCAACTCACCCACATCAGTGCACCACTCTCTGAAATAATCATGTTTGCTTATTTGCCTCTCACCTAAGGTCTGGATTTGCATGCAGACTGTAAATTCCACATGGAATATTCTCCTCTGTCATATTCTTTGCTCCATCTCCAGTGGCAGAATTACAATGAGCACATAGGAGGTGCTCTAAACTGTTTGTTGAATGAATACATGCCTGATGTATCTGAATGAAGACATGGTTAGGGTTTTACTAGTAACCCTCTATAGTCACAGACTTCTTTTTCTCTTAGGTCTTGTTTATATGCTCTAATAAGAACAGTCTCTTCCAGACTTCTTATGCTCCTTAGTAATCATGGTTGATTCTCACATCTTCAAATATTATCTAAGCATCCTCACTATTAATCCTTGGTAAAGAAAGTTTGTCCTCAAATGTATTAGGCAGTAAATGTATCAGGCAGTAAAGGCAAGATGACCTGGTGTGAATGCAGAGACTCCCAGCTGGATCTGGGCCCCCCGCTGGCTAAGAGCATCCACATCAATACCTCTGGGAGGGTGTCAGTTCATTTTGATGTAATTGAAAAGCACACAATGGCGGGGACTTTATATTTTCCTGTAATTCTGCTGACTTTGCCATTTTAGCAAAAAATAATTTATTCTAATGTGATTTGCATTGCATAAAATTATAATAAATGTTTTTAAGAACAAGGTGCTGTATATTTATGAAATCGTTGTGTTTATATGAGGAAGAGGTTTAAAATGTATTGGCATGTATTCGCCACAAACACTTATATGCAAAGCTATATACTCTGCAGCCTTGACATTAACATATATTATTTGCATAAACCATAAACAGTGGGCAATTTCTTTGTCAAACAAAAAGTACTGATTACCTTAGAAAGGATATTAATATCTTTCCTTTATCCATATTTTTAAATTTTGCTGACTGTATTTTGATGATCATCCATCTTGTCTGGTAGCACAATTTGCAGCAAAGGCTCCCTCAGTATCTCCCAAAACAAAAAATAAAATACAGAAAAGGCAACAGCCCCTGAATGTGAATGGTCTGTGGTGCAGTCCTCCTGACTGGCTGCAGAGATCCTTTCTCAGCCGAAGTTCACAGCTATGTGACCCGGGCACATGCCAAGTGGACATCTGATTGACAGAGGGGTATGGGCAAATATAATTTCAAATTAAATTTCATGTTGATTTTCAGCCTTCCTTAACAGCTCCCACTTGGAGTTTTGGTCCACTGAATCGAGATAGTTTCCTCTGGGGAAAAAAATAGGTTGTTCAAGTAATTCTGTGTGTGTTTCCTCTTAATAGCCTTGGATCCTTGGGACAAATTTCAGCTGAATTAATAGTAACAATGTTGAGGTTGCATCCCTCTCACCCAAAGTTGGGTTCTCCATTGCACGTGAAGAAGGGGAAGGAGATTCTATGGGGACTCAATCTGAGAGGGTGGGGAGAAGCAAATATTGTCTAAAAAATGTAAAAAAATGATAAATATTAAAAGAAAAAAAGAAAAGAAAAGAAGTGATATGACTGATACTGTCTGATCGTTAAAAAAAAATTAAAAAATGGAAGGGATGTGTTGACCTTGTGGACAACCAAGTCTGGGTTTCATTGACTGTTGATGTGATTTAGATCAAATTAATTAACTGCCCTAAACCTTTACTTCATCCATTCAATGGAACAATTATAGCAAAATTAACATGTATGAAATGTGGGAGCTGGAACAGCCAGCCCCATCCCACCCTTGCAGTGGAAAATTTGTTTATAACTTTGACTCTCCTCCAAATTTAACTACTCATAACCCACTGTTGACCTGCCTGATAACATAAGAATTCTATCAATGCATATTTGTGTGTTTTATACTATATCCTTAGAATGAAGGAGCTAGGGAAAAGAAATGTTATTAGTAAAATCATAAAGAAGAGAAAATACATTTAGATTGATTACTGCACTGCATCAATACTGTAAGTCTGTCATCTGTTTGGACCCATGAAGTACAAACCCGTGTTGTTCAAGGGTCAGTTGAGCTAAAATATCATGGATTATAGTGAGGAGTAAATGAAATGATCCATATAAATTTCCTACAACAGTGCCTGATAGACAGTAAGCACTCAATTACTTTAACTGTTGTTGTTACTATTATTACTATGTGAACAGGAGATAATGATGCCTGTAGCACAGACTTCTGTGAAAATTAAAGGTGATCAGGGCCTCCCCAGTGGCGCAGCGGTTGAGCGCTGGGTTGCGAAGCTGCCCGCAGCCTCTGCAGCGCCGGTTCGATCCCCGGCTGCTCCCCGGCCACCAGAGGAGGGTCCCACATGGCGCGCAGACCTCTCCTGCCTCCCGCTGCTCCCCTCAGCAGTGTACTTCGGTCCTTCTGCCTGCTCTGCTCCCTGCTCTGGCTCTGGTGAATTCTCTCACCCTCCCGCGCTTCTGACTGTACCCAGTGCTTGTATAAATAAATAAATAAATAAAAATAAATCTTTAAAAAAAAAAAAAAAAATTAAAGGTGATCAAATGCTTGGCACCCATTTTGAATAAGCACAGCAGATTATTAGGACATTCATAAGTGGAGTCACCAAGCATAGCCCTTTCACAGAAGATATTTTAGTTCTTGCCTCACAGACATGAACTTTCTCCAGTCCCAGGATAAGAATGCTGTGGTTGAACCTTGAGACCTGACTGAGCAGTCACCCATTTGTACCCAGCTTTGCAGAAAGTGCTGTGTATCTCATGAGATACACAAAGCTTACTGTCTGGTCTGGAAGACTGGTGTTTGTGAAAAAATGACAAAGATGTTTTTCCAGGGTGGATGAGAACTTGGAGAATAGGAATTCCTAGACATTGCCAATCCAACAGCTTGAGAAAATGATTTGGCAATATATAGCGAAGCTGAGGGTTGACAGACCACTTTCCCTCTGAAATATATCCTAGAGCAATGTTTCTCAAAGTGTGGCCCCTGACAACATCCATGTCATCTAGAAACTTGTGAAAAGTGCATCTTCACTTGCAACTTGTCTCAGACTTAACTGATTTCTTCTCACTCCCTATTGGTCAAGAGGACCTATCTCAGACTTAGTGAATCAGAAACTCTGGGGAGTTCATTGCAGCATTATTACAATAGTAAAGAGTTTAAAACAACCTAATTGCTTATCTACAGGTGATTAGGATAAAGATGTGGTACATATACACCATGGAATACTATTCAACTATAAAAAAGACGAAACCCTAAAATCCATGGGTGTAGAGGATATTGTGCTTAGTGAAAGAAATCAGATGGAGAAAGACAAATACCATATATTTTCACTCATGGGTAGTATTTCAAGAAACTGACCAAACAAATGAATTCATCAACTAAATAAACTTTGAGACAATAAAACCAACTTAGTGGTTACCAAAAGAGAAGTGTAATTTGGGTGAAAGGGGTCATTTATGTGGTAATAGATAGGATTGGACTTCTATTGGTGAAGTTAATGTGGTGTGTCACATGCTGATTTATAATGATGCACAACTGCAATTTATATAATGTTATAATGCAATGTTGTTTCAATCAAAAAGTATTATTCAAGAAAAAGGAGCCCTCCAGGTGGTATTGATGGGTTCTCAAGTTTCAACACTACTGGCTTGGAGAAACTCTGGCATCATGGCACAAGGGAGATGGGTGAGAGAATGTTGGAATTGGAATTGATCTAAATCATTATAGGTTCATAACAAGTCAATCTATTAAGTACTGAACAAGGTATTATGCAATGATGATTGCATCTCAAAAAACATAGTGTTGAGGGCCTCCCCTGGTGGTGCAGTGGTTGAGTGCTGGGCTGCGAGGCTGCCCGCAGCCTCTGCAACGCCAGTTCATTCCCTGGCTGCTGGCGAGGGTTCCACAAAACAAAACAAAACAAAACAAAACAAAACAAAACAAAACAAAACAAAACAAAACAAAACTAAACAAAACAAGAAACATAGTGTTGATGGGGAAAAGTTGCATAAGAATGCATGCAGTATATCTCCATTTATTTTATAATTTTTAAATTTTCAAAACAAATTATATAGGTGTGTATATAGTTGCATATTATTTAGGGACAGATGAATTTGTAGTGAAATGAGGGGAGAGAGAAAGAAACATGATAGGAGACACTATGCAAGGGATTTCAACTGTTAGCAAGATTTTATTTCTTCAACTGAGTGATGGGTATATTGGTTTTCATTATATTGTTCTTTATATTTGTTTGAATGTCTGAAATACATCATCATCGACTAATGTTAAAAAGAGAATTTCCTAAAATATGGCTCTTAGTCTCCAGGGTAGTTTCCTTTTCCCCATCTTTCTTTGAACATCAAAATTCCCAAGCACTTGCTAAACAGTCCTCACCAGAGGACTCGCTGGGCAAACATTGCCTTGTGCTATCAGCCAGCTCCATTCTGTGCTTGAGCCAGAGGGCAGCTTGTCTATTTTTTTTTTCTGGTTTCATATTTGTAGAGTCTTTATATATTTCAAAGTATTGTCTCACACATTTCATCCTGAAAATAGCTCTGTGAGTGAGCATGGATATTATTATTCCTCAGTTGACAGATGATGAAAAAAAAATCCAGTTAGCTAATGTTGAGCACTGTACCAAGTGCCATGTATGGAGAGAAGTGCTTTATGCACCTGTGTTCCTGTAGCCATCACAGCCACCCCATTTGACACATGAGGAAACTGAGCAATAGAGAGATTAAAAGGACTTGCTGCAGTCCAATAAGCACAGGGTTAGAAGTCAATATTGGATCTGCATGAAGGGCAAGACCTGGCTTTATTGACTCTTCCTTGTTGTGAAAGGAGAGAGTGGTTCCGTAACTGGCTTAGGGCTGATTGGCTTTGGAAATGGCTCTGCATAGTCTCTCTTATGCCAAGGGGTAATCCACACTGTTCTTGTTTTTGTTTTAATCCTTCATATAAGTCAAGCTTCTTGACAGAAATGGATGCTGGCTCATTTAAGTAGAAGAGAATTTAGTGAAAAAAAAATCTCAAAGAGATCAAGGATTTGGAAAGGATGATTGGAAGAAATGGAAATGGACAGAACTTTCTAGAACCTGAACAGCAAAAAAACAAGTCCAGACCAGGAAGAGGGAAGTTCTGCTCTTTTCTTCTATGCTAGGATATAGTCGTCCTGAATTACTCACCTTCCCTCGCCTCCCCTCATTAGGATGTTATTAAGAAGGGGTGAATGGATGCTGGGGAGGCAGTCAGTATGGCAGAAATGGAGACAGGAAGTTCATATTCCTAACAGGCAGTCACATTAAACAAGGAGAGAAAGAAATAAATACATCTTTGCTGCCTGGCGTCCCCCAATGGGTAATTAAAATGATGCCACTGCTGTTTTTACTACATTCAAAAGTGTTTTAATTTGTATTTAGCCAGAGGCTTTCCAGCAACAGGAACATTTTTACAAATCTAACAAATAATTATAAATAAATAAAGTCTCCACTTCTGCTATTTGGGGGAACGTTTCCTTCAGGTAACACATTTATAAATCCACCTGTTTGACAATATGAAGCTAAAATAACAGTAGAGCTTGAACTGGTTGCTTAAGTGACACTTGAAATGGTGTATTTGTCAGCATAGAAATGAAAAACAATATCATGCAGGGAGGTAATCTAGTCCCAAAGGCACCATGGACTATAAATGCTAAATTACAATAGACCTAGAATATAACCTTGCATAATTCTTGAATAAAGGGTTTGCAGAGCAGAAAACTCAAGGTAGCAAAATTTCAGATAAAAGGGAGCCTATGCAGTTTATAGTTAAGGTGACTTCGAGATTGTTGATATCATCTCCAGGTGCCCCCCCACCTTTATTAGGAATACTGGTGGTGGTATAATAATAATAATAATAACAATAATAATAATAATAATAGCCTTTTAAGCAGGAGTTTCTACAGGTGGTTATGTGCTTACATTCCCTCTCAGGGACAACAAATCTTGGGTCAGTAAGAACTGGTGTTGATCGTGTTGATGTTCTAGTCTTCAGCTCTTGGGTAATTGTAAGTGGAGCTTAGGTGATAGTAGATTTCCTTCCTGAGTATTATCACTGATCTTATTTTGAGGACTGGGATCAGCTAAGATTGTTTCAGTGCAGAATACCACGGAGTCAAAAAGCTCATTGGATGCTATTAAATTCATTCATATTCAGATGAGATGCATGTTGAATCCCCTTCCAGATACGAACATTTGTCCATATTTTGCTTTCCTTTCCTTCTGAATGACCAAGATCCTCCCATGTAGACAAACTGGTGTCCTATGTGATCTCAAGAGGAAATAGGTTTTTAATAAGGAATTAGTGAAAAAAAAAATGAGGCACTCTTTCTGGATATTTTCCAGGAACTCTGAAGAAATGTAGATCTTCTTAAAATGACTGGGGGTATAGTAGAGGAAGGGAGAGCCTATCTCTTGTCAAATATGCAGAAGGTTAAAAAAAGAAATGTCTTCAGGGTAGGGAAGGGCTCAGTGTTTACCTCCATATATCTGAGGGGACATGTGGATTCCAACCAGGGCAGTCCATTGCATGGTGCATGTTAGGGTAGGATTTCTTCTTTGTAACAGAACCATTAAAGAAATATGTGCGAATTATGTTGTCAATGCAATCATAGGTCTTCCTCTGTAAAGAAGTCCTGTTGTAAATGAAATACTTATTTTTGATCTCAAGTCACCACTTTTATTGAAGAGACACAGCATGCCATGCTGGTAAAGATCAGGGGTGCTGGAGCCAATTGCCTGGGTTATAATCCCAGTTCTGCCGCATCCTAGCTGGAAAAGTGTGCTTCGTTCCCAGATACTAAATAAGAATGCTAATAGAGAAATAAGCTTGAATAGCACAGTGCAAGTATTCAATGGAAAGTAACCAATACTATCATGATTTAAGTATGTCAGGTTTTCTAAAAGCTGTCTCAGCTTTAATGGAAGTGTGTTGCAGGCTTCTTATCTTATGTAGTCTTCCCAGAAGTCCTCATCTGACCTGCATCATTCTCTTTATTGCTTTCCCTTTCTTTCAGCATTTACTGTGTACCTGCCATTTGTCAGGCATATGTAACTGGTTTAACAAAGGTAAAGATAATAGTTTCAGCTCTCAGGGAACCCACAGTCTGATGGCTGGGAACCAATGAGTATATGATTGTGGTTTATATTTGTTCATTCTTTTATCTCCCTGTTTACTGGTAAAACTTCCTCAGCCTGTCTTTCACTCCAGTCTTTGGATAATTGTCCATTGTCCTCAGTTGGCTATTGAAGAACCTTGATCCCCTTTTTGCTTCTTTACAACACCAGTACCTTCTAGGTCTTTCATAGAGCTGCCCACTCTTGAACAGTATACTGGGCTTGCATCTTTCTAGAGAAACTGGAAGAGGTCAAGCTCTCTGAGATGGCACTTAATCATAAGTCACTTAATCATAGCTTTAAAGTAAGGCCAGAAAATAAAATTAAGGAAGGCCTTTCGATTGTTCTTTTTCATTAATCTCAGTAAGAAATGAAGGATCCCTTGAGGAGTGGGAGGTGCCACTAGAGAATTCTCTCTTGTGATTTGCCTTCCCTGCCACTAGGTGTCACTGTTCTACATAAATAAAATGGAACCAAATTGGCCTTGGCACTGAAATTTGGCCTTTGGTTAAAGGGATCTGGCAGGTTGAGGCACCTCCTCATTTTGAAGTAACCATCACTGCCACCTAAAGGATGCATACAGCACAGGAACCAACTCTGCAAAGAGCCTTTGAAATTAAAGTGTCTGACACATGTAAATCCAATATTGAGTGTGTATCTTCTTTGGTATTGATCCTTTTAAAACAGATCTTTAAAGATTAACTTCTTGGAACAAAGATAATGTATTTATGGAATGTATAATTTATGTATCTGTTTGGGAAGAAATATCTGGTTGAATCAAGACATCATATAGAAAACAAAGAAAATCTCATGAGACTATTTGCCCTTCAACCAGCAACCTTTTCTCTCTTTGAGAGACAATTGGAATCATACACCCCCACCTCCCACTCAGAGATAGAAAATAACATCTACTTGATCTTCCCAATTTTACAATTCTTTTCCCAGAATTTTCGACCTTTAGGATTATTAGTAGTGCTTTCTCAGCAATGATAAGGGGTTATCAGCAAAATAATGTCCTTCACAAACCCACATACACAAATGCACAGAATTATTGAGTCAGTGATCTCTGACACAGGAGACTCCTCCTTGAGTTACTGGCATGGTCTTTTTTCCTTCTGGTAAGAGGGCAATGTGTTATATTCTAGTGTTTATTAAAATACAGGGGCATCCTTAACAACTGTAGTGGGCAGTGAACTATTACCCTGCACTTTTTAGTCTATGATAAATTGGTTGAGTGAGGATCTAAAATGTCAGCCATAAGAGGCCCTAGTCAGCATTTTCTGCCCTTGTCTTGTCCCTTTGGAAGAACATCTAATTTTATTGGGAAAGTAATGATCACAAAGTCAACAAACACTCAGAAATTTATGTAGCATTGGATGTAGAGGCTCAATTTTAAGGCAGGTCCAGGCCTTTGTGAGGAAAGACAATCACTATAGGCTAAAAGGAGAAAAGTGTAGGCAGAGAAGGCACCAAATCCCAAGTAGTTTCATTATGAAATATTCATCTTATAATTTAATGATTAAGTCCTGAATGGTATGGTTGATATGCAGCCCATCACATGTTAATCAATGGAATCTGAAGTCTTTTTATTGGTTGCTCTCTACTTAAAACAATATAGGCCATCTTGATCATCTGTACATTTCTTTCACCCCAGTAGCTTACTGGAACATGATGGAATATGATAGAAAATTCAGACAAGGTTCCTGTCCAGAATTCCTTAAGTCCCTTTCACATGAATTTTCCAAAAAATATTTCTGGGAAGTCCTTTATTATAAATAGTGGAAAGAAAACTTAGTTATTGCAGTAGAAATTTGAGATTGGTTTAGGATTCCTTTGAGTCATTTTAAGAAGTAATCTACCACAATCTAGAAATTCCCCCACACAGGTGGGTCTGTGAAGTCAGCATGGTATATTGACTGTTACCCTAGAGATTGTTTTGATAGGTCCTATTAAATAACTTTCATATTTTATTTTACTCCCAATATCAAATAAATTGTTGGTCATCATGTAACTTCTAGCCCAGCCAGTGCCTCCATGTAAATAGTACTTAGAGATTCTCATAGTGTAATGATAAAGATAACGTAATGTCAGTTTCCTGGAATAGAAAAGTGATTTTTTCCATAAAGGGCATTTTTAAATGGGTCATTAACTCATTTTATGAGTACCTTAATGCTTTGAGCTCTGTGAGAAAATAATGTATCAACCTACTGGGTCCAAAATTGATTCAGGAAAGAATTTCATCACCTACAGAATATCCTCTTATAAGATATTATACATCCTAATAGCCTGGATCAAACAAACAATGCAATAACTGCTAAATGTGGGAGGACCTATGTTCTAACCCAATCCATAGGTCCTTCCGTGGTCAAGTAGGCTTTTGCATAAGATAGAAGAATCTCATAGTTGTATTCAATTATTTAATTATTAGCTTGATATTTAATTATTTAAGCATTTAATTATTCTAACACTTTATTCATTCACATTTAATTCAACACTAGGGTCCGTTCCATGTAGCATCTGGTCTCATTAGATTCACCTTCACCAATGGATCTGAACTGTCTTCCAGATTGTGTGTTTCCAACAAAGATGGTATAATTAGTACCTGCATCAGTGGGTGGCACAGAGAATATTCGTTCAACATGTTTCTACCATTCTCATCACTGAAAGTACAGTCTTAAACCCAGAGCTGTCAAGAAGAGGGTAGGATTATCCATCCATAGATAAGCGTTCTAAGCACATTCTGCTGGATGCTTATAATCAGTTCAAATTGTAATGGGCGTAGAAGAACTTGGTCTACAGATGGCTTCTTTCGGAGCACTCAGTGCCACCTAGCTCTTTGGGGTTGAGCCCAGCCCCACCACTATATGAAACCACACTTCAATATATTGAACAAATGCTGGAAGTCAGTGGCTCCTTACATTTTGGACTGTTCATCATATGGCAGGTCCAGCTGCAGGTGATGCCCTTTTCTGGTGGACTCAGAAGTCGCTTGGCTGGGGTTGCCTTTTGTTGAAGAAAAGGTAACTGCATAGAGTCCTCAAGCTTTGGCTTAAGTTTGTGGATTACGTATGGCACTCTGATCCAGTTCTTTAAGTGAAACACTTGTAGTATTGATGCAACAATTTCACACTAAAATATTTGGGTTTATGTTAAAATAAATTTCAACAATTAATATACAGAAACAATGTAGGATTTTTTTTCCTCTCTGCTCTTAAAACACTTCTATAGATTTTGATTATTGTCAAGTATTACATTGTCCTGTGATCTTTCTTTTTCTCTCCTCCTCCTCCCCGCCACCCCATGGCCTGTGATGATTTTGAAGGAAGAAACTGACTTTTTCATCTTTTTATTTCCAGAATCAAGGATCTAGACTGGCACATTGTAATCATACCCAGTAAATTAATTAAATTAGCAATGAAACCATTCTTTGTGTTTGTGCTTTATGAATTCCATTATTAGGAAGTCATTGAAATATGGTTCCACCACCTAGAAATCAGAATCTTCAGGGGCCAATGGCTATTTTTAACTCTAAGCCTATAGTGCCCTTTTATGGGCACTTGATTATAGAGAGACTTTGTTTTCTGAACAAGTGTAAGAGACTGGGTGATTGTGCTGGCTCACTGTTTACTAGGTTTACTAGCTATGTGATCTTGAACCAGTTATGTTGACTGTGTAAAGTTGCTTCACCTAAAAATGGGTCTGCAAATAGATAGTATCTATATCTGAGCTGGTGAACTTTGTCAAATTAAGCTTATAAAGAGATGAATAAAATTAAATTACTGGGGAACTGGTCTTGACATAAAAGCACTTCCCCCAGCATAGCTGTCACCAATTGTTCTTAGGAGATCATTGTCTTCTTGGGAAACAAGTGATTGTTCTGCTTGTTTACTGCTACCTATGAATGACCCCAGAGTTTAGTGGATTAAGGAAATGATTTATTCTTTTTCTTACATTGGGTTAATTGGGCTCAACTGGACAGTTCTGGTTTGCAGTCTCTGAAGAGTTTCAGGAAGATGGCTGCTTCTGAAGACTGGCCTGGGATCACTCACTCTGCTGGCAGTGAGACTGGCTTCTGGCTGGGAGCATCCACTGGAACTCCTACACATGACCTTCCCACATGGCTCTGGATTTTCATAGTGGTAGAAATCAGGAAAGTTGCCCTTTTACAGACATGGCAGCTAATTTCCCCGATGGAGTAACCCTAAGAACGAGCATTCCAAAGGACGCACAGCTTCTCATGACCAAATCTTAGATCTGCATCAGCTTTGTGGCACAGTTGCCTCCCTTATCTGTGGCTTTGCTTTCCACAGTTTCAGTTACCTGACATCAACTGTGGTCCAAAAATAATACATAAGATATTTATGCATTTACATAACATTTGCTATTGTATATTGTTGTAATTGTCTATTTTCACTATTATTCTTAATCTCTTACTGTGCCTAAGTTATTAATTAAACTTGATCAGAGGTATCTAAGTATACTAAGCTTTCACTTAAAGTCATCAATATCTTCTTGGAAATTTTGACTTAAAGCAAAATGACCTATAATGAAACAATTTTATCACAAGTTAGTGGAAATAAATCAAAGTTAAGTTCCTTATTTCTGGTCACAGGGACATCTCCAAAATTCTAAATGAAGACCCCAGATACTTCTAATATTAAAGTCATTTTATTCATCATTCATTCATTTTTCCAACCAAATTCATTCAATTTTTCCAGTTCTGGGTCAGAGATGGCTGAAGCCAATCCCAGCAACTCAGGATAAGAGATGGGATCCAAGCCTGGACAGGAAGCCCTTCGATCACAGGGCATATCGTGCACGCATGCACACACACACACACACTCACTCATTCTGACTGGGACAGTTGAGACAATTGATGAATCTTTGAGAGGAAACTGGAATATCCAGAGAAAACCCTCATAGACATGGGGAAAACATGCAGACACCACACAGACAGGAACCTTGGCCAGGGATCAATTTATTTTCTGATCAACATTTTAACAAAATGATGTTGAAAGAAGTGATGTTATTTGAG
Source organism: Talpa occidentalis (assembly GCF_014898055.3). Classification (NCBI taxonomy): domain Eukaryota; kingdom Metazoa; phylum Chordata; class Mammalia; order Eulipotyphla; family Talpidae; genus Talpa; species Talpa occidentalis. The sequence continues at coordinate 88,237,359 of NW_023601212.1, read as the reverse complement.
GACTTGCTGTATAGGAAAAAAAACATAATATACCATGCCTGGTACTATCTGAGGTTTCAGACCACTGGGGATCTTGGGATGTATCCTGCACAGAGAAGAGGGGGAGGATTCTAAATTCTCTTGGTCAAAACTAAATCCTACACCCAGTCTAGATTTGAGAGGAGGGAGCTCTGAATAAGGGAGACATGATTTGCTGGGGGATGTGGGGCATACGCTGTCTTTGGAGATGAACCAGCAAGGTGAGCTCAGCTCCTCTAGCCAAAGTCTGGAATTAAACATGGGGGAGAGGGGGGTCTGCCTAATGATTATCTACATTTAACAACTGTAATCAACTTCAATCTTTTAATCAGGGCTATTAATGAGTCCTGTTACACATATGGCTGCAGCCTGCCACATTGCATGCAGATTCTGTGATTATCATGCAAATCTGGGTCTGCCTTATCATTTGAAGGGTCAGGATTGCCATGAGGCAAGGTGATCTGTTATGACACTGCTTGAACTTCATACTTATGGATTTTGAATGACTTCTCTCAAGTTGACCCAGCCCCAAAGTTTGTAACCTATGTTTTTAATAGTATTTTGCTCCAATTTAAGCTTTAGATTGGTATTCCTGAGCTCATCTACAACTGAGTTCAAGGAATGATTCTGCTGCTGAACAGGCCTCACCCCATCCTGGTCCATCATTATTTTCCCAGCATGTATCCATTTTTAACACCTTGGTGTCCATCTCCCAACAACTGTCTCTGCTTTTGCAAAGGTATATGTGTAATTTTGTTGCTCATTAAGCAAAGTTGGGATCATTCATTCATTCATTCAACTAAAAATTCATGTTTATTTATTCAAGAACTATTTGCTAAGTCCCAGTATACCTGCTATTGTATTTTATTTTGAATCAACATGTTTAGTCGGTGGATGCAGCTGCCCTCATTCTTTTTATTTGCTCCCTGGGATGGTTCTCTTAGCCATTCCCTTAATGACGCCCATGTAGTCGGTCCAGTTTTTTGATATTACAGACAATCCAACAATAATCCTCCTTGAACATACATCTTTGAATACACACAGCATTTTCTCCCATAACATAGAGTCTAAAAAGTGGAAATGCTGAGTCAAAGGGAAGGCCCATTTAAAATTTTGATGGATCAATGCTGTAAAACTTTCAGGATGTCCTTGCTGAGGAAAAGCCTGTGATGCTAGTAGCTCGCCACACCCTGGCAATTTAGGATGTTGTATCTCTTTAATTTTTATTGGTCTGACGGCCAAAAAAACGCTCTCTTGGTGTCTAATTTGCCCTTTCTTACAAGTTTATTCTTAGAAGTTTCATGCACATTTGTTTGTTTCTCCTTTCCTCTAAATTATCTGTTCTGATTTCTTAGCCTATTTTTCTATTAGATTGTTTATCTTGGTGATCCTGTTCTGTTGCTTTTATAACACTGATAAGATTTGCAAGGAACCAGAAACCAGTTAACAATGACTTTAACAAATAAGGGTTTATTTTTCTTATCCAATGAGGAGTCTAGAGGGTTGAGGCCGTTGACATTTGCTCTGTGGCTCAGTCTTGCCTACACTGGGGTTTCTGTAAATATCTGGGCCTTTTCTTCTTGGAAATAAAATAGTAGTGCCAGCAGCATCTGTCTTCTTTATCAGAAAGCTACAGCTTTCCCAGAATCTGCAAGGAAGTTTGTAATGGCTGGAGTGGAGGCAGGAAGGAAAGAAATTGATAAGGATTTTTTGGTTAGCTAACCACCAGTTTCTGCACTTTGGTATTAACACCTTTTATTGCTTGCCATAAATTAAGCTGTGTCCCTTCCCCCTGGTTTGTCCTAGTAACTTAATTACATTTGCAGTATCTTCCAGTTCACATGAAATTGCATCTTGAAGTGGTAAATTCTGTTATTACATTTGTTTATGATTTTAGTTTGCATTATAAAGTTATTTTTCCATTTTCTTATATATTCATAGTTTTGGTTTTCTCATTTCTATTAAGTATCAATCTTGAATTTAATTTTATTTATGACGGAAAAAAATTTTGTTCCCTTCATCATCACTGCAATTTTTTCTTTAAACAGGTAAGGAATTTATTTAAAATAATTTGTATTTTAGATACAGTCTTTCATTATCTTATTTTTTGTTGAGGCAACAATTGTTTATAACATTGTCCATGGTTTGGGATTATAAGCTCATCTCTCTAAAGATATATGTTAATTTTCTTATGTTGAAAAAGATCTAGATTATAGTTGAATTTCAATCCCCCAACTTTATTAAGGTATAATTAACATATAAATATTGTATATATTAGGATTATGAATTGATATTTTGATGTGTGTGTACAATGTGAAGTAACATCACTGTAAACTAACATGTCCTTCACCTCACAACCCATACACCTGCCATTTCCTGCCTTTTACCTTCCTCCCTTCCTTTTTTAAGATTTCCCTTCTTAGTTTTGTCTTCTGGGTATTCAGTCTTCCCAGCTTTTTTATTGAAGAAACTAGCAGGAATTTAAAAAGCCTAAATAAGGGACAAGGAAAAAGACTAATTATAATAAAGAAAAAATCAAGATCAGCCAGCAACTGTAGACCCGAGACACACTACTCTGTGTCTGAGGACAAGAGGGATTAGGGTCAAAATAAAGGGGGTGGGAATTGTACGGGGAATATAACCAAAATGAAAATACATACATTATGCGAAAATGAAAAATGATGTAAGAATTACATAAAATAAAATAATAAGAAACTATCCTTTCCCCATTGTGTGTGGTGAAAAGTTAAGCTGTTTTTTTTTTTTAATTAATGTAGGCGTTTATTCCTCTAAATTTCTCATTTAGTATTTCCTTGGCTGCATGTCGTGAATGTTGGTATTTTGTTATTTTTTTATTTGCCTCAATATGCTTTTAAAATCCTCTTTTGCATTCTTCTTGGATTAAAGACTTGGATATAAGACTTGAAACCATAACATACATAGAAGAAAACATAATTAATACACTTCCGGATGTTGACTACAGAGATGTCTTTGGAGAGTTGACTTCAATGGCAAAGAAAACAAAAGCAAAAATAAATAAATGGGACTACATCAAACTGAAAAAGCTTTTGTACAGTGAAAGAAAAATCTACAAAAATGAAAAGACCTACTGACTAGGAGAAGGTATTTGCTCATCATACATCTGACAAGGGCTTAATATCTAAAAATATAAAGAACTCATATAATTCAACAACAAAAAACAAACCAATAAAATAACATGTAGATTTGAAGACACTTCTCCAATTAGATATACAGCTGGCCATTAGGTCCATGAAAATATGCTCACCTTCACTTATTAATAGAGAAAATGCAAATCAAAGCCATAATGGGATATCACCTCACACCTGTGAGGATGGCCCCTATCAAAAAGACTGAAAGCATCATGTGTTGCCAGGGTAGATGAAAAATGAACTCTTGCTCATTGGTGGACATATAATTGGATATAGCCTTTATGGAAAACAGCAAGGAGATTTAAAATCTAGATGTAAGATGGAAATGCATATGACCCAGCAAGACCTCTCCCAAGTATTTTTCCAAAGAATATGAAAACACTAATTCAAAAACATTTATCCACCCCCATTTATAACTGCATTATTTTTTTTAATGAACAGGCAGACTGACTGAAATACACTGCTGAGGGGAGCAGCAGTTGAGACAGGAGAGGTACCTCCACAGCTAGCAGGGATCAAACTGGCACTGCAGAAGCTGCAGACAGCTTCACAATGCTGCGCTCAACCGCTTGTGCCACCAGGGAGGCCCTATAACTGCATTATTCATGATAGCTATAGCTAAGACATGGAGTAATTACCTAAATGTCCATTGATGGATAACTGGATAAAGAAGTGGTGGTTTATATACTCAGCGGAATACTATACAGCTATTTAAAAGATATAGCCTTGCCTTTTGTGACAACATGGGCTTCCCTTGAGGTGACTTTGCTTAAGCGATAAGTTAGAAAGGGAAGAATAATTACTAGATGATTTATCTCATATGTGGAACATAAATAACCAAAGTAAATGAACTAACACATCAGAACAAAAATGACTCTTAGACTTTGTGAAAAATGTAGTGATTAGCAGAGGGGAAGGGGAATGAGGAGGGAGGGAAGGGTTGAGATGCTACAGTGATATTTTGTGTTTTTTTTTTTTTCATTTGTCTCGATATTCTTTTGAGCCTGGTAGTGGGAATGGCATTAGAACCTTGGTGATGGGGGAGAGAGGCTCATACACACCGATATGATGATATACCCTTGGAATTTATATTATAAATCAATGGTAAATCAATAACATTTTATTTTATTTTATTTATTTTTTTAAAGCATTGGTTTTTTTTTTTTGTTTGTTTGTTTTGTTTTTTTAAACATTTATTATTTATTTATACAAGCACTGGGTACAGTCAGAAACGCGGGAGGGTGAGAGAATTCACCAGAGCCAGGGCAGGGAGCAGAGCAGGCAGAAGGACCGAAGTGCACTGCTGAGGGGAGCAGCGGGCGGCAGGAGAGGTCTGCGTGCCATGTGGGACCCTCCTCCAGTGGCCGGGGAGCAGCCGGGGATCGAACCAGCGCTGCAGAGGCTGTGGGCAGCTTTGCAACCCAGCGCTAAATCGCTGCGCCACCGGGGAGGCCCAAATCAATAACATTTTATTAAATAAAAAAATCTTCTCCCATTATAAATTCTTACTGGTGTTTAGGGAAGCTATTGATTTTTTTTTTTTTTTGCAATCAGCTACCTTTATTCTTATTAATTGAAAAAATTAAAATGTTTCTAGCAGAATTGATTTTTTTTAGGTCACTAATTAAAACATGCAAGTAATGATAATGTGTGGCTTTCTTTATAAATTGAACTATTCTCATTTTTTTTTCCATTTTGACTTGGTGCAGATCTAGAATACCAGAAAAAATGGAATAATAACAGTGGTAATAAATTTAAATTTAATCTTTTATTGTAGTTGGATTGCCTGTAATGTTTTGTTCCTAAATGTGATGTTTGTAATGCATGTCTGAAAAATATCCTTTATCAGATAAACATCAAATCTTACTTTATTTCTAACTGGCTGTGAATTTTTCTTGGGGATTCAGTTTTTGATATTTATCAACATTGTTAGCCAGTATAGAGGTGACCATAGGTTTCTTCTTTATTTTATCAAAGTGGTTTATTCCAGAAATCCTGTGAGGAACCATTATAGCATCCCTGGGAAAGCCCAGTTTGGAATGTTGAATTGAAATCACTGATTTTGTTAAACTTTTTGGGATTCCTTTTGTGTATTTTGAGTCTTTGTTTTTGGTGAAATACAGTTTGGTTTTATGTATCATTTTTATGTGTCTTTGGGAATGATTTGAAAAGCTTTCCATCTTTTCCAGTGTTCTCAAATAGTCACAATAAAGTACAGGTTAACTGTTATGAGTCTGTTACTAGAACTTACCACAAAACTATGTGGGTCTGGTGATTTGAGAGGGTTTAGATACTATGCTAATTTAAAATTTTTTAAATTTCTCTGCTTTTTCTAAACCTGTTATGAGTTTACTTTGGTCAGATGAAAATCCTAATGGCAGCTTGTTTAATTTAAATTTTCAGATTTATTGACATTAAATTATATGCAGTGCATAACTTCACATTTGTAGTTATGCACCTTTTATCCTTCTTCAGGGTTATTTGTGCTCTGTTCCTTGGTCAATCTTGCTAGAGGTTTATTTTATTGCTCTTTTGCAGAGCAAGCTTTTAGTTTTATTGCTATAGTCTCCTATTTTTCTTTTGTTTTCTTTTTCATTTATTTCTGTCTTTATCTTTACTCACTCCTTCATTTTATTCCTTCAGTTTTTTTATTGTTGTTGTTCATTTTCAGCGTCCAAGTTGGATATTTAGTCATTTATTTTCAATCTCCTTTGTTTTATAATACACACATTTAAAGTTACACATTTTCCTCAGAGTATTACATTCTATAATTTAAATATGTAGTGTTTTAGTTGTTCATGTCTAAGCAGATTGTAATTTCAGTTGCACATTTCTATTTAACCCCAGAGTTATTTGGAAAACAACTTTAAGTCTCAAAATGAAGAATTTTGTGATTTTTTTTTAATTTATTCTGCTTTTTTGGTCAGTTGGCTAATCATTTAATGCACCTTTTAAATTTTGCCTTTTTTATGAATTTCAGATGTTGTTTATGGCTTAGTAAAAGCATTGACATTTTTAGATAATTTATTTTGAAGGATGTGTATCTCCTAGGTACAGAATATACCTCTAAGTGTAGACCTGACTATTTACATATATATATATATATATATATATATAAGCATATATATGAACCTCATTTACTTTGACTTGTTAATTGTTGTCTTGGAAATCTTTTCTATGATTTTCTTTTGATCTGTGGATATCTGATGAGGAAATGTGTTATAGCCTTCTTCACAGTCTGAGTGTTACGGTGTATTTATTTTGAATTTTTGTTGTTTAATGCATAATTTTGTGACTTTTGTAACTCCTTAGTTTATCATCTTTTACTAAGAAAATAATCTCTTCTGTCCCTCATGATATCTTGTACCTTTCATTGTATTTTTTCAACATTTAAATCACTTATTTCATTTTTTTTTCTACATCTGACATTTTGCTCTTTTTCTTTTAATTTTTTTTGTGTTACTGTGTTCCAGAACAATGTCCTATAATGCACATAGATAATTTTCTGTTTTAAAACTCTCACTCATGGCATTAGGCATTTGGAAATTCTCTTTGGGCTGAAAGATCCCCATATCTTGACAGCCTTGGCAGTTACTACTCAGTCTTTGAGATGAAGTGCAAACGTCACTTGCTATATGAAACCTTTCCAGAAGTTTCTAACCCTGAAAATGTTTATTGCTCCCTCTATTTCTAAGTCTCTTCATTACACCTAAATTCTAGCTCTTATAACACATCCTGAGTATCCACTCAACTAACTTTCTCCAGGATTCATGAAGAAGAAAACAAAATTCATATTTCTTTGCTTCTTTAATCTCTCTGCTTGAAACACCTCCTCTCAGTTACTATAGCTCTTCTTGATTCTGCCTCCCTACCCCGTAGGGCTTCCTAAGCATTCAGAGGTTGTGCTTGCTGTATGCAGAGGGTTTCAAAGTGAAGAAGGAGAAGGGAGTTACCTATAGAAGCACAAAGACAGGAAAACAGTGGTCCTGTTTGGAGCTTTTCTAATTGGTCACTGTGGCAACTTTGCCTTAAGGAGGGAGTGGTGTCAGATGATGATGAAAAAGGAACAGATTTTCAGGTAAAGGTAATCTTTTCCTACAAAGGGAGACACTGAGTCTATTGACTCATTGTAAAGTCTTTGAGATTCAACTTGGACCTTTCACCTAATAATTTTCCATTTCACACTGTTTGACAGTGGCAGTCCATGGACTTCAAAAAAAGTAGAACTTACCTTGGAGACATCACTCAAGAAAAAATTTACCAAGAGAACTGAGACATGGCCAAGAATTGTGACACTAATGAATAATGTAACACGTTCCCATCCCTATTGGTTCCATTGGGAGTTCATGTTGTGAGCTTGCTTGTCCACACAGATGCCTGGCAGGTTGGGAACCATGCCCAGATTGTTTTATTTTGTGTTTATTATTTGCTCACTGTCCCTTATTCCATAGAGGAGGGCAAGTTGTGAATGGCTGTCATCACTGTGTCCCCTTGTTCCCACCTCCTTGTGATGTTACAGAGTGAACTCTGAGCTAAGAGCCTCCATTTCCCTCTTCCATATAGTGCCAACTCGCATCGTCTCTGTAGGAAGTCTGTTCCTGCCATCTCATGACCTTCTTTCTTTCAAAATGACTTGTGGTTACTTTTGAGATTGCACCCTCTATCTAGTCCCTACCTCCCTAACACATATCCTTTCTAGTGAACAGAAATAGCTGAGAGCTTAGGGGCAAAGTTGGTGGGGTACAGTTAGATGACTTAGGTGGTCTCTGTTGATGAAGTAGAGGGTATGGGGTCAAGTGGGGGAACTGTGTGGTTTGGGCAGGAGCTAGTGTATTGAAATCCTCATACTGGGTTTAGTAAACAACCAAGAATTTTATCATATATTGACTTTGCTTCCAAAAGGTACTACCCAGTTAATTTTTCCCCCTTTTTTTTAAAAAAAGATTTATTTATTTATTTATTTATTTATTTATTTATTTATTTATTTATACAAGCACTGGGTACAGTCAGAAGCGCAGGAGGGTGAGAGAATTCGCCAGAGCAGGCAACAGAACAGGCAGACTGATGAAATACACTGCTGAGGGGAGCAGCGGGCATGGCAGGAGAGGTCTACGCGCCATGTGGGACCCTCGCCAGCCTGCCAGGGATTGAACCGGCGCTGCAGAGGCTCAACCGCTGTGCCACCAGGGGGGGCCCTACCCAGTTAATTTTGATGATATCATCTCTTAATACGTGCTCCCCAAATTTTATACTTATGTAAATGGTTGACAACTGAATAAAATTAGAGAAAAAAAAAACTCTTTAGGGAAGTTGTGAATGGGACTGGCCAGATAAGGACCACATGCTCCATGTTCTGCTCTGTGCAATTTTTATTAATCATCAATGACAGTGGAATCAGGTGGGTTCTATATGAACTGATTTTATAGATGAGCAAGATGGCATTTGGGTTAATTAAGAGACTCATCCAAAGTTGGGTGAGTAGATGGTCAAGCTGGGATTTGAATCAGTTCACTACTGGCCTTTACTTCTTATTCTCCAAAATGTCTTAAACATACCACTTCTCTGTTCCCCTCTCTCTGTAATTAGTGTGTAAAATGCAGATCCTGGACATGTAGTGCAAGGGCCCTAACTTCACCATTGTTATATCATCTCCAGATCCATTAGTAATATTCCTGTCCTGTATTGCTACCTGCAGCCTGGGTCTTTTCCCTAACCTTAATGTCACAGGTATGCTGGTGGCACTCCTGTTTGGATGATCAGCAGTCTCAGTTCAACATTTTGGTGACTACCTTGACTAAAGAAGTTTATTAGATGCTTGAAATCATGCTAGATGCCTTCGCACTCTCTTGCCAACCCAATATTTACACACATCACAAAGATAGCAAATTCAATTTCTATCTGCTATCCACTGTACCCCCTTCTAATTCATTTTCCACAGCAAAGCTAGAATGAGTTTTATCTTTAAAGCCATTAAAGCAAATGTTATCATTTTCTATTTAAAACTCTATTTCAAGAAACTATCAAAGATTTACATAGAATATATTAATGTTTTGAGCACTGATTCTTCACAACTCATGGAGTAGTTTTTATTATTACCCCCACTAAAAAGACAAAGAAATCGAGACACAAATAGGTTGAGCTATTTTTTCAGGTCACGGAGATAGTAAGCGATGGAGCAGAGGTCAAGTCCAGACAGTCCAGGCATTATTAGCCATTAGCATCTGTGGTCCTTCTTCTCATAGCATATGTCACATGACCCTACTTGAGGTATTCAGACTTCTCTCCTTTTTCTTGGCCAACTTGACTGGCAGACTGGGTCCTGGGAGAGGAGATATAAGACAGAGCCCTCAGCCCCCTTCTTGGGCCAACCAGCCTGTAGTGGACATGGAGTGGGAGCAAGAACTTAACACAGCTTTTCAATGTTTTTTTTTTTTTTAACATGATGAAGATGATGATGATGTTGTTCATGCTAGTATACTAATATATTGCCACATTGTTGCACCTCAATTTGGGGGGAATGGTGGACTGAAACGATTTAGAGTCCACAACATGAGAACCAAGAATAAGCCTATATAATGCCTAAAAAATGTATATTGTTTTGGACAGAAACTTCTACACATCATCAGGGACAGAAGCAACAAAGGATATGGTTTTAATAATATTTGGGTGACCCTCAAAATACCAGCCCTTTGTTCTGGGAACAGTCTGAAGATCCAAACACATTCGAATTTGCATCTTCTTTTTATTTTATTTCTTAAATTACCACACAGTAAAATCTTTTTATGGGCACATAGTCCTGTGAATTTTAGCACACGTGTAGGCTCATGTGAACACAACCACAATCGAGGGTAAGGAATAGTTCCATCATCCCCTTGTGCTGTCCTGTCCCTCTCCTCCCCATGACAACTACTCTTTCGTTGTAGTTCCATCTTTTTGAGACTGTTACATACGTGGAATCACACAATATGTAATCTTTTGAGACTGGTTTTTCTCATCATATTATGTTTGAGACCCATCTAAGTCCTTGCATGTATTGATAGTTCACTGTTTTTATTGTTGAGTAGTGTTACAAGTTGAATTGTGGCCCCTCCCTCACCAAGAGTTGTTGAAGCCCTATCCCCCAGAATCTCCATATATGACCTTATTTGGAAATAGGATCATCACAGATGCAATTAGTTAAGATGAGCTCAGGCTACAATAGGGTGGCTCCTCAATCCTGTGACTGATGTGTGTAGAAGAAGTATAGAGACACAGATAGACAAATGCCATGTAAGAATAAAGCAACACACAGGGCAAGACTGTCCTCTGAAACCAAAAGCAGAGATAGAAGATGTGCTGTCACAAGCCAAGGAAATTCTGGGGCTCTCAGAAGCTAGGAAGAGGCAAAGAAAGATTCTTCTCCCCACAGATGAAGAGAGTGTGTGGTCCTGCTGACACCTTGATTTAGGTTTCTAGCCTCCAGAACTGTGAGATGATAAACTTTCGTTGTTCCAAGGCATCCAGGTTGTGGTCTTTGTTGAAACCCGGGGAAACTAATATAATGTGACTTTGAACTGCTAAAATTCCTCAAAATTTCTACCAACTAAGGTTGTAAGTAACAGAAGATGAGCCTAGAAAAGATGAGAGCAAATACAATGGCAAAAAAGTGGGATAACTTATGGGATTAATGATAACATTGAATTAAAAAGTAGCAGAAAGAATGGGAACCGGGCATTTCCAGAGCCTGGGTACAGAAACTAATGGCCAGTCTCTTCTAGGTACAGTTGAGTGACTCTCCAACTACTTGAGATTCATATCCATTTCCCAGATGACTGGTGAAAACTCTCCAAATATTGATCAGTTGTTTGTATTTCTTCTTTTTTCTGGATATCCTATGCGTATTTTCCTCCATTAAAAAAATAAGTCATATTTACTATATTTTAAGTTGCTATAGGTATTCTTTTTTTTAAGATTTATTTATTGATGCATACAAGAGCTGGGGTACAAGCCAGAAGTGTGGGGGGTGAGAAGATTCATCAGAGGCAGAGTAGGGAACAGAACAGGCAGATTGAAATACACTGCTGAGGGGAGCAGTGGGTGAGACAGGAGAGGTCTGCTGTGCCATGTGGGTTGCTCCCTGACCAGCTAGGGATCAAACTTGTGCTGCAGAGGCTGCAGATAGTTTCACAGTGCTGTGTTTAACCTTTGCACCACCAGGGAAGCCCTGGTAGAGGTATTCTTGAAATGTTCAAGATTTTAATCCTATTTCTGTTGTATATGATGCAAATAATTTCTTCTGGAATGTTACTTGCTTTGTATTGACCTGGTAACTCTCCTTATAGTCTTTTATCAAACTCTGTAAAGCTGTAAATTAATCACAGGGCATCAAACCATTTTCTTCTTTATTGATTCTTTCTTTTGTTGCTTAATTTTTTACCCTCCCGAGATGATAAAGTATCATCTTATATTGTCCTTAATATAATTTTTAATGTCCAACAAGTTAATTCATTTGCAGTTTCATTTTGCATGTGCAACATGAGTGGTGAATATTGTTTAATTTTTTCCAAATACGTAGTCAGTTACATCATCTCCAGTATTTGAAGTCAGTTCTACCAGCCTTTACTGATTTTCAGTGCCACCTTCATGGTGTATGAACTTTCAAGTTGTGATTCTGTTTCTGGGCTTGCTTCGGTCCTGCTAATCTCTTTCTCTCTTCTTATATCAACACTCATTAATTACTTAAACTTCCGAATGCTTTTTAATAGCAGATTGGGCATGTGTCCCTCATTATTTTTTTATAGATTTTTTTGTGATTCTTTGTACATAATTACTTTAAAAATAACGTGCCAATTTTGATAAAAATACTGTTGAAAATTTAATTTTTAGAGCACTGAATAGATTCTCTTAAGATCTTAAATATTTCCCTTATTGAGTTACTTGGATCTTTAAGATTCTTCCATACAGTTAGATATTTTCTTGATTTTTTTCTTCCCTATTTTTTCCTACACAACTCATTGTTTGATGAAGATATATTGTCATGGGTGATAAAGCAACATCCCGGTCATTGACAGTCAGTGTGATTGTGGTCCCATGATTCCTATTATCGAGTGAGGTCCTTGCTATTTTAATGTCCCAGCATCTTATGCCGGCAGCATCTTCTCACGTCTCACATTTACTGTATCTTTTGATAGCATCATTTTCTCTTGTGCTTGAGTTAATCTCGTGTTGTTTTGTTAATGGCCCCTAAACATACAAAATCCTCTGCTAGTATTGCCAGTATGGAATTAACATCAAATGGTTGACCTGGAAACGGAATTAAAAGTGATAAAGTGTGACGACAATGGAAAATCAGGGATGGTTATCGCTTGTCAGTCAGGCAGGTCCCGTTCCACCATGGCTATGATCTTGAAGAATAAAAGACAGTGATGGAAGCTATTAAGGAATCTGCTTCATTGAAAACCACTAGACTGACAAAAACTGGAGAAGAGCCTAGCTCAGATATGGAGAAGCTTCTAATGGACTGGATTGAAAACCAGACACAAAAGCATATCCCTCTAGCACCATGACATTCTCAACCAAAGCAAAAAAGCTTTTTTTGCACTGTTGAAAGGAAAGGCAGGACCTGACTACCATGTTGAGTTTACTGATAACTGGGTGGTTTAAATGATTCAAGCATCATTACCTGTTACATAATGTGACAGTGAGTGGTAAGGCTGTGAGTGCTGATATAAAATAGTTCTGGAAACTCTAGATAAGCTGATGGTGTAGGAAAATTATTTGCCAGAACAATTCTTCACTGTTGATGAAACCTCTCTGTTCTGGTAACAGATGTGTGAAAGGACTTTCATCCATAAGGAGACCAAGTCAACACCAGGTTTCAAGGCTTTTAAGAACAGGTTATCAGTCATGTTTGTGGTATTGTTCCAGGCTACAAATTTAAACCCTTTGTGACTTGGTACAGTAAGGACCCTAACGCCCTCAAGCAGATCTCTAAGTACACACTGCCAGCATACAGCATACTGCCGGAGCAATAAGAAGTCATGGATGACAGCCCTCTTCCAAGATGCCCTCACGAATTGTTGTGCCAATGAAATGGAGAAATGCTGTTTGGAGAATAACGTAATTTCAAGATTTTGCATTTTATTGATAATTGATAAAACTCCCAGCTATCCTCTTATTAGTGATCTTCATTCCAATATTGAAGTGGTGTTTCTCCCTCCAAACACCATCACCCCTTTGATCCACCCAATGGGTCAAGGAATTAGAGCAGCCTTTAAGACCTTATGACCTGAGGAGAACCTTTACCCAGGCTATTGCTGCTACTGAGAAAACACTGATGCAATTCTGGAAGGATGCCATCTGTGACTAAAATCATGAACCTTGCTTGGGCTTGAGATGATGTCAACAAGGAGTATAAGAGACGTTCAAGATTAAGACATTCAAGAAGTTCAAAAGATTTGTCAAGGGTGAGGAGGTTGAAAAGTCAACAAGACTGGGTTGAGATGGCAAGCAACTTTAACTGGTATGAATGAAGTTTGTTTAGAGGAGCTCCTGGCTGCAGTTCCTGAGGAACTGACTAATGAACTTGTTGAAACAGAATGCATAACTGCAGAAGAGGCAAGAGAAAAGGAAAATGTAGGAGAAGGAAAAGATGAGGACCCCAAGGAAAATTCACAGTGAAGGGTTTAGTGGGAGCTCATTAAAATCTGTTTTAACAAGAATTAAAATGTATATAGACAATGCTGATGTAATGGTTAAAAAAATGGAAAAGATCTGTGAAAATCTGGTGTCACTTTCTCTCTCCTATTTATTTCCCCAACCTTACTCTATTACTGTTGCTTACAGTCTGATCGATAGCTTTCCACAGCCTTCTCTATGTCCATAAAATTATACAAATACATATGCATGTGTGCATGCACACATATAAACACACACACAGAGGGAACTATTTTGATTGTTTTGCCAAAATCGCAATACACATATATGTACTTCTCTGCATCTTGACTTTTTCCACAGTCAATGCTTTTTGAAAATTGCCCCAAATCAACTGATAAAAATTTAGCTCATTCTTTTATGCCATAGAGCATTCATTTTTTCCCTACTTTTTTGCTTCTACAAATAATTCTGCATTAATAACCAGAACACACATCCTATGTTCTGTTGCTTTTATTTCTTTTTGATAGACTCCAGGAGTGGGATTTCCGAGTTGAAAGGTTTGTGTGTTTAATTTTAATAGTGATTTCCAAATTACATTCACTGGTACCTCGTTTTGAGTAGTTTTTGACAGCATTCCCAATTTCTTCAATGGTTATTGGTCTACTCGAGTTTTCTACCTCTTCTTGAGTCAATTTCAGTAAATTGTATTTTCCCAAGAAGTCATTCATTTTGCATGGATTTTCAAAATTGATGGCATAAATTTTACAGTGCGCTTTCATAGAATTTTAAAAATTCTTTCCATGTCTGCAGAGCTCTGAACCCTGCACATGTGTCGGCTCCCTTTTTGTCTGACTGCTCTGAATATAACTCACCAGGGTTTTAACTGAGGACACCCCCAGGAACTTGCATTTTTTGCATTTGTTTATTTTACGTTTGGAATGTGTCAGCTACTCTTTCCTCTTCAGTAGTCATTTCCTGAGATGTGAGGGTTATTGTAACATCTTCCTCCCTTGGATCTGGCACACTTCCTTGACTTTTCTGAACTTATTCTTAAAATTTTTTTGTTGTTATTTCTTGGAATTTTGGAGGGAGAAGCATGTACTTGTTCTAAAAGTACATACTCATTCAATTTTCTCTGTGTATTTTTAAGAGACTGGCAGTTTTAACAAAAGTGTGTTTGGCAAGACAAAAATTACAGATGCAGGGCTTCCCTGGTGGCGCAGGCGGTTGAGCACAGTGCTGTGAAGCTGTCCGCAGCCTCTACGGTGCTGGTTCAATCCCCGCTGGCCTTGGAGCAACCCACATGGTGAGCAGACCTCTCCTGTCTCGCCTGCTGCTCCCCTCAGCAGTGTATTTCATCAGTCTGCTTGTTCTGTTCCCCACTCTGTCTCTGGTGAATCCTCTCACCCTCCCGCGCATCTGGCCTGTACCCTGGCTCTTGTATAAATTAAAAAAAAAAAAAGTCTGCAAAAAAAGTACAGATACAATATACTTCTTGTCAAATCTCTAAAGAGGATAGTGGCAAAGAAAAATTAAATCAGAGTAAAGTCAATCAGGCTATTTCACATGTATTATCTGATTTTCACAGTTGTACTCTAAGTTAGATATATAATTATGTCTATTTTATAGTTGAGAAAACCCAGGGTCAGAGAGTTTGAGAATTCACCTACTAAGTGCAGGATCACAACTCAAATCAGTTTTGCGAATTGTTTTTTTCTGATTTTTTTTTTTTTTTTGCCCTACTAGTGCTTTCCTTAAACATTGCAAGTCACCCATTGGAAATAGACACTGTTTTGATTTTATAGAGAGGTGTTAATATGGGGTATATTTTTCTGGACAAATATATTTACTCTGGACAGTTAGTTCCATTAACATCACCTGAATATAGAGATTTTGTGATTTTATGAAAATCATTCTCATTTTACCAAAATGTCCAATGTCTGCATCATGTCTCAGTCAGCTTGGACAGACTGGGTGGCTTAAATGATAGAAATTAATTTTATCATAGTTTGGAGGCTAGAAGTTCAAGATCAAGATACCTCAGGGCTGATTTTATCTTGAGGCCTCTTACCTTGGTGGACTTCTTGGTTACTCTTGATGCGATCTTCCTGGGCATGATACCCAGGGGTGTCTGAGTGTCCTGACTTCTTACCAGGATGCCAGTCAGGTTGGAGCAGGGCCACCCTGATGGGCTCCATTACACTCCTTGTCTCCAAGCCCCATCTCCAAATTCAGTCACAGGGTGAGGTATTGGTATTTAGAGATTCAACATATGAATGTGAGGGTCAGGGGCTAAAGATCCCAGATGCCACATGTGTCCTCCAGAGGTGTGCTCCCTTGTTCTTGTGAGTCACAGATTTGTTTGAAGGACTACAGATTTGCCTTGTACTTAGAGGACTTATTCTTCTCAATTAAAGAAAAAGGCAATAAGGTTTATTCTCCCATGTAGTGGGGTCCTGCAGAGGAATTTTCATGGCCAGAACATCCATTTTGTTGGCCTCTCTGAGTCCTGTATTCATCCTTTATGAGTATGTAGGGAATTCTATCTTCTGAAAACCTCATCCATCCATTTCTAGGGAGGAGGAGTGGACTCAATTTCACCAGGATACAGAATCACAGAAAAAGTATCCTGCCCAGGCTGTCTTTTCTTTGAAAGAGGTAAAACAAATTTTAAAATAAAATCTGTCCTTAAAATCCTGCCATCTACTGAGATTAAATTTAGAAGAACTGTGCTGCCATAAACCTCATGTGCACCTTGGATCCTAGGGCCCAGTTTTCAGGGCAGTGGCACTCTTTAGGAACCTCCTCCACCCATCCCCTAAGCCCCTAAGACTTAAGGAGGATTCACAGAAGATAATCATGGGAGGCTGATTGTGAGAGGAGAGGGAATGGGACTCAGTGGATAGGGTCAGCAAGTGCTGCCATTTCACTTGTGTGGTTGGCTTGGATAGAAATGAGGTCAACCCCTACCTTTGACACTCTCCCTAATAGGAAAGTCTGTTATACCTATTGTGCCCTTCATGACTCTGGGATCCTCTGCTGTAAGATTGACTTTCTTTACTCTAGCCAAATACATTTCACATTTTGTTGCAATGCAATCCCTCTGCTTTAGATTGCATGTCTGCTGTCTTCACCTTCATTGCACACACAGACACACCCAATTTCTAATGCAATTAAGAACATTGGGAATGAAGTTGGGAAGTTGAGTTGATCTTCCCACTCATATAAAAGCAAGTTGCTAAAACTCACAGAGCCTGACTTGTAGCAGGAGTTTAGAAAGCATTTGTTAGGCTTCAATCTTTCTAGCTGTAAAGTACCCATTGATATGTAGGTAGGTAGGTAGGTAGATAGGTAGGTAGGTAGATTGATGGGTCGGTACATAGATTTAAAAATGTATGCATCTCCTGCAGAGTGTTCTTTTGAGATATTAGAATAATAATAAGGCAATAAAGATCCTAGAATAGTTCATTTCAGCACATGTGTTGACAGAATGTAGAACCAGAATCTAGAACCACTTCCTTGTCTTCTTTCTCCTACTTCTGCCTCTGCCTGCCTCCTACCTGAGCAAAGATGTGCACTGCCAAGATGGAAAAAGCCAGGGCTCAACCACTTTCTTTGGAATCCTGTAAAGGGAATGGAACAGACTTAGAACTTTGGCGGTTGCAACGACTTCTATGCCAAAAAACTGATTTTTTAAAAATTGAAGATTCATTGTAAGATACTAAATCCGGATGGAACAGCAGGCATCACAACCTGCTTCTCTCTTCTCCTCCTTCCCCCTTCCCTCCGTAGGAGTCCGTGGCCCTGACAACAGATGTCCCTTCTCTCAGCCTACAGCAGATGCCCAGAAGCACCTTGACACAGAGCAACAGCCTGCTAGATGTCAGGGTCGTCTTAAAAGAAAAAGAAATGCAACCACTGTTTAAGTTGGAGGAGAAAATATTTCATAAACAGAGACCATTTGGGGAGCCCTCAGTTTGAAAAGGTTCAGAATTCAAACAAACACAAGAAAAACCTAGTGTTTCATCCGGAGGCCAACATCCTGTGAGTAATTCCCTTAAGGAGCAGATGTAATTCCCATTGTCAATTTTGAAAACTGGTTAGAAATCAAGAGAATTAGAGATTGCCCTTGTCAACCAGGGTCATTACCCACCCCCCTGCCATGTGCCTTGTGGGAAGTTGGGGGTGAGGTGGTTAATAAAGATTGCTTCTGACTCTAAGAGAAGACCAGATGAAAGGGTTTCTATGCAGACAGGTTTGCTGGTAGGAGGATGCTCCTGGAATTTCTTTAGGTCAGGCTCTCTAAGAATCCCTACAGCATCTAAGTGCTTGTGTGCATGTGTGTCTCTCAGTGCACATTTTGGTGCATATGTGTCTGTGCACTGTATGTGTGTGTGTTGCATGAATGTGTGCATCTACATGTGCTTGCATGCATGTGCCTGTGTGCCTATCTCTGTGTGTGCATTGTATCTATGTGTATGTGTGTGTGTACATATGTGTACACACATATCTGTGTGTCATTGGGTGCATGTATGTACACACATGTCTGTGTACACATATGTCTGCATGCACACATGTCTTTGTGTGTGCATGTGTTATCTCTGTGTGTGTGCACATGTGTGTTGCTGTGTGTTTACTTTTTTGGCCACAACTTGGAATCCTGATTTTAACTCTTATTTAATGTGAGAGTAATAGCAGTAATTACTGAAGGTTCCTGGGGTACCAGAAAGGAGCTCAGTGAAAGATGATTTCAGAGGCAGCCATCTGCTCCTGGGGAACAGGAGGGGATTGCATCCGAGTCACAGCCCGAGGCCTGGGCTGGTGATTTGCTCTCCATGGAGAGGCAGCACTGATGGTGTGAGTTCTCAGACTCCCCTTGAGCATGAGAACGTCTGGACTGTGAAATCCTATCAGTCTCTTAACAAGTGGAAAAGGATGGTTGTGGCAACTTTCCCCATGCAGTGTGGGGTGGTCACAGTGGCCTCAGTAGTTTGGGAAGTTGATAAGTAGAACCCCCATAGGTTCCCTTCTAGTTTTGCCACCTGCAACTTTGTGGCTTTATGACTTTTTTGCTCAGTTCCATAATAAGTGAATATAATGTCTCATGAGTAGTTATAGGAAGGACTTGGAAGTTCTTTGCTTGCTCTAGGATCACTATGCGACCTTAGACAGACGTCTGACATCTGTAGGACCGACCATTGTCAACATCAGAAGCAGCAACACTGTCCAGGGTATATGATCACAGAAACTCTCCCAGTGGATAGTGTTATTAGCCCCTTCTTCCACATGGAGAAACTAAGACACAGAATAACTTGTCCTTGGAGAGAGTAGTTAGTATTTGTTAAATTTCCAACTTTGTGATAAGGCCTTTAAATGTGTCATTTAATTCTTAGAGCACCCCATGTTGTTATGTTTGTATAAACATCATATTATCTTGGCCTTAGAGATGAAGAAAATAACTCAGAGAGGTTCAGCAGCTGGGCCAGGATTGCACAGGAGCAGGATTCAGATCCCTGTCTGTCTTGCTCGCAAGCTTTCGGTCTTTGTGGAATGTTCATTTTCAACTTTGGATATTAGAAGACAGAAGTGACAGGCCAACCAATATTGTGTTGACCTACTAACCTCAGGGCATGAAAGGATGAATTAAATCAAAGTTAGAGCAGAGTGTTTTCAGGGTCGGTCCATGGACTCAATCCCCACGGGCATCAGTTGTGTCCTTGTAAATGGCAGCTTCTCCCTGGTGAGCCACATGGCATTTCCAACACCTGGCCAGCCCTTTATCATCTCTCCTTCTCTCCTTTCCTCCAGCCCTTCTTTCCTTCATCCTTCCATCCTCCCCTATATTTCACATACCTGACTAGGTATTGTGAATACAATAGCAAAAAACAACAACAACAACAACAACAAACCAAAAACCAAATCACCTGCTGTCATGGTACTTGAATTCTATTAGAGAGATATGAACAATACCCAAGATAAAATATGTAAAATACAAACCATGTTTCATGGTGTTGAGTGGTATAAAATAAACAAATAAAATAATGGAAGAAATAGGGAGGGGAAATTTGAAATTTTGGATAGAGTTGCCATGACACTCTCACTAAGAAAGTGGCATGTGACTGAAATAAGGGGTGAATTCAGTAGTCATCTCCAGGAGGAGCTTTATAGAGAGAAGCACCTGAGCTGGACACACGGAAGAAAAGAGAGTATAGGCAATATGAATGAGCAGGTGGTGAAGTGGGTAGGCATGTCAGGGAGGCTCTGTTAATTATTGTGGACTTTGGGTTTTGGTCTGGGTGAGATGGGACCCTATTAGATAAAGACCTTAAGCAGAAGTGCTCTACCATGTACTTTGGTTTTAATAGGATCACTTGGGTTTAATGGGGTAGACTGAAGAGAGGCCTGTGCAGAAGCAGGAAAACTGGGTAGGATTCTACTACCTTGGTACAGGCTAGAGAGGATGGCATCTCAGAACAAGGTGGTAGTGGTGGAGGTGGGGAAAGTGGCCAGCCTGCAGCTGTATTTTAAAGGAGAGGCAGTGGATTGTAGGGCTTGGGAAATGGTTGATGCCTCTTTCTGTTCCTCTCTTTTGGTCCAGAGAGAAGGGAGATAGATCTAGGTGTTGGATTAGAGTCTTTTGGAGGCTATTGTCTATGGTAGCAATAAGCAGAGAAAAGCAAAACATAGGCAGGATGTAGTGTCAAAGAGTATGCTTGTTTGATTCCTCCAAAAAGTAAAAGCAGATGCCAATACAGGATGAAACCTAGAAGAGGTTTGTAGGAGAATATGAAGGAAAAAGGGGTGGAAGATGGTGATGGCAGGGGGCAATGCAGTTGCCTGCAGAGGAGAAGGCAAAGGAGGAAGGTTGGGTGGGAACTGTTGCAAACACAATTCTAAAAGAATTTGAGCCAGACCAGGGGAGAGCCCTCAAGTCAGAGCTTCCCATCAGCTATGCTCCTGGCCATAGGGGACTTGAGAGGTGTATTTTCATGGCTACCAAAGACCAGTGATGGCAAAGCCACATTAGTGCCAAAAAAAAAAAAAAATCAGCATGTGTCAGGAGCTTCATAGAGTGGGGGATAAGAGAGGGATCATCATAAAAAACAATAACATACACTTAGCGCTCATGGTAGTGAGCCAGGTACTTGCTCGCACACACACATGCACGTGTGTGTGTGTGTGAATTCAATCCTTACAAAACCCTACTAATTAGCAACTCATGTCATACTGTATTTTCAGTTCAAAAACTGAAGCACAGAGATATTAATTAACACAAATACTAAGTCCTGAATTCAGACTCAGACTGTGGAACCCAGAGTCTGTCTTCTTAACCACTATGTGATGAGCGAAGGCAGCTGTAGTTCCTCTTTCCTGGGTGCTGTTAAGCAGTGTGTGGGTGGATTTTTTGGCTGAAGGCCCAGGATCAAGCCAGACAATTGTCATAATGCCACTTCCTGTTCAAAACTCCATTCCGGTGCCTGATATGATCTCTTAGCCATGTAAGGACATGACCCACATCTATCCTGCCTCTATGCTTTATGCAGGACTTAACCCATATTGATGCTCAATCAGTGTTTGTTGAATAAATCATTTAACAATTAAAAAGTGATTGGGTAAACGCATGCACGCTAGCCATTTTTCAGATTCTGTGCAGTGGTCAGCTCACGTGCTCTTAACAATGAGAAGAGCTTTTGCAGAGATGGTCCCTCTGCCTCATAGAATACTGAGCAGAAGGAGTGGCTGCAGCCACACTTACCTAATTGCTCATTTGGCTCATGGTCATGGTCACTCATGATTCCTTGCTTTGTAGTGAACTTTCAGCGCATAGCCCCAAACTTAGTGGCTTACGGTGGTAACCATTTCGTTATTTCTCATGATTCTTTAGCAAATTCTTCTGGTTATGAACCAACTCCACTGGTCTCTGCTGGCAGTTGCAGCTCAACAGAGGCTGCCTGCACCAGGATGGCCCCAATCATGTCTGACAGTTGGCTCAGTGTCAGGGCCAATAGGCATGACTCAGCCATGTGTCTCTCATTATCTAGCAGACTTAGTTAGCCTGGCAGTTCAGCAAGAGAGCAAAGTCCAATGTACAAGCATTTTTATGCCTCTGCTGGCATCACATTTGCTAATGATCCATTGACCAAAGCAAGTCATGTGGGCAAGACCAGATTCAAAATGTAAATGAATAAATCTTCCCTCATTATGTGAAGTCATATTGTAAAGGGGTGCACATCAATAGGGGTAGGTGGGAGACATTTGTGGTCAGTTTTGTAACATACCATATCTACCCCTCTGGGTCTAGCTATCTAAAAAGTTCTTTCAGCCAGCATCTTTTTCTCCAGCCGAGCCCCAATTTTCATCTTCCTCCATCTCAGTTGAAGTTTCTGACTTTGCCCCAGGTCTACCCCTGATGCTCTTGGCCCATTCATTTTTCAAATATGGGGGCATCAGCACAAATTGGACTGAATTTTGCCTCTGAACTTGGCTTTTGTGAAGCCCTGACTGTTCCCGTGTGGACCATTGCTTCATCTTCATTCCATCCATTGGCCCATCCATCTTCCTTCTTTCTTCCTCCCTGTCTCCATCCCTCCCTGACTCCCTCCCTCCCTTAAGTACATTTGGTACTATTGCTTCTTCTTTAGGGTTTTGTGGACACATCTCTAAGAACCACATCTGGCAGGGCAGAAGAATGCGTACAGTAGCAGATATCCAAGTGAAGCAATACAGGAACGTCAAAGGGGAGACACTAATTTTACCCTTGTCCCACTCTCCCATAGAACCCCACACTTTCCTCTTCTTCACACGATCTATTGTGTTTGTTTTCCTATCTTCCCTGCTTAACTAAAATTTCTTTGAATATAAGGATCATATTTGCCTAATTTGCTGAGCTATCCTTACTCCAAGTACAATGTTCATAATCATGTTGAGTTGAATTGAAAATTCCAAAAAAGATGACCTTTGAACTGGGCTCCAGAAACAGTAGCAAGTAACATTTAGCCCACAGCAACTGTGAGTCACTGGGTTATTCCCATTTTATAAGCAAGGAAACAGGTCCAGGAAGGGTAAATGATTTGTTCCAGATCATACAGATGGTAAAGAGATGGAGCCAGACTTGTGGTCCTAGAGCTTGCATGCATTCCACTGACATCAAATGTAGGAAAGAAACCTGAGGGAGAGAGTCACAGCCTCTTTTATTGATGACTGATCCATGATAATCAGTAGATTCTTCCCACATTTCTGAATCCTGCCTCACTAGTCACTCATCTATCAATCCACCCATCTTTCTAGCCATTCATCCATACACCTATCCACACATCCATCTAGTAAACGTTTACTGGACCCCTTACTTCCTTTTATTCCTAGATGAACCCCCAATACCTAGAAACAATACCTACCTGGTAGGTAGTTGATACTCAATAAGTACTCATCGAATCATGTTCCAGGCAATACAAGCACAGTAATAATGCTAGCATGGACTGGAGCCAGTTAGGGTTGGGTTCACATCCTTGCTCCACCATATACCATCTGGGTGACCTTGTGCAAGTTATTTAACCTCTGCCTCAGCCCAGTTGTCTGTACATGGGACTGATGATAATGCCTACCTCTTGGGATCACTGAGAAGATCAGACCCATTCACTCACACACACACACACACACACACACACACACACACACACACACACACACACACAATCTACTGCCTGATCATTGTAGTCCCATTGTAGCGTTACTGATTTATTATCATTAAGTAAATGGATACAGTGTTTATTAACAAAAAGATAAGGTCACTGCTGTCATAGAACCTACATTTTAGACAATTAAATAATTATCAGTAAATAACCAGGTAACGAAAGCAAGTCCAGATAAGCAAACTCTCCTATAGCTTCACCTTTATTTGAAATTGTCCCCTTGTCTCTGTCATGACTTCTTTGACTCCTCAGTATATGAAACACCTGCAACTCTTTTGTGTGGCCCCATTTGAGGAGGGGAGGGATGCCATCCCCTCTGTGTGGCATT
Organism: Talpa occidentalis; assembly: GCF_014898055.3. Taxonomy (NCBI): domain Eukaryota; kingdom Metazoa; phylum Chordata; class Mammalia; order Eulipotyphla; family Talpidae; genus Talpa; species Talpa occidentalis. The sequence continues at coordinate 88,213,519 of NW_023601212.1, read as the reverse complement.
GGGCATTCACTGTTAAAAATGCCAAATGATCTCTTTGTGACCATGTGCCCAGTCCACCCTGCATGTCCAGGCTTACTCTGCAGACCCATCTCCTCCTTAGACACCTTCATGCCCTGTGGAGTGGGCAGAGTGAGTTTCTGACAGCCCGAGGGTAACTCACCCCTCTGTCACAGATGCTAAGTCCACTAGAAGGCTTGGGGACTGGGTGCAGGTTAAGATGTGACTGCAGGCTTCAGCTGTTTCCTACCCTCAGGCATGCTCTGGAGTCCAGAAGTGGAAATTTCCAGCATCCTGAAGTTTGACTGAACTGAAAGTACCTAAGGACGGGGAGGATGGAGAGACTTGACCCTGTGGGTATAGAGCACAGTTTGTGAGGGTGACTGCCAGTATCCTGGGCTCCAGGATCCCTGCCTCCCCGCAGATTGATGAACAAAGACAAAATCCCCAAACAGGGCCTCCCTGGTGGCACAAGGAGTTAAGTCTCAGTACTATGAAGCTATCAGCAGCCACTGCATCATGAGTTCAATCCTGGGCCAGGGAGCTACTCACATAGGGCAGCAGACCTCTCCTGTCTCTCTCACTGCACCCCTCAGCAGTGTATTTCAATAGATCTGCCTGTTCTGCTCTCCACTCTCTCTGGTGAATCCTCTCACCCCCCATACCTCGGGCCTACACCCCAGTTCTTGTATGCATAAGTAAATAAAATAAATCTTTTAAAAAATGCCCAAATGCAGGCACATAAGCAGCTGAGATCAGAACACCTCAGTCTTGATAGGAAAAAAAAATTCATAACTGGAAGGAGTATGAAACCTCCACAATGAACTCCAATCTGAACTTGACCTCAAGTTCTTAGAATGTGACCACCGCCATTTCTCCATTCCCTTATCAGCCATACTACATTTTCAATCATTTCTAGAAAGCATCCTGCTCGCTTAGTTTTTGTGACTTTTGATGTGCCATTTTTGCACCCTGGACTGTTACTTCAGTGAAGAGTCACTTAGTTGTAGATGCCAGGGAATCCAGTTCATACTGGTATAAACAAAATAAAATACATCTATTGACTCACATACTGAAGGGTCCATACATAGGTCTGGCAGGTATAGTTTGAATCAGGACATAAATAATACCAACAGCATCCAGCCTTTGGCTGTGCTTCTTGTAAATGGCTCCATTCCCAAGATCTGATATTTTTCTTGGCAACTTCAAGATTCTTCCCTTAGGGTGCAAGATGGTTCCAGCAGCTGCAAGCCTCATGTTCTTACTGCACTGAATGCAGTGGGATCTGAACCTCTCTTTCTTCCTGTCCCAGCTGCTGTCCCCTTGTCTCTCTTTGGCTCTAATTAGACAAGGACGTGGGCTCTATTGACTGGCCTGAAAGCCCAGCAGCTAGGATGAGATCATCCTACTCAATCAACAGTGCTAAGATTGGAGACGGAGTGGTTTCCCAAAGGAAATTTTGTATTTTTACTAGAAAGAGCAAAGATGGAATCTGGAGAGGAGACAACATATTTTTGCCATAAATTTCCTGCCTGGAGAACTCTACTTATCCTTGACAATTATTCCTTCCTATCTTCTCTCTAGAGATTACTATAACCTCTAGGCCTATGCGGCTCCTCAGAATAGTCTGCCTTCTATCATGTTTTGGTTATTCTTCGCAAAACTGTCTCCCTCCACTAGGCTCTGAGACCCAAGGGAAGATTGTACCTGACTCATGTTGGAATATCCCAACCATATGGCTTTGTGCTAGGGATCCAGTTGGCATTAATAAATGTTTATTGAATGAAAGGATGGCATCCTGGATCAACCTTTAATTTTATTGCTCAAGTCCTTATTATGAAATTCTATAACTTCTTTTTTTTTTTAAAGATATATTTAATTATGCATACAAGAGCTGGGGTACAGGCCGGAGATGGGGGGGGGGCGATAGGATTCACCAGAGACAGAGCAGGAAACAGAACAGGCAGACTGACTGGAATACAATGCTGAGGGGAGCAGCAGGTGAGACAGGAGAGGTCTGCTCCACCATGTGGGTTGCTCCCTGGCCTGCTGGGGATCAAACTCATGCTGCAGGGTCCGCGGGCTGCTTCATAGTGTAGAGCTTAACCCCTTGCGCCACCAGGGAGGCCCTAAATTCTATAACTTCTAACCCAATAGTTCCTGGGTCTGGGTCTCCTGTTACCTCCCAAGCATAAGTACTCATCCTTTGCAGTGATCACATTAAGCTGAATAGTGTCTTCCCTACCCTGGCATTCTTATGCAGAACTTGTGAATAAGGTCTTTGCAGATGTAATTAGTTAAAATGTGGTCATACTGGGTTGATGAGGGTGGACCCTAATGCAGTCACTAGTGTCCTTCCTTAAAAGAAAAGATACAGAGACACAGAGGAGACACAGAAGGAAGAAGGCCTTGTGAATAAGGAGGCAGAAATTGGAGTGACATGACTATAAACCCAGGAAACCTAAGGATTGCCAGCAACTGCCAGCAGCTAGGAAGAGAAAGAGCCTTTCTTGAAGTTGTCCCAGGGAGCATGTCTTCTGATTGCACATTGCATCTCACTTAATATGCTGAATCTGGAGAGAAACAGACCTATCACTCAGCGGGTGTGTGATCTTGGGCAAATTTTCCTTTAACTTCTGTCGGTCTCAGTTTCCTCATCTCCAATTGGAGATCACATGAAGTTGTGAAGAGGACTGAATGAGATGTTGCATGCTAAGTGCTCAGCCTATTGTCTAGCCCAAGCTGCTGCTATTTTTATAGCTTCTTAAGAATTTGGAAATAGCAGTCCTGCCAGCACAAGTCTTTTCCTCTCCATATTAATTCATTTGTATTTTCTTCATCTACAAAGGGTGCAATTTGAAATCCTCCTCACTTCTCTGGTTATACTTATTCAGTGACGCTCAAGAGCACTAAATATCTATGAGAACATTACCCAGCTCTCTAACAAAAGGTAGGGCAGAAGAGAAATATCACCTCCCTTGCTTTCAACTTCTACTTCAAGTAATGCAACCACAAATGATCTGATTATCTTTGAGAGACACATTATACTGTTGACTGGTATGGAACTTGTCAATAATGAAAACTGGCCAGGTGCATTCACACCTGCTTCCCCATTAAAGATTTGTCCAGATGGTTGTTGGGCCCCCAAGGGCAGGACCTTGTATTTATCTCTGTTACATTTCATGTTGTGTAATTCCGCCTTCTGCACCAGCTGGTGGAGGTCTTCTGGGATCCTGCTTCCATTATGTAGCATATTGCCTACAAGATAAAGTCCCAACTTTGTATTACACGCAGATTTTTTTCAGCCTTTATCTGAGCCCTTAATAAAAAAATATTGAGTATTGGGCCAAAAACTGAGACCATCTCCTCTCCTGGCTAAAGTGGTGTAGGGTAAAGAAAATATCAGGCTTTTCTGCCCTTCCGCCATCAGGATAGATGATGGATCCTTGTCCTGAATGCAGGCCTGATGGCGGGCACCTGGAATAGGGTGTGGGCATAGGTAGATGGGATTCAGCTGAGCTAAGACTGTGCTTTTAAGGGCGGCGTCACGGGGTGATGCCAGCAGCCCCAGCCAGCAGCAGCAGAACCTGAAGGAGAAGCCAAAGCAGAAGCAGAGAACGCCAGAGAGCCCAGATAGAGTAAAGACTTGCTGGGGGCTGGGAGGCCTGCCAGCCTCCCAGCCCCCCAGCCAGCACCCCTGCCTGCCATATACCTGGTGAACCCCTAATAAAAAACCTGCAAAACTACTGAGGACTCTGACTCCTCCTTTACCCGGTCTGCATGGGATCAGAAAACCTGCACTGTGGCCAGTCCTGCCCCTACAATTGGCGTAAGTCGGCAGGATCCATGCAGACGGGTATGGAGCCCTCCGAAGACCTGGAGGGACTAAGGAGAACAGACTGTTTGCCTGTGATGACGCTGGAGGCGCCATGGTGGCACAGAAGGTGGACAACGTCCACGAGCTACAGGACGAGACCTGGCGTGAAGGAGACGCCCGAGAGAACCAGCCAACGACACCGGAAAGGACCAGCCAATGACACCGGAAAGGACCAGCCAATGACCCCTGAGGCAGCAGGCCACTGCTGACGCAGGGAGAGGCCAATGGACTTGAACTGATGGACTGATGGACTTGGACTGGCAATCCCGCCAAAAGGCGGAGGACCTTGCAGGTTGATATGTTTTGGGACCCTGGGGATGGAACAGTTTTGTTTGTAAACCCCAGGAGATGGGAATCTGGGGGTGGCCAGTGGGCCTAGATGGCCAAAAGCAGCCTGTGCATGCCCAGCAGCCAGGTGGAGGAGAAAAGCCAACTAAGAAGGCAAAAGCTGGTACTGATGCTAAGTTGAGAAGCCCTAAGCGGCTGTTAAGCAGCCTGGGTATGCTGAAGAACTGTGAGTCTCGTAAAATCACCTGTGGGTGATGCCCTGCTCATTCTTGAGTGAGGGTGAGGAGCTGAGGAACCTGTCCTTGGGGGATGGGTGGGGAGCATGGCTTGGGGTGGAGCCCAAGCCACATGTAGAGTTTTGATCCCCAACCCATGTGCTTGTGCAGTGGGTTGGCTTGAGTGCAGGGGTCTGCGAGTCGCATGGGTGGCCATGAAGGCCGAGTGTTGGAGCGACTGCAGACAGAAACCCTGAGGGTTGGCGATTACCCCCAACAGAATAAAATTGCCAATCCCAGAGCTAGTGCATCCTGGGGGTGGATGCTGTGTGTGCCTTGTAGCCGAGACTACAGCCAGAGAAGGCCAGGAAGCCTGACGGCTCCTGGTGTGTTATAGCAGATGCCGTGTGTGATTTCCCCTCCCTCGTATGAGCAGTGCTTTCGGCAGCAGATTTGGTGGCTCATCTGCTGGTACCAATAATTGTCTTTTGCACTTGGTTGGTGCCCTGCCTGGACTTATTTGTGTTCTGTTGTATTTTGTTATATTGTATTTTGTTATTTGATGTATTTGCTTTTGTGGGCCATGGCTGCATTGTTTGTTTGCTTAGAAAATTGTATATATATGTATAGACTGTATGGCAGAAAACCCTGAGGGGGTGGACTGTAGGGTAAAGAAAATATCAGGCTTTTCTGCCCTTCCGCCATCAGGATAGATGATGGATCCTTGTCCTGAATGCAGGCCTGATGGCGGGCACCTGGAATAGGGTGTGGGCATAGGTAGATGGGATTCAGCTGAGCTAAGACTGTGCTTTTAAGGGCGGCATCACGGGGTGATGCCAGCAGCCCCAGCCAGCAGCAGCAGAACCTGAAGGAGAAGCCGAAGCAGAAGCAGAGAACGCCAGAGAGCCCAGATAGAGTAAAGACTTGCTGGGGGCTGGGAGGCCTGCCAGCCTCCCAGCCCCCCAGCCAGCACCCCTGCCTGCCATATACCTGGTGAACCCCTAATAAAAAACCTGCAAAACTACTGAGGACTCTGACTCCTCCTTTACCCGGTCTGCATGGGATCAGAAAACCTGCACTGTGGCCAGTCCTGCCCCTACAAGTGGAGAAGGCACTACTCTGGTGGCGTCGCAGGGTCCTTGGTGGCAGACTCTGGAAAGCTACCAGAATATACCAGCGGATCCTCTCAGAAGAACCCCAGGCAACCACTGATGGAAATCAGGGTGTTGCTGTCTCATATCTAATCCTAATTCCCTGAGGTTAACTCTAGACCTAACGACACTCAGTAGACACAATTTAATTCGGAGATTCCAGAGCTTCTTACAGGTTTCACTGATGTGCCTTTGCTTAAGTAATGAACCCACAATTTAGGAGACTACTGGAGAATGATATCTCTGTAAATCGCTCTATTTGTCAAAATGTCATTAAGCACTTAACTTGGGGGAGGCACAGGGTACTGGCTCACTTAATCCTTTCAACAGAATTTTGAGGTGGACAGATGAGGAAACCGAGTCTAAGAAAGACAAGGATATTTGTCTCAGGGCAAACAGTTAATGATTTCTAGTTTAATTGCTCTTTTCCTGAGGCTCTGGGTTATACCAGTCTCCTTTCTTAGCACCAAGCATGTTTTCTTGACATTACTTGGAAGAATGTTTCAGTGATTAATAAATTAATGAAACATTGGCTTAATGGAGGTTCCATTTGTGAGTTTCTCTTGGTCAGGGGCCATGTCTCTTGGCTTATCTTTATCCTCTCTCCCCCATCCTAGCAAAGCACCTGGCATGTGGTTAACACTCAGTAAACACTTGTTGAATGAACTGAGGGCTCCAGATGGACAAGAGCTTTCAATTACTTCTATAGAAGGTGAACTTGATTTGGTGGATTTTTATTTTGACGTGCAGTCATCTCTGTAGTAGTTCTCAGAGTCCCAAATGGGAGTAAATACTCTCCTCCCAGAGCATTGAGAATTAATTAAGGTTGGTGACACCCTTTAAAATTCCTTATAATATATAGCCACTTTCACCCGGCTAAGTGCAAGGCGGCATTATGGGGCCATTACTGGGTCTGGTGCTAATGGGCATTTGTCAGCCTCCTCCCCGCTCCACAGAGTGTTAGACCTGTGTATCCCCTGGTAATTGCTAAATAACTCATGGAGTGCTTGGGTTGCTAAATTAATAGATGAAATAATGGAGTGAAAATAAGAACAGGCATGTGGAATGAATAGAGATGTCCCAATACAGAGGTTTTTCCTGCTTGTATGTCTCTTAAATAAAGAGTATGATTCCAGTTAGGATTGCAAGAATGGATTTTTATAGACTTTGGGATTGTTGAATGGTTTTGTGGGAGGAAGTGGTGGCTGTATTGGATGGGTGGTCTCCTCTAGTTCAGCCTGAAGTCCTATGGGATAAGGAAATGAGTCTTCTTGCTCTCTCGTAGAAGGACAGGTGGCTCACCCATCAAGGAGTTAAGTGAGAAGAGCCAGCTGGCTTCCTGAGCAGGAGCAAAACAGTGACTAGATAATGCCTTTTCTACGAGCACTAAAAACAAGAAGGAAATTCACAGAGGGCCTGGTCTAGTAGGACAGATAAACAGGGACAGTTGAAGCCAGGGGACAAGTAGAAAGATAAGCTCATCCTGTGAAAGTCTTTTGAAGGTAAAAGTGTCAAACTATTTCATTTAGTGACCAAGATGTGTAGCACCATTATGAGTGTTTTCACATCCTTTTGTCTGTCAGTATGAATTAAAATAAATTTAGAAGAAAAGAACATAACAAGAATCTGACTCTTTAGAATTTAAAGTTTAAAACAAGAAATCCCTAAAGATACAGAACATCCCTAAAATGTACTTGAGATGTGTTCAGTTTTTAGGAGACATGTAACATTAAGATGAAATTGTCCTTAGACAAATTGGTTTTCTGGAAAAAAAAAAAAAACCTTAGATGTCAGAAACTGGCACTGAAAAACACTTGGACAAATGGACAATAAAAACGGAATTGAGGGGTCTCAATTGTGGTGCAAGGGGTTAAGATGCAACCTATGAAGCTGTCTGCAGCCTCTGAAGCACGAGTTTGATCCCTGGCTAGCCAGGGAGCTACCCATATGGCGCAGCAGACCTCTCCTGACTGGTCCACTGCTCCCCTCAGCAGTGTATTTCAGTCAGTCTGCCTGTTCTGTTCCCCACTCTGTCTCCGGTGAATCCTCTCACCCCCCCCCCACTTCCAGCCTGTACCCCAGTTCTTGTATGCATAAATAAATAAATCTTTTTAAAAAATGGAATTGAATTTCAAAGGGTGAATGAGATTCAAGTGAAGTGTTTATTTGGGTGCTCAGCGTCCAGCCCAGAGGCTCCTGGTGACTAGTGTAAGGCTCTTTGTGGAAGGATTTGCTATGGGTGATGGGGGCTTCCTGTTGGGCTCGGTGTGGGGCCTCCTGACTTCCTAGGTGATTATGCAGTGTTGGCCAGGGACTGGCCAGAGTAGAGGGATGTGGATCAGAGAATGGTGATTTCCGTGGAAAGGGCTGTTGGTTTCAACCCAAGTCACAGGCACTTGGGGTGAGATTTCAGTTTGAATCTAAGCTACGTCTCTTCTTGGCAATGAGATTTTAAATAAAGAGCTTATTTTTCTGTTGCCCAGTTTGCTCATCTGCAAAATGGGGCTAGAATAGCACATCTTGAAGAACTGTTTTTATAAAAGAGATATTTGATGGTGTATATTAAAATTTTATCTCAGAACCTGAAACATAGTCCATGTGTATTAAATGATAGTGTACAGACTGAGGGGTACAAACTGCATGCTCTAAAGAGGGACCCCCCCAAACTGCATGCTCTAAAGAGGTTCTGCCATCTGCCACATAAATGCTAAGTCTTACCAGAAAGACCAACAATGTGATTTGGGTTGGGGGTTTTGGATCGTGCCTACCAGAGACAGATCAGCCAAGGGGACAATCAATTACAGCTTATAATGGAGCCCATTCCTCACCCTCCCTCCGCCAAAGATAAACTTTGAACATTGAGGATCGGGAGGGTCCTCGGTTGGCAGTTCTCCACCAGTATTATTGCACAGGTGATGCCAGAAAATAACGTGCCCTTTTGTCACAGGGTCAGAACAATGGAAGCTGCCCTTGTTGGTTCTTACCCTGGACTCTGCCCTATGTATCACTTCCTTTGGTCCTACTCTGTATCCTTTCCTTGGAGAAGCACTAACCACCACATAACTTTCCCTGAGTTCCATGAGATTTTTCTGGTGAATTATCAAATCTTAGGGTGATTTTGGGAATCTCTCAAACTTGCAGTTGTGTCACAACCGAGGGTGGCCTTGGGGACTCTGCCCTTTAACTTCATCATTGACCTTCCCCCTCGTACAGAGGAAACTTTAATTCACTCAAAATCCCACTGTTCAGAGAGTCACTGTTTTATTTTGGAAAATCTATATGTGTGAATATTTGTAAAGCTGTTAGCATGCACACTGGGAGATACCCCAGTACCCCCAAACTTGAATGCTCTAAAGAGGTTCTATATCTGCTGCATGAAGACAAAGCATACTCTTAGTGTGAGTTAACTTTAGTACATTAGTGTGCATGGAGGGAGAAGAAAGGTAATAGTTTTTTAATAAAACATCCCAAGTTACCCACCCCGTCATGGCTATATGCCGGCTCAACAGGGCTGACCCAAAGCAGGGCCTCTGAGGCCTGAAAGCTTGCCATAAGTATCAGGCTCCTTCTAGCAGGGAACCATAGGATAGGGGCCAAAGGGGCCATGCAAGTCTGGGACAAAATCAGTATACAAATCAAGATAAAGGCTGCCATCATCAATTTCCCAACTCTCACCCACAAGTCTTCCAAATGTCTTTACATGTCTCAACTCCATGTGTCTCCTTCCATGTCCCCAAGTCTCTGGTGCAGGGTTAATTGACTGACTCTGCCACAAAGCCAAGAAGCAATTGTGACTTGTTCATATGTCTCTCTGCTCCGTGTGCCTCCTCTACATCTTCTCCAAGTCTTCTCCAGCTTTCCCTGACTACTCAGCTGCACCCTTCCTTAGGTGGGGCAGGGAACATAGAACCTCCCTTTTTAATTGAGATTCCTCTCTATAACAAAATTTGCCAGTAGCATAATTTAAACGTGTTAAACCTTAAGCACATTATTAAATATTCTTTAAACTAGGACATTTAAAAACTGTAATATACCTGTAAACCTCCTGTAATTTAATCATCAGCAGCTGTCAGGTATTTAAGTTTTTTGTAATTCCCATTATTTTATTTAATCCTGGGATGAACACCCTTGTAGTTAAGCCTCCACAGAGAGGCATGACTATTTCTTCTGGATATAGTCCTAGAAGTGCAATCGTTGTGTTTCATACTTTCTGCCAAACTCTCCTGGACTGGGTGGAGATGGCCCTGGGTTGGGACTTGGGTGCCTGCATTGGGCTGGAGCACACTTGTTGGAATACCAGCACCTTGCAGGCAAATCGAAAACTTAAACCCAACCAAACACAGTGACCCACGGGCTTGCTCAACTCAAGGACAAATCGTGTTGACTGTGCACTTTATTAAAAATGAAAAAGACCTTCAGATCCATAGACTGGGTTCTAACAGCTCTTTTTAGGGGCAGATTGATGGCAAGTTCTTTCTGAGCAGAGTCAGTCAATTAACCTCTGCTTCTTAGCATTTTGCTTCTGGTATCTTCAGATTGTTTTGCTTTCAGAAACCCAAAGTCAACCCCCCCGAGGAAATCAAGGCAGTTGCCGTCCATCTCTTTATCATGTTGATCTAAATGTAAATGGAACCACTGTAGATCAAGTCAAGCTAGTGACCATTGGCAAGTGTCCATCTGTCCAGAGCTTGGAGGGCAGCTAAGACTAATGCACAGTTCCGGAACTGAGTAAGTCTCTGAGAAGTGTCCTTCATCCTTCCCTTGTCAAGTTAGTTTTAAAGTTCCTGTGAACAATTTCTGGAGTGTGGAGCCCAGAAAGACAAAGGCATGATCTTGAGGGGTTCTGCGGGTCTAGTGGCCAGATTAGCTCCACGTTGCAGAAGTTTATGTTCCTGAAAGTGCATTCAGTTCTAGGCAAGAAAGTGAACAGACAGGGGGAAAGCAGAGAGCTGTGCCAGCTTCACGTCTGGCAGTTTTCACCTGCCTTTTCTCTGGATCATTTGTTTATTGATGGTGGGTTGTCTTTCCAGCAAATTTTTTTGAGTGTGTATGTATAGAATGCATATTTTAGTGTCCTCCTAGCTCCAGGGAGAACTCCTGGCTCTTTTCATTCCCACTGATGTATCAATGCTGACACTGATTCATCTAGATTTTTATTTTTTTTTTTATTTTATTTTTTTTTTTTAATAAATTTTATTGTTATATTCCCCATACAATTGCAGCCCCCCATTCTGACCCCAATCCCTCCCCTCCCACCCCCACCCCCTAAAAGTGTCTCTGGTTCATAGTTTTTTGTTGATTTTGATTTTCACTTTCTTATAGTTATTCATTTTCCTGGTCCCTTATTTAAGTTTTCTAGATTCCTGTTATGAGTGAGACCATCCGGTATTTTCTTTTTCTTTTTGGCTTATTTCGCTGAGCATGATCCTTCCAGCGCCATCCATGTTGCTGCAAATTGCATGTGTTTATCTTTTTTGAATGCTGAGTAATATTCCATGGTATATATGTACCACATCTTCTTGATCCAGTCATCTATTTTTGGGCATTTGGGTTGTTTCCAAAGCTTAGCTATTGTAAACAGTGCTGCTATAAACATAGGGGTGCAGGTGTTCTTTGGAATTGATGTTTCTGTGTCCTTTGGGTAAATACCTAGGAGTGGAATTGCTGGATCATATGGAAGTTCTATGTTTAGTAGGTCCAGAAATCTCCATACAGCTTTCCACAGTGGTTGGACCAGTTTGCACTCCCACCAACAGTGCAGAAGAGTTCCTTTTTCTCCACACCCTCGCCAACATTTGTTGTTGCTAGTTTTTTTAATATGTGCCATTCTCACTGGTGTAAGATGGTATCTCATGGTAGTTTTGATTTGCATTTCCCTGATGACAAGTGATGTTGAACATTTTTTCATATGCCTGTTGGCCATTTGCATTTCCTCTTCAGAGAAGTTTCTTTTAAGCTCTTCTGCCCATTTTTTGACTGGATTATTTTCTTTGTTGTTGTTGAGTCTCATCAGCTCTTTGCAGATTTTTGTGATCAGTCCTTTATCATTAGTGTTGGGTGCAAAAATGTTCTCCCAGTTGGTGGGGTTTCTCTTTGTTTTTGTTATTGTCTCTTTTGCTGTGCAAAAGCTCTTTAATTTGATGTAGTCCCAGCTGTTTATCTTTGCCTTCACTATCACTGCTTTGGGTGATGTGTCTGTAAAGATGTCTTTGATGTGCAAATCACGTAGTGTTTCGCCTATATTTCCTTCTATGTATTTTATGGTTTCAGGTCTTATGTCTAGTTCTTTAATCCATTTTGAGTTGATTTTTGTGTATGGTGTGAGGTGGTGGTCAAGCTTCATTCTTTTGCATGTAGCGACCCAGTTTTCCCAGCACCATTTATTGAACAAACTTTCTTTGCTCCAATGCATATTCTTTGCTCCTTTGTCAAAGATTAGTTGACCATAAATCTGTGGGTTTATTTCTGGATTTTCTATTCGATTCCATTGGTCTGTATGTCTGTTCTTGTTCCAATACCATGCAGTTTTGATGATTATGGCTTTGTAGTATAGTTTGAAGTCTGGGAGTCTGATGCCTCCATTCCCTTCTTTTTTTTTCAGGAGAGCTTTGGCTATTCGGGGTTTTTGGTGATTCCATATGAATTTCATCAATAATTGTTCTATTTCTTTGAAGAATGACATTGAAATTTTGATTGGAATAGCATTGAATCTGTATATTGCTTTTGGTAGGATGGCCATTTTAATAATGTTTATTCTTCCAATCCATGAGCAGGGGATGTCTCTCCATTTCTTTGTGTCTTCTTCTATTTCTTTTAACAGTGTTTTATAGTTTTCTTTGTATAGGTCCTTTACCTCTTTTGTTAGATTTATTCCCAAATATTTGATTTTTTTTGTTTCAATAACAAAAGGGATGGTCTTTTTGATTTCTTCTTCTTCAGATTTATTGTTTGTGTATAGGAAGGCTACTGACTTTTGCGTGTTGATTTTGTATCCTGCCACTTTACTGAACTGATTGATGAGTTGAATTAGCTTTTCTGTGGAGTTTTTGGGGTTCTCTATGTATAATATCATATCGTCTGCAAATAGTGATAGTTTGACTTCTTCTTTTCCTATTTGGATTCCTTGGATGTCTTTCTCTTGTCTTATTGCCCTGGCTAGGACTTCCAGTATTATATTGAAAAGCAATGGTGAGAGTGGACATCCTTGTCTTGTTCCAGATCTTAATGGAATTGCTTTCAGCTTTTCACCATTGAGAATGATACTGGCTGTTGGCTTGTCATAGATGGCCTTTATGATGTTGAGGTATGTTCCTTGTATCCCCAGAATTTCAAGGGCTTTTATCATGAATGGGTGTTGCACTTTGTCGAAAGCTTTCTCAGCATCTATTGATATTATCATATGGTTTTTATATTTCTTTTTGTTGATGTGTTGGATAACGTTGATTGATTTTCGGATGTTAAACCATCCTTGTGTCCCTGGAATGAATCCAACTTGGTCGTGGTGAATTATCTTATGGATACATTGTTGGATTCTGATAGCTAAAATTTTATTGAGGATTTTTGCATCAGTGTTCATTAGGGAGATTGGCCTGTAGTTTTCCTTTTTTGTGTTGTCCTTGTTCGGTTTTGGTATTAGTGTAATGTTGGCTTCATAAAACGTGTTTGGTATTGTCCCTTCCTTCTCAATTTTTTGGAAGAGTTTGTGAAGGATAGGCACTAATTCGTCTCTGAATGTTTGGTAGAATTCATTTGTAAATCCATCAGGTCCTGGGCTTTTGTTTTTGGGGAGGTTTTTTATTACCATTTCAATTCGCTAATTGTAATTGGTCTGTTTAGGTGTTCTATTTCTTCTTTATCTAGCTTTGGGTGATTGTAGAGTTGTAGGAATTTGTCCATCTCCTCTAGATTGTTAAACTTGTTTCCATATAACTGTTCATAGTAGTTACTGATTATTCTTTTGATTTCTGCTGTGTCCGTTGTGATTTCTCCTCTTTCATTGATGATCCTGTTTATTTGTGCTTTCTCCCTTTTTTCCTTTGTGAGCCTGGCTAGGGGTTTGTCTATTTTATTGATTTTTTCAAAAAACCAGCTCTTGGTTTCATTGATCTTTTGGATTGTTTTTTTAGTTTCAATTTCATTTATTTCTGCTTTGGTTTTTATTATTTCTTTTCTTCTACTGGTTTTGGGGGTTTTTTGTTGTTCTTTTTCTAGATCTTTGAGCTTCGAGATGAGGTTGTTTCTTTGCGTTCTTTCTTGTTTCTTGATGTGAGCTTCTATTGCTATATATTTTCCTCTTATTACTGCTTTTGCTGCATCCCATACATTTAGGATATTAGTGTCCTCCTTGTCGTTCAATTCAAAAAATTTTTTAATTTCTTCTTTGATCTCCTCATTAGTCCAATGGTCTTCCAGTAGTGTGGTTTTTAATCTCCATGAGGTAGGAAAGTTCCTTGCCTTCTTTTTATGGTTTATTTCTAGTTTGATGCCTTCATGGTCAGAAAAGATGGTTGATATGATTTCAATCTTGGTGTATCTGTTGATGTTTGTCTTGTGCCCCAGTATGTGATCGATCCTGGAGAATGATCCGTGTGTGCTTGAGAAAAATGTGTACTCCGTTTTTTTGGGGTTTAGTGTTCTATAGATGTCTGTTAAGCCTAATTGCTCTAGGTCCTTATTTAGAGCTTTGGTTTCTTTACTTATTTTTTGTCTTGTTGATCTATCCATTGTTGATAGTGGTGTGTTGAAGTCTCCCACTACGTATGTGTTTTCTCTGATGTCTGTTTTCAGAGAGGACAACAGTTGTCTGATATATTTTGGTGCTCCTTCGTTTGGTGAGTATATGTTAATGAGTGTTATTTCTTCTTGAAGTATTGTCCCCTTGATCATAATGTAGTGACCATTGGGGTCTCTTTTTATCTTTTTGAGTTTGAAATCTGTTTTATCTGATATAAGTATAGCTGTTCCTGCTTTCTTTTTTGGTCCATTTGCTTGTAGGATTGTTTTCCATCCTTTAACTTTGAGCCTATTTTTATCTTTTGTAGCTAAATGTGTTTCCTGGAGACAGCAAAAGGTTGGGTTTTGTTTCTTAATCCAGGCTGCCACTCTGTGTCTTTTTATTGAAGAGTTTAGTCCATTTACATTTAGAGTTAATATTGATATGTTAACATCTGTATTTGCCATTGTGTTTGTCTTTCCTTTGATTTTATTTATTTATTCTTTTAATAACTTTTTTTTTTTTTTTTTTTTGGCCTTCTTTCATTGTTATTCGTCCCTCTGAGGTTCTGGCTTTAGGACTCCTTGTAGTATTTTTTGGAGTGGGGGTTTAGTTGCAATGAAGTTCCGGAGTTTCTGTTTGTCTGGGAAGGTCCATATTCTTTCTTCAAAGAGGAAGGAGAGCTTTGCGGGATAGAGTATTCTTGGTTGGCATCTGTTTTCTTGGAGTCTGTTGGCTATGTCCCTCCACTCTCTCCTTGCCCGTAGTGTTTCTTCGGAGAAGTCTGATGTCAGCCTGATTGGTTTTCCTTTGAATGTTATCTGTTTCTTCCCTCTTGCCAGCTTCATTATTTTTTCCTTGTCCTGGATTCTTGGGAGCTTTACTATTATGTGTCTTGCTGTATTTTTCCTTTCGTCGTGGAAGTTTGGTGTTCTTCTTGCTTCTTGTATATCAATTTTCAGCTCCTTCTTCACATTTGGGAAGTTCTCTTCAATTATCTCTTTGAATATTTTCTCTGTTCCTACATCTCTCTCCTCTCCTTCTGGTATTCCTATAACTCTTATATTTCCTTTCCTCATGGAGTCAGATAGTTCCCGAAGTCTTTCTTCGTTCTTTTTCCTTCGTACTTCTCTTTCCTTTTCTGTTTTGGTTCTTTTTATTTCTGTGTCTTCAAGATTACTTATTCGTTCTTCCATTTCATCTATTCTGCTTTCATTGCTTTTCCCAGAATTCTTTAGTTCTTCCATTAATTCTTTGATCTCCTGCATTTCTTTTACTTCCCTCTTTAGGGACTCAATTTCTTTCTTCTGACCATTGTTTTCCCTCTCTACGGACTCAATTGCATTCTTCTGGTCGTTGATTATTTTTCCCTTATCATTGTTTTCCTTTATGACTTCTGTCAGTTTTTTAATCACGGCAATTTTAAATTCTCTTTCTGGAAGGCTCAGAAATTCTTCCAAGTTATTGTCTTTGCAATCTGGGGGCTGGCTTTCTTTTTGTGGTGTGCTTTTTCTCTGGAGAGTTGCTAGGTTGCGTGTGGTTCTTCTCCTCCCTACTGTCTGTTTTCTAATTTGCCGTATGCGTTGGGACACTGTGTTGTTGGGACTGGCCGGCATCTTGGGTGGGCTTCTCTGTTCCCCTCTGGTTCTACCAGGAGTCATCTGTCAGTTTCAAGCAGCCTTTAATGGAGAAAGGTCCCTGTTCTAAAATGCCGATGTGGGGACACACTCCCCTGTGCGCCTGGTCTGCCCCGGCGGTGGGTTCCTGCTCCCCTCTGGGCTTGGACTGCAGGCCAGAGGGGGTCTGGCGTGGGCGGACTTCCCCTGCTCACCTCTGGCTCCTGAGGAAGCCTTCTGCAGGTAGTCTTTACTGAAGAAATGTCCCTGTTCTAAAATGGTGATGTGGGACACACTCCCTGCGCGTCTGGTCTCAGGCACACTCTTCTGCGCGCCTGGTCTGCCCCGGCTGTGGGTGCTCGCTCTCCCTGTGGGCTCAGACTACTTGTTCGGAAGGAGCCAGGTGTGGGCTAACTCCCCAGCTGGCCACTAGCTCCTTCAGTAGCCTGTGCTGGGGTCAAGTCGCTAGGTGGCGCCAGAGATCTCTCCTAGAGCCCTTGGGGAGCTGATTTTCCACCCCGTGGGACAGGGAGCAGAGCGGGGATGGTAGGGTACACCTCAACGGCTTTGGGGTGCTGTGTCTGCCTTGTGCCCCACCGTCGTGGGGAACCCACGCCCCTAATTTCGTGCCCCGGGTCTCAGTTCCAAAGCCCTCAGTTCCAGGACGCGGGCTGTAGCCCAGATCAGTGGCGCGGGAATGGCGCCTTTTGAATCCCGCTCCCCTGCCTGGGCGCCTTGTTCCTGCTCACTCAGGGAGGGCCTCCGCCGTCTCCCCGCAAGCCTAGGTCGCAGGCGCGGGGACCTGGGCAGCTGCGATCCGGTCTGGATCCGCGCCACTTTCCGCGCAAGCTTACTGGGCGGCCGGGGCTGTGTGCTGGTGCTGGTCTCCTCCTGGTGGGCGGGGCTCTCTTTAATGGCGCCTGGAGCTCACCTCCGCGGCGGATCCTGCAGGGTTCGCCTCAGCTCCCGTTCACTGGGTGTGGTGGCTGCAATAGTTCCTTTCCACTCACAGTCCCGCTTGCTGTGTCCGTTTTTCTTGTTGGCCGTTTTGGTTTGTTGTTTCCTCCTCTCTGCGGGTCGGAGAGTGCCGCCTCTGTGGGCGGGGGAGGGGAGCAGGGTTCTGCGCTTCCCTCCCTTCTCGTCCTCTTTTATGGCAACTTTCTTCTTCGGGCAGTTTGCTGGAGTCACCCGTTTATCTTCCGTGTCCCGGTTCTCACTGGGACCTGCCGCTTTTCCTCCCTATTAACTTTTTTTAATGGGAGATCTTACTCGCAGCGTCTCCTCGCCGCCATGTTGCTCCGCCCACTTTCATCTAGATTTTTAGAGCCATGGTTCCATCTTGAGGGCTTATGACTACTCTGAGCCATTGTAAAGGGGATTTGTCCACATGGGGTAATTCAGTGGTTCTAAGCAAAGTCTTGGGGCACACACAAGTTTCTCTTTGTAAAGCATTCTGGCAGCAGTCCTTTTGGATGCCCTGCAGTGAGAGCCATGAACTTGGTGATGGGCAGCAATTACCTGAATGGTGAAGGCTACATGTTTCTGCTTCTATCCATGGAATGACTACGGATCCAGGCACCCCAGCCTTCCCTCATCAACAACATCAAGCTTTCAGTTCTCACTCCAGTGATCTGCCCTTATGTATGATGGAGAACTCTTGAGTCATGTTTTCTTGCCTGGTCCCCACTTGGGAAGTGAGAAGAGGTGCCTTTGGACCCTCCTATCCGTACTTTTATTCTTAACTCTTGTATTCCACTGGATCTGGTCTCACAAGGGGCCCTCTGCTAATTCTCTCTGGCCTGTTGGATTTTTTTTATAGCCAAGGAAAGAAAATCTTCTCACAGATCAGTGAGCATATTCGTCTATGCCTATTATTTAGCCCCAAATTTTCATCTTTGAAACTCAAAGGATACAGGCTCTTGAAACTCAAAGCCTTTGTGCTCAAGACTATAGTCTCTGCCTTGAGTTTCAAAGGCCTGGTTTGAACCTCAAAGGCCAAGCCCTGACTCCTTTTCTCTTTGGATTCCTGCTAGAAGAAACCCTACATGGAAGAGAGCAGGCATAGAGTGCTCTAGCTTTTGAAGGGGTAGCAGGAGATATCTGGAACCCAACATTTTAAAAAGTAAATTTTACATTGGCTTTTGTTTTACCTTAATCAGTCCCAAAACCATTCAAAGAAGAAGGAACTCAGAATTCCAATGCTTGTAGCCTGGGATGCCTTTAACCTGGATGGACCTCAGTGTCCAAGGGAAGATATGACAGTAGAGTGATGGGGTAACCCTTGTTGAGAGTTTACCCAGGAAGAAAGCTGAGGATTTGAGAAACACTAATGTGTTTTCACTGATCCTATGGGATAGGATTATTATTCTTTTTTTTTTTAAGATTTATTTATTCATCCACACAAGAATTTGGGTACAGAGGCCTGCCATGCCATGTGGGATTCTCGCTGGCCAGCCAGGATCGAACCCTTGCTGCAGAGGCTGTGGACAGCTTCACAGGGCTGCGCTCAACCACCTGGGCCACCAGGGGAGGCCCCGGATTATTATTCTTGATACCATTTACCAATGGGGAAACAGACTAGAGATTAGCAACATGGTTAGTGATGGATGTGGAAATCAAAGCCTAGAGTCACGCGTCTAAACCATGTAAGAAGTGAAAGTATAACAGGGTGGTCCCCAGGAAAGGGAGAGGTTCCAGGTTCCCTGCCCCATCCAAATGGAGGGTGGAGCTGAGCAGGGAAAGAAGCTGCAGAGGAGACTGAGGAAGGAAGGAAGCAGGATGGAGCCAGAAGGAGACCTGAAGGAGGTGCATGGAGCCTAGAGACACGTGAAGAAACTGCGCTTGTCTTTTGGTCGTGGACTGGGTGACACAGATGTGGATGAGACCCGTGGGGAGGTGTCAGTGGCAGCTTTTATCTTGATTTTGATTTTGCTCTTTTCCTTCTGGGCTTGTCTGGTTGTTTCTGACCCTTTTCTGTGGGTCCCCACTGGAAGATGCTTTAGACTTGTGGCAGGCTTTGGGGCCTTGCTCTGGGCCAGTCCTGCTTGGGTAGACTTTTACCCACGAGGGCATGGGTAACATTGGGTGCTTGATTTAGAAACTAGATTCTTTGTCTTTTTTGTATTGTTTCCTAATTGTATTAAAGTTTCCTTTCCATTAAAGTCTCATATGTTTTGTGTTGATGCGACAGATGGCAGAACCCATTTAAAATAGGTAGGTTTGTGGGGTCTGGGCTGCCCCTCTCCCTGCCCTGTAACAGATTTGGCTCCCAACGTGATTTAGGACAGAGCCATCCTCTCCCTGTCCTGTAACAGAAGGAGTGAGAAATAGAGAAGGTAATACTTGAGGGAGGTAAATGAAGGAGTCTCATGGAGACTTTATGATACATGCAGCTCCCATGACGAGGAACACTCTTCCCTCAGATCTTGTGAGGCTGCCTGCTTTCTACTCTAGTAGCTGAGCAAAATATTACACAGAACTTCATCAATCATATATACCCTAGGGCACATTTTGTAAATCCTGTTTTATTTTTAAAGCAGCATCAACTCTCTGGAATGCTCTTCTCATGTATTGATGTTTGCATGGATTTACTCTCTATATCCTTTTCTAGAGTCTCTAGACCATCAGATTTTGACGTGAGGTACTTTGTGGTTCTGGACAAGGGTTTAGAACAGTGCCCAGCTCATAAAAACTTTGCTCCACAAATATATTTGAATGCTTTTGGTTGAATGAGAAGGCTTAATCAGGAAGGCCTGGAGGAGAAAAGCCATACCATGCATGTCTCTAAGCCCCATATCAGAATAAGAATGACAAGCTTAATGCTCACTGCTTTCAACCTCCATGTCAAAAGCTGCTTAGGAAGGTCTGGCTGGTTTGCTTTGGGGTTGATTCCTTGAGTGAGGATCAGGAAAGTGCCTTTAAAGTTTAGCTTCATTTGTTTATCAAAGACAAAGAACCTTTGTCTTATCACTGCTGGGATTAGGCAAGATGGGAACTTCCTCTGCCTGATGCTTCAGAGGAGCCTGGTGTAGCTAGAACAGTGGTTTTTCAACTCTGAAATAATCCAGGAATGTGAATATCTGGCTTTGACACCTTAAGAGGAAGGGAACAGGGAAAGTTCAAATTATTACCTGGATCAGGAAGCCCTTTACAAGGCTGGGGAAAAATGGTTCAAAAGGGTCTCAAGTTCTGCTTCTCCCTGGAGTGCTGCACTCCTGGTTTCGGGCTCTGCCCACCAGTCACTTCCTGGGTATTAAGAACAGAAGGCCTCTTACACATCAGGGTCTCCTGCTCATTATTCTGGTTTTCTTCCCCAAATTTGACTCATTTGAGTATCCCTTCATAAATTTTTGTCATATACAAGCATCACTTGTGCTTAATAAATGTAATATTATATATGTATATATAATGTTATAGATATGAAATACGTGTGATGCACATATAATAACCATTGTATATTAATATATTCATCACATCTCAAACATACACCACATAAATAATGTATATCACATTTCTCACGTGTGTATATGGATATTTATTTAATATTTTTTTTGACTCTGCATTTAAATGAAGACTTTGTATCAGTAATATAAGGGAAAAAAAAACAATAACTAGTTACCATAGCAGAAGGGAATGAAAAGCAATACAATGGGAAAATAATATTCACACTTTTTAAATTTGGGACCTGTTAAAAATGAGAGGTTAACATGTTTGGTGGTAAAGACATAGGCATGTCCTTATAGTTCGTTTCTTTTTTAAAGTAATCAGAAAGAATGAAGGGCAGTTGGAGAGAGTTCCTTTCCTACTGTGTCTTTGAATATTACCTACTGCTGTGTTTGCCTAATGATATCTGGGAAAACACTTCAAATAATGGTTGTGTTTGCCTGGAACTTTGGAAGGCACTTCGCTCACCAGACCTCCAGCCCCATTATAGGCCGAGCTGTGCCCAGGTCCATCTTGATCTCATCTGCTCTGATGCAGTGTACTTAGGTTCATCCTCATGAGGGTGAGAAAGTCCTGGAATCCAGGAGTTTGGGTGGGGTGGGAAGGAAAGCAGTGCCATGGAGTCTGAGAAGGCAAGATATTTCTGGCAGATAGAACAGCATTTAAGAAGGCAGAAGGAAAGAGACAGCATGGCTTATTTTCAGGAAACCACAAGTAATTAATTTAGTGTGGCTGGAGCCACATAAAATGCTAAAGGGAATGTGGAGAGAGAAGAGGGTGAGAGATGGGGGGTAGTGGGAAGCTGGTGGCAGACCTTGGAGAGCCAGCAGGGCTTGCTCCTGACTTTGCACTCCAGTTGTGATGCCAGCCTAGTACTCCTGCCAGTCCCTGCACTGGTATTTTTAGGTAAATCCTTTTCTGGGTGGCGACAGTGTTCCCTTCTGGAAGAAATCTATTTTTACTGCATGGATATATTGATAAGATTTGGGGGTGGGTGGGAGGGGTGGGAGCACTTCTAGGATTTTGTTTTTCTTCATGGGCTTTGCAGGCTGAGGGGAGAGATGAATTTCCAAGGATGATGGAAAGAGATTTGTGAAACATTGGGTAGCCTAAGGAATAAAAAGGCTGTTAGGGGAGGAATTTTCATTAGGGGAATAACAGAGATGTCTGATGGGAAGTTTCATGAAATTTCTGCTCTCTAGTCAGAAGCAGCCACTGAGACAATGATTGAACATATGTGGTTTATGTAGGAAGTGCATGGACACTGTAGGTGAGATAGGGCAGAGAAGGCAGCTGATTAGGGGTACCTTATTAAGCCAGCTATCACAGGGGGTTCCTGTAACCTAGTCCTGTGGGAAATGGTAGAAAATATGCTTTCAAGCAATTCCTTGCCAAAGTGCTGGGGAGGTGAATATTTAACCCCTGGCCTCTTGGTTAATGGTGAGGGGCTAGCCCCAGTGATATATTACTTTCCAGGCACTATTGACTTCTCAAGGGCACAGAAAAATGAGGAGTTGGCAACCCGGGGAAGGTGTACCCTGATAGAGGCTCTGAAATCAGAAAGGAGTACTAGGGAGTGGGTGTGTGGAAGTCACCTCCACCTGCCCCCTTGGCTTAGCATGTTGTATCTGCTTTCCCAGGAATCACCTGAAATTCTCAATTATATTCCTATATTGTTAATGCATTGGAAAGTTGAGTCTGATTGGAAGATACCACTAATTGCTGATTGTGACCTTCAATTGGGCATCTCAGAATGCCGGTGCTTTCCAAGCAGACCTTCCTTATGCAGGTGACACAGGTGTATTGAAGTCATCCGCTCTTTCTTAGTTGTAGTGACAAAAACTCAACTCATTTGGCTTGAAACCAAGAAAAATGAAACTGCTTCAGCCTCCCTGGTGGTGTAGGGGTTAAAGTCTCAGTGCTATCAAGCTGTCGCCAGCCACTTGATAGCCAAGCTGGCCAGGGACCTGACCCATAGGGCGTAACAGACCTCTCTGTCTCGCCTACTGCTCCCCTCAGCAGTGCATTTCAGTAGATTTGCCTGTTCTGCTCCCCACTCTGTGGTAAAGCCTCTCATCCCCCCACACCTTTGGCCTGTACCCCAGTTCTTATATGCATAAATAAATATAAATAAATCTTTTTTAAAAAATGAAACTGCTTGGATCTGGGAACTGAAAAGTATGGGAAATGGTCTTCAGGTATAGTTTGATCTAGGGATTCAACTGATCTCATTAGATTTTGTTATTTCTCTCTTTCTCTGACATTTGTCTTCTTCTGGACTGATTCTATTCTCCCCTTATTATGATAAGATAGTTTCCACAAGTTTCGGGTGTACATCCTGCCTTCCCATTACCCCAGAAGGAAGATGACTTCTTATAACAAACAATTACAATAAATTCCAAGACTCAGCTGCATGGTACTTATGGACCTTCCTTGAGTCATGTCTACCTCACTGAAGCTCTCCTAAGTCCACTGCTCTTCTTGGCCTTGACTGGGTAGGCTAGGTTCACATGCTGTGAGCTTGAGAGCTGGAAGTGGGCTTAATTCCACCCCAATCCCACAAACTGACATGTAGAAGAGGAGCCATTCCTGAAGATAAAGTGGGTGCCATTGATAGCAAAAGAAGAGGTCATGGATGCTGAGCAAGCAAAGAGAAGAGCTATATCCATTGCAATCCAGCAAAACCAACAGAATGCTTGGAGACCTGGAAATGCAGGCTGATTTTAATGACCCAGTGCAATCTCAGGCTGCTAGGGCCCCAGATACCCAATCTGGAGAACAGTCCCCCTTTCTGAGCCTGACCCATGGCTTCCTTCAGAGGTGCTGACTCTAGCTGATGGATGAGGGTCTCAGGGTTTCCAAGGCACTGGATTTCCATTGACTGCTATAACCTTGAGCTTTAGGCTTTATTGGCAGTATTTAACACAAATCTGTTTTCCATCTTTGTCAGATCCCACTTCAATATGCGCCACAGGAGGAGAAGTCGAATGCTAAATTGATTTCTTTAATGGGGAGTGCTCTGCAGCAGATAGCAACCCTTCTGGAGATGCATTAGTTGGATTACAATTGAATCTTTTCTCACTTGCTTTTATGGACTCCCCTCTTTGCCAGAAGGATGGGATTCTGATATCATCATTTGCCTAACATTGTTTTTCTTAAGACTGGAGAGAACAAGAAGTTTGGGCCTCCCACCTCCAGCCTCTAGGTCAGCAGTGGGACCTTTCAGTGGCCAGGCTTTCCAGAAAGAATTGAAGTCTAGGAATTAGTGACTTGAGAGTGCTTGGTATGATTAGTGTCAAAATGTTTCTTGCATTGGGGGTGCAGAAGTGGCTGGGATGCTGTGAATGAACACTTCCTTGGGTAGCTGGGAGCTGTCATTCTTGACTCTGTGGGATTTTTATGGGTTGTTTATGCTGATTCTGAAGTTGGAGAATTTTTTTTCCTAGAATCCAGTGATATACTGCTTACTTCTGTTTGGTGAGGATCAGCTCCATTTCTATGTATTTTAACAAAAAGAGTTGTCAGTTTGGGATTTTTATTATGTGTGGGACTCCGCATTTTCTCACTTGGTTCTCACAGCCTCAAGAGATGAGCTCTCCCCGGATGAGGGAAAGAAGGCTGACAAGGTTACACAGTTTGCCCCATGTCACACAACTATTATTATTGATGAATAGTGGGGGCTGTGTTCGTACTTTTGTTTGGATTTAGAGGTGTTCCTTTAGCCGCTACTATACCTTTCTTTCTGTAAGAAGGCATTGCACTCTCATAAAAGATGAATTTGATACTGTCTCCCAGGGTAAGGACTGAGATTTTCAGTGTGAGGTTCTTGGATGTGGCACACAGAGAGAATAAAAACCAGAAGGAATCTTAGCCATACTTGCCTTATGTCTTAGCCATACCTGCCATACCAGCCCACAAGGCAGGACCATCTTTATTTCCTAGATATGATGCTGATGTGAGGTAGAGGAAATCTGGAAGAGGGCTGTTGTTTCATTGGGATATCAGGTAGATTCTCTGGCTGGGGAAAAGCCCAACGGCTTTTCCATCTTGAAATCCATGATCTATCTTGTCTTCAGTCTTTCAAGATCCAACTTCTTGGGGAACCCAGGCAGCTTAACATAACTGCATGACCAAAAATGGCTGTTTCTCAGTCTCAGTTTCTTCATCTGTATAATGGAGCCAGTAATATTAGCTACATGGGATAATTCTAGCAAGAGCTAAATCTAGCAATGTGCATCGAGGAGTCAAGATGTCAGTAGCTACTCTTTTGTTTTATTTCATTTATTCCATCTTTGCATCTTTCAAATGAAAAGGTGGGTCAGCTCCGTTTCTGCACAGTGATCTGGTCACCTGAAAATGGACGGGACTTGCTGGCAGAGGCTGAAACAGGAAACTGAGATCTGTAGACAAGCTTGAGGGGTCAGAAACAGCTTCAGCAAGAGGGAGCAACTTCTGTCTAGCTGGTAACACTTATGAGTTTTGAGGAGTTGGTTACAGACAAGAAGCAGTAATTGAGGTTGGCTGCTGGCACAGGGAAGTCCAATAAGAACTGATGGGGTGACACATCAGGCTGCCAGAATATGATGAACCTGTCACTGGGTATTAGGGGCTGAATCAGACACTGCTCAGAGGCCAGACTCTCTAGCCTGGGTGTATATGAGGTTGTGGGTGGGAGGGTGGTGCTCCTGTTACTATTACTATGTAATGAACCTGTGTAGGCTTTGGAGGCCAAAGCCCAATGGCATAAAACGACCATTTTATTAGACTCCCGATTCTGTGGGTCAGGGCTTTGGCAGGGCTTGTCTCTGCTCCCTAAAGTCTCAGGCCTCATTTGGGAAGACTCAAGTCTCCAGGGGGTGACTCAGTGACTAGAAGCAAGAACCACCTGGAGAGGGCTCAGCTCGCATGTCTAGAGGCAATGCTGGACCTCAGCGTCAGGCACAGCACCATGTGTCGTATCTCCAGGTGCTGTCTTCCCAGACTCCGTGGTGCAAGTAAGATGACTGAGTGTCCAAGAGAGACTAGGGGAAATGCCTGACATTTTTACTATTGATTCTCAATGTCACATCGTTTCACATACTCTGGGTTCAGGGAGGGGGGCCATAGCATCACACCTCAGGGAGAGGTGTGCAAGCAGTAAAGATGAGAGATATTACCTTGTAAGAAAGTATGTGGGATCAGAGATGGGGTGACACCCCATTTTGTCTTACTAAATATTGTGGCATGAATGTTAATGATAGCACACGCTTAGGACCAGCCTGCCCACCACAGACCAGCTGTGCAGAACAGACGCCATCCAGGCCTCACTGCCCTCATCTGTGAAATGGGACTGCTGAGGTATCTCTTTTGTTGGCTCATTGTGAACATTAAATAGACTAAGAACATGAAAAGTGCTCAGGACAGAACGTGGAATGTGATAATACCCACTGAAGACTGTGTTTAGTGTTATCAAGGCAGAGACTCGGGTTTTAGGAACCAGCCAGCAATAATGATAACCAGAGACTCAAAGCAAGGAGAAGGATTCAGGGCAGCCTGTTAGAATGCAGGGGCTGATGCTGCTGTGAATGTGGGATAGAACTGATTAATTGTGGATCAGAACTGACCTTGGACTTGGGGTGGCTGTCTCAGGGGCAGGTGAGAGAAAGGGAGATAGTGGCTCCATTGGGGGGTGAAGTGGACCCCCAGCACAGGGAGAACACCAGATCAGATTCAATCACAGCCCATAAACTCTGCGACAGAGCTCTTCCTCCCACCCATCTCAATGCCAGCCCCTCTGTGTCACCTCATGCTTCATCTTATTTGTCAGACAAAAGGCCGAGAACTGGGTCATGTTAAATCAACCATGGGTGACAGAGGAATGAGGTCTGAACTCTTGTGACCAAGGCATGTCCAGATCGGTTTGGAGAATGTTCTAAGAGAGGAAGACAGCAGTCACCTGGTGGGCACCCCCACGGGCTCGCAGACTCCTCTGGCGCAAGTAGGACATCTTTGGCAACAGGTGGCAGAAACGCACATGTCTGCTGACTTCACGGGAATGTCCAGGAGGAGACAGCCTCCCGTGTGCCCATCGTGTTAGGAATCCTCTCACTCTGTCTCCTGAGCCACCAGGCTTTTTAATTTATTTCTTCATGTTTGGCCCCATTCTCAGTGAGGGTAAATCCATCCACTCATTCATTCACCTATCCATCACATACTTACTAGGGGTTTATTATGCACAAGGCATTTCTTAGGGAATGCAGCAGTGGAAACGACACAAGTCCTTGAGCTCACAGAATTAATTTCCAGAGAGGGAAGATAGAATAAAGAAGCAGACCTATAAAAATGCATGTGTGGTTTCTCATATATTATGTCTGCAGTGTGGTGATGAGTGTGATAGAGGCAGAAACGCCGTGGACAGGGCCATAGCATAAGAGTGAGGAGGGACATGTGGGGAGCCTCTGAGCCAGTGACGTTTGTGAAGCCGCAGGTGTTTTGAGAGGGAGCCCACCGTGTGCTGATGAAGGGAAGGGTATTAAGGTGGAAGGAACAGCACTTGCAGAGAATTTGATCTTGTTGTATTTGAATACCTAAAAGGAGGTCAACATGACGGGGTCTTAGTGATGGAAGAAGAAAGTCATATGAGAACAGATGAGATGTGTGGGGATTGTGGCCATGATGAGGAGTGTGAATTTTAAGTGTAATCAGAAGCCATTGGTGATTTTTAAGTAGGGGTACAATATAATCTCATTGGCCTGTTTTAAAGGTCACGCTTTTATGTCTGCTGGGAATGTGCTGGCAAAGGTAGACATTCTTGACTCAAGGCTGACATCCTTCTATTTTAGAAACCCCTGCAGTCCCAGGGAAGGATCTCATTGGTTGCCTTTAGTCTTACGCAAATTCACGAACCAATCACTGTAGCTACGGTGATGAGGCATTTTGAGTGGCCCAGCTGAGGTCACATCTCCACTTCCAGAGTCTGGGGATGGGGTTAACCCTACCCAGTCCACTGAGTAAATGAAGAGTAATTCCTTAAATAAAAACTGCTTGGACACCTTGCAGATGAGTTGATGGGTATTGAACAGGCAAAGGTGATAGAGGTTCTCTCTGTCCCTCAGTGACATTCCTGAAGTGTGGACATCACATCTCTGCTTGAGCACACTCACCGATGTCAGGGAGCTCCTTCCTCCAGCTTGCCCCCCTCTCCATCACTTGCCAGTCCAGCTTCCAGGGAATGGCTTAAGTGGCAAAGTACTTCTTAATGGTTTTAAACCAGGGCAATACCCATGTATGTGGTCCTTGTTCTACCTTCCGAAGCTTGCCAGGTGGTAAGTACCATTCCTGACTGCCAGCCCATGTAGCCCCTTGGAAGAGCATAGCACCATCTTCTTCATTATTTGTTTTTCTACCCCAAATAACTTCAGTTCATTCTTTTTTTTTGTCCTGGATCACAATTCTACTGCCATGCTGAAATGCTGAAAGCCTTCTTTGAAGTGTTTTGAGCTTCATCAAATTTTCAAATGTTCTGTTCTGTAAATGGGAGTTGACTCCTAGTGTAAGAGGAGCACTTTCTTATTTTAAGCCTGATTTAGGCTGAAACAAAACGTATGCAAATAATGCTATTCTCAGCTCTAGACAAAAGAAACCACTAGTTAATAAATTATCAGTGTTGGAGAAGATAAGGTGAGCAAAAAGCAGCTTGAAGAGGGCCTCCCCTGGTGGCGCAGCGGTTGAGCGCTGGGCAGCAAAGCGGCCCGCAGTCTCTGCAGTGCCAGTTCGATCCCCGGTTTCCAGCAAGGGTCCCACATGGTGCGACAGACCTCTCCTGCCACTTCCGCTGCTCCCCTCAGCAGTGTATTTCGTCGTCTACCTGTTCTGCTCCCCACTCTGGCTCTGGTGAATTCTCTCACCCTCCCGCACTTCTGACTGTTCCTAGTGCTTGTATAAATAAATAAATAAATAAATAAATAAAATCTTAAAAAAAAAGCAGCTTGAAGAATAGAAGAGGAAGATTTTAGGGTGGGGAGAAATATTCTGTGTCCTATTCGTTTTTCTGCAATGTTTTGATTCCTATAGTTTGTGGGACTCTCTCCTTGTCGACAAGAGGAAAGTTGCTAGAAATTTTCTTCCTACACCACCAGTGTGGAATTAACCCTGTTTAAAAGTTATGTATTTTCAACAAGCATCTATTGAGCACCTACTGAATACCAGCTTTTGAAAAATAAGGATGTAGAGATGAGCAGAAAAATCCTCTAGGCTCAGTCTGGGATGTGAGACAGAGTTGATCTTCTGAACTACGACTGCGATCATTTCCCTACCTGTGACTGAAACTCTCCATCATTCCTACTGCCCTCATCTGTCATCGTCAGACCTACTTTGTCTGACCCTTGTCTATTGACCAAGCTTAATATCTGGCCATATCCCATCCGTCTATCTTCAGTCGGTCATATTTTATCTCCTGTCACCCTGTTCTCTCAAGTCCTGGTGCTTTTCTTTGTAGACACTGTCCCTACCAGAGTGGAATCCATGGAGTTAGGCACCCCCTCTCTTTCCCCTCTCCTCCTCCATGAGGTACTGGAGGATGTTCCTGGGGAGGCTACCTCACTGAAGGGGCTCTGTGGCTAATATGTTCTTTGAACAAAGGTTTTGGGTATGTTTTTTTTTTTCTTTTCTCATTTTAGCAGATGAGAATTCTCGCTGTGTGTGACAGCTGATATTCTGAAAATGATAACTCGCCTCATTTGGGACAGAATGTGCTTGGGGATTTTTATCTGTGTGTGTACATTGTTCCTCTGAGTATGTCTCTGCAGGGAGACCTGGCCATGGTCACAGTGAGCCTGGGACTCAGAAGCTTCCAACCCCAGGAGAGCGACAGGAGGCTTGTCCCAGCTCTGTTGCACAGAGACCTGCAGATTCTTCTTCTAAACTTGTAATATTAGTGGTACTAATAGAACTCCAATAGTTAATAATTCTTTTATGTTCTAGGCATGATTCTAAGCTCTTATGTGGACTGACTCATGTGCTTTGTAGGCAAGTCTTTGTAAAACACATGGATCACTCCTTTCAGTTTAATTAGGAGTGGCTCCTGGGATACTGGAATAAGATTTTCCCAACTTCTCCCTTTGCCGGTCACCTTCATAGTTGTCACTTTGGATGTTCTTGGTGAATTCTGTCATATACCATTATTTATGCAAGCCTTTTCCAGAAATTGACTCCCTTTTGAAAAAACTTAGAGATTAAAATAAAAGAAGAGCTATCTTTCATTGAAATGCATGTGGCATTTGCCATCAGTAGACAGTTAACTGGAAGCATAGACACAGTGCAACCAAAGCAGAGTTAGTAAATCCTAATTGGGGATTATTGACAAGGTTTGCATTCTGTGTGCTAAAAAGAGTCCTATACTGAGAGGTACAGAGATGTTAAAGAAACAACAACATTGAACCAAGACTTTCTCCTGGATGCAAACACAAGATTTGACAAGAGACTCTCATTCTCATACAACTCCACACTTATTGATACTGTGTTTCTCTCACTCTAAAATCAGTTCATAGTCACTAAACGCAGTCCCTTAGTTTGAAAAGTGGGACCTGATCTGTTTGGCTGTCTCTGTCTCTTTGCATTTGCTGTCAGGGGTTCTTTCTCCACTTACTCCAATTTCACTGCTCTTGTCTAACATCTTACTCGTCCCCATCTCTCTGCCTTCTCACTGTTTTCTGTCCTCGGACACAACCCTTCCAACTCCAGCTGGCACACCTCTGTGCATTTCTTCCAGATGTCATCCAGCCTTGCCTTCCAGGCTGCTCCCAAATCCCGAAGTAGAGTAAGTCCATCCCTCCTCTGATCCCAATTTAAATTGTGTTTTCTTCATCTCAGTTGTCACTGTATGCTGGCTGTTTCTGAAGGAGATGCTGTTAGTTGACTAAATAAACCAACCTTCCCCATCCATCTTCCTGTGTGGAAGCTGAGAACTCAAGACGTACTATACCAGTCCTCCTTAAACCTACGAGTTGAGCACGTGTGATGCAGTTCTGTCCAATGAGAGGTTAGGACAAGTCTGTTGAATAGTTTATAGAAAGGTGTTTTGCTTCTTAGTGGGAAGGGCAGGCATGGGAGCAGAACACACCAGAACTGTCCCTTCATCTTCCTTCTCGTCTTGAAGGCACACTTGTTACCTCCTTTACTGACAGCCTTATTATTTCACATTGCTACATGCTTAAGAATAATCAGTCAACATGCTAGGGAAGGGGGAGTAGAAA
This sequence comes from Talpa occidentalis, assembly GCF_014898055.3. Taxonomy (NCBI): domain Eukaryota; kingdom Metazoa; phylum Chordata; class Mammalia; order Eulipotyphla; family Talpidae; genus Talpa; species Talpa occidentalis. The sequence continues at coordinate 88,182,987 of NW_023601212.1, read as the reverse complement.
GACACACAAACGTTAGCATAGTGCGGAGCTGCCAGACCAACTCTGGGACCAAGCACTTTCAGACTTTCTGTTCAATAAGTTACACATGTACTAGTTTCAGCTACTATTAACCAGCCATTTTGTTACATTCATTGGAAAGCATTCCTAGCAGTTTCTTTACAAGTCTCCTTCCCCTTTGGATTTTGAGTGTTCTAAGGTAGAAGTGGAATATTTATCTTTATAATCCCTTAACTCACATAAGGCTTGGTGCATGTTAGTAATAATAGTGGTATCAATTAAAAAACAGCTGATATTTATTCACTCTGTGTCTCTCTGACATCAGAGCCTGGATCCTTTACCACTATGGCATAATTCTGGTCATTGATCAAAGTGGAATGAATATATGAACAAATAACTTAGCAGCGGGAGGAGCTGCAGAAATTGGTTTCTATTCCAATCTTACTTCGCAACTTTATTAGAATTTATATTAGGATTTAAAAAATGAGACTGTCCTTTGTTCTGTATTATTTTTTGAACTTCTTTATCCTTACCCATTATCAATTTGCATTCTTGATCTTTCAAGGGTCGTTAAAAGGAGACAATCATGGTGGATTCAGATGTTCCTCTGCTGCAGGTGCATTAAGTATGTGTATGAATGTGGAACAGCAACACTGAGATGTAGTTGTTATCTGAGAAATGACTGAATTAGAGATGCTGAATGTTATGATGTCACCTTATGAGACTGGACCCCATATTCTTCCTCCTCTAGGACCTGAGTAACATCTGTTTGAGGGTCACTATAATTTCCTGTATTGAAATTTGATTTGCTCATCTGGAGGTCAGAGCAGGGACCCCATAGTGCATCCCTGGAGTGAATGAGTTGGGGATGTGCTTGTGATGCTAAGGGAGGATCTCTGGCTTCCCTAAACTCCAAGGCATGGAATTCTCCAGAACTAGTGTTTCCTTCTCCCCTGAAAGTTCATGATGAAGCTACCTGAGACAAAATACACCCCTGGTTCTGAATATATTTCTCTGTTTCTGCCCCAGGACCTTTGCTTAATAGCTGTGGCTCCCTGGGGACCCAGGGCCATGTGAAATTGGCAACTCTCTGTATCTGGGAAGACTTAACCAACCCTGTGGGAGCTGGCAGTGTAATATCCTATGTCCAGCTCCTGGGAGTGATAGAAAATACTCAGCTCTGCCCTTCCATTTTCCTCTCCCATTCCCTGTTCTTCCATAGAAACGCTGTTTCAGTACCTCTTCTTAAAGTATTTGCCAGTATTTTTCTGCTTTATTTTACCCATTGTGAAATTCACCACCCCCCCCCCCGCCCCGCCCAAACTACCTGGCAAGACAGAACCTTCCTTAGAGTTTTAAGAAATGGGAAAACATTGGTTTATCCTGCAGGAATTAGGGATGTTTGGAAATACAAATACCTCTTTGTCTGAGTCATTCTCAATTCTCATTCTGATGTCAGTTGAGGGGTAATTTTTGTACTTTTGAGGAAAGTTCCTCTGACCACTCTCTTCTAGAACCTAGCCGTATTTCCAACACATAAGTAGTTGCTAAAATATACTAAGACTTCACAAACATTTGACAGGTAAAAAAATGAACTTTGAGATTTGTCAGTGAGTGGGTCAGTGAATAAACGAATGAATAAATGAGTGGGTAGATGAATGGTGAAGGAAGGGTGAATGAGTATATGCGTGACTGATGCGTGACTGGGTATCTCTTGCCTCCTGCGCCTAAGTGATGTCTTTGGGTAAAACATTCACTGCTCTTCAACTCGCTTGAGTCCAGTCTGCCAGTCAAGCATCTTCATGTCCTTCATCTTGATGTCAAGGAGCTGGAATAACAGGTGGAAGCATTTGCTTTTTAAAATCAAATCTTGGGCCTCCCTGGTGGCGCAGCGGTTGAGCGCTGGATTGCGAAGCTGCCCACGGCCTCTGCAGCGCTGGTTCGATTCCCGGCTGCTCCCCGGCCACCGGAGAAGTGTCCCACATGTCGCACAGACCTCTCCTGCTGCTCGCTGCTCCCCTCAGCAGTGTACTTTGGTCCTTCTGCCTGCTCTGCTCCCTGCTGTGGCTCTGGTGAATTCTCTCACCCTCCCGCGCTTCTGACTGTACCCAGTGCTTGTATAAATAAATAAATAAATCTAAAATCAAATCTTATTTTGAGCTGCCAGAGGTCAGAGTCATAAAGCAGAGGCATAAATCACCCCTTTTGTTTTTATATATTAGCACTTGGCCATCTGAACAGGGTGCTTTCATTGACTTGTGGGGAGAGGTTGCCTGGCTTCACAGACACCCAAGGGCGACAAAGGTCATTCATCCACTCACTGTTGTCTTCGTCTCTTCAGCCAGTCTTTCAGTATAATTGGATGATTAAGAGAAAAAATTGGGGGGTTTTAATAAAATTGAGTGCAGATTTGATTTTTTCACTTGTCAAATGTGCATCTTCAGGACAGCTATGTAGCCTTTCTGCCCCTTGACTCACTCTTGCATAAGTGGTGGGGGGTCACCATATTTAATGCTCAGGGTTGTTCAGAGTTAGTTGAGTTAATATATGCAAAGGCTCTTGCACAGTGGTTGGAACAGAGGCAATGCTCAATAAATGTTAGCTTTTATTATAAACGCCTTAATTTATTAATTCCTTCTATCATCAAACATTCATTGAACTCCTATTGACTACGAGACCCTGAGCTCAGTAAAATATGCTTCCTACCTTTTAAAACCTCACAGTCAGTTGAGGTTGACAGATACATGGGTCAATAATGAGAGACTCTGACAGATTTAATGGTGGTGTGCGGAAAGTGGCAGGCCAGAGGAGGGAGCGACTCACCCTCTCTGTGGGGAGATGGCCCACATGGCTGGGGACTGCTAAAGAATTCTGGCCTAATCATGTAGGGAGGGTAATATTGGAATTATAAAATGCTTTAAGCTGGGGAGATACGATTTTGGTTTTTCCCTCAAAACTTTGTTAGCATACAGTGTAGTAAAAGATGAAATAAAACAGGAACAAAGGGGATTGCAGAAAAGCAGATGGAAGGGCAGATGATAATAAGCAGGCCAGGTGTGAATTGAGAAAGGTATGCATTAAGTGAGGGATGCAGAGAAGGGGACATACATACTGGAGGCCCTCACATACCTCATTTCTCTGAGTGCTTCTCTGTACAGCATCAGCCTCTGGGGAGCTTTCAGGAATACATTTCACATTTACATACAGTATGAAATGAACCAGAAAGTCTGACTTCAGTGAACTCATGTAACAGGATGGTCCCCAGGAAAGGGGGAGGTTCCCTGCCCCACCCAAGGGAGGGTGGAGCTGAGCAGGAAGAGGAGAAGCTGGAGAAGAGACTGAGGAAGGAAGCAGGATGGAGCCAGGAGACCTGGAGGAGGCGCATGGAGCCTAGAGACACGTGAAGAAACTGCGCTTGTCTTTTGGTCGTGGACTGGGTGACACAGATGTGGGTGAGACCTGTGGGGAGGTGACAGTGGCAGCTTTTATCTTGATGTTGATTTTGCTCTTTTCCTTCCGGGCTTGTCCGGTTGTTTGTGACCCTTTTCTGTGGGTCCCCACTGGAAGATGCTTTAGACTTGTGGTAGACTTTGGGGCCTTGTTCTGGGCCGATCCCATATGGATGGACTTTTACCCACGAGGGGATGGATAACTTTGGGTGCTTCATTTAGAAACTAGACTCTTTGCCTTACCTGTATTGTTTCCTAGTTTAATTAAAGTTCCTTCCCATTAAAGTCTCCTATGTTTTGTGTTGATGCGGCGGATGGCAGAACCCATTTAGAATAGGCAGGTTTGCGGGGCTTGGGCTGCCCCTCTCCCTGTCCTATAACACTCATACTCTAGCCTGGGAGGTAGCCTTTCATTTATTCATTCATTCAACAAATATATTTGGAACGCTTATGTACTTTACAATACATTTTACATTTTCTCAGACTCTACCCTGAGAGTTCAGGATCTGTGTGTGAGCTAGATCCCCAGGTGATTTGTAGATGCTTTAAGGCTCAAGGAGGCCTGCAGGTAGACCCCATAGGAGATGGTTGCCACCTGGTTGTGGGTGGAAGGAAGATTGACCACTAAGGAATCAGGAAGTCCATAAAATCAGCACACATCCTGGAGTTCGCTTCTAGAGAAGTGGGAGAAGGTTGTAGTCCTCATTAGTGATATTTTCTCCTTGATATTGATTTAGAAAGAGGGTTATAAAAGAGAGACCTGTGGTTTCTTCTTGAGCCCAGCGGGTGACAACTCCAGAGGCTCACTAACACATCTTTGTACATTGGGGCAGGTTTCTTTATCACCAAAGCCAAAGCTAAGTGTTTATGGCTGAGTTATAAATCCCCAGAACATGGATTTCTTACTGGAAGTGCTGACTCAACCTTAACTTCAGCAGTGCAAATGGTGCCACAATAAAATGTATATATCAAAGTTGTGGCAACTATAAAGGTCTTTTAAAATCGAGTTGACATTGCAGTATGTTTCCTTGCGATAAGGTGAGGATTTACGTTCATAAATAGAATTGGGAAAGCTGAGAAGCATAATTGCCAATTTGGGGTGATGAGATTTGGGGATCTTTTGTCCTTGATCCTCACTGAAAACTTCCTTCTCTTTCTGTGGGAGGCAGTCATACGTTTTAGCTCTTAATCTGGCTTTGTACACAGAGATGAAGAAGCAATTCTGAGGACCCCCTTGAGTGGTTCCCCCTGCAAAATGTTTTTCAAGCCAATGCAATTCAACAAAAGCTCATTCTTTTTAACTCCTACTCTGTGCCAGGCACTTGACTCTATACCCAGAATATGAAATGAACCAGAAAGCGTGACTTCAGTGAACTCATACTCTAGCCTGGGAGGTAGCCTTTCATTTATTCATTCATTCAACAAATATATTTGGAGTGCTTATTATGTGCCTGATACTAATTCTAGGGTGCTGGGGTTAGAGAAGTAAACTTGAGAAATCACTACCCTTAAAAAATGTGTATTCCAGTGAGCAAGCCAGACTGTAAAACCAGAAACAGATAAATATGCAAATATAATTAAAACTGAATGAAATGCTGAAATAGAGGGATCCTATTGGATTTAAAGAGAAATATTTATATCTACCTAAGAAAAATCAGGAAGTAAAAATAGAGACAGAGGACAGAGAGAAGACTCCAGAACAACGGAACGTTGATAACTAATTGTTTGCTAAGCAAATGCGCAAAGGTGTGAAAACACAAGACATGTTAAGTGCTGGTGTGGCTGATGCCTGGGAAGAGTGTTTGGGATGGCTTCTGAGGAGGGTAAAATCAAGTAGGTTCCTAATGAACTGCCAAAAATATGAGCTTTCATGCTTTAGAGAAACACAGTAAGATACCCATCTTAATGAAGGTTAGGCTAGCAGTTGCATGGAAGAAGCAGCAGAAGTGGGCTTAAAGGAGGGATTAACCCTCCCAAGGGGAGAGTGGAGACAGTCTAGCAGATTTAAGCTTGCCCTCCTGAATGGTGGGTGGGAGCACAAGGATGGAGTGGGGTGAGTCAGAGATGCCTCACTGTGAGTGTGTTACCTGTGTCCCCAGACTGGAGGACACATTGATCTTGACATGCTGGCTATTTCCATTGGAGCATAGAGCTCCCTGTCTGACCTATTTCTGAAAGATATCACGAAGCGCGGGCAGTAAAGAAAGCGGAGGGTTCATCCCTGACCCAGAGCCCTAGCCACTCGCTGGAGCTGGAGGCACGGGGAGGAGGTGGGGCAGCTTAGAGAAGGACCTGGCAGCATCCTTACCCCGACAGTCAATATTTACACTCCTCCAAGAGCTTGATTAGGACGGTTGCGTCGGCAAGCCGGCCCCAGACACACACAGCACACATGCTCTGCATTGCAAAGCGCGTGTTTTTAATATCGATCTCTCAAAATCCAACAGGCCTCATTGATTTTCACAGGACCTGGAAGAAAGACTGTGATAAACCAAAGACGCTTACAGCTTCATCAGCCCGAAGGACATGACTTATTTTCCCCTTCCTTGAACTTTGCTTGGCTTCCTGAGAAGATAACTTATTTTTATTTCTTTCTTTATATCTTTATTTTGTATCAGCCGGTATTAAAGTCCTATAAATAACCTTGGCGACACACGAAACAGATTCATTTAATTTTCCTTTAGTTATCCTAAGTCGGAACAGATGTGTGTTTGTGATAGAAAAGGGGAGGGAGAGAATGAATCATAGGTGTGGAGAGAGATAGGAGAAACCCGCTGGCATCTGTGCAGGGACATCTAACTGAGTTTAGATCAGCAAACAGTGCAGGATCAGCCTGGCTAGGCGGACTGGGCCTAATGGCATCTGTCAACACCAAGTCCCTGGGAAGCCAAGATACCAAATAATGGGACAGGGAAGAGTAAAATTCATCAGGTATGTGTTTTTGTTTTTTTTTTTTTTAAAGATTTATTTATTTACACAAGCACTAGGTACAGTCAGAAGCATGGGAGGGTGAGAGAATTCACCAGAGACAGAGCGGGGAAACAGAACAGGCAGACCGACAAAATACACTACTGAGGGGAGCAGCGGGCACAGCAGGAGAGGTCTGCATACCATGTGGGACCCTTGCCGGCAGCCAGGGATCAAACCAGTGCTGCAGAGGCTGCAGGAAGCTTCGCAGCCCAGCGCTCAACCGCTGTGCCACCAGGGGAGGCCCATCAGCTATGTGTTTTTGACCTGACTACAGCTCTCCCCGCTGCTCAGGAATCCACTGACTCCATTACTTCCTCCTGTGCTTGGAGAGGTGTAGGTGAAAGTGGGTGGGAGCCTGGAGCTGAGACGCTTTGGGGACAGGGCCTGCCATCTACACAGGGACATGTGTGGCTTGGGAAGGAACTCCCAGAGAGTGTTTAAATAAGACACTCTTGATCTTATCTGACTTCCTGACTCCACTGCCAAATCCATTCTCATGAGCCCCTTTGAATAAATGTGCAACATGAGGCCCAGGGATTTGCCTCATTGACAAGGTCCCTTAGCTGGGGATGTTCAGTGGAGGTTCAGGTCTCATGAGGCCTATGGAGCCACCAGACACAGCTGATGCAGCATAGACTCATTTGAGGAGCATATAGAAAAGGGGGATCACTGTGGTGGGGAGTGTAGGGGGCAGGGGAAGGTCTGAGCACCCTGGCTATGGCCCCATACGCTGGTGGCCCATCTTAGGGTGAGGTCAGGCATAGGGGCCAAGCCAGCCTTTGGAGCTTATCCTGGGAGCTTTCCCTTGCTCACCTCCTTTATCCCTCTATCCCCCTCTGTAGTCCCTGGCCCAGTTCTTTTTTGTTTTTTTCCTAATGGTATTATTTTTATATTGAGGTAACAACTCTATCTTTTGGGGTGTAAGTTCACACCTCTTCAGATGTATGTTGCCATGACACACAAACTCCCAAAGCACCCATGGTCCATTAAACCTCTCCCACCTTCTTTACCTCCCAGGTAGCCTCAATTCTATAGTCAGACATTGGTTTGGTTTGTTTTCCTTATTTCTATTTCAGTCATCTTTGTGTCTTTAGAACTTAGCTTGTAGAAGGACTCAATAAATATACTTAATGAATGAGTATAAATTGTTGGTCTAAATGCAGTAGGAAACAGGTAAAAGGTGGGGGGTGCTTGGGAAGAGCAGGGTCCAGCATTCTACAGAGTCTAGAAGGATGTCTAGGCCTTGCCAGGAGATGAGGCCCATCAGATGGGGCAAAAGTGTGGGTATTGAGGATCATTACTAGACTATCTGTGACCTCCCACCCCTGGTAGAAAATTCTGTGAACTAGTCACCCTCCTCCCACATCTTTGAGTCTTCAAGTCTTGTGTTCCCTCAATCTGGAGAACCTCTGACCCCATCTTTCCTGACTAACTCCTACTCACCCTTAATCCTCAGATTACCAATCCCTCCTTGCTTTCAGGGGCAAGACTAAGTCAGGAGGCCTACTGCCCCTACCTCATGCATCCCCCGCTCCCAGATCTCCAGATCCTCCCTTGATAATAACACCCTCCTGTGATTTCTTGTTCATTTATGACAACTCCCCAAGAACACCAGACCCAGCAAAGGCAGTGGCCAAGTCTGTTTTCTTCATCATTATGTCCTGTTTTGGAAAAGCCTACAGTTTTTTTCTGCCTTACAGGGAAAACAGTTCTTCCTACTGTGTCTTTCTCTTGTGTGCTCTCTTCCTTCACAAAGAACACTCAGAACACTTCGCTCTGACACTTCTTGTTATCAAATGTGTAGTGTTTTTTCTCACACCAGGTAATTCTCTGTAACGCTAGTTGGGTGTCCTACAGCAGTTACCACACTACCTACGTGGACACAGTGTCAGCCCTACAGGTGGGAGGGCGCAGTCCCATAAGATGCCCCCTCCACACACACAAACTTCAGATGCTCCTGGCAAACCCAGGTTGCCAGCTGTGCTTCTCATCAGCTGGCTGTAGATCAGGAGTTGCAGTGTCTCCCTGCTTCTTGAGTTCAATTAATTTGTTAGAGCAACTCAAAGAACTCAGGGAAACTTAGGTTTACAGTTTATGAAGCAGATGGTAAAGGATACAGATGGACAGCTGAATGGAAGAGATGCATAGGGCAGCTATGGGGAGAGGGCATGGAGCTTCTCTGCCCTCTCCAGTCTCTCCATCCTCTTAAGCCTCAAGGATTCATCAACCCAGAAGCTCTCTGAACTCTGTTCTTTTGAGCTCTTATGGAGCTCTCCTTACCCCGACCTGGTTGATTAAATCATTGGCCATTTGGTCTTGATCCAACCAGCTCTAGCCCTTCTCTCCTCCCTAGGGGTTACTTTAATTGCAGAGTTGGCTCTACTGGAGACCAACCCCAGCCTTTGGTGCTTTCTAAAAGTCACCTCTTAACATAACAAAAGATTCCTTTAAGACTCTCTTCATTTTGGAAATTCCTAGGGTTTTATTTATTTTTTTTATATTTTATTTTATATAATTCTTTCATAATTTTTCATTTTTGCACAATGTATGCATTTTCATTTTGGTTATATTCCCCATACAATTGCAACCCCCTTATTTTGACCCTAATCCTTCCTCTTCTCCCTGCCCTCCCAGTGTGTCTCTGGTCCATAGTTGCTTGTTGATTTTGATTTTTACTTTGTATTAATTAGTCTTTTTCCTGGTCCTGTATTTAGGTTTTCTAAATTCCTGCTATAAGTGAGAACATCCGGTATTTTTCTTCTTCTTTCTGGCTTATTTCGCTGAGCATGATCCCTTCCAGCTCCATCCATGTTGCTGCAAACTGAATGTGTTTATCTTTTTTGATCGCTGAGTAATATTCCATGGTGTATATGTACCACATCTTCTTGATCCAGTCATCTATTTTTGGGCATTTGGGTTGTTTCCAAAGCTTAGCTATTGTAAATAGTGCTGCTATAAACATAGGGGTGCAGGTGCCCTTTGGAAATTCCTATGGTTTTAGGTGGAGCTCTGTGCCAGAAACTAAAGGAAGACCAAATAAATACTTATAAATCTCTGTATCTCATTTGCCACTGCCCAGCACAGGGCTTGCCACACAGTAAAATTTTAGTGGGTTTTGATAGGATGCCCTAGGTCTTCCTAATTCTAAGCACCACAAGGTGGGGGTGCTGAAGTGTTTTCATACCCCTATAACTGGCTTGTTCCTCCATTGGACCCGAGTGTCTAGAGAAAGACGTAGTGCTTCTGATTGGAAGGAGTGGGGGAAAATGGATAGATAGACCATTTGTTTAGGCAAAATATATTAGGCATCTGCTATGTGTCTGTTCAGTATAGAAGCCAGTGATGGAAAGATGAATAAAATACGCTTCCCTAGATCAGGGTCACAAAGTGCAGAGTGCAGACACAGATAGACCACGACATCATAGTTGGCGATCTGTGCACTGGGTCTGCGAGGAGGTAGTTGGGGCTCATGTAGTGTGCCCCTGAGCTGCATACTATTCCTGCATATTCCTGCAGATGGAGCAGCTGGGATCTTGTTGAAATGTAGGTTCAGTAGGTCTGGGGCGCAGCCAGGAACTCTGCTTTTCTAATAAACCCCCAGGTGATACTGCAGGTCCGCAAACTCTACTTTGAGTAGAAGATGGAGAAGGAAGTAAAGGGCTGCCAGGCTGGGAGAAAATGGTGTGTAGAGGCACAGGGTGGCAGGGGGCAGGTTTAAGACTCCTTGTCTGGGTCACCCTAGGAAGTTTAGCATGACTGGTTCTTGGCAGAGGACTGGGAGATGAGAAAGAGATGAAAAGGAGCAGGTAGCCAGTCCAGGTCTGAGGATTCAGACCACTGGAAAGGGGAGCCATGAAGGTGCATTCCTGAAATCATCTAATGCTTTTGAAAGTTCATTTTATGGAGAGCCTGATAGTCACTTGCTTTTCCAAAGATAAAATTAATAACAATTCAGAAACAGAGATATTCCCTCTAAAGCAGTTTCTCAATCTTGAAGTTACTGACATTATATGTGGATAATTCTTGGTGGGACTGCCCTGTGCATTGGGGGATACTCAGTACGCCCTAGATGCTGGTAGCATCTTCCTCCCCAGTGACAACCAAAATCAGCTGCAGACATTGCCAGAGGTCCACCCAGTGCAAAACAGCCCAGGGTTGAGAACCACTGCCCTGGAACTCCAAGTGCTTCATTTTAGTCCTCTCCATACTCTCTTCATAGAAGCCCGGGCCCTAAAATATTCAGTAGCCCCCAAAATTCCTGGAACAGGTTCTGTGGAAGAGCATCACCTCCGAGTGAGATCTATCTGCTAGCCTCTTTTTGAAGCAGCAGGGAGGAGAGGAGCCTGGCCTGGGGGGAGAAACACAAACACAGATGCTTACTCTGTTTTAAAAATAATAAAGTGGTTTACCTTTTCTCTCCCTTAATTGACTCCCTCTTCTTGATGCACAAAGACTTACTTGTTGGGGAAGAGTCATGAAATGCCACACCCATGTCCTGGACTTGTATGGATGTGGCTGGATTTCTAAGGCTACTTTTAAAGTAAAAGAATACCAAAAGAAGACTCCCACAGCTGATATTGAACTTCTGTTAATTTCCTGTCCATCCTCAGATCAGATCAGGCTGGCTGATGTTTTACAAGAACTGAGCAGCTATCGCTCAACCTTTCTACCTTAAATTTTCCTGGGGATTGTGCGTAAACATAGGATGCCAGGTTAGGTAAAGGCGAATGAACAAAACAAGCTACTGCATCGTTGGTACCTACTGGCTCAGCTGTAGTGAGGGAGCAGCATCGTGCAGTGGTTTGGTCTCTGGAGTGTTAGCTTCAAATAGGCGAGCCGTCCGGTCGGTGTCCTGGCCCCACTCTAACACTGGTGAGCTACTTAATGTCTTTAAGACTCAGTTTCTTCATGTGGAAGAAAAAGAATGTATGAGGATTAAATGAAAAAAATTTCCTTTTTTACGGACTATTTTTTTTAAAGGAGAGTTATCAGTGTCTGTTTCCAGTGATACATGCGCGCAGAAGGTATTTTGTTGCCAGATTACAGATGAAGAACCGGCTCTCAGCATAGTATGAAATAATCAGCATTCACTCGTTCACTCATCTGACTACACCTATTGGCTGTTTGTCGTCATCTGCCAGGCACTAGCTATCCAGTGACGAGCACCCTAGATGGTGGGCTGATGCCAGAGACCAGCTTTCGGCAAAATGTCAGGTCAGGTGTCCCTGAAAGGGTGAGACGGTCTAGGAGAAACTTTTTAGGGCTGAGGGAAAGGGGAAAGGGAATGGGGAAAGGGAAGGTGAGGCAGATACAATACACCTTTTTTTTTTTTTAAAGATTTATTTATTCATTCATTCATTCATTCATTTATACAAGCACTGGGTACAGTCAGAAGCGCGGGAGGGTGAGAGAATTCACCAGAGCCAGAGTGGGGAAAAGAATAGGCAGACTGACGAAGTACACTGCTGAGGGGAGCAGCGGGCAGCAGGAGAGGTCTGCGCGCCATGTGGGACCCTCCTCTGGTGGCCAGGGAGCAGTCAGGGATCGAACCGGTGCTGCAGAGGCTGCGGGCAGCTTCACAACCCAGCACTCAACCGCTGCGCCACCGGGGAGGCCCTACAATACACTCTTATATTGGTGCAAGCATCTGCTGCTGAGGGTCTCAGCAGGTCTTTATTTATACGTTTAAAGCAAGCGATGGGATTACATCATCATAAGCATAGAAGCAAAATAAAACCATCAGTACATTCCTTTCCCACAGACACTTTGTCGCCTACGTGTTTTTAAGAAAAGAAACGACCTAAAAGTTAATAGATAATTAAAACTTAGACGCATTATTTCAGCCTTAACAACTACCTAGGTCAGCTAACCATCCTTGGTACCGCCCTGTCTCCAAGGCTACAATATACTCTTTTTTATTTTTAAAATTGATTTAATTTATTATCCACACAATAAATTTATCTGTTTGTCTCAGTTCCCCAACAATATTAAGGCATCTTTTTTTTTTTTTTTAATTGAGATAACATTGGTTTGCAGCACTGTGTATGAGTCAAAGGTATTAAGGCATGGTAAGGACAACTAAAAATAAAATTTATTTAAAAAAAATGAAAAAAATAAAAATAAATAAAAAATTTAAAAAAATAAAAAAAAGAGGCATCACATATGTTGATATAAAATAAAAAATGATAGGCTGAATTGTGGGAAAAAAACATTTCTTTGTTCCTGAAACTGTCAGGAGACTCTTCTATCTATATAACTTACAGCTAGAGACCAGTTGCTTCCCAGTAATCAGTTATTAGAACTTTTTTTCTATTACTCAGAAACTGCTAGCATAATCAACTTTGTGATTCATTACAAGGCTTCTCTACGGAACTTCCATAGGAGGAATATTATTATGACCAGATCTGGGTTGCTTATCAGACATGCCCTTACACAATAATTATTTCCCACTGTCAAGTAGGCCAAATTATTCAGTGTTTAACTTTTTTCAGTGTTTAACTTTTAAGCAAGTAATTTTCCATGCCATGTACTTACAATATTCTTATACGTATAATTTATTGCCCAATGTATATTCCAAAAAATTATTTCTATTATGACCAAGAACAAAAAACAAAGGCTCTTTAAACTTCGGCCCCACGGCGTGAGGCCCTTTTCTTAGCTGCTTGCCAGTGTCTTACCTGGCTGGGGCAACAAGGCCACCTGCGGCAGGCTGAGACTTTACAGCATGTGTGAGGAGAGGGGGCACTGGTAGGTGCAGGTGTGCAGGATGAGGATTGTAAGGAGTGCGCTGAAGGGGCGTGTGACAAGAGCAGAGTAGCCAGGGCTGGCGATGCATCCAGGGGCAGTGCCATTGATTGGAATCTGTAGGATGAGTAGTGGAGGCTTGGTAAAGGACAAGGGTGGTTTTCTTGGCAGAGGGCAGGTGCTGAAGCCTAAAAGAACCTGGAGAGAAAGTAAAAGCTGCTGTGGGTAGCCCCACAGTGCTCCCTGGGGGGAAAGATACAAGGAGAGGCTGGTGTAGGGGTTGCCGTTCCTAACGACCACAGGAGTCAGGTCGGCGGTCCATTTGGGTGGCGTGACCAGCCAGGGATCTGTAGACTAGAACAGCCATGAACTTTCTAGAGTATATCTTCACCCTATTGGAAGAGGGGCCAGATCTTCCCATTTTTCTCCCAAGAACTTGTATGATTATTTAAATGATGGCAACACCTTAAAAAAGTTATTACAGGAATGAACTAGAGGAGATGGGCTTGAGGAGATGGGGGTAGGGGAAGGCGTGAGGAATTCTCACTGCATACCTGAGATGCCTGTGAGACACAGAGTGGCGCAGAAAGCACTAGAAGGTGGAAGGCTGTGCTCATGGTCTACATAAGGGAGGGTCGCTGGCCAGAGAATGGTTTTGTAAATCCTGGGACTTAGAATATCATGATGGGAGTTTGTGTCTACATGTCTCTCCTCTGTGTGTCTCCTTCCATGTCCTCCCAAGCCCCTGGGTGCAAGTCAAAGCCAGAGAGACTAGAGCCTTTTTTAAGAGCTCACCTGCCTCCTGTGCTACAAAGCTTTACCTGGCCACTCAGCTCTGCCCCTTGTTCCCAATAGCTAGTCCAAGGCCACTGTCCCATGGTGGTATGATACGCTTTTTCTCTGTACCATATTCATCGTGTCTCCTCTCTCCTTAAACAAGTAAGCTCCCTGAGAGCAGCTGTCTTTGTCTCTTTGTTTACTGCTGTTTCTCTAGTACCTAGAACAGTGTCTGGCTCCTAGTAGGTACTCAAACAATTGTAGAATGAAGGAGGGAATAAATGTGTCACTATAATTCATTCTCAAATTCTTAGAGTGGCCTAAAGTTGAAGAGATTCAGAATCTGCACACAGCCACTGTCACCCACTCTATGTAGCCTCTGTGCCTTTTTCTGCTCTTGCTTGTCTTTGATTTCCCATAAAATCTTGTCTTTTTTTTTACCCATAAAAAGATTTCAGATCTTCCTAGGTGCCAGCCATTCCATCTTATAATTTCATGTCCATTATTCTTGTGAAAGGGCAATCGCAAGTCTGTTTCACAGAAGAGTAAAGATTTGGAGGATATAAATGATCTTTCCTTGGTGACCAAGACATAAGTCACAAAGGTAGATTTGGTTTCAGGTCTCCTGGACTATGTTGGCTGCTATTAGGCCTTTTCTGTCTATGGGAAGCAGAAGGGGTTTCTCTCAATGGGGAGAGAAGATAGTAAGGATGTAGTAAGGACACAAAGAGAAAGAAGGAAGACAGGAAATGGTATTATCTGCAGGGACTGAAGAATTTTTCAAAACTAGACCCTCACGTAATCTGGTGCTCTTGTCATATCACCAGCAGGAGAGATGTGGGGTGCCTGTATGGAAACTCAATGAATCTTAGCCTTTGCCGTCATTACCCTGATTCATTTACCTCTTCTCACTAAGGCTTGACTTACACACGGCTGCCTCAAGCGCATGCCTTTGCTTGCCTTGTGCCTTCTTCTGCTTCCTGGCCTCTTCCTAGTGTCTTTCTCTATCTGTGTCTTCGTGCTTTCTCTTATCTGCATACTGACTGACTCTAAATATGGAACCTCCCCCAGAGACGACTGTTTACTTAACAAGTATTTATTGTGCAATTATTTTAACTTGGCACTGTTAAGGGCCTGTTGGACACCCAAGTGTCCCTGCCATTGCAGAGATAACAGCTGTTAAACAAGATACCCGGGCCAGTCCTAGGCACCAGCAACATCAGCATTGTCACAGGAGCTTGTTAGAAATGCAGATTCATGGGTTGCATACGTGCTGACCTACAGAATAGCAATCTCTGAGATTGGGTCCCAGAAAATGACGTTTTAACTAGCTTTCTGGGTGATTCTTTTGCACATTAAAATGTAAGAATCATTGCATTTTTGTATTAGTGTAGATTATTGTAGAATAATCTACAATATTATTTTTTCATAGAATAATCTCCTTTGTGCTACATGTCATCTGGTCCACTCAGCTATGGCAGATGGCCAGGGCCATTTGTCAGCTTTCCCCTAAAGGACCTGTGGGGTGGCAGCATCTCAAACATCATATCAACTTTTCTGATAAAAACACAATTGCTTGATGACTGTAGTGGCACCCTTAAAAATTAGTCTCCTGATGCCACTCTGTAAAGTTCACCAACCTGGTTTTTATTGCTCCTGCTTCTTGTAGTTTTTCATTGCTGTTGCACAAGTCCCCAGCCTGAAAGAATTTCAAATAAGACATCTTAAATGACACTCTTCAAATTCCATCTTTCTCTTCTCTGGAACTACTTCTGAAAGGGTGGCAGGATTTTTTGAGAGATTTTTGATTTAAGAAAAGCAGTGCTCATTGGAAGAGACCCACAGTACTCAGGCTATGTTCTACCTTTGTATGGAACAGTTTTTAATGCTGCCTCTCAGCCAGATTGGCCTGATTCTTTTCTGTTTCTCTGTGTCCAAGCTGGAAAGCCCAGCACTTGACTCCCCACAAGGGTCTGCCCAAGGGAATCCTGATGCCTGCCACCTAAGGCATCTATCAAAGAGGAAGATATTTTGATGGAATAGTAATGAGCAGATTTCTACAAGAGAAACAGGTTTTGTTTGTTTTTCTTGGGATGAAGCTTCAGGCAGGTTTTATTTACCTTCAACTTATGACTCTCTGTTTATTCTTAAAGATTAAAAGAAAAGATATGTGAGATTGTCAAGGGAAGTCTAGAATTCAGGAAATAACCATGGGTTCCAGACCATGGTTCCTCTCATTGCTTCTGTAGAAGGATCCGATATGTAACTCTTGCTATCAATTCCTTTCACGATTGATTGATTTGTTTACTCAATTAGCAAGTATTTATTGAGCTGGGACTTGAGTCAAGGGGCCAGAACACTCTGAGGGGGGCTCAATCATCTATCCTGTGTAGGTAGATCTCTGGCTTTCTCTGGGAATGTGACCCCAAGCTTCCCGTTGGAGCATGGTGCTTACCTGTGGCTTCAAACTTGAAACAGACATGAATTGCCATGTTTCATTTTCAGGTTTCCCCTCTGGGTTTCAGATATCAATATCTAGATGCTCGCTGACATCTTCTCTTGGATGTTTCACATTCACCGCACACTCAGTGTGCCCGCACACTCAGTGTGCCCACACAGCGCTCATTCTCCCTCCCCCACCACGCAACTTGGTTTTCTTATAGTGCTCACAGTTGCAGTTAAATGACAAGACCAGCCGTGTGGTTGTTCAATTCAGTGTCTGTGAGTCCTGTCTGAGCTGCTTGCTTCCTTATTCCACAGAGTTCGTCTGGGTATCACCAAGTCCTGTCAATTTTATCCCTTAAGTATTTCTCTAGTCTACCAGCTCTTCTCTCTACCTATCCCACCACTCTTGTTAGATGCTGTTCTCTCCCTTTTGAGAATGGTAACTGACTTCTGTCTGCCTCCTGTACCCTACGAGGTCAAGGCCAGTCCTTTCTTCATGCCGCATCCAGGGGACCTTTCCAAATCTTAAAGTGATACTGTACCTCTGCTAAAAAATCCTTCAAATGCTTTCTGTTACCCTCAGGACAATAACTCTCATTTAGTCAAATAGTAACTAGCCCTGTTTTATACTAGGGGCTGCTCTGGGTTTTACCTGTTTAGGCCTATTTTCATATAATACCCCATTTAAGTCAAAGCAAAGTTATTACAGTGGACATAATGTCCTGTGACTGACCCCGATCCACCTCTCCTGGCCTGTCTTTGTGTGATTTCCACATCTTGACCTTTCCCTCTTTTATAAAATGCAGTCCCTTTTGCAGACTGGACTTGAAGTGGACTTGCTGCTGGAAGCAGTTGCGTGACTTCTATGGAGATGCTCAGACTGATGAGCAACTAACCTCTGTGTTCACATTGGGTCATGAACATCAAGATCTCCTTTCCAGCAGGAGAGCAGGGTCTGGTGCTAATTTTGCATGGTGATTTGGGTAAGCCATGCTCTGAGTCAGTTAGGACACTTTGCAAGTACAAGGAATCTATTTACAACTTGTTTAAGCAAAATATAGAATTTATTAGACACAGAGCACTTAATAAATACCAGGGGTATAATAAGGTGAACCCAACCTGTCATAGGGCTTGACCCCAAAACCAGACAGCAGTCAAGACAGAGGCAGGTGGGCAACCCCAGCTTTCTCTCCAGACCACTCATCAATGCTTGGGAGAACACACAGATTCTTATTCTATTGGGTGTAGTTTGGAGGACCAGCACAGAATCATGAACATTCCTCAGTTCAGTTCTGAGCACTTGAAAGACATCATCTTCCTGGGCCAGCTGGGACCAGGGGTCCCATTGTTGTAGATCAGAGGGATGGGGTCACAGCAAAGAACCCTGTCTGTTGAAGGAAATTGCAGTCTAGCCAGAAAGCCAAGGTGCTGCTCTTGGCTTCAACTTGAAAAGCTTGCTGAGTGCCTTGATTTCTCTCCGCTCGCTCCTTGCATGGAGGGCTTGAAGCCTGCTGTCACAGATTACACCCCGGTGCTCTTGAAACATAACCGAATTCAGCCCAAACTCTAAAGATCGGGGGATTAAGCAGAGAAACCTCTTGTGCTGTTTCCACAAAGAAGCTACAAATCCCCTAAGTACCAGTGTAGGAGAAGCTTTGACTGGGGACACATCACAGAAATCAAACACTTTGCTTTGCTCTCATGTCCTAGGAGAGATTTCTGTTTCAAACAGTGAGTATGGATTATTTATTTTTTTGCCAAGCCAAAGCCCACCTTTAGTGCAGGAGAGAGCATGCGAAGCAGCAAAGTTGGTCATTGCAGAGGGATACAGCTGTGTCCCTGTCCTGGGGCAGCCCCAGGCCCTAAAGCTTCACATGGGGTAGATGCCTCAGCAAGGCCTTTCAGCCCGCTCTCCTTCCCCCTGCCGTGGCGCTGGCCCCTGATCAGGCAAGTTCTACCTTTGCTCCCAGGCCAGCACCCTCTGTCTGGGATAAACCAAATCCTTCATCTCTGTGTAGCACATTCTATCCATTCAGATGTCTTTATACTTCCTCTGTGAACTTTTTCTTACAAAGAGGTGATTTACCTAGTGTAAAATTCACCTTTTCTAATTACATGACTCACTGTTTTTTAGCAAATTCACAGAGTTGTGCATCTTATTTAGAACATTTCCTTCTCACCCTGTAGGGTAAGTAAAGTATCAGGCTTTTCTGCCCTCCCGCCATTAGGATGGATGCTGGATCCTTGCGGTCCTGAATGCAGGCCTGATGGCGGGCACCTGGGGTAGGGTGTGGGCATGCGTAGGTGGGTACACCTGGGCTGAGAGACTGGGCATATAAGGGTGGCACAGGAGAGTGCAGTGTGGTGGTGTGGTGCAGAGGATGGGGGAGTGCGGCTGAGAATGGCGGAGCACAAGGGAGTACGGCGACGATGAACAGCGGAGAGCATGAAGACAACATGGCTGCTAGAACCGGTAAAGAACCTACCCGGTATGGGCTGGTTGCATTACACACCCCCAAATTATTTTATTCCTTTTGTCAAGGAAACCATCCCAGGCTGGGCAGATACACTTTTGATTCAGGTAGACAGAGGGAATCTTGGGGCCCTCTAGATCTAAAAGGCCTTTAATGCTGAAGCAGGGGACCAGGTACACAGGCAGACCAGCAGGCAGGGAGGCTGGGAAGCAGGCAGCAGCCGAGCCTCTCAGCCCTCACAGTCTCAGCGCTCTCTATCTTCTTTCCCCCTTTTCTCCCACAGTGTCCACGATCCCTCCACCTGGGTATCCGTACATGCAGGTACTTGGTGTTCCCCATGGTTGTAGTCCCAAATGCCCTTTTCAGTGACACATTATCCTGAGCGGGCAATGAAATCTGGGAGGAAAACAAGGTTGCAGGTGGCAGCTGCAGAGGCTAGTGGTGGGGAGGCAAAAAAGAGCCTGCTTTAATCTATTTTCCTTACACCTTTGTAATCAGTCCCCACTCACTCTCCACCTAACCATTCATCTACTATCTGCCTCTGTCCGCTTGCCTCTGTGTGAGCTCTGCACACCCCCTGGCAGAGTCATTCTGTCTCCTAGGCATCTGGCATCCTTGCTATGTATGTGAAAAGCAATCTGTTTTATGTCTGTGTTTCCATACCTAGAGTTCAACTACCAAGAGCCCTCTCTTACTCTGGGAGCTTAGGGGAAACTTTGCATATGGTAGGTCATCTAGAACAGTCTATGTTTGACTGAGCACAGGCATAAATTAGGTTTCTTGCTTGATCTAGTGTAAACCTTCATGTCATTTCTCCATGGTTAACACTGAACATTTATTTATTGTGTGCCTCGTGGTCTTCTAAGTGTTCATGTTAATTCTGAGACCTCATAATCCTTATTTAACTTCCATTTTCAATGAAGAAGTACTTACTATTGTTATCATCAGTGTGTACTGGTGAGGAGACTAAGGCTATAAGAGGCTAAGAACTTTCAGATGGTCAGTGACAGAGCCAGACCTCAAACTGGGTTCTGTTTAGCCAAGAAATCCATTTTCTTAACCACAAAACTGCAGATCCTTCCAGCTGATGATTGTGTGTCCACCAAAGTATACCTTAAATGTTCGCTGGGATCTCAATGAATCTGTACTTCCCATACTTTAATTCGTCATTTGGTCAATGAGTACCCCACCTTCATTGCATTCACTTTGGGGTTCCTCTGAAAGGAACGGGGCCACTCAGAATACTTTAAGGTCTTTGACTAATTTAGCGTAAAACCATTTGATTTTCCTGATCAGCTAAATCAACTGCATGCTTTGCTTCCCCATTGATTTCTTGAAGGCAATGGCCCAGTGGAATATGAGGTAATAATAACAAAGTTAGCATTTGTAAAGCATTAAAAAAAAAAAATAACTGCTAGAGAGCTTAGTAGAAAAACTGAACTGGAGTCTCTTGAATTTTGAAGGATTCATGTTCTACTTTTTGGAATGTTGGAAGCAAAGGAAGAGCAAGATGTGGGAGGGATCTGGGACATTTTGACCTCTGGTGATCCAGATACCAGCAGAAGGGAGGCCCTAGCTCTCTTGAGATGGATGTGTACAGGTGCTACCAATAGGAGCTGATAATTTGGACTCTCTGGATGTGCTCACTTCAGTGACTAAAACAGATGTCAGTTAGAAAAGGGCTTAGGGCATGGTCAACAAAGTCCAATGCCTACATGCTGCCAGTTGATGAATAGAACTCAAGTGGGTCCCGTACAACACAGTAGTGAGGACTGTGGTAAAATAGAACAACTCCTGCCTGTAGGAATGGCTGCTCCTTAGCTCCAGCTCACCATTTCCCAAATTTTTATTTCCTTAATTTTTCTGATTTTTCAAAAGAAGTTGGAAGTCTGGATGTTTATTGGACGTTATCCAATTTCATCTGCTTATCCATCAAGTCAGTGAATGTTAATTGAGCACTTATACATAATCCTGCTCAAGCTGTGGAGGATAATTGAAAAGACAAAACCTTTGTCCTGCTAAGTTAATTGAAAACATGTGAAACAGACATATATTGGCTGGTCAGGTTAGGTCCACATACCACTAGTTTGCAGCCCCTGCCTTAGGTCTTTGAGTCCCCTTCCAGGGGATCACAGGAGCACTAGATAGCCTCCTCCGCTCCATGTCCTGAGGGCCAGCTGTGTCCTGCTCTCAAATGGGGTTTCAGTGTCTAACCACACCTCCCCCTGCACATGAGAAGTCTACGCAGCTCTGTTCTTTGTGAGGGGGGAGGGCTTCCCCCTCCTCAACCCTAATATAGTGCTTGACCTGGCTCAGCAGCACTCTGTGTTTTGAAACACTGTGGAGCAGCCCTGGTTTCTGGCCCCATTTCATGCCCCTGACCATGACCGCCGGTAATGCTCATGCTCACCTTGCAAAATGTGCCTTTCAGCAAACTTGAACTTCTATGTGGCTAAGAGTTTACCAGCTTAGTCAAGAAATTCTAGTCTAAAATGTGAGAAAGAAGCACATATGCTTAATTTTCCTGTTTCGTAAACAGGTATCAAGGGACCCAGTTTTCAGATGGAAGGGATTGGTACCAGGGCTGGCACCAAAATAAAAAAAAAATCCAAAAATAGCAACAAAACTGCCTCCATTATAATGCAGATGATGCAGATGCAGCCTATCAAACAGGAGAGCTTCACATATAGCAACCAAAGGATGTATGTGGCCCCTGATATTTTGCTGTCACATGGAGTCCTGTAACAATAACGGCAGTCTCCCAGACTGATTTTGCTAGGTTTCTCCCTTTGGACAGGAGTGCAGTAATTATCCTTTCTCCTCTTTGATAGACTCCTGTTCCATTATCCCAAGGTCCAAATACTACTCCCCAAATCCTGTCCTCTAGTGTTTCCTCATGGCTGTAAGGAATGTTCCCAGGGGGTTTCCCCAAGGCTGACCCTGGGGCATGAGCATTCCTAAGTTATAAGTCCATCCAGTCCAAGCCTCTTCTATCTGGAGCTGTGCAGGTACCTGAGGATGAGGCTGCGGAGGGTGGAGAAGGAGGGGTGCTTGTGTTGGGTATGAGCGTGCTTAAAGTCGAGAAGTGGTGAAAGCAGGATACAGATCAGAACCACTAGCAAGGGGCAGATGGTGAAAGCAGATTGTGTGGCAGATGACAGGTGGGAAACTGTCTCAGGGAGGTTAAAGGTCATCTTCAAAGGCACTCAGAAGGTGTCAGGACTATCTTCTAGGCTTTTTTCTAATCTCATCCCACAGCCTACCACTCTAGTAGCCTCTCCCTGGTCTCCTTGCTTGGGGTAAAAACCAAAGTCTTCAGTTTTTTGCACTAACATCTCAAAGACTTGGCCAGGGTGGCCACCTTCAAGTTTTTCAGTAGGGAAGGAGAGAAAAGAAACAGTTGTGTTCAGCATGTCAGACAAGGAGAAGACTAAGATATGCTTCTCTTGGTTGGCCTTTGCAAAGCCAGGGACAGTGGTCTCACTTAAAGGATTCAGTGTTTTTGGATGAAAATCAAGTGGCATTTCTATTGATACTTCCTGTAAATCTCCATGGGTTGGCCCTGTCCAGCTCCAGCTGCGCCTATCCTGATCCTTTTGTTATGGAAACATTGATGTTAAATTCAGTTCTCACACCTGAGATGAAACCTATAGGTCCTGGTTAGCAAACACTTCTCTCTCTTTATAGAAGTTGCTACTATCTCTTTCTTCATCTAATGCATTAGTGTAAAGGCAGGAATGGACACAGTGCAGGTTTTCTGAGATCCAGCAGACCAGGTAAAGGAGGAGTCATAGTCCTCAGTGGTTTTTGCAGGTCTTTTATTGGGATTACCAGGTACACGGCAGGCAGGGGTGCTGGGGGGCTGGGAGGCTGGCAGGCCTGCCAGCCCCCAGCAAGTCTTTACTCTTTCTGGGCTCTCCAGTGTTCTCTCTGCTTCTCTTTCGGCTTCTGCTGGCGTCCCCGTGACGCCGCCCTTAAAAAGCACAGTCTGAGCCCAGGTGAATCCCATCTACCTATGCCCACACCCTACTCCAGGTGCCCGCCATCAGGTATGCATTCAAGACCACAAGGATCCATCATTTATCCTGATGGTGGGAGGGCAGAAAAGCCTGACAATTTCTTTACCCTACAATTAGGATTCTTTTGTTTCCAAGTGATAGAAACCCATTCAAGCTGGCTTAGACAAAAGAGTACCCCATAAACTAAAACAAATTCCAGGTATAATGTCTTCAGGTATGGCTTGATCCAGTAAAATTCAATATGATTGAAATTAAGAGGATGCCAACAGAAATCTTATTGCCTCTCTTGTCTCTCCTTTCCTATCTGCTGGTTTCATGAGTAGCCTGAACCTCCCTAGATATTGATAAACATACATTGGTCATCCAGGTTTACCACCTACTAATGCAGGAATCCCAGCAGAATGAGATCACCCTTTCCAATAGCTCAGAAAATGTCTAAGTGTTAGCCCACAATGGACAACTTAGATCACATGCCCATTCATAAACCAACAACTGTAACCAAATTCCCACCCGGCATGATTACAAACACACCTTAGATTTATAGAGTAGGGTCAGTTATGTCTAAGCTGACTATAATGGGTTTAAGTAGGAAAAGTGGACGCAGGTGCAAATACTAAATCCTAAATTCCATGTGGGAATGAATAGTGTCTGACCTTTCCACCACTGTATTTCCAGAGTTGGGCAAAATGTCAGGCACAAAATAGGCACTCAATAAATATTCATTGGCTAAAGCAACATCCCCAATACAGCCGGTAAGTGCTGATCAGAGTACTTTAGATTTGTGCTCCCATAGGTCTGTCTCCCTTGCTATACTATGAATCCTGAGGGCTGTGTCTGAATCACCATTTGCATTCTGACCATCTAGCACCCTGCCTGACACATGGCAGGCACTCAGTAAATATTTAATGAAAATGGAGGAAAAAGGAATGAGAGTTCCTAGCGATCTGGAAGTAATAATAACAGTATTAAGACAAATGATTATGGGCTGTGAGATTGAATGAACCATGGAGCATATAGAGTTTGAAGAAACGTGGCCCAAGGCCAGAAGCCACGGGTCCAGCTACCCACCAGGTGCTAATGGTAAGCAGGGCTCCCCCCCGCAGTTATTGGGATTTGGGGGCAGGTCTGCTGGCATCTCCGCAGTGCAGGCTGGTGGATACAGTGTGAGAACCAAGCTAGCACTAGCAGTTCCCAAAGAAAGCTGGCATATTCTGTGAGTACTAAAGCACCGTTGGGTGGAGAGGCATGTGAGCATGTGCTGTGCGCCATGAACTAGGGTAGATACTTCTTTTAATTAAAAATTTTTCCCCACTACCATCCCTCATGCCCCTTTGACTCCCTTCTCCCCTTATCCCCTTAACCTCAGAGACCTCTCTTCATTTATTAGCTTTTATAAGTATTTTGTTTTGTTGAATCATCTTTTGTGTAACTGTCCAATAATTTGTCTTTGTCATCCTAGCTTGCTTTACTGCATATAATTCCTTCAAATTCCCTAGCTGTAGATGGCATCAATTCAGCTTTCCTTATGGCTGAGTAGTATTTATTTCACTGTGTGCATATACATCTTCTTGATCCAGTCCTCTATCAGTGGGGATTTAGGTTGCTACCATGTCTTCACTACTGTAAATAGTCCTGCAAAATAGTCCTGCAAAAAGCATATCATTTTCTGAGTTGATGTTTTCATGTTCTTCAGATAGATGCCCAAGAGTTGGATCACTGGGTTGACCAGCATTTCCATTTTTAATTGTTGAAGGTAAATCTTGACATCTTTCCAAATAGGCTGCACCAGTTTACATTCCTATTAACGATGTACTAAGGTTCCTCTTTCTCTTTATCTGCTCCAACCCTTTTCCCTGGGGGTCTTTTAAATATGTGCCATTCTCACAGATGTGAGATGCATTTTCTCGGTGGTTTTGACCTGCATCTCCTTTATTACAACTGATGATGAACATTTTGTTGTTTTGTTAACCATGTTAACACATATCACCGTGACCAGAGATAGGTGCTAGCATTATTGGCATCCCCTTTAGTAGAAAAGAAAATTCAGACTCACAAAGATTCCATTTGCTTCTAAGTCACATTTGAATCCAAACAGGCCAACTCTGTATCCGGTATTACTTATAGACCTATATGAGGCAAAGAACAGGATGTGAAAGGAGAAGAAACTAAGAGGAGCTCTGACACCAAAATAGACAGTAGGAGGCTACTTATTGGTGCTGTGCCTTCTAGCAAGGGACTTCTCCAAAACTTGATTTCCTCTTCTACAAAACTGGGCTTGAAAATAGAGGAACTCCTATTGAAAGAAAAATTGTGAACCTGGATTTGGGAGACCTGAATTCAAACCCTGGCTTTGCTCAGTGGGGTGAAGTGCCCAATATTAGAGCTGAGAGTCAGGGTGGCCTGGGGCACACAACCATAACAAGTAGCCCCCAGATCGCAATGGTCTCGGGTGGCACAGTGCATGTTTCCCATTTGCTTGTGTTCATCATGGCTCCGCTGGAGCTCTGCTTCCATCTCCTTGCTCTAGGACACAGGCTGCTGGGACAGCCGCTCTTTGGAATTCTGATTTTGTCACAGCAGAGACAAAGTCATGCATCGAACTCTGGCTCTCCAGGTATCTACTGGGGGTGATAACCTTTGCTTTTGTTCAAATTCCATGGTCCAGAAGCCAAAGATCTCACCTGACTCCAAAAGGGTAGAAGCAGGGAGGCGGGGCAGAGGGGAGGAAGGGCGGCTTTTCAGCCATACCCATAGGAAAGGGAACCGGAACTGTGTTTCCATCTAAGATCTACCTCTCTGTGTGAAAAAGCCCCTTTCTGCTGTGGTCCTCAGTTTTCTCTTGTGTGAATGAGGCTAATCACTCAAAACTCTTGGAGAACTGAATGTCACTGATGGTGGGGGGGAGGGGAGGCCTTATTAAATGCACAGTTGGTGCTAGAATAAGTGAGTTTTCCTTCTTTTATTGTCCCCCATCTGTGCAGCACTTGTTTCTATGTAGGTGAACGCTCTCCTTCCTGTCCCCCACACATACACACACAGAAAACAGTTAACAAATGTTTCTCCTCTCCCCCAGGCCTGTGGCTTTTTCACTCCCAGGTAATACATTTTTGTTTCCTTG
This sequence comes from Talpa occidentalis, assembly GCF_014898055.3. Lineage (NCBI taxonomy): Eukaryota > Metazoa > Chordata > Mammalia > Eulipotyphla > Talpidae > Talpa > Talpa occidentalis. The sequence continues at coordinate 88,156,994 of NW_023601212.1, read as the reverse complement.
CAGGAACAAGTCTAAAAATAGATAAAGCACAGGGCACAAGCGATAACCATTCGATGTATTGACCCAGCCACGAGTTTATCTTGGTGAAATTCAGATTTGCTCTTTATTCCTGAAAGCAAAAGGACCTCGATGGGCAGTTACGGAGACATTACCAGGGCCATTTGGCAATAAAATGTGACTGACTCCATTATGTAGGATGGAGACAAGCAGGAGCTGATCTTAAATCACAGGCAGCTGACCAGGGCGCATTTGGCACAAGCATATGCAGATGGGTTCTGTGTGGTGGGAGAGGGTGCTGCAGAAAGGGGGCTGCTATTAAAATGCAGATTTATTTCAAATTCTTTTGTTTAGCTCAGTGGCAAAAGGTAGCCTATATGTTGGGTGAGCAGACCATATGGTTCTGTCTGGGGCTGCCAACACCTCGGCTGCCATCGCTCTGCCTCCGAGGCTGCCCCTCTCTGAGAGGCTTCAGGGTGCACGGCGCTTCGCTGCTTCCAACCAGCCATTGTGGGGAAGCAATTCTGTTGGAAGGAACTTGGTCTCCAAAGGCTGCGTGTCCTGATAGTGGAGGCTTTGGAAAGGAAAGGAGCAAAACACTGAATTGAGAGTTCATTTTCCCCATCTCTACCTGCTCTCCTCCCGGGAGGCACTCGAAAGCATTTTTCTGCCTAATAATTCCTTGCTGGCGTCCTGTCTGCAGCTTTTAGTCCAGAGAAAGAACTGGAGCCACCATCTCCCCCTGCTTTCTGCTCTGCATCGCATGTCAATCTAATAGCATCCATACATGGGTGTTTTACTCCTGATACCAGTAGCTGACAGCAATAGCTGGTGTGTTAAATGTTGGCCAGGACAGCCCTGTGTTGGCACTTGACATGCCTCATGGTCCCACTCGTAGGCACTGACTCTTAGAAGCACTTGGCTGTTATTATTCCATTTTACGAGGAGGTAGTTGAGGCTTAAAAGGTGAAGGGCTGCAGAGTTAATGCAGTCTGACCTCTTAACTGAGGCTTGTTTACCATCGCATGGGGGCCAGGGAGTGAGTCTTCTCCAAAGATGGGAACAGGGGTGGATCACAGACAACACCAATCTTTTTCAGTCCCTCCTTCCCATGGCTGTCAGCTCTGGCACTCAGACACCCAGCTCTGGGCAATCTCATTAAACTAACTTTAATTACTTATGTGGAGGCGAAGAGAAGGGCTTCTCGCGCCTCTCCACCTCCTCCGCGGTTATTGATTGGCTGCCGAGAGGCTTCTGTTAGACAGTGGATTAGAAAAAGGTTAGTTTCCCTAATTCTCTTACTCTCTTCCTGGTGATAATTGGTTCCCAGGTGAAGCATCATCCTAAACAGAGACGTCTATGTTGGTTTTCTACCTTTGGTTGAATGTGATGTGAGGTTTGGTGCAGTTGAAATATCTCTTTTTCCACGAGTTCTTAGAGCAGGAAAGAGATATCAGAGTCCTCACTGAAGGCTGACCTTGCTTTGTGAACTCCCTGGGGACTATCATGGTCATTCGTAGTCAAGAGTATAGCTACCCATCATGGCAAGGAGGGCAAGTCACTCCTGGCTTTCCTAGTGCCCAAAATGTGGCTCTTAATAAAGGCCAGGTGATTCCTGAAGTTCCTTCAATTTTAAGGGCTCTGGATCATTCCTGGCAAGAGATCTTACCTCTCAGGTCACTGTCTTTTGACTTGCTTCAAAGGGTCTGCTGGCTCTTTGGCTGGTGATGCCATTCTGCTCTTGGAATGCCACTAACACTCGTGGATTATAAGTGACCAAGCTGGGCTTTCCTGGTGGTGCAAAGGGTTACACAAAGCACTGTGAAGCTATCCACAGCCTCTGGAGTGCTAGTTCGATCCATGGCTGGCCAGGGAGCAGCCCACATGGTGCGATAGACCTCTCCTGTTTCACTCGCTGCTCTCCTCAGCAGTGTATTTCAGTCAGTCTGTCTATTCTGTTCCCCACTCTGTCTCTAGTAAATCCTCTCACCCCCCACCCCCAGCACCTCTGACCTATACTCCAGTTCTAGTATGCATAAATAAATGAATCTTTAAAAAAAAAAAGTGACCAAGCTAATGGATAGGGTCCAGAAACCACCATGATCGAGGTGACTGAAGTTGTTTACCTGGGAAAAGATTCACTCTGGGTTGGGGGAGTTCAAAGAAAGAGCCCTCGAAGCATAGAGGCAGTGGCCTGTGAAAGGCGGCCCAGGGTTCCTGTGTGGCTGGCAGGGCAGGGAGAAGGCAACGATCCAACAGAATGGAGAAAACGTGGCATTGAGGAGGCAATTTTAGCTCCTTGTGAGAATGTTCTTTCATGATTAGCCCTGTTAGTCAGCTTGTCAGCTCTGGGGCAACTTGGGCTCCTCCATATGGGGAATGTTCAGGCTGAGGCCTTTTGCTCTCTGACCAGAGCTTTGCCTGAGGAAAGGAATAGGCATCTCAATGTGGTGATCTCTCAAGACCTCGATGTGGTTTGTGAATTACAATGCCATGTGGACCTGGGAAGTAAATGAAGAAGCTGCACGTGGACTGGCCAAACCAGAGAACATTTTCACTCAATCCTGAGCTTGAGTGGATGACTCAATTGGTAATATGTGCCCCATATAGATGGGCATCTAGGCTTTTTTCAAAGCCCAGAATTGAGACCTTAGGAAATCTCACATGTTTAAAAAAGAGTCAGTTCAAGTTTAAAAAAAAAAAAATGCTTGAGACCAACAAGAGCATATTGGGACACAGAATTTCTCGATTTCACTGAATAACTCCATCATCCCCCGCTGGATAAGAAAGCAGTATATTTAGTTGACAGTGACACCATATGTGGATTTCCAACTGGTCAGACCTTGGAATGTTGTTAATGGTTCTTTTTTATATTTGGAGAGAGACTTCCATTCATGAGTCTTCTGTGTTCATTGCACATTTTAACCAATGATTTGATGAGAACATAAAAGATCTATGATCAGATCTGCAGATGATATAAAGTGTGGAATAGTGGCTAAGAGTATGTTGAACTCAGGACTCTAATCCATCTGATCCATGTAGAGTTGGAGGTCTCTAAACACATGAGTGAGTTGAAATTAAGTAGGGGTTATGAAAAAGTCTTGTGTTTAGGCCTAAAGTAGGAATTGCATTTCACCAGACAAAAAGAGACTCCAACTTGGACTGTATTTGTGTAAAAGGATTTCAAGAAAAATAAGATCTTAGAGGATTTGTTTGACCACAGGATGAAGATAGTCAGCAGTTTGATAAAGATAATAAAAAACCGAAGCCAAAACTATTTAGATAGTCATCCATGCATCAACTCTTACTAAGCATTTTCTATGTTCCAGGAAACTTGCAACTTGCAGGAAATAAATAAATGAATAAAGCTAGGTCCCTGCTTTTGAGAAATTCCCAGCAACATACTCAGATAAATTACAGCCCAGTGGGATAAATTCTACAGAAGAGATTTCTAGAGTACTGTGGGAGTCCAGTACCTGCTTTCCTAGATTTTTATAACTTTACATAGAAGGCAAAATTAGTTTCTGAAAGAAGTAGGAGGTTTTTTTGGGTGAAAAGTGGAGTGTAGGTTTGCAGAAGTAGATGTAGTAGACATTTGTGTTTGCCACCCAGGGTTTGGCATTCGGCATTATGAGACCAAGGGAACCCTCAGACCTTGTGCTTTGGGTGAAGTTGACTGAGTTTCTGGATTTCAGGGTGGAATGAGTGACTCAACCAGACAGTCATCACATTCTGTCTGCTGGCCATCTAAGTTAGACCAATGAAGGATAAGGTAATACATCTCTCGGATTATTTTATATGTTCATAGAAAAGCATCTGTCCAATTAGTTACCAATAAGAGAGAAAGTTGGTGGAGTAACTACTCCAACTGGGTAGTAAATTTATAGGGGACAAGAATGAAATCATTATCAAGAAAACAGAAACAAGAAACACAGGGAGAGCCACCATGATCTACATAGTCCTTCCCATCCTAGATCAGAGAGCTTGCGACTACCTCTACGTACCATCAGTTATACAGACTCATTAGTCCAGTTTTTCTTGTCTTACCTTGCCTTGAGTTGAATTACCTCTCAGTTTCAAATAATGAGAATCCTATGGGATCTTTTATTAAATAGTCATGGTCACCATTTAGGTGGAGGAACATCATGCTCATGCATGAAACATGGCAGTTGAGGGAAAGGCTTATGTGCCAGAAATTCTAGCAGTGTGTGATGTTGGGTGCTTCAAGGGCACTGGTGGGAGGAGCTGGAGAGAGAGGAGGGGCTAGCTTCTGATGAGCCCAGGGGAGCCCTGGCCCTCTATGACCCTTTGCTGTGTGGTAGGCCCTGAGGTACTAACCCCAGCTTTGATGATCTTTGATGATTGGGGTACTGATCTGTGGTGTGTGGAGTTCATGGCTAATTGTTCAGAAGTATACAAGGAATGGTTCTTTCCACCTTCATTTACTTGTTCTGTTCTTCTTGTGATATAGTGAAGTTGGTCGATCTGTCATTTTGTAAATATGGAAATCTCAGCTCTGTGGGCCTTGGCACAGGGGCCCATGGTGGGAGAGAGGCTGGGTTTTGCCACTGCCAACAGTCAGGAGCAGCTCTGGCTCAGTTTTCCAGCTTCAGGGGTTCTTCTGAGTACCGATTCCACTAGCAAATGTTGAAACTCACCAGGAATGATCCCTTTGGACACTAAACAACAGTATTGTCTCCCCCAGAGCAAGTGTGGAATTAGCAGCAGTCACCCATGAGGACAGCTGGACACAGCAAGACAAGAAGCTCGAAGCAAATAGACACTAAAAGCATAATTCTGGACACACAGGAGTCCCCGGAAGACTTTCAGAAACAGCTGGGAGACAGTTGGAGGGCCTCAGGCCATAATAATTTGCTTATGAAAGAAGAGCATAATCTCATTTTGTAGTCACTGGCTGAGGTTGGGGACTTATGAATTACGTATATGTCATAGTCTTTTTAGGAAAAAAAAAGAAGTGTGTGTCTTCTGCCAGGAAGTTGTGCATCTGTGTGTAAACACAGTCAGAAGCATGCACACCTATCCCTTGTTCAACAATACTGAGTATATTGGAGAGATAGTCATGGTGATAGGGAGCTTGTACCTATTCTTAAGAAAGAAATAGTAATAAAACCCTCCCCAAGTTTTATCTACAGTATTTGAAAAACAAAACAAAACTATATTTCAATTCCAAGATGTGCCAACTTCCCCTGCCACAAGGCAACTGGTACTTATCCTAAAACTCTCCTTCCTTGCTTTCTTCCACCCCTCTTGTCCTTCAGATCTTAACTTAAACCACCTTATTAGACAAGGCTTCCCTGATTTCCTGGATAAGGTAGATTTTTCTTGTATTTATGTTTTTGCTTTATTTTATTTTATTATTTTGATTTTTTTGTTGAGATCACATTTAAAAAGTGATTTTTGAAAACTAAAGGTAAAAGTAGGGCAACCAGAATGACGAAGGATCTAGAAACCAGGATATGAAAGGAGCTGTTGCCAAAAATGCAAATATTTAATGTGATTTTTCAGCCTTGTTGCCCTGGTTCTTCCAGTTTTCTGCCTAATTTACCAGATAAGTACCCAGACTTCAAAGTGCTGCAAGAGTTATGACCACAAACACATGGGTGGTAGATAGGTAACGAGGCCAATTATTAACAAAAACGTTATTTCTTATGCACCCCCATAGATGTGGTCCTTCTTCCAAGTAGAGCCCTGAGGAGGTCACAGCTTTATTCCAATTACATGGCAATTTCCCAGCTATTCTGACAACTGCTCTTTGGAAATTGCCATCAGAGCCTGAATATAATTTTTAAATGTCCTCAATTGTGACAAATCTCCAGATTTGATTTTTTGAAATAGCCAAGAGGTATTTGGAGCTGAGCCCAAGGAATTGGTCTTATAATTAAGCATAACAGTACTGTTTTGGGCTCACTGAGAGTACAATTAAGCCTTAATAAGAGCATCATCAGAACAAGGCATTCTAGGATCTAGAATGAGCTAGGGAAGGAGGGCACACGTCCAAGTGGAACCATACTTAGTAGGGATAGAAAATGGGCTTAGAGTGTGCTTATTTGGCTCCAGAATCCCTAAAGTGTCAGGTCCAAAAGGCAAAGCGGAATTTGGCATGGTTCAGAAGACCTGGTATGAGCAACCAGGATGTTGGAATCAAGTCCATCTGTGTCATGGGTTGGACAAGCTCTTCATTTTAGACAAGTCTGCAGATCTTATCAAGCGCACTGAATGGAGAACCAGGTCCATAGGCAAGATTTATAAGAGCTATACACAGGTACTATGAATAGGGGTTGGGGAGAAAATTCCAGTTCTCTTGGGAGACTGGAGCATCAAGTAGGTCGACCAGATGAACTTAAATATTTATCAGGGCCAAAGCTTTGAACATTAGTGAGAACTAAACTCCTTACTGAGGCTTTTGCTGCCCAGATAATCTACTTTTGACCTTTTCTTTGCCTTTTCTCCTTCTTGCTATATGATCTTCAGCCAGAAAATTCGACCAATGGCTTTACTTCAGTTCTACCTTGGGACCTTTGCTGTGGTAGCTCTTCTGCTGGGGGTACACTTTCTTTAGATTTTCACTTGACTGGTTATTTCTCATGTTGGTCTCATGTAGGTCTCTAATATCTCAGATATTATTTCCTCAGAGATGCCTTCCTGAGCATCAGACCAAAATAGTTTCCTTCCACCCCCAGTTATTTTCAACCCAAATACCCTGTTTTGTGTCTTGCCTATCATATCCAGATTTGCATTTGTATTTGTCTATTACTTTATTATCCATCTCTCAGCACTAAAATGGAATTCTGTGAGCATAGGATCTTCCATTTGTTGTCTCATTTATTTATGGTAATCTATAACTATTCAAGACACATGATTGGGGCTCAATCAGTAACTACTGAATGAATCAACAGATGAATGACAACTTGGTGCATAGATAGAATTAGCTCATTTAATGTGGGGCTTGAAAGAACTTGGCAGGGTTGCTGAAAGGAAACCCCAAACTACTGCAAGAGTTATGACCACAAACACATGGGTGGTAGGTAGGTAACCAGACCAATTATTAACAAAAACATTGGTTCTAAGTTACCCCCATGGATGTGGTCCTTCTTGGAATTAGAAACTCTTAGTTTCACTTGGTCCCAGAATTATTTGGCACCGAGAATACTCAGGTAGTTGGGGCTATTTCAATCAATGGGTTCCAGAAATCAGTTGTATTGTAAGTCTTGGGGCCTCCAACTTAGGCAATATCTAGGGGAGGGGAAACAGCAGCTGTTAAGTATCCATCACCAGATGAGCAGTAAAAAAGTGGATCCTAAAAATTCTGGTCAATGTCAAAATTCTTGAAAGAAGCAAGGCACACACCTAGGCACATGTCCTGGATGGCAGGTAGGTAGTCTCATAGGTCTTGTTGTATTTGCTGTCTCCCATCAGTGGCAGGAGGGAGGGTCATTTTTAGGCACAGAGAAACCCCCCACTATGCCATACCCCTCCTCAAAGAGCTGTGAAGCAATTTCCATCACTCCAGGCTGTTTCTGCATAGAATTCTTTTGTGGCATTTATTTCATATTAAAATTCACTGTGATGTACATTCTCTGCCCTTTTTTTTTGAAAAAGTAAACTCAGTAGTACCTAGAGAGTGTCTTCTTTTGTTACCATAAAATTAAGTAAATAAACCAAGCAGTTCAGAAAGCAATCCATTTCATTAACACAAAATGATACCAATACTCATAACTGTAATGCTAATAATGAAGTCTGTCAATGGAGCCCCTGCCAACCACAGCCATCTCCGAAGCACTGGGACAGCTTTAGGCATTAGGGGCCCAGCCACAGGCTGGGGTACCTCTCCTGGAAAAGAATGTGAGGACATGACAATTACTTCAACAGGAAGATGGATTAAATGTGTTATAATACATCAAATCTGGGAAATCCTGCATACTCCTGAATGCTCTGGAGCTATATGAGGAACTATTTATGATATCAGTGAGAAGTGTGGGTTATAAAAATATAGCTACTCGGTGCTTACTGCCACGTAAAACATGCTAATGGGAAAAGACGGGAAGGATCAGCAGCAAAATAATAAAAGTGGATTCATTCTTACCTACTCTTGCTCATTCATAGAGCAAATATTGTCTGACATGTTGGGGCTGTTGAAAATATGGGTGACTTTATCTCTGTTCTATGTCCCCAACTTTTAAAATTTAGATCTAGTACTTCTTTTAAAAAGGAAAAAAAAAGAGCAAAAAAACCCCCAAAAAACTGAGGCTGATGCCTTGTAAAAGCAGAATCATTCTTGTAAAGTGCTCCCAGTCAGGGCAGATGGCTGAATAAAACACCAAATTCCATTATGAATTCCATTTTTAGCCCGGTTATCAAATTCTGATGTGAAACCTACTATGAAATAATCATAGTAATAAGCAACATTTGTGTCCCATTTTCCAATTTTCCAAGGGCATTCATGAACAATCTTATTTAATCCTCACAACTTGGGGAGATGTGAGAATTACTAGACTGGGTCAGACCCCTGGTCATTTGCGCGCAATGGTTTGTTTTTCCTTATCTGCTTGGCATTTTCCTATACCAGAGCTGTGATTTGCTTTGTACATTTAGATATTTAACTTTAAATCCCTTTCAAATGATTTGTAAAAACTTTATACAAGCCCCATGTCAGCAGTGGTGCCCAGGAACCTTTTTCTTTATCTAAGAGAGGCGATGATTCCCCTCCTTTTTGCTCTCCCACCACACACTCACCAAATTGCTAATCCACAATAAAACAGCATCCTTTTCTACATTTGCCATAAGTTTCTTGATACCTGGAGGTAGCCCAGGGCCAAGAACGTCCACAGAGAGACCAGCAGTCAATAAAAGTCCTCAGAGTCATGCCTAGGGATCCGAGAACCTTGGCCCCCTTCTGAGTGATTCTCCCTGTCTCCTGGCTGCAATTTCAAATGCAGTTTCACTCAATTCAGTTTGTTGGTATCTTTGTATTTGCTCATACTTTTGAACAACTTCATTTTTTTAATGTTCACTTCACTTGTTAAATCTGATTACATTGCCTACCCCTTGTGAATGAACAGAGTGTTATAGACAGTGCTGAAATCTGCACCAAAACCCAACCCATTCCAGTTCTCACCCCAGTCACAAAAATCTACAATTCACAATTTGGTGTGTGACCTGTGGGCCACCCACTACACAACCACACATACACACACACACACACACACGTGGCAGCAAAATATGCACAGTATTGTTATTTTGAATATGTACATTTAAGAAAATGATGACTTACTGGTTCTGTCACTTGGCAGCTTGATTTTTCTCCTCTCAACAATATATCTTCGAGGTACTTATGTGGGAATATGTTCCTCATCATTTCTTGTATCCTACAGACAACTCCACCAGTTTGTGCAGTCAGCTCTCTAATGCTGGGAAAACCGGGTGGTTCCCAGTTTCTACCATGATGAACATGCTGTAGAAAACGCTTCTTCAATTGCCCTTCCTTGTACTTGGGTGAATGTTTCTCTAGGAATATACTGAGAAGTAGAATTGTCATCTCAGAATATATGTGTCTTGGTTTTGAAAAGCCAGTGACAAGTGCCTTCCAAAGCAATCAGGCCAATTTCTTCTCTGACCACGTCCTCACCAACTTTTGATATTACCAACTTGATTTTTTTTCCACTTTCCAAAATTTGTTCTCATTTTGGTGTCATTGCAGTTGAGTTTTGGGTCATAGTGAGTTTGGATCATAACTCCCAGTATGCCCTTTTGCTCTTACCTAGTTTCTTCATGTCACCTTCATGCCCATGCTTAATTACCCCTAATCTCATTCAGATATTGGCTTTCATCTGATGATCAAAATGATTATAGGGTATTAAATTACTATTTTTTCATTTTATAAATATTATATAAATGATATTGTGATATTTTCCATATCACAGACACATTTGGAATGAAGTCATAATTAAGTCCTACCCGTAGCCTCTTTTATTACCAGATTACACATTTCCTGTTGTCACCCAAGGAAATCCAGACAGTCTTTGCTTAATACCATGGAGGGACTTAAGCACTGTGTTCTGATAGCAGCCACTGCTTCCACTGTTTGAGAAACTCCTATTTCTTGTGCATTGATTTTGAAGGTGATGGTATAGACAACCTGTCGAGAGAGTTTGTAACATCCAGATGTTTTATCCTCTTTCAATTTTGGGAGTCTCTTGGATTGTAAAATTATAGTGTCGATGTTGAGGAGCACAAGATAAACACCTGCCAGGTAGATTGGCCATATTGCACTGCACTGAGGTCATATTTCCCAGTTGGTAATAACAGATTGATAATGCTTTCCTACCACACCATCACTTCATGAAAGATCTGTCTTGGCAATGTCTCAGGGAAAGCAAGTGGGACTTGAAAGGACTGATGTAAGGAAGAAGGATTAGTTCTGTTCTTGTGTGCTTTAGACAATCAAGATAATCCCTCGTCCTCACTGCTATCGAAGCTGTCATCCTACAACATTCTCTCATTCAACAAATTTTATTGAGCATCAACTATGTATCAGAGATGTGCTAATACTGGGCCTAGAAAAATAAGGGAGAAGAAAGGCACCTATAACTGCTCTCAGGGAAGATACAGCAGTGGACCCTAATGAAATTATAGGAACAAATATAATATTGCAAGTGTAAGTGAAAGAGAATGCATAGCACTAAGAGCACAAAGGTTTCTAGAAGGAATTTGCAGTTAAACTGAGAGTAGGCAAAGATTTAGTGAAAGAGCATGTGTAGCATCAAGACAAGGATGGGCAAAAGTCTTTGGTAAATTCAAGGTACTGATAGAAATCCAATATAGTTGGAAGCACTGTGGGAGGGGAAGTATGGTACAGTACAGTTGGGAACTGAACAGGGTCCAACAGAAGGACTTGGCTTATCTTAAGGATTTGGAATTTATCCTCAGAACAATGTACAACCATTGTTGGGTGTTAAATAATATATGGGTAATGATGGGGGTGGGGCGGAAGTAGTAGCTCAATTTGTGTTTTGAAAAAATGAATCTGGTTGCCTTGTAGGAAATAGAAGTCCTATCATTTCATGCCTCTGCATAGAAACCCTTGAAGACTGTCCATTGTTATTTTGGATGAAATTCAAGATCTTTGGTATTGTTTTTTTATGACATGTCCCACTATGGATAATGTCAACCTTGAATCATCATTGCAGAAAATACTCCCTTATCCACCTCTTGCTCAGTGATTCCAGTGCATTACTGTCTTAGTCACTGCCATGATAATGCTGTCTGACAGACAGTCCCCACATCTCAGTGGCTTACAACAGCCAACCCTTTCTTCTTCTTTGTGAGCATGTGCATTGGCTGAGACAGCTCTGCTTCGGACTCTGGAGTGAGTTCAGGTCTGGTCTACTTGCCCTTCATCCCAAGATGTATGCAGAGATCTGGATCATGCTTATTCCATAATAAATCACAAGAGTCTGAGAGGCCAAGGTTAAGCCAATCCACAGGAGCACATTTAGAGAATCTACTCTTCTTACTACTAACTACTTACTACTTACTACTAACTACTAACTACTAACTTACTCTTCTACTAACATTTCATTGGCCAAAGCCAAGTGAGCAGGAAGTCTAGTACTTCTCTGGATGGGAAGGGCAGGAAGGAGAAGAGGAAGGGAGGGAGAGATGAAGAGAGGAAAGGGTGAGAGTAAATAATACAAGTGACCACATTTGCTCTTCCATCATTACGCGTGTACAGGTGGTTGATTGTAGTGTTCGGGTATGCGGGCTTCGAACCAAAGCTTGATGGCTCTGAGTCCTGACTTTGAAACTTCCTAGTTGTGTAAGTCGGGGCAAGTTAGCAGCCACCTGCTACATCAATACCTACCTCTAGCAGCAGGATTAACTTAGCTAAGTGCTTGGAGAAGTGCTTGAATATAATGAGGTCTCACTGAATCTTAGGGCTTCTTTTTCTAAGTTCTTATCCCCTTATAGGTTCTTATCCCTCTTTGAAGTTTAGAGCAATTCCAGTGCTAGTGAGGCTACACATTCTCTCTAATACAGCACATCCCGCTCAGCCCTGACACGTGATCAGGCACACAAAATGGGTAAATAAAAACTATAAACACCTTCTTCTGATCAGCTCAGGTTTGATAAGTTCTAGAAACATGTTGGCTTTCACAGCAGTTTGAATTTCAGGTTTGTGGGAACAGAACAGGGGCTTGGGGGCTGCTCTGAAACACGATGTTGGTGCTCACCCTGCACTGCCCCTCCTTTTGGTACCCTCCAGGGGCTTCTCATGCAACATCCTAGCCGTGACATGCTCCCACACATCACTTTGTTCTTTGAGGCCCTTGTCCATCCGCAGGTGGAAATAATTCCCCTGCTGCTGCTGCTCCTCCATGGTATTGATCATGGGGCACTCCTGCTTCTAATTACTCATACTGACTCTTGAGTTTAGGCATATTGTGTAAAACTCCAGGCATCCATAAATGATCTTTGACTCAAATGCTCTCTGCCTGCCTCCCCGGGTCACTTCTTCACTCCTGACATGGATGAGGACCAGCTTACCCCCTCAACCTTCCCCATGCTTGCGGCTACTGAGCATTTGCCAATTGCTGTCCTCAGCACCTGCAGGTGTGCTTGGCTTCATCCTCACCTCTCTCTGCAGCAATGTTGTGATTAGGTCCATTTTATAGATGAGGAAACAGAAACAAGGATTTAGTACCTTGCCAGTTAATATAAGCCGGGGTCTGAAGATATTGGATTGATAGTCAGCCCCCAAATTGTATGTGTCCAGGTGGTCTTTGTTCCTCCCTCTGACTAAATCACTGCGTGTCAGACACTGCATGTCAGCAGGTATCATCCAATGAGCTGTTTTTGAATGAAGATGTTTTGAGCTGGGTCTCTTCTATGTGGCCCTGGCTTCTGCGGTATCGGTGTGTCAAAGAAAAGCGTAGCAGGGCAGAAGTTAAAGCAGTGAAAGCAAATTTTATTTGGGAGTTATTGGAATCTGTGTGGAGCTGGGCTCCATTCCAAACACAACAAAGATCAGTAGGGATTTATAGCCAAGGATTAAGGTGGGGGTCAGTGGGTAGAAATTCATATGGAGGAAATATCAGGGGCAGGCAGGGGTTTCTGGTGAAACTGACTCAGCAGGATTTTTGCTGAGGAGAGGTCAGGGTGATGAGAAACCAGGGGTGAAGGAATCTGATCAGATTTACCTAGGGTGGGGGAATTTTGCTAAAATGACACAGAATTCTTGCTAAAACTAGAATAAACAAAGAAATTAAGGTCAGCCTTAGTAAAAAATGGAGCCAGAGGGGCATGACTAAAGTTTTGTTGAGGCCTGAGTCTTGTCACATGGGGGTGCTCATCAGGATTCCCTTGCATACCTCCAAAGTGACCAGTATCAGTGCGTATCCTTTTGCAGGACAGTTCAGATTAAGAATTCTTCTTCATGACTTTACAAATTACCTTTGTTTTACCAACATGAAATATCTGCTTACTGACCCAAATTCTGATCTTGTAGGAAATTACTCTGGTGTCAAGTGAGGGTGTTGGGTGAGAGGGAAGAGAGTCAGAGGCAAGCAAGGAACATAAATTTATTCATGTCAAGGTAGATGCTCATCTGACCCCCTGGCCATGAGTGGTTTTTTGCAATGATCTTTACCTGCCCTTGTTTCCTACAATTCGCTGCCATCAACAGACTCTGAGATGTCACCGTTTCTGAGATGTTGACCCCTGTGAATGGACAGGGGCCAGATCTATTTATCTTTGTACTTTGTCTTTCCAAGGGTAACACAGGGTCTGACTAATAGGAGGCAGCCAGGCAATATTATAATATTGATTATATATTTAAATGAATGACTGCTAATAGGCTGGATGGATAGATGTTGGATGGATGGAATACCAAATGAATAAATGATTGAATAAATGATAACTGTCAAATTTCTCACTTGATGCCATATAGATTCTGCTATTCTTTCCTTGGAATATTTATTTTAAATGAGTTCTGTTGGGTCATTCCAAACATATCTGGGTCAATGGCTGTTGAGTCGTGGGAAGCCTAAGGAAGGAAAAGATCTGGGGTTAACACCTTAGAACTATATTCTAGAGCCCAGTAGGTAGAAAAGCATGGATTTTGGAGCACAGTAGATTTGCTTAGCTGAACTTCAGTTCCTTCATCTTCAAAAGTAAGTGCAATAAGCCCCACCTCCCTGAGTGGTCATGAAGATTAAGTAAAATCATATACATGATGCCCTTTGACTCAAGCCCAGCATGGGCAAGCCCAGCATGGGAAATCCCTCCATAATGCCAGCTTTATTGCTCTTGTCATTACTACAGAAAACACAGCATCTGCCTTCACCCCACTGGGCACCTCTCCTCCTGAGCAAGAGGCAGGGATTATATTCAGGGGTATCCCACTGTGTCCTCTGATGAATCCCTCCCTATGTAAAGGTTGACCTCCACTGCTGCTAGCTCATAGACCTCCCACTGTGTTCCTCTGGACTGGAAGCTGCAAGGGGATTCAGACTAGAGACTGCCATCGCTCAGTCAGCAGTGGGCTTTCCAGCATCAGACCTGAAGCAATGAGCATGCAGCACACCAGCTTGGATCCATCGCCAGACTTTCTGGGGGAAGCAGACTTTGTGGTCCCTACATCGCTCTTCTGATGCCAGTGCCTAGAACTGGCCTTGGGCTAGCCTGCATTGAATTCCTGTTACAAGCTGTATGATACTGGGTACGCCACTTAAACTCTCTGAGTTTTGGTTTCTTTACCCAAGAAATGGGGATAATAATAATTCCTAGTTGTGCCATGATATAGATGCAAGGCAATAAAGCATTGGTACCCTGAACACTGTCACATGGCATTACATACCCACGTGGCAACTTAAGGGAAGTTTAGCCTTCTAAATTAGGCTTCTGGACCCTTACCGTATGAACCCCACTTTCTGTTCTAGTTTTCAGTATTTCAGTCCTTGAGGTTGAGGTGTTCCTGCCTAAAACTCTTAATTCTCTAGCCAATTGCTACTTTATCACAAAAGTAATGTGCCACCCTATCCTTCGGCCCCTTTTTAAGTGGGAAGAAAAACCAAGGCTCCTGAGAGTGGGGTGAGATATTTTTGGAGATGCTACATAGTTGTTAAACTATGGCCCAGGAGTTACATCTGGCTTGGCTTTGTGCAGCCAGTGAGCTAAGGACAGTATCACCTTCTAAATGGTAGGGAAAACAAAACAAAATATGAAAACCATGACATTGCAACATCGCAGCCCATCAATAAAGTCTGGATAAACAGCCTGTTTGTTCACGGAGGGTCTTCAGCAGATTTGCGCTGCCTTGGCTGAACTTAGAGTAGCTGGGACAGAGGTGATGTGGGCCATAAAGCTAAAAACAGAAAACATTTCCCAACTCTGACTCCGGGGCAAGCTCATGTGAGGGGCTTCAGTGTAAGGAATGGGGAGCTCACAGCCCCTGACCTCAGAAGCAGTGCCTGTTCTGCTGGCTCCTTCAGGAGAGGCATGCTGGCTGGCCGTGTGCGCCTGACCATGGGGCTTTCACATGATGCGTCTCAGGGAGACACATTTCTACACAGAGACTCAAGCATCTGCTTGGCAATTGGACAAGATGGTCTCTTAAGTCCTAATGCCACCCTTTTCCATCTTTTTCATCTCTCTCAGCCTCAGTTTCTTCATTTGTCAATGGAAGTAATAACCAACCTTCCCTCCAGGGCTGTTGTGAAGCTCACGTGGCAGTCACATGATGGCCACTCAGCCCAGGGCCTGGTTCAGGAAGATATAAAATATACATTATTGTGATGATGCATATTTTTGTTAAAAAAGCCTGTTTCTTAATGGCCGTAGGATGGAGGGCAAGTTATTCCACCTGTCAGACCCTTCATTCCTTCATCTTTAAAATGGTGCCAATGAAGAAACCTACTGGAGAGTGGTCGGGGCTGTCTTCTCTCGGGGTGCAGTAAGCATTCCCTGGATGTTCTCCTAGCCTCACATTTCCCTGCAACACTGATATTCTGTGAGTTTGCAATGTCCTTAGAGCTGCCCGCTGTGGCTTTCACCTCTGGGGCCCTCATTTGTCACCAGCCCTGTGTCACCTTACATCTTTTTAATGCATCTGTCACGCCTCTTTTTGAATCATCTAAGACCTCTGAGGGCTGGGGTCTTGCGTGGCACTTCTTGTTTATCTAAAATTAAGGTGAGGGGAAAGCCAGCTTGAATGATTTTAATATACAAATTGCATCCTGGCATGATTTGAGGTAGCTAAGTCCTGGCTTTTCTCCCAGGATTGGAGAGACTGAGTAAGCTATGCTTAGACTGTGTGGGGAGCAGGTGGGGAGGCAGGCACCAAGGTGTGATGGCTCAAGGGGCTGCCAAGGAAGATCTTTGTGAAATGCTATTTATGGTTCATCAGCACCCAGCCACCTGCTCCTGGGTCCTCAGCCTACTCCACAAGGCCCTGCCTTTCCCATCCTCTAGACACTGACAAGCTGGCTTATTCGAGCCATTGCCCCCCCCCGCCCCTTTTTTTTAGCAATAGAATGCCTGGTCTCACAGGACACGATCACTCAGAATGAGGACAACTCCTCCCAACTTCTTTAGCTACCCAATGAAGCCATGTATGTTCTAGCCGGTGGGGTTAAAGTAGGGGTATGCCATGGAATGCTCAAGACATGTTCTTTAAAAGGAGGGGAATCATCCTGTTTTCATTGCATCCTTCTTCCTGCTGCTTGGAATGTGGATATGATGCTGGAGAATGTGTAGCCATTTTAGATCATGTGTCCACTTGGGTTCCCCCAAAGATCTGAGAGCAAATTGTTTATTTGCCTTTGTGGAGTGATCCCAGCGAGCACTGGTAAGGGAGTGGGCAGATGAGAAAGAAAGGGAAGGCAGCACTGATAAAGACCCATCCTTCTGGGGAGCTCGGAAAGTGCATAGCATGTCTTCCGAAGTGTTGTTTGAAAGGCAGGGGAGTTGGGGTTTTCACAAATCAATCCTCCCTGCTGTTGGCTGAGGGCTGCTTCTTGGGATTTATTTCCCTGGCACTTCCAGGCTCCTGTTTGTATATTGAAGGCTCTGCTGGGGTCAGAAAAAGGAGCAGAACATCTAGCACATTTGGGAATGGCAAATACTTATAGGACTTAGAGGTATGGTAACAACTGCTGTAGACCATGGGTTTGAACAAGGCAGAGAAAATGAGAGCAGGCAAGGACCAAAGCCAAGCCATTGTCCCTGCTGCCTCTGGCACCATCCTGCTAGGTTTGGATGACTTAGTCTAGACTTTGCGTCAAAGAAAAGCAATCCATCTTGTTAAGCCATCGTTGGGTTTCTGTTGCTCACAGCCAAGCCTAATCCCAAATGATGCATCTAATGATGATGAGGATGTTGATAGTAATAAAGATAACTAGCACATATTGAACATAGGATATTTGAATCTACTTTCTTGTTTATTATCTACCTCCCCCCATCTTATTCACTGCCTGCTACCTACTAAAGTGTCCGGTGCATGATAAACTCAGAAAATATTTATTGACTGAGTTAGTAAATGAGAAAAAATAATAAAGGGGAAAGTCAAAATTTAAACCTCATCTGTCTGTTTCCAGTTCCCCAGTTTTAACCACTGTGCCAAAGTGAAAAGTCTAGAAATTCCATTTTATAAATGATTGAAGATACCCAGTGTCGTGCGAGAGTGCCTGAGTCTTGGCAAAGACAGAAACCTTGGAAGGTATAAAGCAGCGAATGTGCTTATGAAATAGATGTTTTTTGTAAGTCAAGGTGAGGATTTGAGTCGAAGCTTAGAGCAAAGGACAGGAATACCTTTTTCCCCTCCCCACAAATTCTGGCAAGGTCAACACTGGGCTAGGAAATGGGTGGGTCAGGCAGTGGAGCTCTGGGGAAAATGCATTACTTAAAAGCCTACTGTATCTCTCCCTCGACCCTCTAAACTTCTCGTGATCCACTCAACCTGTGCTCATATAGCCAAGGGTGACCATGACTCTTAGCACAGTAGCTTTTACCCTAAAATTGCTTTAACAATTTTAACAGAGGCTGGTTGGCAAATGTTCAGGGGTGCTAAAAGGGTTATGACACTGGACTAAGCAACTAGACAAGACAACTTCTGTGAAATGTCCTAGAGGTGTAATAAACCTCATCTGTAGCTTTCCCGCCTTCAGGATGAGTTTCCAGCCCACAACGGGCAAGCATCCTTTCTTTCTTACTGCAAGTGTTCATTCACTGGTAGTTTATGGCCAGGAAACCCATAGGAGTCCAGAATTTTAAGCAAGTACCTTTACTGTTGGCATTGACCATGCATTTCCCCAACCAGGAATATTGACAATGGCTCTGTAAATAGATGAGCATGCAAATTATGTTTACCTCTGTGTGGACATCACCCCAGTCCCTTTGCTCTAAGAGTTTAACCGCAAGTCAACTGTTGAAGCTCTACTCTCAGGGCATTGCTCATAAGATAATGCCATTCATGTTTTTTATTCAACAAGCATGCATTGGCATGGTTAGTATATTTTAGACCATGAATAATGGAAGGTGATAGTAGCATGAATAAGATATGGTGCTGTAGCCTGCAGAGTCTGGCAAAAAAATGGCTCAATTATATTACAATGTGATATGTCCTTGGGAAGGTGTTGTATGGAGGAAGGAGGGGCAGGGTTTACCTGGAGGAGGAGTGAATCAATAGCCTTTTCCTGTGCTTCACCAATTCTAAAGCATTCCGAATATTCCCCCACACCCTTCTGTGCGTTGACCCCTCTGTCTAGGCATCTTCTTTACAGTTGTTGCAAAATCTAATTCCTATTTCAAAGCCATGGCGGGCATGTTGTAGCCTACCCAAAGGTTGCTCTCTTTTCCTTTGTGTATGTAGAATCATGTCTGGGAGAAAGGACAATATTTCAGAGAGGCCAGCCCTGCTGCTAAAGATTGCTTGATGTAAGCTAAATAAAGTATCCAATTCCCTTTGGCCAACTAATTTGGTCTATACTTTATTATACTAACTGTATTGTTATATTATTAGTAGTAATACAAAGGTTTTGTTGCAGAAACTTATCACTAGGGTCTTGAACAACAGATATGTTTAATTATTTTACATAAAATGATGTCTGGAGCTAGATATTCTTGGAATTGGTACAGTGATTGAGAAATGTCATCAAGCACAATGGTTCTTCCTGTGTCTCCATGCTCCCTCCCTGGAATGCTGACTTTTGCCTCATGGCCTTGTGATGGCTGCATCAACAACAGGCATCACATTTTCATAGTCGTGCTCCTGGCATGAAGAAGAGGTAGGTCCCACTGTTTCTTTTTTCATGAAATAAAACCCTTCCAAGAACCCAACTACGACATCTCTCTGGCCAAAGCGAGGTTAACTGCCTACCCGTTAGCTGGGGGAGGAGGTGGTGAAGAGAGAAGGGTAAGGCCAGAACATGAAATACTTGGATTTCCTGTGGAACCTTGCAGAAACCTGAGGCATGATTGGGTTTGTGTCTTCTTACAAAGGAGGGAAATCTGCCTTAAGTCTGGGCTTGGTCTTGGATGTGAGTGAGGTGGTGACAGGGAAATTATGCAATATTTCAGTGGCGAGAAAGCCAGCAGCCATCTGGGAATAGGTGGGAAGTGAGGACTTGCTCGGCAAAGGGGCAGGATTCCCCACTGCTGGCCCTTCCCAGGACCCTCGATGTCTCCTCTGCGATAAGCGCTCCTGTGTCCCAGCCACACAGTACATCACCAGCCTAAGTCCCTTCCCCTATACCTTCCCTTGTGAAGGCGGGGAAAGGAAAATAATTGCACTTGACTCGGAGCAGTGGGCATATTGCTGCAGGGATCTGTTTAATTAAATTTTATCTGCAGCCATGGAGCCCGTGAAGAATCAGTGAACCTTCCACAGCCCTCTTTACACAGCACTTTAAATCACAGAACAACCCACATAAAGAAAAGTTCATTATTTGGCTACGTTAGTGTTTTCTGAGAACTTGTGAATTCTGAGATCCTGTTTGATGTGAAGACTGATGTCATGGGGCTTGTGGAGGATTGGCCATGAATTTCCTTGATTCTTTTTATTTATTTATTTAATTTTTAAGATTTATTTATTTATATAAGTACGGGGATACAGGCCATATTCGCGGGAAGGTGAGAGGATTCACCATAGATAGAGTGGGGAACAGAACAGGCAGACTGACAAAATACACTGCTGAGGCGAGCAGCGGGCAAGAGAGGAGAGGTCTGCCGCACCAGGTGGGAGCCTTGCTCGCTGGCCGGGATCAAACTGGCGCTGCAGAGGCTGCCGACAGCTTCACAGGACAGCTTCACAGCGCTGCGCTCAACCGCCTGCACCACCAGGGGAGGCCCCCTTGATTCTTTTAATTGGGAGATCTTAGTCTACTGTGCAGCCAGGTGGGGTTGCTGCAGGTGGCCGGGCTGTGGTCAGGCCTAGGGAAGACAAGGTCACAGCATGCTTTTTTCCCCAAGGAAATACCCACTATGTGCCCAGCACTGCTGTAGTCTCTGGGGAGTCAAACTGGGGTACAGTGATGCATATCAGAACAGAGACTGCTCTGCTGGGCCAAAGTTCATGGGAACTTTGGGCTATCTTTACTGTGTAACAAACCACCTCAAAATTTATTGGCGTAAATGGTAACCTTATTTTTGTTTCTGATTCTGCAATTTGAGCAGAGGGCATTGAGGTGGACTTTTATCTCTATAGCATCAACTGAGCCCATACATCGGGGCTGGAAGATCGGCTTTAAAGGTCTCATTGACCAGCCCCTATCAAAAAGATTGGAAACAAGTGTGTGTGGCAGGGGTGGTGAGAGGATGGGGTGTGGAGAAAAAGGAACCCTGGTTCACTGTTGATGGAATGTAAGTTGGTGCAGCACTCAGTAATCGCTGTGATGCAGCTACTATTACTCCTCCTCCGCCTCTTCTTATTTGACATACAGAGGAAACTATAGTCATACCAGTCACAAAGAATACCAGGGATAAATCCTGAGATAGTAATAACAGCAGAATCAAACCCTTGGACAGCAGTGACAACAATACAAATCCATCTGGAAAACAAAAGTGGACTCCTGAGTGAGTGCAGAATCACTTGGTGTCACATCAGCAGCTCCTCTCTTGCCCAAATTGCCAGCAGAGATATGCAACAGCCTGGATCTTGACCTTCCACATTTCCACAGGAAGCATGTGAGGCTGAGCCTGTGGCTTATTCCCTGCCCAGCTCTAGCTCTTCATGCTCCTGATCTCTGTGGTTTCCCACTTGGGGCCATTCACCACCTCTTCCAGCTCCTAGCCATCTACCCGCTCCTTAGTTGCTGTCTTAGATTGCCTGTCCTAAGTGCTGTTCCTGGGGACAGCATGGCACATCTGACCCTGTAGTACTGGGATCGTACCCATTAAATTTTGGAAAAAAAAAAAAAAAGAGAAAGAAACCTCAATCAGTTATTGGTCCTGCTAGATATCAGGCTTGTCCTTCTGACTTCCCATCCCGAGCTGTTTTTACTATCTCTGCCTGGTCGGTAAATTTCTGTTCCTAGACAGACCAAGTGTCTTCAATGATTCTGACACAGCACCATGTACTCCCATCAGGGTTTCATCAGCACTTCATTCTCGAAATCATCAAAGAGTTTAGTGCTGTAATGCTGGAGGCAAATGTCCTGTTTTAGCTCCACAGCCTTGTCCTCTGCAGACCTGAAGGTGTTCCGGCTGAGTCAGGACGGCCTTGCTGGAGAGCTGCTGATCTGGTGCTGGGAGGGGGGCAGCCAGCAAGGTGATGGGTGGTGTTCTTTGTGGGTAGGGTTTAGTGAGTATTCAGGAAAATGGGCCCTTCAATAGAATGGAATTAAATAACATTTTTTAAAAAATCTCAGTTCCTCATAAAAATGCAGGCACCATTGATACTTGCTATCTGACAGACACTGTTTAAAGTACTTGATGTGTTTCAAATTATTAAAGCTCCCAGCCAACCTGTGATGTCCTAAGTTTGCAGGGGGAGTAACTGAGGTATACTTAAACCCCTGCTGAAGTCCCCAGTGCTCAGAAATGGTGAAACTGGTTTTTGTCTCCAGAGCCTGTGCTCTTTCTCAGTCCCTGTGGGTCCTGCCACTAGGTAAAGGATGATGAATCAGTACAGTGCTTCTTGTATGTTCTTTCCATTTTCAGCCCAGTCAATGCGATCATAGTGTACTCATCCCCTTGTTTCCTGTAATTTTATGTAATATGGCTTATAAGCATTATTTCACATTACCACTTATCATGATATTTATAATGATTGCATGATGTCTACTATCACTGTCACTCTACTTAACCACTTATTTATGTTAATTCATCTATTCCACAAACATTTACTAAGTAGCTCTAAGTGCTGGTCAATAGGCTGAGCCCAGGTCTATAAAGGTGAATTGTTCTGAAGACATCCACAAGTTCATAGGCAAACACTGTAACAGATAAAAGGGGTGGTGAGTCCAGCTGTAGAGACCTGCACCTAGCGGTGGAAATGGAGTTGGGGAACCAAAGGTGAAGGATTTTTACAGACACTAGCTGGGAAGCTGACTTATATTGGAGAAGGTGCCACAGCTGTGGTGTGATCCTGACTCCAGCACCCTGACCCGTTACTGGGGCCTTGGGGTTTCTCTTCAGACTACTTCCCTTGCAAATCATAATAAGGTCATCTCCAGCTTGCTTTAATTCTCTGAGCTGATCTCAGGATCACCTCCTGGACACAGGAGAGAGGTGGAGGAAGAGAAGGTTGAGACACAGTGGTGGAGCTGGGGACTTCCAAGGGAGGTTGTGGCTTCGAAGCCTCTGTGTCTGCCTTGGGGGAGCCCTGGGGTCTGGCGAGGCTTGCAGACCCACCCAGGAGGCAGTGACCCTCAGCCACTCTATCTGTGACTATGCACCCTCTTACTTTCTTTAGATGAGATGAGATTTATGTCAGCTCAGAAATCATTCCAATGATCAAAATATATGGAGGGCTGTCAGAGGGAAAAGGGATTAATCTCTCAGTGATTACAGGAGAGATGGGAAGCTCCTGTAGGGGAAGGTAAGAAGAGGGGAGGAAGCTGCATGGGGCAGTTTTTAACTCAGGGTCAGAAAAGCCTTCAGTCAGAATTTAGGGGGATTGGGAAACTGCTTCATGAAGAAAGGGGGGTCTCATGACCTGGTACCCACCATTACTGTTGCAAGTGGGTAGTGTGGCCGTGCATGTGGCCCACAGGGATGTTCTGCAGGGCCTGCGGGGTGTGGGTATTTAAAATCCTGAAATTTCATGATCAGTCTGGACATCTGGTTTCTCTGGAAAACCAGGACTTCTTCTGGGAACTCAGAAGCCATCTTTCCACTAGATAGCAAGCTGGGGTGGGGCTGGGGCAGATGAATAGTATCCTTTTTGCCTCCCTCCTCCCACCCCCACTCGCTCACTGAGGTTGAGTGGCAGGTGCCAGTTACCATCTCGTTTGTGTTCTGTTCTCCATGCAGCCTCCCTCTGCATTCCCACATTCCCACTAACGATACCAGCATGGTGTGAACGCAGAGTGAGAGTTCTAGGTCTGGATCGCTTGAGTTCACACCCTGCCTCTGCCCCTCACTGGCTGTGACATTGGGCTCGTAATTCAACCCCTCTGTGCATTGTATTCAACTGTAAAATTCATAAAACAAGGTTGCTATGAGGACTAGTGGGTTGATTCAGGTAAGATGCACAGAGCGGTGTGTGCAGTCAGTCACCGTGCAGTGGACGGTGAGGCTCGATGGTGACTGTTAGCGGCCCTGGGTACCTCCGTTGCTCCCGTGTACACTGTAGACCTGGACACTGAGGTGTGGGTGCTGATCTCATTTGCGTTCATTTGGTGCCTCCCTCACGCTCCCCAGCCATGGTTCAGATACAATGCTTGGAGCTGTTTTCTGTTTGGAATAGATATTTTATTCCTCGAAACAGGGATCCAGGGATCCTGGCCATATGGGAAATTCTAGTTAATTTATTCAAAAGTTGTGCTGTTCTGTTGGGCTGGTGGGGTCCTCATTGGGGCTCTGCAGTCTACCTGGCAGGGATGGCAGCTTAGGGGGTGTGTGTGTGTGTGCGTGTGTGTGTGCACGCACAGACACGTGCATGTGCATGCACGTGTCTGTGTCTGTGAAAGTGTAAAAGTGCTTTGCAAGGCAATCAGTGAACATCAGAGCAGGTGGTTAAGAGTCTGGACTCTACAGCCAAATGGCCTCCATTTCATTGCAGTTTCTTCCTAGCTGGGCCAAGTTCCTTCGCCTCCGTGAGCCACAGTGGTCTCCACTGTGAAATGAAGGCTGTCCTCACTTACTACATCATGTCAGTTTTGACAGAGGGAGTATGCAAGCAGGAGGCTGGCACTTCCTAAGGGAAGATACTGGGCTTGCCATAACATGAACTTGAACTTGAGCTCCTCATGTACTGACACAGAGCAGATGGTCCCAATTTCAGGTCATCGAGGCGTCTGGGAAGATGAGCTGATTACTCAGTGTGAGAACCTTATGGTCACACGCTCTAGTTTCAGGCACCTGTGGTGCAGTTTCCCAGCCCTGACCCCAAACAAGCGTGACACCCAGAGTCATATCTTGTGGATTGAATGAACACATGGACAGCCCCCTTCTTGGCAGTCCTCGAAGGAATGAGATGCTGTCATTCTAAACACAGCACCCCTGCCTCCCCCAGCTGTTCATTCAGCACAGGCCAAGAAATGCCTCTGAGGTCTGAAGGGATGGACTCTGAAGTCTAGTGCTCTGTCTAATGCTGGGCAGGTCATATGATTAGGCAGGTCACATTTCCCCCTTTGCAAAGTGCATTCAGGCAGTTAGATTGTTGTGGGAATTAAACATGATTTCAGGACAAGACCTGAAATGTAAGAGATGTTCAAGAAAGGTTAGTTTCCTTTCCCCTTCCCTCTAGTATTTGAAAGTGAAGGGGAGTTACTCCAAAGGGTTAAATAAAGACCTTTGTGTAATCATTTCATGCATGGATTAGTGAAGAAGTTCAGAGTTAAATACATCCATGTGCTAGTCATTGTGAACTCATTTCATTCACTCCTTCATTCATTCACTCCGTCATTCATTCACTCCGTCATTCCTTTAACAGGGCACCATGTGCATGACATCTTTTCTACAAGCGCCCTTTGTATGACAAGTCCCCATGAGGCACTGGGGATGTGAAAAATTAATGCCAAATTCTTTGCTTCAGGACTTTGCATTCTTTGGGAAGAGAAAGAAAATAGTTACCTATAATATAACTTGCTAAGGCGTTATATCTGCTGAAACCTACTGCAAGCTTGCAGCTGTCTTATAATTGTATCATTCCTCAAATCCAACAGTCTGTGTCCACTCATCGTTCACTCCCTCTCACCTAAATATTGCCTTCAGCAAGACCCAGACACTCTTTCAGGGACTGCTGTTTAGTAAGATGCTGTGTCTGGGGCTGGTGGTATAATTTAATGACGTTAATAGTAAGATCACCACTTCCCTTGGCACCTTTGGGGGAAACATCAGGCCCCATGAGTGAAGGAAGGGAGAAAACCATCCAGCTGTTCTCCCTCCCTCCATCCATCCACCTACCCACGTACCATCCACCCATCCATCCATCCATCCATGCATCCATCCATCCATCCATCTTCTGTAATTGTTATAGCAATAGTGGTCAAGAGTAAAGATTCTGAAACCAGACTGCCTAAGCTCAAATTCTAGCTTATTAGCATGATTTGCAGAAAATGCCCACACTATTCTAGGTCTTGATTTACTAATCCACAAAATGGGGTCATAAGAGTACTTATGTGGATTTCTTAGCTATCTATTGCTGTGTAACAAATCTCCCTCAAACTTAGTGGCTTGAAACCACCGTATTTATCATCTGACAGTTTCTATGGGTCAAGAATCTAGACGTGGCTTACCAGGTCTCTGGCTTTGGGCCTCTTTCAAGGCTCAATCAAGTTGTTAGTCAGGGGCTGCAGTTATTTTAAGGGTTGTATTCAGTCAGCATCCAAGCTCACTTGAGGGGTAGAGTTAAGGTTTAATTCCTTTTGGGCTGTAGGAGAGAGGTTCTCAGTGACTCCCCACCTAGTGGCTGGAGCTTCCCCATGAGCTTCCCCAATCAGGGGCCTTTGAATAAGGTAGGTTACCTGTGGGCTCAGTTCATCAGAGAGCAAGTGAGATGAGAGAGAGCTCTCCCTGATAAGACTGAAGTGCTAGTCTTTTGTAACCCAGTCTCAGGAGTGACATCCCATCACTTTTGTGTATTCTGTTCATTAGAAGCAAGTCTCCAGGTCTAGCATACACTTAGAGGGGGCAGTGTAAAAGGGTGTGAATGTCAGGACGACGGGGACTGCTTGGGAACATGTCAGGAGCTGCCTGTCACAGTGGATGTGCAGAACACACAGGTTAGGCACATATAGCATGTAGAATGTGAGCGACATAGTTCACGCTTAATAACTCCTAGCCATTATTATTATGTGGTGTTTTGTCCAACAGATATTCAATAAATTTCCTACTAGATCAACGACACCTTCTTCATTGCAATTGGGAATTACTAGAGAGATAATCAGGAACAGATGAATTATAAGAGGGCCCTTTCTCAACGAGCTCCAGGCACATTGGGGGATGGATGCTCATTTGAAAAAGAAAGACCACAGGGTTGAAAATGATTGCTGAACTGCCAGGGGAGGGCAGGGACACAGAACTAGGGGCCCTGGATGTGCACAGGATTAGCAGTTGTTCAGTGTGGCTGGAAAGCAGGGCACTTGAAGTTTGGGGAATTTAGGTTCAAGCCAGATTGTGATTGGAGTTTGGACTGGAATTCAGAGTCCATCTCCTGTGAAGGGAAACCAGAGAGGACTTTACAGCTGAGGAATGTCGTAGGCAAGGCTACATAACCTAGAGAGGAGCGGACAAGACAGGAGGCTCTGAAGCCATCTATTAAAGCTCAGAAAAGAGATTCCCTCTCTTGGATATGACAGTTCAGCAGAAGAAAATCCAGTACACGCAACCCCACTGTTTCTTCTTCAAGTCCCTCTCCAAGATGAGCCCATACAAAGAGCATCATTGTCCTCTTCCTGCCTGCATGCTTCCTGAGTAGTGGAAAATAATCCTGAGAACTTGGGGTTAATGTTAATGGGTCTGGTTCTAGCACCTAGTTCTGTGACCTTGCATGTATCATTTAACTTTCTGCACCTTGATTTCCCCATCTGAAAATGGGGTGGTTTTGCTGATACTGAATACACAGTCAGATACACAGAATGATAGTTACACAGACACACACACACACGCATTGAGTGCTTTTTCTTTTACGAGCTCAATATTGGAGGCTTTAGGGAAACTGAGACCCAAAAGATTAAGTAACCTGCTAATAATGCGCAGAGCACAAACCCAGGCTGTCTGTCTTTGTAACCCACATCCTTTTCCCTTTCTGCAAACAAGCTATCAGAGAAAAGGAAAAGTCTTTCTGCTGGAGAACTAGGAGGGCAGGACATCTTGCTTGCAAAGGACAGGCATAAGAGCAGGCTTACCCCAGCTCCTTGCCTTGGTCTGATGAGAGATTAAGCTCTTATGTAGACTTATTCCACAACTAAAGGGCTTTAAAATTTATACAGTCTTCATATTTCTCCATAATCTTTCTGCCCTTGTCTTTGGGAACTTACCTTTAAACAATCTCTCTGAGCTGTATTTACCTAAATGTCTTTTCCTCTAAATGCTTGTCATCAAGCTGTCAGGGGGTACTATTTCAACTGACATTAGATTTGGGAAGATTTCTGAGGGCCTCACATGGTCTACAGGGCTGTTTGCCTCTGAGCTGTTTTTAACTGCCCCTCTGTGAAGTCTTGATGGTGTGATGGTGCATAGGGGTGCTAAGCTGCTCAGCCCCTTTATAGCACTTTCCCCAAGCTGAGATGTCCTCTGTTATAACATGGAAATTATATTTGAAACTGAAGAAACCAGATGATGCAGAGTTCCTCCAGACAGGGCCTTTCACCAGGATTTGAGAATGGAAAGGTATCTGGATTGAGGAACCAGCAAAGGAAGATGCTAGATCCTTAGGGCTCAGGGTGTCAAAGAAACTCTTCCCTCAGGGTCCTCAAGGAACTGAGGACCACCTCCCAAGAACATTGTGTAGAATTTTCTGTCCAAAGGCAAGATAGAATGTGGTCATCTGTGAGAGGAGACATCCTAAGTGATTTTAATTTTCTTTCTATATATCTTTTCATTTCCCAAATTTTCTATATGAATGTGTCATTTTATAAGTTCTGTAAACATTGTAATTTAAAAATGTGCCATTTAAAAATATAACATTTCTTTCTGGTCCTTAAAAAACTTCTAATAGGAGACCAGTGATATAGTCAAAATTGTAGAATCACATGAAGTTGCCATAATAATAATTTTGAACTTAATGTATCCAAACTAAACCCTATCTGTTTATCTCTCTTTCTCTGTCTCTCTGTCTCTCTGTCTCTCTCTCTCCATCCATCCATCCATCCATCCATCCACCCATGCCTGCCTGTCCTCTTCCCAGATGTCCTCCAATGTTGGTTTCCCCCATAAATAGCCATTCATCCATTCAGTTGCTCAGGTTAAAAGTCCTGGACTCAGCCTTGATTTCTGCTCTTACCATTTATATCCAATAATGTGTCAGCAAATCCTGCCATCTTTACTTTTGAAAAATATCCAGATGACTCCTTCCCACTGTGACCACACATTTTTGAGCCAGCATCATTTCTCTCCTAGATACTTGTAATCCATCATCCTGCACCTCCCCAATTTAGTCCTCACATGGAAAATAGAAAGATCCTTTTAAAGTGTTATCTGACCATGTGGCTTCTCTGTCAAGTCTTTCTATGGCTTCTGGTCACACTCAGAATAAAACTCACGCATTAATTATTCTTCAAACACGATTTTTAAAAAATGGCTAGAAGGGTTACACACTGTGATATGCCTTAGTCTGTTCATTTACCTGTTAATGGAACCCCTCCCCCATTTATTAATAAGGGACATGATGCCTCTAAACAAGATGGATTCTCAGAAGTAGAATTATCAAAGTAAAGGGACTTAAGAAAATAAACTTCTCCAGTATTATCAGGGAAGGATAGATGTTGAATAATGCTGCCAGTTTCTAGAAAGTTGGCCCTAGCTTCTCTTTCTACCAAATGTAAATGAGATTATCTGGAACACTATATCCTTAGCAGCAGTGAATTTCACAAATTTGCCCTGTACTCTGACTTTTTTATTTAAAATATCTCTATTTTGAAGCACATTTATTTTATCACAAATGAGTCATATACTTTTTTTATTTCAAACCATGACTGATTGTTTTTGAATTGGCTATTGGTGTGCTCTGTCTTACTTTTCTAGGCATATCAATTTATTGCTTGACTGTCCTCATCCCTGAGTCTCCTGAAGAGTTTTGATGCTTCCTACAAACACATGTTTGGAAAGGAGTGGGTGGTGCGAGGTCTAATGCTGACTTGCAGTGTCTGGGATCAGAGATCTAGTTCCTAAGTGTTGTCTATTGCAGCCGCACTGTGCAAACTTGTCCAGAGAGAGCACTCTCTCTAACTGTTTCCACTGCCGAAATGGGTCTAGAGAGAGTGTCTGCCTATCTGCTAGGGTCAGGGTTAGCAAATGCTTCCCAGAAAGGACCAGATAGTAAGCATTTTTGGCTCGGTGGGCCCTCCAATCTCTGATGCCACCCCTGCAGTGCACAGTGAAGGTGTACATGTATGCAAATGACCTAACTGTGTCCCAGTAAGCTTTATTGCTTGACACTGAAATTTGAATTGCATAGGATTTTCACACAACACAAAATCTCCTTTTATACTGAATTTGTTTTCAGGTACTTCCTAACATAAAATCCATCCTTAGCTCACAGGCTGGGTTGGGTCCAGAGGCTGCAGTTTGCTGACTCCTCTTTTAGTGTCTTAGGCCAATTGAACGAGGAGGTATTTGTAGCTCACTTGGTCTGTGGCTGGGCGCAGACTAAGGGGTTTGGCATAGATCATTATTATTCCTACACGAATACAATTTTGTTATATATTATCAGACTTGTCATTTCTGAAATGAAAGCTAACTCTCACCTTCCACCCCGGCTGGAGCCTGCCTGCAGTGATCTCATTGGTGTGGACCCATGGACGTCACAGCCACTTAATGCTATTGTTTCTGTACTGTATAAATGCAAATCGTCTCCCACCTCACAGCCACTGTTCCCCACCTCCCTTCTGTGCTCCTTTTCAATTGCTGAACACACCATGCCCTTTCTTGCCTTTAAATTCTCATCAGCTTCTATAGCTTAATGCTTTCGACGTGGCCCGACCAGTTTCCTCTCAATACCGAGACAATAAATAATACTAACAGAGCCCCGGGACCTAAAAGGTCTTTATCCATCCATCATTCTCCAATACAAAGTCTCTTTTCTTTTTACATAGTTTCCCCTATAGAATTACATCCAAGTTTTCTGAACCTGCCCTTGAATGATTTTGAGAACCCCATCCCCCATTACCCTGTTAATACCATAACAAGTTGCTGGCTTCTTTGGAATTCAAATCCCCTGTCCCTGATACTTGGAAAGCAGGAAAGGAAAGGGGAAGGGCATTCTTTCTTCTTTAATGAAAGCAGCAGCAGTAACAGCTGTTGGCAGTTGATTTAAACTCTTCTGTGGACAGAAGTGGGGGGACTCTCAGCACGTCAGTGGGTGCCCCCAGTGCCTGTGTGTCAGGCACATTGCTGCCCTCAGCCTCGAGTGCTCTGCGGAGATTTTTCTTGGAGCTTGGCAGATTGTGGTGGGAAAAACAAGGTTTTTGGAGAGTCTGACCCAGGTTTGTCATTGGCCTCCTTGATTAGCTGTGTCACCTCAAATGAGTACCTCAAGTTTTCAAGCCTCTATTTCTTCATCTGCAAAATGGTGATAAAATGTGTGTCATGCCAGAATATGGTGGAGCAGAGTGAGGCTACCCTTAATGTGCCTGACACACAGTAGGTATCCAGACCTGGACACGCTTGAGTGGCACTGTGTCAGCCAAAGAAGGTTGGGCAGTGCATTGCTGTGTAGTGTGCCCATAACCTGGGACTGTGACACTGGGTTTTCCTAGTCTCAGAAATGTCATTCATTAGAAGAAAGACTAGAAGCGTCTTCTAGAGGAAAGGTTAGCAAGCTTCTTTGGAAAGGACCCACTAGTAACTATTTTAAGCTTTTTGGTAAGTACTCATGTCTGCCATTGTTGTGCAAAAATAACCTGAGACAATACATGACATGACGTGTAGGCGTGTGTTAAATAAAGCGTTACTACACAAACAGATGGCCACTGGATTCGAACTGGAGCCAAAGTTCACCTGATGATGGTTAATTTTATGTCTCAGCTTAATTGGATAATGAGGTGCCTGGGCATTTGGTTAAACATTATTCTGGGTGTGTCTGTGACTATTTTTGCATGAAATGGACATTTGAATCATAGACTGAGCGAAACAGATTGTGCTCCTTAATGTGGGTGGGCTTCCCCAAGCCAGTGAAGGCAGGCGCGCAACAAAAGGCGAGCAAGAGAGAATTTGTGCTCTGCCTGATGGTCTTCCAGCTGGGCCGCTGGTCTTTTCCTGCCTTTGGACTTGGACTGGAACTTACTCACAGGTTCTGACTTTTACCAGCTTCTCAGGGCTGTGAACTGCAGATCTTCTCACTCGCCATCGTCACATGTGAAGGGAACAGGTAAAAACCCTACCCTCATGGAGCTTATTTCCCAGCAAATGGTCTCAGATATGTCCGTGGAAAGTGTGTTGCAGGATGGAGCATGCAGGAACAAAAATGAGTACGGGGAGGCAGCGTGGTAGGATGGGGGTAAAGGCCATGGGAGATCCCTCACTTTCGCAGCCCCGCTTCCTCCTTCAGACTCACTTACCACTCCTGTCCACCCTCGACCCTTTCACTCCAGCCCTGCTAATGTCACTGCCCTCTCTGAGCATGTCCAGGTGTCAGGGTCAGGTAGAAATGCCCGCCTTTTATGACCTCACATTTAACCTCCCTTGGGAAGTGCAGATAACAGCCACACCTGCCTTCAGAGACTTCCGTGCAGGACCATAGAGAGGGAGCACGCACGTCCTGATGGCAGGTGGGCGCTGGTCTGCATGCGGTTTCACATGCGCATCCCGTGCTCTTGTCTCCCTTTTCTGCCTCCTTCAGTGCCATCCCTCATCTCCGTCACAGGTCACTCCCTCTGAGGAGCTCTCTAACATCCTGATCAGGTTTTCCGGTCACACTCACCTCTGTGTGTTGAGATCATGGTGGACGCCGGGGTCTGGAGGGCAGAGGCTGTATCACACCCTGCCTCCCCCAGGCATACACGCAGATGAATGGGTGTATGTATGAATGAGGTGTGTGACAGTGTGCTTGTGACACATATGATTCACCGGCCTGTGAGTCCATTTCTGGAAAGCCGGAGGAGCTGAATTCTGCAGGCCGAGCAGTAAGAGATGCCCTGCACGTGGGGCTCACATGCTCCTTCCACCTCCCATCCCGCAGTGACTCAGTTTGCCTGCAGGACACACAGCATGTTGTAGAGAATCAGAACAGCAGCTCTGGTCCGTGCCAGGGCGCCTGGGGGCAGGGGCATTCTGCTGACCTAGCTCCCAGCCCTGCCATCTGAGAGGGGGCCTCCTCAGGTCAGGATTGAGAGTCGTAGGGGCATGTGGGCCGTGTGCCATGGAGGCAGCAGGTGGTGGCGACGAGGACTGGTGCTGCAGTTAGGCTGCTGGGTTTACATTTCCAGTCACCGATTGCCAGACCTATGGCAGCGAGCTGGTGGCTTGACTGTTCTCTGCTGCAGCTTTCTTGTTGATGAAATGAGGAGCTAGTCTCAATTCACAGTGCTGCTGTGGGAACAATGAGGCCAGAGGTGAGAAAATACCCACCAAGGTGCCCGGCATTTCACTTGTCTTCAGGTGAATTGAGACAATATGAAGGAAGCATTTCAAAGAAGGTAGGGGGTGGCCAGTAGTTGTGGAAAAGAGCGAGTTTAAGGAGTATGTGAAAGGCGCCACGACTGCCGGTCTAGCCACGAGACAGTCACTTGCAGGTCTCTAGAGAGCGATTCTGGTGACTGCAGGATGTTCTAATCCAATTCATTTCTTCCTTACCGTCCATCACACAGCCCCCCTCTCTCATGCAGCCCCTCCTGCGCTCTGGCTGTTCTCTCTTGTCCATTTGTTTCTCCCTCCCCTAAAGGAGGGAGAAATCTTGCCTTTCTTTTGCATACATGTCAATGATCACTGGCTCAGCTCTCTGCCCTGAGCATGAGGCAGAAATCCAAACCCCAGGTCCTCTTGTCTTTATTTTACCTCCACCTGACTCACCCTTTCTGAAAGCTGTTCTGGGGGAGGCAGGGTGGTGGCGGGGTCATCTGAAGGTCTGTCAGCCAGTGGTTCTTCAATTTTAGGGTGCACCAGACTCGCCCAGAGAGTTTGTTAGAATGCATATAACTAGACCTGGCCCCACCTGGCTAGCCATGCCATAGACATAGTGGGCCCAAGAATTTGTATTTCTAACAAGTTCCCAGATGATGTGGATGTTACAGTCCAGTTTGCAAACCACTGTCCCAGAGTATGAGCCAGAAAACAGGTTAGAGAGGGAAAACCTTTATTTTTACTGTAGCAGAGGAGGAAGTCTAAAATCCACACTGCACCAAACTCCTGCATTTATCACAGAGGTTGGGGGCCCTGAGGATGAGGATTGAGCTCTGCTAAGGTTCAGCCATTGTTGACAGTGTCTAAAGTGTAGAACAGTATGTTCAGGAGGTTAGTTAACCATTCTTAGTTCAAAGAAAAATTACTCAAGTGTACGAGCCCAGGGCACAGAGCCTTTTTAGATTCTGCAAATTTTTTTTTGGCATTTCAAGAAACTGGTGTTGAAGGCCAGCCTTCTGGAAAGTTCTTTTTCAGGTTTATCAAGAAAGGACATGGTTGAGGCCTGAGGCATACAGTGCTTTTATGTGCAGGGGTTGCCTAGAGGTCTTAACCCTTTGTACTGCTGGAGCCCAAATCCTGGCTTTGCCATTTATCAGCTGTGTTATCTGGAGTAAGTTACTTAATCTCTCTGGGCCTCCTCATTTTAAAAATATGGATAGTAAACTTTGCCTCATCCATGGTACAT
Source organism: Talpa occidentalis (assembly GCF_014898055.3). Taxonomy (NCBI): domain Eukaryota; kingdom Metazoa; phylum Chordata; class Mammalia; order Eulipotyphla; family Talpidae; genus Talpa; species Talpa occidentalis. Next base: position 88,122,853 of record NW_023601212.1, on the reverse strand, counting down.
ATTGAGTGCCTACAGTGTGCAGGCATGCATATCAGGGAGCTGGAGAACAAGATAGCACAACAAACAAGGCACTTAATATGTTCACCAAAGGAAAACTCCCATGGTTTCTACCCTCATGGAAAGAGTTCAGGGAAGGAGCTAGAAATTAATCAGAGACAACAATAAAGAAAATCAGCTCTTAGAAAGATGCTGTGAAGAGATGATTCTGAGCGTGGGTAACAGGACATTTAATCTGGGTTTTAGTCAGCTAGAGCCATGCAGAGCTGAGAGCTAAAGATGGAATTCAGGAGATAAAAGGCATGTGGAGGGAGAGCACTACACACACATGGAGCAGCAGGTGGAGGGATCTTGAGGAGGGAGGAAACAAGGTCAAAGTAGTGACAGAGAGAGAGAGTGGAAGACAGCCCAGACCAAGTCAGGGAATTCAATCTGCATCATAAGACAACCTGAAAGTCAACACAATGCTTAAGCCATCAAGGGGGAGTGAAGATGGGGGACCGGGTTAGGATCTTGTAAAAAGCACTTTGAGGCTTAAATGTGATAATATAAATAAAGGGCTTGTTACTCCTAATGTACAGGGGCTACTTCACTGTAGCAGTTATTAAATTGCTACCACCACCATCACTATCATCATCACATCAGTAGTAGTGCTAATCTGAATGTTTGTGTCTCATTAATTCATATGTTGAAATCTTAACCTCCAACGTGATGTTAGTAAGAGATTGGACACTTTGGGAAATGATCATCATGGGGGGAGCCCTGCTGGATAGGATTAGTGCTCTTTTACAAAAAGCCCGAAAGAGTTTCCTCCCACCTCCTTCCATATTGAGGTTACAACAAGGAGGCTGCAACTGGAAAGAGAGCCCTCCCCTGACCATGCTGGCACCCTGACCTCAGACTTCTAGCCTGTGAGCATTAAATTTCTGTTGTTTATATGTTGCCCAGTCTGTGGTACTTGTTATAGTGGCCCCAGTGCACTAAGACAGGTATCAGTCAATATTGAATCCCTCCTCTGTGCCAAGCATTGTAGTTTTCATGGAAGTCATAGCAGTAAAACTAGTAGAAGTAGAACTAGTACTTGCACTGCGTGTAGCTGTTAACCTGGCCATGCTAGATAGGGCAACCTGAGGCTATGAGAAGTTATCTGTATTAGTTATCTATGGTTGTGCAACATATTACCCTACAATTTAGTGACTTAAATCAGTGTTAATTACTGGGTCAGGAATCCAGACGTACTGAGTTGTTTGTCTCACAGAACTGGCTTTCCATCCATTTTTAACCACAAGGGCATCTCCACAGGGCAGCTTGGAGAGAGCCAGTGAAAGAGCCAGAGCGGGTGAACAAGAGGGAAGGGAGAGTCATTTTCTCAGCCCATCATGGCTGCCATGTTCTGGCAGAAGTGACTCGGGGAGTCAAGTCCAAACTCAGTGAGGTGTGGGAGGGGTTCCACAGGACATGACCACCAGGAAGCAGGGGTCAGTCATAGAGGCCACCGTGGAGGCTGCCTGCCATAGCAGCAAGCTTATTTCAGAGACATGCTGTGGTGGAAACTAAGCAGGTCAGTAATGGCCTGGAAGTCAGGTGGGGTTGAAAGGTACAGAGGGGGCAAAGGTGATGTTATGCCCAGGGGAGTTTGGGAAGACACCCTCTGGGTTCTGGCCCTTTTTCTTTTTAATCCTTATTTGCATAACCTCCTTGAGTTGCTTCCTCCGAGTTATGGGATTTGGGGACAGGTATTTGCCTTCATTTCCACAACTAAGCGTCTGAGGTAATGAGCCATGTCATTGTCCTGAGTTAATATTTATTGCATGGCATGGTTCAGCACTTGGCACTCGATGGACCTCAATACATATTAATAAAGATGAGTGATGTGAATTATTCACCACTTAGTGCTACTGGTGGGAGAGAAATGAGCAGTGTTCGCCAACATTGGAGTTGGTGGTGGAGATTCCCAGGAAAGATTCACCCATTGGAGCTGCCCCCATGGTTTGTTGGATGTGCGCATAATTACTTACACTGGTGTGAGCCCCAGTATCTAGTTAGGAGAGTGCGGGGGGTGTACCTGTATGATGTTAGGCCTCATTTGTCTCATCTGTAACGAGAAAATATTTACTTCCTAGAATGTCCTAGGTTGTCCCATAAGCTGACCCTGAGACAATGACTCAAGCTCAAATCATCTATTTGCAGTGATGGAGAAGTAGGAAAGCGTGAGAGGAAAACAAGGACATTCAATGACTAAGTTACTACTGTGAGTTCTTAACCCCACTGGGGGGACTCTGGGAACCAATGTAGAACTTGTGTAGTAGACCCAAGTCTGCTAAACAGGTCATTCTGATGAATTGAATAAGGGAGCAAGTACCCTTGGCTCTTTTTTAATTTTCAGTGTCTTGAAAAAGGAACTTGCTACTATCTTTAAGAAGTCTCTAAGACAGCTGGGGTAGTAGTATTCTTTATAATGGAAAATTATGGGGAGTCAGGCTGCAGGAATAAAAGGTTGAAGAATGTATGTGCAGTAAGAGTCTTAAGTTGCAGTAGACAAAAATCCAGCTCAAAATGAAAGAAAGACAGATGTATTGGATCAATAAACTGATTCAGGTATGGCTGGATCAAGGAGTTCAAACAGGGCCATCAGGTATCTGCATCTTTTTACTTTGCTCTGGATTCTCATCTAGACTCTCTCCTCAGTAAGGAAAGAGAGGGACACAGCTATCCCCAGGGTTTATACCCTACTGGCTTGGCCACCCCAACAGAAATATTGTTGGGGGTCCTCCCTGGTGGCACAGCGGGTTGAGCGCAGTGCTGTGAGGCTGTCTGCAGCCTCCGTGGTGCCGGTTCGATTCCCGGCTGGCCAGGGAGATTCCCACATGGCGTGGCAGACCTCTCCTGTCTCCCTTCCTGCTCCCCTCGGCGGTGTATTTCATCAGTCTGCCTGTTCTGCTCCCTGCTCTGTCTCTGGTGGATTCTCTCATCCTCCTGCGCCTCTGGCCTGTAACCCAGGGCTTGTATAAATAAATAAATCTTAAAAGAAAAAAGAAAAATTTTTGGGTGTCTGCTTCCTAATATAGATATAGCAAGTGACCTGTGGTATACTAGTTGGTCCAGCCTGGATGGTGTCTCATTCCTGGAGCCCAAAGTTGGAGTTTTAATTTCAGATAAACTGTATGGAGTGATAGTTTTGATGTAATGGTTCCCCAAAAGAAAATTGGGGCTTGTTTCTAGAAGAGTCAAGGAATATAGTCTGGCAACAGAACAGTAATCAAACAAGCAGAAAGCATACACTGCACATGGAATTTATTTGAGGTTAGGATCAACCCAGTTGTCTCATTGGCTGAGATGGAGGCTGCTGGCTGCATGGAGATTAACTCTCCCCTTTGGCCTTACTAAAGCACTTCAGGCGGGAGCCAAATCTTCCACAAAGATCTAGAAATGGAAGAGGGACAGTGTATACAGGCACCAGGGAAAGGGCTTGGCTTCACAGAAAAATTAGCATGAGTGTCTCTTGATTAAGCACCTGCTGTTTGTCCAGTAGAGAACAGTAGAGTAGAAAAGTAGAGATTCCTGGCTCTGGAGTCAGGTCTCTTGAGTTTAATCATCATTTTCTAGCTGCATGATGCTGGGTGAAATCTTAACTTTCCAGGGTTTGGTCTCCTGTTCTGCAAAGTGAGGATAACAGTACTACCTCCCTGTAAGAATTAAAGCCGATAATGCCCCCTAAGTGGTTAGCATTGTGCCTGTGTCTTAGTAATACTCTATACGTGTTTGGTATTATTCAATATTTTTTAATCTCCTCCATGACATGAGGTTATTTTGATACCTCCTTTCACAGATGGGAGTAATTTGTGTATAATTACCTGAATCCAGACTCCATGGCCTTCCTGTTATCAGAAAGCTTGTTGTTGGAGGGAAATACAACTAGATAGCTGAGGCAGGGTTGAATAGTGTGAAGTCTCACATTTTCTTACTTGTTCTCATGCTTCTAACAGAGCTGTGCTCTAGTCATCAAAATCTGTGTGAGCAGGGGATTTTAAGTCAGAAAGACATGAAGTTAGGTCTCATTTCTACCTCTATTTGATTTTGTGAATCATAGACTTCTTTTATAATCCATATTTTAAGGTAAATGATACTTTCTAAAATCACAGTTAAGAAGCTTCAAAGCCCAGATTTGAACTTGGTCTTCTGGGTCCAGGAAGGGGACATTACAATCTAGAATTTTTAACTGTTTAGGAAATTATAGAAATTCAAGGGCTAAAATGACTAGGTAGCATAATCCCCCACCCTTAAATGCTCTCAAGAATTCAGTTCACTATTAGAAAAGCAAGGCTCCCCATTACCTCTTATCCCTCCCCCAAACCTCTTGACTTTTAGTCATTGAGCAAATAGCTGAGCACCCACCACATCCTGGATGCTTGAGGAAGAGAGGGCCTCTGCTGGTAAATGAATCAAGACACCTGGCTGTCTTGGCGTCAAGTGCTACTCTTTCTACCCACTGCATGCCTTCGAGGGTCACTCAGGTGCAGGATGGGGTGGCAAAAATTGGCTTAGGCATTTGTACCAAGATCCCATTGACTTGGGTCACTCTGCTCTTTGCAGTTTGGTGAGCTCCCTCACACATATTTCACACCATTCTCACAGTCACAACAGCAAGAACTTGCTAACAGCCAGCGCTCCCATTTATGCCTGTTTACGATGTGCACCTGGCCCTGATCTATAGAGACCCACCTTCTGTAGGTTATGTAAATGTCACCTTTTTGGTATGGTCTTCTCTGACCACCTATTTAAAATTCCCTGTATCGCCAGGCTTCCCTCTACCCCCCACGGGCACCCCCATTCTCCTTCAGTTAATTTTCCCAGTAACACTGACCTCTCCATAACACAGTATCTGCTGGACTCATTCATGCTCTGTGGTCTCTCTTCTGCCATTAGAATGTAAGTTCCACACAAGAGCAGGTTGTCTCTGTTTTGATGACAGCTGTATCCCCCAAACCAAGACGAAACTGGCATAATGGATGTATGAATAAGCGAGCTTAATCTCTCTAACATTGCTGTGATTAATGTTACATTTTAATAGTAATTTAAATCTTTGAACTTAAAATTTTATTTGTTGTTTTTTATTGTGGGACCCTCGCCGGCGGCCGGGGAATGAACCTGCACCGCAGAGGCTGTGGGCAGCCTCGCAGCCCAGCGCTCAACCGCTGCACCACCAGGGGAGGCCCTGACCTTAAAATTTTAATGTGAAGCCTTTCCTTTATTTCATAACAAATAAAGGTGATAATAACTGTGTTTTCACCTACACTTGATAGATGATGAGGCTGAGGTTGGGAAGGTGTTTTGTTTTCATTTTCGGTTTTAGTTCATTTGCCCCTGGTGTTACAGAGCAGGGGAGACCAGAGGCAGGACCCAGCCCATGCTTGGCCCCCGGGCCCTGCTGTCTGAGCAGGCGTAGTGAGAGACAAGTCAATTCAGTGGCAGTCCTGGTGGAGTCAGCGTGGCTGCTGATGCTCACAGTGTCCATAAAAATGTTATTTTAGTCCTGACACGGATGCATATGAATAAAATTTAGTCCTCATTCAAAAGCACATTAGCTGAAGCCATTTGGCGTCTTGTTCCGGCGTTAATTTTGATGGAGAAGAATACGCTGGCAAGGAGCGTGCTTGCCACCTTCAAACAGAACAGGCGCTGGCAGTGAGGCTGGTGGCACTGGTCTCTGATCCTCAGACATTCCAGCAGCTTTTACTTTGGGGACCCAGGATGTAATTTTCAGATGGTGGTTTGTTTTGCTACTGCGTAACATCTCGGGCTTAGCAATTACATTTCATTAACAGGAAAACATAAGCCATAAATCATCGATCAGAAACAGGCTGTTAATCGGTCTGGTTAAAGTGTCTGTGGGCTGGCAGGGCACGGCCGGCAGGTTGATGGATGCCTAGGCGCAGAACTTGCCCAGGTAGCCCATTAAAGCCATACTGCTAATAATTTTCACTAATATTTATTGAACTAGTTTCCAGCGTGGCTTTAAGTACTTTATTCTCACAGCAACCCTAAAAAAAAGGGGAAAAAAAGATAATTCCCATGTTACAGACAAGAAAATTGAATTCCAAATGGTTAAGTGGCTTGCTCTGTGGATACAGCTGGAGACTGGCAGAAGTGGGATCCAACACACGGGTTTGGATTCTGCAGCTGGGACGCTTTGGGTCCATGGCCACAGGCATCCTTCCATCTTGAACTTCACTGTTGCGGGGCGGGCATGGTAGCCATATGGGAAGCCACTGGCCAGATGTTTGACTTGGCCACTGCGCCCAAGGCAGCCTCTTTCTGTGGAACAGACCCCTGCAACCTCGAGGAGGTGGTGGGAGAAACTTAGGCTCTGTAAGATTGAATTTTAACCTGTGCCTCCAAACAGCTGAAGTTGACTAGCCCGGCCAGGCTGCTGCTAATGCATCTGACTTCGCCTCTACGCCTGTCGTCCGTGAGCAGAGTGGTGGCAGCTGGGCCCGTTCACATCCTATTAACCTTGTCTGTTGGAATGACACCTGGCTGTGCTAAAACCTTGGTTCCTGTAATTAGGAATGTAAACAACTCCGCTTCCTCCCTTCTGGGCTGGCGCTGTGCCTGCCACTGTTCCCCCCACCCCAGGCTCTGCCTCTTGAAGCACACGCCTCCCCCAGTGGAGGCCACCAGGGGCTGTGCATGCCTGTTAGTCTTGCTTTAACACTTACTTGCTGATCACTTAGCCTGAGCAGATGCTTTCCGATGCCCCCATTTAGACTCACAATGACCTCACCTGGGTCATTTATACCCATCTTATGGATAAGATCTTGGATTTGGGGACACTGAAGATGTACATGGCCTAAGGTAACAGAGCTACTTAATCTCTAGAATAGTTCTTTTTTCCATCATTGAAAGTCCATAACACATTAGTATTCTCTCTTGGAGTTGTATATTCTATATGCAACATGAATTTGGACAGATTTGTAGATCATTATCAACCATTGTACTATCATACAGGGTAGTCCTACTGCCCTAAAAAATTCTCGGTGATCTACTTGTTCATCTCCTCCCCACGCCACCCCTCGTAACCTTGGCTCTTTTGTTATCTCCATTGTTTTGTCTTTTCCAGAACATCACATAGTTGAATCATGTAGTGTGTAGTCTTATTAGATTTGGCTTCTTTTGCTTAGTCATAAGTGCATTTATAGTTTTTCCATACCTGTTCTTGGCTTAGTAGCTCACTTCTTCTCAGCATTGAGCAGTGCCCCATTTCTGGATGGACCAGCATTTAGTCACCCATTTGTCCATTCCCCTATGGAAGGACATCTTGGTTGCAACTTGAATAAAGCTGCCATCAGCGTCAGTGTGCAGCCTTCTGTGTGGACATAGTTTTCTTTTGATTAAGGTCACATAGGCTCACAACATGCATGCAATTCAGAAATATAGGATCCCACCTCTTCAGGTATATGTTACTATACTGGACAGATGTTTTCAACTCAATATGGGTACATACCAAGGAGTGCAGGATGGATGCTATGGTAAGAGTATGTTTGGTTTTATAAAAAACTGCCAAACCGTCTTCCAGAATGACTGTACCATATTGCATGTGCACCAGCGAAAAATTAGAGTTCCTGCTGCTCCACATCCTTGCCAGCACTTGGTGTTGTCAGTGTTCATGATTTTGAGCAGTCTAAACAACTTTTAATCCTAGATGCATTGGCTGTAAATCCAGTAGCATAGTAAGACAATGCATATTGAATCGTGAGATGAAATAACATCATACATATATTATGGTAATAACTAACATTTGGCATGGACCAGGCACTGTGCTAAGTGACTTAGTAGTTTTAAAATGCACAATAACCTCATGACTCAGGTGCTATGATTAGCTCCACTTTGCAGATGAAAAAGCAGCTGATCAGAGAGGTTAAGTGTTGTGCCTGAGATTATGTGGCAAGGCCAGACCCGAACCCAAACCTGTCTTGACTCTGGGACCAATGCCCTTAACAAAGGTGCTCACCCATTGGCTCATTATATAATAGATGCTCATTAAAAATGGTGTTCTTCTGCCTCAGGCATACAGTGGGTCAGTTTCAGACATTTTAGCAAAGGATCCACTATGATGCAGGGTCTCTCTAGAGTGGCCTATTGTGTTCCTCTCCATGTGTTTTGTAATAAGGCCCTGCATCCGCTCGTCCACATACCCTAGCAGAGCCCTGTTGGAGAATCTGGAAAGCTAGAGAATTGCCCTCCTCTTTACAGCCCCAGCATGCTTTCTGAATCCTGGTGTCATCAATAACATTGATACCAACTAATTTAAACCCACTGAACCAGTGAAATCAGGCTGTACGTGTGTTTATGAGCAGGATACTAAGTAGATATTTTAACTAAGTGGAACATTTCTTGCTTCAATTAATGCAAAAGGTAGCAACTCAAAGGAAATATTAGGGACATTAAGTTTTATATTGGCACCATTTATTATATACGATTTTAACAATTTTAATCACTTTATTTCCATGTTGACAGCTACTGAGAGAAAAAGAGCATTCCGTGGCGATCGTGACCCAGGCATTATTGTCAAGCTGAGACAGATTATTTTTAACCCCTGCATTGTTATGGTCTCCTAAGGAAATAGTGAGGATTTTATTGGCTTTATTAATGGAAGTCAGAGAGATCAAGTTAGTGATTAGCAAAATATGACTCCATAAGGAACAAATGTCTTACATCTGAAGAGGTGTGAACCTATTCCCCTACATCATATGCAGTGCTGTAAAGCAAGATTGCTTAGAAGAAAGTTACAGGAAAAAAAAGAAAAATACTTAAAAAAGAAACAAACATAAGAAACCAATTTCTTGGAAGGGTAATGTAGAAGAGAATTGGCATTTCCAGAGCAGCCACCATGTACTAGCGTGTGCTAGTACCTTCTTAGGAAGGTAGCGTGTGGGCTACCTTCTTATTGTCTAAGTCTCCAAGTAATCCAGTAAGGCTGGTACAACTATGTCCATTACACAGATGAGCAAGTAGAAAGATTGAGATACTTGTTCATTCAGCAGAGTGTTTGTACTCTGCTAGTTCACCCTGGGAATCTGATAGTAAATACTATGACATACTGCTTGCCTTTGTGGAGCTTCTGTTCTGGTAGGGAAACTGAATATTTATAATTATTTTTATTGTGATTATTATAGTGAGGCAAATACAGAGACAATGAAAGAATAGAGCTGCTTTGGGAATATGGAAAAAGTGAACTTCATTTAGAACGCTGGATGAGAGTCAAGGAGGACTTCCTGGAGGATGTGATGTCTAAACCGAGATCTGGATATGTACATTGCTTAGCCAGCAAATGGGGAAGTGGAGGAGAGGTACAAGAGTTCCAGGATTATGAAACTGTATATATCAAGGCACAGAGATTGGGAAGGTCATTAACTTTGTAAGAAAATTATGACAAAATTAGTATTTGTATCCTGGCTTATCTGAACCTTTCCCCTGAAGTGCAACACAGAAAGGAATCTGTGATCTTCTTAGGAACATAAACTAAATTCCAATCCTCAGAGGAAGCATTGGAGCAGTTTGAGGTATGCTAAAATCCCCCCAGTTAGGGCTGGAGTAGCCTGACAATGACACCCTTGACCCAGGTTAGAGTCAGTATCTTGGTGAGGCTTTGCAGGCCATTACTTAATTTCCTTGATGTCTTCTCACAATAGGGAGAGAAGGCTTCAAGTTGATGCCTCTGTCAATTTTAGGTTAGGAAGAACAGAAAGCCAGGGCACACTGGCATAAGTAACTGTAACGTGTAGGGATAATTTTGCTTTAGGTTTGACTTGAATTGACAAAAGCAACATCACTAACGTGTGGTTATTCTTTTTCCCCCTCCCACTCTATGTGGCCCAGTCCCAGCAGGCCCTCCCCTTTGTGGTGTTCAGATGGCTGCTGCCAATGTGACCCTCCAGGCTTACAGTTTAAGACCAGGGGATGGCCAAGCGATTGGGGTAGGTGGCAGGGTGGATCTAATTTCCTGTGAGTCTATAGGGAAGCCTGCCATCCGAGATTGCAGCTCTGATTGGCCCATCTTGGCTCATCAGCTCTCCCTACAGCCAGTCACTGTTGGAAAGGGCATGTGATAAGCCAGTTGGCTGAGGTCTGGTTTAGTAGCTTACCGCAGAGCTGAGTATGTGCCAACAGCGTTAGCATAGTAACGTGGGTTCCCAAAGGAAAAATAAGGCTGTTACTGAAATAATATATGATCCGATGAACCTTTATCTGACACCCAAATGATGTCAATCCCGTCTTTAAATCCTTATGACATCCACAGCAAGCACCAACCTTGGGTGGGGGTGAATGAAAGGGAGCCCCTGCTGTTTTAAGCTGCAGGGTAGGGACTACAAGTGTGCTCTAGAAACCTCGAGATTAGTTTCCATCTAAGCTCCACTTTTACCTGCTGTGAGTCCTCGGGCACTTCATTTAACCGATCCTTGCCTTGACTTCCTTGTTTGTAAAATGAGAATGTTAATACAGAGCTTGCAGTGTTACTGTTGGGCTAAATGAGATACTGAATATAAAACACCTAGTGTCTGGCACATACTATGTACTCAGTAAATGTCAGGTACCTCTAACAGCTCCATTTCTGTGGCCTGGGCTTAGAATGTCTTGTTCCTGGTATATTATTTTACATAACTCTCTTAGCTTTATAATATATTGCTCTTTTCCCTGTTATTACCTTATCCCATTTAAATGTTTATTTTATGTAGTCTTATTTTGTATTTTTAATCCTTTTGATTTATTTTTTCCAATCTTATAACTTATTCTCTTACTTGCCCATTTTATTTACATTATCTGCATATCTCACTATTTCATAGTTTTTTTTTTTCTTTTAAAGATTTATTTATTTATTTATACAAGCACTGGGTACAGTCAGAAGCGTGGGAAGGTGAGAGAATTCACCAGAACCAGAGCAGGGAACAGAACAGGCAGACTGATGAAGTACACTGCTGAGGGGAGCAGCGGGTCTGCACGCTATGTGGGATCCTCACCGGCGGCCAGGGATCAAACCGGCGCTGCAGAGGCTATGGGCAGCTTTGCAGCCTAGCGCTCAATCACTGCGCCACCAGGGGAGGCCCTTCATAGGTATTCTTAAGAAAAGATATATAGTGTTTATGAGTGGACATTTTTATCTTTCCAATACTGCCTTTGAGCTAATTTCCTCTATTACCAAATACAATTTACTTGATCCTACTTATTTATTTTTAACCAATATTCATTTCTTTAAATATGCTATTTGTTTTTAATGTCGAGTCGAATGACTCACTATTATATATTGTAATAATGGCAGTGGAAATTTAAATTGTCCTCAAACACCCCAGCAACACTTAATAAAATTATATGATAACCCTTTGCAATTAATAAATAAGAGTACTTTAACAGTCCAGATCTTATTTTCATCTCACAGATGTTCTGCCATCAAAAGGAGAAAGATTTAAGGCTCAGAGAACTATACCCTTTAGTCTGAAAATGCTAAAGTAGCTGAATGGTGGAATCCGAAATACATTTTTGTTCTTTTAACTCAGGGCCCATTCTTCTTTCTACTTCAACATGGTCTTTGCTGATCGAATAGAACCAGATCCCAGGGAACTGGCCTTCATTTTTTAAAAATTCAATTTTAAATATCATTTCCATCACCTTTCCCAGACTCCATTCCTAATTCCATTCCTCAAAGACCATGTAGAATGCGAGCAAGCTAAGTATATGTCAGGTATCACAACTGATTTTTGTGAATTGGTACTATTTTGCTCCCACTAATAAATAGTGCTTTTCCAGGAAGCATGGCTTTGTGGGAGATGATGACCTTTGGAGTCAGGAAGAAAGATATTAATATCCTGCTCTATCACTTCTTAGTTCTGTGGTGATACAAGTAATCAATACGTTTTCTGTTGAGGGGAGAGCAGCCCATGTTCAGTGGTTTAAGTACATCACTTAAGGAATTTAGTGGTCATGAAATCTGGTTTCTGTATCTGCCAAGTCCAAAGGTAGTGTTTGCTTCAGGGGTGGCTGGATCCAGGGGCTCAAACAATGCAATCCAGACTGTCTCTTGCCAGCTCTTGATTATATATTATCTATTCTGTTCACTTCTCAGACTGGCTCTGTCTACAGGGAGCCCCTGGCAGCTCTAGCCTTAGAGTTTATGAACTCAGATACTTGAGTGGAAAGAATTTTTGTTTTTCAACAATTCCAACAATATTTTAGAATTAGCTTTAATAAGACTGACTTGGGTCCCTGCCTATCCCTGAACCAATCTCTGAACCAGGGAATGAAACACAGTGATTGGCTCTGCCTCAGCTTTGTGACCATCCCCAGATGCACAGACTAGAATGCGGGGTGGATCATTACACAGAAGTCAGAGTGCAGAAAGGAGGGAATAAGCAGGGAAAAACATCAGAAAACTTACCACAGTGACTTTGAGCAAGTTCTTTATCTTTGCTCAGTCTTGGTGCCCTCATTTGTAAAACAGGAAGAATGACAATTTGCTCCTTGTTTTGAGCAGGAGATAGAGGAAGTATTTTGCACACAGTAGGTGAATAACACATGTGAGTTTTCTTTCATCTTCTTTTGATGCTTCCACTTCCATTTTCCCCAGATTCTACTGTGCAATGGAACAGTGACCTATGCCACCTTACTAAGAAGTACATTTGCTTCAATTGATTTGTTCTCCTTATAAGAAAATGGTTTATTTGTTTGTGAAATGGACTATCAGATAATCAGTATAGTAATGGTATAGGAACTTCCTACCTTGACTGAGAACTAGCAAATAAATAGGATCCTAGATCAGATAAGATTTGGGAAGAAAATGCCTAATTATTGATTCTAGCAATTCCTCTTAAGCATTGGTAGTAACAATGTTGTAACCTCATACCCACCCAGGTTCTGAGAAGAATCCTGCATGTTCATGTGACCACTTTGTACCCATCCTCTTCCCCCAGTACTCTGGAAAAAGACTGAGGACAAGAGAAAGTGCTAGGAGAGCATTCTATAGCTATATTTGTGGTTTAAATATCTAGAGAAATGCATTTATCATTTGAAATTCTAACTATATCATTTTTTCTACATTATTTTATGATTTAGGAAGCAGTTAAATATATTATATTTTACATTTATATTTTTAATCTATTTAAGTTTTAACATCCAGTATAATACAGTATAATTATATTTAAAAATTTAATAATTTTAAAACAGATACAGTATACGGGCCTCCCCTGGTGGCGCAGTGGTTGAGCACTGGGCTGTGAAGCTGCTCGCAGCTCCTGCAGCGCCTGTTCCATCTCTGGCCACCGGCGAGGGTCCTACATGGCGCAACAGACCTCTCCTGCCACCCGCTGCTCCCCTCAGCAGTGTATTTCTTCGTCAATCTTCCTGTTCTGTTCCCTGCTCTGGCTCTGGTGAATTCTCTCACCCTCCTGCGCTTCTGACTGTACCCTTCTGACTGTATTTATTGTATAAATAAATTAATTAATTAAAAAAAAGAAACAGATACAGTAAATTTCCCCCCAGATAATGGGTAGTTTTGCAGTACCATTTATTAAATGTAACTATGCATTAGAGCTGGCATTTTTAATGTATATACTTGTCATGTATAATACAGTTTATCTCAAGGTTCATTTTCCAGCCCTTATTTATTTATTTGTGTTAATACCACTTTGTTTTTATTATGATGATTTCATGATGTTTTAATACCTTGCAACGTAAGTTATTCCTCACTATTCTTCTTTATTTATATCTTTGATTATTCTGGGAAATTTATTCTTCCATGTGAAAATTAACATTATTTTATAAAAATAATAGATATTTGCTATCCAAATTGTAATTACATTGAATTAATGTAGTAATTTTTAAAAAGTTGATATTTTAATATTAAGTAATCCCACCCATAGACATATCTTACCACTTAATGATATCTACAATTTTATTCTGAAACACATTTTTTGTAAGTCCCACATCTTTTGGGTTAATGCATTCCTAAATATTTCTTAGCTTTTGTATGTTTATGTTTTTTCCCATTTTCATTTCAGTTCACATTCCCATCTGAACATTTATTATTCCCATTTTCATGTCTAGCTAGTGAGTGCTTGATTTAGAAAATGTCTGGATTGTTACGTATTTATCTTATATCCAGTAACTTTATCAAATTAAAATGCTTTTTGTCTGTAGCCTCTTAGACATTTTAGAAAGAAAGAAGTTAGAAAGAAAGAACAATTTCCCTTCTTTTCTAATAGTTCAGCAGTTAATTTATTTTTCTTATTATATTTTATAAAACCTCCAGAAAAAATTCACAATAATACTAGTTATACTAGTCTTGTTTACCTTGTTTTTTTTTTTTATTTCAATGAAATGGTTTTCAAGAGTTTAAAGACACACACTCACATCTCCATTTGTCAAATCAATTCAAAAATTGAGTAAAGAACTCTTTAAATTATTTTTCAAATGGCAGGTTTTTAAGGCTGAATTAGAATTTTTTAAATTATTTTTTTTTGCTGGTGAATGAAGGAAACTGAACTCAGACTGGTTAAAGAGCATCTATAGATTCACATAATTGAAAAGTTCATGTTGATTTCAAGAAAAACTGGCACAAGAGTCTCCATCTCTTATCTGAAAAAATTATCTCCACTGGCTTCATGGTCACAATGTCTCCTAGTTGGCCTTCAGATGGTTGTCCTCTCAATCCAGCATTCCTAGCAGACAGTGGATACTTCTAATAGTTCCAGTTGAAGTCCTGATTTGGATTGTCAACCATGACCCTAATAACTAATCAGTTACTTTTACCAGGAGGAGAATACTGTGTTTGGACATTCCCAGGTCATGTATCCACTACTTAGGCTGGTTTGAATGCCCAATATGGGCTATTTATTCATCATTTCAACTGTGATTTTGTATTTTGAAATCTAGTGATTTCTTTTTTAATCTTTGTAAACTGCTGCCTTCTGTTTACCTTGCATTTATCTTGCTCTTTTCCCAAGATCCTTAAGTATATTTTCATTTGCATAATTAAAATGCATAACTATGCATAACATTTCAAGCTATAAATTTTTCTCTGAGAATTCCTTTGACTTCTTTTAAGGGTTCTCAGAAGTTCACATCGAATTTTCTGTTCAAAATATAATTTAAATAGCTATGAACTTGTTTCTTCTATAGACTGCTCATGAGACTTGTTAGTCTTAATAGCAGTAGGTGAACGCAGAAGTGTAGTATTGTCAATCTATTCTGTAGATAAATGTGCACATTGTTGAAAAGCAAATATTATTGCCCAGCCTGTTATGCTGGGAATTAAGCAACTAGACCAACATGAAATGGTGATAAAGTTAAGGGCTTGGAGTGTACGAGGTTTTGACATGCACTTTAGCTTGAGAAACATAGGATCCACCAGTTAGTGCAGTAAACTTCTATGAAAAGTCCTAGGTAATGAAGATGTCAGGAATAAGGTCTTTAAATGATATCATCATGTACCTCTTCCTGTATTTTTCTCTTACACATGCTCATACTTCAAGTTACAGTTGCTTTCCCCCATTCCCAGGAAGAATCTCTCTACACTGATAGATAGGTAGATCCAAACATACATGCTCTTCATAATTCACAGAACTCAAAGAAAAGAGATGTTATGAGAGGTCCAGATGAAGTCCAGATGGCCTAACTTAGGATATGTGTCCATCCTTGATTGTATATTTATGACAAAGGAGAGGAAAGACCTTAGTAGTCCTCCTAGTCCATGATGCTGTGTCCCTGGGATCAGAGAAGTGGGATCTACCCCCATGAAAAGCATGAGGATGAAGCAGCTTTTGTAAGATTGGGAGGGGGCATTCTCTGAAGCATTGGATGTTGGGCAGGCAAACAGGTTCTACAATGGATGATCCCTCCCCAGTCAGCCGGATAGTGTTCAGTTGCCAATATCAAAAGGAGGGGTGTTTGAATTCTAGAAAGATTTAAAATTTAAAGACCTGAATGCCACATTGAAAATTTTTGGGCTTCCTAGATGTGTTACCATAAGAAGAAAAAGATGTTTCGTTATATAATGTAATATTGGGGGATGTTTAATTTGAGTCTAATCATGAAGAAACATCAGGCAAACCCCAAATGGAGAAAGTTGTATTTAAAAGAAAAAAAAAAGAAAGGCTATTCTTCCCAAAATGTCAATGTCATAAAAGATAAAGAAAGGTTGTGGAAATGTTCAAGATAAAGGAGACTAAAGAGACATAGCTACTAAATGCAATTTCTGATCCTCAACTAGGTCCTATACTAGAGGGAAGAGAAAAGCAATAAAGGATTTTATTGGGTCAATTGACAATATTGGAATTCAGACAGCAGGTTAGATAAGGGTATTGAATCAGTGTTAAATTTAGTGGAGAGAATAACTGCATTGTGGTTATATAAAACACCTCAAATTATTAGAAATACATGCTGAACTCTTTAGAGGTAAAAGTCTGCTTTACACTATAACATACTGTAAAATGAGTCTGAAAAATAATTGTGTGTGTCTGTCTGAATATTCTATAGAGCAAATGACAAAGCAAGAGAGGAATGTTAACAATAAGTGAATGTAGGGAAAACATTTACATGTATTCTTGTACTATTTTTATTTTAGCAACTTTTCTCTAAGTTTCAGATTATTTACAAGCAATTTTTTTTTTTTTAAATTTGGGGATTCTCTTTCTTCAGACAATAACAAAGCCACTGAGCTTTCTCAACAAGTGTGGGATGAAAATATGTTTTAAAATCTATTTCAGGGCCTCCCCGGTGGCGCAGCGGTTGAGCGCTGGGTTGCGAAGCTGCGCGCGGCCTCTGCGGCGCCGGTTCGATCCCCGGCTGCTCCCCGGCCACCGGAGGAGGGTCCCACATGGCGCGCAGACCTCTCCTGCCGCCCGCTGCTCCCCTCAGCAGTGTACTTCGGTCCTTCTGCCTGCTCTGCTCCCCGCTCTGGTGAATTCTCTCGCCCTCCCGCGCTTCTGACTGTACCCAGTGCATGTATAAACAAAACAAACAAAGAAACCAGCAAACAAATAAATAAAGCATGCCTCTATAAAAAAAAAAAAAAAAAAAATAAAATCTATTTCAAAAAGCACTGCAATTAATATAAACTCATCTCTAAATCAGAATGTGATTAATTTTGTCCTGTTAGTGGAGGTATCACTCCTGATTGGTTGTTTGAGGGTATTCTAAAGGGAATTTGAAAAAGGGTTTCCTTACTGCTTATGCCAATTGTGCTATTTTCTCCAAGGCTCTGAAATGTCTTTTGAAGAGAGATCATGCTGGGAAGGGCAGATCAGGATGGAGATGACCTGGAGAGGTTATTAGGGGGCTATTGGCAATAGTTCAGCTAAGAATAACAAAGGAAAAGAGAAGGAGAAAGTCTTTGAGACATGTTTTAAGGGAGAGTTAGCAAGAGCTGATGAACTAATTGAACATGGAGGCCAGGGTAAGGGAGATGAAAAAGCTAAGTTGTCTGCTTTAGAATCTTGAATGATAATGCCATTAACAGACGTGAAATAAGCTGAAGCAGGTGGGGGAGGGGGGAGCTGAAGCAGCATGAAAGGGAATAAGATGGTTTGGTGTTGTTGCTTCTACTGGGTTTCCAGTTGTGCATGTGGAGTAGAAAATTGGAATATAAATGTGATGTTCAGAAGAAGAGCTCCCCATGAAGATCAGTGCATAAGTGTTCACTGCAGCCTTGGCAATGGTTGGAGTTCCTTGGGGAAAAGTGGAGACAGGAAAATGAGGGACACTATCTTAGGGCTCTGTAAATATTTTTTTGACTGGACAACTCCAGAGACCTTGGGGCAATGTCTTTACCACAGTTGAAATCTAATTAATGAGAACAAGGTAGGACAAAGTTGAGCTTCATTTTAGTTTATTATAGGAATATACCAGAAATAAGAGGCTAAGACTTAAATTCCTTGCTGACCAGAATCTGAGTGGCTGACAAGTCCAGATGAAAGGTGTTAGGGGAAAGCCAGAAAAAAAACAACTTTTGAATATTTGAATGTTAGAAACGAGATGAGATTTCAGTCATTCATTGTTTAGACAAAGGACTTTAGCTTCCTGGATGCATATTTTAGAATTTCTTACTTGAAAACGCTCCACAGGAGAAGGGTTTGTAAAGGCATTTTGCACAAATAGTGTTTACATGTTTGGCAGGTTCCCATCAGTTAAGATTTCTGAGTAGGGCCTCCCCGGTGGCACAGCGGTTGAGCGCTGGGTTGCGAAGCTGCACGCCGCCTCTGTAGCACCTGTTCGATCCCTGGCTGCTCCCTGGCCACCGGAGGAGGGTCCCACATGGCACACAGATCTCTACTGCTGCCCGCTGCTCCCCTCAGCAGTGTCTTTCTGTCCTTCTGCCTGCTCTGCTCCCCACTCTGGCTCTGGTGAATTCTCTCACCCTCCTGCCTTTTCTGACTGTACCCAGTGCTTGTATAAATAAATAAATCTTTAAAAAAAAAATTTCTGAGTAGTCAAGACAGTAGATTGGTTAAGACTCTCAGAGGGGACAGAAATCCAACTTCAACAGACTTAAATGAATTTATTGACACACAGATAACAACCTGCGTTTATATAATATCATGTTTAAACTTGCAGGCTCTAAAGCCAAATCTCCTTGAGTTAGAATCTTCACTTCATTATTTAACTTGTCCAGTTTCCTCACCAGTAAAGCAGAGATGACGATAATACCTACATCATAGGGCTGCTGCCAGAGCTAATTGACTTCATATAAGTAAATCTCTTAGAAGAGGGTCTGATACACAGTAACTGCTTAACAAGTGTTAGCTATTTTTTTCCAAGAATAACTGGCTTCAGGCATGACTGGACCCTGGGACTTAAACAAGGCCCATCACAGATTACATATCTGCCTCTCTCATATTTGGTACATGATATCCTGTTGGATTTACTCTCAGGCAGTCTCACCCCTGGAGTAAGATGACCCTCAGAAACTGCACTGTCAGTTGCTATCCATTTAGCAATTCCAGCAAAAGAAATGTGTGCATCTGTCTCTTGCCTAATATTTCTAGCAAAAGTTCCAAGTGTGATTCTTTGGAACAACTAGGAGTGACAGCTACCCATGAATTGGTCACTATGAGCAGGAGTGAATTGGCTTGATTTCACCTTCTGGAACTTCAGGTTGTGTTGGTTTCCAGCTCTTTCATGTTGGAGGTATTTTCAGTTTGGTATTGAGAAGGGTGGGTCAGAGTGGGGCTAAGGGCTTGCCTGGCCTTGCAGGGTGGGGAAAGTAGAGTTTCTACCACTGCTGCTGTATTTAGCTCCAAGCCATTTCTGTGGTGCCTGATACCTCCACGTCCTGGGTCTTCCATGTTTTTGAGGAACAAATCTGTTTGTTTGGTGTCTGCCAGTGTGACTTAGTTCCAGCTTCTTCCATTCTGTCAAGTCAGTTTCCTTATCCACTCTTGTCCTCTTTCCAGTTCTCTGTCCATGTGTTCTTATATGGCTTAAAATGTACTTAACTGTCAATGAAGTGGTCTTTCTGGAGGAAAAGGAGATAAATGCGTGTGTTCACTCCACATTGTAATCCTGAGTCCCTACAAAAGTTTTATATAAGGCCGGGGTTCATGCCACACTGACAGCTAATGTTCTTGAGTATGACAGAGTTCCATCAGAGTTCCATCAGGATAAATAGGAGATGCTGTGGATTCTGTGCACTTCTCAGTAAGTGCACTTCTTTCTCACCATTGATCTGTAACACACCAAAACCATGCTTTCAGAGCAGCTGATAAATAAGCTGGTTGTTAAGTATTCTACAAAGATACTGTGGCAAGGACAGCATTTGGGAGAGATTTACAAGGGCTAAGATCATGAGTCTGCTCCTGTCAATCAGAAATAAAGGCAAAAGAGCCCTCAAATGGAATATAGGGCAAAACTCAACACGAGAAGCAGATGTGTGATTTCTGTGGGCACTTCTAGAAGCTTGAATGTCATGAGGCAGCTATGACCAATGTCTCTGTGTCACACATACGCAGTAGTGTCCTCTACCTGCCAACAACCTGAGCTGGCATATGGAGATCTGAAGGTCATTAAGATAAAGCATTCACTGGGCCTTGGTTTCCCACAAGGGAGACTTAAATCATTTTGGTAAATTTTAATGGCTGTCAAAATGGTAGAGGTTGCAGTGTTTATGTGCCACGTATGTGTTCTCTTATACAGAACAAATTCAAGTACCATTCCAAGTGACTTCACCATGACATATTCCCAGACTCTTCAATCGATTGTTTTATACCTGAACTGGGAAGATATTTCTGTGTGTTTGTTTGGCTCAGAAGTATGGGAACACTGCCTATGCTTAATGTTCAGTGTTTTTCTTATAAAGACACTGGTTTTGTCTGTGTTTTTTTAATTTTTATTAATTTTTTTAAAGATTTATTTATTTATACAAGAATTGGTGTATAAACCAGATGCACGGGAGGGTGAGAGGATTCACCAGAGACAGAATGGGGAACAGAACAGGCAGACTGACTGATGAAATACACTGCTGAGGGGAGCAGCAGGTGAGTCAGGAGAGGTCTACTTCGCCATGTGGGATTCTCGCCGGCCGGCCGGGATCAAACCTGCGCCGCAGAGGCTACGGACAGCTTCACAGCACCACAGCACGGCGCTCAACCGCCTGCGCCACCAGGGAGGCCCCTGTGTTGTTGTTTTTTTAATATCCCAACTCATCTTCCTGTTTAATATCCTCTCTTTCAAGCATAAAATTTCCTCATCTATGCTAAAATAGCATTTTAGAGAAAAAGGGTTCCCACGTGAATGTGTGTTTTTAGGACTCATAGCAGAGACCACGTTCAGGTGAACGCAAAACTCTACTTTCCAGGTTTGTCCTGGAGCTTGAGACCCACCGGGGAGGAGGAACTCAGGCCAGGTTGGAAAGTCACTAGAAGAGTGTGAAAGTGCAATTTCTTAATAATACAGTCCATTCTGAAAACTAAGATGGCTTTGTTTTTACTCAGTAATATAATGTGTTTTATTTTGAGTGAGGCTGGATTTAATGGCTAAATCAATATGTGTATTTAGTGTTGGGCTTTATTTCCACACTAAAGTGACAGGAGATAAGCAGGCTCAGAGTGTGTTAATTGGTTTGTGTTTAGCATTTACGCTAATCAGCAGTAGCAGGGGTGCCCTGGGCCACTTCAGGCCTGGTAATGGGGTTTATCTAACCCAGGCTTTGTTTACATTATTGACTAGAGTTGAATTGCTCCTGTTTCTTATATACTTGAACATTAAGCTGGATTTGCAAGTATAACTCAAGACCTTTAGCATTAGTCAAAATCAGCCCAGGTTAGAACAAGCAAATCCAAAGAAAAGCAGGTAAGCTGGCATGGGATAGATAGCTGTGAGGGATAGACCTGGAGAAGCCAGATCTGGGTAGAGAAAGCTTTAAACCAGAGTCCGAGTTTGAGGGCCTACAGGTAAAACCAGAATCTCTCACCTTTGGCACTTTTGCCATTTGGGGCTAGAAAATTCTTTGCAGGGATGGGGGAGTTGATTAGCAAAGCACCCCTGTCCCGAGTTGTGACAGCCAAAAAATGTTTCCGGATACTGACAAATGTTGAGAACCTCTGAGCCCAAATGAAGCTTAAATATAGCTTTGGTCTGCAAGTGATAGAAGTTATTTATTTGCTAACCTATGCACTTACTTTCATATATTTACATATATGCATTCATATATATATAAAATGAAGAGAAATGCTATCATATCATTTATATAAATGTTGCCATCTGTGTATATGCCTATATATATAAAAGATATGGCAGCATATGTGTGTGTGTGTGTGTATAAATAAAATTTAGATGGTAGCATTTTATGTACATATATGAGTAAAAGTGTATATATATTTATTAGAGAGTAGTATTTTAATAACTTGGAGATTTCAGATATATTATATGGATTTTAAATTTCTCTTGAAAAATGGGCGATTAGTCCTCAGTACCTCATTGCAATTACCAATAGGAGCTTATTCGTAGTGGCCCCTTTTCAAAAAAGTCACATGGTTGCCAGTTCCCCTCTCTACTGTGCTTCTCCTAGACCAGTGCCCCAGTTGGCTGCACAGGTGCCTGGAGGTGTTTGCTTCTCTAACTTCTGCTTTCAACTGTGTGGAATTGAAAGCTTATCCTTTGGCCCCATGAGGATTTGTGTTTAGATGGAACTGGATTCAGGTCTAAGCTTTGTCATTACCAACCTGAAGATTTCTCCGTGCCTCAGTTTCCATATGTGTTGCTTTATTTCACCTCTGCATATGCAAATGGGAACCTTGACAGGTTATCTGAAGTTGGGGAATTAAAAGGGACAATATTTAAAAGCATACTAAAAATAAATTGCTGTCCTCTCCCATCTTTTTTTCAAGTCTATCAGACTTCTGTTCAGAAGGTGTGCAGACACACAAGGCGAGGCGATTTCCTCCCTTTCTAATTTGCACTTTCAGGCAATGAAGACCCGAGCCTCTATCCATCAGATGCCTGTGTCCTTCAGAGACGCCACACTTTGTTTTCATGAACTATGAATGGAATTGGGGGTTGATGAGGCAATATCAAGGGAAGCTGCTTCACCACACTGCTCTTTTCTCCCCCCAAGGACACAGACTTCTGGGGCTCAAGGCTGCTAGAGTCTATGTATATGTATACCTCCCACAGGAAGTCAGGAATTTAGTGCAAGCAGCCTGGATTCAGACTCCTCAGGCATCTGTGAAGAACCTACCAGGTTCTAGTGGCTTCCCAGGTCCTAAGTAATGCCACATATCCTTTCTCAGCAGCACCTAGGGGTGGCATACCAGTGTCCATCCTGCTGGTGGAGAGGAGAGGAAGCTCTGAGCTAGTCTGGTTGGAGAGTCCTTGACCTCCACTCAGCTCTTTAAACCCAGGATCTGTTGCCCTGGGGTCTTTCATACCTGTTGCCTCTGTCTCTGGTTCTCTCCCCTTATCTAGTTACCCTTCCTTAGTTATCTTCCTTCAGTTATCTGCTCCCTTGTGAATTGCTCAGGAAGTGTCTTCTGATCTATCAGCTTAATTCATGGCATCCTCCTGCTCATCTCAAGGCATCTGTCACTGTTGTGCATTTAAATGTATGTCTTTCTTTAATACATATTTGTCTTTCCCAGTAGACTATGACTTCTGTGAGACCAAAGGTCATATGTGATTTTGCGTACCATTATCCAAATCTCTTAGTGTAACCCCTGGAACATATTAGGTGCTCATTATATATGTGGTAAGTGAGTAACTAAATAGGTTTGGCTGCAGTAATGAGCTCCAAGTACCAGTGGCTTAACACAGCCAAAGGCCTGCTTCATGTCCGTAGCTGAGATTCAGCCTTTGTTAGTAAGCAGACTAAGGGGCAGCCCGGAACTTGTACACTCTACTGAATGCATCCCCATCTGTGTGCACAAAGACAGGAGACTCTTAGTGTAAAAGAACTTTAATAGTATTAGTGTGCATAGAGAGAAGAGAAGAAAGGACAGTTTCCCAATAGAACACCCTAAGTGACCCATCCCCTTGTGGATAAATGTCCAGCCAAACATGGCTGATCCAAAGCAGGACCACAGACACCCAAAAGTTTGCCATGAGTCTAATGCACCTCCTGGTAGGGAACCATAGGAAGGGGGTGAAAAGGGTCAGGCAAGTCTGGGACAAAAAAGAGCAAAATCAAAGTACAAAACAAGATAATGACTGCCATGGTCAGCCTCCCTACCAGTCTCTCCCTCACATGTCTCTTCCAAGTCCTTCAAATCCCTAGTGCAAGTCCAAAGCTGAGAAGCAAGCATGACCTTTTTCTCCATGTGTCTTTCTTGAGTCTACCTGCCTTCTGTGTTATATAGCTTCACCTGGCCACTCAGCTTCACCCCTCATTAGGGTGGGGCAGGGACCATGGTACCTTCCCTTTTTATGGAGATGCCTCTGTTATTCCTCTGGCCAGTATCAACCTTGCTCAGATATGTGGCAGATGCAGCCTTCTGCCATCTGGAGTGTGCTTGGTCATATGTGCCAGATCTTACAGCCTTTCCCACAAAACTGACATATTTCATGCCCACTCGCTTGGTATTGGTGCAAACAAGTCACACGCCCTTGCCTAACCTCAGTGGAGTGGGGAAGTGCAGTTGTCCCATGTTGTGGGCGAAGTACAAATTTGACTGAAAACCAGCTCAATTGTCTCAACTAGAAGGCCCTGTGTGAACTAGAGCTGCTGACCTTGGGCGAATCAGCTCTGCAAAGTCAGCCCTTCATTTTAATTTATGTGAGTAACATGGGCCGTGCCTCCTTGGTTCATAGGATGCCCTCATTAGCATTCATTTATTCAGTCATCTTACCAAGGTTTTCAGAAGCTGCAGTCTGCACCAGGTCTGAGGCTGAGCAGTGAGGATCCAAAGATGAGTAAGACATGGCTCTGCCTTCGAGGGGTCTGTAGACTAGTACAGTGGAATGTTTATATAGTTTTTATAATCTCAGTGGCTTTACAGTGAAAAGTACTATTTTTAAATATTTTTTGTTAATAGGACAGGGCTTTTAACTGGATTGCCAAGGAAACCTGGGCACTCTGGACATGTTCTGGGATGTCTGTCGTTTTCAAGTGTGAGAAAAACAGGTCAAGTGGGATGTTTATAAGGAATCAAATAAATGCAACCAACTCTGATAACTTCACAAAATCATGTCTAACGCTGAGGGAATACTCAAAGAATAACTAATTCTGCTGTTGAAACTCAAAGAAGGCATAGGAGGGCTTGTCTGAATTGAGTGCTGAAGAATAAAGCAGAATTACTGAGATAACCTGATGGAAAAGAGGTATGTTTTGGAGTTGATGGTCTGATTTCTAATCTGGGATCTGCCATGTATTAACTGCATGATACTGAACAATTATCTTACTCTCTCTAAAGCCAAGTTTCTTCTTCTCCAAAATGGGATGACAACATGTCCTCTCTCGTAGAATGCTTAGCACAGTGCCCTGCTCATGCCATGCTCTCAGCTGTCACTGCCAGCTTAGGAGGCAAGGGTCCAAGCTCAGGCAGCCACAGGTGCTGCAGCATCAAGCTAAGGCACAGCTTGACATGTTTAGAAAATTGGAAGTAGTTCAGTGTGACTAGAGATAGGAATTGCAAACTCAAATTCCTCCAGAGACCAGGCAGGTGTGATGAATCAATGAAACCAGAAAATAAAGATTGGTGAGGACTATGGCAAACTGGAGCACCCCGGTGTGACTTGAAAACATTCAGATTTAACTGTTTCAAATATATGAGCAGGAAACATAAAACATGACTTCAGGCTGAGTTTAACTGATGGACAACCAATTACAACCTGACAACAGAAGAGTGTGTGTGTTTGCATGTATGTATGTGAGCATGTGTGTGTGTGTGTGTGCTCCAATGTAAGCAGGAAATGGGAATGGGATGGATACACTGGGAGTACAACAGAAAGGGAAATGAAGTTCATGTGTTACTAATCTATTAAAATGTAAGGAATCTATTCTCATTGTTTGTAATGTTGATTTCTGCTCTTGCTGATGGTGGATTATTTCCCCATGAGTTTTGTCATTTTCCAAAAAGATTTTATTGTAATAGCATCCTATTGGTTTCAGTTTTCAGAAGTTGATAATAGAAACAATGACAATAGATAGCCTTGAATACAAACCACCAAAAAAATCATTTTTAAATGATTAAAGACATTTAAAAGAAATGAAGAGAAAATATGAGAAAGTGGGGACAGATTTGGAAAACATAACTTTTAGCTGTCAAAATATGATAGTTGAAAACCAAATCTCAATAGATGATTAATTATCAGCTTAGATACTTAGGAGAGAAGCAGTAAACTATAAAAAAGAAAATTATACAGTGTGTAGCCCAGGGAGATAAAGAGATAAATATCTATGTCTGTATCTATTTATTTCTTCACATATCTATGTATATACACACATATATATAATATACATGTGTATCTATAACATATATATATATATATATATATATATATATGAGAAAGAGAACTTAAGGATAAATGAAGGATGCCACAAAGATTTGGTAATAAGGATCAGAGTATTGTTTTGAAATCTAAATCTTATAAATAATGTAACTATAAGTAGGAGATTTAGTTTTACTATACCTCATTTAAAAAATTTATTGTGTCTATTGATATGGAAAGTGTAAACATTTTTTACAAAATAAATATTTAAAACATGTTTGTAAAAACTATAGGACATACGAGGTTGAGATGTCAGTTATAGAAATGTGGACAGGAGCCTACAGGTGCTCGGCTTCCCTTCCCACTTTTCAAGCCAAGAGTCTTGCAAAGCAGGCCAGGCCAAGCAGCCCTTGTGGTTTTTGGAAGAGATTGAGAGGGCTTTAAAATTGGAGAACAGAATAGATTCTACACCTGAATAATCAATGAATGCTTCTTTAATGATTGTGAAGGAGATATGTACAAATTCCAAATCAATCTCAAGAATTAATCAACCAAGGCAACAGGGCCTTGTTCTCAGCAGATAAGCTGGCAGGGTATGGTTCGCAGGCAGTCCTGTTCGACCGAAAAAAAAGACAGAGATTCATGTCTCACTTTCTCTCACGTGGAGCACAGAGAAAGGACCAGGCATTTTCCCATCAATGTATGAACAGGAGGACCAGGGATAGAAGAAATTATGTACAACGATATAGAAAAAGAAAGTGAGGGTTTGTTCCTCATTGAATGAACCAAGCCTTCTAATAAAGAAGAAAGATCAGGGAGAAAAATCTAGATTGCGGTAGCTGAGAAAACCTGGTTAGCAAAGTCTCTTCTAAGGGTAATTGAAGAGTTCCTGAAATTTACAATTCTACTACTGTGCATTTTGTTTCTCAGAAGCCACCAATATTTTTTCCATTGTTTATGAAAATGTCCAGATATACTAGCCATAAATTTTATACATCACAACCTCTGCTGAAATTTCCCTGTTGGGAAGACAAGCTGAAGACTCACGAGACAGTGAAATGGAGTTTCAAGGCTTGAAGTAGCACATTATAATTTTGAGCTCGTCTCTCCCCCGCTCAGGTATGTATAGAGGCTGCGCCACATTCTTTATATTCTCTGTGCCTGTTCAAGGGCCGGAAGCTTGGCAGGTGTTTGATAAATGCTTGCTGAATAAATAAATTTATTAAATAAGAAATTCATAGTAAAAGTCCAAGTCAGTTTTGAGAAGGCAGGAAAAAGAGACCAGGTCTTGGACCGGAGCCTTTGTTAAAATGTGCAGTAGAGTGGTTGGGGCCAGGTAACAACACCTCCCACTCGGTTCCTGCTTTGGCTACTTCCAAGCTTTGTATCGGGCTATTCAGTTAACACACTTGCCTCAATTAGCTCATCCGTAAAAATAGCAAAGACCATGTAATCTACCTCAGGAGGTTGATTTGAAGATCAAATGAGTTAATTCATATAAAATATAAGGTAAGCACACAATCAAACACAACCATTATCATTCCTGGGATGTTTTCCAGTGACATCCAACACACATTAAGTAGACACACTTCCATTTTTATTTTAAGCGTTTAAGGTACTAAGCTCATTCATTGTGCAGGCTTCATTTCGTTTCATGTAAATGACCATACTTTTTTCTGTTTCAAATAGGCCATACTGGTTCCCACCTCAGAGCCTTTGTACAAATGATTTCTTCTCTGAGAGGTTTCTCAAAGGGTTCTGTTGAAAATAACATCCTTTCATACTGTAACCAGAAAATGTTGGAATCAGGGGCCTCCCCGGTGGCACAGCGGGTTGAGCGCAGCACTGGGAAGCTGTCCGTGGCCTCTGCAGCACGGGTTTGAATCCGGCCATCCAGGGAGATACCCACATGGAGCGGCAGACCTTTCCTGTCTCTCCCACTGCTACCTTCAGCAGTGCTTTTGATCCATCTGCCTGTTCTGCTCCCCACTCTGTCTCTGGTGAATCCTCTCACCCTTCCATGCCTCTGTCTTGTACCCCATCTCTGGTATAAATAAATAAATCTTAAAAAAAAAAAAGAAAGAAAATGTCAGGATTGGGCTGCCATGAGCCAATTAAATAAAGACAGGAAGTGAACATATAATATACACTTTATTGTCAGAAAACTGGTGATCTGAGAGAATGGGGGTATTTTACCCCAAAAAGCTGTTCTGACATCTCATCTCAAGTTGGTCTTTTTTCTAGTGAACTAAACAAAGACAGTTAACCAAAAGCAAATCTCCCAGCACAACATCCCATCACGGTTGGTGCCCTGGTCTTCCTATGTCCCCAGAGTTTTTTGTGGGTTTAGATGTTACCTTCTTGGAGTGAGAGCAAAGGTGAGACCTCCCTTTGCAGGTCAAATTTCTTATTCCATGACTTGTATCTACAATATTTTAGGTTAACCCAATACTTCTCACTTAAGGTGATTGTCACCCTCACTCGGGACATCTAGCCAGGTATCAGACATTTTTGGTTGTTACAACTGGAGTGGGGGTGTTGTACAACTGGAATCTAGTGGGCAAAGCCAGAGATGCTGCTAAATATTCTGTTATTCTATTATGCCCCTTTCTCCACGACAAAGAGTTATCTGACGCAGAAATAAGTAGTGATGATATGGAGAAGCCATGGGGAAAAAAATTCCAAAAATCAGCCTAGACATGCTGGGATTGCAGAGAACAGAATATGAGCAAGCAGATTTTACCTCTCGTAGGCTGTCTTGTTTCTGCAAACACAGGGACTCTGAAGGGGCTATTCTTATAGGCAAAGTGTCTAGGAATCTGCCAACAAATGCGGTGGTCAGACAGGGGCCTCACTGTCCAGTTCTGTCCACTCAGACATGCTCTAAGTCAGAGACCCATGGGTGTAAGGAAGGTCGGGCATTTCAGAGCTCCAAGGGCACTAATACCTTGAATCACGTAGTTAGGAGGCACTCACATGTTACTTCTCTTTCTGCCCGATTATGCCCAGAAAAGTCTCAATTTGATGTGAGTGTGTCTTAATAGCTCTTTGTCGTACATTTACCTCCCTTTTTATAAAGGGAGAGTTGATCTTGGTCTTGGACCCCTCATCAACAATTTCTATCAAAATGTTGAAGTTGGCTTTGTTTCCGTTTCTGATGTTTGTGCTTACGGTTTTTACCAGTTCTCTATGGAAGATATACATGTTTCCCTATACCCACGGTTTCTCTCAAATTTATTAGAACTTTTTATGTAAAAACCATTCAGCTTAAAGATGATATTGAGTAAATGGGAGGGGTGGTGAGGGGCAAGAAAACTGCTTTTAGAGACCCCTAACATGGCTATCTTAGCGAGGCAGTGGCAAACATGTGGTCAGACTGTCCCTGTGATAACTTGGGTAACTAGCCATGTGGATGATAAACTGTTTGCTCTGGGAAAAGAGTAACAAAATAGGACATGAGTGTATGTGTTGGTTGATATTGGCTGTAATACATGGCGTGAAAGCCATGGGCTAGGAACAAAATGGCTAGTCTGCAGTCAGAAATAAAAGAAAATAGAGAGATGGCAGAAATGATTTACATAGTGATAGATCTGGCAAAAGGCAGAAAGCTTAGGGCTACCCTGTACCAAGGCAACAGGAGCTATTGTTAAAAGAAAACCCCTCTGTGTCAGGAAGACGTTGCTCCCACATAAGTCGTGAGCACACCACAGATCCAGCTGTGCTCAGAACTCTGGGACCTTCAGGGTGGAAAGAGTATCTAGGGGTCTGAATTCACAGATCCTTCGTGAATAGGATACCATCTAGGTTTAGGATGGTTAGCACTGAAGAGTGGAAGGAGACAAGAGCCTTTCAAAAAAATATAGCAATTTGGGAGGAAAGCACAGATGGCACTAGTGGGGGATTTGGGGCAGCCAGGATTATGATGAGGAGGACTATCAGGAAAGAGCAGAGCAGGCTTCTGATATAAATGTTCACAAGTCAGGTAGCAGCATCAGGATTCTAGAATGTTCTAAGGTGGGCTTCTAGGGGAGTTAGACAGCAGGGTCAAGAAACTGAGTCTAAGTGGCCCCTAGCGCACACACTCACCAGAGTTTATCATATTGCAGTGTGTTCACTTGTTATCCATGGTCTCTAGTTTGCCTGCGAGCAGAGCTGGCACCTGTGTGTGCCTGGTGCCCAGGCTATGGACACATTTACTTCATGCCCAGTGCCCAGCAGGACCTAACCCAGAACAATGGGGCACAGAACAAAAGGCTTACAGATGAATGCCCCATGAGTGAAGGTGAGATGAAGTATAAAATGGGCAAATGACAGTCAGGGAGCAGGGGCAGTCAAGTGCTAAGTAGGATGGAAATGGGGGCCATAGGACTGGTCAGCTCTGACAGTAAAGGGACCAGAAGGCTATTTGTGGAAAGATAGAGTGGGGCGCTAGATCATTCTTTCACTCATCCAGTCATTCAACAAACATGTTCTGTGCCCCTGCTGTTTGCCAGGCATGCTGCCAGCTTCTGGAGCTATTGTGGCAAGCAAAGGGGGAATTGCAGGCGCCCTCAAAGTGCTTATAGCCTAGAGGACTTTGTTTGACTTTGCTCTTTATTTTACTCTTCAGGAGTCCTAAGACGCTCTGATACTTTTCTTGGGTAATACAAGCAGGGGTGGGCATGGCCAGTTAAGATCCCTCTACTTTCGAGTATTTGACAGTCGTGACCCATGAGCTGTATCTGGTCTTCACACACTTTGTGTTTGGCTCACATATGTTCTAAAAATTCGGCATCAGCTTTTCTGCCTTCTCTGGAGAATTTGATCTGGCAGCACCAGCCGCTGCTTCTTCATGCCAGCAAACCCGTAGGAGCTGGGAGCCAGAGGTCGCTTCCTTTTGACACCATTGCCTGTCTCTGTTCCCCTTCTCCTGACTCAGCCACTAGCCTGTGTCACCTGCCTGGCTCCTGTAGCCTCCTGTGCCATCCTGCCCCACACCCTGTGACCTCATCTCTTCACTGTGATGCTAAGGATTCTTCTGGTATCTAACCAAGGGTGGAGAACCCCACATTTCCATTCAGCAGCTCAAGTCTCCCCGCTCCTCCCACCACAGTCCTTAGTTCCACACAGTGAGTGATATGAGAGTCCAGGCAGGCATGTCCAGGGGTCCTGAGCTGCCCACCCACCTCTCTGTCCCTAGACCCCAGGTAGCCTTGCTGGTTTATAGGAAAGGACATCATGAGTTACTATTTCTATATCCTAATCGTTCTGCTCTCTAGGCTCGTTTATTCATTATGTATGCAAAAATGGTAATGGCTGCTATTTTACTGCTCTTACGCATACAATATTCTTATTAATCCAAGTGCTTTTTTTCATCCTTAATTGAATGGTTTATTATTGCTTTATGGTAACGACTCTGCATTTCCATTTTTCTATAGGGTGCCTAATTTTAACAGGAGGGTGCTCGGAATCAGGAGGGCGGCTGTACTAATTGCCTTCATTATAAGAATGGCCAGCATTCTGGCCACACGGTGATAGATATTTCCCTAGGACAAGTGTGAAAACCCAGGGAAGGTGATGGGTTCCTGTGGCTCCTGGGGACCCGGTATGCTACTTCCTAGGGACACAGATCCCCAGATTTACCAAATGAAACCTCTTTTCCTCAGTGGTGATGGCTGGAACATTAACATGGATCGAGGGCTATTTATATCAGTTTGTACATTTAATCAGGTTTTTTGCAGTTTTCAGCGAGATGTGAACTCTATCCCTGTCCAAGGCATTTGCTTCAAATCAGCTGAGACAGAGAATAATCAAGATTTATGATTCTCGTTCTGACTCCCATCACACAGTCACTGTGATTGCTACTCACCAGCTGCCCCCCCCACCCCGACTGACACCCACTTCACTTCTCTCCAGCCAGTGATTTAATGTCCATCTTGAAAACTGTCAGAGCCCTTTTGGTGCTGTATAACAGCAATGTGGGTGCTGTGCTCCCTGACACCCCTCCTGTGGTGCAGTCTCCCACCAATCTTGCCTTGCAAAGGCTACGGATGCCTAAAGCCAGGATGTGGGACACTCCCAGGAAGGGGGTCATGCCCAGAAAACACATTGGCAGTTGTCTTTAATGGGTGGTCATGGAATCCAGAAGGTGACTTGAGTCAAACCGGGGTGATGCTGGCTCACTTGCTGTCAGCCTGAATGGGGGCCGTGCAGGGTGCGAGGTGGGACAGGCACTGTCTAGCCACAGCCCTGGCTTCTATTTAAAGGACTAGACACCAGTGGTGTCTCCTCTACCCAAGCAAGAATCAAGGTCCAAAACCAGGAGGAGACTCACTCTCACTATTCCCCTGCTCAATCTCAGGGTGGTCAGGAAGGGGCTTCTACGGGAGCCCCCAAACAGCCTCTGAATGTTTAAGAACTTGAGTTTGCACTCACAGATCTGGAGGAAAACACCGATTGCTGGGGTGGGATGAGACCTGATTAACTGTGTTCCTAGGCGGCAACTAGGGATTCTGGTGCTGTACTCCAGACACCCGAGAACCCTGCAGTGCTGACAACGGCTTTGTTATTCCAGGGGTCGCTCACGGGCCAACATCTTCAATAGCTTTGTCTTTACTAGTTTTGTCATCTCTGGTGAATTAAATGACTTCTCTGTGCTCATTTTCCACATCTGCAAAATGGTGTTGGTGAAGATGGTCCTCGCCTCATGAAGGGATAGATTAATATATGTAAATGTAAAACACTCGCAACAGTGACTGGCATATTGTGGGCATGCATGAAATGTGATTATTACTATGTACTTGAGTGTTTGGACCTTTAAAACTTCAAAGTAGGCCTTGTATAAGGACTTGGATATTTGTTAGGTCTACTTCCTGAAATGATTACAAACTTGCATATTTGTGAATTTAATTTCAGCTGAGATGGGCAACTGTCAGCTTACTGGCTAAATTTGGCAACTTTCTTTTTTTTAAAGAGCCAGTTATTTGGCAACTTCCAAATATGGGGAGATTTTACCTAAATATCTGATTTCCAGCTTCTTTAGAAAAGTTAAAAGATTTGGCCACACCAGACCTGCCTTCCTGCCAGTCAGCAACCAGATGGGAATGGGGAGCAGTCTGCATCTTTGGGTGGATGGGATAGGTGTTTTCTCCATTTACTGCTGTCCCTACCACTCCCTATTGCCTTACACATGGCCTGCTTTATTCATTTGTATTACCCAGAAAGCCCCTCTAGGCATTAGAATTACAATTCCCATCATTTATCATGTGAGCATCACTGAAAATGACAAAGTGGCCATTCCTAAGCTATCCTTTCTCCAGAGATCCCACACAGCTGGGAGGTTATAAGATTGCTTGGCCATGCTCAGGGCCTCTAAATACATTCCATGGAAGTTCTCTTCTTGGTACAATTGTAAATACTCATGTGTGAATCTCCACTGAAATCAAGATAGCTAAATGTTAGTGGTTGTTGATATCTCGTGATTATCTCTATATCTCACAGGACTGTTCCCATAGGACTAATCTGACACTGGCGGGGAGGGTGTGCTCAAGCTATAGTCCTCTAAGTCAGAGGTCAGCATGCCGTTTCTATAAAGTACAGGCAGTAAATATTTTTAGCCTTTGGGAACCAAGAGACCATTGCTCTGCTCTTAAAGCATGACAGCAGTCCTAGGCACCCCATAAATGGGGCATGTGACAGAATTTGCAGCTGTACAAATCAGGCTGCAGGCACTCTGGATGGTGGCCATAGTTTGCTCTTAGTCAATAAGTTCCCTGTTTGCATGTTACTATTTATTTTCTGAAAATGCCTTTTCAGTAATTATAGTCATTTCAATGTATATGCCATTTGGTATTTTCCCCCTTTTCTTTCTCACTATTTCTCAAGTGTTTTTCCCCATGTTTTAAAAATATCTTAATGATTTTCATTGTTAATGAAACAATGTGGATTATGTGCTATTGCTGTACCATTTATGACACTTGTTCAGAAAGACTGTATATAGCTACCAACCTTATTATGTATGGTGATTACACACACACACACACACACACATATACATTATATATACCACATATATGTGGTGGCTATATATGTATATAAAATGTGTGTATATGTATGTGTGTGTGTGTGTGTGTATACATTTTTTTCCTACCCAAACATTGCTGAGTTGGTTTGAGGAAAGGTATTTAAGTGTAAAAAAAGACAGAATTTTACAAATTTTCACTGCATCAAAAAGCCAATATGCACAAAGGAGCTGTGTATCTGGGCCTTATCTCAGACTTTCTAGGTGATGTGGTAGAGCAGAGTGGAATGAACTTGAGATTTATAGCCAGAGGTGTCTAAGTCTACCTCCTGGCTTTTTCTCTTTGTCATTTATGAAGTCAAGTGAATCTACAAGTTATTCAACTAAGTCTCAGTGCTCTCATCTGAAAATGTCTTCCCTACAAATGTTACTCTTGGTGTTAGAGACAGTGTTGAAGACCAGTGGTATCCAGGAGGTGCCTATAAACGAGATCTCTGGTGGTCATTGCAGGTCATTAGTTAATGTGATGTCACAGTTCAGTTTAACAGCTCATCTGCCTTATAGAACTCCAGTGCCACTCACCTAGAGAAGCAACACCCCTGAATGATTCCTGTGAGTTTTGTTTTTGCTTTTGTTTATTTTTTAAACAAGTCTTCTTTCACAGAGTGCTTCAAATGGTTTACAAAACACTGCCAATACCTCTTTAATGAATGTTCACATAAGATCAGCCTTAGCCAAATTGATGAGACATAATCTAGCACAGGCCATGAATCAAATGTGGTATCTCCATCCTGGGAGAGAGGGTAAAGCAAAAGCTAGATCATCTGAGTGAACAGCTTAGAGATGCTTCGCTCGGTAGGAGCTTGTCGTGGGGGATGACTTGTCTCATTCCATTAGTAGCAAAGTTTCTATTGGGTAAGTTTCCAATTTTTTTTTTTTACTAAATTCCATCCTGTACCTTCCAGTCTTTGGGGTACAACTTGTTATTTTACAGACTTTCCATCTAATAAAAAGCACACACCTAAGCCACCTCTCATCTAAGAGCAGATGTGTTACTTTTTAACAAAAAGATCTAATTTTTCCTGTAAGATGTACTGTAACATCACCTGATGTTAAGCTAGGTCTGTGTAAGCTTGGTTGATGGCCAGGTTTTCTTGAACATCTCACTCTCTGTTACTGTTTCATTCTTCCTCTGGGCCCCCCATCTGATACCCAAAATGCTTCCTAGAAATCAGGGTGGTCTTTGATTGGCTGTGATGTGTCGCTGATTCATTAATTATCAGTTAACGAAGAGGGTGGTGAAGTCCTTGTCTGGCAAGATTAATGTCACATGGGAGGATGGGCAATGAGAAGGGATTATTTTAAGGGATTATAAGAAGATTTAGAAACATCTTTTGCCGCGAAGCCTCCGTAGTTCCCCTTACATTAATAACTAGGACCAATTCTTTTATTTCGAAAGTGAACGGACTTGAACTTAATCTGGACTCTCATGCTTCTGGCCACAAATGACAAAGAGCTCAGAACTATATTAGCTTACCCAATAAGAATAACATTGTTGGGGCCTCCCCTGGTGGCGCAGCGGTTGAGCCTGGGCTGTGAAACTGCTCACAGGCTCTGCAGCACCGGTTCGATCCCCGGCCAAAGGCGAGGGTCCCGCAGGGTGCAACAGATCTCTCCTGCTGTGCCCGCTGCTCCCCTCAGCAGTGTATTTCGTCAGTCTGCCTATTCTGCTCCCCACTCTGGCTCTGGTGAATTCTCTCACCCTCCTGCGCTTCTGACTGTACCCAGTGCTTATATAAATAAATAAATCTTAAAAAAAAAAAAAGAATAACATTGTTACAGTAATAAGATGTTTGGAAAGTAGGGTGAGTGCAAGGTTGGATAATTCAATAGCTCAATGAAGTTTGGTGGTTCTTATCTTTCTCCTTGGCTGCTGTGATAGGCCACTTTTCTTTGTATGCCTGACTACTCTTCATGGTCCTGAAATAGATACAGCAATATTAGGCTTCACATCCAGAGTCAATTCTGTCCAGAAGAATGTGAATGTGAACAAGACATGATGTCACTTTCTGGTACCACTTTTTTTCAGAGGGGAAACCTTTCTCAGAAGACCCCAAATCATCTTTATTCAGAATTGATTGACATGTCTACTGCTGCATTGAGTCTTGGGAAGAGGCATAGGGTTTATAATGACAAATGTTTTAATTATTTGGACTAATTGGGTGTATCCTCAAGTCAAATAGGGAACATGGGCAGTAATGTTGAGGCCAAAGAAGCACCAGAGTAGAATCCACTGGACAGAACCTTCTCCTGCAGAGTGAGAGGAGGGGCAACGTGTGTATGGCATATTTAAGTATTAAAGGCTAAACCTTTCATGTGCATACATCTATGGGCTAAGCATGTGGAAACTTCTGTGACACATGACAGCCCTCTGAGCCTATTAATCCTTCCTGATAAGTCACTGCTTCCGCCCCCCCCCACTCCTTTAAAATGCCCCTGTTTGTGAATATCCATTACTTAAGTCCTGACTGCAGACTGTTTTGCTTTCAAAAGTGGAGCCTATTTGACTTTTCAAAATACAAAGTAAAACTCTGAACTGAAGATCACTTTCAATGGTAGCTGGGCTGTGAGGAAACTCTAGAGAGTTTCATTCCTAAGAAATAACTGTTATTCTCATTAGCCAGTAGTTGAAACACTCCCGCTGAGTTGCTTGCTATTGAGGTTAAAAGCCAGCTCAATGCTCCCTCTTCCAAGAAGCCTTTCTTGATTCATCCTTTTGGGGAACCTGTATCCATGTTTTCCATGAACATTGTCTACTTTGTAGCATAATTATTCAGGCCCATATTTACTCTTTCCTTGCCACCTGTGAGCTCCTCTAGATGTGTACCTCTGACTCATTCTGTTTCTCCAAGCAATGGTACAGATATTGAATAGAGAAAGTATGCAGCAATATTTCTTTATGTGGAAAACATGAGTGAGAAAGTGAATGAACCAGCAGAAAAATTCAATGAGAACAACTTACTTGCACTACTGCTGGTTATACCACTACTGTTCATTGACATTCATTAAGCACGTTCTCACACACTAGACACTTCACAGTCACAACCCAACAGAATAGGAATTCCTTTATTATGAAGGATCTGAGAGGTTTGGGAGTGGCTTACAAGTAATATCTAGAAACACCAGGGTCTGGACCCAACTCCGTGAAGTCTGACTCCCTGGTCTTGTGCACTTTGCTGGACTGTGTTCTATCACACAGAAAGGCAGCAGTCTGGAGAACAAAGAGTCTTAATTTTGAACTAAATAGGGTAAAAGTCAATATGAAGTGGGGGCTATATTTTTAAGTCCCCTTAAAAGTTGTGATGATTAAATAGAAATCTCTACTGAATGTGTTTGGTTATTCAGGACAGATGCTTCTCCATCGCTTGTTGATGGCAGAGTGAAGTGTGGGCCCCAGGCTAGCTCAAGGAGGAGGTTGATATGGCAGTGGCAATAGTTTGTTCAGAAGCTTAAGTTCCCCAGCGTCTCCACGTGGGTGTCCACATTGAAACTACTACCACTTAGACTTCTTGTCTAGGCTTTGAGGAAGCTACTTATGGCCCTGGATGGTTACTGACATGTATGTTGATTCTCTGTCTGGTCAAAAGTCTAACTGACCTGGGCCACTTTTTATAATCGAGGTATGAAACCATCTGAGATTTGGATTAGACCCAGAATCACTGAGCTTACAGCGGCAGCAGAGTGGTCTGAGAATCTTCTTAGAGTTCCGGGACTCCAGGAATGGTAACTGTCATGCTTTCATTATTATTCTGATCTTGACACAGTTACTCACTAATTCTAAGAACTTGATCAAGTCATTCTTTGCCTTAGAGATTTCATTTCCTCAAATGGAGCTTGAACGTGATAATACTCATTTCCCAGAACTGTTGTGAGGGGAGAATGAGAAAAGGGATGTGACATAGCTCAAGAGCACCTGGGCAGGACTGGCTTGCTTGGCAAGGGAAAGAGCTGGCCATAGCCCCTACAGCAGAGATGAACCCGGTGTCACACACTTCAGTGGGAATGAGCTCTGAAGCGTGCTAGGACTTAGCTTTCCCCAGGAAGACATTTGTATTCCAGCCAGAGCAGGGGCTAAGGAAGGCTTGGCCCACCATAACACAAGGCACAAAGGCAAGCTGATTATCATTTCATTTATTTTGACTAGGCAAGTATTCGATCCTAATCAAGCAGAGAAGAGCAAATTGGTCCCAAATTAAAAAAACAAAGGGAAGAATGATCATTTAGAAAGCATGTCAATAGGGGCCTGAACTGATTCAGCAGCAGCACAGTCCAGCAGAGTGAGGTATGGCTTTAACTCTAATTTAGAATCTAGCTCCAAATCTCCTCATAATAAATTAGGAAAATTTTGAGGAAAAATAACTGTAGCTCAGGTGTTCTCCTGATATTTACTGGGGGAAGTATGGGAAGGGAAGGTAAAATTAACTCATTAAGTCCTGGAAGAGGGACTGTGAGGTTGGGGGTAGAGCACAGGCCATGGAACTGGGTAACTCTGGCTTAGAAGCGTTTTCACCCCATTACTTGCGACAGTCCCATCCTCAAAGCTTTAGTCCCCTCCTCTCTAAACATGTAGGCGCATGGACACTGCTCTGAGAAGACCAATGACTTCAACCAAATTTAAAAAAAAAAAAATGTTCTTCATATCCATGCCCCCTTAATCTAGAATCTCAGGTTCCATACCCAGATTTCAGCTTCAGGTGATCGCAGGAAAGACAATGAGAGCAGCAATAGATAATGGAGAGAGTCCCAGCCCTGACTGCAGCTGCTCCAGGAAATTTCTGGAGTCTCTGCCTTCTGATTCTGGGAGGGCAGTTTGAGGGAGGGGTTAGCTGGATGTTAGGGGCACCATGATGTTAGGGGCAAGACTCTGGTGGGTTCTAAATGCAGATGCCCAGTCCTCAGGCAACACCTCAGGTTGATGCATGCTCTGGGTGCCTGTGGATCTCCCCATTGTGCTTCACCCTAACCTGATGATTGCCCTTTCATTCATCATCATCTGTAGAGTCATTCCACACACATTATTGAAGCCCACTTTGTACAAGGGCTGTGCTGCCCCAAGAAATAGAAGGCATGAATCCTTCTTTCTAGGGCCTCTCTTCTCCTTGCTAGACCTCTCAGAAATACCCCAAGTTACCTTACTTCCCATCCCACAAGACCTGTAAGCTGCATTCTGTCCTGGGTCCTTGTCCACAAAATCATCTAGTTCATCTGTTTCTCCCTAATAATGTAACTTCCCAAATTGGAGATGCTCCATGAAATGGCAGGTGGAAAGTTTCCACAGCAGAGAATCAGGTTTCGGATTCCAGATGCCTAGTGTCTCCATTAGAAGAATCAATGAAAAACAAACAGAATTAGCTTCATTATCTGCCCAGATCTTTGGAAACATCTCTATGCAACACATTGCTATAACTGTGCCTTGGAAAATATTTAACAAAGTCAAATTACCATTAGCAGAAATTAGCTGTGGTGAAGATTAGGTTTATGTAGGAACCAGTCATGGGCGGATGCGTTTTGAGAGGGAGGAAGCCCACCCGTGTAAATATAAAATGGAAACAGAGTGTGATGGTGAAGATGAGTGGGGTGGTGAGGGGCGGCCTCAGGTTGGTCTCTGGATCTTCACCTCTCACTGATCTCATGTCATCTTTGACTTACACATAGATGGATAAGTTAACCCAGCAGCCCTCCGGCTCCATATTTGTATATCCAGTGGCTTCCTAGACTTATTTTTAAGTGTTTCAAACCATTCCAAATTGAAGCCATGTTTTCATACATCCTTTCCTAAAGGTAAATTCTCCTTCAGAGTCCCCTCTTACAGTGAAATCACAATTATCAGTTCACTCATGCAAAGTACAAACTTAGAAATCATTTCTGGCATTTCTTTCTCACTCAATTCCCCATTCACTTTATCACCAGCCTGTTGGTTTTAATTCTTAAGAATCACTTAAATAAATCTACTTCTCTTACTCCTGCCAATGTTCTATTCCAAACAGCCATCTTCTCTCTTCAGAACTCTCAGTAGTCTTGCGACTGGTCTTCACTCACACAGTCTCTGCCTTACTCTGCAGCCAGAAGTGTACATTCCCCAAATGTACATCTGGCCACATCCTGCTGCCATTGACCCTGTCCTCATACGTGGGCACTAAAACATCAGTGATGTCTCCTCACTCATATGATAAAGATAAAACTCTAGGCTTGGAGGCAGAGTCAACACCTCTGACTGGACATGGGAACTGCGAGTGGAAGAAGGTCCTTTCTCAAAGCCAAATACAGAGCACAAGGGGAAGTGGACACCACTTCCTAGCACAAGGGGAGGTGGACACCAGCCAGATAAAGCTGCAGGCATCTACTAAAGAAAGTCCCTCATGGGAGAGCTTCTCAAGGAATAACTTGACAAGAGATTGATGGTTTTAAGACTCCATCTAGTTGGGCTGAGAAACCAATGTCAGCAACAGCCAAAGACCTGGTAGTTTAGCTGCAACTAAGTAGAATCAGGGCCTATCACTCAGGTTATGGCAGCCCCATTGAGATCACACAAGCTGGTGAGACCGAGGCAGCTAACATGCACCCCACAGCTGAAGTGTTGCAATTCACGTAGCTAGATGGGATGGGAAATGTTGGGACTGGTGGGAGTCTGGTGTGACTTGGCCGTACTTAACCTCTGTTGGCTTCTCCCTGCTCAAAAACCATCTGTTCTGTAATGTCATCTGAGTTCAACTGGGCTTGCATATTTTACTGCCCAATCTGTAATTCCTGGGACTCAGCTTTGAAGATCTGTGGTCCTGCTTAAAAAGGAGCTTATTTGCCTGTCTCCAACTTCCTGGCCTCTCTCTCACCTCCCCTGCCTTGACCCTGCATTTTTCTTCTTTCTTTCTTGAAGCTCAAGTTTTGTTTCATAACAGATGCCTCCACATAAGCCACTTTTTGAAGTGCTAGAGGAGAAAAGAAAGCCAGACATCATAGTTTCTTTCCTGTCTCTCCATCTTCCATGTCTCTCCGGTGATATTAAGGAAAAAAAAAAGGAGTTCTTATTTGGGAGTCTTCAGTTTTCTACAGACTAAAAGTTCAACTGCTGTAACATGGTGCATAAAATTCTTTGTAACATGGCCTGCATCTTTTGGTTCCAAGAATAACAACTATCACCAAACAGGGCAAGCCTTAAAGAGTTTGCATTGGAGAAAGCTCATAGAATAGCCAAGCAAAGAAACCTACAAAAGGGCTGGAGCCAGATCATCTCCAGTAACTCAGTCAATAGGAAATAAGACACAATCTCTTCAAGACCCTGTGGCAAACCAGCTCCAAGCCTTTTCCTTCAACACCTCCATTCACAGTTCAGAAGTCTAGAAACTGCCCCTCCACGCATGTGACTTCTTGATAGGGACAGCTATGAAGGTACCACATGTCCTTTGGGTAAAGAGTGGACCTCAGTTTAGTCAACAGGATTAAGAATTCCATTTATTTTTTTTAAAGATTTATATATACAAGAACTGGGGTACAGGTCAGAGGTGCAGGAGGGTGAGAGAAATCACCAGAGAGAGTGGGGAGCAGAACAGGCAGACGGACTGAAAACACTGCTGAGGGGAGCAGCGGGTAAGGCAGGAAAGGTCTGCCACACCATGTGGGTTTCTCCCTGGCCAGCTGGGAATTGAACCCGCACTGCAGAGGCTGTGGACAGCTTCACAGTGCAGTGTTCAACTCGCTGCGCCACTGGGGAGGCCCAGGATTTCCATTTCAATTCCATGCCAGAAGTATCCTTGCCTTGGGTCATACATTTAGAGGTCTCTGTTTTAGCCTTCTCCCCTAGACGTGCCTTCCTTGAGGATGGGGATCCCATAGGCCAATAACACTCACCCACCGTGACCTGTAACCTCCAGTCTGGGCCCTTCTCGTGCTAACAGAAGCCCCGGGCTTCTCTCCTCAGGTCCTCCTGCCCAGGATCTGCTCTCACCAGGGCACGTTGCTTACCCAATCCAGAGGGGATGTACAAGTTGTTGTCCACTGAGTTTCAGTGTGGGGGTTGTACTATACTCACACATGTGCAAAAAAACACTCTTGGTGAGGGACAGAGATGGGGTAGGAAGAGAAGAGGGAAGCAGGTGGAGAGTGGGAATCTGGGAACCATGAGCCAGGAACCAGCTCTCCAGGTGTCTGTATTTTGGAAAGGAAATATGAGAAGTCACAGGATTCTAAATTTGAACTTGACCTTCCAGGTAATTATGAAGGTAGGAGGAAGAACATAGAATACTTTATGCAATACTTTATTAGATTGCGTTATAGCTTTCAAATACTGTAATGCCCCTTATCTCCAGAAGATATGTTCCAGGATTCCCAGTGGATGCCGGAAAGCATGAGCGGTACCAAAACCTCTCTCTGTGCTCGTGTATGTGTCTCAATAGTATATTTTTTATTATATATAAATTCTTACGTATGGTTTAGGTTTAAATTATAAATTAGGCACAGCAAGAGATAAACAACGATAACTTCTAATAAAATAGAACAATTAGAACATTGTATTGTCATAAAAGTTAGTGAATATTCTCTCAAAATATCTCATTTATGTAATATTTTCAGGGAGTGGCTGACTGCAGGTAACTAAAACCTTGAAAAGTGAGACCATGGCGGGGAGGGCTGCTGTACCAGGCACGTCACACATGGCCCTGGCATTCTCGCCCTCAGCTCTGCAGTGCCATGCGCAGGTCTGTCAAGGAGAATCAAGGTGATACTACCTGAGGAAGGACCCCCTGAAGTCCACATACCACCCACATTCTGCTTCCCACAAGCCTGCACCTTAGGCCCTGGCCCCCACGTGCTGGGTCACGCGTGCTCCCAGCAGCCCTGCAAAGGCAGGAACCTCCCCATCAGTCTTCCTGCTGCCCTTCTTAGCCCCTGCAGTCTCTCGGCACAGCAGCCAGAGAGATGTAACGGGTCAAGCCACTTTCCCATTAGGAAACCTCCTGTGACCCCCACCTCTCTCAGGGGAAAAGTTAAAGTCCTTTCCTTGTTCACAAAGCTTTACTGGACCTGTGCTAGCCCCCAGCCACTCTGACACTCTGTCCTCCTCCTGACCCGTGCCAGCCACACTGCCCTCCATTGTCACCAGGACGCGTCAAGCTTAGACCTGCCGCCCTTGTGTCTGGTCACTCCTTCCTCTGACTGTCCCCATGGCTAGTTCCCTCAGTTCCTTTAGCATTCTACCCCTGGCACCTCCTACCGCAGCCTTCTCTGGTGACCCTAACTAATATAGGGTTAGTTAGACCCTCTTCCCACCACAGCGCTTCTCACCCCTTGTTTATTTGTGTATTGTCTGTCTGGACAGACGACAATAGAGGCACCATGAGAACAGGGTTCTTTGTCT
Source organism: Talpa occidentalis (assembly GCF_014898055.3). Classification (NCBI taxonomy): domain Eukaryota; kingdom Metazoa; phylum Chordata; class Mammalia; order Eulipotyphla; family Talpidae; genus Talpa; species Talpa occidentalis. The sequence continues at coordinate 88,079,543 of NW_023601212.1, read as the reverse complement.
GTTCCCTGCTGTCTCACTAGCACCTGGAACATTCCTGAGCTCACAAGAAGCACTCCATACGTGTTTGTTGAGTGAATAAATGAATGAATGAAAACATACATGCCCGTGTCCCTGAGCCCCTGATCACAGTTCCCCCTCTCAGGGATGTCACCATCAATTTCTCTAGTGGCTCATCCTTTAGGCCTCACTCATGTTCCCGTGCCATCCACCACCGCCCCCACCAGCAGAATCCTGCCCTTTCTTTTTGTCAGTGCCATCATACTTTACACACACTTCATTGCAACGCTGACCATATTATTGCCCTGCTTTTTTTTTTCCTTTAAAAAAGTGGATAGAAGCAGTATAGGGATAACTTCACATAATTAAGTATTCAAACAATGTAGGTAAATGAAAGAGGTACTCTTCTCTAAATCTCTCTTTCCTTCCCAGAGGAAATCTTGTCTAGGGATTTGCATACATGTATGCTGATGAAAAAGTAAAGTTTTGTGTTGAGTGTGTATATATATATATATGCTTTTTTGTACATGGAGTGAGGTCTTTTCTCTTATTTGTCATGTCACTACAAGATGCTTTGGGTGGCTGTCCGTGTTGTTCCTGAATGTATTTATCTTTAAAAAGAAATCTTCAGCCTTAAATTAGAACGATGGTCAGCCGTTCCCAGCAGAGGGGTATTTACATGGGTTTTGCAGTTGTCACGTTCTTGCTCAGGTGTCTCAGTGCATGTGGATTTCTGCAGATCCAATTTCTGGAAGGGTAATAGAGGATTTGACAGGTACACAGATTTTTAACCTGCCAATTCATCCTTTAAAAAGCCTGTAACAATTACACTTCATGAAAGCAGAATATTTTTAATATTCACATATTTGCTGGGAAAACCTGTCTCAAGTTTTCTTTCTCTTCTCTCTTGTTGCCAAAGTTGAACATGTTTGTATGTATTTATTGGAAATTCATTTTTCTTCTCTGACATGTCTGTCCATGTTCTTTGCTCATTTTTCTTTTCTTTTGCTGTCAATATCCTTTTATGTGCCTGTTTGTCTTACTTGACTGTGAGCTCCTTCAGGTGCTCATCACAGCTTATTTATCTCAGTTTCCCCTTACAGAGGACACAGCTGCTGCTGAGTGAATGCATATTCAGTGGCATTACTGAAGCCCTAGGCATTGCCCTCCATTAAGTTGTCATCATTATTGTCATTCTTATCACCAGCACCACCATTTATTTAGACTTATTGATGCTAAGCCCTGTCTTGGGAGGTGTGCACACATTGTCCCTAATCTTTAATACAGACAATACTCCACAAAGTGGTTGTTGTTACCTGTTTGCAGAGAAGGCCACAGGCTCACACAAGTTACATAGTCTGTTCATGGACATCCAGTTGGGGGAGGGGGTGGGATCAGGAATCAAATTATTCAGCCTGTTTCCAGGCCTCACACAGTCTCCTTTAGGGAGTGATCCTCAACCTGGCTGCTTAGTGGAATCACCCAAATAGCCTTTTAGATGATAACTATACCCCAGGTTAATTGATTTAGAACCTCTGAGAGTAGGTCTAGGGATGTGGCAATTTAAAAAAATCCCTAGATATTTCTGATGTACCGAAATAGTGGAAAACCATAGGTCTATATTGGATGGCTGGCACTGAGCCGACTTCCTCTGTAAAGGGCCACATAGTAAATATTTAGACTTGGCATGCCATACAATCTATGTGGCAACCACTCAACTTTGCCCTTGTAGGGCCAAAACAGCCAAGGATAAAATGAATGAGCCTGACTGTCTTCTAATAAGACCTTATTTATAAAAACAAGTGCCAGGCAGATGTGGCCCAAGGGCTGTCGTTTGCTGACGCCTGGTCTCTGCCATCATATTTCAAAAAGCCTGGACTTTAAGATCATCCTTGTCAAGCCATGCCATCTAATCACATTACTTGCCATGGCAGTTCTCAAGGAGAGTGGTTTGAGAATTGTGCCCCTCCCCCTCAAGATTCTGCCTCGTGCTGGGGGCACAGGGGTCTGTGATTTGACAAGCCGTGAAGATAATCCTGGTGTCAGTTAAACTCTGAGTCCACGCTGGGAGAATCCCAGGTCTCCTCAGCCATCTTTCTGGCAAATAACAAGAGCTTGTTTGGAGAAGCCAAACTCACTCTTATCCAAAATACCTGGAGGATTCGGGGTAGGCTTTGTGTGTGCTCTGTGCATCCTGCCCCCGAGGTCCTACAACCGTGACTGCCCCAGCGCCCATCCTCCCAGTCTGAATTCTGGCAAAGAAGAAGCCACCCTTTCTCCTTGAACCTGAAATTAGTAAAAGACCCAAGTCCTCTTATATTTCAAAACATTGAAGTGACTGTTTAACCACCTACATAATGAAAGTGACGCTGGCATTTACCTGTGTGTGTGTGTGTGTAGTGTGTGTTTTAACATTTGTCAGAAAATGGAGCCTCCATTCTCCTGTCATCAGCTTTTGAAACTCTGTGGTGGGTGTACACCATCATTTCTGTTTCCCGACCTCTTTAACACCCATTATTTCTCTGTTGTCCGCATCTAATAGTCTCAATCCTTTTAGTTGTTGATAGCTTGCCGATTACCCAGGCTACTGCTTTAGGATTACATCCTAATGCATTTGAACAGTTGAATTTACTTACTGCTTCCCTCCTAAAAGCTTTTTAGCATGATCCAGCTAAATCGGTTCTCCCAATAGCTACGCGTTGGGAAAAGCATTATTTGAGGCTCTTTTTTTTTTTTTTTTTTTTTGGCGATGGTTGGGGGGTGGGGTGGAAATAAATTTCCTAAAAGATGAAAGTGAACTCTGTTCAGTGAAGATCTGCAATCTTACTTATTCTTCTCTCTCCTTTTTATATTCCATTTTCACAATTTTCCTCAGGAATGACTCCTCTCTGGGGAAATAGGAATGTTCTAAATTGCACAATTGAGTCAAATCAATATTTAGAGTGGTTTGGACTTATAAGCCTTATGCTGCATTTTGGTATTCCATTTTATACTGTAAAACCCCCTTTTTCCCCAGGTAACTTATAATATGAATATGGAACATTACTCACAGCTCTCTACCACCCGCAATTTCACTTTGTTATCAGCTAAGTAAATAGTGCCTAAGAGTTAAAAATAAGCTGTACTTCTTCTGTAGCACATGCACTTTTATGGTAAAATGGTAATGCTGTTTGCTCTTAATCCTCTGACTGTGTGTGGAGTAGCTCTCAACACTGTAATTACACACAGGAGCCACACCTTGCAAACATAATGCACACACAGATTTGTAGAGCAGCTGTAATAAATGTGTAATATGGTAAAGCACCTTGATGCTAGCGAAGGCAAATTGTGGAAATACAGTTGGGTTTTAAATAAAAATCATGTACAAGAACCTCAACTATTTCATGTAGGCAGATGACAGAGATGATACTATCTGGGTTACCTCTTCTAGAGTGTATTGGAGGCAGTGTGTAAAATTAGAAGGCAGACAACTCAAAGAGTTCAATCTCTTTGGGTTTAAGTCCCAGCCTAGGTGCTGTGTGATCTAGAGCAAGACACTTTCTGTTTCTGAGGCTGTTAGGTGTCAGAGATAATAGAACATTCACCTCCTGGGGCTGTTGTGGAGATTAAGTGAAGTTTAGATGTCAAGCAGAAGACTCAGTTTCCTCACTTGGGATTGTAACCACAATGTGGTGATGAGAATGAAAGGAGATAAATGATCACTATGACACAACTCTTCTGGAATATTCTCCTCCCTGACACACACAACAAATTTTAGTGTCTCTTATGAACTGTCTTGGTTAAGGCAGCTTTATTTACTCAGTTACCCCAGTAAGAGAAGAAAGAGCTACTCTTGAATGGTATTTCTCATTTCAGCCCATCCCTTCTTCTTGTGTCCCATCCCCCACTGCCAGTGAGACACCAAATTGTGCCATTCAACCTCCTAAATAACTTTCAAATCCTACCTCCTCATCTTTATCTTCCCTCTCAATGCCTCAGATTCAATCCCTTATTATTTTTGTCTGACTTAATGTGAGATCTTCTTAACTAATTTCATTGTCTTTAGCTGTTTCCTCTATGATCCATTATTAGCCCCATTTCACAGATCAAGAAAGTGAGATACAGAACAATTCATTAAACAGCTCCAAGTCACTGCACTAGTATGTGGGAGTTGCAGGGATTCCAACCAAGGCACCTGGTTCAGGATCTCTGCGCTTTCCTACCTAGGAGTTCTGGATTACCAGCCTTGTCTGGCTGAGTCCCTTCCATGCACACTAATTGCACTTCAATTGCGTCCTGATTCTCCCTCACCAGATGTTCTATCAGAGCTGCTCTAATTGTTACACTGACTCTGCAGGAGCTCCAAGGAGCAACCTAGCCCTTCCATAGGAAGCGAGCAGGAAAGGGAAGAACAGGCAGAAATCTGCAAATGAGCTCTGGTGGGAGACTCTCAGAGACCATGGCATATAGGCAAGAAGAGAAAAGACAAAAAGGTGGAAACTGGACCAGAGATGAAGAAAGTAGGACTTTAGATCCATTTCAACATTCCAGAAGTGCAGCCTGGGAGGTAGGACTTGGCATGGAGAATTTCCAGGTTGGGATGATGCTCAGATTCTGGTGGTAGCAGAGGCTGCTGGTTGGAACAAGATCCCAGGTGGACATGATGTTTTAGTCACTAGGGAGAAATCATTCACATCCCAGTGAAGCGATAGCCCAATGGAAGGATGCAAGCTGGGACCCAGGACTTTCCCGAGCCCTGTGGTCACCAGCACTAGAGCAACATGCAAAGTAAACTGAGGCAGTAAGGTCTGGGACCGGCTTAACTGCTGACCAGTTGCATCTCAGTGCTCTCTCCTAGCAGCCTCACCAATGTCTCCCCAGCCATGAGTTTGCAGAGCTGCTGACAGCCTGTGTGAATGTGTAATTTGTATGTCAAGCTGCTCCGGGGCTGTGGGTGTGGCACGGGGGCACATCCGTGAAAGCCTGACATATTATGATCCTGACATTTGCTTGCTCAAGGTCTACCTGAGCATTTCTCAACTGTGTCTGAGAGATGTCAGTAACTATTACAAGAGATGAAAAAGGTGGGGGTGGGGTGGATTGGGTTGGCGTCATGGTCAAAAGTATAAGAAGAAAATGACCTCTTACCTTTCTGATTTTGAAAATGCAGCCTGACACATCACTCCCTTTAAAATTCATCATGTATCTTAGCATTAAAGTTCTGTAGTGAAGAATTCGTTTTTAGTTTAGTTTAATGTATTCCTGCACAGGCTTGCTTGACCAGAGAATTGTTTTTACCTAGAAGAGCCAGTAAGATATTGCTGTGTCCCCAGCATTCTGTTTGGATATTACTGATTCCATCAAACCCAGCCTGGAACTTGCAGACCCAGGAAGACGAGAGGTGAGCAGGTCACCAGTGTAGACAGACCTCAGTGCTGGATTTTACCCGATTGCTGGACTCTTCCCCTGCCCCCCTCACTCACCACTGCATCTAAGCCTCGGGTTGCTGATTATTTTTCTACTCTGGCTTTTTCTTTAGGAATAACTGTCATGTATGAATTTTCCAACTCTCTCAACATTTTCACCTTCTCTTGGCTTTCTTTGTTCTTTTATAATATCCTCATTTTCCCTCTCACATTAAAGAGGATATTTTTGTGCATTAAAGGTGAACTTTGCCTTACTGTCCCTATTATATGTTTTAATTCTCTGGTTTTATTGTCATTTATTTATTTTTTGAGGCTTATTCTTTTAAAAACTTTTATTTTTTTTAATTGTTGAGGTAACATGAGTTTGCAATGTGCTGCTATATGATTTAGGGGACTGGGTTTCCTCCTCTTCAGAGCAGAACCCACAGTCTTCCACCACAGACCATTAGGCCCTTCCCCCCTTGTGCCCATCCCCAGCCTCCCCAGCTGTGGCCTCCATTCTGCAGTCATTTTCAGGCTTGGTTTCGTCTGTTCTCTCTTTGGTTGCTCTGTATTCCACAGATTCTCTGATTTTATTTTTTTGTTTTCCATACAGTCGCGCTTATCTCAGACCACCCTCTTCATTTCAGTTAGTTGTTGGATCATTTCAGGTTTATTTCTTATTTCATGGAGTTGATGTTTTTGAAGCTGTACAGAGGCCATAAAACATATGCTTTCAAAAATGTGCTTTCCCCCATAGCCTGTCTCCTTCATAGGCACATTCTACCTGCAGCCTCCCTCCTCGCGGTGCTGCTTTGCCTGGGCTTACAAGCTATTTCCATACACAGAGATGAGAAGGTTCCCAGTCAGCCTCCTGCTTGCCTATGTAGCTCTGTGGCTTCTGTCGCCTCTTGGGGCAGCAGCATTGGGAGCAGAGCGGGATGGAGGAAAGATAACTCAAAGTCCAAGGAGACAGAGAGAGAGAGAGAGAGAGAGAGAGAGAGACCGACCTAGAGGGGTTAGAGGGGCTCACATCTCTGGAGACGCAGTGCCTTCCGCCAAGCCAGTCTCACATTTATTTGGGGGTCAGATTCAGGGAAAGTGGCCAAGTATTTGGAGGAATGTGTGGAGGAATGTGTGTGGTGGGGATGTGGACTGGGGATGCATAATTGTCTGGCACAAGCTGGGGTGAGTGAATCAGGGCTGCTGCTTGAGGGGGCTCCATTGTTGCTGCTGATCAAAACATCCTATCTCTAGTCCCTCTTTACACTTAATTTCCTGTTAAGGTGGTCTAGTTTGGTCTAGATGAGAAAACTGAGTCAGTATCATTTACTCAACATCAGAGAGTTAGTGTCTCAGCAGCATTCAAACCTGAGAAAACCTGAACAAAACGGAAACACGCACAGACACAGCCACTGTGTGCGATGAGTCTTTAAATGGTACTTGGATTTAAGGTACCAGTGAAGGGAACTTGCGTTGGAAGGGTACAGTCAATGGAAGGGACCCTTCCCTTCTTCCACTCATGAAAATTCCCCAAAGGACCCAGAAGATTTGGATCCATAGTTCCTGTTCCCAAGATTGCAGGAACCTGCATTTATTGGTGTGTGTGTTTTCATGAATATTTCAGTGGGAAGTTGGTGGAAAGTGAATCCAGTCCTTGGCCAGCTGGTGTCTTGCTCTGGAATTCCGTTATCTAGTTTAATCCTGAAAACAACCTGTCGGGTGCTGTTGTTGACCCTACTGCTCAGGTGAGCAAACGCAAAGGGCCCTGTGGTTGAGCTGTCACTGTGGACCTCACACGACAGGCTGACCCCCAGCTGGAGCTCGTCTCAAAGCCCTCGTACTCGCTTTCCAGTCTGTTCATTTTCTTTCATCTTCTTAATTCAATCTTATTGAAGACACAGTGACTGCTCTCCTGTTACATAAAGAAGACTTGGACTTGGCAATCAGCATGCTCATGATGAGGAGAGGCAGAAGTGGTTCCATGATGGACAGCGAGGCTGCAGGGCTTTGGAAAGCAGAATTCCGTGTGTGGGGATGATGGAAAGATGTCTCAGGATGGAGGAGGCATTGAAAATGGTGTTGGGAGGAGAGTGTGGCTTCTGGTTCAACTAGATGTGATGAAGCAGCCCGACCAAGGCAGGACATCGGGAGAACAGCCGTGCGCCTTCTGTTTGGACTGTGTGTTAGTTTGCTAGGCTCTGAAAGTGCCACCATGTGGCTTATATTAAATAAAACCAATTTTTCACAATTTGGGGCTTTGGTCATCTAAGATCACGAGTCAGCAGGGCTGGTTTCCTCTCAGGCTTCCCTCCCTGTGTCTCCACGTGGCCTTCTGTCTGGGCGTATCTGTGCCCTAGTCACACTTATTATAAGGACACAGGTCCTATTGGAGTGTGACCTCATTTAACCTTCATTACTTCTTTAAAGACCCCGTCTCCAAATAGCCATCTCGTTCTGTAGCATGAGGGGTTAGGCCTTTAGGGTAAGAATTTTGAAAGGACACAGTTGAGCCCGTGAAGGGCTGGAACCAGTGGTTGTGTCCAGATGTCAGTCCATAGGGAAAAGCTGTGGGTAGAGAGTGACTCCTGGAGCTCATGTGGAATGCTCCTGGGGGCCTTGGGACTTGGCGTCTCCTGCAGACACCGTTCCCTGCATGGGACATAGACCGCTGATGGTGTGTGAACACAGACACACCGGCCGTGTGCGATGAGGTTTTAAATGGGACTTGGATGCCACATTAAATAACAGTGAATCCCACGGCAAGAAAGTCCTTTGCTTTTCCTTTTCCAGTTTTTCAAGGAGAATATCTGAGTAGGTGCGAGGGTGTCTTTCCCACCTCTGTGACATTTGCTAATGTCCCCTGTTGAGCAAAGAGGAAGGCTGAGCGCCTTGGGAGATGATGATATCTAGTGAGAACTCGAGAGCTGTGTTGTTTCCAGCTTATTTAATTCTATGCTTGCCTTTCCTTTATGACAGGGGATTCTGGGCTGCCACACGCAATAGCGAGACCAAACTTCCCTTTATTACTGAAGTGTAACACAGTTGTTTGTAAAAAGCGAGTTAATTTGAAGAAATTAGCTCAGAAAAATGATAGAATAATTCTCATAAGCCATGGCAAATTACATGAAGGTATAATGCCAAAGCCTGGGTCCTGGGAAGTCTTGTCAGGGAGGCCAAATTAAGGCCAGGGAGGGAGGTGAATGGAATCAGCTACTGCGAAGATCACATGGGGAATGGTGCCGTGTGAATGCATTTGTCTGCCCGAGCCTGGGTGTGTGTGGACCTGGGGATGTGTGGCTGGGGGCGTGTGGGCAGGTGTGTGATGTGTCTGTCTCAATACAGGTGTGGATGTGTATTTGTGTTTGCACGTGCATGTGTGTGTGTGGGTGCATGCATACTCATGCAGTTGTGTATGCATCTATTTGCACACGTGTTGTGTATGTGTGTTTTCATACCCTGGAATTATCCCATCAGCTGAGATGAATTAGGAAGTTTGCTAAGCCTTTGTTTTCTCATAATGGTATGAATTCTGCTTGTTTCTCTGGGAACAAATAGTTACCAACTGTTCAGTGAGTACTCTTGGGTGCCAGGCCCTGTGGGAGACTCTGAGCGGCACCGGGATAAGACAGGTCCCCGAGGAGGAGAGGCCAGAGTCTGGCTGTAACTCCCGACGGCACCACTTACAGACCAGGCCCCTTGGCCACGCCGCTTTCACTCTGGGCTTCTGTGTCGAGTGGGCTGAGGCAGAGCCCACGTATCCACCGGTGATAAATGAGCTCTGGGGTATATGAACGCACTCTGCAAATTGGGTGAGGGCACGTGGTCAGCCTTATTACTGTGAGTCTTGCATTCAGTGTTTCAAAAGTGCCAGTCAAAGAATCCTTGCCTTTAGAACCCTGGAAAGCCTGCCAAAGATACAGTTATACTCAGAGGACCTAATTGCATAACTTGGGCAATTTATCTGGAAATGTTAAAAACTCCACAGCAGGGAGCCTAGCGTGCAGGGGACCACGCAGTTTGGAGGTCAGAGATCTCCTTTTGGGAGCAGTGAGTTTGAAGGGGACAGGTATCCACTGCCTCTTAATCTAGAGAGGTGTTGTGGATTAATGCACTGCAGCCCCTGCATTTTAATAAGGAACCCAACAAATGTGCTGGGCTCCAGGGAGAGTAATTGAAAGGAAAGTATCTAAGTCAGACCTGGTTCATCTGAACCTATTTGCAATCTCTCTTCCAGTGGGGGTGGGGGGTGGGGAGAAAACTTTAGGTTAACAAGTTAATGACACCTGCCTACTGTGCCTTTAATTACCCTGCAAACCTCAAGCAGAGACTGACAACTGCAGGAGCCATATGCAGATTTCCGAGGTGTTCTCCATACAGATAGCACAGCTGTCTTCCCACAGGATTTCCTGACAAGGATGAGCTTTATTCCAGGAAACCCCCTTCACGGGGCAGGAGAAGCTAATATTTTTTCTCACGGGGTGTCTCTTTTAATCTTCAGAACAAACCCTATGAGGTCAATATTATCGTGTTTATTTACCCAGGAGGACACAGAGGCTTACAGCTATGAAGTCCTACAGCCAGGATCACAGAGAGGACAGTGTGAGTAGAACTCATGTGTGCTCTGCCGCCTCCGGGAGGCTGTGCAGTGACCAGCTCAGCCTCCCAACCTCCCTCCTTCCGTTCTGACCTTCCTTCCATTCTTCTTTGTTTCTTCTCTTTCTTTTTCTTTCAACAAATATAATCTGGATACCTCTCTTGGCTAGTCTAAGCACTGTGGAGACAGAAATGAAAGAGCTTCCACTCCCATGAGTTTGTTATAATCAGGGGAGACATTTGCCTGGCACCAAAACATTGTCACGTAAGCAAGTAAGTAAGTTCAGGGAGGTGGCCAGGTGATGGGGAGTGGTGACAAGCAGGTGCCTTTAGAGTGGAGGCCTGTCGCCGATCTTCCTGCCTGGGTGACATTTGATCTGAGATCTGAGTGGTGAAGTCTGCTCCAGCAGAGGTACAGGTGGAGGAAGCAGCAAATGCAAAGGTGCCTGCGCTAGTCAGCTGGGGCTGCTATAACAAAAGGCAATACACAAGGTGGCTTTAACCCCTAGACATTTCTTTCCAACAGTTCTGGAGGCTGGACAGTTCTCAGGCCAAGGTGCTGGCATCTCAGTTCCTGTGAGGACTCTCTTCTCAGCTTGCAGATGATTGCCTTCTTGCTGAGAGTGGGTACGCTGCAGTCTCCTTATATGGACACTAATCCCACTCTGAGGGCTGCACCCTCATGCCCTCATCTAAACCCAATTACCCCATAGACTCCATCTCCTTATACCATCCGTGAGGGGCTAGGGTTTCTACACATGAATTGTGAGACGTGTTGAGTCCATGACAGTGCTGGGGGCGAATTGGGGCGAATTGCAGGTGTTTGGGGAGCAACAAGAAGTTGCACGTGGCTGGACCAGAATGATCAATGGAGATACTGGGAGGACATGAGTTTAGAGAGGAAATTGCAGGGACAGGAGATAGCAGCGACCTGAGCTTTGCAGGTCAAGGCAGAGAGAGACCTTGTGCATATTGGCAAGAAGCTACCAGCAGACAGGCTGGGCACCTGAACACTGCCATCTGATCGCCTCTCTTCCCTTTGCCTGGACCTGCTCTACCCAACCTCTGCTCTCCTGATGTTGCAAAAGTTTTTTGTTTGCCCTACAAGATTTTTTTTTTTTTGGAGGTAATATTCAAGTCAGGAGACTGCATTTAAAATAAAACATTTTAAAAACATTTAAAACATAAAACATTTAAAACAAAACATAAAATTTACAATTCTGACTTTTTCTGAGAAAGGAAGCTCTAGCAGTGCCAGCTCTGAATTCCTCTCTGGTGACAGCAGGGACTGGCATTACACCCCTCCATGGTGACATTCAGCATTCAGTAAGGAGAGGTTGTCACAGGCATTTCAAATGGTCTCCTTGCTTTGCTATGGTCCCCACAATGCTTCTAGGACCTGAGGTCAGACTATGTATTTTCTGCTGCTTTGCCTCCTGTGGGGACCTCTCTCTTCGGAGACGATTTCTGGTTTGAGACAAGGAGTTCTGATCTACTAAAAAATACATCTAGTTTCTTTCACTCTTTTCATCTTACATTGTTTGTGATTCCATTTTTGATGATTCCATGAAGTTTGTTGGAAGTGATGCAGGCCATGAGACTGCATACTTGAGCTCAAGGTCTAGATCACTATCTCACTGTTACTTTGGCAAGTTCGCCTCCCTACCTGGGCTTCAGTTTCCCCATCTGTCAAAGATGCTCTCCAGGCACCCTTCCAGCTCTGCTCTCTCCATGTATATTCGGTCTCCATGACACCTGTAAAGATCTACTTTCCCACATACATGGGTGGCCATGTGGTCTTTCCAGAATGTTCTGTGAGAACAACAGAAGTTGGAATCTCTCATTTACAGAGATTAAGTGTGATAAGTCATTTTAAATGCTTATCACAGCACTTAGAACCACTGTTGTTCTTATCGAACATGGAACTCCAAAATCAGAGTATCGTGTAGAGAAAAATAAATATATCTGGTCTGGTTGATTTAAACAATAGTGTCTTAGGACACTACAAGAAGCAGCACTCATGATAGTATCAGGGGAGCACAGGTCATTCTATCTCAGGAAGACCAAAGTTGGGGCAGAGGAAGTGCTGTCCTCATCAACCCGGAAGAAAACCTTGATTCTTGGGGCAGACACTAAAGTCCCATGCATGATCCAGGTCAAGCATTTACCTCTCTGGACCCAATTTACTCATCTAGAGACTCAAAAAGAGAATCTAAGATGTATATATGATTATTTTTGAAAGAAAATGGTTATTATCTACCCATTTATCTATTTTAATTATTATTATCATCACCATTAATTATGGATGCTCAGGCAAATGTAACAATCTAGGCCAGGCTATATTGTGGTAATTATCACAACTAAATCCCCAAAATTTAAATTAACATTACTCATCCAGAAAGCACATTACTCATCCAGAAAGCTGGGGGTGCTGCCTGTCTTTGGGGTGCAGGGATGGAAACTGATGGAGGATCCCTTGTGACACAAACTTCTGCTACCACCAACATAGGAAAAGCGGGGTGTCTGTAACATGACACACAGTGCTACTTCCCACTGGTCAGAGCAAGTCCTGTGGCCATGCCTGAGTTTCAGTTAGGTGGACACATTGACCTAACATGGGTACCGGGCAAGGGAAACACACTTGCCAAGGGCCCTACCTTTGGGGTGTTTCTGCAGACTCCGGGCTCCTCAGCATCACATAGCTGTCCCTGAAGTCCCATGCATTTTCACTCCTAAACAAGAGGTTCTCTGTGCACCAGACAAAGATTAGATCTGATTGTTCTATTTTGTTCCGATGAGATTTAATTCAGAGCTACTCTGCCCTGCCACATCACCATGACCTTTTTTTTTAATTTGATGAGTTGGTCATTTTGGATCCAAAGTAGCTCTTTCATGTGAGTCATTCCTGAGAGGGCAGGGTCTCCCAGCAGGGAGGCTGCCTGCTAAGGTCAAAGCAGGAAGGGCCGGATTATAAGTGGGACCAGCCCAGCCCAAACTCCCAGCTCTGGCCTTGGGAAGATGGGTGGCTTTGGCTAAATGACTTAGCCTCTTTGAGGCTCAGTTCTCAGTTCTGGGGGGAAGGAGATGACATTTATAAGGGCCGTACTGTGCTCGCAAGTGGCAGGCACTCAGGCACTGATGATGATGCCTCAGGGGAAACCCAGGTTCTGTGGTAGGGTTGTGGTGATGGGTGCTGGGAACACGAGGATTTGGTTGGTACAGACGCCGCTGGGGAAGCTCAGATGTAACTACTATTGGATCAATGGCAGCAGCCTCATTCTAGGTGCCACCCACTGAGGGAGCTAAGGCTGCAGCCACATGCCAAAGCTTATGGTTTTGATGAAAAAGTCCCCACCTAAGAATCCAAACTGCTTACCTTAAAATCCTTTGAACCCAGTCACTCTTTATGAACTGTCTTCCACTCCACAGAGCCATTATGTGTGGCTATATAGAGAGGCTCCATTTCTTCCCTGTCTTGATGAAAAATAGCTCAATCTATTGAAATTGTAATTTGCAACAGTGGGAGATACCTTGACCATAAGTAAGTGATATGCTAACCCTCTGATTGATTTGATTCATGTAGACAGTGAAGCTTTCCAGTTTGGGCCAAGAGTTTGAAATGACCTAGCTTGTCTGTCTACATGGTTCAGGCTCACTGGACACTTGATAAAGATTCCCTCAGAGCATAAACACAATGCCATACCTGACAGGTTGGATTTATATCTTAATGTGCCCTCACCTCCATGAGAGAGAAAGAGAAGGGGCAGGGAGGATGGATCAAGAGCCCTTATATTTCATGTCCATTTGAATTAATTTCCACTCTTAATTGACTCAGTTCACCTACCAGTGCAAGGGCTAAATGCCTCTTTCCCATGAATCCTTGTCAGTTTCTTTCAAGGGGTCTGGAAATTTGGGGGTTAAACAATCAGAACCATGACCGATGGGCCAAGGTGGCAATTTTCAGAGAGTGCATGGTCACAAAATAGTCATGAAAAAGAATAACTGTCTTTACCATGACGATAACTTCAAAATGAAGTTAAAACGTGAGAACTGGGAGCTGAAGTGGGTCTGCACCAGGTCATTATTTTAGAAGTGAAGACCCAAGAGTTCAAAGTTTCAAGAGACTACCTGAGCTGAGGACAGGAAGTGAAGCTGTGGATTCTGAGATGCCCCAAAAGCCTCAAGGGGAGCAAAGCAGGGTCTCAGGCAGGTGTCTGAAGAACGAGGCTAATGTCCTGCCTGCTCTTTGTGCACACGTGTCCACCATCCAAAGCTCCCAACCTCTTCTCATCCACAAGATGGAGCTTCTGCCACTGGCGCCCACCTCCTAAAAAACTCACAAGAAACATCATCTGTCTCCTCCAAGGATGAACCATGACTCACAGACTTATTTTACTTATTGCTTTGTGTTGCTTTTCATGTTTACGCAGATCAACTTGTACTTGGCATTGTCTCTCCTATTTAGAGATGAAAAATTCAAGGAATGTATCATTATTAGTGATAATAAGCATTAGGTATCCCTTATTGAGTAGTTCACATTATGTTGTCCTATTTAATCTTTATAATGACCTTATGAAGCTGGTATCATCCCCATTTACTAGGTGGGTAAACCAAGGCTCCCAGAGATGAAATAATTTATCCAGTGTCACCAGCAGAGTGACCTAAACCTTCATCTGGAAAAGAAAAAAGAGGTAGAGGCGTGGGACCAAGTGGTGTCTCTCGCTCATGTTATATGTATATTGAAGGAGATGGGGGGCATCTCATGGAGGGTCCAAGACGAAAGACCACCGTCCTGCACAGAAAGCACGAGAAAAAATTAAAACATAGTTTGATGGCAACCTATAAAGGCTGAAAAAGGATTTTTCGAAAGGTCCTGGTGGATGAGCTGAAGTTTGACATGAAAAGGAGTAACACGGCCTCATTAGAGATTTGCATTATGGAGGCCACCTGAGATATGTAAATGTGGCTGTGTGATTGCCAGCAAGTCACCAAATCTTTCTGAAACCTAGCCTCCTGATAGGGAGGAGGTGGTAAGAGTACCTGTTATTTGAACATTATCTGGGCATCCGCTAAGAACAACCCCTGGAGATTTTCCATTTGTCAAAAGAAGAAAAAGAAATCAGGTCCCAAGTGATGGTAATATTTTTAGATTGCACTACTCCATGCAGGCCTTCGGTCAGCTTAAATGTGGGCTCTGGGGCAGTGGCATGAGTAAGCTAAGGAGGGGAGCAAGGGCCCAGAAACTGGGAGGGACACAGCTCACAGGCACAGCAGGAGACCGACAGCTCTGTGGCAGCTTCCCCTAAAAGGTCTTAATGGATTGTGCTCTCTCCTGCTTCGTGATTACAGGAATCTCTCCTGTCCATCAAGCCTCAGCCATAGAGCAGTGCTGGAGAATCGCTGCATTTATGTTTTGACTTCTCACTCCTATGGCAGAATCGAGCCTACTCAGGTGGACTAGAAATCACTTCTCTTAGAGTGTTTGCTTCTGCTTTCTTCCACATGGAAGCAAATAGTTCCAGAATCTTGGCTTTGGAAGCATCCTCAGAGAATATCTCATCCATCCCTTTTCAGGTACAGACAGGGAAACTGAGACCCTGACAGGGAAAGAGAATGAGTGATATCATAGAGCCAGGAATTCAGGATGGGCCCTGGTGTCCTGCCCATCAGTTCAGATGAACAAGTGACAAGGGAGCACCCTTTGCCCAGCCTCATTCCTGCTGGCCTCAAACCTGTGGGGTAAGACATGGGTGGGGGTTCTGGCTGTGAGGGTGCACCCGGAGTGGGAGGGCTTGTGCTAATTTCTTTTTGAGGAAAATGGAAAGCGTGTGGTGCAAAGGAAAAGTTCAAGTGGGGATCAAGCAAGGGCCTAGCAGAGAAATAATTGTGAGCCTCAAGATCAAAGAAAGATGCACAAAGATAGGGACTGTATAAAAAGAGAAGCAGGGAAATGGAGGTCATGAGGGACCTGGTCAAAGTGACAGGTTCAGGGTGATGATCATGATGATGATGATCATGATGATGATGATGACTAGAAAGAGTGAAGTCTGATTTTCTTACAGAAAACTACCAGGCCAGAAGAGGTGGAACTCTTCCCATGAAATCATTATCTGTTATTTCTGATAATAGACAGAAGAGGATGCTATCGTTGTCAATATTGGGCAAAAAAAGGCAGGGTGCTGGCTTAATTAGTCAATTCACTGATACACAAAGATGTCTGGAATCTTCTAGGTCCACAGCTCTGTTCTTCACCAGGTGAAATGGGAGAACACATATACACTCTCTCAGCCTGATCTGTGAAGATGGTGATAATGACAGCTGCTTGGTGGGATTTTGATAGGATTAAATGAGTTGTTCTAGCAAAGTGAAGGCATTGTATTCTGAAATCCCCTAAATTCTCTTGCTATTATCCTGATTACTTGTGATTGTGTTGATTGTTATCAAAACCCAGGGTATGTGCGTTAGGGGTCTTGTCTTATGGCCAATTCAGAGATGCCTGTTCTGCTCCCCAAAGAAAGATCATTTGCCTACTCAAGCTCCTGAGAGGTACAAGGAGCCAGAATTCCTGGGGAGTAGGTGCAGCAATTTGAACTTGACCTTGGCTGTCCTTTTATTGGACCTTAGGGATGTCTGTGGGTAGTAACATGGGTAAATATCAGGGATGAATTAGTTGGAACCTTTTCCAACAGAGTGGAACTCACTTCAGCTCTGCAACTGCTATTGTCTTACTTCCTTGCTCTAAGAATTTCCTGGTGGCCATGGCAATGCTTTTGAAGTGCATGCTCCCACCCTACTCAGTACTTTGCATCCTGCTATCAGATGGCTCCTTAGAGTCTTTAGATAGTCAGCATATTTTCACTGCCCTCTTTTTTTATTATTTGATAGCAGATATTGCTAATCGATCATAATACTGATACTTAGCTATGACAAAGATGGGAACTCTCAACATCTCTAGCGGGCCACCAGGTGAGAGATAGTCAAGGAATGCATCTGTTATCTGAAATCTGGTATAAAAATTAACATCTATTGAGTGAGCACCTAGTATGTGTTCAACTTCCTACCAAATATTGTATTGTGGAATAATATAGCAATTTCTGTCCTTTTTGGTCTAGAAATGTCCATGAGAGCAGGGTAGCTCCAAACACTACCTTGCAATTGATCAGGTTGGATTTGTAATGATAAGTCATTGATTACTGAGTGGCTGAGGATTTCAGTTGGAGGGTCTCTCCCTTTCCTTTGGCTTCTCCTAACTGGCAGAATTCATTATTCTCCATGTGTCAGGGTTTTCTGCTCAACAGTATGTCCTCCATCTTTTATAAAGGTGTTCAGAAATACAAGTGCTATCTTTGATTACTGAGAAACATTGCTTACATCATGTCCCCACCATTTAAAGAGTCTGTTTACTTCTCTATTCTTGGTTTCTATGCAAATTCTCTATTCACTGCAAAAAACACACACCATCCCAACCACATGGGGATGCAGTTTTTCAAACAACTTTTGCGGTGGAAATATCTAAGATTTGTTTTCTTGTCTTCTTTTTTAAGTCTAATTAAATTATTCCTGCAAACTCCTCTAACCAGATGCCTGTTAGCTGTCCAGAAAAAAACACTAACACATTAGATAAACATGTCTGTGGAATCCGAGCTGTCTGTCTACCAGGTTATTGCTCATTACACAGCAGACTGAAAGGTCTTGCACCAGCTTTAAGTGCAGTGTTAGGTGGAGGCCGAGAATATCCAGTATTACCTGGCCCCAACCCCCATACCGGTCTTGTTTCTCCAGATCTTTTTGACCATTTACCAGCATTTAGCTGGATGGTATGCTGAAGAAGTCCTGGCCAGCTAATCTGGACTTCCCACTCTCCAAATAACACATGTGAAAACACTTGGTCCATCCCTCCTTATCCATCTAGCTTCATATATGTCTTTTGGTAGTGAACCTAATTAAAGCCCGAGGAACTAATTTAAGGCCATTTTCTCCATAAAGTATATCTTAATGGTGTATTAGTTGTTTTTCTGAGGAAGTGTGGGATGTTAATTGTCAATAATGTTCTAGTTTACTGTTAGGTGTGGGGAGTCTTCTAAAAAAAGAAGCCATTATTCAGTCACTTCTCAATAGAAGTCATGAAGGAAGGAAAGTCCATTGTAGGCAAATCTTCAAGAAGTCATAGAAATCTAGATTTTTAAACTAAATTTGATTCTTAATGTTGGCTATTTTTAATTACTAACAAGAAAAAAAATGTTTGCAATGTCTGTCCTAATGTTTAGGAAGGTCTTGAGGGTGTGGAGGGAAGTTTGGGAGTCATTCCAGGTATGGGGAGAACATGAGCAGAGGCCCATAAGCAGGACTTGCATCATGGACAGGAGCTAGAGTATGTGAGTAACCAGGAGGGAGACTGACTGGAAGAATACATGGTCCACAGAGCCAATTCACAGAGACCAGAAGTCAGTTGAGTAGTTTAGTTATACAAGGGCTGTAGGGTATTCTTGTAGGTTCTGGAACATCATGATTGCAGGGAATAAATTTGGCAGAAGATAATAGGCCAGAATAAAGCAGGGGAAGCTTGGGAGTGGTGATCTCAGCTGGACATAAATTCTTTTACATCTGGCTATTTAGTCTGTGTTCAGTGGTAAAGTGAATTTGAGGCTGAATCAAAAATAGTGCAGTAAGATTGGAGATTCAGCATAGACTAAACCACAAGCCAAGAAATTAAAAGAGTGAAAAATGTGCCCATGGATTTCACATTTATTGAAGGCCCAGCCAGGTTTCCAAGCTTGTGCCCCAGTCTAGTAACCGGGACCAGACTTAAACAGAAAACAGATCCCACCCACCCTGGTATGAAGACGTTTAGAGAGAAGAAATTTGGAGACCATGTACCAAACTCTACATTTGCTGCTTGGATATCTTGGAGAAGGACAAATAAGACAACAAAACAAGACAGCTGTCTACATGCCATCTACATTAATAAAATAAACGGCTGTTCATTTTAATGTTATTATACCACTCAAAACAGCCGAATGGATTGTCACCAAGTTTGGAGGGTGTGTTTGAGATGAGATCGTATTGAATTTATGTTATGTGACAGCTGGAACTGGGTATTGAGTAGGACATGCCATAGCATTAAAATCTCATAAAGAAGATAAAGAGTGGTTTCCCTGATGAACCCTGCAATGCAAGACACCAGGAGGACCCACCTCAGAGGAGGCTTGTTTTGCAGGCAAGCTGCCTGTGATGCAGCATACGTGGGTTCTCATGAGCAGTGTGAAAGAAGTGAGCTAGATAAAGGAGTCAGATGAAGGAATTATACACATTTAATAAACATAGGTTTATTGACATAGGTTTCCTTTGCCTGAACATAGGTTTCCTTTGCCTGAACTTCAAAAAATGTCAAGGGAGGTAACAGAGGGTATTCTTTCTGCAAAATACAGTGAAAATTATGGTGGCTGATCTAGTTATGAATTAAATGTTACCCCCACATTTCCTGTATCGAAATGCTAATCTCAATGTGATGGTTAGCTGCACAATGAGACCCTTGGTAATGAGATCAGAAGGGCGGAGCCCTCTTGAATAGGATTCATGGCCCGATAAGAAAAGGCAAGAGCGCTCACTCCCTTCCTGCTATGTAGAGGTACAAGGAGAAGTTGGCAGTCTGTGACCTGACAGAGAGCCCTCTCCGGACCCCACCACTGTGACGCTCATGCTCTCAGACTTCCGGTCTCTACAACTGTGAGAAATAAATTTCTGTTGTTTATAAGACACACCATCTATGGGACATTGTTAGAGCAGCCCAAACTGACAAGACAGAAAGACTATGTTCACTGTTTTATGTTGCTTTATGTATTAATTGAGGAAATGAAATGTTCTACATCAGAATGAACAAAGGTAGAAAAGTTTTCATATCTTCCTCCTTTGATCCAGTTCATTTTCTTTCCTTCTTTCCTTTGTCTCTGCTGCCCTTTCCTTCCTCCTTCTTTGTATTCATTCATTGAGCATCTGCAAGAGACCTTGGATAGCTCCCCACAGGAGCCTAGCCTCAAGTGAGTGGAAATTGAGCTGGTATGAGGCTTACCATCAGCAGCTGCAATGTAGAGACACATAAAAGGTTAATTACAGAAAACCAGCATGCACCTGCCGAGGTGCAGTTGGACTACTGTGCTGAATTCCTCTTGCCTAATGGCTCTGCAAAATTCCAAATGATTTCTTCTCATCTTAAAATAGGGGTGTCACTCTAGTCTCTTTCCGTGACCAAAGGAGGGAGATCCCTTTGCAGAGTTTGAAATTCAGGGACATCTGCTCCTTAGAACTCAGGTCTATATGTAGAATGATTCCTGTGGGATTGTTTAAAGTATCAGCAGATTCTATGTAGCAAGTAATCAGCAGCAAGATCTGTACCAAGGACCAGGGATGCAGAAATGGATAAAACTATGTGAGGACTGCAAGCAATTTGGTTGGGTAGGAAGGTCCTCATGAGCACACGGATCTGAGAGGTAGAGAGTATTAAGTAGCAGTTTACGATTGGAGTGGTTGCCCTGAGGAGTAACTTGTCCCTCATAATCTCTATTCAAACAATTCCAAACCATCCCCAAACTACCATGCAATCTAAGTAAAAATCTTGTTTCCTGTGCAAACATTGTTTCCAGACTGTCTTAGTCCCTTCAGACTGCTGTAACAAAATGTCACAGACTGAGTGGCTTATCAACAACTGAAATTTATTTCTTACAGTTCTGGAGACTGGGAAGTCCAAGATCAAAGTGTCAGCACTCTCAGTCTCGGTGAGCCCCCCCCTTATTTGACTGCCATCTTTTTGCTGTAACATCACATGGTAAAGGGCCATGTAACTTTCTCAGCTTCTTTTGTAAGGACACTAATCCCTTATAAATGAGGGCATCACCCTTCTGATTAATCACCCGCAATCCTCACCCTCAATAGGATTCAACATATGATCTTGGGGAAGGCAGTGGAGGGGACACAGCACAAAGCCCTCAAACCCCACTTTTATCCAAATTACTGCCTCTGAGCACCTTCTAGAGAGAAGTCCTGAGTCAGTATGGCCAATTTACCACAATTCTGAGCACTGAAACAATAGAGTGTTCCCAAGCGAGATGGATGAAGAGAGTTTGGAGCCAGAGGTCTGTTTTTCTTTCTTTTTTTTTAAATTTTTTAAAGATTTATTTATTTATGCATACAAGAGCTGGGGTACAGGCTAGAGATGCAGGGGGTGAGAGGACCCACCAGAGACAGAGTTGGGAACAGAACAGGCAGACTGACTGAAATACACTGCTGAGGGGAGCAGTGGACGAGACAGGAGAGGTCTGCCCTGCCATGTGGGTTTCTCCCTCGCCGGCCGGGGATCAAACTCATGCTGCAGAGGCTGTGGATTGCTTCATAGTGCAGTGCTTAATCCCTTGTGCCACCAGGGAGGCTCAGGTCTGTGCTTCTTTCAAATCACTAATTGATATTGTGACCCTAAGCACAGTTTTCTCAACTCACTGATTCATTTTCCCCTTCAGCAAAATGGGCAGATGATATTGTCCTTCCAGAGTTGATGCATAGTCAAGAAAAATTGCTGCTCATGAGAACCAGTAATCAGTGAAGTTCAGTTTCTTCACTTCGCCTGAAAAGATACCATGTAGGAACAGAGAGACTTCATTGCACTGTCATATTTTCACACTGTGCACAACTAGAATGTACAGAGATTGTAAGTCTTCTTTCTCATATGTGTGCCAAATGTGAATTTTCCTCCTCTTCTTCCTCATCACTGACATTTATTGAGCACTTGCTAGAGACTGTGCTAATCAGTCAATAGATTACCCAAACCTTCTGAGGAAGTCATCACCATATGACTGAATACAAGGATACAATGATCTAACATGCCATCAGTTGGATAAACAAGACTATTATGTCTGACTTTAACATGGCACCGATTGGATGGCACATCCCAATTTCAGAGATATAAAAAAGTGAAAACTATATCTTAGGGTCAACAAAATAGATCAATAAAAATATTCTACCTTCATTTTACAGATGAGAGTACTGGGAAATCGTAAAAGTCAAGCATCACACCCATGTTCTTGCAGCCAGTAGAGTTTGTGAGAAAATTTGAAGCCAGACAATCTGACCTTAAAGACCACACTTTAAGTCCCTTTAGTAAACTTCCTCCTCTCCATCAGCTGATGGATGGACATTTCAGGCCATCTTATATCCAGCGTGAATTATTTGCCCTTTGAGGCTTAAGTGGTCACTTGCCTCTGCTCAGTTTTTTTTAAAAAAGAGAATGAAATTAAAGAACAAGTACAAAACCCTAAAAATACTTGTCAAAAAAATTGTGTCTACTAGATGAACTGAAATTTGGCATTTTATCATATTGTTTTGCTTTCTGGAAGTCAAATACCTTTTGATATGAAGGTAGATTGAGTTTTTTCATGTTCAATTTTTGAGTGTGATTTCTAGGGTATGTTGCATATCAAAGTTGGTTTATTGGTGTATGGTTTGTAAAAATGACACTAATTCTCCACTCTTGCCACTATCCACACCCTTTGCATTGGGATGTTGCAGCCTCTCTCTTTATGAGATCAAGTTTCCATACCTTTTGAATCTTGGCTGGTCCTGCATTTTGCCTTGGTCAGCAGAGTGTGGTAGAAGTGATAGCCTGCTAGTTCTAGTTGAAGGACCCAAGAGGTGTTCTGAGATTTGGCTTTATTTTTGGAACCCTGCTGTACCATGACAGCAAATCCAGCTGTGCAGTGAAAAAGTCCATGGTCACAGCCAACTCATCTCAGCTGATATCTCCCTAGATTGATCAGCCCCTGGCTCATTGGCTGCAGACTGTTGAACAAGTCTGGCTGAAATCAGATGAGCCTGGAACATATAATCTGAGTCCCACCCAGATGAACAGAACTTCCCAGCCAATCCATAGACTTAGGAGAAAAATAAATGATTATTGTTTAAAGTGCTTACATTTCCAGATTATTTGTTATACAGCAATAGCTAACTGATACAGTTTCTGTCTGAGAGCTTTGCCAACCAAACAAAATGATGGGATAATTCTGGACTGATGGAAAAATGTCCTAGATGATCATTCACCCTAGTAGAATGCTTTATATTTACTTTTGCACTGAAAACTTCCCTATTGAAACAACTCCATTTTCTGTATATCCAGTTGCTATAGCAACCTGATACTTTTGTTCTCTGCTCTGGTCTTCTTGATCATATCACTTTGCAGTTAGTCAACATGATGTTGGAACCTTGGTTGTTATGGTAACCTGGGACCATTTTTTAAAAAATGTATTCCATTGACATTGTTTTGAGGAGACCAGCGATTTAGTCTTGTACTCATCTGGAGCAACTTGTGGTACCGAGTGAAAAGCATTTCAGGAAATGTTCCTCTGGGGAGAAATTCTTCATTAAAGCCTCCTTCCAGAAACCTAAGACATTCAGTGTTTTTATGGATTTTTCCTATTTAAATGACTCTCAGAATTTTGGTGAATTGCAAAGTATGTTTTAAAAGTCCTAAAAGAGCCTGAATTGCTAATAGAAAACATGTGTAGCTGAATTGTCATTAATTATGCATGAAGCCCCATAGGCGTCCCTACACAGAGCTCCACAAACCCCGGAGATGAAATTCTTTGTGATCTGAGGCGGAGGCACATGAAACAGATGAGGGAAAGATCAGGGGGGAGTAGGTGAAGGGTGAGGGAGAAAAGGGGTTCAGGCTTACAAGGCCACAGGGAAGGGGCTTATGGAGCGAGAAGTTAAAGGGGATTGAATCTATAAGCGCTGCTTTCGGAGTCAAGAGGGAGGAAGGAGAGGGGCGATCTGCTTCCAAAGCAAAAAGAATTTCTGTACTTGGAGACAACTCCATTTCTGAGCCCAAGGCATTTGCCTTTTTTGAGACTTTTGCAACATTAAAAAATCATGAGGTGCAAATGGTTATAAAATGGTGGCTTATATGAAATGTTTACATTAAATGCTTTTACTAATAAAAATATGATTCAAGGTAGGTGTGCTTTTCAGAAGATAGAGGATTTATTTTTAAATACATTCGTTAGTAGAACCCCGAAGGCCACTCTAGGGCTTAGTTTAAAGCTGTGGGATGTACCAGGTCCAAGACAAGGGTGAAGCATGGGAGTTGCAAAATTTAGGAAGTGCTCACTCTCACGAAAGAGCCCCCCCCCCCCAGTTTTGTGGCCCAGGCACTTCCTCTCCTCACTCTGGTCCTTGTCCTCCTGGAATGTTCCCTTTCTTCTTTCACTCCTGTTAGCATATCATCCTATGAATGCCTCATCTCCTTGGGAACACTCATCAGAAGTCTAAAAATGATGTCAATTGAAATGTGTGACTTGGGTGAATGCCTCCCTCACCTTCTCCTCTGATGGGTCCCACCCTCCCTGACTTCAGGTTTTGATGTGACAGATGGAAAGACCATCAAACATGAGGAGAAGGATTGTTTGAAGCATCAGAAGGTTTGGATCCTGGACCCAGTGGACCATAACTTACTGTGTGACCTTGAGCAAGTGCCTTTTCTGTTCTGAGTTCTGTGTTCTCAGCTCTCAGAAAATATTTTTTTTTCTTTTTATTGTATTATTTCTTTTTTGGTTGTATTTTTTTTATTGAAGCAATGTATTGGTTTATAACACTGTCTGATTCAGAGGCACAGGCTCACACCTCTTCAGCTGTGTCACCACACCAAGGCACCCATAATCCTCCACCATAACCCATTGGGCCCCCTCCTCCCTTCCCCGCATCTGCACCCCCATAGCCTCAATTCTGCGGTCATGTTTCTGGGATTTGTTTGGTTTCGTTTTGCCCCTTTGTTTTTCCTGCATTCCACATATCAGAGTGAAACCATCCAGTACTTATAGATAAACTATTTCTTAAGGCCATTCTGATTCAGATTACCCAGAATTCCAGATGATGGCTTTAGGTGGTTAGCATTTAGAAGCATTAGACAATCTAGAAGAAGAATGTTGCATCTTCTGCCTGCCATCTGGAGCCTTGTACTCTGGCTGATGAGCTGGTAGAATCTTTGGTATGGGATATGGATTGTGGGACATGAGGCTTGGTTCCCAGTGTCAGACCACTTGTCTCTAGAGTCCCTGATGGATTGGAAGGAATGTCTGTGTGGTGGTAGCCTCAATGTTAGAAATTTAAGATGGTACTTATGAATGGGGCAGAACCCTACCATTTATTTCATAGGCTTACAGAGTTAATATATAGAAAGACTTGAAACAGTGGCCAGCACATAACAAGTTCTTAATATTTTGTTCATTTATTTCTTTAGTAGATGTTTATTAAGCAACCACACTATACCAGACATTGTGTTGAGCACTTTATATGCACTATTTATTTCATTTTCACAACGTCCTTTAGAGCAAATACAGGGAGATTGGGCTTAAAGTCAATGCTGGGGGTGACATTTGTGTAGAGTCAAAATTACTCTTTGAAAACTCTTTAGGATTATGCAAATGTGGAGATCTACAGCACTTTCTGACTCTAGAACTGATACTTTTAATTTCTAGATATTCTTTGTAGCATCATACATAATCTAGATATCCTTAAATTTCCTTGATAGTCTATTAGAGATAATGTGGTATGGGGGAGACGGTGTCAAAAGTCCTGAGTTTCAAGACCTCCACCCTTTTGGTACCTGTGTGACATCTAGGTGGATACTTCATTACCTCCCGTCTTTGATTCCTTAGTTTTCTCTACTCACAGTGTTGTCACAGGACCAAACAAGACAAAACATAACTATTCATGTTGTAAGCAGTAGTGGACTACTGGAAACTACTGTGAAAATTATAGAGATTGATAAAGAAGCTCATATTTATACCATCAGTAGCTTGCAGAGAGGCATAACTGTGTGGGTTTGGTGGAGAGGGAAATGAGCAATGTGGGAATCTAGTAGAAACACAATATTTGCGTTGACATGGTTAACACAGTAACTGTGGGTGTCACCAAGTAGAATGGATTGGCAAGGGGCATCTTAGGCTCACCTGAGCTGTGAAACTGCCTGTACTAATGACAGAAGCTTTGAAAGAAGGGATCCCAATATTTGAGCATGTTAGGGAACTGAAGGTCAGAAGTTAGAACAATTTTTGGTTCTTTCACTCACTAAGTTGGTACAAAACTTCCCTCCAAGCAAAGTTTCTTTATCTCTAGATTGGAAATAATGAAATGTTCCATATAGGATAATGTGAAGATCAAATGAAGTGATAAGAAAGTACCATAATCAATAGCAGCTATTGTTACTGGAATATGAAGAGACAGGGGTAGCTGTCTTTTGTCTTTAACTGCTTTTATAGGTTCACATATTGGGAACTCTGAATTCCTTAGAAATTCAGGATAGCCAAGTATCCTTGCACACTTAACTAGCCACACTGGCCACTTTGGGATTGTCAGAATCACCCATTTCCTCCACTCCCAAACACCACTGCCATGTACAATTTGCCTCATGGCCTTTGTATTACCGTCTCTCTTCAGGGATCCTCATTCCCTGGTATTGCAGCTAGTTATGGCTGTGTAACAAACTGTCCTATAACTCAGTGCCTTACCACCACACTGACTTAGTATTTCTCACATTTCTGAAGAGTGGTACTTGAGTGGCTTTTCTTTTCCTCTCACTCAAGCAGCTGCAGTCATCTGATGGCCCACAGTGACCTTCCCCACTCGCTTGTCTGGCCCTGTGCTGGCTGCTCACTGAGGTACCTGAGCCTCTGGGAGGCTAGACTGGCCTTCTTTGCATCATGTGGTCTCAAGGCTCCAGGTGCTGCAGGAGTGACTTCCTTTGACCTATGGCAAACCCAGATACAAGGGGGCCGGGAAATAGACTCCACCTCTTGATGGGAGGAGCCACAGCTTCCACACTGCAAGAGGGTGTGGTGACTGTGAAGCCTGATTGATCAGGAGCCATGGTGATGCCCACCTCCAACGTCTGGGTATCTGCATGACTGCCCATTTCATCCAGCACCTAAGGGAGGCTTTCCTGACCACCTTTGTACAATACACTGCATTGCTGTCTCATTCTGCCCACCAGTGTCACTGTAGCCCTTTACTCTGCTGTACTCATGTTCTGAGCACTTATCACTGCTGCAAACTTATTTGTTTTTGTTTGCTTGTCTGTCTTCTTTGTTGAAATATCAACTCCAAGAAAGCAGGGACTTACTGTTTTGTACACTGCTGCTTGACTGACACCCAAGCTAGTCCCTGGCACATAGCAGAGACTCAGTGAATTTTGCTTGCATGCATGAATTGCATTCATTCAAGTGACATTTGTGTGGATATGGTTGAAGGAATGTTTTTCCCGAGCCCTTTTGATACCCCTCAATAATGAGCAGTATCTGCATCGTTGGGGCTGGGGGAGGAGGCACAGTGATACCAGTGAATGTGTTTCCCTTGCAAAAGTTGTTTGTGCTTTGATTTTTTTTTTTTTTTAAGCAAGCCAAGCTTATGGCCCAGATCCTAGAAATGTGTGTTTATTCGTGGGCAGCAGCAGGTTTTGTCATCTTATTAGATTGGATCCGCTGCTCTGGACTAGTAATGTGCAAAAGGATTGGGCTTTAGTGGGATTAAAATTATTTTCAGCTTTCAACATGAAATAGCTGAACTGATGCAGCTGGACTTGAATATAGATTCCCAGACCAGAAAGATTATGACATTAAATCTATGTAAATTCAACTATTAATTTGTATTTGAACAAATACAACAAGAGATTTGACTTGGGGGCTTATAGACAAATAGATTTGGTTGGGAAAATGCATATTGCAGTCTTTAACCACAATGCCGTAGTCCCTTTGAAAATTCCACTACTGAGTGAATCTCTCACAGGTCACAGTTGAGAGCCCAAGCAATTATGCCAGAATGTGTTAATAATAAAACAGGGAAACCACTATGTTTGTCTTGTATAAGGATGAAAGCAGCTGTTGGTACCAATTTGGAAAAATGATCTCAAAACAAGTGGTTCTCTTAGTCATGCCCTGCAGCATGAAAGGAAGGGGTTCTTCCCGGGGAAATTTTCAGCCCCAACATTTTCTCAGGCCTCTTTGTGGGTGACCAGGATGGTGGGTGCCCCCATCAGCACTTCACTTGGTGGCAGCGCCTGGCAGAGTCTCCAGAATGCCCCAAGCAGGTGCCCGGGAAGCCCGAAACATAATAAATGCGCTGCCTCTACACGATAAACGACAGCTGTGACTGAAGGAATAAACAGAATAATCTGGACTTACAGAAGCCACAGGGGGCTTTTGGCAGCATGCAAATTCACAAACTTATCAAATGTATCCTTTGAAAATGAAGAGCTCTTTTGAAGCTGCCTGTCAGGGAGAACTGGTCAAGCAAGTGTTCCTGGAAATACATGGAAGCCAAGACTGGCAGAACTGCAGGCCCTATAGCTTCCAGAGGTCTGCTGCCAGTAATGATGACAGGAATGAGAACAGCAGACCGTTATGAGCTCTTCCGGTTTATCAGGCCTGTTAGTTGATAAATATTTAAATGTCATAATAACCTTACTATTATGAGGAGAGCATCATTATTGTACCCATTGCACAGAGGGGGACATTGAGGCTCAGATTGGTTATATAGTCATCCCGGGTCACCAGAGATAGAGCTGGGATTTGAACCCAAGCCCGCCTGTCTGAATGCAAGACTGCCAGGGTGAGGGGCAGAGCAGTTCACAGTCAGCTTCCTCTGGGGGTCAGTGCATCTAGTGCTGCCAGTTGCCCCTGTGCCAACTCTCCTTCAGACAACAGCAGAAGCCTTCAACCAGGATGGGCTTGATTGGAGGGAGTCAGTGACGATGACATCAGTAGTGGATCCGCCTCTTTCAGAGAGTTGTGTGTCAGGCATGTTTTAGGGAGCGATTTCATCCATTTCTCATTTTTGTAGTAACTCTACAAAGAAATCGATCCTATTGATAGCCCAGTTTTAAAGATGAGGACCCTGAGGTCCTTGAGAGACATCAGCAGAGGGAAATTTGAAGTTATTTTCCAGACCATTTAACGACTACAGTACTCCTCAGAAATGCCCCCCTTGGACCCTCCACTGCTTAGGGCACTCCACCCATCATGGCCAAGGCTGGATTCAAGAAGTCAGAGAAGAGCCATATTTTCTGGATCAGTGTTTTTGTCTCCTTGTCTGCTAGGGTCTGGAAACAAGAAAAAGACCAAAATCACTTTCTACTTTCAACCGTTAGTTGATCTTTCACTACATGCCCACTTATGGAATGAATGAATGAATGAATGAATGAATACCTAATAGAAGCCTGAGGATAATCAGAGCAGATAGTGAAAGTTCTCAGGACTGACTTAAGCGGGTTTCTCCTGAAAGCAACCCCCGAGACAATGATGGGGTTGCAAGCAGCTCAATTAGGTATTCTTCCCAGGAAATAAAGAGCGGAAGTGACACAGAAGGAAAGAAAGCCAATAGCAAATGTTCTATTAAGCACGTTGCCCTGGTGGATGATAAAAGTCCAGTCCCATGAGGGAAACTCTGGTAGTCACTGGAGCATGTCTCAGATCCACTCCAGCAAATGGGTGAGGGAGGTTTGAAACTTACTCCCCCATACTCATCAGTCATTTGTGGACAGCTGCTCCTGGGCTATTAACTCTAAGCCATTTCCAGTCTGCCCCCTGCATGGGCTGAGTGGGCTCTAGCAGTCAGACAAGACCACAAACAAAGAGCCACAGGTGCTGGAAGCCACAATCTGTCAAGTTGATGTTGGTGGGAACAGTGAGATGTGAGGTTGTGGGCAGGCATCGCGGCATCTGTCACCGTCTTGCTAATCAAAGTGTGTCCATAGACCAGCATTGATTAGCATCACCTAACAGTTTATTGGAAATGTACTATCTCAGGCATCACCTAGTCCCACTAAGTCAAATCTGATTTTAAATCATTCTTGGGTGACAATACGCTCATCAAAGTTTTGGAGACACCAGGCTATGGGATTTTTTTCCCCAAAATATAGTCATTCATTCACTAGGCATTTATTGAGAATCTCAAAGATGCCAGCTCTCCGCTAGGTGCTGAGGAATCAGAGATGGATAATCCCAGGCTGTACCCCTGAGGAGTTTATGAAGCATTTCAAATCCTGAGCAATAGGTCAGAGGATGAAGTGAGTAGACAGTGTCCGGGGAGGTCCACTTGGGGCACACAGTTCTGCTAAGCTGAGTGCACATGAGAGGAGACCTCTGAGCTGAGTCCTAAGTATCGGGGGCTCACCCAGGTGCAGAAATCAGAAGACTGCCTAAAGGAGAGGAAATTGCATGTGCCAAGAATTGGAGGCCAAGAAGAGAGAGCCAAGCCATTTAGGGGCAGCCAGGCAGGTCAGATCCCATGTAATTGATGGATGTTTTCTTTGAAACTGGAGGGAAGGAGGGAGCTAACTGAGCTGGGTTTTTATGACATAGACTTGATGGAGATGTGCTCCCGGCATCCTGTTCTGCCGATGACTTTTTTAGCCCTTTCACATCCTCTAAACCTTAACACGACTGTGCTGTTCCTCATGTAGACTCAGCTGCAATGACGACACCTCTCCCATCCATCCCTGAGGGCTTGCTGATCTTTATTTACCCACCTACTTAGAGGTGCCTTAACTATCCCCCCACCCCTGTCCCCCTTGAGAAGCTCTTGCCAGAGTTTAGGACCATTTTGAACATTTTGGATACGGGAACCACTGCTGAGATTGGATAGACTGGGCTCCGAATCCATGCTTACAATTAGTGAGAACTTGGGCATGTTCCCTAACCTTTCTGTACTTCCTGTGCTTTCCTCGTTTGTAAATAACACTGCAGGGAACATTGCTGATACTCAACCATTGTTTCTTGCTTCTCCTGTCACACTTAAAGCTCCCTTGAAGTTAGACACAGTCGTGTGACTTGCCTGGACCAGCGACAAAGAAAATGTGCCATTCCTGGGCAGATTTTAAAAGCTGGTGCATGATTCTCCATCCTCTTCCACCCTCGAGGCAGCAAACCTGGAGCTTCCTCTTAAAATTGTGGCTTCATTACATGGTGGGTGCCTCTCACCCTGGGGTCCTATGTACCGACTTTATGGAACAACCCACTCCCACTGGCATCCCCTAGTTGCCAATTGTTCTGCATGTTATATACAAACAATAAATAAACCGTGGTCGTTTTAAGACACTGAGTTGTGTCTGAATAATAATAAAAGTTAGGATAATAATAAGTTAGAATCACCTGACTTATTCCAATGCAGGCATCCTCTGTAGGGAGTTACTGTAAGGATTAAATGTGATAAGCATTGATACAGTGCCCAGCACAAAGAAAATGCTCAATAAATTAAAGCCACCATTAATAATCTTCAAGATCAAGATGAAGTGACATAGACTCACAGATGTTCTCCTGCATCACTTCCGTTCCCTTGTCTGACATAGTTGGCTTTTCCTCTGTGCTCTGACAGCATATTCTGTCACCTCTGCAGCACACAGAATTCACAACATTTAAATGTTAGTCTCCCTCCTATACCTACTCTTAGAATCATCAACACTGGAATGGCTTTAATTTCTTTCTGCCATTTCCCTCCCAGCTCTCAGCACAGTACCTGGCTCTGGAGTGAATGTTTAGGAAAATGTATTGTGCTCAATGGGTATACTGCTTGCAGAAGTTTGAATACGTCTGAAGCTCTTACAGCTAACCCAAGCATTGTACAGTGTTTTTCCCTTCAGACTTTTATTTCATTATCCTCATTAATTCTATGAAATAAATCTCCAGAACTGAGTATCAGTGCTATCTAGAACCAGTGATTGGAAAACTTTTCCTATAGAGGACCTGGTGTCAGACTTTGCAGACCAGAAGGTCTCTGTCCTACAACTGAACTCCACTTCTGTAAAGTGAAACGGACCATAGACAGTATGTAAGGGGATGTGTATTGCTGTGTTCCAGTAAAGCTGTATTTACAGAAGCAGGGGATGGGCTGGATTTGGGGTGTGGATGGTAGTTGACTGATCTCTGACCTAAACAGACAGGCGTTAACTTTCTTATATTCTTGTGCAGGGAAGATAAAAAATAAACCAATAAAGAGTTAAATAATGTGATGGTTGGTGGGGGAGGTTGTAGGTTACCTTGTTGGACTGTGAAGTCAAGATAGCCTCTCTAAGGGAGCTAACATGTGAAATAAGCTTGATAAAATTTGTGGGACCTGGAGCAAGGGTGTGCAGGGGGAAAAAATTACAGAGGAGTGGCTGGTGCAAAGGTCCTGTGGCAGGAATAGGAATGATACACTGAGGAACAGAAAGAGAGCCAGTAGCAACTAATGAGTTGACTTCCCTGCCAAATTCAGGTTTTGGCCTGCTGGTCTAACTTCCCCTGGCTTAACTTTATTGCTTTCTTCCTGGCCAGGTCCCCACGGGCAAACTTCTATGCCAGTTCTCTCCTGAGCATTTGCTTCCTTCTGTTGTCTGTGAGTGCTTATTATGCTCCCCTTCAGCCCTGCTTATCCAAGCTAAACAGACTTAATTTGTTTAATCCCTCCCCAGTAGTTCAGTGCCTCCAGCTGGGGGCTTTCAATAGCGACTCCATGGGATTTGTCTTTCTCTATGCTACCAGAACCCTTCAGAAACAGCCTCTCCACTGAAACTCACCTTCCCTAGCCCTTCCTTCTTTTGCTTTTCTTTCTGAAGTCAAGTCTCAAAGCTCACATCCCAGCTAATCTCCCATTTCTTTTTCCTGAAAGATTGTAGGGATTGAACTATTAAATGCTCTCTGGTCTAAACAGCGATTGTACTTCTATCGCTGTTTTTATCTAAGACCCTTATTCTGCCAACCAAAGGGTTGGAGTTTGTGACAGTTTCCTTTGTTCTTGAGCAATCTCTTGAGTCCCTGGTTGCTAATGTCTTTCTGATGCTCCCTGCAGACCAAGCTTCTGAGCATGCTCTCATCCATGCAGGCTCTCCCAGTGGGACACAGGACATGCCCTTACAGATGTGGCCCTTTGATGAGAAGTTGTGTCTCTTGCCTTCTCTCCTACTCAGTATTCTGGAGATTTTCTGGCGAGATCTCAGTGAGGTGAATAGAGGCTAGAATTTAGGTCCACAAAATTTAGACTCAAATCTTGATTCTTCCCTGTAATTTTTGTGTAATTTGGGGCAAGTTAGTCTACTCCCTTCTAGAAACTTCAGTGATCTCATCACTCCATTCTGTCAGTAATATTCATTGCACAAGATTATGCATAGACAAAGTGGGAAAGTGAATTCATTCACTTATTCATTCAACAAATATCTATTGAGCATCTTCATCTGTACCAAGCTAGATGTGGGGACCCAGAAATCCAGCAGTATCATAGATTATGGGTGAACGATAACTGTGAAGTCTACACTTTGGGGAGGAAGAAAGTAATATCCTGCTACTTCTTGAGTGTTATTTTTTCTACACATTGTACTTGGGCACGATTGTTCTCAGTCAGCCCTTATGAAAAATGTATTCATTAGCCCTAGTTTATACATGAGAAAATTAGTGTTAAAAGAGGATATGGCACTTGCCCAAGGTCAATGGATAATAAGAGCACAGTTAGGATTTGAGTCTAGGTGGACATCTCTG
This sequence comes from Talpa occidentalis, assembly GCF_014898055.3. Taxonomy (NCBI): domain Eukaryota; kingdom Metazoa; phylum Chordata; class Mammalia; order Eulipotyphla; family Talpidae; genus Talpa; species Talpa occidentalis. The sequence goes on along the minus strand of NW_023601212.1, from coordinate 88,046,023 downwards.
TTTCAAAAACCAGTGCCCTTAACCAATAGGATTTGCTGCTTAATTAGAGTAGAAAGAAGGGGAGAATCCCTAGATGCTGTAATGGATGTCTTTGTACAGGTCAGAAAGGTAATTTATCCCAATTAAAACCTGGAAAGACAGTTTGAGTATTCAGCAGGATAGTTTTGTTTTATTTGGTCTTATTTTTTCTGGGTTAGGGACAGAATCTTTCTGAGTGAATCTTATAATTTTTAGAGATTTTAGTTCATGCCCCAGGTTGTTGTTTTCAGAAATTCACATATGCCATTTACTAAAGGATCCTTAGGACATCTTATATATTGTATCTTAATCTTAAAGACATCTATTAAAATTCCACAGGGTATCCTAGAGGTCTCTAAAGCCACATTTAAATCCTTGGTCTCATCCACCCCACCCCAGCATACTTTATGGATCTACTTAAAGACAAATAAGTACTTCAACAGTGATTTGTAAAGCAAGAAAAAAGAGGCTAAGTCTCTGCTTGGAGGTATCCAGAAAATCTGGATATTGGGCTTGGGCCTCAAAGAACAAGTTGGAGCTCTCCAGCCAAAGTTAGGAATGCCCCCCCCACCCTTTCTTCTGTGACCCATCTTGTCTATCTCCATACTCAGCTGTTTCCCCCACAGGGGAGACCTGGTTCTCTAAGCAAGCTTCATCCATGTCTAGTTATTTGAGGAACTGCATTTCGTTGACTGATGGAAACCTGAATGAAACTTAACAGCAGAGAGGTAATTGAGTGTAGTTGAAAGAGTAGCTGATTCAACAAAGGAAAGTTCTAGGTTGAAGCCTCAGCTTTGCCAGTGACAGGCTTTACAACCACAGACACATTAACTCATCACCCCAGCTTTTCATGTTCTCTTCTGCAAAATGGTTAATAAAACATGCTGACCATCAGCAGTCTATGGGATTTGTCTGTGATGTGCCCCTCCCTAATTAATCCCACTGATCCCTAGTTAATATCAAAGTCCATTTCCCCTCTGCGCCTCTGCTCAAATGTCACTCACTTGTTGCTCTTCTATAACGAGAGCATCCCCCACCCCCTTTACTTTCTTCATCAAGAAAGTACAATTACACAAGAGCATATCACGTAATTGTCTTCTATCATCTCATCAGAACCATGAGTGTAGAGATTGCATTTGTGTCCATCTAGAACAGTGCCAGGCCCATAGTAGGTGAACACACATGCTGAGCAATGAAGTGCAGGAAGTCCTTTGATCTCTGATAAATATCAGTTTCTTCCTTCATTTCTTTCTCCACCAAGTGATATCTGATTTCCTCTTTCATTCCTGCAGATTTGGGTCTTTTCTCTGTAATTTTTGATTACCTGCCCCTGACTTGGTTGGGTCTCCAGCTTCTACATGTATTAGCTCAGAGGCACTGCGCGCACCTCCTGGGATGCTGCCTCTTCTTGTTTCTCTTCTGCCTCCCTGCTGTCTCTGTAAGAGGGAACTGTCTTCCTCCAGGCCACCTCAAATGTGCAGGGATTGTTTTTCAAGCCTTTAATGGGAAACGTGCTGATGAATTGTTTTTTAAACACTTTTGGGGTTCCAATTTGCACATCTGTTTGTTTAGGGACACCTGGAGGAGCCGTGGTAATGAAGAGAGTGCTGGCATCTCTTTCACAAGCTCCTGATGGGGCTTGAGTTTATGTAATTTGACCATCCAAGCGAGCGGCAGACACATAGCTGGCCACGCAGAGTGGGCATCTCTGAGCGGCTCAGATGTACTTACTTCAATGAATAGGATTTCAATCACCTTAACGTGGTTAGAGCAAGCCCCGAGCTACACCAGGAAGTAAATAACGAGCCAGCAGCTCAGTGGGGGCCTTTTTTTTCCCCATTAAGGGACAAGCTGGTGGAGACTGAAGCACTGCTTCCTGATGATCCCAGAAACAGCTGTCTTTCTGCCACACACCCCCAAACCCAGGACCTACCTAACACCTCTGGCTCCTTCACCCCCCTGGCATCAAAACCACCAGCAGCCCCACTGACTAAACCCTCAACATCTCCCAAATCTCTCCTCACTGTCTCCACTCCAGACCATCTCCTGCCTGGATTATTGCAGTAATTTTGACCCCCATGATTTCCTTCAATCCATTCCACTCTTGCCCTGCCTCTGCCCAATCCATTCTTTCTTTAGTAGCCAGAGTGATGATTTTCAAACTTAAAGTAATTTGATTATACTCCTCATATCTCCCATGACTTAAAACCCTTCAATGTGTTCCCATTTTTCTCCAGCCAAGGATAAAATCCTCTGACCATGGCCTCTGAGGTCCTGAAAGACTCATTCCAGTTGCCTCTCTGCTGCAGCCCTCGTGGCCTGCTCCCTGTGGCCACATAATCTGGGGTCACAGGCTCCTCTTCCAATGAACACATCCTTCAGATCTCAGCTCCACTGACTTCTTCTTGGAAGCCTTTCCTGCACTGCCTCTGCCCCGCCCTGCCCTGCTGCCAACAAGGTCAGCTCCCTAAGTGGTAGCTTCTGCAGCTCACTGTGCTTCATCTCTGCAGCACTGCAGCTATTACAGTTTATCATTGATTCAGTCACTGGATCTTGTGCTCCTTGTGTTAGACTTTCAGCTTCCTGATGGCAGGCTGTATCCCATTTTGCTCATAACTTACCTCCTTTGTCCACCATCAGGGAAGAACCCCAGCCTTTCAGAGGACAGTAGGGAGTAGCCCTGTGGGTGACACAGACAGCTGATCACCCATGCCAAGCAGATGGTGGGGGCATCCTCAACATAGTCATGCTGAGACCTTAGTAATATGATGAGTCCAGATAGATGCTGCCATGCTGCTTTGCCACCAGGAAACCTGGAACCAAGGGCCTGCCACCTTAAGAGGGGCAATTGAGTGAGGCCGCCCCTCCCCTGGGAACAAGCAGGTACATGGGAGCCACGCAGTGGTTGCCCTGACTGATACAGTGGCTGGGTGACCAGCTATTAGAAAGGGCTTGGTCTACTAGCAAGAATATGCATGGTTGGGCACCCCCCTTGGTGGTGCAGCAGTTGAGTTCTGGGCTGCCAAGCAGCTGCAGCTTCTGCAGCACCAGTTTGATCCCCAGCCACCGGCGGGGGTCCCACATGGTGCAACAGACCTCTCCTGCCACGCCTGCTGCTCCCCTCAGCAGTGTGTTTCGTCAGTCTGCCTGTTCTGTTCCCCGCTCTGGCTCTGGTGAGTTCTCTCATCCTCCCGCACTTCTGACTGTACCCAGTGCTTGTATAAATAAATAAATAAATCTTTAAAAAAAAAAAATATGCATGGTTGCTCAGGACCCTGGGGGCTACCTCTCTGGCACCCACTATAGTTTCAGCACAGATGTGGTGTTGGGTGAGACATGTCTGCACCAAGTGAACAGACCTTCCTTGGTGTGGCTGTGCCCCAAGTTAACTTTGAATTCCAGAGACAACTATTGCTTTGGGGTTCCCTTGAGTGCTTTATGTGTGTGTGGAGGGGTGTATGTTTGTGTTTGGTATACCTGTGTGTGGGGGGGGTATATGTCTGTGTGCAGTGTATATGTGTATGTGGTCTGTATGTGTGTGGTGTGTGTGTAAATGTGTGCGAGCACGTGCCTAGCAGTAGGAGTTTTTCTGAGCAGGTGTAATGTTATGGTCCATGAAACCCCAATGTACTCTCAGCACCTTCCACAGAAGGTGGATGTGAGGAGGCAACCCCAGACCCCTTAGAAATCAGGCCATCTTCACCTTCAGATTGTGGAGGTTGGCATTTTCAACTGGGAGGTCGAAGGGCAGCTTCCAGCCTGCAGTAGCTGAGAGCAGATGGGGCAGCCTGGTGGCACTGACCGCAGGCGCATCCAGCCTGAATCTGCAGCCTAGTGTGAGTCTGGTGGAGGAGAGGAGGGAGGCAGCAGCCTGAGAGGTTGGGCTAGGAGCATCTGAAGAGCAGATAGAAACACAAGGTCTTTCTTGGAAGGAAGGGAGGAAAGAAGGAAGAAAGGTTCTCACGTGCTTCTTTCTTGCCAGGTCTGGGCTGCTGGCGCTCGCACATGTGATCGTATTTAATCCAGAAACAGTGTGCTTCTAAGACAGTCTCATTCAGACCTCACCTCTGCCATTTACAGCAGTGTCACTTGAGGCCAGTCATCTTGTCCCTTGTAGCTTCAATTTCCACATTCACAAAATCAGAACAATGATCCTATGAAACAGTGCTGTGCACATGGGCTTTTGAGCCAGTGAATTTTTTTTTTCCAAAGATTGATTTATTTATACAAGCACTGAGTACATTCAGAAAAGTGCGGGAGGGTGAGAGGATTCACCAGAGCCAGAGCTGGGAACAGAACAGGCAGACGGATGAAATACACTGCTGAGGGGAGCAGCGGGCGCAGCAGGAGAGGTCTGCGTGCCACATGGGACCCTCCCTGGTGGCCAGGGATCGAACCAGCACTGCAGAGGCTGTGGGCAGCTTCGCAACCCAGTGCTCAACCGCTGCGCCACCAGGGGAGGCCCTGAGCCAGTGAATTATTAGGACCCCGTGAGCCATATGAGAAAATGCATAGAAAATGGTTGGCCTAGCTGCAGACTCATAGTAAACAATGCATTTTCACTCATCATTGTTATTACTGAAACGTGTTTTACAATCTTAGGAGTAGGTTCCTCATGAAATTATAGGATCAGGTACATGGTAGATACTTAATATCAATCCCTTCTTTTTCCTTTCTTTCCTTTTCCTTTTCTCTGATTTTCACCACTCTCCTAGAGGCAGTTTTACAGACATGAAACTGAGGTTCAGGGTAATCAAGAAACATTTCCAAAATCACACAGCTGGACACCAGCAGGACTGGAGTGGAATCCCCTCGCAGAGCCGCACTTCTTCAAGCGGCGAGTTGAGCAAATGCATGACGCCTCTCAGCATTTGGATGTTTATCCTCCTTCCATCCTCCCCGGAGCAGTCATTCATCACCAAGCTGTGTCCATGTGGCCCCAAGCTGGCAAATACAGGCGTGTACCGCAAACTACACGGCCTGACAGACAAGGAGGATGAATGCAGAGAAAGCACACGGGCCCCTGCGAAGAATCATTCTTTCCTGTCTTTCTGTGGAGGCGTGTTTACCCCAGGAAAAGGACTGTCCTCTAGAAGTGATGAGACCCAAAGAACTGAACCCATAAAAGCAACTAGATTCATAAGGTGACCTGAAAATCCTCCCCTGCCACACAGCAGCCCTTCCCCTGGAGACCCCAGGGGGCCATGTAGAAGATTTGTACCATCATCCAAAGGGCATGTGATCATAAATAATCATAAGAGATTTTAATCTGGAGATGCTAAGCCTCCAGGCAACAACAAAGGAAATCAGTTCTACGGAGGGGTGGCATGATGCCAGGAGGGCATCACAGTACATGTAAGGTGAGAGCCCTCCACCTCCTGGTCCCCGTCACCCTGGCCCTGAGACTGTGTCAAGACTTTGAGGAGCTCATGGGGGTGAGGAGAGGCCATAGGTAGGGGAGGTCATAGGTAGAGTCTCAGCTACTAGGCTAGGTCTGAAGTCAGTGCAAGAGTCTCACTCAGCCTATAGAGTCAACATTGCCCCTGAGGATTCTGTCAATTACGAATGCAGTATAGTCTATGAGGTTTTACTTACACGACCCCGTAAAGTTTTCCTAAGGCACACTAATGTTGGAGAATCACAAGGCTAAACAAAAGAATGAAGCAAAGACAATGTCAACATGCAGATGTCTGGATAATTAAACCATTCTGCCTTTTAGATGCTTAACCAATCCTTAATAATGAGAGGAATAATGGGGAATTAGGAGGCATTTTTTTATTGGTGATGTTTGTCTTGCTCTTATGGCAATAGTAAACCTCTGTGACCTTAGTTCCTGTTCCCAGGCCTGCTGTTGAGTGGACTGATCAACAGATAGAGGGGAAACATCTAGCATAGTATCTGACACATACCTGGCACACAGTCATACAGCAAGTGCTCATGGGATACGAGCCTTGCCATATCAGGTTCACATCCATGCCATTTTTTAAAAAACATAATTTTTTTTAAAGATTTATTTATTTATACAAGAGCTGGGGTACAGGTCAGTAGCTCAGGAGGGTGAGTGGATTCACCAGAGACAGAGCGGGGAGCAGAACAGGCAGATGGACTGAAGGCACTGCTGAGGGGAGCAGCAGGCGAGAGGTCTGCTGCACCATGTGGGCATCTCCTTGGCTGGCCAGGGATCAAACCCGCACTACCGAGGCTGCAGACAGCTTCGTAATACTGCACTCAACCCACTGCGCCACCAGGGAGGTCCATTATCCATGCAATTTTCACAAGTTGCAGAGAACATGGCTGCCTGTTTCCTGCTTTTCCAGGGTGGTAGTCTTTTCTTTCTTGAAGTCCATCTTTCTTGGCATTGGCTTCTTACCTTACATGTACTATGATTCCCTCCTTTTGCTTCTTCCACCAAGGGCCCCTTGCAAAGGGAAAACAGAAGGTAGGGTGTGCTACTGAGACGCAATTCAGGTAATGTGGGAAGGTACCCCATCCTGGAGAATTGCCAAAATGAAATCAGTATTGGAACATTCAAGTTACCATTCCAAAAGGCTGGGAACCGCAGACACTAACCCAGCAATGTCATGAATACCGGAAGAGAGAGAAGAAATCGACGTGTATTAAATGTCCACCATGTGCCTACAAATTTACCCATAGAGGATTGAAACCATGGCCTCCAAATATAAGTGGGATTCAGGATACAAAAATGTCAAGAATTGAATATTGAATATTGAATATTTCTCATGTGTCGAGTTCTGCTCTAGTTGTAGAGCCGGTCAACAGGGGAATAAACATAAAATCAGGGAGCACTCAACACCCGTCTGCTTCAGATGCCACAAAGAGTCTGCGCACTTTCATTTATTCATCCATTCAACCGGCGTTCAGTGAGGACCAAGCAGGAGCCAGGTACCAGGAAAGAGAAGTGAGCAGAACACACAAAAATCCTTGCCCTGATGGATCTTCTGTTCTAGTGGAAGAGGCAACGGGGAACAAACATAGCTGGATCAACGGTGGTGGTAAGAGTGAGAGGGGACAGAGTGAGGAAGGGTGTTAACCGTTTCATTAGCGAGAAGGGGTTCCCTGAGAAGGAGAGAGTGCAGAAGGTCGGTAGGGGGTGGGTGCTCCCACTGAGGCATCATCTCATTTTCACAGCAGTGCTGACTGCAGGCATTATTATCCTAGTGTTGCATGCTCCAAGGTGTGACTACTTAACCCTGGGGGCTTGCTTCAAAGTCACAGAGCAGTGGCATGTTTGGAACAAGTCTGTATCCTGTCAGCCACAAATGCTTCTCAGATCCCCCAAATCCACACTCCTGAGCAAGGGCCTTCTTAGCTTCCTGAGGTTTACGCAGACGACTTACTTCGTTAGCCTAGGTTTTCAGGACTGCTTGGCTCATTATAGAATATTTTAATCACTCATTTGTACCTTCCCTTACACCTGCCTCCAACCCATGGTGCAACTACAAAATAATGAGAAAACTTTTTCACTCTGATTTATGAAAATTAGCCCCATTGCATTATTTTCATGCCTCATCAATCTCCCCCAACTAAACTGGCATCATTAGTACCAGCCTAAGAGAAATTTACCTGAACCACCACCTGGCATCATAGACAGCCTTATTCTCCCCATAATTTCTTCATTAGAATTTTCATTATTATCACATTATCTCATGTGATCCTCTTAATGGTCTTAGTGGTGTTACAAGGTTGTTAAGGAAGCTGTTATTACCCCCATTTTGCAGATGGGGCAATGGCAGCTCCCTGACTCAGCCAGGGCTAACGGCAGTGGGTGAGGGGCCGGTGGCAGCCTTCTTGCATATCTGTAAGTGGCTCCACCATCTGCCCAGCTTCCAGAGCCTGCAACCTGGGGACCTCGTTGTCATCACCACCTCGTTCACGGCCTGTCTCCAGCCTGTCAGCAGACTCTGTTTACTCCAAAAGTGTCTCCCAGCTCCTCCTCCTCCCTGCACCTCCTCTACCACACCCCAGGCCAAGTTCCCTTCTTTCCTCTTCACTGGGCTTGTTTTCATTCTCACCACACACCTCCTCTATCACCCCAATGGGAGCTTGGGCGGGCTCTTAAAAGTAGACCCACTTCAAGTCATCCTTTGGCTTAAAGGGATTTCTGATGAAATCCAAACTCCTGGCCCTACCCGGGCCGCCCTTCACCACTGCCTCCAGCCATAACCCTCTTCCCTATGTAGCCAGTTATGCTGCGGCCAGTGGCTGCTTTTTCTTTCCTTGTCTAGGTTCAAATACATGCTGCTCTAATAGCTGGAGAATTGTTGCTTCTGGCTTTTGTGGAGATTAGCTTCTCTTCCTGCAGATCTCAGCTTCAGGCAGGTTTTCTGACCACCTTCCTATTAAAACCTCAAACTTGTCAGTCTTCTCTTTTGTAATGTTTGTTAGTGGTCAGGGTCTGCCAAAGCCCCCTGGAGGGGAAGAGACACAGGGCAGTCTGGTTTCACCTCCATGCCCAGCAGCTGGGAGGTACCCGATAAATGCTTGTGCAATGAATGAATAAATTTAAACAAATGGGTGAAATGAAACATTAAGTTGGTTCCTTATATTCATCAGTAGTATTTATTATTCCTTACTCTCTCTTCCATAGGATTTCTGATGAATTTTTCTGATACCTTTTGCAGCTCTATGCATGGCTGCTGGTATAGAAAGTCCTCAGTCAGTGGTGACTGAATGGATGCAAGGAGGGTGGATGGAGATAGGCTTGTTACACTGTGATCACAGATTCTTTTTTCTTTTTCTTTTTTCCGCATAACCAAATAACCAAGTATGTTCATCTTGTGATTGTCCCTCTCACCCTTACCCATTTGCAATATCCTCTCTCTATTTCTTTTGGAAATCTGTTTTGGGCATGTATTCTCTTAACCAACTAAAGGTTCTTTTTTTTTTTTTTAAGATTTATTTATTTTACATAAGAACCGGGGTATAGGCCAGATGTTCAGGAGGGGGAGAGGATTCACCAGAGCCAGAGTGGGGAACAGAATAGGCAGACTGACAAAATGCACTGCTGAGGGGAGCAGCGGGTGTGACAGGAGAGGTCTGCACGCCATGTGGGACCCTCGCCGGCCAGCCGGTATCGAACCTGCGCTGCAGAGGCTGCAGACAGCTTCACAGCGAGGCGCTCAACCGCCTGTGCCACCAGGGGAGGCCCCAACTAGAGGTTCTCATGTCTCCCCAACATAAAGTTCCTACCACAATAATATGGGCTGTGTTCTGAATGTTTTACATTTCTTTGGGGATTGGTTCCCTTCGCCTAAGGGTAAAAGGGAAAAAAAAGTGTGCTATAAAAGTTCATCCTACCTGCAAGCTATCTTGATTTACAGGTACAGAAAGTGCTTTAATTGAAGGTGGGTAGGTCAGTATGTCAAACAATTCCAAAACTGGCACATGGTACTCAAAGGTTAAAATCATGCAAAAAATCAGTCTTGGTTAGGGCTGTGATCCCTCACAGCAAGGTTTTTTGTTATCAAGGAGGCCTCCAAGTTATGGCAGAATCATCACCCGGGACCCCTTGTTCTGATATTTCCTTCCTGCTGGGGCCTTTGTCCTCCCTCCTCCATGTTCTCAGAGGGTGGTCCTTTGAATTCTCCATGTTGCTGCGGGGCAAAGCCTCAGGGGTCTTGTCAGCCACCACCATTGCAATTTCCTTCTTTTCCGGTGTTACCATTTTCTTTCTATCCACTTCCTCACATGGTAACAAATCAAGCCAAGTAAAATACCATTCCTTGAAATAGCTGTCCCTTGGGCAGCATGGGGCTCATTATCCCATTCAGGATCTGGTACATGAACAATAAATACACTCCACCTCCACCCAGCAACCGCCATGCATCACGGCCGCCCGCCACCGCTCTTGTATAAAGCGAGGTGATTTACTCTCTCAGGGTTTTAGCTCATTTGGTCATGTTCTTTCTGGAGGATAAGGGTGAAAGAAAACAAACATTTATTTAGCACTTACTAGGTGTCAGATTTTGTCTCTATTATTTGGAGCAGGCCAACTCCATATTGTCGCAGTTTAGTTTTTACTCACATGCTTAGTCTCGAGGGTGCAGGTTTTTGGCAAGGAGAAGGAAGGTTTGCTCCACACAAGATTCAGATCAGATTCAGAAGCCCAGGTTGATAGAGACTCTGGCATTTTGAACATTCAGTTTCTAAGACTGCTCAAACATCATGCAGAGGAGGGAAGGGTGTCATGCATGGGAAAGACTTACGGGCAGACCGTTTGATGGAGGGTGCACACATCACTTTATCTTGCATTCCAGAGACAAGGCTAGATCTCTGGCTAGACCTGAGTCACAGGACACATCCAACCACAGAGGAGGTGGGAAATGTAGTCTAGCTATCTGCCCCAGAGGAGAAACAAATGGATTTTGAAGAGTAGCTGGCCTAACTCTGCCAAGTTGGTTGTTTTTCTACCATTGTCTTTACTTCATCTTTGCCACAGTGTGTATGGAAGGCATTATAATCACCATCACCAATGAAGAACCTGAGATTCAGACATAAAGTAAAATGCGTGTGAACACACCAATGTAATAGGCAGTAAGGCAGAGGGTCTGGATTAGAACTTAGATCCATGTGCCTCCAAGTCAGATTTCTTCTCAGGGAACCACGATTCCTTTCTAAGGAAGGAAAAGATCTAACTCCTGAGCTCATGGAGTAGCCCTGAAAACCATAAGGGGGAGTCAACTACCTATTGGCCTCATCCGGATGGACAGGAGTGATTCTGGCTGTCTTGGTTAGGAGGTGCTTACATACGCCACCTTCTACTTCCTTGGGTAGATTTTCTAGAAATACAGTGACTTTATTTCTTCATGTGAATCTGTCTGGCCTTTTTATGTTACCCCCAGGAATGAGACTTTTGGTACATGGTTAATCAAAATCTTCCCTGTTTAATTAATCTAGCACCATTTTACCCAGCAATAAATTCACTTAATGACCCAATCATTTAAAATTCAATACTCTTGAGTGTTTCACATCCATTTGTGTATGCTATTCTTTTAATCCCTGGAAACCAAAATTTAAAGAATAGGTTTTTATCAGCATCACTAAAAACCACTTAAAGTGTTTGAAAGTGTAAGGCAACACCCACGCCAATACAGAGTAAGCCCATTTTACATAAAATGTGGAAATTTGATAAATACACACACACACACAAACACACTAGAAATACAAAGTTAAACTGGAAAGTTTTAAAACACATTGTTTAGATTCTTAAAATGCCATAAAGCTTTTTTTTTAAGAAAAAATGAACAAAATACTTGGCTAGATTTAGAATTTCTTACCGCAAGTGTGAATTTCATGACCCCCTAGGTGAGTTGCTCATTGAGAGAAGTTGAATTTCATAAATTGACTTCAATTGAGTCATTTATAGACCTCAGTATTACCTTGTTTGAAGGCATCCCTGTCCCTGGTTCTATAAACCAGTCATCCTATGTATGTCAGGACCAGCCACCCCTCATGGAAGCTGGGGTATCCAGCCCCTCTCCCACCAACCAATGCTAGTCCCCACTGTGTCTCTAGGCTTGGTGCTGAGAACCTGTGGTGGCCCAGCCTGCTGTCTGTGATGGGCGTGGCTGACCAAGGAAAAGACCACTGAGTTGGATTCACATTACAGACTCTTCTGACTCTAGTAAGTGACCAAAAAATGTAGTACAGTTCCACTTGTTAAAAGAGCAGCAGATCTTTTTCTTGGGACCTCTGTCAGTGGAGGCTCATGGAAAACCAAAGGCTTCTGTCCTCAGATATCTTCTCAATTTTTTTAACCCACTCTCTTTACGAATTCACCCTATTCCAAGGCTTTAAATACCTCATACATCAATTTCCAATTTGTAACTCTCTCTCAAGCCTTATTAACTCTTTATTTGTAAATCAGACCTCTTCCTCAGCATTCCCACCTGAATGCTTAAGAAGCTTCTCAAAATGAGCATGTCCAAAAGCAAACTCTTCATTTCTTTGCTCTCCAACTGCTACTCTTCTGTGAAAATGTTGATGCGTTTTCCTTGTATTTAGAGTAGGAAACTTGGCCCCAATCCTGGACCTTCTCTTCCTCTCACATCTTAAATCCAGTCCACAAGCAAATTCCATGACAGCTATCACATCCCCATCACCTGTCCCTTTGTCCTAGTCCCATCATCTCTCATTTTGATGATTTCAGTGGCCTCCTAATTGGTCTTCCTTCTCCAACACTAACTCGCTAACTCCCTAGAACCTCTTCTCCACACAGCAGTCAGAATGATCTTTCAAAATGTGTACATTCAGCCATATCTTTTCCCTCCTTAAAACCATCTCATGGCCTCCATCTCACTCAAGATGTAATGCAAAGTCCCACAGTGGCCTGCCCTGCAAGGCTGTCCATGGTCTGGCCACTGCTATGCCTCTGTTCTCATCTCCCATCTTCCCAATATCATGTTTTTTTTCTAGTCATATGCCCCTACCCTCCTGCATCTTTGGGCATGGCAGACATACTTTCACTCTAGATTTTTCACCTGCTATTTATTCAGCCTTCCTCTGTGTGACTTGTTTTCATGCTTCTTCCATAACCTGTTCAGATGTTACCTCTGATCTGGTCTTTTGGTGAAAGGCACCCCATATTGCACATGGGGAATCCCTCTGTATGTGGTTGGGACTGTCACTCACTTGGATAATAAACTAAATAATCTTTTCTTTTCTACCAAGGCTTGGAATCTTTAGAGGAGTGGTGTAAGAGAAAGTAGAGGAAGAATAAGAGACATATAGGGAAGAAATCTCAGATGAAGGAGAGAGGAGACAGTTGAATCTGACTTATTGCAGTGGTGGTACCCTAATAAGACTATTGATCAGTCCTATAGCCTGGGGACCCAGAGTTCCCCAATTCTGACCTCTCTGAAGCCTGTTTACATGCATTCCTTATGAGTCACCTCATAGAACCTTCCAGTAAATTCCTCATTAGCTTGTTTCTTGTTGAAAACCCATGTTTTAAAATGATGGACCAAGCATGTGTGTAAGTTAAAGGAAAAGCCAAAAACCGAACATTGAAAGAGACTACAGAGCGTGAAGGGGCCTCATTCATAGTCATGTAGAACAAACCAACTCTGATTAGAATAGGGACGTGGAATGGCATGTTCAGCCCCCACCTTTGGGCAACTTTCAGAATATTTAACAATGGGGGAGAATAAAGGTCCAGACCATGACCTGCTCCAAAACGTATAGCAAAGTGTGGGCAGGAGGAACACGAAACCAGATGTCCTCCGGCACAGTTGGGAAGGGAAGAGAGGATTTCTCGGGAACTGAACAAGGCCCTCTCCTCCTGCTTGACTCTCGTGTCCTGTGTGCAAGAACTTAGCTGGCAAATCCAGCAAGGACCGATGCGTCACATCTGCCCGTGCTCCTCTGCGGGCCAGACGCCTCCTTTGCCATTCCAGCCCTCGACTGTCCCAAGTGTTGTTCTTTATCTTCTCTGACACTAGCTGCCCTCTCGCTACCTCCCCAACCCTTCCAGGGGTTAGTTATTCCCGGTCTGACCGCACCGTGTCTGGAAGAGACTACTGTTTTCATCAACTCCTGTCACATTGCGGCATGGAAGGAGTTTGGTGTGCAGTGTTCAGAAAACCCTGGATTCACACCTCAGTCTGGTGCCCTGTTATTTTGTTCCTCGGGCAGATCACTCTCTGACTTTAGCTTTTCTTGGTAAAGTGGGTGAAATCATAGAGCTTATTTTCTCAAATTACAAATAGAAGATTTTTTTTAAAGAAACCACCCAACACAGATCTACATAAAACAAATATAATAGATACTTATTCAGAGTTAATCCTCTTACTCATTTGTGTGTCAGTAGGGAGCCTTGACTAGTGGTTAAAGGAGCTATCTTGCTGGAATCCTGCCAGCTGTGTGAGCTACCCTGTGCCTTAGTTTCCTAATCTGTAAAATAGGGATAAAGTGATTTTCACCCCAGAGGACTATTTTCACCCCAGAGGACTATTGTAAGGAGTGAGTTTAATCTTGTAAAGCACTCAGGACAGTGCCTGAGATATCACAGATCTCACTAAGTATTAGTACTGAGCACTTGTTGGGAGGAGCAAGTTTCAGGTATCAGGGATCTCCCAGTCAAGGAGGCTGTAATTCCTTGGTGATACAGATGTGTGCTACTGAACTTCCCTTTCTAGGACTTAGCAGAGTGTCTAGTTTACAGTCATCTGTCAGAAAGTATTGGTAAATAAATGAATAAATTGCTAGTTTATAAGCATCACTGGTGCCCAGCGAGTCCTCATCTTAGGACACTAAGAGGATTCCTGCCTTCTTCCCCAGCCACCCACCACTCCAGCCCATCCAGGAGACAAAGAGTCACTTAGACAATAAAGGCATAACCATGCTGAGGACTAAATTGTGGGGGGAGGGGGATGAAACCAGGAAGATGACATCACAAATTACCCCTAGAAGAAAAAGAAACTTGTGTTCATTCAGTGCACTCTCTGGCAAAATGAACTGTGATTTACTCCAGCAAATTACCAACTGTAAAATATTTACAGCTAATTCCCTCCACCTTCCAGGGTGGCGGTGGCAAAGGGAGGCAGGTTGTTTGGGTAGTAAATGCAGGCTGCAATTTCCATTTCAGTGGCCCTATTTCCTGCAGCCACCTCGGGCGACAGCGTCATTTATATCTTCCACGCACACAATCTTTTCTGCATGTGCGTGTGTTTCGATTACAGGCAGTTGAGGTTTGTGTGGTAGGCATTATGCATTTATGAGCCAGAGCAAACATTGACTAGTGCTAGTAATTCATCCGGGGGTGGAGGAAGGGAAGGACAGGAGCACCCAGGCACAGCCCTGTTTCCCTGACAGTGTAACACAGGCCTGGGCTGTAGAACTGACCCTTCCATCTGGAGGCGCCTGCTGTTCCAGGCTCAGCTCCTGGCAGGTACATCTCCCCATACCTGTAACTTGAGATCCATGTGGAAGGGTCCCCTGCCTCAGTCCTTGGACCACTGCTCATCTCTATATACACTTTCATGTGAAACATCTATGTATGTTGTCAATACCCAGCCCATTCTCCAGCCTAGAACTCTTCTTGGTTCATACACTCACTGGTTGCTGCTTCCCTGCATTTCCATCCACATGTCCACAAGTCATCTCAAGGAGAACATGTCTGAAGTAGAGCTCCTAACCTCCACCGTCCACAGCCACATCTTCTCTCCATGTCTTCTTGCAACTCAGTGAACAGTTACTTTCTTCTTCCACTTGTCCAGGCCTTTTATCTGGGACTCACTCCAGACTCTTACTTGCCACCTATAATCCATCAGCAAATCCTGTTTGCTCTTTCTTCCAAATAGGTGCACTTTCTTCCAGAATCTATGTACTTCACTGCCCCCCACTGTCTTCTCTTACTGGGATTGCTTCAGGTCCCTTGCAGTCAATTCCAGTGCTTCAGGAGAAGTGGCGTTAGGGAATTATGATCCAGGTCATCATCCCCAGCCCTCTACTCAAAATCTCTAAGGATTTCCCATCACACTCAGAAAAGTTCATCATCAGGACTCCCACACCGTGATCTCATGTCATGCCACTATCTCCTTCCTCTTCCTCTCTATGTCTCCAGTCCACTGGCCTCTGTCTTGTCTTCATGCACACTGAGAACACTCCTACCTCAGGACCTTTGTGCTGTTTCCTTAGCTTAGAATAGGGCTTTCTCCAGAAAGCCACATCATTTATTCCTTTATTTTTTTCATGTATATTTATTATCAGGTGGAGGAGAAACAAACAAAAAGCAAAAATCTTAGCCAAAAAAAAAATATTGATAAAATAAAGAACTTTGATGTTAAAACTTGATACTTTCAAAAGACACATATAGAAAGTGATAAGTTAAACCACAAACTGGGGGAAGATATTGTTGAGTGCTATAATAAAGAAATGGATAGTACTCATAATGTGCAAAGAACTTCTACAAATCAAAAAAGGAAAAGCTAATTCAATAGAAAAATAAAATAAGCTATACATATTTCATCCAAAAATAAACACAAATCATCAATAAACAAAAATAGATCTCTCAAACTCAGACACATTCAAATTCATACAGTAGCACATATTAAATCACAAGGAAGAGGATGAATGTGACATCTCATAGACAGGTAGAGGGAATGAATATAACTTTAGTGCCATCACCTTACAAAGTAAGGCTCACAGAGCACATGCATGGCACTCCCATTATTTGGAAAATGCCCTAGAAAGAGTCTTGCCCTGTTATACCAGGAGACACATACCAGGAGTTACATAGCAGCATTGTTTTAAAAAAATCTAAAAACAACCCCAATGTCAGCCATCATCAGGAAAATGGCCAAATAATGCCACGGTTGCATAATGGAATATCATACAGTAGTGAAAATGGATGAACCAACACTAAATGCAATGGCATAAATAGGTTTTGCCAAGATATTGTGTGGCTTTTGTACAAAATGACAAGATAAAAAAATTACTAAATAGAGAATTATCCAATTTTTGAAAATAGAAAAATGAAACAATAGATTTTTCAGAAATACAGCATATTTATACATACATGAAAATGACAAAGTTCATTCATACAAAGTTAAGCATAGTGATGTTCTTGTCTTTAGCTCATTTCTTCAGATGCTCTCAGCATTCATGTTCCCTTGTGGGTGGGTTGGGGTCACATGACTAATTTGGGTCAATCAGTTAGCAGAAATGATGAGAAATATTTCCAGATTGAGCATCTAATTGGCAATATGATATTTTCTAGAATTCTTACACATTCATTCACCCTCTCTTTTTTTTTCTCTCTCTCTCTCGTCTATCCCTCTGACAATATTTGACACAGTGGAGAACTTCACCTAGTTCGGATCAATGATATCAATAATTTTTAATTTTTTGTTTGGGTACAGGTGCATGTGTATTTCTCCATAGATCATGTATTTTACATAAAATACGATTCCTCCTGCACAGAGAAGATCTTTGGGTCAGATACACCATGAACAAGGCTTGGCCTAGCCAGTAGGCAGGCCAGGAAAGTCATTTCAAGAAGTTGGAGCATCACATGCCAACTTCAAGTTGTGACAAAATATAGTGGACCCAGAAATGGAAAAGAAGTTCCAAGAGGCTTAAATGCACAGTGTGTGGGGGGCACAGGGTAGGACTCCACCCAGGAGCTGAATTCCAGGGGTCAGCAGCGCCTGGCTAATGTTTATTCTTTTTTTTTTTAAAGATTTATTTATTTTTATACAAGAGCTGGGGGATAGGCCAGAGGCACTGGAGGGTGAGAGGATTCACCAGAGACAGAGAGGGGAGCAGTATAGGCAGCCTGACTGAAATACACTGCTGAGGGGAGCAGCAGGTGCTGCAGGAGAGGTCTGCTGTACCATGTGGGATTCTCACTAGCCAGCTGGGATTGAACCCACACTGCAGAGTCTGCGGACAGCTTCACAGCACTGCGCTCAACCTGCTGCACCACTGAGGAGGCCCCTAATGTTTATTCTTGCAGCACAAGAATAAACTTTGGTCTCATTCCTTTCCTCTCAATTGCACCCAACCACATTAATTCTCACATATCATTACTTTCACATCAATATTTCTCAATGCCAAAGTTCACATGAAATCCACCTGTCTGTGTGCTGCCAGGGGCAGGAATTCCTGGCAAAGGCATGTGGTAGCAGCTGGAAAAAAGCAGGGGGTTAATCTGGTTCAACCCAGCACTTTTCCTGGGAGTCTGTGTTGGCCTTTTTCCCAAGAAGCACACAGTGTAGGAGAGAAGACAAGGAAATATGTATGTGCCATATGGTGTGATGGGTCAATAATAGAGTGTTAGCCACGGACAGCAGAGAGCAGAGCGGGGAGGCATCCTGCCGCCCTGAGGAAAGCAGGGCACTTGAGCTGAGTCCTGCAGGATGGCTATGGGTCACCAGATTGGCGGAAATAAAGAGGTCCAGTGCTGGTAAGGGCTGGTGAGGGGCTGTGGGTACTCGTACACATTGTGAATAGGAGCATAACTTGGCATGACCTCCATGGAGGGCGATTTGCCAGCATCTGTTCAAACCGTTAGTCCTAGACTCTTGTGTCTTTGCAGGTCAACTTCTCTTGGGCTGTCCTGGGGAAATACTGAGACACGTGCACACAGGTGCTGTATGCAGGTGTCCACTTCAGCTTCACTTGTCATAATGGAAGCTTGTTTAAAATCACAGAACCCTTTCCATGGGACTAAATAAATGCTTTTATTTTGCATAAGCCATAGAATGTAACGTTCATTTCATAATAAGATGTGCACTGGTATGGAAAAGTCTCAAGAAGACTTATTGAAGAGAGAACCCGATGCTTATTTATGTATTTATTTTTCATATTTTCAATCATTAATTTTTTTTCTGGTCAAGCAAGGCTATTTGCTATATTTTTGTTAAGCATTTCTATCCTTTGAAAAATATCTGTGCTGATTCTATTCTACTTTCATAAGTGATATCATTTCATAAGATGCATTTTGATTTTAAAATAAGAGATGGTGAAAGGATTTTGTGCATTTGAAAGGAAAGCCCACCACTGGTCCTCCCGAGGGCACAGGGATTAAAGACAGTGCTATCAAGCTATCGCCAGCTGCTGCACACCAGTTCGATCCCTGGCCAAGGAACAACTCACATGGTGCAGCAGACCTCCCCTGCTTCTCCCACTCTCCCCTCAGCAGTGTATTTCAGTAGATCTGCCTGTTCTGCTCCCCACTCTGTCTCTGGTGAATCCTCTTACCCCCTACTCCTCTGGCCTGTACCCCAGTTCTTGTATACATAAATAAATAAATCTCTAAAAAAAAAGAAAAAAGAAAAGAAAGCCCACCATTGGGAATGGCGCCCAACCTATGATACTGTTGGTGTCCACATGCTGTCGATGTCACTTGTGAGAAGGCCTTTACTCAGACACAGGGCTCAGTGCAGGAGTGGTGAAGTCCTGAGGCTAATGGTGAAGGAGGCTGAGGGGTGATGGAAGGCAGATGGCGTGCCTTGGAAGTCGGGGCAGACATCTAACTGGAGAGAAGGAAATGCAATTTGCTCTTCACTGCACTAAATCAACATTTGGGCCCACAGAGGGAAACATTTTGTTCCCAACTCAAAGTGCACCGTTTTGAGACTTCTTAACAATGTGTTCACTGAGGTTGGTAAGAAAAGGAGCAATCTTTTCCCAAGGCAGCAGGTGACATGGGTGCTGAGCTCCAGAATGGCATAAAATATTCTGAGGATCAGGCAGAAGATGAGCTCTAAGGTCAGCTGAGGGCAGTGTCCTGCTTCCCATGGTCTTTCAACTAAAACAGAATCTTACTCTACCAGGACTCTAGGAGAGGGTCTAGGCAGGAGCATTGAAAGAGAACGGCAAGGGGATGATTACTCACCCCAGCATCATTCTGCAAAAGTACAGCTTCCTTAACACGTTGATACAGTGATGCAGGTTCATCCTGGGGAGACAGGGACGGAGAAGTGTGTTGGCAGTGTGAGCATATGTGCACCAGAGTCTATGACTTATGTGCCCCTTCCCCACCAGGGAGCAGCACTCCTGCCCCCTGGACCAGGATCTTCTGGAGACTCCCTGTGCTCGGTGCTAGAACCTGGTTAAGGCATAGAGAAGTCTGGACAAATGTTAGATCCTTGATGAAGGGAGCAGGGATTAACATATGCTTCTACAGTAGTGGCGAGTTAAAGGGGCAGAGTGTTCCAGTCCTATAGATAGATAGAACTCACATGGTAGAAACAGAGCAGAGTAAAGAGGGGGTCTCACAGGTGCAGAGAATCTGTTGCTCAGATGGAGGCTATTTATTGTCCCCGAGTTCCATTTGCTGGGGGTGTGGAGAGTGCTGATCTATCCCCAGCCTGGTGGGGTATACTTCTCAGTTAGTGACCAGAAGCCAATGGATAGGTATGATTGGCTGCAGGAATGAAAGGATATAGAATATGTCCATAGTTATAGAGAGAGAAGATCTAATGATTCCTTCGCAATCTTTTTGAAAAGATTTTATTACATTAAAGGGGCAAAATGTCATTTTGGGGCTAACAGACCTTTAACACCTAACAATGCTAATTTTCATAACCAAAAGAAAGATGTGAGATTCAGCATATAGGGCTGGGATCTCACCTGAGCTCAACTGGGGAAGGATTGCTTCCAAATTGTGTGTTTGTTGGCAGGATTCATTTTTGTGTGTGGGGGGGTTATTGACTGAGACTTCAGCTTCTTTCTGGCTATTTACCAGAATCTTTCCTCTGTCCTTTGACAAATGGTCCTCTCCATATGGGTGACTTGCTCCAGCAAAGCCAGTAAGAGAGAGAACCAGTAGAGTCTGCCAGCAAGATAGAAGTCACACCGTTATGTAACAAATCATACCCATTGCCAAATTCTGTTGTTTAGAAGCAAGTCCTGGGCCCTGCCTCTGTTCCATGGGTGGATATTACACAAGGCATCAATACCAGGAAGTGGGGAAAATGGGGGGCTATCTTAGATTCTCTGCCAAAGTGATGATGATGGCCTTTCCACTTAAGACAGTGATAACGCAACTTCTGTTTCAAATAGATTTATTTAATAAAGTTGATTTTTCAAAATATTGAATTGATGGTAGCACAAATGTAGATGTGCACTCAGAAATAGACACTCAAGGTTATCGGGATGTGCAAACCATAGTACTTCATTTACTTGTTCTTTTATTCCCCTGTCTTTATTTGTCAGGGTTCTCCGGAGACACAGAGCCAGTAGAACAGCTAGAGATAGAGATAGATTTGTCACAGTCCACAGGACTGAAAATCAGGGAAATCAATTTATAAATTCCAATTTAAGTCCAAATTCCTGAGAATCAGGGGAGCTGATGGTGTATGTCTCAGTCTGAGTTCCAAGGCCAGAGAATGAGGAGCACTGATGTCTAAGTGCTGGAAAAGATGGACATCCCAGCTCAAACCCAAAGAGCAATTCATCCCTTTCTCTGCTTTCTGTTCTATTCAGGCCCTCCATGCATCGAGGAGGAACCCACCACCATTGGTGAGGACCATCTTTGCTCAGTCTGCAAAATTAAATGCTAATCTCATCTGCAAATACCTTCACAGAAACAAAGAAAAAATATTTCACCAGTGATCTGGTCATTCTTCAGCTCAATTTAACATATAAAATTAGCCATCATACCTTTCTTGCTGTAGGGTGAGGTAAAGAAGAGTTGATGACAGTCATCCAGGGTTCAGGCCGAGCAATGGGTGGATGATGGTGCCCTGCTCTGTGGTTAGGAAGCGTAGGAGTGGGTAGAACCTGGGCTGACAGGGAGAGGGGCTGCTTCTTCCTCTCCTCCTTTCCAAGGACATGCTCTCCTTTCCTTTTTTGCTTTATTTCTTTTACCATTCAGCGAATATGGATTGGGATCAACTTGATTCTGGGCACTATGGAATGCAGGGATGCAGCTGTCCACGGAGTGCCAGATCACTTTCCGTCTTTGGACCTTACATTCCTTAGGAGGACAGGCTGGCTAGACACAAGAAAATAAACATGTGAACAAGATAATTTCAGATAAAAAGTAAGCTCTGTGCAGTGAGTAAATGAGGCTGGTGTTAAGGACACTGACTTTAGATGGGGTGCTTGGAGGTCTCTGAGTAGGTGATGTCTCATCCAAAATCTGAATAATTAGAAGCCAATTATGAGAAGAGTAGAGGTAGGTGTGTGTGTGTGTGTGTGTGTGTGTGAGAGAGAGAGAGAGAGAGAGAGCGCACAAGACAGAAGGACAGACATTGAATAGGAGAATGATATGCATGAATATCTGAAAATTAAGAATCTTCCATTTTCATAGTGTAATCTGTTGTGTGTGTGTCTGTTTATGTATCTCTCTCTAGGTGTGTGCTGATTTTCTTTCCTATCTGTCGTTTCTCCATCTGTTATATCATCAGATTTATTGGTTTGAAAACCTGTTTGGTTTTTCGTGAGCCCCAAGCTGTGAAAGTCAGGTCTAAATACAGGCTCAGTAGGATGCACTGATTAATTTATGATGATCGTTTACATCACTGAGGCTAGAGATCTTGATTTGGGGATATAAATTTATGATGGAGCATCTCAAGGACAATGTGGAAGACCCTCATTGGGCACTTTGTAGAAGAGACTGGCGTGACATCCTGGCCATAGTCGGGGAAGAGTGTCTTCTGCCTTCTTTCTTCACTCAACAGGGATTACATGTTTCCTTCAGCACTAAATCTCAATTGTAATAAACACAAGAGCTGGCCCATGGCAGTGAGACAAAATATTGTTCTCAGTACCATTTATATGGATGGATGCTTCTACCATCTTATTAAGCCACTTATTTACAAGATTCCATGACCAGACACCAATGACACCAATGACACATCAAGTGTGTTAACTGACCATTATCTCTAGCTGATCCACTTCCTTGGATCTGAAGGAAGTAGTGCACAAATTATTTACAGAAGTTTGCTTTGAGGATGCACTTGAGGTAAAAATGTAATGACCTCATCATCAGCACAGGTCCTCAGATGGCCTCTCCTTTTGCTGCCCAATGCAGAAATGGACTTCATGTGTAATAGTAACAGCCATAATTAACTCGCACCGATCAGTGAATTCCTTTAGACACAGTCCTAAGCACATCTGTTTTAGTCTATCTAGGCTAGAAACAAACAAACATAGACTAGGTGACTTAAACAACAGATAGGGAGCCTGAGAACTCCAAGATCAGGGTGCAAGCAGTATCAGTGTCTGATGAGACCCTACTTCCTAATTCATAGATGGGGCCTCCCTGGTGGGCTAAGTCTCAGCACTGTGAAGCTATCAGTAGCCACTGCAGTTCGAGTTCGATCCCCGGCCAGGGAGCTAATCCACAGATGGTCCCCTTTCATCTTCTCACATGTCCTCTCCTGGCAGAAGAGGGAAGGGAGCTTACTGGGTGTCTTTTATAAGGGTACGAATCGTATTCATGGGGAATCCATCCTCATTGCCTAATCTTCTCCTCAAAACCATATTGTCTAATATAATAGCTTTGTCCCCTAGGGTTTAATGTATGAATTCAGGTGGGAGCAAACACTGAGTCTCTAGCAGCCTCATAAACACCAGTCCTTTCAGTCTTCATAAATCATGCCTTGATATTGAGTTTGGCCTGTGATCCTCATTTTATACATGGAGAAAATTGAAGTTTAAGCAAGTTAAATAAGTTTCCCAAAGCCCTTTGGGTGAGGATGCCAGAGCCAGGATCCCAGAGGCAGAAGCAAGTGTGGCAGCAGCAGCTGCTCAGGTGACATCTATCCAGGTGAGCAGAACACCAGGCTCAGGAGACATGCCTGCAAATGGTCAACAAGCGATGCTCTAGGCCAGCAAATGGTGCTGGATCTCCTCCAAGAAGACATGCAAGTGTCTTCAGTGGAAGGTGGAAGAAAGCAAAGTGTAGTTCACAAAACAACAAGAGTTGAGTGAAAGCCTGGTGTGTGTGTGGTCACGTTGGTGAACAGCAGTGTCCTCATCACTCAGAGGCTGAGGGTTGAACTGGCTCATAGAGTTAGAGGCTCTGGGGCTCAGACATGCATAAGGATGATCAAGCCAGACTCAGCAAGAGCAGGCAGTGCTGGAGCAGCAGTGGGGGCAGGTGAGGGAGGAGGGCTGGCAGAAGCCGAGAGCAGTGTGGGGTGGAGGGACTTGGTGAGCAGGCTTCCACAGAGAGCCCTCTCCTGACACCATCTGTGAAATCGTGAGCACAAGTTGCCTGTGCAAACATGCTGACACTTCCGTCATTGTACTCTAATTGTGGCGCCTGCCCTTTGAATCACTGAGCCCAAGGAAAGAAACTATAATAAAACAGCTAATGGCAGCTGTGGTGTGGAGTTCTGCTGGGGCCTCTTTGAATGGGGATGAACACAGTATCTGCGAAGTACACTCTGCTTGGCATCTCCAGTCAGGGACCAGTGAAGTGTGCCCATAACTCTGTTAATTTTAAATCAAGAAGCATATTGACCCAATAATAAAAAGAGAAAGGGGTGGAGGTAGAGTGCACTATGGAAGCTAAGGCTGTAGGCAGGGAGTGGTTTAGATTTTAGAATTGTGCTTTCCAACCTGTGGGCCTGAGAATTATTGCAAAGGAGTTCCATATCCCTCGAGATACCAAATGTTGAGTATAGACTAAATCAATAAAAATCCACACACACACACACACACACACACACACACACACACTCAGGACAACCTTTCAAAAATGTAGATTCAATGGTGATGACTCAATCACAAAGCTATTTTAAAGGGTTATTGAATTCATAATTGCTTTCCATCCATATGTATTTTCTAAATCAAACCATATGAACAAGTTGACATTTGCTGTACAGTGGTCTATTGATGCGAAAGAAGGGCGGTCATCCTGGGAAGAGGCAGGAACCATAGGGAGAAATGAAAGGAATGCCCCATGACTTGTGCAGAGTGAGTCACAGGCCCCCCAAAATGACCAAGCTGTGTCTAGCAATGAGGCTTCCCAAATGTATGGGCACCTCCGGATGGCAAGGAGAGATTTTTCTAGTAATTTAGTGGAACATATGCCAAACGGAAGCTGTTTTGTGCTCTACCAATGGGTGGCTGTATCCTTGACCATTTGAGAGGTGGGTTTCTGTCCCTCAGTCATCATTTATAATGGAGTGTTTTTATTGGGCAGCCTAAATCAAATCATTATTTGATTTAGAATTTGAGCAGGTCCACTCTCCTCCCCTCTCTCAACAAATAGGTTTGTAACACACTATGTGCTACTTTACACTAGCAGAATTAACAAGACGGACGATTACCAATACTCACTGTATTCAGGGTGCCCGATATCTTTTCCTGTGAATGAATGAATATTACTATCCCCACTCAACAATGACGATGAGACCAAGCTCAAAGTCATGAAATGAGTTGCTTAAAGTGAGTTTGGTTCATAGATTGAAAACAAATGTTAAATCCTTAGCCATTCGCCTTTGTCAGGATAAGCACACCCTTAGCAAGCTTCGGAAAGGTGATTGTGGACTCTGGAATCAAGTCACCCCTCAGTCAGTGATTACCATCCTGAAACTGGAGGTCCTCTAGGAATCCTAAGAGACAAGGATCGGTTTCTCAAACTATTTTCACTCATGAGCATCCTCAGGTTCCTTGTTCAGATCATTCTGTGCCACCTGCCTGGTACAACCCCTAAATGTGCACCCCACCCTGAAAATGAAAAGTTCTTCAGGGTAAGATCTCGTTCTTCTTTTTATCTCCTAATAAGAGCACAGTGCCTGGCTTACTTTAATTTCCAAATTAATGAACAGATGAATAATTTTATCTTTTTTTTTTTTGTTGTTAAAGAAATTTTTGTTAGAAGTTGTTTCAGTGTACTGATAACGGTTTCTCCTATTAAGAAGTTGGTTCCAGGGCCTCCCCTGGTGGCACAGTGGTTGAGCACTGGGCTGCGAAGCTGCCCACAGCCTCTGCAGTGCCGGTTCGATCCCCGGCCGCCGGCGAGTTTCCCACATTGTGTGCAGACCTCTCCTGCCGCGCCCACTGCTCCCCTCAGCAGTGTACTTCGGTCCTTCTGCCTGTTCTGTTCCCTGCTCTGACTCTGGTGAATCCTCTCACCTTCCCGCGCTTCTGACTGTACCCAGTGCTTGTATGTGTAAATAAATAAATCTTAAAAAAAAATAAGTTCTATCCCAAGTGAGGTGAAACTTGGGGATTCTCAGAAGAGAGTAATGGATATCATTTTCTGAATAATTTTCACATTCTTATCTCATTCTTATCATGTCTCAGACAATAAAGGCAGCTTATACATTGATTCAATTTTTAAAACAACCTTCTGAGACAAGTATCATCATCATCATCCCCCTCCCATTTTATGGATAGGGAGATCTAGGCACAGAATAAATGACTTGTTAAAATTAATTTGTTGGTCATTTACATTTCTATATAACTTTTGGGGTATATTTTCACACCCCTCTGTGCACATGCTTCACTTACCCTCCACCAAAACCCCTGTGCCAAAATCCCAACCATAATAAGTCCCATTCAGATTTAAGCCCAGGTAGTTTGGTTAGACAAATGACTCTCAACTGGTTTGATTTTGACCCCCAAAGGACATTAGGCAATGAATATTTGTAGCTGTCATTCTTGGAGGGGGTTGCTACTGAATCTAGGGGCAGAGACCAGGATACTACTCTCCATTGTGCAATGCACAGGGCAGCCTCACAGCAAATAATGATGCATTCCAAAATGTTGACAATGTGAGATTGAGAAACTCTGAGCTAGTCCTAGATCTTTGAAGCATAAAGGTTTCTAAATCAATGGACTTATCCAGGGTGCTCAAACAGATCAGTTTCTTTTTTCAGCCCATAAAAGAGAGAAACTGATTACATCCTCTGGAGATGAAAATTAACGTTGGGAATAAAGGACTGGCTGGCTACCTATCTTGGAGATTGGGATGTGTGGTGGCAGGGTCAGGGGAGTGATGAAGTCCCTGTGTTTTCTTGCAGGTGAATCTCCAGAGGCAAAAACAAACAGGATCATTTCTCAATATGTCACCATAATCCATACATTTTAACCATACCTGTTCCCTTTGGGTCCTCTAACTGCTGTTCCAAGACCTTGAAGCTTAGCAAATGACCCTACTTGTCAGTGCATCTGAGACCCAGAAGATACAATTTTGTTTGAGAAGATTCCTCTGTCCACAATGGAGATGTCCCACTTGAACCCCAGGCCTCTTTACAAAATGGGATCATGTTCTGGCCTTTCTTTCAAAGAACCTACAGCCATTGACAGGCAGGTACCATAAGGGCCTGATTTATCATCACTGTGCCTGACACCTGGTGACAGAAAGCACCCACAAATTCCTAATGGAATTAATGAGGGGATTCACATTAAGCTTTTATTGTACAGGTTCAGAGAGGGAAAGTCTCTGTCCTAAATCCAGTCAGCCAGTTATTGGCACGTCTGAGTCAGTCATTAAGTAACTCAGTATCCCTTCTTTCTCAGCTTCGATTTGGTTGGTAGTCAGAGGGCTTGCCAACTTTCTTGAGTCTTTATGTAAGAAATAGGTCTTGATTTCTTGCCTTCAGGGATTCCCAGATTCATGAATTTGGGCTCGAAAGGCACGGGGAACTTTCCAGCAGACCTGGTTGGGACAAGGTCCTGACCTTGTGCCCTGGAGAGGACTCTGTTTCTCTGGCCTCAGTTTCCACATCTCTGTGATGTGCTCAGTGAATCATCTGGCTCTTGTGAGGTTTAACCAGAACAACGTAAAATTGCCTTGCTTGGGGCTTGGAAAGTAGCAGGCACTCCCTTGAATTTCTAAGTGAGTTTCTTTCCTCACTGCAGAGGGTCAGGCCCTGCCTCATGTCCTTGCTCTAACCACCATTCTCTTAGGTGACAGTTCATCAGGAGGGCTCAGAACTTATTACTAATTTATGCGCCATTTGTTCCACTGGATAATGCATTTGGGAAAATGTAAGGTACCCATGTACCTCTAATTCAGGCAAGTCAAAGGCAAGTGGTGCCGATGACCCTTCCAGAGAGCATGGGCACTTTCTATCTAATGCGGGTGATTGCTTTCTCCCTCGGCATCCATGATGGTATTCATTTGCTTCAATTGAGGAGACCCTGGAGAGAGATATCACAAATTGAATGATGTAGCTTGATCTGGCAAGAATTTCTAGGGATTCTGACCTGGGTTTCTGTAACTCCCAGTAGTGAGTTAGTGACAACCCACCTTAACAACACATGCAATCAGTCTCCTTTAAGATTCAGCTTTGCTGCCTACAGGTAGAGTGACCTTGGGCCGGTCACGTAGCCATGCAGAGTCTTTGTAGTTTGGGGAGGCATTGGCCCCCAGTCACTAAGAGCTCAGGCTATGAGGCAAGATACATCTGAGATTGAATTTCAGCCCCATTTCTTGGGGCAGTGACTTGGGCAAACTAATCAGTTCCAGGACCTCAGTTCCATGATCTCTAAAATGGGGATAATAGTTGTACCTTCTTCATAGAGTAGTTTTAAGAATTACCAGCTAATGTATTAGCACTTACTTACACCTTATATATAGGAGATGCTCTCTTAGATATGAATTCATTTAATTTTCATAAAATCCCCATGAAATGGGGATTATTAGATTAGTATGATGCCAGGTTAGTATTTTCCAGATAATGACACTGAGCCACTAATTCCTTGGGTTCAATAATATGCCCGGGCTCACAGAGGTATCATGAGGACCCAAACTCCTTAAGTCTCGAGTCTATGCTCCTCAGCACTAGGTGGGAGCTTGGTGTCTGAAGGCTTAGTGTTCTGGTGTCCGAACCTAAACTCTGGACCACCAAACAGCCCTGAGAGAGCACCCAGTAAATGCTGTGTGATAACTGTACTTACCATAACTATTGGCATTAACTGTTACTATTGGTTTCCTCGGAGGCCCTGATGCTGATCTGCATTCAGCTGGGGCTCCTGCTCAGCACAGCACCCCTCTTGGGACAGGGGTGGGGCCGGGGGACAGCTAGCCCGATAGTGTCTCGTAAACATTTGGGGCTGTGAGAGCAACTGTGCACTCATGCAGAGAGATTCTGGCTTCGGGGCTGTGTGTTGACACTGAAGTCGCGGCTGCTCTGAGCACCCGGGATACTGTTAACAAACTGTTCCAAGCCCAGATGCGGTGTTTTCTCACCATATGGTCCACACTGAAGTGTGTGGTCCTTCACACGGGCGGCATGGAGCTCAGAGGCCTGAACCCCCTGCTTGGGGAGCCCACTCAGGAGCCACGTCCTCCCAACTGCCCCAGCTTCCAGGGACCACGCATTTACATGCTCACCCAGTCACGGTGGACAGCGATCACGTGGCAAGGACTGCCCTGGGCCCTGGGGACACAAAGAGGAAGAAAACATTGCTGGTGGCTTTGAGGAACTGAGGCTAGCTATGAAGGAAGCCCCAGGAACAGATCACACTGATGTCGTTTTGAGCTCTGTAAAAAAAACCCGTAGTTATCAAGGACTCTGGGAAGTCAAAGGAGTCAGTGAAAATAGTTGTTACAGAATTAAAATAATTTTGCACAATCAGTATCTAGATACATTTCCTACTCAGGAGGACTCCCCAGATAGGCAAAGGGCAGCTCCCATCTTCTGTAGGCCGAGGTCAAGAGAGCCAGCCATCCTGTGCCCCACTGCCTGGCCGTCAACTGGGAACACCTGACATAAATGCCCACCTCCAACTCTGGTCTCCCAGGGGTTCCAGACTCACGGCAACACAATTGCTGGGCACCTTCCACTGAGGTGTGTAATGGAGGGCTCAGGTGACACGTCTAGTCAGACTTGTGACTTCCCCCAAACTTGCTTCTTTCCAGTGTTCTCATCTATTGAACCATGAGCTCAAGTCAGCAGTCTTGGGAACAGCTCTGACGCCTCTCTCTCTCCTGCACATGCATCCCACTTATGAAGGGCCAATGACCCTACTTTTAAAATGCACCTCGGTGCTGACCACCTCTTACCACGCTGCTCTCTGCACTAACCTCCGTGCCCCCACTATCCCTAACCTGCTCTCCTGAAACGATCGCATGGCAGTTACCTTCCTTCTGTGCTCATCATACTCCTGTCTGTTCTCAGCAAAAAGGTCAAAGAAAATATCTTAAAATGTAAGTCACATCATAGTCTCCAGTTCTGTATTCTTCCGTGGCTTCTCATCACATCTAAATACAATCCAGGGTCTTTCCCATGGCCTACGGGCCTTCCTGGTTTGCCCACTGCCCTGACCTTATTTTCTCTCTTAACCTTTCTCACCCCCTCCAGCATGACCGGTCTCCTCTCTATTCCTCAAGCACCCAGATGTGAGAATGTGGTGATGTGGAAATGTCAGACCTGGTGGAGAAGAACTTACTTAAAATCAGGAAGGAGAAGGGAAATTGGGGTTGAGAAGTTCCTAAGAGTGCAGAGGGAGATAAGACCCAAACCCCAGTCGGGGAGAGGTTGTTTCTCCGCAAGAGGAGAGCTGCCTCATCTAGTTTTATGGGAATGGGACAGCAAGGTATAGAAATGGCTGCCAGACTGAGGATTCAGGTGAGGAGCCTGGAGAGGGGATAAAGGGTGAGGAAAGGTGGATTAGGGCAGCAAAAACAATCACTGCAAAAACCTAGCCTTGCAAGAGGTTAAGGGCTGGTCACGCATCCATTCACTCAGGACGTATTGAGCCCCTGGTATTTGCCAGGAACTGGTGCTCAGCACTGGCACTGATAGTGACTTACTCTCGCTTGTCCTTAAGCCTAGAAACCAAAGACGCAGGTTCTCAGTGAGACCTTGAGAGCCATTGTTAGGTTCTGAGCCACGTTCCTTCTCTATAGAACTGGAATAATAAGTCCCACTCTGTTGATTACAGTGGTCATCTATGTGTTGTATGAAGAACTCTGCATTTATGAGATGTGGTAGCTGGACGGTACACTCTGGAGGAAGGGGCTCTGTCCTGTTCACTGTTACATTGCCATTATGGACGGGAACCTTTATGCAAATAAAGTGATTCAAGTAAATTAATATAACTGAGTCGGCATCAGTTTTAGGGAGAGGGACCTGCTACCTGCTATAGGATTGAGGAGCTATTGGGTATCCTATTAATGGCAAAAATAATCCGATGCCACCACAAATGTTTGGTGGTGCAGTGAGATGGTCTTGACACATGTACCCCAAAGGGCAGGCACTCTCCTCTTACATGCCTAATTCATCCGCAACATGATGATCAAAGTCATTTAGGATCTACTATTCCCCACTTTTCCAGTCCTTTCCTGTCCTCCCCTTTTATACCAAACACTGACCTAGCCACACTCACTCCTCTATACACACTGCCTTAGAGGTGGGAAGTTGTTTCATCCCAGATACTTCAGATAAAAGACTCCAGATCCACAACGATCTTGACAGACTGTAGCAATTAGCTGAAGTGAAGGAGATGAATTTGAACAGGACTCAATGTTAAGACAAGCACTGAAGTCTGAGAAGTGGATAGCAGAGAACAGATGAGAAGGAAAATCTGGCTGCTGCTTCCATGCTCAAGAAACATGCAACCAAGTAAGCAAGAAAAATACATCCAAGGGACAAAGGCCTAGAAAGGGCCATGGGAAAATATCTTCAGGTATTTTTTTGCAGCCACACCTATTTAAAATCTTCATCCTATGATAGGAGCTCCACAATAAATAAAATTTTCTCCAATTGAAATGAAAGTGGGACATCAACATGTTCCTTAAACTCAGGCTGAACTAATCCTAGCTGCCTGGTGATTCGCCAGCCTCCAGATCAGAATGTGCAGTTGATATTACCTTAAATCAGAATATGCTTTTTTTCCCCTAGATCAGTCCCATGTTTGGTCAAATGTAAATATTCTCCTTGCTCTTTTCTTCGGCTAGCTGTGCCTATTTTTGTGTGCCTGGCCTAAGTTAAAAAAAAAAAAATTCTGGCATTAATTGGGCACTACCCTCAGTGATTTACCTGTGTTTTCACATTTAGTCTTTATTATAATCATCTAATGGAGATGTTTTTATTAACCTATCTTTTAGATAAGAAAATCAAGATTTCAAGTGGGTTGAGAAACTTCTTCAAGGTGACATGGGTAGTCAGAACTCTTAAATGGGGCACATCTGATTCCCACACACTGTCCCTTGCAAATGAGACAGTTAAATCTGGGGACAACCAAACAGGCACACAACATGTAGGCATTTGAGATACTTTGGCGAATATATTGGTGCAAAGCAGATCCAGTTCCTTACAGCCGGGACTGTTGCTCTGCTGCAGGCTGTCTGCCCTCCTGAAGCTCTCACAACCAGTTCTCTGAATTTCTCTTTAGGAAAATTCCTCCTGCCTAATAAAAGTGCTTGCCGAGAAAGCTCAAAACCCAGTAGCAATTAATTATTGACAAAGCATGTGAATTAGAGATAAAAGAAAAGTCATTCTTGCTCCGCACACTCGATAGTAAATAAATTTAATTATGGTAAGGGAAGCTGAGGGATCTTCGTCTGTATTAAGTTTTATTAGCTGGGACATTTAAAAGCATGTCATCATAACAAAGAGTTCTTGTGTATTCCTAAATGTACCACTTTGGTGCAAGGCTCAGAAGTGAATAGACTTAATGGAGCACATGGTGGCAGATGGTCTGCTGTACCAACAGGTATTGAACAGGTTTATCGTCAATTAACTTTGGTCTGCATCTGCCTATAACAAATTGGCTGTACAGTATAATCCTCTGCCTCCTTTTAGCAATGATTGCCCTTGGCCACTGGGATTAGTGGACGGATAGCCTCAAACTCCTTTAATATCTTGAAGCTCCCAAATAAGACAAGGCAGCTCTGAAAGTGAACAGGGATGGAGAGGTGGGTTTGAAGAAGCAACTTTGACAAAGAAACTGAGTGACATGGGCCATGGTGTGGGATATATAACGGTCTCATGGGGCAATCTTGGGAACAAAGAAAGAAGAAACCCCATATATGAAATAGAACTATGCTGGATGCTTTCACACCAGATGT
This sequence comes from Talpa occidentalis, assembly GCF_014898055.3. Classification (NCBI taxonomy): domain Eukaryota; kingdom Metazoa; phylum Chordata; class Mammalia; order Eulipotyphla; family Talpidae; genus Talpa; species Talpa occidentalis. The sequence continues at coordinate 88,013,556 of NW_023601212.1, read as the reverse complement.
CATTTTATTCTCAATTTTGATCTCGAGACAAGTTTTAGGATTTAACAAATGAGGATTATGAGGCTCAGGATGTGATTCTACTTTCTGAGCCCACAGAGCCTGTTTGATTGCCCAGGTCCATGCCTGTCTCCAGGCTTCACTTTCTTCATTTGCCTGTGATGCCTTTGAACTAAGTCAGGGCCCAACGAGCTTTTTCTAAAAGGGTCAGATAGTGTGTTTGACTTCGTGGGTCAGATGGTCTTGGTTGCAACTGCTCCACTCTGCAGTGATATGAAAGCAACCATAGACAATACATAAAGCAATGAGTGTGGCTATGTTCCAGGGAAAGTTTATTTATAAGCATTGAAATTTGGATTTCATATCATTTTCATGCATCACAAAACACTACTATTACTCTTTAGGGTTTTTTCCCCCAAATGTTTAAATCATTCCTAGTTGTAGGTCATACAAGAACAGGAGGCAGGTAGTAGTTTGCCAAGCACTGGGCAAATCTTTGAGGTGTTATTGAGCTCAAACATATTTTGAAAACCACTGCAATAATAATAATAACCTTGATTTGTTAAGCTCTTACACATGCATGATTCTATGCTAAATGCTTTACAAGTATTATCTCCCTTAATCCTTATACTACCGTGTGAAGTGTGTCTTCTCATTACCTCCATTACAGAGATTATAAAACTAATGCATAGAAAAATTAAGAGTAGATCTAGGTTAAACATAACTGGAAGCATAAATCAGCAACCTAAACTAAGGCGTATAAGGCTCCCAAGAATGAATGCTTATGCCTTGTGCTGCCTTTTTCTAATAATGCTATCAGCATAACTCTCCTGGGTTCAAAAGAATGTCTAAGTGTTTATCAATGAATAGCTCCCCACTCAGCTATCTAAGTCACACATTTTATGCAAACAGTTAAAATATTTCCAGGTAGGAATAACCACTCTCTTTCCTTTTGCTCACTCTTCCAGAAATGTGATGCCTAAGACTTTGGATGGACAGATAACCATGGAGAAGACACCCAGTTACTTTGTGACCAATGAGGCCCCCAGGCGCATCCACTCCATGGCCAAGGACATCAAACTGATCGTAGTGGTGAGGAACCCCGTGACCAGGGCCATCTCTGATTACACACAGACTCTGTCAAAGAAACCTGAGATCCCCACCTTTGAGGTGCTGGCCTTCAAAAACCGGACCCTCGGGCTTATTGATGCCTCCTGGAGTGCCATTCGAATAGGGATCTACGCACTGCACCTGGAAAACTGGCTCCAGTACTTCCCTCTCTCTCAGATCCTCTTTGTCAGTGGCGAGCGACTCATCGTGGACCCTGCAGGGGAGATGGCCAAAGTACAGGATTTTCTAGGCCTGAAGCGTGTGGTGACTGAGAAGCATTTCTATTTCAACAAAACCAAGGGGTTCCCTTGCCTCAAGAAACCAGAAGACAGCAGTGCCCCCAGGTGCTTAGGCAAGAGCAAAGGTCGGACTCATCCTCGCATCGACCCGGATGTGATCCACAGACTGAGGAAGTTCTACAAACCCTTCAATATGATGTTTTACCAAATGACTGGCCAAGATTTCCAGTGGGAACAGGAAGAGGGTGACAAATGAGGCTAGAGATGTGAAGGAGAGGCCAGGGGATAGCTAAGGAGGCTCCTTACCTGAGCCCTGATGCCCCCAGGGTTTGCAGCCTCCGCTTGCTGGAGGGCCAGGTAGATCTCTCCCTTTGACCAGTCAGGCTTGCTTCCAGGGCTGTGGGCTTCAGCAAAGGAGTGGATCCCTTGTGGAGGAACCAGGCCTGCCTGTGCAGCAGCAGCTGGTTGACCAGATGGCCATTCACAAGCCACTCCTAATCCCCGTCTTCTGCTAGTTCATAGAGTCTGAAGACAGGATAAATAGCGGTCAGTGTCAGAGACAGCGCCACGAATGTTTGTTTAAGGGATACAAAGAAGGGAAAGTCTACTTTCTGGGGGCTCTGGCTTTGCTTTGGAAAGCACACGTTTGAGCCCAGTGTCTGGCACTGGCTCTTGCTAAATTAGCCTCGGATTTGGCATCTTTCCAGAATGCTCATTGTGGCTGAGTGCTTCAGGACTCCTAGGGGGGTAGGTCCTCCCTCTAAGGTGTCTCTAGCCTTCTCCGTCAAGGTCTCATCCCACAATTCTTTGCCTTCCTCCCTCCTCATCCTAGGAAGGCAGAGGCATGCACGTTTCTCATCCCCCCACAAAAGACAAAACATTTGCACCCCTGGAAGCCTTTTTCTAAGAGCCCCCTACAGTCTCTGGTGGGTTGGATCTCTCTCTTCATGAGTATCGTGGGTTGTGGAGGAGCTTGACCCCAAAGGGCTGCTCTAAGCAGTGTGGCTGCAGCCCAGTTCAGAGTCCTGAGGTTGGCGAAGAAGAATGCCCGGCCTGGAAAGAAAGCCAGTCTTCTTGGTGGGAGGTCTCCATCCCCGAAGACCATCTCGCTAGGTGGTGCCGTTATTCTGAGTCATGCTTTGGGGGTAATCTTGGCCCCATCGGGTCCCCAGAGCGACACAGTCCAGATTTTTGGCATGTCTTTTGTTCAGAATAGCCCTTAGCAATGAAACCAACAAGGAATGAGTCACCCTTCTCTTTGCCCCAGCATCTTTTGCTCACAGTCATCTCATGCTCCACTTGCTCTCTTCAGAGGTGCACGCCTTGGGACAGTGACAAAAGGACTGACTCCAGTTGTCAGATCCAGTTTACGGGGTGGGGGAGGGAAGGGCCGTCTGCAGACACCCCCATCAAGGGCTGCTGAATAAAGTGTCCCTTCCCATTAGTTTGATTGGATTAAAATGCAGCATTTGACATAAAGCACTTGTTCACAGATCTCCCAAACCAGGACCTGTTATAGTAAAATTGGAAATATGTATGAGTGGGGGGAGTTAAATCTGTTCAGCTGTTATTAAACTGTCATTTCACCCGCTAAATGAAAACTGTGTTGTTATAAAGCTTAATGCAACCTGATTAATGGGTTTTGATGGCATGTTTGTGTTGGTCACCTCCGTCCCCATCCTACCCTTGATTGTTGGGAATCTCCCTTCCCTGGGATTAGAGACTCTTCCTCTGTCTGCCAGGCAGGATGACTCTTGAAAAGGCACAGAGGAAATGGCTCCTGTGAAGGATGTACCTTTCTCCACCCTCACTGATCATGGCAAGGAATGGGCTGATGTGCCAGACTCAGAAACCACCTGAAAAAGAATTGTTTTTCCAACTTATGGCACCGTGTGTATCTTCCTGACCCAGGTAAAGGAAGTTACAGCTATTCCAGGCACACATACGCACACCCTTATTGGAGATGTATACCTGTTCAGAAGAGTATTCTGTGAACTAGATGATTTGGAACTTTGTGGTCCCAAAGGGTAGGGTCTAGTTACATACCAGAGTCAGTTGTGGAGCCTTTTTATGCTACAGCTTCCCGGGCTCCAGTTTAGATTTCCTGGTGAATGAGAATCTCTAGACTGGCCCTCTGGCATCCGTCCTTGCAAAGGTATTGTTATGGAAGAACAAGTGAAGCAAAGTCTTACCCGCATATTTCTTGCCCTCTTTTCTACCCTCTTTTTATGTCTTCATGGAGATTGTTTCCAAGAGAAGTAGCTCCAGGGTTTTATGGCTTCCTTAGAGGAACACAGTCTCTCTGTTCGGGTCTGGAAGTTCTAGGGAAGAAGGTAAGTTGTGATCTTGCAACTTAGGCAGTCAAAGGAATATCTGGTCATGAGGAAGCTTTAAAGGTGTTTTTCTACTGGCTAAGAATGATCATTGCTCTTACAGCCCCTCCTCTGTTCTATCCTGGGTGGACACAGAATGACACAATCCCTTAATCACACCTGCTCTCCATTTTCCTGCTCCCTACCTATCCAACTGTCCCAATAAACCCAGGACAGCAAGACCTTAAGTGCTGCTTAAAAGGAAATCTACAAAGTGTGTGTCCTCATGTAAATGTGACAAGCAAACCAATTTTTTAATATAGTTAACTGATGGTTAGTAAGTCATTCTCATCTGGGAAATAAAAGTGGGGAAACCTCCCTTTAAAGTATGTATACACTCTTAAATCTAAAACAGTGGGCTAAATTCTCTGGAGAAATAAAACAGAGGTCTGAGCTTGACATCTTGAGAATTTTGACTTTAAGGGTCTGTTTGGTGATATGGTTGAAAGCTCCTGGTTCTGAAAAGAAATGCAAACTTGATGTGTTGAAGTTCTATTTTCCGCAGCGCCTACTCTAGCTTGACCCCTGTGACTCTGGGAGTGAACGACTAAGCTATGACCTCTTCTCCAGCATAGAACCTTGACAAAGGAATCATTTTCTAGCCAGACAAGCTAAGTCAACCTGCTAAATTAGAGTCGGGTTAATAATACTTCTGACCTATTTAAAAGTGCGCATTGCAACTCACAGGAGATTGAATTTTGTATTTGATTTCAATTAGCAAAGCATAAATTATATTTAATTTTCTATTCCCCTCCCTTCTCTCAAATGGATGATTCACAGCTCTGGAAAGCCTGCTGTGTGTGGTTCAGAGAGGAGAAAAGGAAAATTCATCCTTCCAAAGAGTGGGCCTGTTATTGCTTCTATACTCATCTGCTCTGTCCAGTGTCATTCTGTCCCCAAGCAGACACTGCAGACCTACAACAATAACAAGGACCTGCAGCAGCACCATCCTTCTACTCACATGAAAACCAGGAATGTAAGGATGTGGCCATTCAATAGGAATTCCCTGTAACCTTCTGGAGCTTCTCTGATCAAATGTTTTTGGAATTTGAATTTTGTATACTTATTTTTTGAATTTCATATCCTTTTTAAAAATGATATTTATTGAGCTGACCTAGGTTTATAACTTTACATAGTTTACTGATATAGGTTCACCTCCCTATAGATGTATGTTATCACACCGTGCCCACCACCAAAGCCACAATAACCCTCACCTCTCAGATCAAACGACCCAGTGGTTTCCTGGTACCAGGATCCTAATCTGAGCCTCACTTCTTTAAAACCTCAATTCCTTGGTTCTTCCAGTTTCATGCCTTTGCTATTCTTTCCTACCTTCAACCTCCTGATTCCCCAAAGGAAACTTTTGCCTCCCTAGACAGGTAGTTGGGTTCTATCCCTTCCTCTCTCTGTGTCATGGGCAAGTAGCATTACTCAGTAGATTTCCTGTCTTTACAATGAATATGTTTAATCCCTTTTCACCTACCACCCAGAGTTTCTGCGATGACCAAAAGTAATAAACGTGGAGCCATCTGAAAAAAAGTGCTGCCATCACACAATGGACAGGGATGATGATAATATCGATATCGATGATGGCAGCGATAATCGGTGATGGTGATCATGAAGAAGAAGTAGAAGGAAGATGAAGAGGGGACAGGAGGACTTCCTGATACCTCCTTCCAGAACAATATGCCTTTCTATGTCTTCCAAGACTATATCTTTGCTCAGTCTGAACAGTTATGAGGATGCTAAGGAAAAAGGAACCAACACTCATGTCACTCAAAGCTAAGGTCAAAGATAAGTCCTCTCTAAGTAGCAGGGAACTGACTGGATTTCAGGCATACAAATGCAAAGCCTCCTTCTGCAGGTCAGGACCCCTGCCCCCGCCCCATACACAGACAGATCTCCTCACTCTGACCTTTTTTTTTTTTTTTTAAGATTTATTTATTTATGAATACAAGGGCTGGTGCACAGGCCAGAGATGTGGGGGGTGAGAGAGTTCACCAGAGACAGAGTGGGGAACAGAACAGGCAGACTGACTGAAGTACACTGCTGAGAGGAGCAGCAGGCGAGTCAGGAGAGGTCTGCCCCGCCATGTGGTTTGCTCCCTGGCAGGCCAGGGATCGAACTCGTGTTGCAGAGGCTGCAGATCTCTTCATAGTGCGGTGCTTAACCCATTGCGCCACCAGGGAGGCCCTCCCCACTCTGACCTTTTGCCTCCACCCTCAAGATTCTTTTACACACAATAAGCAGCTCATTCATGCAGGACCAAACAAATCTTCCTGAGATGGAAGTGGGGGTCAGTTTTCAAGCACCTAGGATATGAATTCTGTGCATGGAAGTCTGATAGCTAAAAGTTTGCATGGAGGACAGAAAAGGATGAGAACCAGAGCTGGTGCTTCAGAGCAAATCTGACACATTTCTGGAAATAAAGTGGAGTTGGGAGATCTCCTTAGATAATTTGAGTAACAAATTGGGGGTGGGGAAGCGATATGTCCGTATGATTTCTAGGTTCTCAAGGGGGTGAGGATGTGTCTTTTCACAGAGGAGATACATGAAACCACTTTTATATATTGGGAAGTACATGACACAGTAATGAGACTATGTCATCTGTCATCACGGCAAGAAATAAGGGCCAAGGAAGTACGAGAAATGTGTTTCCACTATCGGAAGATGGACGAGAATCCCTAGAGTCCTTGGACACGGGAAAGCAGTGCTGCTCTACCATCAGTCACGGTTCATCCTGGCTTTTATCCCACAGACAGGATCCTGTGACCAAGTAGCAATTGAACAAGAAGATATGGGAGAGAGAAAAGCTGCGTGGACAGCCCCACAGCCGTAGCGGGGAAGATGAACACAACAAGCACATGGTCATTGTTTTCACGGTGCGGGGGGTGGGAGGCAGAGGGTGCTAAGGAAACATGGCACCAGGGCAAAGGAAAGGTCAGGTACTGAGACATCAAGGGCCACACTCTGCAGCAGCCTTTTGCTCTTTCCCAAATCACAACTGTTCTCGTGCTCTAGAGTTAGGCTGAATCACAAAGAGTTAAACGCCACGGAACAAGACATAACAGACACAGCATAGGATAATTAAGAAAAGAAAAGAAGGGATGTGTGTATGAGGAGCACTGCCATCAAGGATTGTCTTTTCCCATAAGGAGGCTGCTGTCTCTTTAAGTGACTACAGCCAAGTCATCACCAGGAAACAAATCCTTCCAGAGCCTGCCCACTCACCACCACCACCTATCACTTCACTGGCATTGTCTAAGATCAAAACCAAAGTGTGACGCTCTTCCCTTAGCTGTCAGTGACTTGTTGACTCATATATCAAGAAGGAAATACCAAATCGATAAAAATTCAGCTTTTCTGAAAATGGACTAAATCAATGATAGTTAAAATAGAAACCTACACAGTCACACATCTTAGATTAAAAGTTAATGTATCCTTGTCCTCCAGGGCAGGGATGATCAACATGTTTGACCCCCTGGTATTCTACAGATGGGGTCTCTGGTGGCTTGGAAATTTAAGAGACTTTCCCAAATTTCCACAACAATGCCACATCAGGAGTGAAACCTCAGCCCAGGTTGCCACCTGGGGATAGTGGGAGAGTGAAGAGCCAGGGCAGTCTGCCAGGATAACAGCCAGTAAACAGGGTATTTCATATCTTCTCTCTATACCCAGGAAAGGTCAGTTTGAATGATGCTGATCCCGTGTGATCATTCTGGACCATGGGAAAAGGGTGATTTGAAATACAGAGGGGAATAAAGACCAGTCAGCTCACCCTCTAGACTAAATCTAGGACAGTCTGTCATGCTTGGGGGTCAGAAAAATCTTCATCGAAACATTTTTCTGCCTCTGAGTAGCGCCCAGAGCACCCTGGTGAAGGAGAATTGCAGGACATAAGTAGGCTGACTGTGAGACACAGAGCTCATTTGGGCTAATACTTCTGAAGTGTTAGTGACAGTTTCAAGTGTCACTAAGCCATTCTGGCCTTTGTCCAAAATAAGATGAAGATCTACAGTCACAGAGACTCCCCAGAGTAACAGACCCCTAGCGCCTACCCGTGTGATCCCCAGGAGCGCATCCCAGCAAGTTTCCTGCAGGTGTCCTTCCTGGACAGCTTATTTCCCTAATTAGTTTCTTTTCACTCTCACCTTCAGCACTCACATGTCTTACTATTGTCTCTACTGAGAGAAACCACCTCTTGCAGAGATGTCAGATTTCTCTATTGTAGGTGCCTCAGGAAGCTGGATCCTGTAGCATTTCACTGGGGCAGAAGAAAGTCAGGGAGAGCCTTTAGGTGTACTCTGAAAACTAGAAAGAGTGGATGCAGGACTCCACGAGCAGGTCCACAGAGCGCAGCTAAGAAATTCTGGTGAAGAACCCTCAGAGCTCCTGCCTTCTGTCCTGACTTTAGAGTTGCGACATTAGGAAGCGCCCCGTGTCCCTTACTGTAGATGAGCCAGGCTCCCACCTGAGTCCATTGACCTCTAGCCCAGCGTGCTTTACGCTCCCCCACAGCAGGTTAAGAAGACAAGCCAAGCCGAGGATATTTCGAATTAGCTCCGCCTAACAGATTGGTCTCAAAAATTGGATGTTTCTACAAATTCTAACAGGGACTGTTTGTAGGAATCGAGGTTTTACACTTGATTCTGACAGTTCTCAGACCTGCCTCATATGATGTGCCGTCCTGATGGTGTGTCCAGGGCAGAGGCCCCACATTAGGAGCTGGTAGCCATCCTGTGTTGAGAACATTCCAGAGTTCTGAGCAAAGAACACACCTGTAGGCAGACCTGGACTTGCGCTTATGTTTGACCAGTGCACATCCCCTTCCACTGACCTTTGACAAGTCTACACTCAATCTATCAACCGGGAGAGACGCTTTGGATAAGTAGCAAGATGATGTTCCAAGGAGGCCGGTGGGAATTTTCTCTTTCCAGCATCAATTAAATTAGACACAGACAGAAGTTTTAGAAAGTGATGGTTGTTAAAGCCAACCAAATAGGCTGTGAAATCCCCACCTTTGATTCCATTCCGTCACTCCTTTGGCAAGCCTCTATGTATCACAGCCGTGACAGGTACAAGGGGAAGGCTGACAATATGAAGTGCTGCCCTCATGAGCTTTTACAGGAAAAATATACCTAAAGCCAGTAAGTGAGAATGGAGAGGAAGTATCCCCAAGGACATTACGTTCTAGACTTTGCTTATTATGAAGACTTGGGCTAGTGAAGACACCCACTCTCTCCTTCCTTTAATTGTTAACTTGAGAGAAATATGGAAATTTTTTTGAACATTTCTACCTTTTTTTTAAACCTCTCCCTACCTGGAAGAAACATAAAATACCTGGGGAAAAAAAAAAAAAAAGAATGAGATGAGCTGGAATTGTAGGGTTCGGCGGAAACCAGTTTGGGAAAACACTGAATGGGGGCTCTTGAAATATCGAGAGCCCGGTGTTCATTTCCTGCTTGTGTCTGCAGTGGGTCCCGGGGTGAGGATGAGACAGTCCAGGGCAGCCTTCCACAGCCGTGCGCTGCGTGGACGCCCGTGTCCTCTTCCCCTTGCAACTCGGCTGCCTAGTGTCTCTGTAGCGAGAAACATTTCCCCTTACATGTGCATGTCTTCAGGGACTGAGCTTTTGTCACCAGCTTATTTCTAAGATCATGGAAACAGCCTTGGGATGATCAAAAATCTACAATAAATGCTTTAAAAATATGTGTGTGTTCTTTCTGATAACTCGTGGAAAAAGCCCTATTTAGCGAGCACTTTGGTTCCGTCTATCCCGAGAGAAAGGAGCAGGTAGCATTTGAGATGAAGGCTGCAGATTCCACCGTGGCCTCAACGATCAAAGGCAAGGCTGCCTGATGGCTCAGGAGATAACCTCTTCTCCATCATTAAAGAAAGAAAAGATTTCTTAGTTTTTATCCTAATTGCGGTGCCTCTAAAGGGTGCCAGGGGAGAGGACCTACTTCTGGGAATGCTTGGGGGAAGGGCTTTGGAAATAAGGGCTTTCATTACCCAGGCTGTCCTGCTGAGAGGAGAGAAAAAGCAGGAAATAAAATAGGAACTGTTTATGCCATAGGCAGCAGGCTGAGGACTGAGTCTAAATCACAGGCTCACAAAACCCCCAGCCAGGATGTGTCTCACCATCCATTTATTTTGCTCTACTGCTCTTGGCAGAAAATGCAGATTGGGGTCTCTATAAATTTCTGGCTTCTACCTCGGTAAGGTACTCAATTCTGCTCTTCACTCCTTTTATTTGTCCCCGGGCAGCTCTTTGTCCCAAGCCCCTTGTGCATGTTTCAGAAACTTTCACCTTTTGTGTTGCTGTCTATCCCTACCCTGCTCTTCAATGCTCCTGGCCGAGGGAATTGGCTTCCTGGAGAAAGTGGCGTTGTCTCCTGCTGCTTCTCGCTGGACTTGGCTTCCTTCTGTGTCAGATGGACACAGTGACAGAGCCCACCTCATGGACAGCCCAAGGAGCTCACAAGAGGGACTGGCAAAGAATAGAGCTCAGGAGCTTTGCTATCACTACCTTTGTGATTTAAAAAAAAAATTGTTACCCATCATATTAATCCTTAAGCCCTGCAGGGTATATGAGCAGACTCTTTTCCGGCCCTCCTGCCATTAGCCTCTGTGGCCACCACCTGTGGTCTTGCCAGCCTCCTGGGTTGCATGCAAATGCCCAGGGCTGAGAGGTGTGGGTGTGGGGCACGTACACCTGTAATTGTGAACATCTGCACCCAGACAGCACTGGCTTGCGCATGTGTAAACACACAGACCTGGGCCCAGAAGACAGGGATGAAGGCAGTGGCGGCAGCTCAGTGAGGAGGACCCCTCTGAGGTGAGACCACAGGATAACACAAGACTGAGAATGCCAGACAGAGGCCAGAGAAAGCAAGCTTAGAAATTTGTGGGGGGTAGGGAGGCTCAGTTGCCTGCCTGCCTCCTCAGTTGCCTCAGGCCCCCTCTCTGGCCCGTGCCTGCCTTCTGGCCTGCCAGCCTCCCTGCCTGGTGTCCTGTGTACCTGGGTCCCTGCTCCAGCATGGAAGATCTCTATCAAGGGCTCTAGGACTCTCTTTATCTGTCTGCCCAAATCAACAGCGAACCTGCCCTGTGCATGCTTGCACGAGGATCCCCCACCATGTCTTACCATGGGAAACTGACTGCATTACCCTCTTACACTACCAGTCACTCCTATACCAGTCAGGCTCTTCTTTAACTGGAGGTGACAGCACCACTCAAAACACTGAGGACTAAAAGGAATTGACTGACTCACGTAACAGAGATTTCCAAAATGTGACTGCCTTAGGTATGGCAGCATCCAGAAGCTTAGTAACATCCGTCAAGTCTGTCCATTGTAAATCCCCGCACCTCACCCTTCCAATATTCTGGCTTCACGCATCTCTTTTCGCATCATGTTGTTATGGCTGCTTGCAGTTCAACCTATGCCGCTCAGTGATTCCACGGAATACACATTTTCCTTAGCGCTCCACATGGAGGAGTCACATGGCCACTGAAGAACCAATCATTCCAGACAAGGGTCTAAAGTGCTCTGCGGTCTGGCTGGAGTCACACCTCGGGACGGCAGAGTCAGCCCTGCCCTTGCAACCTGGGGAACATAATTACTGAAAGGGGGAGAATGATTCCAAAAGGAGATGCTGGGAAACCAATAAAATGTTTTTCATGGTTCCCTGTTGCCTACATGATAGATTCCAAGTTCCTCAGCTTAGCACATAAGGATTTTTACAATCTTTCCCCAAATCACCCCTCCCACCTCCTCCCCTGCAACAGAGCCACACTAGATGCTCCTGCCACACCAATTTTTCATCCTCTGCGCAGCTATTATGTACCCGGCATCGGCAGGGCCTTCCCTACCCCAATCCTTTCTATTCTTGAAAATCGTACTCAGACTGAAAGACCTGGTGGAAATGTCTCTTCCTCGATTCTTGGGCAGAATTGGCTGTGCCCTTCTCTGCGTTTTAAATGCTCTACAATGCCACCAAGACCCTGTAGCTTATTTCTCTCAGCTATTGTTTTCCACTAGACTGTGAGCTCCTTGGGAGAAGGAATGTCTCCCTGAGCTCTGTTCCGTGGAGGCCTAGTCTTGATACAGCCAATATTGAGTCCAGGGGTGAATGGCAAGCTTGAGAACGAGTAATATGGCATTCAATGAGGAGAGCACCCAGCAGAGTCCACACCTGCCATTGTTTCCCCATCCCCTTCTCACTTTGCTCTTTAACCAAAGCCCTTTACCTGGCAGTGACCCTGCCTCCCAGGTGACCCTGCTCCCCCAGGGGTTCCCTCTTCACCCGCTGGACACAGCGATCTCCTCGGAAGAGTTAATGGGATGAGTCAATGAAAAAGCAGAGCTGTTCCTATTTCCTCTGGATATCTTGCCAGACTGGGATGAGCACCTAACTTTTCATCTGAAAACATCATTAAGGACTTTCAGAAGGAAGGTGAACAGGCCAGGAATTTAAAAAAAAAAAAGTGGATAAACAGTTTTTTATCACTAGTACGATAAAATGCTTGGTAGACTCAGACCTCAGACTTTGGATCATCATGGCTGAGAATTCCAGCTTCATGTCTGATGAAATGCTACTAGTCTGCAGTGTTTCTTTAAGCAGGAGTTTATTGAGCACTGACTAAGTGGCAGGTGCTGTGCCCTCACCTGAAGTGTGAAGTGCTCTTCTGTCAGTCCTCCCTGTGGCACAATCTCAGGTCTCTGCTCATGTGGACCCAACTCAGAAAGACCTTCAGTACCTACAGGCCCTTTCCCTGTATCGCCTGTAGCCCATTATATCTTTGTTCGTGGTGCATCACAGTATCCTTTGCTGTCATGTGACCCCCATCACCTCTCCGTGTTCCTTCACTCACTGTCTCCTCCATGAGAACTTTAGCCCTAGGAGGGCAGAGCCACTGTGGCTGTGGTGGCCTCTGCGCCCTGGGCTCCCAGAACAAGGCTTCACATGCAGTCAGCGCACATTAAATGTTTACTAAGTGAATGGAGAAACATCGAACACCCTCCACCGATCAGCTAACTCAATGTTGCCCAGCAGCCCCATGAGGCAGGCATCATCCTCATAGAGGAGGAAACTGAGGCTCAAAGGGGTTGAGGGCACATTACTAATAAGCAGCTGGGGCTACAACACAGGGTCTAGTTGAACTTTTTCCTCAATGGGGCACTCTGGGCTTCACGAGGAAAGCGGAGATAGTTTCTACCCTCGCAAGTGCAGAGTGGGCCATTTTCCGGTGCGGAGGCCGGTCAGCTCTGTCTGGGCAGAGTCCCAGAGGACAGAGATTTACTGAGCTCTTGCCGGACTGACACAGATGAGCTTTGGGACTGCTGGCAGTGGCAACCTGCAGGTCATAAATCATTTTTGTATCCGTGATGTCACTTGCCTCTGATTTAAGTTATGAATCCCATTCTGCAAAAAAAACAAACAAAAGAGAGAGAGGTTAAGTGATCTGTCCCAGAGGAAGTTTTCCAAGTCAGTGTGGCTTCCCTTACATGCCTATTTCCCCAGGCGGTGTTCTGCTCAGAACCACGTGGTGTGAGCCTGCGAGAAGAGACTTCCACCCAGAGCTCCTGGCCACCCTCTACGCAGGGCTGTGGTCAATTTTGCTAGAACAAAACCTCTTGAAAGGACAATTACTCAACTCACCAAGTGAGGCCTATTCCATTTTCTGTGTCCTTCTTCTTTAGAAAGGTCTTGGGAGCATGACACTCATTCAAACAGGGCGGCTGCTTCTCATTCAAAGCCAGTGTTGCTCAGGATGGTTGTGGGAAGGCTTCCCCAGGTGGCGTTATTCTAAGTAACCACTTTCTGGATTCAGGAACTCACCAAGAACTTTCTGGTCAGAGAGCATAGACAGAGACTTCTTAGCCAGAGGGAAATGATGACATATTCTCATGGATGACTTTATTAAATCGGGAGGAAATGACCCAGACAATCCATCACGCACACAGTTTATTGGACTTTACTAGACTGTTAAACGATTAATTCTTATAAAATCAAAAACCGAAATAATATAGTAATAGGGATATTGAAACACTTTTGTCGGGCAGTCCAAACATTGGTGTGGTGCATACTATTATCCTCAGACGAAACTCAGCTTAGAAAATGACTCTCTTGCCTTCACAATTCCATTGTTTTAAAGCAGAGTTGGCACGTTCCTGGCCAGGGGCTCGGTCCCTCCCACCCACCCTGTGAGTCCCGAGAGCTGCATCAGCTTGCTTTACAACGCACGCCTGCCTCTGCAGGTTCAAGATGTCACAGCAGAGAGTTCTGATGAAATTACAGACTGTGTTCTAGGTCTTTACCTCGTACTACTTTTGTGACATTTTACACTTAATAAGATGAAAGAAAACAAGAATACCCAGAATCTCAATAGCATCCTCCAATTTTTTCCCAGCTATTTTCACTTATTTCATTTACTATCAAGGTATCCCTATAAGGCATTCATGGGTTCTGAAATTCAAGCTTCCCTAAGATGTGCCTGAAATTTTACTGAAACATGAGTATCTGGTCCATCCCCCTAGAGATTCTCTTTCCGTAGTTTAGAGGTGATGCCTGAACTGCATTTCTAAGAAGCTTCCAAGATGCTGATGCTGGGTCTGTGAACAGCCACCTCTTTAGCAGCAAGCAGGGAAAGACCAGCTGTCCATTGCACAGATGTGGAAAGTGTTTATCATCTACAAAATGTTTGTAAACAACAGCGAGAGCTTCTGAAAACCAGTGACTCATTTCCGTCTTGGTTATGCACAGAGGACTCCAGAAAGAGATACCCGAGCCAGTTCATTTCTACGACTCCGATTCTCCAATAGCTCTGGGCTAGCAGAGTAGAAAGTGGGAGAGGTGAGCTAATGTGTGGTAATGAATATTTCTACAAGCTCATTAAGGACAGATGTATCTGTCCTAATGAGAAAACAATTTTCTCCTCTACTCCCACTGCTAAGGTTAAGAACTCCCAAGGTCAAAGCTGAACCATCCCCAAGCTGCCTTCTACAACTTTCCCTTGATGTTGATTAGGATAATTTATTGCAGATTCAAATGGCAGATGGGGGAGGGGGGGTGGAAGAGGGAAATATTGGCCTACATTCCAATTGATAGAAATAGCTAATCAAACAGTTTTTAAAATGGGTTTCTCTCTTTAAGGGGCCTCTGCTTGCCTCCATTTTGGGCAAGTGATTTCACAGCACGTTGTATTGTGGTGCCAGATAAAACCATTGAAAAAAATTTTATCCACAAAATTAGGAAGTAGTGAACTATAAAATTGCTAATTATTTTCTAGTAAATTTACTTTTAAATAACTTTAGACATCAATTACAGGCACCATTAAGCACCATCAAGCACTGGGTGTGTTTACCAAACAAGGGCAGAGCTTTGCTGGTTCTCGTCCCATCTGGATGCCCCGTCATGCAAGTCCGCCCTCCCTCAGGTCCCCCCAAGCCCTCCCCACAGACGTGGCAGCAGCATCAAGAGCTGAAATTCAGCCCATACATCGTGGCAGATTGTTCTCATTTCAAGTGCCATTGCCCAGCCAAGCCCCAGGTGCCTTAGATGAAGGCTAGATTAGGGGAAGGTTTTAATTCTAATTGTCAGTTTGGGGTGCATTTCCCAGCCCAGTGTTTCTCTACCATTGCTGCACGGCAGAATCACCAGGGGAATTTACACAAAGCAAAACATAACAAAACAAAAACCTTTTCCTTTATGCCCGGCTCCACTTGTCACCAGTGATATTGGAGACTTGAAGTCAAAAACTAATTTGTATCCCAAGCAGCTGTGATGTGCAACTGAGGGTGGTAACCAAGCCCCAGTTGTGTCTGGTTGCAAGTTCAGGCCCCCAGATCCAAGATGCAGGCTCGCCCATGCACCTCTGAGGTAGGTGGCCGGGCTTCCGGAGCAACAGCAAAGCCAGCGCACGACACGCTGGCTCAGCTGAGACCGTGGAGTCTTTTCAAGTGAGCCTCTACCCGCCCCTGGTAGGGTACAGGAAGTTATCAGGAGCTTTTATGCCCCCCACTCCTAGCATGGACGCTGGGGCCCGAGGGCCGTGAGCACCGCCATGTGCATCTGTAATTACAGACACGTGGGTCCAGAGAGCGCGGGTGTGCGTGAGTGTAAAGGCTCACACCTGTGCCTGGAGGCGGGCTAAAGGCAGCAGCGCGGCACTGCAGGAGGACAACTCCGAGGCGAGGCCACGGCAGACTGAGGGTGCCAGAAGGAGAAAGACAGTGCAAAGATTCTGGGGAGGCTGTGTTGAGTGGCTCATTGGGTCCTGAACCCCCCAGTCCCCATTCCTTGCCTGCCTTCCTGGTCTGCCTGTTGTACCCGGCTCCCTGTGTCCACATTAATGGCCTGTAAAAATCTACCAAGGGCTCCAGGATTCCTTTACCTGCATGCCTGAGTCCACCGTGAGCCTGCCCTGAGCGTGCTGGCACAAAACCCTCCACCGCAGGGCCTGGGGGCCTACCTAACATCATACTTGCAGCCTCCTTTCAAGATGTAATTGAATGGACTGTGGGCTCGGACAGGCCTGTGATCTGAGCCTGCTTTCTTCGGAATCGTGGGCACACCTCGAGTTCCTCACCTAACAGGATCAAGAGCTTGTGCCAGTGGGACACCCCTGCTCTGGTGCAGGGTCAAGCATGTGCTCTGAGTAACACCTCGGGTTCCCAACCTGACCAGCTGGATTGTCCCCTGGTCCGTGAAACCCGATGAGGTTGCTGAGAGGGTGAAATGAGAGACTCTATGAAGAGATGCCCGGCACGGCCAGGACTCCATCCACTGGCTCTGGAGTGTCCGTTCCCTGGTAGGTGTGTTCCTCCCCATTGCTGTTCCCACAGAAGAGGACACTAGCAGTGCTTCTAACCTCTTACTCGGAGGAGTAAGGGCGCTTCTACCCGTTGTCCTCACCCTTCCCCCAGGGAGGAAGCGTGGCCAATATGGTTGATGAGAACATGGCACATATTGGGCAACACTTGCAGCTTTGGTCTCTGCTCATCTGCACCATGGTCTCTGGTGTAGGTGACCTGCCTGTGTTTGCGTTGAAGAACTGGAGGAGGCGTTGGCGCCGTTCTCCAGCTTCCTCCCTCTCCGCTGCGGGCCAATTCTGGATCTGCAGTGCAGAACAGCCTCAGCCCGAACCTGGGGGCTGAATTAGAAACCTCTACTCAGGTCAAGTTCAAATCATGCTCTCCAGGGGGCCTCCCTCAAGGAGGGGAGGGGTCTAAGAGGGGTCTGGATTTTAATGAAGCTAACAGTTGAGTTCTCAGTTGACTCTTGGTTTCTTAAGTCTTTTCAGCCAGACCCTGGAGCAGGGTTGAGATGATTCTTACTTATCAGAAACTTCATAGCAAGTTTGTTTCATTTTCCTCCTTGGTTAAAGTCAAAGGATAGAGATTGTGTGTAGGGTCTGCAGTGAGGGCTGATAATTGCCAGCCTAATGTTCCTCTGTTGTGACATCAGAACTCACGTGGACCCCGTGCATAATTGTGCATTTACAGATACCCACATCACATCCCCAGTGGATGAAAGTGTGGGAGGTAAACTTGGGAAGAAGCACATGGACGAGGACCCTACTTCTGATCCATGTTTGATGATCACTCGGCATCATTGTGCTGTGACTTGGCTGCTGAACTGGACTTCCCACACCACTGGGGTTTAGACGTGGGTGTTCCCTCTTAGAAGTTTCCTGAATCACCTTCCATGATCTGTGGGGACCATGTGTCATCTGCTTTGCTCTTTCATCTTTTCTAAACCCTGATTATTTTCATGTTTATCCTCACCCCTCCCCTACCACCATATCCTTTGTTGCTTACGCTAACCTATGAGGGGCAGGCTTCAAGATTATAGATGTGGAAACTGAGGCACAAAGAAATTCACTAACTTGTCAAGGTCACCCAGTCACGGAGCAACAAATCCAAGTCAAATGATTTTATCTTTATTTTACCTTATACATCATGTATATTACTATATATGATTCTTAAGCCTCCAACTTATTTTACCAATAAAGAAACTGAGACAGTGGTTTGGAGACTTGCTAAAGTCAGTTAGCTCCCCAGATGGATCTGGGATCAGAAACTAATTTTTTTCCTAAATCCAACAATACAATCAGAGGTAATGTATTTATTCGACATAGGTGAATTGAATTAAAACATGGAATCAGCCCCCGTTTACCTGGTTGAATGAATGAATAAGAAAATGTGGTATATACATACAATGAAATGTTATTCAGTCACTAAAAAGAAGGGAATTCTGATAAATGCTACATCGTGGATGAACTCTGAGTACATTAAGGTAATTGAAATAAGCTAGTTACAAAGGGACAGATATCATATGATTCCACTTACGTGGAGAATTTAGAGTAGGCAGATAGTAGAATGGCAATTACCAGGATTTGGGGGAAGAGGTAATGCGGGATTGCTGTTGAATGGATATAGAGTTTCAATTTTATAAAATGAAGAGTTGTGGAGCTGGGTGGTAGTGATGTTGCACAAGTGAATGCAATTGATACTGCTGAACTACACATTTGAAAATGGTTAAAGATGGTAAATTTTATGCTATGTGTATTTCACCATGGGGGGGGGAATAGTTTGAGCACCTACTATGCATCAAGTACCTTTCTAAGCACTGACAATTCAGTATCAACTTTGCTTTTCTAGTTGGGAAGATTGAAAATAATAAGAACAACCAATAAATAATCTGCATGACATATTTAAAGGCAATAAAAGTTAAAAGGTATGTCAAAATGGTAAAAATAGGAGAGGAAAGAAACTTTGGGATGACTAGAGAAGAAGCTGCAATTTTAAATGACTGAAAAGGTGACCTTTGAAGGAAGCCTTGAAGGATTAAGGCAGAGGCTGTGGATATCCAGGAGAAGGACATCCCAGGCAGAGGGAAGAGCATGTGGGCATAAAAGCAGAGCACGCCAGGGCACCACACAGAGGCCACAATGGGTAAAGCTGAGGGAGTAGTCGGAGAGGACCACAGAGAGGAAGACGGCCATGAAACCATTGTAAGGTCTTGGCTTTCGACCTGAGAAATACAGGAAAGCCCATCGTCAGCAAGTCAGTGGCCCATAGAGGCCTACAGGTGCTGTCATGAGCCGGGGCCCTGAGGAACTGTGGCCAACAGGTGCCCCTGCCTCGTCTGAATGGGGAAGCCCTGACATGTGTCACTGCATGTGTCCCCAAAGGAGAATGCATACCTGCTGTTGCCTGATCTCCTGTTTTTAGGTGGAAACCAGCAATCTGGGTTTTGCAGGAAGCCTCCTGATTTATATGTTTTAATATTAGCAATGAATTCCATTTTGTCAGAGCTCTGTGTCTTCCCCGGCCCCTCCCCCAAAGCCTCTGATTATAAGAATTGTGACAAATTGACCCAGTTTGAAGTCTCTGCATTATACCATGTTGCCATGTGATCCTGAAATCACCAGGCCTGCCTGATAGATTTTGAGGCATTAGGAAGAATCAAGCCATTATCTTCATTACTTGCATTCAGACACGAGGTTTAATCTCTATCAGTGCTGTTACCTCTGTGCTACAGTGATCTGTGTATATGTCTGCTTCCTTTACTAATCTGTGACCTGGTCAAGGTGAGGGATTGAGTCTTCCTTGACTTTGACCTCTCAGAAGAAGTGTACAAACATAATAAAAGTCCATTAATTATTAAATAATGCAATAATGGTAAAGTAGCTTGTGTAGGTATTGGAAATGGAAGGTTGTATTATAGGTTGGTAATTAAGGAAGTTATTTTCTTCTGTTATTCAAACTCCCACACTGTTATTATATTGATTTTATAATTGTTAATGAGAGATGCAATAAGAAAAATTAATTAGGCTTCTTAGACCCTCCTTTCATAGCTACTTGCCCTGGGATACAGACCATACTGGGGAGAATTCACTACACATCCTGTTCTCTGGACCCAACCACTTGCTCATACCATGGAGGTCACAACGAAGCCATCTGCAATCTGATGTTATAGTTGCATAGGGGAATTTGCATGTTCTCATGGTGTTATTCAGATATGAGATCTTCTCAACATCAAAGAGCCGATCTAGGATAGCTCAGACAATTCCCAACAAAATACCCAGGCTCTTTCTGGGAAAGGTTACATTTAATAAATGGCAGGGCTAATGATGATTAGATATTTCCCCAGTTCCCCTCAAGATTGAAGATTCTTTAGGGGTAGAGGAAAGTGTTGCTTCAGGCTGACCTTCCAAGACCAAGACTCTGACCAATGAAAACTTGAAGAAGGATTCTAGGCGGGTCGGAGGGTGAGGACTTGTATTCTTTGGATGGCAAGAGAGCTAATGTGATTTACCATTTCCAAGAATGTGACAGCAACCTGGGATTTTAGCAGCATGGTGTGTAAAGGGGTGGGAGGCAGAGGTGCCCAGTTATTTCTATTTGGATGAGCGCATTCTTGCCAACTAATTAACTTTGGCTTTTTCAGTTTCCTCTCGGCCTCTCCCAGCTGCAGGGTCAACAGCATCACCTGTCTCTGTATCAAGAATGGCCAGAATGCTGCTTCCTTCCCAGGGCTGCTAATGTGTGTGAAAACAGCCCTATCCCATTTCCTGACATCGGCCAAGGTGCCTAGAAGTAGATGGTAAATCACCAGTTCCATAGCCTCTTTTTCTCGCACTTAAAGTTTTCAAGGCTTGAAAATAATCATCATGATGAGAAAAGGCATCGCTGCTCAGAGCATTTGCCAGGGCTGAGCACTTTGCTAAGTGCTCTACATGGCTCTCTCATGCCACAAGGCTAAGAGCCTGGTCCCATTAGTATCTCAATTTTGACTGGCCAATTCAGCAAAATTGGTTCTGTTTGGGAGCTGTAAATGACCAGAAAAGAGACTAGTTAGGTGACTACTGGTCGTCACCTAGGGGGGCTTTCTAGGTATATCTGACACCAACCCGCACAGAGGGCAGGAGAGACCAAAAACAAAGCAGACCACACTGCATCGGTAGTTGCCAGTTTAATAACCGAGGAAACTTACTGAAGAGGCTCATAGTTGGCAGTTGCAAGACAAGTAGATTTTTTGCAGGGTGAGTCACTGCAACAAGGGGAAGAGAATTCCCCCATGGCCTTGGGGATAGGGGCTGTTTTCTCTGCCCCTGCATCCATGCCGCCAGGTCCTCAGACACCGGGGATTACAGCTTCCAGCATGCCAGTTACATGTTTAGCCCAAAGTGTATTATCCAAAGAGGCCAGTGCTCTTCTGTCATTATCTTTCTTAAGGTCTCTGTTTTGGGCTGAACTGTTACCCCCCAAATATTTGTATGTTAAAGTCCTAACCACCAGTACCTAGAATAAGCCCCACACCCATGGTTTCAGTTACCCATGGTCAACAGCATGGGAATATTACTTATGAGAAGATATTTTGAGAGAGAAAGAAACCATATTCATGAAACCTTTATTACAGTGTATCATTGTAATTATTCTATTTTATTATAGTTATTGTTAATCTCTCACTGTGCCTAAATTATAAACTAAACATTATCATAGGTGTGCATGGATATGCAAAAACATTGTAATATGTATACCTGTTCTCTAACCATGGCTTTGCATGATTGACAGTTTCAGGATCCCACTGGGGATGGAACATCCCCCTGGGGGTAAGACAGGACTGTTTGTATTTGGATACAGGGTCTTTAAAGAGGTGATTAAGGTAAATGAGGTCATCAATGGGCGACCCCTAATCCGATGTTTTAAGAAGACAAGACCAGAATACAAATATGCAGGGAGATGACAGTCTGTGCCATGGGCTATGGCAGCTCTAATGAAGTAGCACAGCCCTAACAAGGCAGGAAAGATGGGGCAGCCTGGACACGTGGGTCTGCTGTCCTCTCTGGCTTGCAGCTGGCCACCCTCCTGTTGCCTTATTTCTCTGTGCGCGTCCAATTATCATCCCTATTATCTTTTCATATAAGGACATCAGTCATATTGGATTTTAACCTAATTATCTCATTAATGGACCTATCTCCAAATAAAGTCATATTTGGGGCTTTATGTTTATGGTTTATGGGGGGTTAGGTTTATGGGGCTTAGGAATTTAACATGAATTTGGAGGGAGCACAATTAAAACCATAACACAGGCCTAGCATATTAATATAGTCTCTGACCAACATGATTTTAAAATCAAGGCCTGGCTGGACTCAGGAGTAAGGATAAAGCCAACAGGCTGTTTAGTAGTCATTCTGTAATTGCAAAAATTCTAAGAACCACAACAGAACACCTTCCCTAACTCTCCCTACCTCCACCAGGTTCAGCAACAGATTGTAGAATTCAATCCTCTATGATTGGGTCAGTCTGTGGTGAAGGCTGAAGGATGTAGGAAAGACTGGGCAATCCATCTCCTGGATAATCAGCTCTATGATCTGGGTCCCAGCTGTGTGTTCACATAAATGTGTTATAGACCTAATCTGTTTAGGCAAAGGAAGTTCCTGACTATAAAGAAGCTTCTTGAAAAGTCCATGTAATGCTTATCAAAAATAGAGATCCCCAATTCCAATTTCCAATTTTCATTCTCAGGTTCTGGAGACCTGAAAATTTCTCCCCCCCCAACCCCACCTTCTTCCTTCCTTTTCTCCCTATGTTAACAAGCAAGCCAGTTGATTCAGCTCTGCAGTCTAGGGAAACTATTGTTTCTTACCTCTCAGGCAGACTCTAGAAGACTAGCAAGTGGGATGTCTTCACCTGTGGTCTCGTAGCTGGGCTTACTGCATTGGGCCCCTGGGCAAGTGCATCTACCCGCCCTGTGGGGTCAGGTTTTCCATTCCTGATAGTCTCGGTTTTCCTGTGCTTGCTTCCCACTGACCCTCAATACCAGGGTTCCGGGGCTCATCTCCAGTGCGCTGGATCAGAGTTATACCACCACTATAGGGCACAACACCCTCATCCCAGAGAAAGTTCCATAGCGTTGCCATCCCCTCAACGGTGAATCACAGTTAGTGTGGGTGAGAGCAGAGTTCTCATTCTCTTACCTGTCTTGGTGCTGGCGTTTCGACCATTCTTGTGCAAGCTCTATTCTTCAGGTTTGCAGGTCTGCTTCTGAGTAAATTAATCCATACGCGTTGGTAGATT
The DNA here is from genome assembly GCF_014898055.3 of Talpa occidentalis. NCBI lineage: Eukaryota > Metazoa > Chordata > Mammalia > Eulipotyphla > Talpidae > Talpa > Talpa occidentalis. The sequence goes on along the minus strand of NW_023601212.1, from coordinate 87,990,748 downwards.
TGTTGTCTCTGTGGGGGGTGAATTCAGAGTCTTCCTACGCTACCATCTTGAACCCAAGTCCAAATTAATGTTTCTAAAATATTATTCTTCCAAACAACAGCATCGTGTCTATTTTCTCGAGTCTACTTATTTGAATGCTCAGTAACTCAGTAAATATTTGCAGCAATTTTTTATAGATCTTGAACATTCTGTGTGTTCCTTTCCAACAGTTATAACTACTATTTATATTCTATAGCATTGTAATATTCGGGAAATTACTCACCTCTCTGAACTTTCTATGTTTATCTTTAAACTGGGCATGTTCACGCTTGTCTCTCACGGATGAGAGTTAAATGAGGTGACAAATTTAAAACTCCCAGTAGTTCATAGCACACCAGGTGTTCAACATGTGGTAGTAAGAGTTGTTGTTAATTTAAAAGAAATTGTAGAACAGCATTAGATAATCATGATCAGACTAGACTATGAAAATTCCTCTTTGACATGACAACTCTCTCTGCACCCAGCACAATTAACCTATAAATCCTAGAAGTGAGGCAATGAGGCAACAGCCTGGCAAATAGTAATCTAAGTTGGAATATTGTGGTTTTAACTCTTCTTTCGCTTGGTCCTGCTTCATACTCTCTACCAGAACCATTCAGCTATTTCAGGTGAAAGCTATTTGATATCTGATTGAAGTGGAAATTCCTATCATGTTCTGCCATTAAATATGATTTGGCAGTTAGGAGTGATACATGACTATATAAATCAAGGGAAAACAGATGCTGTTACCTCTCCCTATCTTAATCCTACTCATTCTAACTCTGGGATTCTATGTGATGGTTTTATATGATGGTTTCATAGGAAGGTTTTCTAGATAGTTCTCCATGACAGTTCTGTGTGTTGACTGTAAAGGATAATTTTATTTGATGGTTTTATGTGATATTTCTGGATGATGATTCTAAACGATGGTCAGTCAGTACTCTCCCCAGAATCCTATTTTTAAAAACAGTTTGGTTGTGTCATTATTTTTTTTATCGAGGTTATGTTGGTTTATCACAGTACATGTTTTGGGAATACAGGTTCATACCTCTTCAAATGTATGTTACCATATGATACCCAGCACTGACGTACCAATAGCACAATTTTTAAAACTTGGGTGGAATTTACAGTGGTAGTTCCTCCAACCTGTGGTAGAGGGTGGACAATTAACTGATGGAAGAATGAGAGAGAAGTGGAGGTTTGATGGAGGAATATGGAAGAAGAAAACAGGGTATAAAAATGAGTAGTAGAAGGAATGGAAGATTATGGAGAGAAAAAGGGATTGTTAGAGGGATGGGGTGGAGAGCTAAGAGTTGAAGGACTAGTAGAAGAGAGAGGAAGTAAAGCAAAAAGGAGTAGAATGGGATATCTTAGGTTATTCAATTTCTGCAAAAATCATGGTGGAAATGTCCCAAAATGTTGCCAACAATACATTCTGTGACTTAGTCATTATGCAGAGAGATGAGCTGGGGGCTGAAGGACAGAATTAATATAGTAAGTAATTCTATCCCTTTGGCAATGTCTTTCTGCATGAAATAATGATTTTATGTCTCACTTCTCTCCAGCCCGCACATTCCTCATAACAAACAGTTCCACAGTGAGTGACTATTTATGTTTCAAGGCAACAGCATCGGCATAATGGACTATCCTCTTAATCTTTTTCTGCAAAGGAATGCCAGAGCTGCCTGGGAAACCTGAGAGATTTTTCCAGTTGGGAATAATGATGCTGCTTGCTGGTGATAGGAGATGGGGTTTGGAATTTGAAATCCCGCAGATCTTGATTTAGCTCTCCCAGTGCCACTTACTGACTCCCCCCTCACTGCATCTCAGTCTTCTCATGTGAAAATGGGAGGCTTGCTTCTAGCTCACACATGAAAGCATATAGCGCAGGGCCTGAAACACAGACGGATTTCAATACTGGTTGCCTAGAAAAATGGCAAATCTCTTTCCAGCCTCTGTTCTTGGAAGAACACAAATCCAGATGGGACAAATTTTAGCCTGTGAGTAGAGATAGAAGAAATGAGTACACCTCCTATTTACCATGCTTTCCAATGAAAGCTTCATTCATTCATTCATTCATTCATTCATTCATTCATATGTCTTGCCTCTCTTCTTCCAAGCACTGTGTTATAAGGATGAGAAGATTAATGGACATGAAACCTGTCTTGTGTCGTAATTTTTATCTGATTATCTTTGTCCTACTCTGTGTTACATGCTAGACCAAGCAGTGCCATTCTGATGCATTTTACATTCAGTTCACATTAATAATTGCTACTGTTCCCATTTTACAGATTAAAACTATCTCAAGTGCAGAGTTAATGAATTCTTCTATGGCCATACTATGATGTAACCTGGATTTAAATTTGAAAATATGTAATACCATAGCCTGAATTCTCAACCTCTGGGCTACATATCCCTGAATGTCCCTTAGGTCCCCGCCCCAGTTCAGCGGGGGAGGCGACATGCATGTAAATACCATAGAACATGTTATGAATCCTGAGGTCATTACATAAGTTTCAGTGGGATCACACACAATGGGCTATTGTCTACCTATCACTGTAAATAATTATCAATCAGTATCAATAAATATCAATGCAACTGAATTTTCCTAGAGATTCAGGGATGGTTTGACAAAGGGCATAAACATCTTATTTTAGTCCCCAAATATTAGCAGGATGTTACCCAAAGACCTGTCTCTCTTGATAGAGGAAGTTACCTTTTCAGAGGCCCCATGCCTCAACCGTCACAGGGTATACAATCAGAGACACAGGTTCTTATTTCACAGCTGAAGCAAACGTGCTCCTTCAGAGAAATGCAGGAGACGGAGTGGGAGGGATCCAGTGGGACTAGCTTGTGTGGGGGCTTTATTGCCTGTCTAGTGAGTCTGCACTCTATCCTGAGGGCTGTGGGGAGCCACTGAAGCGTTTTATAAGAGGAGTGACACGGTCAGATTGGGGTTTTAGAAAGATCGTGCCTGCCGAGGGAATCAATGGCTCTTGCCTGGTGGCAGATGACACCAATGGCAGCGTGTGCTGAAAGCTTAGGTCAGGAACGCTGAGATCTTGAACTAAGGCACTGAGATGACAGAGAGGATGAATTTGCGGGAGATTTATGTGGAAGAATCCATAGAGGTGAGCTTGTGCATATGTGTAGAGGAAGGCAGAGGGAGAGTGGAGGGTAAATGAAGCGAATAGTGGTTTTTTCAGGTCGTCTTGCCACTGGCCTCTACAGCTGCCATCTGTGGCCTTGCACTGCCCCTAGGTGGTATGGATGCCCAGGGCTCAGAAACGTGGGCACGAGCGGGGGATGTGCACCTGTGATTATGGACACCTGGGCTCAGAGAGCGTGGGCGTGCACATGTGCAAATGCAAACACCTGGGCCTCGAAAGGCAGGTTCAAAGGGCGGTGTCACTCTGGGTACTGGAGAAGATGCCAGGGCCTGAGAGACAGAGGAAGCAGCTGCTGGGTGGAAAAGCAAACCTCTGGAATGATAAGCTGCCCTTCTTCAGAGGATGGGGTGGCTCGTCCCTCTGATTGTGATATCAACCTTCACCTTCATGTGCCTCATCCTGCTCACTGCTGTGCTAGTTTACTGGAGACTGCGAGAAATAACAGTGAAGCTACCGGCCGGGATGGTTGCACAACAGAGGGATAGAAAATCAAGGAGAATCCTAGGACAGCTAAGGAGTTAACTTGAATCTCTTGCTAATGGTGTCCCCTGCCCCCCCACCCAACTGGAGACAAGCAAGCCTGATTTGACACCTGTAATCACCTGCCAAATATACCAAAGGTCCTCATCTTAAAAGCACAGCAGAAACTCTGATTATTCCAGTTCAATGTTCTTTTGATCCCAAGGCAAATTTCATCAACCAGGAGTCCACAGCAGGGGGCTTAAGGCAGGCAGCAGGTACTGGGCCTCTTTGATTCACCAAGACAGATCTCTAGACCTAAGTGGCTAGACTGCTTCTCAGAACTCAAATCCTGCAGATTCCAGCATTTCAGGGTGTCCTTGATGAGTGCATATTAGCTGCACCCCCGGCCCTGTGACCCTGGTGAGCTGCTACCAACACCTTTTAATTCCACAAATGTTTATTGAGCACTGGTAGTTCCAAGGGCTGTGGGATGGGCTGAGGTTACAGCATTGAGCAAAGAAAGGATCCCAGTTCCTGACCGCATAAGTCTAATCTCCCCATAGAGGCACGGGATGCAGTGAATGATTAAACACTGTAAGCACTGGAAAGGAGTGAAATAGAGAGCTACAAGACGCCACAGTAATAAAGGAAAATCCCCTACTTAGTGAGGTCGGGGGAGGCGCTCCCAGAAAATGACAGTCACACTGAAATCCAAGAGATTAAATGGTCTGTTTAAGTGAAGGTGAAAAGAGGCAGGAAGATCTCCCCAGTATAGGCCTGCCCTCTGCAGTTATGAGAAAAATCTTAAAATACTGCTTTTCTATGATCTAACTTCCATCAAGGGTCTGAAGTAGCTCCTTCCTGCTTACAGTTGAGGTGGACCTCCTGGGGAAGGCAACCGGGGGTCTAGGCTTGCTGCAGGAAGTTCCAAGGTGAGCTGGACCACCCCCCTTACTACCTGTATGACCTCAGGCCAGTGGTCTACCTTCCCAGCCTCGGGCTCCTGGCTGGTAAGTGGAGACTAAAACCATCCTCCTTCCTGGTGATCTGTGAGCACCTAATGGGTTAACAAGATCCTGAGCAGGGAGCACCTGAAGTTAGAACTCTATAGCTGGTGTTTTTTTTTTTTTTTTAAGATTTATTTATTATTTATACAAGCACTAGGTACAGTCAGAAGCGCGGGAGGGTGAGAGAATTCACCAGAGCCAGAGAGCGGGGAGCAGAACAGGCAGACTGACGAAATACACTGCTGAGGAGAGCAGCGGGCATGGCAGGAGAGGTCTGTCGCGCCATGTGGGACCTTTGCTGGTGGCCGGGGATCGAACCAGCGCTGCAGAGGCTGCGGGCAGCTTCGCAACCCAGTGCTCAACCGCTGTGCCACCGGGAGGCCCAGCTGGTGTTTTTTTTTTTTTTTTTTTTTTTTTTTTTGCATGTTTATTTATTTATTTATTTATTATATTTGTTTGTTTTTGTTTATACATGCACTGGGTACAGTCAGAAGCGTGGGAGGGTGAGAGAATTCACCAGAGCTAGAGCGGGGAGCAGAGCAGGCAGAAGGGCTGAAGTACACTGCTGAGGGGAGCAGCGGGTGGCAGGAGAGGTCTGCGCACCATGTGGGATCCTCCTCCGGTGGCCGGGGAGCAGCCGGGGATCGAACCGGCGCCGCAGAGGCCGCGGGCAGCTTCGCAACCCAGCGCTCAACCGCTGCGCCACCGGGGAGGCCCCCAGCTGGTGTTTTTTTAATTGACACTAACTTTTGAATTTGACTCTAAGTCAAGTCCCTGAAAGTCAGTTTCCCTAAATTCAATTCTTCGAAACCAAACTATAAAAAAAATCAATTCGCTGAATGACTGATGTTTGGTGCTACTTGAAGCAGAAAGTCATCCTAACGGGCCCAGAATGGAAATATAAAACCAAAAATTGTCCTAAACCTACAGCTCTGTTCAGCCAATGGCATTCTCTTGTTTTCCCCTTTGCAGTTGAACAATGCAAAAAAAGTCTCAGTCAATCCACAGGCGGCACTTCACCACTGTCACCCGCCTTCTCCCATCTGACATCTGTCTGCATCCAACCCCCGGAAGGTTTCTTTGTGAAGTGACTTGTGACTCTCTTTGGAATCCAACGAGATCTTTCTGTTTCTCACTTCGCTCGCTGCAGATAGTTTGTTTTTTTTTTTTAAAGATTTATTTATTCATGCATACAAGAACTGGGGTACAGGCCAGATGAGCGGGAGGGTGAGAGGATTCACCAGAGACAGAGCAGAGAGCAGAACAGGCAGATCTACTGAAATACACTGCTGAGGGGAGCAGCGGGCGGGACAGGAGAGGTCTGCCACAATGTGTAGGATTCTCGCCAGCTGGCAGGGATCGAACCCGCACTGCAGAGGCTGCGGACAGCTTCACAGTGCGCCGCTCAACCGCCTGCACCACCAGGGGAGGCCCTGCTGTAGATAGTTTACCTGATTTAGAATACTGACCACTTTCTTTGCGTGGAGACTTGTTCTTTCTTGACTTAATTCTCGCCAGACTTTCCACCACCTTTTCCTCTTGTGCTCTGCCTCTCCCTGTCAGCTTCTTTCACTGTAATCACTCGGGGCTCCAGTCTCTTCTTGCTGCCACCCCCACAGCTTCACATATCATCTGTTTACTGGCAACTCCGAAGTTCATCTTTCTAGCCCCTGTGGTTGTTCTGAGGTCCAGTCCCATGTACCTAACTGGTTGAGATCACACCTGGACATCTCATGGACCCCTCTTCTCTGCACCCCAGTGCGACCAAAACTATATTCATGGCTCCTGTCTCCACCCCCCATTTCCATTTCCTAAACTGGTTTCTGCCCCAGTGTCTGGAGTCTCCTAGACATCGTCTCCCTACCCGGATGACACTCCTAAAACCTAGGGCGTGTCTTTGACCTTGTGCGCTCTCACACCATCCACATCAAGAGCCTCAACAAATACGACAGCTACTGTGTCAAAGTTTATTTCAGACATTTCACCTTCTGCCCCCTGATCTCTAGCCACACTGCCCTTCTGCAGCTTCGTGAACAGTCCCAGGCTCTGTCACTCCTCCATGTAGGCGCTCCCTGAGTCTGGGGCTCTTTTCTCAATCTCCCGCCATCACAAGCTAAGCTCCTTGATCCTCTAGTCATCAGGATAAATGTCACTTTCTCAGAATGAGTTTCCTAATTATGAGCTCACATTTTACTTTCCCGCTGATAAAGAAATGAATGAACAGTAGGTCACATCTCTGCATCCCCGAGTCCAAGGACTGTGCCTGTCTTCCGTGCCACCAAATCTCAAGTGCGTGGAAGTGCCCGGCACTGAGCAGGTGCTCTGTGAATATCCTTTGACGAAGTGGACACATGAATGAGTAAACCCATACTTCAATATTGTTTGTGAAAATGAAATAAGGAAGTGGAGCTGCTGTGCAAAGCATAAGGTGTTGCCTACACCCCACTCATTTTCATTACTGAAGTCTTGAGCAGACAGCTGTAATGCCAGAGCAACCAGCTATGAAGTCTGAGCTGACAGGAACAGGGCTTTCGATGTGATCAAAGATGACAAACTGAATCTGACATCTACTTAATGATGTGCAGAACCTGGATTCCACTGTGGGGGAACCACGTCCCTCAGCCTCATTTCAGAAGGTTGCTCTGCGGTCTCCCAAGCTTTTTCCAGCTCCCCCCATACACCCATCCTGCTGGGTCTAAAGAAATGATGGAGGAAGATTACCCTGATCACCTGCTCCATATGGAGCTTAGGGATTTTCTCTGTGCTCTGAAAACACTATGCAAGCCATCATGGGGGCCTGCATCAAACTGTTTTGGGTACTAGCAGGAATAATTAGACAATGTTATTAGAATAGCTCTCTTATATTAGCACACAAGCTTGAAATACAGAGAAATATATTTATCAAAAATGTGCACTCTTCTCTGAAAACCATCAAACATTTCTAAAAGAAATTAGACAACCTAAATAAAGGAAAAGATGCCATGTTCATAAATGCAAAGACACAATGATGCTAAAATTTTAGTTTTCCCCAAATATAGCTACAGTTTATAAAGTCCCAATCCAATTTCCAGGAGCTGTTTTGTAGAAAGTATCAAACTAATTCTAAAATGCATATCAAAAAGTGAAGGAACTAGACTAGCCAATCCAATTTTGAAAAAAAAGAATTGAATGAAAATTTTAAAAATCAGGATTGGAGAACTTATAGTTCCTAACTTCAAGACTCACTATAAAATAATGATAATCAAGACAATGTGATGACTGGTATGACTTTACCAGTTTTTGACAATGGAATCAATGCTATTGATTTTTGACAATGGAATCAATAAGAAAATTATTGTCTCTTTAAGAAATGGTGAACAACCATAAAGCAGTATATAGAGATCTTTAATTATAATGCTGTACACTTAACCTTTATAATGTGATACACCAATATTACTTCAATAAAAATTTCAAAATGGTAGATATCTATATGGGGAGAAATGAACATCTATCTTTATCTAACACTATACACAAAAATAACAGGATGGATCCACAACTGAAATGTAGAAGATAAGATTATAAAACTTCTAGGACAAAATAGGAAAAAAAAGTCTTTGTGATCTGGGATTACACAGAGGCCTCAGCTAGAATGGGAACTCAAACTCTTATCTCTAGTAGCAGTGATTAGAAGGAAATGCTCAGGTCTTAATCACTCATGGAAAGAGCTTTGTAATTGCAGCTCTCAGAAAGCAGGTAAGGCTGAGCTAGAGAAGGCGGGCATAGGGCACTGAAGAAAATACCAGGCCCAGCCAGAGGTCTTCACTGCCTTCATTTTGTTCCTGAAGGTAGAACTCAGACCCTCTGGGGCTAAGCTTGACTTGAGAACTGATGTTCTGTTTACAACTATCTATTCAGTTTAGTGGGGAAAAAAAGTCAATTACATCGGTGGAGCACTGGTGCCCAGTAGGTGGTGAACAAGCACCAGAATCACCTGGAGAGCTGGTGGAAACAGGTGGCTAGACCCCCCTCCGGACTTCCTGGCACAGGAGCTCTAAGGGGTGATCCCCAGAGTTCACAATTCTAACACATCCCAAGATGATACTGATGGTCTTACTACTAGTTTGAGAGCTGCACTTTAGAATTGGTGGTAGATATACTCAATGCAACATTATTTGCACAGTGATGTAAAAAGACAAAACCATGTCTTTTGTGACAATATGGATAGAACTTGAGGGGATTATGATAAGTGAAATGATTCAGAAATTGAAAGACAATTACCAGATGCTTTCGCTCATTTGTGGAAAATAAATAGCCAAAGAAAATGAACTGGCCAAACACAACAAAATAACATGAGACTGAAAACTATGGTAGTGTGGGGGTGGGGGAGAAGGGGAGCAAGTAGTGGGGAGGGGTTATGTGATAGTGTAGTGACATGGGGGCTTTGGCAGTGGGTTAGTGCACATATGGAGGTGTGAAGCTGTGCTCAGATTGGATGAAGGGGGAAAAGATGGGCATTTCTTGCAAGATTGATGGTATCCTGGATCTACTTTCTACTGCTTTGCAGGAGTCCACTGGCTGCTTCAAATCAGCTATGATGGGAATATTTACACCAAAGAAATTGGTAAACTCTACAAATGAGGACTTTGAATATCTGTTCTCAGCACAGGCATTGTTTCTTTACAAATGACCCTTCCTCAACTTCCTGAACTTCCCTGCCCTTCCCACCAGCTCAACCCTTGCCCTTCATTCTCCTGTTGCCTAATACCATGTGCCACCAATTCCTTAAGGCGCTATTGTCAACTAGTTGTTATATATTCACTAGTGCATGATCTAGTTCATTTCTAAATGTAAGCTTCAAGTCAGTTTCCTTCCTTTCCATAACCTCAGTACCCTGGAAGTCATTCAACAACCTTTTTCTGCATGCTTACTCTGTGCCAGACCCATTAGGACTACTGAGATGACTAAGACAAGATATCTGCCTATGAGGCTCACAGTTTGACAGAGGACATAAATATAAAAGCATAATGATAACCAATATGCTACAGAATCTGGGGATCCCGGAGCTACCTAAGAATGAATACCCAAGGACATGAGACAAAGATTTTCATTGAATTTATTGTATTAGAAAAATATATGAACACGGACAGAAAAGTAGACAATAATGGGATTGTCCATAGTAAAATACAATAATTTTTCAAGCTTTCCTTCAATTTTTGCATGAACTTTGAGTCAATATTGTTATTAGCTCTCAGGGTAGTTATCTCTGTATTTTAAAATAATGTTTTTCTTCTATTCTTTTTTGATTATCAACTTTAGATATTGCTACAGACTTCCTGGTGTATAAAGATTAAGTTTCTTGTGTCACCCCTAACACAAATTTTCCCTTCTCCCAGTAAGACTATGTATATTATTGATGATTCCACTCGTTTCTCCTGCCCATTCCAGCAGGATACTTGAAATGCCTTTCCTACAATAGTTTGAAAAGTCATGGAGAGATGGTTAGTTATTTAAGCATGGATATGAAACCAGGGTAGGAGTTCTTAAGGAGGCTGGGGTGACTTGATCGGCGATAAGGATGAATGCTATAGGTGATTGCTAAGTCATGTCAAGTACTGTAGTGCAGGAGAGGAGAATAGCAGACCGATAGCACACCAAGCACTCACACAATAAAGAACCCAAAGTGTCATTATACATTGTCTGGTGAATTATCCAGGGCTCTTTGTGTAGAGAGCAGACCTGGGAAGTAAAAGGAGTAGGTTAGAATAAGTCAACCTTGAACTTGTTACAAAAGCAATTCCTGTCACTCATACAGCCTCATTAAAACAAGAAACCTGGAGCATTTTGCATTGAGAAATGCTTTCCCAATCAGACATGAAGTATGTAAAAATTTTACATACTTTTAGCTACTTTCATATTTTGGAAACCAAATAGAAAGAGGTATTTTTCAATTAATTCCTGTCTGGTATACATTTCTAAGTAGAAAGGCTGCATGAAAATATTGTATTTTGCCAATCTCTGATCTGAGAAGTTAATTAAAAGAACATCACATTGTTGCAACGTAAACTTTCCTCTTGTACATATCGTTACCTATCAGATTAGATTTTTACCAACAGATCAGAGCATTTACTTAGGATGTGTTAGTAGGCTAAGTACTTGCAAGTGCCAATGCACAGTGAAGCCTCAACAAAACCTCGGGAAATCAGTGTGACCACCATTTAGTGCAGTAGCTCTAGAGTGTTGTTCATATAACAACAGCAACCACTTAGGTACTCAGTACTCACTACCATCTACATTTTGCTTTTTGCTAGTTGTTTCATCCGTATTATTTCATTTAATCCTTAAAACATCTCTAGTAGGCAGACTCTACTTCCCTATTTTGTAGATGAGGAAATTGGGGTTCAATGAACAGACATAAATTTCCCACATCTCTTGGGTAGTTAAGGTAGGATTCTTTTTTTGTAAGATTTATTTATTTATGCATACAAGTACTGGGGTACAGGCCAGAAGTGCGAAGGGAGGGGGGTGAGAGGATTCACCAGAGACAGAGTGGGGAGCAGAACAAGCAGATCTACTGAAATACAGTGGGTGAGTCAGAAGAGGTCTGCTACGCCATGTGGGTCACCTCCCTGGCTGGGGATCGAACTCGTGCTGCAGTGGCTGCGGATTGCTTCACAGTGCTGACACTTAACCCCTTGCACCACCGGGGAGGCCCAAATAGGATTCTTAACCCAAAGCTATGGCTTAACCAGGAGGCATAGAATCTATAGACCAAGCCCACTTTGCCACCCGCTATTCCAGTTATTCCTCCTCTATACCACCCTACCCTGATTTTTGGTTAGTGATTGGATCCCTCCTCAATGTAAATCATATATAATTATACCTTCTAGAGTGGGAAAGAATAAATCATTACAATTAAATTCTTCCATACTATGCTCACTAACTCCTCCTAGTGGATGATAACCTTGATGGATAAAGCTGCATCTAAAATCAAAGCTGCCCAGGAACTTTAGTAGAAATGCTAGAAGAAAGGAAGGGTAGAAATCTACTCACTTGTAAGTCGCAAAACATATTTTACAGAATACCAGAATTGTGGGTTCTCAGGATAGGAAGTAACACCAGAGGTCATCTGGTCCATTGCTTTCCTGCCCTATGGAGGGAGGTAACTTTAGATGACATACCCAGCAAAAGGCCAAAAGCACCTGCTTGAAAACCTTCCCAAGGATTGTCTTCTCTTTGGAGCTCCTATCAATGGGGGAGCTTGCAATTGGTACTCATGTGTCACTATTTCTGTCCTCTGAATCCACATAGAAACCTGCTTCCTTTCAACACACTTTTTAAATATTCAGTCAACTCTATTAGTTGTAGATGTATATGCTATGTATCTGGTCGACAAAATAGGAAGAAAAATGAAGTAGATAGGTGGACAAACATGACCTCAAAACCTAAAATAGAAGGATGAGATTGTATGACTGAAAAAGTGGGGCAAAGTTCAGCATGAGTGGATAAGATATTATCTTAGAAGGATGAGACCGGCTAGGCTGGAGCACCTTGTGTCTTACAGTGGTAGCTTCAGAATGATAGGGACATATTGAAAGGACAAGAATTCAGCTGGCTTATTCCACTTAGGGTAATTCCCTCCAGTTCCATCCATGATGTCTCAAGTGGCAATATTTTATCTTTCTTTTAATAGCTAAATAGTATTCCACCATGTATATGTAGCACATCTTCTTAATCAACTCATCTGTCACTGGGTACTTGGTTGGAAGGACGAATCACTGGCCAAATCAGGGAGAATTTATCATGAAAATAAATAATAGAAATGGATCCTATGATAAAAAGATTTGGGTGCTCTTGGGGTAGGTGTGGTATGGTGACATACATCTGAGGAGGTGTGAACCTATTATTTATTTATTTATACAAGCACTGGGTACAGTCAGAAGTGCAGGAGGGTGAGAGAATTCACCAGAGCCAGAGCGGGGAACAGAACAGAACAGACTGACAAAATACACTGCTGAGGGAAGCAGCGGGCATGGCAGGAGAGGTCTGTGGCACCATGTGGGACCCTTGCCGGCAGCCGGGGATCGAACCAGTGCTGTAGAGGCTGCAGGCAGCTTCACAGCCCAGTGCTCAACCACTGTGCCACCAGGGGAGTCCCCTATTAGCCAATGTTAAATAAATTAATTAAAAATAAACATGAAGATATTCTCAAACAAACAAAAAAATGGATTCTAATCTATCAAATGAAGCAAAAGTAAGTGAATCGATTCTGTCATAAATGGAAGGACAAATACATAAACATTTGACAAAGAGGTAACTCCTCCTTAAAGAAGAACCACATTAATATATTTGGAAGAAATGATGGGGCTAGAATATTACCATGGACTATAAAGCTAGTGGGTAAAATTTTATGGGGAACAAGACATTTATTTCCTCATCAGAAATTGATTAGGACCTCCTTGGTGGCCTAGGGGTTAAGTGTCAGTGCTATCACATTTTCACCACTGTGACCTGAGTTTGATCCCCAGCCAGAGAGCTAACCTACATGGAGCAGCAGATTTCTCCTGTCTCACCTGCTGCTCCCCTTAGCAGTGTATTTCAGTAGATCCACCTGTTCTACTCCCCACTCTGTCTCTGGTGAATCCTCTCACCCCCTGCACCTCTGGCCTACACCCCAGCTCTTTTATACATACACACATGCATAAGTAAATCTTTTTTAATAAGGAGATTGATTAATAACAAAAGGGAAATTAGAGACTTTATAGTGAAAAAAAATTAGGGATACCACTTCAACCAGTTGACCAAAGTCACCACTGCTAGCACTGGAACAGGCTGACATGGCGGCCCTCCATGGCACTGAGCACCAAGAGAAGCAAAACTTCACAGCAGAGGATCCTGCCAGAATTCATAACCCAGACCCAGTGTGAGGAAAAGCAGACAAGCACAATGGAGGAGCTTTCAACAAAATAACTGGCTTGCATTCTTCAAAAATGTCAAGGTCGACAAAGAAAAGCATGGAACTGTTCTTGATCAAAGGACACTAGAAAATGTGACAACTGAGTCCTCTGCATTGATTCCAGACTGGATCAAGATAGGAAATAACGGCAGCTTAGAAGGATATTAGGACAACTGGCAAATATTGGGTATAGCCTGTGGGTTAGATGATAGTATTGAATCGTTAAAATTTCTGAGTTTAATAATCGTCTGTTCTGTGGAGGAGTATAGGCTTTTTCTTAAAAATACGCACTGAAAATGCACATCATGTCTCAGAAACAACTCTGCCCCGTGACAGAGGGGTGGATTAAGAAGATGTAGTACAAATGCACAGTGGAATCCTACTCTACTCAGCAATTTAAAAAAGATGAAATCGTGCATTTGTGACAACATGGACAAACTGTGGGGAATTACACTAAGCAAAATAAGTTAGAAGGAGAAAGACAAATACCAGATGATGTCACTCATATGTGGAGTATAGAGAAACAAAATAAGGAACGGTTAAATCTAAATCAAAGCAAATGCTAGAAATCAGACAGTAGAATTAAGGCTACCAGAGGGAATCGTGGCTATCTGCAATGGCATGAAAACTTTGATGTGTTCAGGGATTTCAGAGAATTAAGTGGAGGTGGACTAGGCTGGACGTTGTGACTAATTGAGAGTGGGGAGGAAGTGGGAGGAGTGTGTCGAGAGAGGGGGAGGCTATGGCAGTTCTCACTGAGTTGAAATAACAGACCTGGCAGGTTTCTCTGGACCATTGACAGTTTGGCTCTGCCTTCCATGAAGAAGGGGAACCAGACCATGCTGTGTGTTAAAGCCTGTTCTTAAAGGCTGAGTATTTTTGGTTTTTTTCTTTTTAAGGAGCCAGTTCCCCATTTATCTAACTACTGATTGATTCCCCTTGATTTCTATCCCCCTTCTCTGAAATCACACAAATCTAGGTCCTCCTGTGAATCTCCACTACCACTGTTTTGGTGAAAACTATGACCTCTCTCCCAGACATTCTAATTTCTTTGTAATCTTTGTCTTTCCTCACTCCCGTCCTATGCTTAAAATGAAATCTGGTTGTTTCCTTTAGATTAGATAACCCCCAATTCCTGCTGGAATTGGATCTAGACTTCTTCTTTGGCATGCAAAGACATCAACCAGCTGTTCCTCCAACTTTCCAGTGTGATCACCTGCTCCTTCTTCTCACTATGTCAGTAAAGCCCAGCACATAACAGCACTAGGCTTGAAACCATCCCCAGCCCATAACCGCTGTGCCCCTTTGTACAAATATTTTTTTTTCCAGTGGTTATGTAGAAAATAGTAACAACAATATTAACACTTTGGTAAGGTTGTGATGAGGATTAATTGAGGTGATTTTGATAAAGTGCTTAGCACATTGCTTGACACATGGTAATTACTAGGCTTAAAAAGCCTGGAGCTTCTCAGTACTCTCCATCAATGCTAATTTTCTCCTCTGGGCCTTTGCAGTTGCTCTTCGCCAACAAATTCTACTTTAAAGGCTGAACTCAAAGGCCACCTCTTTTGGAAAGCCTTTTAGAATTCTCAAGACCTGGGTAGATATCCATGGAAGAGGAGTAGCATAACTATCTCACTAGTCCAGCAATTGTTTACTGGGAATGCTCTGTCTGCGGGAACTGGCCATGGACCATTGGAGAAAGAGTAAGGAAGGAGTTTGTCATCCTCATCCACACATTCTAGTTGGAAAAGCAATAAGTGAAGGAATCAAACAAGCTAATTAGAGGAAGTGGTAACTTTTATACAGGGAATTAAACAAAAGGATGTGAAACAGTGGCCTGGAATGCCAGGGAGAATAGAGAAGGGAACTGGAGAAGAATTCCTTGAGTTCATATGTCAGTTGAGATCCAAATGAAGACAGGAAACCACGGACTGGCAAGAGGAAGAATATTGGTGGCAGATGCAAAGGACTTAAAATGGAACTGAGCTTGTGTTGATACAGGAACTCACATGATTTCAGCATATGGAGCAAGGGGCAGAGAAGGAGATGAGTTTGTAGATTGGTTTGTAATCTAGTCAGGCACTAAATTATACAGTAGCTGGGAGGCAAGACTAACTTCCAGATATACAAAGACTAAATGGTCTATATATTCCATCCTATAATTAGAAAATCATTCTAGTCAAGGTGAAGAGCAATTCTGATCTGAGATAAGGAAACTGATGAGGGTTATTTTTAAGCATACTGTTGTTATCATCAATATCAATAGTAGAAATGCAACTAATGAAAGTTGCAATAAAGTGTACTCAGGAGTAGTATATCCTCATGAGTGTGAAAATCATTGTCATTTGTTTTACTTGCAAGAAATATGAACTTTATTTCAAAACAATGAGATATGGAAAGTTTTGGTGAAACAAACTGTATTTTGCCTATAAGTATCTGAAAGTCAGGCAAGAAAAGATAAACTAAAAGAAAAATAGCTCCTGAGACTTATTTATTTTTTTCTTCCTTTATAGATAGGCTTTTTTCAAATGAATTTTTAGACATCCTTATTTATTTTTTCACAGTACAGGATTTCTCCCCTCAGGGGCGGTCACTATGTGGTATGTATCAGAATGGAGTACAACTCAGCCATGTAAAAAATATAAACTCAGGGCATTTGCAGCAACATGGATGGAGTTGGAAGGGATTATTCTGAGTGAAGTGAGCCAGAAGATGAAAGCTAAATACTGGCTGGTTTCTCTTATATGTGGATCTAGAGCTCCTGAGATTTATATTTAAAAATGAAAACATTCCATCCTATGTATATACAAACTTTGTTTATGTAACTATCCATTGATGCACAGCTGGTTGTTTCTACGTTTTGACAACTACCATGAATAATGCCTCTATTCATAACAGCAAAATCCATGTACAAGTTTTGATATGGGCATATACTTGTGTTTCTCTTGAGTACATGCCTGGGAGTAGAGAGCTGAGTCACACAGCAAACTATGTTTAATGATGGAGAAACCAAAAAGTTGCTTTCCACATTGAATTTACCATTTTATATTCCTATCAGAAATGTACAAATGTTCCTATTTCTCTACATCCTCATAAAAAAGCTATTTTTTAATTAAAAAATAAAATCATCAAAGTGGGCTTGAAGTGGTATTTCATTGTGGTTTTGATTGTATTTTCTTCATGACACTGAGCATCTCCTCTTGTGTCTCTCGGTCATTTGCATGTCTTTGGAGAAATGAAGAAATGATATTCAAGATCGTGTCAGTAGTGATGCCAGAAACTTCCTTTGACACCATCTTGAGCTGTCCCCTGCTTTGCCCATTTTCTAATATAAGTGTTTGATGTGTGTGTGTGTGTGTGTGTGTGTGTGAATGTGAGAAAGAGAGAGAGAAAAAAAACAGAGAAGCTTAGAAGTTATCAGGGAGGGGGAAAGAGGGGAATAGAGAATGATTACTTAATGAGTATGGTATTTTGTTTTGCTTTTTTTAATGGGTGATGAAAATGGTTTGAAATAGAGCCCATGGTTCTTCAACATTGTCAGTTTTCTAAATATCACCAAATTGTGCACTTCAAAAATGTCGTTTGTTATGTGAATTTCACTTCAATAAGAAATTTCATATAAAATATGAAAATATAAACTTTTCAAACACGAGGGAGGGTTAAATAAATGATTAAGGGGATTAACACACACTGAGTTTTCTTATATGATGAAATGTTTTCTTCTGATAAATTTCTCTGTCATTCTTCCTGTTTCATTTGCCTCTATGTAGAAAAGTTTATTTACCAATTAGACCTTACCTGTATGGACCACAGATATGTAGAGTTCCTACTTCTCTACTTGCAAAATTCTCTTCATTCTTTTAGACCCAGCTCAAATCAGCCTGGGAAGTTGTCTCTGAATAGTCCTTCAGAATCAAATAAATCGATCTCAGGTATGAATCACATGTAGCAATCAGAAAAATCAATGTTAACTGATAAAACAGAAAAACTTGAATTCTCAAAGTTTCAGTCCAACCACGATGTATTACCTGCTCCCTTAAATCTAATGCAATTTCAAAAGAAAAACAAAGGTGGATGATGGGTGGGTTAAACAATGAATTACATGTGTTAAAGCAAATATAATGAATGTTAATTATAGGATCAAGATGCTAAGTATATGGGTGCTCACGGTACAATTATTTCAATTTTCTTGTATTTTTTTAAAAAAATCCATAACAAATTGTTGGGGGAAATGTGAAGTAAGTGGGTCAAGAGGCCTTTGTTATTATGCAGTTACACCACCTGTGAAAGATAAATCCATACACACCACAGTAGAGAAAGAGGAATTACCCAAGATTCCTCTTAACCGCTTTGACACAGAACTGATGCACTTGTATTCACAGCCCATCAGCCAGCCCCTGGGACACAGCTCAGCCTCCTGCAAGGCTGGCAGCATAGATGAGCACATGGACGTTGTTGACCATTAACTCTATCCCACATGAATCTAGAAATCCGCCCCCCCACCCCGCCCCATGAGTCGCAACTGGGGCGGAAATCTAGGTTATAGAACCTTTTGTAGGACTTTTTCCAACTTGCAGAAGCAAGATAAATATGGCCTTGTCCTGGGCCATCTCTATTTCCTGTCTTGATCTTTACTGTTTCCTTTCCATCCTAATCCACATTTCCTAGTCTTAGACTAAGACTATCTGATGAAATCTACAATTTATTTATTTATTTATTTATTTATTTATTTATTTATTTATACAAGCCCTGGGTACAGGCAGAAGCGCGGGAGGGTGAGAGAATTCACCAGAGCCAGAGCGGGGAGCAGAGCAGGCAGAAGGAACGAAGTACACTGCTGAGGGGTGCAGCGGGCGGCAGGAGAGGTTTGAGCGCCATGTGGGACCCTCCTCTGGTGGCCGGGGAGCAGCCGGGGATCGAACCGGCGCTGCAGAGGCTGCGGGCAGCTTCGCAACCCAGCGGTCAACCACTGCGCCACCGAGGAGGCCCGAAATCTACGACTTTAATATTTAAGACAACCTGGAGTGTGACAACACATGCTTCTGACCTTCCCGTTACTGTAGCATTTCTCCAGGGGAAAGTCTGTGAAGATGAAGACCATTGTCTACACATTTCCACTCACTTTGATCCTAAAATTAGTTGCTGGGTTTTTTTTTTTTTTTTTTTTTGGTTTTACACCAAAAATGCATGGACTGGCCATGAGCAGGTGAACCCCATATTTATTCACAGCCTCATGATTCTCAACTTCACATTACTAGACACTGCCCCTTTCCTAAATTAAAATAAATTACTGTGAACACTTCACTTGTACCCAATTTACAGTTTTGCAGTAGAAATTGATGTGTCGTGGATGATAATAATGAAAGCTCATGGTGAGCCCCAGCTTTCCCTTACTAGATCCATGACCTCAGTTTCTCCTGTGTAAGATGAGAGTGTGGTTTATTTTAGCTTTAAAATTTTTTCTACTTCTCCATTCAATCACTCACTGATTCATCAACTATCTATGGAGAGCAGACATAAGACACTTTATTACTTTCCAGGTATATGACTGAGCAAGATACACATAAATCCTATCTCTGCAGAACATATAGTTTAGCAGAATAAATGGACACATTTAAAAGCAATTGTAGTGCTATGTAATAAAGACTGCAGGAGGGTAAACAGAGAGTATAATGAATGAACACACAACACAGTTTCCTTTGAGGACATGCACTAGGCCTGGAAAGGTCATTTGAACTGAGTAGAGTAGGTCTGGTAAAGTGACAGGAGGTATTCCAACACCCTTTGCATAGGGAGAGCAAACTATGGAATTAAGAGACAATAAAGCAGCTTGAAGGAAGAAAAAGGATTTCATTGTGGTCGGTGGCCATCACAGTGATGGACACAAGAATGTGGAAGCCAGGAGGGGCTGGATCCTCCAGGGTCCTGTGTGCCAGTGAAAACCCTGTGGACTGCAGGTCCTAGGGTACCGGTGTCCAGCCCCCCTTACTAGCCCTCGGAGTGTTCTTATACCCAAGGCACCAGAATTGCAAACCCATCCCATAGTAAAACCCAGCGTCTTTCACTTCCTCCCAAATGTCTCTGGCAATGGCTGAGTCTGGGTCCCGTCCAGCTCTCCTGGCAGGAGACAGAAACACACACATATCTTCCAGCCTGGGCTCTGAACATGCCTTCTTCCCTTCGGAGAGAACTGCTGCTTGAGACATTTAATTTTACAGATCATGGTTTTGGAGGAAAGATGTCGTCCTAGAAGTGAGTGGGAAATTATTCACTTCTGGAGAGATGGAAATGTCAAGAGAGATGGGGGAGGCCCCGACTGCATTCCAGGGCAGGTCAGCCACGGAGCCAGGAAGTCCAGCCCTTCATCTCCCAGCCCGGCCCCCGAGAGCACAGATGGGAAGACTGTGGACATAGGGACCTGCCTCACCTCGGAGCCACTTCTCACCCTGCTTTCCCTGCCTGGCCCTGACCCTCCCGCTCTCTGGATAACCCCCCATATCCTTCAGCTCAAATGGCACCTACCTGGAAGCCGTGTCTGGACCCAAGACAGGCTCTGAAGATCCTCTTCTGTGCCTCCAGAGCGTATTTATTTATTTATTTATTTATTTATTTATTTTTTTAACATTTTTATATTCCCCATACAATTTTGTGAGAATCCTCAGCATGTTATTTCATAATCATTGTTGTATTTGTTTTCTATTCCTTTCATACCAAATCTGGATATTTGAGGACCGGTAAGTGTGTATCTTGTTTCCTACCTTTTCCCATCACCTTGAATAGCAAGTGGTGAGTGGACAGTATTTGGTCATTTTCTGTTGAATGAACGGATATATGAATGAATGAATGACTGAATTCTGAGGGCTTGAAGTCTTTCCTTTTAAAGTCCCCCAACCCAATCATTCCCATTTATTCAGGCCTCGATGTCTAGAATAATCAAATGTTAGGACTAGCAGAGTCCTAACTGGGTTTCTTCCACAGGCTTAAAATAGTGCGTCAGTGGTTCCAAGCTGGGTTGGTAGGACACGTCCTTGGGGAGGAAGAGTCTGTGCTGTGCACAAGTGAGGCAGAGGGATAATGTATAGTTTATTTATTTTTAAAGATTTATTTTTATTTATGCATGCATGCAAGAACTGGGGTGTAGGCCAGAGGTGAGGGTAAGAGGATTCACCAAAGACAGAGTGGGAGCAGAACAGGCAGGCTACTGAAATACACTGTTGAGGGGAGCAGCGGGTGAGACAGGAGAGGTCTGCTGCACCTTATAGGTCAGCTCCCTGGCCGGGGGCTGGAACTCAGGTGCACGTTGCTGGGGCAGCTTGATAGTGCCGAGACTTTAACTCCTGCGCCACAAGGGAGGCCAGATAATGTGTAGTTTAAAAAAGCACAGGCTCCGTTTTTCTTGACTGCGAGAGAGGGGCTGGGGTATAACAGAAGTTCCACAGGATCTACTCTTAGCCTGACACCCCGGGAGCCTGTATGCCAAAGAGGAAGTAAGTGAGAGTCAGCTGACCCAACTTCAGGCCTAAAACCTTACTGCAGCTTTGCTAAATGAACCACCCAGCAGTTTCTACTGGACCACAATTCCCAATGGGGAAAATCCCCGTACTCCAAAGTGGTTTCTCATTTATCTCTTGGAGCAAGTTATTTCAATTCTAGCTCTATGCACTTTTTTTTTCTTTATGTTTCACCTTTATTTTGTGCTTAGAAAATCATCTCTATTTTAAAAGGAAAATATATATATATATTTATACACATATATATACACTCGCACATATGTGAATATCAGTGTATGCATTTTTATATATTTTGCAACTTGCACCCCCTTCTCTTTATTGACTCAGTTCATTCTTTTTCAAAATCAGAAATGACACGGATGTAATAATGTGATCTGAGCACACATTTTAGTCAGATTCCACCAATTAGCACCCCCTCCCCAATTTTTATAGTACAAATGCCCCAGAGCATATGTTCCATCCAGTCTCCTTTTATCAGGAACAGTTTCTCTGTGTTTCACGTCATTGATATTTTTAAAGAGCACTCCACGATTATTATGTAGATTGTCCTTCAATTTGGGTTTGTCTGATTCTCCTCATGGTTAGATTCAGGTTTTGCACTTTGAGCAGAAATGCCGCAAGAGGACACTGTGTTCTCAGCACGCTCCCATTTGTCTCATTACTGGTGAGAACTTTGATTACTGGGTTAGGATTCAATCTGCCAGATTAGTCCAGGGACAAGTTACTCTTTCCCTCCTTTCAAATAATAGCCATTGCATGGAAGGATCAATGGAGCCAGTGTCCTATTACTCCCCACACTTTGGCTGCACCCCTTTTTGTTGGGCGATCTACCCTGTACATTGCTGCGTGTCTGGCTGCACCCCTGACCTCTATGCTCCAAATGCTAGTGGTCCCCAAGGTTTGACAACCAAACTTGTCCTCAAACATGGCCGCTGTCCCTTGGGAGTGGCAGACCCCCCTGGTTGGGGATCACTGACTTGGAACCATCCTACCCACAGAAGGTGGGCGTTACCATAGTAACTGGAAAGTGCCGGGTCGGGCTGCCTGCCACTGCCAGAAACTAACTGAACAGAGACAGAAATTGAATCTGTAAGTTGCACTTTATTGTCAGAAAGCAGACGATCTGAGAGAACCGGGGTGGGGTTGTTATACCCCTGAAAACCCGTCCTGACATCCCATCTCTAGCTGGCCTTTTTCTAGTGAGTTAAACAAAGGCAGCTAACGCTAAGCGAGTGGCCCACCACACACACCATCATGACTGGCCTCCTGGTTTTCATCGTGTTTGGCCCCCAGAGTTTGTTGCTGCCTTCTTGGTCATGTTGACCCAGGTACATCCTGTTTCCCTCATGGCGTCAGAGTCTGGCACTTCTTCAGGCATCACTGGGGTAGGGCTCTCTGTTCAAAATCAAAGTTTTAGCTCAAAGAAAACATTATTTGTCTCATGTTTGCATGTAGCCTACGCTGTGCGTACATACAGATTCCTCTACTCAGCGTGGTACCTTCCCTCTCTCCTTAGCCCCAGTCACATCTGTTGATTTTGCTCACTCATGATCCATTTTACTCTCTTTAAGTAAAACCAAAAATAAATGAGTGAGTGAGTGAATGAATGAATGAATGCATACACACACACAAACATACCTACTGCACAAAACATCACTCTGATTTTCCCTTTGAAACTAATACTCGCCCGGTTGCCCCAGAATATTAGGTTTAAGTGGACTTAACGATACCAGTGAAATTTTGTTCTGAGAACTCTGGAACATTAAGGAACACACTCTTTCTGCTGGAGATCCAGAGAACAGGGCAGGCTTGGCGCCTCTGACAGCCATCTTGTCAACCTGAGGACTAAGCTTACCTGCAACGCTCCAAAGCCTGGAGAAGCAGGGCTGATGTGATCATGGTCCACATCTGAGCCTTTGGAGTGAGCAGTGAGCCTGACCCAAAGCCAAATCATGCCTGTTCTTTTTAGTTATCTGAACAAAGGTAACTAAACCCCAGTCATTTTGGCTTGGATCTCCACCAGTTGCAACTGGAGTAAGACTTGATTTTTCACTCCCTATAATTTTCAACTTCTAGTTCTTCCTCAGAGTAAATAAAATGTGAATCTGCTCTCTTTTTTACAGTCCAACTTTGCTGTCATGGGAGGTCCTTCCTGAGGAGGTGAGCCGGCCATGGTTGGGCTCCCTGGCACTGGGCTCCAACTGCTTGTCTCCATTTCCCATCACTCTCCCAGGACAGATTATGTAATGCATAGAGCTGTTCTTGTTTCTTTTCTGTTTGAGTCTTTGAAAGTTGCTGTTACCTGCAAGAGAAGTCCCCAATTCACTGTTTGGTACTCAGGACCCTGACTGCCTGGCCTCAGGTGACTTGTGGCTTCCAGCTTCCTTGTTAGTCCTTGAGTCCCCAGACACCTTTGTTCCTTGGGGTCCGGCAAAGGGTGTGCAGAGTGGAGGCCTGCAGGAGTGTTTGCCAAGTGAATGGTGCACCAGAAGGACTGCAATGTGGGAAGAACTGCTTCTCCTGGGACTAATGACCAGCTTCGGCCACGTGCTGAATGCATGTGTGTCTGCTGGGTGTTGAACAAGAGCACTGCTCCTTCCCCAGGTCTGTGACCCGCACCAGCTCCGCCTCCATCAAGTGAAGGGTGTTCCCTCCCCCACCCCAGGGAAGAACCCCTGGTGTCCAGCCTAGGAAGCCAACAGCTAACAGGACCGTGTAGCCTTTGCCCAGGCCCTGTCTCTGCATGTTTTGATAGTTCGGTCTCACCTCTGGGCCCAAAACATCCTGGGAAAATCTCATTTACAAGACTCACCACTCAACAAAATGATTATGTGATTACCCTTCTGTCTCGGCACCAAATTGTGCCCTCCCCAGTGGCAGAGTATGTCTGTGATTATTTTCTGTTCAGTGTCTACTTTGGTGTCTGGAACACAGCTCAATTATGGCCATTTGTACTATTGAAAAAATAAAGAATGAATGAACATAATTTGGAAGTAATGAAGAATACAGTCTTCAGAGTCAAGAAGACCCCGATTCAAATTCTGACAACCTCACTAGTTGTGTCACATTGGATACATTTCATATCTTCTCAAGGTCTAATTTTCTTTTTCAAATATTACGTGTCTTGGCAGGTCTGTGATGACAATGAGGAATTGCATTTGTGTATGTGTGAGTGTGTGTGTGAGTATATGTGTGTGAGTATGTGAGTATATGTGTGTGAGTGTGTGAGGTGAGTGTGTGTACATGCATGTGTGAGAATTTATATACACACATACATGTTGTGTGTGTATATTAATTATAAAAGGCATATAAATGCCTTCATCAATCCTGGCCATAGAACGGGTAGCAGATTTGCTGGTATTTCTTTCAATCGCTCTGTGCTAAGCATGGCACTAGTGGTTTCCATAATGTTTCTCATTTGAGTATGGTCCCCTTCTCACCCCACTCAGAGAGAGAAGAGCTTTAATTCCCATTTTACAGAAGAAAAAGCTGAGGAGACTCTCATAAAGACGAAGGGACTGCCTGTACCGGCTCACCGAGCAGGTGGAAGAATCAAAGTTCGAATGCTGGACCCTGTACCAAGGTTGAGGCTCTCTTTTCCCTCACAAGAATTTCCTGAAGTCGTTCATATCTCTCTAGCTGGAGAAGCGAAGTTATTGTGATAATCATGTGTTTGTTGAAATGCATTTTAATGCATTTAACGTAATGTATAACCAACCTCGCAAGCTCTTTGATCTTGAGCTGCTAGTATAAGACTAAAAAAGAAGAAAAAATGGGTATTATTCAGATTAGAAAAAGTTTGCCTACTGTAGTAGTGGAGTTCAGTGATTAAGTTAGTGACCATTAATGACCACGAGGTGAGCCCTGTGACCTTGGAGAAGTCACTTAAACACTCTGAGCCTCTAGTTCCTTCATTTTAGAAATGGAGATGGTAGCACTGACCATACAAAGTGGTAGTGAATATTAAATGAGCAGCTACATGGGAAGAACTTAATGAGCATTCAGTAAGAGGTATTGATATTAAATTTCATTAATATTAAGGCGCAGACAGTGTAGAGGTATGCCAAACCATGCAGGTGGCATGCAAGAAACGACTGAGGTTTGAGAAATGTATTATGTTATATTTTTCTAATTCCTAAGGTAATGAAAAGCAGTAGGCAGATAAGTAGCCATGGAAGTAAATTATACCCCTACAAGCATGGATGCCCCAACACTGGAAAGAATATGTGTCACCTTCTTGAGTACTTAAGCAGTGCCTAGGGCAGAAAGAGGGGCTGGTCTCATGAAAGCATGGCACTGATACACCTCTGTGGGGTCCTGAGTTCAATCCCCTGCAGGGAGTTAACCCACATGGCGCAACAGACCTCTCCTGTCTCACCCACGGGTCCCCTCAGCAGTATTTTTCAGTCAATTCACCTGTTCTGTTCCACACTTTCTCTGGTGAATCCTCTCAACTCCCACATCTCTGGGCTACACCCCAGTTCTTCTATACAAAAATAAAAAAGAGTTAATAATAACAACAACAACCACAATAATTCACAACTAATGCAACCTGGGTCAGCATCCTATTTGGTGATGCAGGACCCTACCTCCTTCTGGAGTTATAAAGGAAACTCCTACTCAGGAAACTTGAGTTCTGATGCCAGTTCTAGCACTTATGCACCCCAAATTTAGACCCTGTTTTAATGAATACCCCTTGCTGTTAACTTCTTGACATGCATGCATCCTACTTCCTTCCCTTTCTCTGGTAGTCTTTTATTTTTTTTTTCCTAGGAGTTTTATTTTCAGGGCATGCCCCATAAATCTTTGGGTTTAGATATGGCTAAATAGAACATTTCTCCAGCATGGTAATTGATTTAGGAATGAGCACATGGCATAAGATAGGCAGGGCCAAGAGACCTAAGCTAGATAATTTTGATGGAGTTAGAGGAGAGAGGTTTTCATTCGGCCAGGTTAGTAAGAAAATAAAATGCAAGCTCTCAGTTATTAGTGACCATTTTTGCCACTGAAAGGGAACTCGCCTGAGAATGAAGCAGAGCTGAGAGAGGAAGTGAACTTGCAAATGACATTATTCAGAGCTCCTGGATCCAGCCATGCCTGAAGTTTTAATCCTGGGATTATTTCATGAGCAATGAATCCATATTTTGCTTTTTGCTAATGTGAATTAAGGATAGGAATGAGAATCCTAATATATCATATCCCAAGTCTCTTGCTTTTTCTCCCACATTGTAACTCCTAGACCTGGCTGTACAACAGAATTATCTAGGGAGATTTATAAAATACCCAAGTTCCCTAAAATACTTAGGCTCAGTCAGCCAGAGGAAAGACTAGAAATTTATTTTTTAAAGTTTCCCAGTGCAGGAATTGGATAAAAGTGGCCCAAAGGTACAGACTTCTAGTCTGTAAGGTTAATAGGACTGCGGATGTAATGTACAATATAATAACTATGGTTAACGCTGCTGGTATAGTATATTTGAATGTGGCTGAGAGAGTAAATCCTTAAAGTTCTCATTCCAAAGAAAAACACATTTTTTTTCTTTTTTCTATGTGAGATGATGGATATTAACTAAACTAATTGTGATTATCATTTTATAAGATACATAAGTCAAAACATTATAATGCCCATCTGTCTATCCAGTGTTGTAGGTCAACTATGTCCCAATAAAACTGAAAAAGAAAATACAAGAAAGACATGTAAAAAAGAGACAAATAAAAGTGCCCCTAGAACAAAGTGGGGAGGGGGCATGTGGACTGCGGAGTTGCACTGCGGGTGTTTGGGAGGTGGGTGCGCTATGGAGGCATCACTGAAAGGGGGAGCCTACACTTCCAACATGCTAACAATGCTGTAAGCTAGTGGCACCCCAGTGAAACATTTAAACAAACAAAAGTGTCCCAGTTCCACAAGTTTCTAAGAGAGAGATTTGGGAGCAACTAGTGGCAAAATCACTCATCTCTGAGTCACTGTTTTTTCCTTTACCTGCAAAAGAAAGAGGACCGGAGGGTTTTTAAAAGGCCTGCCTGCCCTCAAAGTTTGCTGTAATAGTCCCTTTGCTGTGCCACCTTCCTCTGTGCTCCAAATTTGCCTGTCTGTGTGGAAGAGAGAGAGAGAGAGAGAGAGAGAGAGAGAGAGAGAGAGAGAGAGAGAGAGCTCTAGGTCAATTATATCCCAATAAAACTCAGAAAAAAATACAAGAAAGAAATGTAAATAAATAAAAGCACACGGGCACACACACACACACACACACACACACACACACACACACACACACATAGTGAACAGATACAGCCAAAAATGCACCTTGGAGGGCTTGGCCCACTTTTCCTACCCCTCGCCTCTCTAGCTAGCACTGACAGGTGCGAGCTGAGAAAGATACAGCCCCTGTTTGAAGCCTCGTGATAAGAGAAGCCAGGAGACAGGCTGAGGAGAAGAAACAGAAATATTGATCTCAGGAGCTGACAGGTTTCACTGAAGGATCCAGTAGCAGGAAAGGCTGAGCCCAGACAGAGAAGTTTACACTTTCCAGTGCAGAACTCAACGGCAGCAGAATCTTGATTAAAACATTTTCTTGTGTTCACCACCTCCCCACCCTGTTTTCTCCACTGGAACCCTTGGAGTTTGAGGGGCAGCTATGCCTTGTGCAGGGATCTTTCCTGTCTCTGGATTGCCCACACCCCTGCTCTGAGTCTGCCGAGCAATGGTTCTCTTTCAAGCCCCAGGTCCAGCAGATTCTCCCCGCCAACCTCGCTGCCTCCAGAAGCAGCGGGCCCTCCCTCTGCTGGGTTCCAAAGGTAGGGTCTCAGCCCGGTGACTCCCACACTCCCGGTCATGATTTTTTGTTCACCTGTCTCCCCAAAGAGAGGGCAGAGCTGTAGGCCCAGAACGAAGTCAGTGCTCCACAGTTTCTTGCTGAATGAATGGACAGAAGAACTGAATACAGGGAAGCATCTTTACCAGAGCCATCAGATTATAGACTTAAGACGAGTTAGTGGGAATCTCTTTAACATGTATTACACATCCGCCGCTTCTCAAAACATAATTAAAATTTTTCTCATAGTCATCATTTTGAACAGCCACTGGAGCAATGGTTCTCAGTCTCCAGGAGGCATCAGAAATTTCGGGAGGCTGGTTAAAAGAGGCTCCTTCACCCACCCGAGACTCCAGTCAGAGGGTCTAGGGTGGGGTGCAAGGTTCTGCGTTTCTGACAAGTTCCCGGGGTGCCTCTGCTACCAGCATGGGATTGCACTTTCAGCACCCAGATACAGGGTGGCAATACCCCAGTCCCGGGTCTCTGAAATGGGAATGGGGAGGTTGTTTTCTCTGCACCACTTTGTAGTGTGGAGTTTGCTACATGACCCGGTTCTCCATACCACACATGCCAACAGCCTGTCAGTCACCCTACCTCGAAGTGAGGCCATCCTATATCCAGCTGGCTTGCAGCTACTCAAATATGCATGGAAGAATCTAGCAGAGATGGGTGTTGTTGGTTCTGATCATAAGACAGACTCAGTTAGCCCACAGAGCCATAAGCTAAATATACTTTAGTTTTAAGCCACTGAAGTGGCTTGTTTCATGGCAAAAGCTAACTGATACACTGTCCTAGACCTGGTATCCTCCATGTGATGGAGAATAGAGTGTAAGTTTTAGCCAGTTTGCATTAGTTTTCTGTTAGTGCATAACAGAGTATCCAAAATTTACTACGTGAAAACAGCACATATTTATTATCTTACAGCTCTGTAAGCCAGATATGTCTCAGCTGGATGTCCTGCTTAGGGCCTTACAAAGCTGCTGTCAAGGTGTTGGCTGGGGCTGCAGGTATCAAAGGACCTGCCTTTGTTGGAACATTGCACTTCGTTGTGACTATAAGACTGAGGGCTTCAGTTTATTGCTGGCTGTTGGCTGGAGGCTGCTCTTGGCTCCCAGGAGCACTTTTAGTTCCTGGACAGGTGGGACTCCCAACATAGGTAGTTCACAACTGACAACTTGATTCAAAACCAACAAGCAGCGCAAGAGAGACTCCCGCAAGATGAACACTGTGATCTTAGTACATAATCATTTGCATGGAATCACAAAGATCTGACATCCTGCCCATGTCCTAGCAGCCAGAAGTGAGTCACAGGTCCTGCCCACAACCCTGGGAACATGCACATACAAAGGTGCGCCCATCAGGAGGCAGGGACTTTTGGGATCTAATCCCTACTGTGTTGACCACAGCCTAGTGATCCACAAGGGCCTTCCCCTTCATTTACCCTTCCTTTAACAAACACCTACTGAGCGCTCTGTACATCAGTGGCACTGGGCTTACCACGGGACCCACATCCCAGAGAAGGGAGGCTGCTGATGAGCG
The DNA here is from genome assembly GCF_014898055.3 of Talpa occidentalis. Lineage (NCBI taxonomy): Eukaryota > Metazoa > Chordata > Mammalia > Eulipotyphla > Talpidae > Talpa > Talpa occidentalis. The sequence goes on along the minus strand of NW_023601212.1, from coordinate 87,961,300 downwards.
GCCATGTGAGTCTTTATAAGGACCAGGGCTTTTACTCTGAGAAGAGTCACTGGAGAGTTTTAAAGAAAGAAGAGGTTGCAGGATCTCCTAAAATCACAGCGAGGGCTGCCAACTTGCCTTTACACTTCAGTGAAAACAGTTACAAGGCTGCACTAGCTTAGTGAGGATTGGATTTGAGATCACAGCAGAAGTAGAGAGAGGAGCTGAGGAGTGATTGCCTTCCCTACCAGGGACTTCAGGATTCTCCTGGCTCTCCTGCCTGCTTAATGGAAGATGGACATAGGCTTCTTGTCCACCCAGGGGCACAGCATCATCCTTCGGTGGTATTGGGCCACAGGCAGTGTATTCTGTCCAACCTTTAGATTTGCTCCTGCCTCTTGCCTGGACTCCAGCAACAAGCCATGAAGTATAGTAGTGAAGTTCAGAGACTTCACTGTCAAGATAATCTAGGGTGGAATTTACTAGTGAATGCCTGGATGAACCTTATTTTTCTGTCTGCAAAATGAAGGTTGCCATGCTGCTGTCCATTTGTACAGCAAATTAAGGAATTGAGTGAAATGCCTGCTAGGACAAAATCAGTCCTTCTCCCTCCTTCCAAGAGGCTCCTGCTCACCTGGCCCTGTCCTTGAGCGAGTTCGCCTGGTTCTGACAGCCTATCTCTATTCCCGCAACTTGAGAGAACAGAAGGAAACCGCCTGGCCTGTGGATGCCTTTAAAGCATGTTGGCAGCTTGTCCAGGCTGAGGTGACCACTCTCCACCGCCACCCTTCCGTCTCCAAGGGCACCGAATGCAAATCCAGCTGCTGCTGCCAGAGCTGCCAGTCTGCCTGGGCCAGTAGATGGGGATGTCTCCGAGGGGTCGAGAGGGGAGAGGAAACATGACATCAAGTAACAAGATGAATAAAGTGTTCCTGTCATCAGCTTTGGCTGGAGCCACGGTGCTGGTGGAAATGCCCCGGGAAGCTCCAGTCTCCCCAAAATGCTGCATAAGGGAAATTGCACTGATGGGAAAGACAGGGAATTTACAATGAATTAGTTGAGGCCTTACCTTCTTTATGCGCCGACCCTTGACTGGTTTACTGACTTTTAAAAAGATAGAGACAGGTATCCAAAAAATTAAATCCAACTATCAGTGAAAAAAGTTGTATGGGACATCTTAGAGCTGCTACTGTGCCAGCAAGCATGCTGTAGGGAAATAAAGATACAGCAAGAGCTGGCCGAATCATTGCCATGGCTGAGGCCCTCTAAGAGAGGACAGTACAAAGGCTGCCACATCAATCACTTGCAGGCAATGATTATGAGCAAAGGGCTAATATGGTAAACGCTCAGATTTCTGAAGCCCAAAGTTGATCAAGTGTCAGACGGGAAGGAGTTAATTGGATAAGATTTAAGCTACCCCCTATATGCTGCCAGAGACAATCAAATCTATATTTTAATTTCCTCTAATGATGTTAATTAGGCTCATTACAGTTACAAGGAAAGTGACTTGTGGAGACATGGGAGCTTACTGTAAAGATGCAAAGGAAGTGTAGGTTACAGGCCACCTTAGGATGTGCTGTCCTGTGATTACAGATGCAGGCACATTCATGCCAACATTCAAGTCTCTAACGCTGAGCCCTACCTGATATTTGGAGGCTTCTTTCTTCCTGGCTGCCCTACAAAATTCAAGGAGCCTATAGGGTGTCTCCAAGAAACTTGGAAAAAAGGACTTTTGTGTTCCAGTGTTCTAGGCACCTCTATGTCTTTTCCATCATCAATGAATGGCAAGCATGAAAAAATGCCAAGGTTATTCAGGAACTGTTTCCTAATCTTCCCCCAAAGGATCCTCCACCATCAAGTTATCAAAGCAGTGTTGGTTTGCTAGACAATTTGGTAAGGATTCTATCCCTAGTTCTGTGCTAAATTGGTGTTGCCTTCATCAAAGAAACAGCATTGCCTGTGTCCAGGGTTTCACAAAATTCTTCAACTTTTGACAGGCTTCTTTATAACAATGACTGAGGTCATACTATGCCCTTAATTGCCCTTTACAAACAGAAACCAGTCTCTCCACCTTTACAAGACTTGTCCTTGGGCATTCCAATTCATGTAAGTAAACTGGGAATTGGAGGGTGTCGTGGGTTATTGTTTAAATGCTTTAGTCATAGGTATCTTCATTCCAGTTCTAGCCCAGACAGAATTCCTTGTGAAATTAGGAAATCAACTTCGCAGTTGGTGCTCCAGAATGAATAGGAACAGCATTCAGAATTCATTAGCATTTCTGGGGTCTCGTTGATCTTTGGAGTAAATTTTCTCCATCTCTGTCTGTGCTGTGTCTACTGGGCATCTGTCTGGTTTCACTCTAATACTCATTGTTTCTTAGCTTCTTTTGATTACTTCCTTCTGTAATGTCTAGATCTCTATACTATCTTTTGTGCCTCTATCTCTGATGTGAATCCTCCTCTCACCCCAATCTGATTAAATCATTTAATTACTCTCCAGTTGAGTGAATTAGTCATGAGGCAATATATCATGTCCACATTGGACAAGATTTCCATCTCATTGACTGTTGGTCTAAGATTGTTGGCCAAACCCTGAGCCTATGAGCTGCAGCCATTGCTAAAGCATTGACAATTATGCAAATTAGTTGCTGAGGGTCTGGCTGCTTAGAAGGAGCCTGAGATGTGAGGGCCTCAGAATCATAAACTCTTCTTCATTTTAGCCAAGTTCTAGCCTCAATTATCTACCTTTCTCCTGATACTCACCCGAGAGCCTCAGACTTATCACAGCCTAAAATATAGTCCTCTGTGTCCCCACCTAAGCCATATATTTATCCTGGATTCCTATTCTGACTTACTATTGGGAAATGCTAGTGAATCAACTTATTTTGAAAACTGGTAAATAAAGGGAGAATTAAACATGTATTCCAACTCTTCTAAATTAGTTGTGCATCTCACCCCATGAACAAAAGAGAACTAATATAATGCAAATGTCACCATTTTGTGATATTTGATTCCTAATGAATCAATAGATCTAGTCATGAATTAGCATTGGCATCACCCAAATGAAGACAACCAGAAATTGCACGCCTTCAGATGGAAGCACACATTCCCTTGATGGGTCTACCACTAATTTATAGAAAATCTAAGGAACAGAGAAATAATTGGCAAAACTTAGATGATGGGAAATTCCTCAGAACAAATGATTCAGTTCTCTTTGTTCTGGTTGTCTACAGTTATGTCTATGCCTATGACTGTGTCTGTGACTATTTCTATGCCAAGTCATTTTGTGCCTATGCCTATAGATACATGTGTCCATGCCTGCTTCTCTATTACTAGGGAAATAAATAGGGGCAGGAGTTATATATTAAAAGGGACTTAAGAGACATATCAATCACAATATAAGGACTTCATTTGGATTCTTATCAATAGAGCTATATAACAATTCTTAAGATAATCAAAAATGTAAACACTAATGAGGGGTTTGGTAACATCAAATGCTTTTCTTAGGTATAATAGTTATATCAACGTCACCTTGTTTTTCTAAATAAGTTCTATATGTATATAATATATTCACTATTTATATGATGTCTATGATTTAAAAAACATACTTGGGGCAGGAGAAAGTGAGCAAGGGTCTAAATGAAACCAGATTGTGTAGCTAAATGGTTGAAGCAAAGTGATAGATCCAAGCAGTATCGTATATTATCTTCCCTACTTATGTATGTATTTGAATTTTTTTAAGGTGAGGGAGGGAGGAAAATATGATTCCTCCCTTTCTATTAGTGCTTATTATTCACTTAAATCTGAGCTCCACTGTTAACTTTCTCAGCGTAGCTGCAAGGGGTATTTGTCATTCTTTTTTGGCATTTGAAAAAGACAGATACTTTTGTTTCTAGAACTTCTTGCAGCTAGGAAGGAGACACCAACTGCTGCCTATTTCAAATAGAAAGAATCTGCCACTATGTAGACTGAAGTCTGTCAGCTACACAGGATCTTCTAATTAAATTCCTTGTCTATTTAATTTGGTCAGAGATGGATTCTATTCCTTGTAATCAAAATCTTTACTTGAACAAAAGCTTTCCCTGATCCCCAGGTTAGACCATACTTTTGTTAAAGGTTTTCATAAAATTCTCTGCTCATCTTTCATAGATGTCATAGTTCTAATTTACTTGCATGTTTATTGGGTTAATATATGTGTCCCTAATTATATTGTAAGCTTCCTGAGCGCAATGATCATGGGTATTTTCCTAGATGTTTTATTCTTAATATCTAGCACAGTGCCCTAACATGTCACATAATCTCAGTAAATATCTGTTGAATGAAGAGATAAATGAGAACAACAGGACAATGAGGGTGTTAAGTAATGGTAAGCCATAAAAAACTAGCTTATCTGTTATTTATTTATTTTATTTGTGCATAGAAGAACTGGGATGTTGGGGGTATAGGCAGAAGTGTGTGTGAGGGGGGTGAGAGGATTCACCAGAGACAGAGTGAGGAGCAGAACAGGCAGATCTACTGAAATACGCTGCTAAGGGGAGCAGCAGGTGAGACAGGAGAGGCCTGCTGTGCCATGTGGGTCAGCTCCCTGGCCGGGGATCAAACTCAGGTGGTAGTGGAAGCTGAGATGTAACCTCTAGGCAACCAGGAATTTCCAAAGGCTAGCACATCCTTTAGAAGACAGTACTTCTGCATTCTGTTGTGGGTAGGTGGGGGTGCATGACTAGTTATAAGGGCTGGTTTGCCAGCATCACAATCAGGTGTACCTTTCAGCTGAAAGCATTTAATTGACAGAGCTAAACCTTCTGCTCTCTTCTCCTGTTGCAGCGACCCAGAAGATGCACTGCAGGAAGGTCTACGGTTAACAGTAAGGTATTGTGCACTTAAAATTCTATTAAGAGGGTAGATCTCATGTTAAGTATTCTTACCACCAAAACAAAAATAAATAACACAATCAAAAACCAAAATAGAAAGAACAACAACCAAAAAACAATAAAGGGACAGAAGGCAACTTTTGGAGGTGATGAACATTTTTTATCTTGATTGTGGTGAGGGTAACAGAGTGCATATCTATGTCAAACTCACTGAAGTGTATACATTGATTATGCATGCATTATTGTAAACCAATTACACCTCAATAATTAACTGGGAAAACAAGAGGAGAAAGAAAAAGTTTAATAAGAAATGAAGATGTGTTTGTGGACAGAGAAGAAAAATGACAATAGAGAATCTAATCTGCAATAGTCATATTCTTGGGTTTATTGATGGATATTTTGGGGGCTGAATCACTGCCACTTACTAGTGAGTGCCGCTTACTGTGAGATATTACAATCTACAATCGCTGCCACTTACTGTGAGATATTGGGTGAGTTTCTTAACCTCTCTGAACATGAATTCTGTCCACCTGAAAATGGGAGAAAAAAAAAGGTAGCAACTGTCTGGGGTTGTTAAATAGGTAACATTTAGATAAGATAATTTGTGGGTGAGCACCTAACCTGCATGGTGTGGGTGCTCAATGAGTGTTGATTGATTGGGTGAGAGGGTGAAGCCACAGGTGGAAGCGGGGTGGGCAGAGGTGGAGGAAGCCATGTAGTTAGAGGTCTGATTGCTAAGCTCTGAATCTCCCAAGTCTGTCACTGTGCATTGTAATTTAGTAAATCATTTTGAGCAGTGGGGTGTTTGCTTATTCAATCAAGAAGTGGATTTATGCCTAATTCCAGTGGCTCCTCAGCAAAGTGCTGTGAGCTTTGCAGGCTCCCCACCTTGAAAGCCAGATCAGATCGCTGCATGATGATTTATGTGATCAGAGAGGCTGGCCCTGCCGCCATGAACACAGGGCATAAATCTGAACCTTGCAGGGAGCCCTGATTTGGCATGGCACACCTTGGCACACGAGCCGTGAGCCCCTTCCCACCTTACTGTAGGTCTTGATGTTACAAACGGCAAGGCACAGACTCAGAGGCTGCTGGTCTCATTGATTCAACCAGTAAGTTGTTTCATCTGCTCTGTGCCAGATCCTGTGCTTGGCTCTTGGGATATAAATGGAGAACTTGAAAGACACTGTCCCTCCTGTTGATGCTTCAACTCCATTGGTTGCAATCAATAAGATGGCCCGTGATTGCATTACAGTGTGAGGAGTGCCATGGGGGCAAAGATGGCAGCCTCTAAGCTAGTCTTGAGCATGTGGGCATGTGGGTTGACTTCCCAAAGCAGGATATCTTTAAGCTGAGATGTGAAGGAAACTTTTAGGAAGACAGAATGGCCTTTGCCCAATCAAGGAAATGAGTAATAGAAAATAAACAGAGGGGAGATGCAAGTCTGTGGAGTGGTCGTTTGGTATGCCTGGAGGGCAGAACTGGTTTAGAGAGGGTGGGTGGTGGGAGAAGATGCTGGGGAATGGGTCTGGTCTGACTGTGGGATTTTTCAAGCCAGATTAAAATGTTTGAACTTCACTCACAGCACAGTGGGGTGTAGGTGTGCAGTGTGATCAGGTTTTGTCTTCACCAAGTTTGCATATTCTTTTTTTTAAATATTTATTTTATTTACGCATACAAGGGCTGGTGTGTGTGTGTAAGAGGATTCACCAGAGAGAGAGTGGGGAGCAAAACAGGCACTGACTGAAATACACTGCTGAGGGGAGCAGCAGGCAAGACAGGAGAGGTCTGCTGTGCCATGTGGGATGGCAGGGATCTCCCAGGCCAGGGATCGAGCTCTTGCCATAGCTGTTATCGATAGGGCTGAGCCTTAACCCCTAGGCCACCAGAGAGGTCCCCCATATTCTTTTCTTTTTTTTATTATCATAAATTTTATTTTTATATTCCCCATACAATTGTGACCCCCCATATTCTTTTCTATGCAGAATTGATGGCAGGAGCTGAAAATCAGCCAGGGAAGTCCAGCTAAAGGATGACGGGGAGTTTATTGGTTGGTCATAAAGCAGCCAATAGCAGCTAACTCTGGGCCAGGCACTACCAAAATGCAGCTTATCTGATTAAATTTTCACCAGTCTATGCTCTAGGAGCTGCTAGGGTGCGCTGTTCACAGATCAGAAAAGTGAGTCAGAGAGGATGGGGAACTTCCCTGAGGTCACACAGCCTGTATATAACAGAGCTTGGATTCAAATCCAGGCTGTTTAATTCCAAATCTATGCACTTAACCCACATGCTCAGCTGCCTTCTTAAGCCAAGAGCTGTTCAGAAATTCAGGCCTCCCTGGTGGTGCAGGGGGTTGAGCGCAGCACTGTGAAGCTGTCTGCAGCCTCTGCAGCACAGGTTCAACTCCTGGCCAGCCAGGGAGAGACTCACATGGTACACATACCTCTCCTGTCTTGCCCACTGCTCCCCTTAGCAGTGTTTGCCTGTCCATCTGCCTGTTCTGCCCCCCGCTCTGTCTCTGGTGTGTCCTCTCACCCTCCTGCACCTCTGGCCTGTACCTCAGTTCTTGTAAGCATAAATAAATAAATCTTTAAAAAAAAAAAAAAGAAAGAAATTCAGGCTCTGTATTAGTCATAGCACCTGGCGCAGCGCCCAGCCCCTGGTCGGCACTTAATTACTACTGGTGGCATGAATGACTGAGCTGATAGAGACCCTGATCAGTCTGGCTTTGTATCACTGCCCTGCATTTCTTAGCCTCTGCCCTCCAGCCATCCTCGGACCTTGCCAAGCCTGGGTCCTCTCCTCCCTAATGTAGATTTAATTAGGAAATGAGAGGGCTGCCTCTCTGGGTTTCTTTGAAGAGTCAGCCTGAAAAATGAATGTGAACGTGTTGTGTAAGTGGCAGGCACTCTGCCAGAGGTGCTTATTACGGTGGTCACTGGACAGGCTGAGACCCCACATTGGAATTCCAGGTGGCGTTTGCTTTGTGTTGAGTACCACCAGATTCCGCTCCCTGGAAGTCTTCAGCGCAAATTAATTACTGTTATCGGTGCCCGGGGGCTGTGGCCACCTGGCCATCCCTCTCTCCCTGACAGCTGAGGCGCCAGGAAGCTCAGCAGTGGGAACCTCCTTCTTCCTGGTGGCAGTGCCGAACCCCCCTCCATTTACTTCAGCTTTAATCTGCATATTATCATCAGCACAAAGCCCTCAGAATAACATCTGACAAATGATGCCTATTAAAAAAAAACTCCATGCACTTCTCTTTCACCGCCTTCTAATTTGGAAGAGCATTATAACTACGCATCGCTAGACAAGCAATATTATGTTAAGAACATGATAAAATACCGGCAGCTCTGTAATGGCACCAACCAAATGGTAATTTCTGCTTCAGAAATTGGTCATTTATTTTGCTGGTCTGTTCTTACGTTCAAATTAGATGAAGTTTAATATACTGTAAAATTGAATGTATTCTGTCCTTTTCAACAAATATGGCGTGTGTGGAAATGATTTATGGCTCATGGGAACCTCTAAAATGTTAAATAATCTCTTTTTTGTGTGTTTCTTAAGTAAGTTATGGCCTGAGAGTTTAAACACAGGAAAAGCAAAACTTTATTAAGCTCCAGGCCCTCGTTCTCCTATCAGGCCTCTGGTAGGAGGGGAGCCGTGGTCCTGGATGTGTCACTCCGGGCTGTAAGAGCAGCCGCATTAATTGCTACATTAATTTTCTTCTATTAACTGTAATTGAGAGGAAAGCAAGTCTTCCCCAGTGAGTGTTCTAATTTGCAACTTAATTTTTAATAAAGCCGTGTTGAGACCATGGGTGCTTAGCACAGGTCATTTCTTTCAATAGGTGTTTGGCAACCTCCTGTAGCAGACGGAGAGAAAATTGCTTGAAATGTGTGTTTTGGGGGGCAGCAGGTAGAGGAAGAAGGGATAAGGGGTTGGGGACCCCTTCTGGAAAATGCATGACTTCACCTTCCTTCTTTGCATCCAGTCCTTCACAGCATCTCCTCAAGCCCGAGGGAAAATTTGAGAAGCCCAGCGTAGCCCCCCCTCACAACCCCACTTTATGCTAGGACTTCAGCCATGACATTGGACACCCCAAGTCTTGGCTTTCTCATCTGTAAGATGGGAAAATTATAACGATGATTACTGACTTATTTATCACATGCGCCACCTGTTCTAAGCACTTTGCATCCATAAATTCATGACATTCTCATGACAACCTGGTGATGATGTGTCTATCATCCCCATTTCACAGGTGAGAAAGCTGATACCTAGGGACCTTAGATAACTTACATAATACACAAATAGCACATCATACACAGAATAGTGAGAATGGAGGCAGGGCTTAATCCCAAGTGGTCTGGCTCTCGACTCTTCTTCATGCATCTAAACTGAGATCTCCTTTTAATAAAGTATCTTAAGGGAGAGGGTGGATGTGGCCAGACTTATTTAATGCACTTAAATACCTCTGTCCACTTGTAATGAGAAAGAATCTTCTCCTACCTCCCAGCTACCTGCTGGTGACAATAGAACTCACTGCCACTCAGATTTAGTGAGATTCCAGCTCAGACAGCTGTTGAAGGGGAGGGAATTAATATTTGTCAGAACCTTGCCAGACATGTACTGATTTCTTTATTTATGCTGTTTGCTTCATTTTCCAAACAGCCTAGCAAGGTATACTTCAATATTCCTGTTTGATATTTGACAAATTAAATAACTGAGGGCTTGTCTGCAGTTATAAGACTTAACCTAGGTTCCTACAACTTCCTGATTAGCCTCCCAACTTCCACTTTACTCCAAAGTATCATCCCAAAGCAGTTTTCCTAGTGGGTAAGTGGGAGCTAAAGGAAACAAGCTTGGGAAATGATCCTCCCTCCCCTGGGGAGGTTGTAGGGCAGATGGGAGGGAAAATTTGGAGGCACAAAGGAAGGCTGAGGGTAGAACAAGGTATTCCCCAGCAATCCCGATGCAGAGTCCCAGCCGGTCAGGCCTAGGCTGGAATTCTAGCTCTCAGTCCTCAGCAGGAGACCTTGGATCCGTGTCTTAAATTCTTGGATCCTCCACATCCTCATTTCTAACAAGAACATGCTAATAATGATAACTCTTAGTGCTGTGGTTAGCATTTAATGAGATCCAGTGTGGATGAATGATCATAGCCCAGTGAGTGCCCTGCAGAGACAAAGCTTCTATTTAATGATTACTGGAATTACGTTAGGAATTTTTGTTCAGGGATCATCTCGAAGAAGAAAATTACAATGGCCAGTCTTTGGTATAATTGGGAAATACCCTCACAATTTTCCTTTGGGTTTCTACTTAGCCCTCTCCCTTTAAGTTGGGACAATTTATAAAGATTTTAAATTTTAAAAATTATATAAAATATAAATTGATCACATTTATCAAATATTCAGCAATTTCCAGATGACCAGCAAAGACAGATGCAAACAATAACCCATTGGGGCTCCTTCCCGTAAAGCTGGGAGCCTGGTCTGTATATGATTAATTTGAGGTGATTCGTATGAATAGGCTAATTTGGGAAACGTGAACAATGTTAAGGTGTGTGAGTCACCAGAAAACTTTGCACCCTGCAAAAGGAATACTCCCTCACCATAAAATTAAAATTCAGGGGAGCAGCGGGGGAGACAGGAGAGGTCTGCTGAGCCACGTGGGTCACCTCCCTGGCCAGGGATGGAACTCATGCTACAGTGGCTGTGGGATGGCTTCACAGTGCAGTGCTTAAACCCTTGTGCCACCAGGGAGGCCCCATAGCTATTATTCTTAGTAATAAATAGGAAAGTTTACAGCAGAAGGGTAGTGTTGTCTGATCATAATTTTCTCAGATGTCATTCCTCAGATGAAAGGCCAGGTTATAACTCTTAATACAATTATTATATAATCTGGTAAGTTCATCACACATACTGTGTAGTGAACTTTATCTGCTTTGGGGGTAATTTTTCTCTTTTTGTGTGTTTCCATGTTCCCTTATATTTTGATTAGTGGTTTTCCCCCTTTTTGTCCATTACTTCTTCTCTTCTGCCATAATTCCTCTTCTTTTTCTACTTTTTATCTTTCCCTTCTCTATCTTCTGGTTTTCTTAGTCCTTATTACAACCTAACAGATGTATTTTTTTCTTCTGCTTTTCTATGTTTTCTTGGTTTCTCTCTCTCTCAAGGGCCCAAGCATGTTCTTAAATGCTGGCTCATGGAAAGAGTATGTTTCCAATTTTTGATGTATTAAATATTTGAAATGCTTCATATTTCTCTAAACTGGAGAGCATGATGCTAAATGAAATAAATCAGAAGGAGAAAAATAAATACTGGACGTCTTCATTCATATGTGGAATATAAGGAAATAAAATGAAGGAACAGTTTAAACTAGAACAAACCTTAGAAATCTGACTGTAGAATTGAGGCTACGGGGGTGGGGAAGGGGAGGTGGGAAGCCAAGGGGAGGTGGTTCAGGACTCTGGGTGCCTTGGTGGTGGACATGGTGCGGTAACAAAATCTGAAGAGCTGCGAACCTGTACCCCTAAATCATATACAGTGTTGGGAAACAACATTGCCTCAATAAAAAGAACAATCATAAAAAATAAACATCAAAACCATTTGCAAATATATCAAGTCATTATTTCCTTTTGTGAATGTAAACCATATGGAAAGTGTAACCCGGTTCTGTGGACTGGCTCCCATAGCAGTGGTCTGTTCTCTACAGGTAAGAGGGAGAAGATGATTTTCCAAGATGAGTTGGGTCTGGCAGGTGTTCTCCCACGAAGCTAGCTTTAAGAGTTTGAGGATGTCATTTGATTTATCTCTTCTTCACTTTCACATTTATAAAATAAGTGGGTTGTACCGAACATTGCTAAGGCACTTCCTAGAACGAAAATGTCCATGAGTCTAATCTCTGATTCATTCCCTATAGAAATGCTATGAAGTGCCAAATTTCATTAGCCTGACAAGGCTCACTAGGCATAAGCAGAAGGTATTCAACTGCAAATAAAGGACAATTGATGTTGTATTTTTCAATTTTCTCTGGGTCTAATGCACATTGTTAGGATTTGCTTTTCTTTTACCTTTGGAATTGTATTTCTACAAAGTCCCAACAGGCGTGATTAGGGTTACTGAAGTCACAGGTGAGTTCTCAGGATCCTCTCTATCTGTAAGCAGATGGTTTCTCTTTCTACCCTTTGAAAATATAGCAATGATTTTGAGATAATTTTTCCAGCTTTATCAAAGTAAAATTGCCAAAATTATACTTAAAATGCAGTGATTTATACACTACATTTAAAATTATACTTAAAATGTAGAATTTATACACACACTCATATATATAATATATATGTATATATACAACACACACATAGATATACATGTTTCTTGCTTTTATCAGAAAGTTGCTTAAAAAAATCCCTTTCATAAGTTGAAATGGAGAGAAGCAGAGAAGTAATTGCTATTAATTTATATGGAAAAATTTTGAGCATTCTCAGACCCTCAGAATAACCTACCAAATCATACCAAATAACACACAGAAGCCAAAATAACATTAGCATATAGTAAAAGCAGGAATGGTGTAATAATACACAGACTGTATAATGTAATTCCTGGGGAAGGACTTGGTCCGGACATTCTTGCTGCTGCAGGTGTCACTGCCTCTGTCACAGCTCCTGCAAAACAAACACAGAAGATTATTTTTACTCTTTGTCTTTTGTCATAAAAGCAAAAATCCTCTTTGAATTTCAGGTAGTGAAAACAGGTACCAATATAGCTCTTTCATTAAAAGTAAGAGGTGAGGAAACAGAAATTTTCAAAAACCAGGGGAGCCTGAATATGCAATAGTATATCATTTGATCCATCAATAGCTGCCACATCTGACTTTTAGAGTCAAACAAATAATTTCCTTTTTTCTCTTTAATAATGACCTCCTTTGATTGGGTAGTTAGTACCTTTAAGGAAAGTCCTGCATACTTTGAAGTCCTTTAATTATTCACCACAATACTAAGAAATGATGACAAAAAAACCTTGCCTCTTAGGTACCTCATTGTCGTGGCTTCATTCCTTGAATTCGAATTTTTCAATTATTCACTTGAAGTGTGACTCTGAGAATGGTCCTCAAGGCTGCGTCACACAGTATCTCCAGTCTCCATATTTATACCATCCTCCAGACTTATTTCCATTTATGAGCATCTCTACTTGTGAATGGGTCACACTCAAAATTTCCATTGAATTCCTAATTTCCTCTCAAGGACATCCTTCTTATACCACCTGTTTCAGATAACTCCATTCAGACCTATTTAGCTGCCCAACTTGGAAATATCCTGAACTGCTCTCTCTCTTTCTCCCTCCCCATAGAGAGAGCTGTAGTCTATCAGTTTGATCTCGGAATTATTTCTTGATTTCTGTCTTTACTGCTATGATTTTTAGTTCATAATCTAATGTTCTACCTAAATTCCTGCAGCTACCTTCTTTCTAACTTAGCTCCCTGCTTTTGTCTTGCTGTCCTCTTATATTTTCTTTTTTGTGTGTGACATGAAGAAGAAATTAGTGATTCCCTACCCAGATACTTTTTTTTGTTATAGATTTGATTTTTAGAATAAGAATCTTGCAGATTTCACTCCAAGCAATGGTTTATGAAACTATCAAGAGATGGGATAAGCTAGCGTTGTTAAGATTTCTAGCATGCTATTTGTATCAGTCAGTGTTCTCCAGAGAAACAGAACCAATAGGATAGTTAAGTAGGTAGGTAGGTAGGTAGGTAGGTAGGTAGGTAGACAGATGGAAAAAGAGACAGAGAGGCAGATACACACATACTTACAGCTATAGATAAGGAGATGCATTATGGGAACTGGCTTACACGTTTACTGTAACTGAGTCCAGTCCCATGTGATCTGTCATCAGCAAGCTGATGACCAAGAAAGCTGTTGGCATGAGACTTGGCACTGGGTGGGTAGGGGTGGGATTGAGGGAACTGATGTTCTGAGTCCCTGTCTGAGTCTGAAAGCTTGAGAAGCAGAAATGCCATGTCTCAGGGCAGAAGAGGAGAAGATGGATGTCTCAGTTCAAGCAGAGAGAGAGAACAAGGTCACACTTCCTCTACTTTTTATTCTTTATCGACAAATTGGATATTGCCTACCTATGTTGGGGAGAGCCATCTGCTTTACTCAAATGCTAATGTTCTCACAGACATATCCAGAAACAATGTGTTACCAGCTCACTGAGCACCCATTAGCCCAGTCAACTTGATGCATAAGATTAACCATCACAGCATCTAATTGATTGGGTATGGTCATGATTTCAGAAATTGCTGGGTTCAGTTATTCAAATGATATTATTAGGGTTTTCTCTTGCTCTCATCTTTGACTCATTTCCTTGTATATGGTATAATTATCAACCAACTCCCTCTGGTGACAAACATGGCTCTCAGGACAACTACCTTGCCATTTTATCAGTCAATGCAGAAATCAAGTGTCACTTTCTCAATCCATCTAGGGACTGTCCTTGGTCTTTATCTCACTGGTTCGATTTGGAGCACACACCAATATGGGAATTAACCAATGACTCTCATTAGATAGATGAGTGTATTGATTGTGTTTGATCAATCGACTACTTTATGGGTTGAGATTGTCTTCCCATTTCAATACTATGTGCTGTAACCAGAAGGGAAGCTAGATAAATATGCAACAGTTTGAACATAGGAATTAGGCTCCTCTGCCCTTTTACAAATTGAAGACTTTGATCAGAGTCTGGAGAAACCACATGGTAATCCACTTCTGCCTTTCATTTTATGAGCAGGACTAAAGAGGTTAAGTGACTTGCCCAGTGACACAGAGCTGGTTAGTGACTCATCCAGGGTGAAAATACATTTCTTTTGACTGAGTTCAGCAATTTTCTCACCCCTCAACTCTGATTCTTTAAAAGGATAACCAATCATAATCTGATTTGTGATTAAACTGACCTATAGTTCCCAACTTTCAGTTGCTGATACTTTTCTTTCAAGTGCTTTTCATGATTTTTAATTTTGTTCCTCATTTAGGCTGTAAGAATGTTTGAACAGTAACCTAGTCTCATGAAAATCTGGGATGCTGTATTGGTACTCTCAGCAGCAATACACTTGTGATTCTCATTTTTATTTCCTAGATCTGTGACTTAAAAATTCCATGTCCTTGGGGCCTCCCCGGTGGCACAGCGGTTGAGCGCTGGGCTGCGAAGCTGCCTGCAGCCTTTGCAGCGCCAGTTCGATCCCCTGCCACCGGGTGAGGGTCCCACCTGGTGCGCAGACCTCTCCTGCCGCCCGCTGCTCCCCTCAGCAGTGTATTTTGTCAGTCCGCCTGTTCTGCTCCCAACTCTGGTGAATTCTCTCACCCTCCCACGCTTCTGACTGTACCCAGTGCTTGTATAAATAAATAAATCTTAAAAAAAAAATTTCACGTCCTTGCATGCATCAATATGGTGGGGGACTGTGGCTGCCATGGTGGTAGGTATTTGGTGACATGCATCCGAGGCGCTGTCATCCTATCCATCCAGATCACACACAGTGTGGTAAGCCAATGTTACTGCAATAAAAAATTGGATTATGGTGATGGTTTCACAACTCAGTAAATTTATGAAAAACCATGAAACTATACATTCCAGCACATAAATTTTATGGTATGTAAATTATACCTCAATAAAAATATTAAAAAATTAAGTGCAAAGAAACTCAGGGTGGGAAAATGTTTTCTGGCTTTGGAAATTAAGAAAGGGCTTCCCGGAAGAGGTGTTATGATTGATGGGCTTGACAAATTGTATTGGTATGAGTACTAACTAATGTCTATGAATGCCTGCTAAGAGTCTTTCATATAAAGTCAATGTAATTCTTCCCTGCCCCCCCAAAAAAAGAGCATTTTAGAGATGAGACAGCCTAGACCCAGAAGTTAAATGACTTCTTTAAGGATACCTCACCAGCATGTGGTGGATTGTAGACTGGAACCCACTTCTCTCCAGCAGGTAAGCCCGTACATGTACCTGCTCTTGCATCCTACCTCTGGCCCCTGCTCCTAATTCCTTGGGAATATGAGAATGCAGTGGTTTTGTGAACAATCTATCATAATCTTGTTTGCTGAAAGACGACCTAATTTGCCACTATCTAACTGAATTCAAACCTCATGGAGAGGCAATGTAATAAAAACACCCTCCTAATAGTGCACTGCTTAAGGCAAATGAATTGCTCGGATATGAAATGAGGATTGCACTCTCATGGTGCACAAAAGCTGGAGGATTCAACGTGCTATAACATTGATTTCAATTACGTCTTAACCTTCAGCATGATGATGTGACGTTACGCCCCTCTGTCACTGACTGCAGATCCACTCTTACTTTTATTTCTATTGTTAAATATGAGCTTTGTTGTGCTCCATCGATTTCGGCAAATATTCTACTGTTTACAACTTTGATAATCTTCGCGTAATTGGCAGGAGTAATTGGATTCCTACAGACGTGACTGAATTTTCAACATCTCTGAAATGGGGGCAGAAATGGAGAATCTGAAACAATGAAAGTCCCCCAATGCAGAAACTTCTTTTGTGGTCTAGTTAACGTTGACCTTTTCTCTTGGGTTTGAAAGGTTATGTCCTAATAAGTTTGGACACTGCAACAGAAAAGATGGGGTACTTTGAAAGGAAGCAAGGCTATAAAAGCCACAGCTCTTTGCCCCTTTAGATTCCATCATGGCTGTGGCTGGTGATTTTCTCATTCAAGAAAATAAAGATGAAGAGATTCTCATCTGTTAAAGAGATTACTCTTTCTGGGGATCTCTCTCTCTCTCTCTCTCTCTCTCTCTCTCTCTCTCTCTCTCTCTCACACACACACACACACACACACACACATTGGGCACCAAAGTTTATGCTACATTTGTGCAATTGCTTTCACTAGTTTCAAGCAGTAAAGGGGAAGGAGCTGGTGCTGCTTTATTTTGATTCTGTCACTTGTTAACTGGGGAACACTGATCAAAGTAAGTGTCTTAGTTTCCTTATACCCGAAATGGGGGCTAAGCATAAAACATACATGATAGACTTGTTATGAGGATACATTGGCAAAATTATAAAATTCTTAGCCCATTGGCCGAGTAAGCTTTTGTGTTTGTCCACTAAACTAAATAAAGGAGAAAAATGATATGTAGACATCATCATGTTTTTGCCTTCAAAATTGTGTTGATTTGCCATTCATTTACAAAAATATATGTTTATAAAAATATACAACTTCACACTTCAACACGTGCATATGCTTCACTCACCCTCCTACAAGCCCCAGCGCCCATGACAATCACCTCACCCTCTCCACATCTCCTCTCCACCCCACCCCTCACTGGTGACCACCACAGTGTTCATAGAGTCTAACAGTTACTTGTTTTGTTTTCTCTGGTTGTTTATATTCCATACATACACACATACATACAGGAACTCTATGGCCATTGCCTTTCATTTTCTGATTTATTTCTCATAACTACCTGAAAATCCATCTATTTTGGTACTATTTCAACATTTTATATAGCTGGCAGTATTCTGTATATACTACAATTTCCTTATCCAGTCACCTGTTAATGGGCATTCAGGTTGATTTGATGTTTTGTGAACAATGCCACTATGAACAATGCCACTAGTGTGAACAATGCCACTATGAACACAGGACTGTATTTTTTTTTTTTTTTGGTGTGTGTTAGTCTATTCAGACTCTTTGAATAAATATCTAGAAGTCTTCTTGCTGGATCATATGGTATTTCCATTTTTAGTTTTTATGGATTCTCCATACCATTTTCTCTAGAAACTGCTTCAGTGGACTCCCAACATCAGTGTGTAAGGGTTCCTCTTCCTCCTCACCCTCACCAGTGCCGTTTCCAGTCTTTGATATGGGTCATTCTCACAGGGGTGTGGTGATGTCTCACTGTAGTTTTGATTTGCATTTCCCTAATGCTAAGTGATGCTGAGCATTTTTCCATGATCCCAAGGACTATCTGTCTATTTTCTTTGGAGGAGTGTCTGCTGAGGTCTTTTGGCTACTTTTTGGATTGGGTGGTTTGTTTTTTCTGTTGTTGAATTGTATGAGTGCTTTATATATTTTGGAAGCTAACCCCACCCTTGGCAAATGTGTGATGTGCAAATATCTCTCCCAATCAGTAGGTTGCCTTTTTGTTTCTGTGGTGGCTTCTTTCACTGGATAAAAGCCTTTCAGTTTACTGTAGACCATTTATTTCTTTTTGCTTTTGTTCCCTTTGCCATTAGATATGAGCTCCCCCCAATGCCTCTCTGTAATGCTGGGACTTGGTACTTTAAGATTAGGTTCTTGAAAAGAAGAGCCACATCAAGAAGAGTGACCTGGACTGGGTGTCAGTGAGGCGACAACTCACACACACACACACACGTGCACACACACTCACACATGCACTCTCTTGCTTTTTACAAAATTAAGACCATAGAACATACAATATATCCTGGCTTGTACTTGTATAATTTTGCTTTATGGAATACCATATGCATTATCTCACATTGCTAAATATTCTCTGCAACATGATTTTAATGGCTCCCTAATATTTCATTGTATGGCCATACCATAATTTATTTCACAAATCTCCTATTATGAATATTTATGTTTTCTTAATTTATCACTATTATAAATAATGTTATGATAATATCACACGTGCATTTCTGAATATGTCCTTTAGATAAATTCCTAGAAGTAGAAGCACTAAAAGAGAGGATATAAACATTTTCATAACCCTTTTTGATATGTCTTGCCAAATTACCCTCAAGGATAAAACAATTTATTCTCCTATCATCAGTGAATGTCTTATCTTACCGCACTCTCAACATTCCATATATGATTATTCTTCATCAATTTTATAGATGAATAATGATATTTTGTTGTTGTTTTAAATTTGCATATATTTGATTACAAAGTAGGCTAATTCTTTCACTTCTATATTATCCATATGTATTTCTTCATTTGTGAACTATCAACTTATGTCCCTTGCTTCTTTCCTAGTGGATGCTCCTCTTGTTTCCCTTATTGATGCAGTTATGCTAAAATGCATTAGCTTTAAGGGGGAAAAGTGGTGATAAGACTAGGAATAGAAAGCACTTAGAATAAACCCTAATGACATCCCCTCCTTGGGGACGAGGTAGAGTGGCCAGAGGGAAGTGTTACCTTTTCTAAGTTTGCCTCCCCAGCCTGACCATTTCTCTATCCTTTGCAGCCCAGTTCTACATCTCATGAGGCTTAGTTCTGTGCACTGAATGGTGAGGGCCCTCTTTGCTGTCTATTTTACATTTGGATAATAGACAAATGGCTTTGACTAATGGCACAGGGCAGGAAGAGAGAAAGGATGGATGTTTATGTCCTCTCCCTGACTCCCTGCCTGTCTTCTGTGGTTCTGCTTGAGCCTGCAGCCCCACAGTGCTGCTTAAACAAATCCAATGGTCCATCTAGAAACATCAGCTCTTCTGCTGTCCATTTCAACCTGGAGTGGTAGGAGCATCCAGCTGCTGGTGTTGCTCAGCACTCACAATCCCCTGTCGATTCCCTTCACTGTGTCCGCATCTCCGCATATTGAACTCTTTTCATTTAAACCTCTTGGCTCATCTGTTTCATGCTAGCACCCTCTATTATACCACATCTCTGTGGTTTTATTTTTTTATTTTTTAAGCTCAACTATTAGATTCTTTGGACCAAAACAGGTTCTTTACTTCTTACAAGGTTGAGTTTCAAAAATGTCTTGTTTCTTGCTTGTATTACCTCAGTCAATCTTGGCTGCCAAAATCAGACAGACAGAAAGCACTCTAGTTTTCTTGACGTTATTTATTTTTTTCATTGCCATCATGCGTTCATTTTGCAGTTAACTAAAATTCTTTACATTCTCCCCCTGGCTTCTTGAATTTTCTTTTCTGCCATTTGATAGCCATCGCCATCTTTCTATTTTGTCATTGGACTCTATTGTCATTGTGTAAGAGTTCACTGACTGTGACAGATCTTTCATCATTGCATATCACCTGTACTATAAATGCCCCCCCAACATATTTTATCTTTTGACTTTGTTGAAAATACATTTTGACCTCTAAACATGGTAAAATGGTATTGAATCAAGTTGCCTGTATATCCTTCTGTAGTCTCTGTGTATTCTGTCCCAAATAGCAGGGCTGCTTTATTCTCAAAACTTGTGGGTGTGGCCTCTTAGATTGTTTTCTAATATTTAAAATTAGGTTTTATTTATAAGTCTATTGATTCTCTAGTTGATGGAGAACTTTGGGCTATTTTGCATATTGTTGCTAAGAATATTCCTGTGCAAGTCTTTGTAGAGATATGGAATTTATTTTTTATATGATGTGAGGTAGGGGTTCTGATTCATTCATAGTCAGACAATTAATCAGTGTGACAACGATATATCACCTATTTTCAAGAATTTGGCGAAAAAAATCCCCCAAATTAAAAATGATAGCATTTATTCCTAGTGGGCATGAGGGGGAAATTATTGCCTCAAAAGTTATTGGAGGAAGCATAAATTTTTACAGTCCTTTTGGAAAGTAAAATGGCAATATCTCTTAAAATTAAAAATACACATGCTGTTCAACCCAGCAATTCCACTTCTGGGAATCTAACCCATAGTAATAAAAACATCAATACATTAGGACATACACACCAGGATGTTTATAGCAGCATTGCTTGTAGTAGCAAAAATAAACGCTGATGACAAAGAAAGGGTTGGAAAATCTATAAAACAGACTGTTCTGCAGCCACTGAAATGAATTAAAGCTGTAACAGAAAGATTTCTATGAGGTATTGTTGAGTAGGAAAAGAAAGGTAAAAAATGTATTTTATTTGATACTATCTTTATTAAACCAACAATGATAAAAAGATGTATGTGTCTAAATTTGCCAATAATCATATGGAGAGAGGACAAAGGCAGAGAAAAATGGAGAGCTGATCTGTTAACACAGGTTACTTGGTTTTAGAGTTTGGGAGTGGGGCAAGAAAAACATAATAGAAAAACTCAGTTATGAGAATTCTCTTTTGGTTTATTATAGATCTTTGCATATGGATGCATAAATAAATTAGAAAAAAGACTATATCTATTGACTTGTAAGGATGTACATGACAGATTGTCAAGCACGAAGGCCAAGTGGTAATGTGTAAACAGATAGCAAAGAAAATCCCTGTGTATGTAGACATATGCATATGCTGTTGTCTGGCTATATAGCTTAGGAGAAAAGTAGAATACATTCCAAATTAAGGGTGGTGAAGCAGAGAGGGGTGGGCAAGGAGAGGTGTAGGGCGAGAATGAAATGATGGTTTTGTATCTATACAATTTTATATATTGTAATATGTCCATAGAAGTATTTTGTAATATGAAAACTATGACATAATGTTTTACATAATAGAAAAAAAAAAGAACAAAGAGGTTTTAGTCTCATGATAAGATGATCTCCAAAGCGGGTGGGAAGTAGGTGGATAGTCACATTGCTGAAGGGAAAATGGTAAGATCTCACAGAGGAGGCATTCTTAAATAAAACTTGGTAGGAGAGAAAAAGTATCTCAGGTAAGAGAAAAAATAAATATAAGGCATCCCAGGTGGAGCAAACAGCATGTACAAAGGCTCAAAGATATGGTGGGGGTGGGGGGAAGCCCTTTTTTTTATTGAAATGAGACTGGAGAGAAAGAAGCAGCTTGGTGCTATATCTTAGCATAAGGAGGTGCTTGGGCTCTTAATATGCTAGTCCAGGCTATCTGAGTCTTGGCATCATTGATTTTGGTCCTGATAAGTCTTTGTTGGGGGCGGGGGCTATCCTGAGCCTTGTGGGATGTACAATAGCATCCCTGAGCTCTACTTATTAGAGAACAAAGCCCAGTCTGGGATGGGGGTCCTGCCCTCCTCCCTATCTCCTGTTCACAATCTCTTGATTGTATCTAATCTTCAGGAAGAACTTCTTCATAGCTTGGAATGCTTTGTATTCCTCTTCTCTCTCATTTGTCAAGACTCAATTCAAATATCACCTCTTCTGGCTGACACTTAAAGAAAGCCCCCAAGAGGCTGGAGTCACTTGGAGGTGATGGAATCCCTGCAAACCACACTGAAGGCTCAACTTTCCACCCAGGCCAATCTCCATGTCATGAGTGAAGCCACAACGGGGCTGTAGATGCCAGTCACTGAAAGTGGGCTGTGCTCTAGGATGGCAAACCTTTTTGCTAAGGTGTTTTATAGTGTTTTATGAATCAAAGAGGAGAACAATAATGACACTTTACTCTCAATTCCCAGAGAAAAGCTAATCAGCAACCAAACCTGGAATTGATTTTTTTTTTTTGCTAGTTCAATACTTAATGTTACATGTTAAGCAACAGGATTTTACAATTCACTAGTCCTTCATTTACAGGGAATTAAGCAATAAAAATCTATTCTCCTCCCAAAGACCAAGAGCCAAGGCCATCCGCTAATAAGTGAGAGAACCGATAGAGTGATTCAGTCAGCACATTGATTTCTTGTTTTTCCAAATATCTATCTCTTTGTTACATGTGGGGACTCCTTAATAGACTCCATAAGCTCTTTCTTCTAATCTTCTGAAATTCTTTGTCCCATTTCTCTTCCCAAGTCCAAGGCTCAGGAACCTACTGGTGTCCAGTTACTAAGACCTTGGGGCTAGAAACAAATGCAATACTGCCTGGGAGCACTTGTGGCCGGTGTTCCCAAGCAGAGTTTATAAAGGTCAAATTTATAAATGCAGAGGGGAACTTCATTTGGTCTTCATAACACCCTTGTGCAGTATATGATATTCATTCATGAGAATGATGTGGCCCATGTTGAGGAAAATGCGTAGCGTGGAGGTTGCCATTATCTTAAAGTCACCCAAGGAGCATGTGACAGCTAGAAATTGAAATGCTCTGGCTCTGGTTAACAAGCCTAACCTTCATGCCATGGTAGTTACACATTTACATGCTATTCTTAAAAAGCATTTGCTACCTTTGGCTATGTCCTGCAGATCTCTACTCTTCCCTTAAGGCAACAGAATGTGGTGGGTATTCATGGCTAGTTGATGGTGGGTTCATTCAGAGCCTTTTGCTGCCTGATGTTTAGCCTGTTCCATGGTGCAGACACGGATGGAGCAGATGTGAAGAGTGGGAAATAATGGCACTCAACAACCTCTGAGACCACAGTTTATAAACTGCTGGTGTTTTATAGAGCTCTAAAAAGGGCTTATGCATCCTCCAGGACCAGACACAGCAAGGCTGGCCTGGCTTTGAAGGCACAATGGAGACAGGTCAAAAAGCATCTTCACACTCTGCCCATCCCTAGGAACTCCTTGTCCACGAACCAGCAGGATCAGCAATTGGAGTGGAAGGGTGATTAACCCCTAAATAGGCCCCATCATGAGACTCTTAGTCAAGCCATCTCCCCAACCTAATAGGGCAAGAGGAAGGGAGAGACTGTTTAACAGACTTCAGAGTCTTCTTAAACCACTCATGAGGGCCTCATTTGTCTGCCTTCTTGGACTTTAGCTGTGTCAGTGGAGTCTTAGTTGTACTTCAGAGGTAACTTAGGTGAGCACATGACGGAACCAAGAAAAAACATAAGCATTTAATATTTTCCTACCTGTTCATGAACTTGTATTGCATTTATGACTATAATATACAAATATAAACACAACACAAAACAAACAAAATATCCAGAACTAATATCATCTACCCAAAATCCACCATATCAATAGCTACCATTTTTGTTCGTTTGTCTGAAGAACTGCATGCCAGGCATTGGGCAAGATATTTACAATCATGTCAGTAATCCTCCCAGAACTCCAAAGGGAAGTGCAATATGCCTTGTATTTGCCTTGTATTTGTATTTCACTATATTATCTCTATGTTGATATATTGGCCACATATCTGTTTTTATTGGGGATTCACCCCAAGTCACATAGTCAATAGGCAGCATCTGAACTCAAGACTTTCTGGTCCAAGCCTGGGATGTTAGCTGCCCTCATATGCAGCTGGGAGTCCCTGGACTCTGCCCTGCTACTTCCTATTGCTTCTCGCCTTCTTCCTCAGGTCCTCCCTGAACCATGAATGGACTGATACTGATTTTCTGTTTTCTTGGGTACCAGCCACTGGTACATCTTTGAGTCCAGTCTTGTTCCCCACAGCAGCTGAATGGAGAGATGGAACACAGATCCTCTCTTACCCCATAGCAGAGAGAGTCAAGACCGGGGAGTTTTCTGACTAAAAGCTTCTTTTCATTTGCTTCGAATGTCTTCTTTATGTCTGTACATCTCAAATATATACTTCATTGGTTAATTTCTATTTGCTTCTAAAGACTTTGCCTCCTCCAGAAATGGATATAAAATTCCGATGAGTGCACACACACACACACACACACACACAGCCCTGGCACAGCTTACTGGATGAGTGAACAAATGAGTGAATGAGTGTATACAGTGAACACGGAACATGCAGGTAATTTTCATTGATCTTTCCCTATAAAACAACAACATTTGGCATTTTTAAAAGGGTAAATTTATAACAAGTTTGAGCTAGCTTGTAAGAAAATTCATGAGTCTGAAAAGGAAAAGGTTGACAGAGTAACCATCATGAAGGGTTTCTTTAGAAAGCACAACATAAACAAAAGCAAAAAGGCATATGAGTGGTTGAATGGAATGGTTCCATGGATGGGTGAGGTAGAGTAGGGTAGGACAAGCATTTAAGTATCTTGAGTATGCGTGGGGTGAAAATGCACTTTCAAGCACTCCTCCTATACATTATGCTTTGGGGTTAGACTCAGTATTTTTTTAAGCTTAGCAATCTCATATATTCCATTTGCTATTTGTTATCTACATTCCTAAGTGTTTATATAGTTTAGCTTATTTTATCTTCCTAACAAACCCACAAGGTAAGAGCTTCTGTTATTATCATATAGTGTGTACAAGGTCACAGGAGCTGTAGGTTGTGGAAGCAGGTTGAATGCAAGCAGGAGATGTACTGTAGCTCTGATTGCTTTGTAGGTTTCCGAGCCACTGTACTAGAAAATTTGGTGACGATTCTTCAGCTCTGGTTTAAATTGGTCTACAAATATAAGATTCCACAGGGGAACAAGTTAGTGCTGGTAAAGATGAATTATCTCTTGGCAGCCTCTACTCTGCTGATAATCACAGTATCACACAACCATTATCCATGAGTCTCTTTACTGTGTTTTGAGAGAGGAGACATCTTGAAATTCTTATTTAAATCCACCCACCTTTCCATACATGTACCTATGCCTTGCACATGGTAGGTTGGCTTGAATTAAATCTTTTCAACAAGTCAACAAACAAATGAGTGTACTTTTTGTCATAGTCATATTAAAGACCTTGACTATTAAATGTCAGTAAGGTGCACTGTGTGGTTAGCTTCCTTTGGGTGCTGTAACAACACACTACAAACTTGGTAGATTAAAACAAGACAAATTTATTATCTTGTAATTTCAGAGGTCAGAAGTCCAAAATGGCTTTTACTGGAAAAAAAATGAAGGTATTAGAGTTGTGTTCCTTCCTAGCAGTCCACTTTCTGTTGCCATTCTCACAGCTTCTTTATCATTCTCCTACCTCCCTCTTTCACTTATAGAACCCTTTTGGAGTCCCTGGGAAGTAACCTATTTCCTTGCCTTTGTAGCATCTAGAGGCTGCCTGCATTCCTTGGCTGATGGACCCCTTCCATCCTTAAAGCTAGCTGTCATATCACTCTACATTCTGTTGTCATTCTCACAACTTCTCTGTCATACTCCTACCTCCCTCTTCACTTACAGGACCCTAGTAATTATATATCTCTGTCCCCTTAGATAGCCCAGAATAATGTCTCCACCTTGAAACCCTTAATTATGTCACTAAAACCATCTTTGCCTTAACTTCTTATATATTGATAGTTCCTGAGGACTACAATGAGGGTGATTAGTCTATCTATTACCACAGGCACCTAGGACTTAATTAATCGCCATTTTTTCTATTGATATTTAATTATTAATTCATCCACTCAAGTCTTTATAAATTAACTATGAATATGTACATTTAGGACTGAGTATAGCATAACCTTTACATTAAAGAAACTCCCAAAGATATTAAACATGAAGTTAGCTTCAGCCCTGGAGGAGAAGATGAAAAAACATTTTACTAATTTCAAGGAAGAGAAGAAACACTGTAGCTGAGAAAGTACAGGAAGACTTTATGAAAGAGGTATCACTGGAGCTGGAATGTGAATATCCTATCAGATTTGGGAATGGGAGACAGGAGGAGCAGGAGGAGCAAGGGTTTGGAGGAAGGAAAGCTTTTTTAATAAGAATCACTGCTAAACACTGAGTGTTATCAGATCCCAGACTCTGAATTACTTCATAAGTATTGCTATTCATATTCTTCAAAACAACAATCTTAGGATATATGTGGTATAATTTCTCCCATATTTTACAGGAAAGGAAACTGAGGCATAGAAGGCTGGATAACTTATCTAAAGTATGATAGAATGTGAATTGAAGCCCAGTTCCCCACCCTCAAGCAAGTAACTTTATTTGCAGTGGAGCTTATATGTAACAGGAAATGGAGAATGAGATTGGGAAAGGTATGTAGTGACCAGATCCTTTAAAAATATAAAATATAAAAATATAAAATCTAGGTCTTGAGTTAGTACTTATTTAAAAGATAATAGGGACTTATATTTCTGGGAAGATGGAGTAGATGTAATTTTCCCTATTCCTCCTACCATGTTCAGCTGAACATTAGATAGACTAACTAGGTTTCTTGACTAGGTTAAATGTTAATTTTTTTTGTTTTGTTTAGTATCACACATCCTAGATTCCGAGATTTAAAGGAGCCATGATTCATAAACATTAAGGGATACAGAAAACAAAGTCCAAACAAAGCTTGGCTCTCTAGCCAACAGACCAGGAAGGGAGCAGCCTAGGAAAACAGACTTTTAGATGACAATTGCTCTACTTTAGCCAAACTTCACAGGAAAAATATGGCCCCACAGTCCCCTACACTAGCACAAATGGAGTAGGGTGGCTATACTTTTACCTTTGCCAGGTTGTCTAGGAAGTGGAAGTGCCAGGTACTTCCAGTGTTGTAGTGAGTGTGGAAACCATATTAGGAAGCCTAGAATTCCAATCCCACTCAGGAGTAATGAAGTGTCCTTCCCCTCTCTGCTGTGAGGCCACCCCCATGGTATCAGCAGAGGCCATGCAGGCAGCAGTGTCAGTGGGAAGCAGCAACAAGGAAGCTGCCCTTCCCACCCAGAGGAATACCAACAGAGGCTTAATTCAAACCCACACGGATATCCAAACACTCAGCAGGGAACTTGGACTTCTACCACTACCACTACCGGACTGTAATGTGATAGTGAGCTCCTCCCCTATCAGAGCTGTGCCACAGAAAACCAGCAAAAGCTGGTTTTGAAGTAGATACAGAGTCTCATAATATAATACCCCAAAAGCCCAGGTTAATTAAAACCACGAATCACTCCAAGAACCAGGAAAAGTTCAGCTTGAATGAAAAAAGACAATCAATCAATGCTGGCATCAAAATGATAGCACTTAGAATTAATCTGACAAACGTTTTAAAGTAGCCATCATAGAAAAAAATGCCTCAATGGGCAATGATCAACATGCCTAAAATACCTGGGAAAAAAAAAAAAAGCTCATCCTCAAATCGAAACCTAAAGAACTAATTTTAGACCTGAAAAAATATAGCCACTGAAATAAAAACTTCAATAGCAGAATGAAGAGGACGAAAGAAAGAATCACTGAACTGAAAGGAGAACATGAGAAATTACCAAATCTAAGCATCAGAGGAAAAATTGACTCAACCAAATGAACATGTCTTCAAGGGCTCGTGGGATTTGAACAAAGGATCTTACTTTCACAAAGGATTTAACACATGTCATCGGAGTCCTAGAGGAAAAGAGAAAGAGAGTAGTGCTGAAAAAGCATGTGAAGACACAATGACTTAAACTTTCTAAATTTAACAAAAGACATAAACCTATAGATTCAATAAACTGAGTGAATCCCAATTAGAATAAACCCAAAGGAATTCACACCTAGAAAAATCACAATCAAACTGCTGACAAAAAAAAAACAAAGGAAAAAACTGAAAGCAAGTGGAGAGAAATGTCTCTGTATTTATAGCCAGAAACAATTTGAATCACAGAGGATTTCCATCAGACAGGAATAGCAGAAGGAAGAGGCACAACATTTTGTTTCAAACTGAAAGGAAATATGTCAACCCAAAATCCTCTCTAGTTAAAAATATTGTTTTGGGAATGAAGGAGAACTCAAAACAGTCTCAGATGAAGGGAAACTAAGATAATTTCTTTCCAGCAAATCTACCTGATGAAAGAATGATTAAAAGATCTTTCTAAGTAGAAAGCAAACAAAACAAGAGTCTTAGAACAACAGGAGTCTTCTAAGTTACATGTGATGATGCTTTGTGATTTGAAATCTATGTAAGTGAAATAATAGAATTATAAATGGGGAAGAAAAAGGGATGTAATGGGAACAAACTTACACTTGAACTGGTAAAACTGTGACACCTGTAGACTCCAATGACTTATGTAAATAGAAGATAATATTTGGAGAAAGCCTAAAAAAGCCACACAAGGAGATACTCTCAGAAATACTACAGAAAAATCGAACTGGAGTAAGAAAGAATGCTCAAGTAGCTCACAGGAAGGGAATAAAAATACAGTATATCAACATTTGTGGGAAAGAGATAATGCAGCACCAAGAGGGAAATTTATAAAGTGGAGAGAGTGAACCAGGCCTAATTTCAAAGGGATTCTGGGGTGACAAACTCTTGAGTCCTAGAATCTGAAAGGAGGCACCATGACCTCAAAGGACTTGAGGTTAATCTGAACAAAGGCCACTAGTAGACTGGAGTTTGAGTGTCCCGGGAGAAGGAACTTTTCCTGCCAACTGATCCTGGTTTCTCTGATGTATGGAAAAGCAGCATCAGCTAGAACAACACTCTGAGGGAGAATGTCAAGAACAAGCTACTACCAGGAAAAATACAGAAGGTTTTATGTGTGAATATGCCTTTAATGAACCACTCCAATTTCTGGTTGAGAAGAATATAGTAGGTGTGCCCCCAAGTGTAAGTGACAAACTCCTTAACAGATTGTTGTGGTGCTGTGAGTGCAAATGGAGATGACTCTTTTTGCCATGAGGGCTGGGGCCATGCCTCCTTTCCTCCCGTGTCTGCAGTGCGAGCTCAGTGTGATCACACCAGGTGTTATGAACCTGGGTTGTGTGCAGATAGCTTAGCCTTTCTGATCTTCAGTTTTCGTAGTTGCTCTAAAAGGATGTGTACACATAGGGTCCATCTGCATCATATGGAAATGTGTCCATTTGGACATAAATGGGCCTGCGTTCAGGTCCGGACTTGGGATGTGGGCAGGTTAGGGTACTTCAACAGGGACACTATTTTTGCCAGTTGAGCCCGAGCACCTGGAATAGGGTCTGCCCCTGGGTCAGTGCTGGGTAAACATCCATGAATCAGCTAATGGCCCAACTCCTCCTTTACCCCACTAAGAATATGCCTGGACTTGTCCACTCGATCAGCCAGGCAGTCCTTCCAATGACTTCCCCAGCATTTGAAAGCTGGGAGATGATGCTGCTGGTTGTGATCATGTGCTCAGTCTCCCCAGCTGACCACTCTGTATGGCGGTGCGAGGTGGTGAATTATGAACACACTGTGAGGATGGACCCTATTTTCTGGAGTGTCAGGCAGGAAGGGCACTGTGTTTCCAGGGGGTTCTGTGGTCCTCCTCCTCCAAGGAGGAAACTAAAGCCAGAGCACAAAAACATGGCACTTGGGATCAATAACTGAGTTCAATGACAGTTTTGTTCTTTATCAGCTCTGGTCTCATATTGTGCACTAACCCCCTGCTGGATGCAAATCACTGTTTGAGGCAAAGATATACAGTTTTGTGAACCAGAGGCAAGGCTTCTGTTCTCCTGGATCTGACATGCCAGGGGAGGGAAAGAGATGGTAAATAATTGGAACAATCTCAGGTAATAATAAACACTGGAAGAAATGGTTCATTTAAGGAGTTCTGACATCAGGTATTTATTGAGCACCTACTATGTGTCAGCCACAGTTCACAGTTCCAGTTGTTGGTGATGATACAAAGGGTGAAGAAAATTGACTCTGTTCTCATAGAATCTACATTCTAACCAGAGAAGACAGACAATAAAAAAATAAATGAATCTATTTGCTGGGTGGTGATAAGATTTTGACCACACATGTGCCAGGCAGTTTATTTTAGGCAGGGTGGCCTGGGAAGTTCTCCCTGATAAGATGACAGGCATTGATTGAGCAGTAAGATAACTACTTCTGACATTCATTTCTGCTTAGAATGTGGGATATGGGATTTAGCTTTTAGGGTGTAGTAAATATTAAAGGAGATGCTAGATTTGGCTGAGCCTGGCCAGGTGTCTGGAACATAGAACATGATTGGGGAATGGAAGTTATTATTATTATTATTATTATTATTATTATTATCATCATCATGATTGCTGTGTTGATTTTGTGGTTGAGTTACGATTATAGATGATCAAGGGCTGCCAAGCGGTCTGTGAGAAGGAGTCAGAATCAGGGTTCATCCCACTAGGGTCTCAAGGGGATGTCTCCTCAAGAAGAGAAGAAATATGTTAGGGAAGGAAGAAAATTGGAGGCTCCGCCCACTCCAGTAGTCACAGTAGCATCTGCTGGATGCTAAAATCTTCATGAACTCAGACAAGGGGGTGTCCCCATTTCTAGGTGTTACAATGTGTGAAGTTTTTGGAGCCCACAGGGCTGCTGGCCCTGAGCCTCAGGATACTGTCCCTGACCTCAGGGTGTGGCTGTGAACCTCAGGATGCTGGCGGCATGAGGGCAGCAACCCCTTGCCTGCACGCTGAGGGGAAGCCGCCGCAGGATGGGCCAGGCTTCCATACTGAGAGGCCCTCCCCGAGGGCTGTCTGGGATGAGGCGCTCCTCCTCATCCCTCAGCCACTCCACTCCTTCTCCTGGATCCTACCCAACTTATTTCATAGTTGACTCAGCAACTGAGAGAAACCACACAACAACGATACAGAGAACACAGACATATGTTGCCGAGACGAATGATGACAAAATCAGTCCAGTCTGAGCAAAGAGCCTTCTGAAAATCTCTGTGCTACATCTGGGAAAACACACTATTTACTTTCTTGGCCAAGACCACACCGTGAATTTTTGATGGATAAGGGATCAAAGAGCAGATCTTGCTTTTCAAAGAGGCTACGGAATCCTCAGCGATTGTGGGCCGATGGAATCAGCCTGTGTGTGAGCAGGAAAAGAGAGATGCCTCCACGTTGTTTTTTTGTTTTTTTGTGGGACCCTCGCCGGCTGCCAGGGATCGAACCGGCTCTGCTGAGGCTGCGGGCAGCTTCGCAGCCCAGTGCTCAACCGCTGCGCCACCAGGGTAGGCCCGCCACCACGTTTTTAACACAGAGGAAGGTAACAGAGAGGACTCTTTACCCAGGCGTGGGAGTAACTGAGACCAAACATCAGATAATGAGGTGTTGACCTAAATAAGGAGGTAAATGGAGGCAAACCTAGGTAGCCAGGATTGAGTTTATTGGGGAACACAGAGAGATGGATGAAGTCAAACCAGTGCAGCACTGGGGAGAGGCTGCATTTATGGGCAAAGATTGCAAAAAAGGGGAGGTTTAAATGTTTTTAAGTGGATTCATTATTTTACGCAACATGACAGAAGGCTTCTTTTGAGATGTTTTTTGAGGCTGGGTAGGTACTTGAGTAGCTGCTCTTTGCTCTTTTCAAAAGTATTTTGTGGACAAGTCTTAAACGTCACGTGTGGTTCAGTTTTCTCAACTGGAAAATGGGAATAATAATAGTGTCCACCGAATGGGCTTGCTGCAAAGATGAAATAAATCAATGTTATTAAGGTATTTAGAATAATTCTGGGCACAAAGTGATGATATTGACATCACTTTATTATTAATATTTTTATGGCTGGCTAAGCTCGTATTGTTGAATAAATTATTATGATACCATTAAGTCCTAAGGGAAATGTCTGTGTGGGTTTGATACTGTGACCTTGTATGGTTTCTAGGACAGAAACCATAACATCCATGGCATTTCCCAAGTGGTGTCTTTTTTTTAAAAGATTTATTTATTCATGCATACAAGAACCAGGGTACAGGCCAGAGGTGCGGGAGGGTGAGAGGATTCACCAGAGACAGAGTGGGGAGCAGAACAGGCAGACAGACTGAAAACACTGCTGAGGGGAGCAGCAGGCGAGACAGGAGAGGTCTGCCGTGCCCTGTGGGATTCTTGCTGGCTGGTCAGAATCAAACCGGCGCCTGCAGAGGCTGCGGACAGCTTCACAGCGCTGCTCTCAACTGCTTGCACCATCAGGGAGGCCCCCAAAAGTGGTGTCTTTTAATGTTTATAACAAATCTCTTTCATCACACCTGAGTGGATGTTAATGAGGTAACTTCTGTGGGAATTTTCAGCCCCTGCTCGCCCCTAGGGAGGAGATCATGACTGGAGACTGAGGCAAGCACTGATGGCCAATGATCAGTTGTGCCTATGTCATGAAGCCTCCAAGGAAAACCTACACCCAAAAGTCCAGGGTTCAGGGACCTTCTGCGGTGGTGAACAGAGAAGGTGTGGAAGATCTGTGCCCTTATCCTTATGATTTGTTCTCTGCATTTCTTCCATCTGACGGTTCCTGTATTGTATCCTTTTAAAATAAGTCAGTAATCTAGCAAGGACACTGATTCTGAGCTCCATGTGCCATGTTGCAGATGAGTGGGCGTCTAGGAGCCGCTCTGTCAGACGCACAGGACATAGCCTGGCCTTGGGATTGGCATCTGAAGTGGGGCCTCCAGGCAGCCCCACTTGACCCCTTAACTTACGTGTCTAGACACTCACTTTCTCTAAGGAGGTAGGCAAGACACAGTGTAGCCCCACGCAGGGTCCGCTGGAATTGGAGAATTGCTTGATGTGGAAAAGACTATCACAAATTTGAAGTACGGAAGAGATCAGTGTTTCTGTGAGGTAAAAGAAAACAATAGGCATTTCTCTCTACGGAGGGCTAGCGTGCAAACCAAAGGTTGGGATTTTAGATCTTGCACGCAAAACTCAGGCCCTCTGCGAAACCCTTCATTAATATGACTCTGCGGAGCTGTGACCCTCCGCCTCCAAGTCACAGGCAGTGGTGTGAACCAAAGGCACTGCAACAACAGAAAACAGCTGTGAGGGAACTGAAGCTTTCTTTTTTCGTTTACTATTACGGGTAGCCCAGCACCCCTCTCTCTTCTTCTGGTACCCAGACCAGATAAATAAGAAGCCTTGCAGGCATTTTACAAGAGTGACCAGGAATAAGGGGCTTTATCAGCTGGTTTCCCTAAAGGGGCTACATGATAAGCCAGGGGCTTGCCCGACTGTGTTTACATGGTGCGTGAAGACCCCACCTGTGAAGAAAATAAATGGTGCAGAATGAGGGGGTGGTAGAACGCTCTACAGCACCAGGCACAATGGAAGCTGACAATATGTGAGAGTGTGTGTGTGTGTGTGTGTGTGTGTTTTCCAAGTACATAAGCCAATAAATTCTTTTTCTGTTGTCATTTTGCTTAAACCAGTTTGAATTAGATTTCTGGCACTTACAACCACAAGCGTCCTACAGATCTGTGAGTTGTGGGTAATAATCCCTAATTGTGAAGATGAAATGGAATAACAACTGTGCAGGCTGATTTGCAAAGCCTAAACAGTTTACAAATGTGAATACATGGGAACTGTTTGAACAGAGGAAAATATTCCTGGGACTAGTTAGAACAGACTGAAAGTGTTTAGCTATGGTGTAGTCACTAAGTGGGTAAGGAGGGAGGGATTCAACCTCAGCCTCCCCCCAGTGACCAGATAAGACATGGTTAGAATTTTACAAGTGTGTCTGGTATGAAGGAACTTCAATATCCTTTCCACCCTTACCCTGGTATTTCAAAATCCTTCATGCAGCATGAGGGAGTTGGGTGTATGGGTCAAGCATGGTTGCCTCTGTAAATAATGGTACAACAGCCATTAAGAAAGAGCTGCATATTGCTGGGACACTTCCAGTAGTCTGTGCGGCTCTTTGAACCTCAGCCTTATGTGTAGCAGAACATGGCAATGCCTTCTGCCTGCCTTCAGGTGTGTGCTTCAGTAAAGGAGAAAAGAGACAATAGAGGACTTTGGGAAGAGCAAAATATCATATGGGGTGAATCATATCTGTTGATAAATACATGACAATGCTGGTTTTCTAGTAAAATAAATATTAGCATGTTTATAGAGTAAAATTATCAGTCTCTATGGCTTATTTTTTTCCTTTTTATTAGGGTATAATTTACATACATTAAGTCTAACTTTTATGTGTGAGTTATTTTCCTATATTTGTACTTAAAGAGGCAGCTAATCTTTGGAATATAAATGTCTTAAGTAAAAGGACTATGTCCTTTAAAAATTGGATTTTTTCGTAACACCCTGTGGTAGTTTTAAAAAAAACAGGCCCTTTCCTGTTTCCATAGCCTTCCATGGTCGGAGGTTGCTGCAACTTCCATCAAGAGGTAGAGTTTGTGGTGGTCCCCTTGAATCTGGGCTACCCTTGGGACTTGCTTTGGCCAATGGAATGTGGCAGTAGAAATACTATGCTAGTTCTGAGCCTTGATTCCAAGACACGTTGTAGTTTCCTTTCCACCTTGAGACTCTGCCAGTCACCACTGGATCCTATGCCATCCTGCTGAGGACTGAGGGACCATAAGAGAGACCAAGAGAGAGGAGTCAGCTCAGTGGAGCCCAGCCTAGGCTGGCAGCTGCTCGCTGGCCCAGCAACTGAACACAAATGCCCTGTGAGCACAGGTGAGACCCAAGGAGCCAGCCCCCCGGGCTCAGCCTTACTTACTAACCCATGGTAGCTAAAAGGCTGCCGTTTTATGTCAATGCGTTTTGAGGACCATATACAGCAAAGCTAGCTAAACCTGTAGTCAGCAGGTTTTCATGTCTACCCCATTTTGTCACTTTGCAAGGACAATGGTTTGAGTGCCAATTCCGTCATTTATTCTCATGTGCCCTTAGGGAAGTCATTCCAACTGCCTTTCAGTATCTATAACAGAGGACCAGTAGTCCCATCTCTCATGCTTGTGAGACTCAAATAAAATAAAATCAATGCTGAGGGTGGTGAAGGGGACTTGGGGGACTGTGCTTGAGTTGATGACCTTCAAGCTTCCTTGCAAACATGAGGATTTACATGAACTGTGTAAATGTAGGCTATTAGTATTATCATTATGCATAGACTAGATACATAATCAATATTGATGACACTATTGAAATAACGTTGCTAAGACCTGGAA
This sequence comes from Talpa occidentalis, assembly GCF_014898055.3. NCBI lineage: Eukaryota > Metazoa > Chordata > Mammalia > Eulipotyphla > Talpidae > Talpa > Talpa occidentalis. The sequence goes on along the minus strand of NW_023601212.1, from coordinate 87,926,064 downwards.
TTTAAAGGAGATTATTTTCCCAGGGTCATTCACAGTATTCAGGTCTATATTGTGGAGATATTTGGAAAATAATTGTGATTAGGTGATAAAGTAGGCCTTCACACAGCTGGACACGAAACCTCACATGGCTGTGGACATGAATGTGGAGAGTAGATAAAAGGTCAGCTTTGGTACCAAGTGTTTGAAGAAAAAGTCCAACTCCAACACTCAACAGCAGCATGACTTTGGGTTAGTTACTTAACATTTCTGAGCCTATTTCCTCATCAATACAATAGGGATAATAAGAATAAGAAAACCAACATCTTTGGAGGATGGTGACGATTTAGGTTTAAAATATGAAAACCACCTAGCATTATGCAAGTGGGTAACAGCTCAATTAATGTTAATTATTTTTCCTTCTCTTACATGTTCAGATTCCACTACATTCTTGCTTTTATGATAAGAACTAGTCAGGATGTAAAACAACATGTTAAAAGACTATGTCCTTATGGAAAATTTTCCTGTAGGAAAATACAATGACCAAACGAATACCCAAGTGAAAGACATACTTCTAGGAGAGCAGTTAGGGCAATGCCTTGGAAGGGAAAGACACTGGAGCAGATGATCAGAGATAGTCTCTAGCTGAGATGAGTGACGGTAAGGAACTAGCCAGGGAGATGTGGAGAAAGAAGGCTGAAAACCTAGGGAAGGATAAATACAAAACCCTGAAGCACAGAGGAGTTAAACATTTAAAAAAAGAAAGAAAAGAAAGTCATGTGAGTAAAAAAATTTTGTGATGCAGTTAAGGGCAGAATAGGAGGGGAGCTAAGTTGTAGGGGGTAGGGGGATTTGCAGGCGCATGGTGGACCTGAGGGCATTATGCAAAGAGAAATAAGTCAGACACAAAAAGACCCAAACTGCAGGATCTCACTTCTATGTGGCACCTAAAGTAATAGAAGTAGAGGTGTCTGCCAGGGACTGCTGGAAGCAGAGATGGGGAGGTGATGAAGGGCAAAGTTTCATTTATGCAAGATAAATAAGCCAGTCATAAAATCAGGAAGTAGCTCAACTCGAATTCAGTCCCAGGCTAAGCTGCCCCACAACCTCTACTTTGTCATGCTAGGAATGTGCTTTAGAATCTTCCCTCCCATTTTCCAAGGGAATTTGGGTTCAATCATGTAGAAAGACTTCTGCGGACCAACTGCAATAGTGATGGTTTATGTTCACATTCCCCCTCTTTTTGCCTCTCATATAGTTCACTAAATCAACAACTTTAAGTATTGGGTATATATAAAAAATCAAAAAAGAAAAATCATCAATAATCTGATGGAGCTTGGTATGTCTTTCCGCAAATGGATGTGGTGGAATCCAGACAAGATATAGAAATTCCTCTTGGGCCTGACTAGGTGTGTAGAAAGAAGAAAAAGAAAAGGAACAGTGTTGATCTCAACAGCCCTGATGGGTTGACCATAATACCAGCTACAACATTCACAGATTTTGAACTGAGTTTATAACTTCTGTTCTGTCCTTCCCACTATGTCCCAATAAAATCAGTTGCCTTTTAGCACCTGGCCTTTAAAACGTTTTCTCCACATGTAGGGATGCTTATCACCCTCTGAGACCCAAACAGAGGAGAAACCATCCAGTTGTTTTCGTTTCAGCTACTCTATCTTCTTTGGGAAATGGATTTAATAATTCAGAACATAATTCCCTCTGGCTTAGTACTGCTTACTCATACAAAGTCATTCTTTGATTCATGATATTTTTTTTGGCTAAAACATACTCAGTATCTAAACACCACCTGTTAGTATAAGCATAGTTTAAGTCATTTCCAAAGACAGAAAAAGAAAGCATCTCTGGAGGAAGATTCCATGAACTTGCTTTCTCATTCTCCTCTCAAAGGTAGATAGCATCAAAATACTAAAAATGAGTTCTGAGTTGTAGTCAAAAAGAAAACAATACTCATTGCCTCCCTCACTTTTTTATTGAAGTTATTTAAAAGCATAAAAGAGATGTCACAGTTTAAGGACACTAGAAATGAAGAATATGGCTCATTTATTTTTGCTTCCATTTTTCCAGACAGGATTCCCAGTGGCTTCCAGCTGTACATGTAATACCACAAAGCAGTGCAGATTAAAACTAGAGTGAAAGTTAATAGAAAAACAAGACCAAAGATGGATGGTAGAATTTTCTCTAGTTCTCCATCTGCATACAACACATTCCATAGTACTGGAAGGGGGTTCATATCTAACATAAGACCGAGACTTGTACACACACAATGTTTTTGCCTGTACATACCTACCTATGGTACTGTTTGATTTATGCAGGGCACTGTAAGAGATTAGCAATAATAATTAATGGTAAAATAGAACAATTGAAATAATATACTGTAATAAAACTGTTGTGCATATGGTCTCTCAAAATATCTCGTAGGAAATATTTTTGGACTGCAGGTCACTGTGGGTAAGGAAAGCATGGAGATAATGAGGGGTCTATTAGATAAAGCAGACATTCATGACCTGTATTACAGAGAAGAGTGAGGCCAATACTTGACTTTGAGCTTCCTAAGGAACTTTTGACTGTTTTTTCCCCCCATCACTAACAATGCCAATAATGTAAAAACCAAATCAGTTTTGTAGGAAGAGTAAAATGTTCTTGGTACAAAAATCAGATTGAACTATATTTCTGAGGGCCTGATAATGAGAATGTGTGTGATGTTAAGGACAGTGTATTCAACATCGCTTTTTTTGTTGTTTGATTTTAATAATGACATCAATAGAATTTGAGGTCATACCCCCCCCAAAGCAAAATTCTGTTAAAAGCAATTTTTCAGGAATATGTATATCATGTAGGTTTCCAGCAATGAAGATATATTTTTTCATTTCTAAAATCATGGACACTATCTTTTAAGTTATCTTCTGGACAGATTTCTTCTTAATTGGTGTTATGATAAATTATTGGGCTGAGTTCAACAGTGTATTTTATGACATTAAGAAAGAACAGTGCAGCTCCATTTGTTACCTGTGGAATCACGTTGCTGTGATTTAATAGACCAATATCCAGGGCTGGGGGTGGGGGTTTCAGCATCCTTCTGAGGATACAGAGATGTAGGAGGCCTAACCTTCTGATGATAAGGCCATCCCACTTTTTCTGCAGTAAACCAAGGAATTGCTCAGGGAATAGGTGTCATATTTACATGAAAGCTGAGAAATGAGTGAGCAAGTCCCCTAATTCTATACTGCATGAAGACAATAAAATAGGAGTGACCTTAAATATCATTAAGTCAGATGTTATCCAGATGACAGACTCAGTCAAAATAGAGTTAAAGAGTTTGAAAGACAACTCTCTCTGAGGAGCTGCTCATAAGGAATCAGTCTAAGAAACTAAATCAGGAAATTATTTTTTATCATTCATTATTGACAACATTGAGAAATGACATGGTTGGATACAAAGAAAAATAGAAATCATGAAAAGAGTGACTGGGAGAAAGAAAGGAAGTTGTAGTTAGATATTGGGAACTCAAAATTGATGAGCCAAGTTGAAAAGTTCAAATGAGTTATGTGAATGAAAATTCACATTAAACTAAAATTATCATGTCTTAAAAATCATTATTCATGATGACAATATTTGGAATAAAGATAATGAGATGATGGTGATAATGAGAGTGAGCGTGGTGATGTTGGTAGGGGTGGTGTTGGTAGTGGTGGTGAAGGTGATGAAGTGATGGTGGTGTCGATGGTGGTGGTGATGTTGGTGATGGTGATGGAGGTGGTAGTGGTGGTGGTAATGATGGTGATGTTGGTGATGATGATGGTAGTAGTGATAGTGATAGTGATGGTGGTGGTGATGGTGATAGTGGTGGTGTTGGCTGTGATTTTGCTGCTCCTGGTTACTAGAAAGAAATCACCCTCAATTTTTTTTCCCCTTCATTGTTTTCTTTCTTCCTGAATTCTTTTTGCTCATCCCCATCTAATTATATGTCTGGAAAATCCTTCCCACCCATCATTTTCTGTCCGTCTTTGCTGTCACTTCTAAATCAAACATTTCATGGTTTCTCACCTAAGCTGCAGCACAACTTCCTATGTGTTCTCTTTGACTGATTTTAATTCCACCGTTAAGTTCCCCCACCCTTCCATTCTCCACTTGATAGCCAGAATAATGGTCACACACACACACACACTCTAACTGCTTAGCATAACCTACAAAGCCCTTCATGATGTGGTCTCTGTCTTCACTTCCATCCTATTTTATGCTCCTCTGCCCCTTGACCCCTAAGTTCTAGCCATGCTGTTATCTCTTCAGATCTCTGAATATTCCAAGGGTTTATCAATTTGAGGACTTTTCAAAATATCAACTTTGACTACTGCTGTAACCCAAGAATCTTGTATACTGCAGAGACATTGTTAACGAATGTGTTGAAAGAATAAACAAAATGGCAATATTGATATTTATCTTTTCAATATCACCAAGATATTTCATAGTCATCTTTCATTATTTCTGACAGTAGATTATAATTTCATGTTCTTATATGTCTCTCCACTAGAATATGAGCCTCTTCAGGACTGGTATCATGTCTGATTTATTTCCACTTCTTTAGAACTGAGGACAGTGTGAAGCAAATAGGATATACTCTATAAATAGATGGAAAAATGAATGAATGTCACCATAGTGGTGGGATCAATGGCCTGTGAGATTGGGGTGTCTTATGGAGGATCAGGTGTGTATGGTTAAAGATGACAACAAGCAACAAAACAACTCATAGAGGAAATATAATATGGAAATGAACTTTTGTTTTACCCAGGATGGCCCTATTAAATACCATCTATCTTAAAAACATCTTGTATATCATCTTCAGTCTGTTTGAAACTCTCCTTTCCATATTTTCTCTCTAAAACCAAGGGACAGGCCGAGAAATGACATTTTCTTTGTCGAGATCAATTTGAAGTCCTCAGCAGGAGCTCACATTAATCACCTTCTTAGAGACTCTCTCTCTCTGCTGCTCAGAAAGACTATTGTCAAAGGCATAGGGGCCATGAACTTCATTGATTCCCTTCCCACAGTATATGAATAGGTCCGCTTTATCTAACTAAAGAGGTATATTGTCAAATGTCCCCATATTCAATGCTTCATACTTTGAACTGCGTGTGGCTCCCTTAACCCAGGACAACAAAAGCATGTAAATCCTATCTCCAAGCTCATGGAGATAAAGCCAAGGTCACACATTTATTCTCCCATATGGGCCAATTAGCTCTTCTCTATTCAATGAACCAAAGAAACCCCACGACTGGGTATCTACTATGGAAAAACTTTGTAATAATCACAGAGAATGAAAAGATGGAAGGCATGGTCTTTTCCTTGAAAATGTAACAATATGTTGGGTGACAGAGACATGAATAAACCATCATAGTAAAGAGTGTGGATGGCTCTGAGAGAAGGAAAATATACAAGGGAATTTAAATGAGACAGAGACAGAGAGACAGAGAGAGAATTGTTGAAGGTTTCCCAAGAAGTAACATCTGGGTCAGATTAAGAAGGAGATGGGGCATTACAAGGAGCTAGAATAGGAAGAACCTGTAAGGAAAGAGAATGTATTCTGTTCTGTAAGTGTGGAAAAGTGATGATTTGATGAGATGTAGAATTTGGTGAGCAGAGGCCTTGGCTTCCCTCTTAGAAGTTTCAGCAGTTTCTCTTCCAGCAGCACACAGCAAGTTCACCCAGGAGATGAAGATGTTTGGTTATACACAAAAGGCAGTGTGAATTTTAAAAAAGGTGGGGGGGGGTTGGAAAGAAAGAAAGGAGAAGACTTTTGTATGAACACAAGAAAGAGCTGCATTTCGCCTGTGTAGAACTTGTACTGATAGAGTGTTCCTCATTGGGGGAGGGGTTCATTCCTTTGTGGAGTTATCTATTGTCAAATCAATCACTTTTAGGATGTGACTAGGTTGATTTATAAGAACCAGTGGTGATGGTCTAATATCTCCACATCCCCACCTCTGGTCTGAGTCTCCAGATACTTTCTATAGCAGTCATTCCCTTCCTAGGGTGCTCCAGTGTCTAAATATTTCCATTTCTGTAGCTAGTTTATGACTATGTTAATCATTTCTACCCCCTGCCCTATAGTTTCTGGTCTTGTGAAGATGTCATCCCAAATTTTCTACTCTTAACCTCCATCACCATCTAATGTAACTTTAACTCCAACTCCTGATTTGGTAGAAGGAGTGTACTCCAGATAGAAGCTTAAAAAATATCTCCAAAATTGAAAAATTTCCCTGGGAGTTCAGGATTTGGTATTTGAATACATACATATCAGCCTACTGTTTAGATTTTTAGATACTACCATCAGAATGACTTCAAACGTATTATCTGTACCTATACAGTCTGATTGTCACCTGTCCAAATTAAGATAAGCTGTAAGTATAAAAAACTCAATCAGTTTTGAAGACTTAGGACAAAAATATAAACTATGTGAATAATTATTGAGTTCATGTGAAAAATTTAATTTTAGATACTTGGGTTAAACAAAATATTATTAAAATTAGTTTTACTTCCATAAATGTGGCTACTAGAAAAATTTAAATTACCTAAGCTGTTTTCATTATATTTCAAATGGGCAACCCTGCCTATAAGACTGAAGATTTATTATTTTAAATTGCTAATTTGTGATAATCTGTTACAGTAGCAACAGAAATTAGTACATGATCCCATATGCTTTTTTTTAATGTGACACTGATAAGCCTCTTTCAAAGTATGGGGTTTATGATCCTTTCACTTGAGCATAAGGAGAATTCTGTGACTGCCTTTATCAATAGAATCATGTTGCATGCTTTGCTGCCTGCCTCTCTCTGAGCCTCCGATTCAGCCATGTTGTCAGAAAGCCTCCTGCTAATATAATCATCCACTAGACATGTAAGCAGATGAGCAACAGATGATCTAGGCCTTGCCCTTAGAGTCTTCCAAATGAGGTCCTAGAGGCCATGGTACAAAAACAAACCAACCCCAATGCAGAGTTTAAATTTTGCCATTTTGTGCATTTTCGTTTTAATGCCTGAAAGATAACTTCTTCAATGTATTGGGACTATTGATAAATAATCATTATGACATTTACAAACATAATCTAAATTAAATTGCCCATAACTTACATGTTCACCAAACTGAAATTTCTTCTCAGACTACTGGTTCCTAGGTGATTCCTACATATATATATATATATATATATATATATATATATATATATATATATATATATATATATGTTGTTGTGGGTAACTGTGCTAGATTCAAGTGGAAACATCCAAGTTGGAGATTAGAGCATGGAAAGATTTATCTACCCAAAGGATAAAAGAGAGGTGCATTTATCTTTGACTTGCATCCTCTGTAGGGCATTAGCTCCCACATACTTCCAGGTGGACATGCTCAAGTGCCAGGCTGGATGCTGCAGGCTCCCAACTTTGCCTACATAAAAAGTTAAGGCTAGAACATTCCCTCAACTAGAGGATATGGGGCTGTTGATGCTTATCTTCTGGGAGAGAATCTGTCTGAAAATGAAAGCAAGAAACTGAGTCAAGATATATAAAAGACATATTCCTGATGGCATTATTTGAACACTAATTCTAACTAAGCTTGAACTAGGATATTCTGGATTTTTCTGTCACATGTACCAACACAATGTTTTCTAATATTTAAACCAATCTTTTATTTTACACTTTAAAGTTGAATGGCCCTAACCAGTACACATCATAATCTGGCCCCTCCACTCTTACCATCCCTCACCTTGCATTTAATCTCTTTATTTGTATAAAAATATTTGCCTGTTTTGAAATACACAGGCAATTTTATGCCTCTGTTCCTTTACACCGACATTTTTATTTCCTTATACAATTTTATCTTTCCCACCAGAAATCCAACTATGTTAGAGGAAAAATATGTCTTTCTAGATATTTTAATCCAACTATTTATTATGTCATTCATTTGCTAATATGATGGAATGCCTCCTGTGCTAGGTGCTGAGCATGTGCTAGGTGGTGCGGGGTATGTGCCAGGTGGTAGAAACCCATGGTGGATAAGACAGACTTTTTTTGCCCTCATAGGAAGTTCATTCAATCAAGGAAAATACTCAAGCATTACCGATTTTTATTTCATAATATATTTGGTTTCATCTTGGAAAACAATACATGAACACATAGATAAGTTTAAACATCAAATGATTGAATTAACTGAAGGTGCTTTAGAAATAATCCCTGATCATTTCAAATTTATTTTGAAGGGAATCAAGGGAAATTGATTTTAGACTCATGTGTATATATAACAAAGCTGGGATATGTGGCTTGAACCTCACCTCCTGCCCCACAAAATTAATTCAAGCTCCCTTTGCCTGCCTGCACTACACTTTGTCTCTCTGTGAAATGACTAGAAATTACTGTTAAAAGTCACATCAGGATCCTGTAACAAATTGCCACTCCTTTAAGAATACTGATTTTGGGGCATGTTTACTTTATTTATTTATTTGACAATTATGTAGTCAACATCTGAGAATTGGGTCAACCATGAAAGGATTAATCAAATTCCCCTAATGACAAAAATATAACTATTCCTTGTTATAGTGAAAATCCCAACTTGAATCAGTTATTATTGATTGGCATACAACTTGGAACAGTTGATCCAATTGTCGACATTTTCTATAAGGCTCAATGATTCTTTCATGTCAGATACCTCCCAAATCTTTAAAACCCAGACACAGAAGGCTGACTGTAAGCCTTTGGCTGAAAGACTAACATGGTATTTAAAAAGTAAAAGACTTTGGGCTTCTTTGTCCAACAAAGTTCAAATTTCCCCTACAGCAATAAACACCTTATCTGAGAAGTATGCAGTATGGGTAAAGTCTTCAACCATGAAATTATATGACTTTACCTTGACCCCTGGTTTTCTCCTGTGAATCTCACTCACAGAATACAAACAGCAGCTCTGGGCTGTTTCTCTGATCCAAACAGTGGATTGTGTAAAGCTTAAAGAATGCAGACTTCTGCACAAAGGCATCCAGGTAACAGGACATCTTTATCTGTCCTCACCCTGAGCAAGACGGAGCAGCCCCAGGGGCTCATGCTACAGGATATATATATCTGACCAACTTTCTGTCTGCCGCCAGCAGGCAAGGCAGAAATAGGCTTCTTCTGGACATGAAAGCTGAGGCCTTGCAGTGGGAACAGTGGCTAGTAAGGTGCTGTGTTGGGGCACAATCTTCCTATCCCTTTGTTCTGATCACTTACTGTAATAAGGAAGGGCTACCAGCCACACTCTGCAGTGTGGGGTATGAACGCTTGCTACTCCAAGCTGTGTGAACCAGCAGTATCAGAATTACCTGGAGTTTATTAGAAATGCAGAGTTTCAAGCTCCATCACAGAACTAATGAATCAGAATCTTCATTTTATCCAATCCACAGATGATTGTTGTACACATAAATGTTTGAGAAGTAACTGGTGCACAGGATCTCTGCTATTTCTTCTCAAATCTGCTCACCCCAATTCTGATCATAATACCCAAAAGTTATTGCTCTCAGAGAGCCAACCCTCTCCGAATTCAGCCCATGGGAGAGTGCATTTCTCTGAACTTAGTGATTAGTTCAAGGATAAGCATGTGATTAATTGGGGGCAGAGGCCTTCAAGCCCATTACAGTTGTTTGAACTCTTGGGGGTTAGATATTTTCTTCATTCTTGGAGTGGGAATAACGGGAGATGGGAGCTGCCAAGGGCCACCTTGTAGAGTCTGATGGTGATGAATCAATGATGAATGAACAACAATGATGAATCAGAGCTAAGAAATGTGTAAAAATAAGTATTCATGCTATTATTTAAATTCCTAGATTATGTAGTAATGGCAGATGTCCACCTTCATAGAATAAGTAGCAATCACAAAACAATAAATTCCTGTAAGAATTGGCTCCATGATTGTGAGACTGGAGATCTGGTATGCAAGCTGGCAGCCTGGACTAAATAGGCAGAATTTCTATGTTGCAGTCTAGAGGCCACATCCCAGTCTTTTGTTCACATGGCCTTCAACTGATTAGATGAGGCCCACCCACTTGTGGGGGTCCACCTGCTTTATTGAAAGTCAACTGATTGAAATGTTTCAATGAAATTGAAAATGTTCACTACAAGCAACCTAAGTGCCCACTGATAGAGAGTTGTAAAAAGACAAAGTGGTCTATCCACACAATGGAATATCATCCAGCACATCCAGGAATATACACAAAGGTAAAAACACTAGGGAATGATTAAGAAGTGGCTTGTCTACTATAGATCAAAGGTCAAAGAGAATCTTTTAGAGGATGTGACCTGTGAGCTTAAGTCAACTGATAGAAGAGCCAGGCAGGCACCAGGAGCTGAGCATTCTAGGGAGAGGGTACAGCAACCTTAATGCCCCTTAAGCAGGGATAAGTGTGCCAGGAATCAGAAATAGCAGGAGCCCTTGGGGCTTGAGTACAGAGAGGGTGGGGTGGAGCGATGGAAGATGGAGTGAGCCAGTTCCAGCCATAACTAAATGTTACCATTTACAGCAAAATGGAACAAACTGGAGGGAACTGTATGTAGTAAAGCAAACCAGAATGACAAAGACAGGTATCAGGCATTTAACATACCAGACAATTCAACCAAGCAAAATACCTACAAGAACTAGCAGGTACTAATTAACCAAGTGAGGATGCTGAGGGTCAGAGGAAGTGGGGAGGAAGAAACAGTCTGTGGCGTAAAGGGCTGGGGATGGGCAATAAAATAACATTTTCTTGGTTAAAAAAAAAAAGTATCTGGGGTATGAGGAAAGGTCTCTGAAAAAGTAGCATTTGAGTTGAGACCTGAGTGGATGGAAAAGGACCGGTGTAGCAGCAGAACCCAGCAGAGCCCAGAAGAAAGATCCAGAAAGAAGAATGCCAAGCCCCACCCTTCCATAGCCCAGTAAGGAAAACATAAGTAAAAAACAAATATAATATGCAAATAATATTATGTACTCCAGGGATACAAACCAGGAAAGTGCTAATTACATCTAAAAAAATCATTTTACAGTGACATTGAAACTGGTGAGTGACCAGGCATCTCCTTTGGGCTTTCTGAACCCTACAACTGAGAGATAATAGAAGGTGGGGTTAAAAATCCTTGGGGAGGGCGCCTCCACTCAACTGAATATGCATTACTGAATGCTGGCTGTCTGCTGTCTTGAAAAGAGTTGGTTTTGTTAAAAGAGCAAAGCAATTTAAACCCAATTTTGTTCTATGGACTCTAAGAGTTCAGGATTGGGAAGGACTTTAAGGTCTAACCAGAGTTTTCGAAATGTCAGTTATTTACCTAACACTATAATGATTTTTCTCCATAGTTACGGTTCACAGCCCTCCAACATCCATGGCTATATGCGTGATATTTTTCTTTAAATCAATGTGATAACGTAATTTATTTGTAAAAATAATCTGTGCATTTCTGCCATAAATATAAACTCTGCTTCACTTACCTTAAGTATTTAAATGCATACATAAATAAAAGCACTGAGAGCAAAATAACATTTCTAAAATCTTGCAAGCTACTACTACCTGCAAGAGTCCTCAGCTAAGGATTCATTTCCTTTTGAAAAAAGGGATACAAAGCAAGTAGTAGGTATTAGAGACAAATGAGATGTTCTCCTTGACAGAATTGGAATAATTGAAAGGAAATTGAAAAGGAATAACCTTTTTACTGCTTGATTTGATGCTATTTAATGGCATGTCTGTGTAACATTCACCATTACCAACTGTGGCAGGTGCCCCACCCCTTTGGGAAGTACTAATTCCAGCCTCATGCCAATTGTGAGATTTCCGACTAATGTAACCTCAAGGCAGTAGCCAGATTTCACTGGACTTTTCCTGTGATGGGAAAGGTATTCTATCTTTGGATGAACACATAAATCAGAAGACTTTGGCATTTGCCAAACTGACCACCCCCTGTAATTCCCACCAACTGAAATCATACCAACCTTGATCCTAGTCCTACCCAAATTCCATGCCCAGCTTCAAGAGAGCTGAAGATGGCTTCTGGATAGTCCCAAGACTGTTCCTCTCACCCTTTACCTATGTACAGGAATGTGTACATATTTTTGTATGTACAAGCTTCCATGTACAAGGACCGATCTTGTCAAGCCCCAAACATGATTTCAAGAGCAGAAACATGGCGGGGAAGGGACAATTCTGTGGAGACACTGGAACATCATTTACATTGAGGATAGACTTGCCCATCTGACTGATATAGCTCACTGTCCTCCCAGGACGCCCTATCCACATTGACTTTTTCTCTTCTTTTATATTTTCTTGTCCCTGCTGGGGAATATTTCCACCCTCTGCTCCTACTGCCTAGAAAGAAACATCCCAATTCTTTTGCATGACTTTCTTCCTGTGAGCTATATCTCATTACAAATGTCATTTCCTTGGAGAGGCTTTCTTTGAATAATCAAAATAAAGACTCCGACTCCCCAGAGACTTTGTTCTACCCATTCCATCCTATTTATTGGCTTCACAGCACATAAACTTTCCCAAATTGTATTATTGGTTTACTTGGTTTTATCTAAAATACAAGAAGCAAGATGGCAGATAAGTAACTCACTGCTCTCTTTCTCATGCTTAGAAAAATGCTGCATAGTAAATATTTGTTCTTGTTCAGTGAATATTTGTTCAATGCATAGATGAAATCAAGACACAGTACTGCTCTTTTCAAAAATTTTAAACTTATTTCCTTAGTCACTTGCCCAAGCAAGCATCTCTCTACTCCTGAGTTCAGAGTATTTTTTCGAATTGAGTTAAATATGTGTTTTCTTGAGTTCTGCAGTGTTCTTCAGCCATTCTCCCCTGTACCTGCTCCAGTTACGCATTTCACTTTGTGAGTGCTTTGGACAAAGCTGAATCTTCTGCATGTGGTCTGACCCCACTAGGGTAAGCCTCGAGCCTTCCTTATTCTGGGAACTTTGCATCTATTCATAGTGTCTAGAATCACATCAGATTTTTTGGCAGCTTCATCCTTCTCCCACGACTTATAAGCTTCATGCAAAAAAAAGGTTGAGTTTTTAAATGTGTGTTGCTGTTAAGCCCCACGTCCTTGGGCAGCCGGCTTTTTAATACAAATTCAGGGCCTTGCGTTCATCCTTGTTAAACTTCATCATACCCTCTGGCAGCAACTTGTGTCATCTTTGCGTCTCCCGATCTGTGACTTTATTTGGGTCTGGCAGACTGTGGAAGAGGTGATTTGCAGAGTGGCTTCACGGAAAGCAAAGGTTGCGTGACAACCGAACACCCAAGCTACCTTTTTTTCCACTGAATTCAGTGTGGGTCTGAGGCAAGGAAAGGAAAAACAAAATGCAGTGGAAATACATTTGTAAAAAGTCAGTGAAAACAAACATCCATTGTTTTAGCTATCTGTTGCTGTGCAGCATATGACACCAAACACAGTTGCACAAAGCAACAATTTATTACTTCTCACATCTCCGTGACTGACAAGGTGGCTCCTTGGTTCACCTGATGTTCATGTGGGAGCCTAGGACATCTACAAGGTCAACCCCAACTCAGCATCCCACAGCAACTGGTGCTGGATGCTCTGCCAGAGCCCCCTCCCCTAGGCGGGGGCTCCACATGGCCACGGGCTTGCTCGCAGCTTGGAGACCAGTGCCGAGGCCAGTGCTCCAGGAGACACAGGTGGGAGGTGCAGCCCGCTCCGGTGCAGCTGTGGAACTTGCCTGGCTCTCTCCCACACCCTCCTCAGGTTGTAGTAGGTCACTGGGCCAGCTCAGATTTTGCAGATAAGGAGAGACAAGATGACAGGAATTTGCACAAACCTTTAGTTTGGAAGTGGGATGAGCTCTCAAATGTGGGAATCTAGGAGGCATGTTGGACACACACACACACAAACACGCACACACACATATATATAACATACATACATACATAACATATATATATATATAACACACATATATATATAAAAAACAAAAATTATCCCGCTTTGGGCCTCCCCAGTGGTGCAGTGGTTGAGCGCTGGGTTGCGAAGCTGCCCGCAGCCTCTGCAACTCCGGTTCAATCCCCGGCTGCCGGGCGAGTGTCCCACATGGCGCGCAGACCTCTCCTGCCGCCCGCTGCTCCCCTCAGCAGTGTACTTCGGTCCTTCTGCCTGCTCTGCTCCCCGCTCTGGCTCTGGTGAATTCTCTCACCCTCCCGCGCTTCTGACTGTACCCAGTGCTTGTATAAATAAATAAATAAATCTTAAAGAAAAAATAAAAAAAAATTATCCCACTTCAAAGATCTGAACTTCTGGGGTTTTACCTTTCTAGTTTTTTTTTTTATGTTTATAATTTCTTTTATGCTGTGTGTGTGTATGTGTGTGTGAGAGAGAGTGAAAGAGGTGATTTGTATATAGAGGAAATGAAAAAATATACACATGTGTGCAGTATACATGTACATATGCATATACACACATACAATATAACATGTTTAACACATAATATATATGTATATATATAAAACAGGCTTGCTTCATACTTTTTCATTCAAAAAATTGTCCATGTGTATCACTCACTCTATGCCATTAAATACCCAACTATTACATGACTTTAATGCCTTGTACCACAGTTTACCCCTCCTCTCATGTTGGACATTTAGGTTTCTTTTGACTCATCACTGTCACGAATATCCTTCAGGATCAGATGGCAAAAGGGTCTGTGGGGTGGGAGGCACTGCCTTGGCTCCCATTCAAAGCAAGACCCACACAGTCAGTCCTGTGGCCAAGTGTATGCTCCCCTGGCATGCAAATTATATTAATTTCTCCTTGTGATTAGTAGTACCATCCCTTGATGACATCAGGCTCAGTGTCAAGGTTCAAGATCTTGGTATCTAAATCTGAGCAAGGATCCTCAGGTGCCGTTTCTTGGAGGGAGAGGTCTGTGAGCCAAAAAGACAAACATTGACCTCCACATAATCGACATGAAACAGAGATGGGGCCATCGTGACTGGGGTTGTTTGTGGGTGGGGGTCAGAGTTGTGGAGGGGCAGGGAGAACATGGCAGGGAGCATTGTGATTCTGAAATACAGGGCTGTGTTGTCAGTTCTGCTCTGGGGGTGCAGAAGATATGTTGATTACCGTTCACTGCTGCTTCTGGGAGTCATTCTCAGCAGCTATGGCTCTGCTATCTTCTGAATATTTCCTTCTCAGTATATATTTTTGTTTTCTTTTCGTTTTTTTTTTTTTTTTTTGCATTAGAAATGGCCTATTTTTACAGCTGAGTTGCTCTCAATGCTGGCTCCCTATTTGGACCCAAAGCTCTCTTGTTTTCACTTTGAAATGTCTCCATTTCTTTGTCCAAGGTGGTGTCTTCCCCATTAGTACAATTCTCTCTAAAACTTTGCTGGTTTTTATGGATCTTATTGAGTTCCATCATCATAGCCAAAAGACACACCGTGGCGCTCTACAAGAAAGATGTTTCCCTACCTTGAGGCTTAGTCAAATTCCCTCGGCCCAAAATGTTTCACATTATTTGAAGTCCATTGGTCTAGTGATGGGGTCTAGGGAACACCTCTTTCTGTCCTTCTGAGATGTTCCCAAAGAATATTACAGCTATGCCCTTTACTTGATATTGACCTGAGGCCATGTTTCAGTGCCCAAGATGTGATCTTTGCCTCAAGTTTTTACTTATGTTGAGACCCTTTTATTCCATAGAGAAGCTGAGAAATAGAAACGATTTTATTTTCTATACCTGCACACCCTAGGTTGAGAATATTTTCTTTAATTTCTGCTTAAATATTAAACATTTTCTTCTTTAGCTTGTCTTTTGCCCCCCCCCCCGCATACTTTATCATAGCAGCTTAAAAAATAAAACAGGTCATTTGGTAGTTTCAATATTATTCTGGAAATCTCCTTAATCAGATCCATAAATTTATTGCATATGCTTTTTATCTTTCGCCTCGCCATAGATAAAGTTGCCAAATATTATACCATTACATTATGTATGTTTCTTTTATCAAGCCTCCAATAATAGTTTGCTAACTGCCTTCCCAGCCTCTATAAAGAGTCTCCTTGCTGCCCCTCAGCCAGGGTCTGCTTCCCAAGCTGAAAGTTGGTGCTAATGACTTAAGGCTCCATTTCTTCACGGATGTCTTTTGATTTTCGCTACACAGGACATGGCTACTGGCACCAGTTCCGGTTTGGCTGTCTCTTGCTGTGTAAAATTCACCTAAATTTATGTCTTCAAATAAGCATCTCTTCTTTTCATGACTGTGTGTTTGCAGGTGCTACTGCTGCTTCTTAGCTGGGTTCTGGGAAATCTGGGAGGTTCCGGGGGACCTCTCTCCCACCGCCGGCGTGGTGCTGGATGCTTCTGGGGGCTCTCCTAGGGGGCTTGGTATTCCTTCTTTCAAGTTTCCTTGTGGTTGACTTGGCTTCCTCACATCACAGTGGCTGTGATCCAATGAACTGTGGCCTGAGGGACAAAGGTGGAAACTGGTTACTTAAAACCTGACCTTGAAGTTACACAGCTCTTCCTCCTATCACGTTCATTGGTCAAAGCAGGACACAGGACAGCCCAGCTTTAAGGAAAGGGACAGACTCCACCTCTTCATGAGGAAGGGGAGATGGCGTTGTCAAAGAGCACCCGGTGAGGCACTGTGCCGCAGCCAGCTTCGGAGTCCACGCACCCTCCTTGGCGCAGCCCATGCCGCGTGCCGGCTCTGTTTCAAGCACATTCCATGTAATAATAAGCCATTGAATCTCAAAACTATGAGACTGATTAATATTATCTTCATTATACACATGAGAAATAGAGGCAAATCTGGCTGCTGACACTGTGGACTTAACCTGCTTGGGCTACCTAGAGTCATAGCACCCATGGGTGACTCAAGCAACAGGAACTTATTTCTCACAGTTCTGGAACTGAGGTGTCTGAGATGAGGGTTCAGGCCAATTTGGTTCTGGCGAGGGCTCTCTTCCCGGCTTTCAGATAGCTGCCTTCCACGGGGCCCCCGCAGGAGAAAGGGTGCTCCACGACAGCTCTTCTTATATGGATGCTGATCTGTAGCTTTAATCTCCATCCTTATGACCTCATCTAATCTTAATAATTACCACCAAATACCTATTACCAAATAGAGCCACATTTTGGATTTGGGGTTCAGCATATGAATCTTAGGAATACACAATTCAGTCCACACTTCCCTTTCCCCATCCTCATAGAACAACGTTCATCCTTAAGTGGGCAGCCCTCCCACAGGGTATAGAGGAGAATCCTAAGGAGAACAGATATCAGAAATTATTAGTGGGGACCTCCCTGATGGCCTAGGCGTTAAGTCTCAGCACTATCACTGCTACGGCCTGAGTTCAATCCCCGGCCAGGGAGCTGACCCACATGGCACAGCAGACCTCTCCTGTCTCACCTGCTGCTCCCCTCAGCAGTGTATTTCAGTAGATCCACCTGTTCTGCTCCCCATTCTGTCTCTGGCGAATCTTCTCACTCCCCCACACCAGCAGCTCTGGCCTACATCCCAGCTCTTCTACACAAAAATAAATTTTCAAAAATTTTAAGAAAGAAGAAATTATTTGTGCTTCCAGGCAATTTATAATACCTATTAGGAAAATAGCTGTTATGAATTTTAAATAATTGTTATTACAGTATCGCTGTGTACTTAAAAGAAGCAATAAAATGCACTAGTATTCCAAGTTTTAATAATAAGGTGATTTGGGAGACGGCCCAGGGTTCAAAAAACTTAAACGTTTAACATTTAAAGTAATGATTTAAGAGGCTGTACAAATGTCATGCCCTTTCTCCTTCCTTCCTTCCTCACAAGCCTCTCACCGGTACTTCCCCCGCCGCAGGAGCAGCGCCCGCTACTCCAGGTCATGCCTCCTTGACAGCTGGCAGAGGCCCTGGCACCCACCCACCCGGCCGAGGCAGTGGACACCCTGTCTCTACCCACGTCCTCCCCAGGACTTGAGCCTCCATTTCTTCCTGAGTGTCATTAGTACAAATTGCTTGTGACTCTAGCGACAGGTAGGTTGAATTAAGTTTGAGGATCCACAGAAGTCTTCCTGGGGGAGGTGACATTTAAGAAAAATATGAGAAACTTCATTCCACTTGCTGGGCATCCAGGCAAAAGTGGCAGGCAGTGGCCTTTGTCTGGTGCCCATTCTAGCAAACGTGCAGGTAGCAGAGGTGACAGCAGTGCCAGGCACTTTAGCAAGTTCCCGTCGGTGGTTTGAATTCACACGCACAATCTTCCTGGCCTGGAGGACGCAGGCCCTCGGGCGAGCGGCAGGGCCACACTCCTTCTGAGACTAGGGGAGGCCCTTTTTCTTCCTTTTCCTTTTCCCAAAACGGCCGTGTCCCTTTGCTCACGGAGCTGCGTTTCTCCACCTCTGCGTCTCTGGTCACACCTTCTTCTCTGACTCGTGTCCTTACCTCCCCGCCTCCCTCTTGAAAAAAACAAAACAAACAAAAAAGCTCTCATGATGACGTGGGATCCAGGATAGTCTCCCCAACTCAAAATCCTTAGCTTCATCACATCAGCTCCTTCACTTCACCGAGTCAGGCGACACATTCGGGAGCTTCAGGATTGGGGTGCGGCCGTCTCTCGGGATCATGTTCTGCCAACCACAGGTAGGAGGGACACATCGTCAGCACAGGATGTAAGAGGCCTTACATATATGATCTCGCACTACGGTTCGAAATTTAAAATTATATTTGTATTGGATAGGGTCATTCCTAGATACGATTTTTAAAAATCAAAGATTATTTTTCTACAGGTTCTATTAAGTCTCCTTTCCCTGAGGTGTCCCAGCTCCTCCTGGGAAGCAGACATTTTCTTATTTCCTGTGTATCACCCTGTTTTTATTTTGGAAGAAGTAAAATGGGGCCAGGAGGAGGATGCAGCATGGGTGGGAACGGTGGTGGGCGACTACAGAGGCTTCTGCCTGCCTGGAGACCTCCTTTTCCTTCTCTGTGAGAGCCCAGTATCTTTCAGATTGGACAAACAGATATTTTCCTGACCATGTATCAAGCATCTTATTAGATCCTGGTTTGTGCTTAAAACAAGGTTGTGTCCTCATGGGGACTTTGACCTGTGGGAAGGTGGCACTGCCAGAGCAGGGACGGGCTAGTCGGGCGATGCATGGCCCCGGCAGGCACAGTGCCCTCTGCATCTCAGCCCGGAAGCGCTGGACCCTGCCCTGTGCACGGGCTGCTGGGGCAGGCTGGGAAGGAGAGACCCCTTGAAAACTAGCCTCAGGATCACACTCTGCATCTTGGGGGGGCGGGGGGCGCCTATGGAAGCGTGGGGGATCCACTCTCCTGTTGTGTATTTATGCCTCAGCGAGTGTTCCAAGAAAATCCTGTGATCGACCGCAGCCTGATTTCCCTGGGAACCAGAGGGGTGTGAGGCTGTCAGCCCATCTGATATAGGGACCTCCCTAGGCTGCTTTCTACGCAGCCCACAGCCACCAGGCAGGAAAACACAGATGATGCATAGCTCTCTGGCTTTCTCTCCCTTCCTCCGGGGAGCCTGGGGTCTGGCTGATTCATTTTAGTGCTTGCCATTAGGGCCCGGCTGAGGCTCTCCAAGGGAAGGAGTTGTCCCCGAAGGCTGTGGATGCTGCCTGACGAGGGCAGTTACCTTGGGCTGGGATTTTCAGAGGTTGACTTTTTCTTTTATCTAGCTGTAAATTTTGAGTCCCTAAAAGCCCCAACTATTGCAGGCACCCACATAAGCCATAAGCAGCAAAGATCAGTCAATTTCATAGCCAAAAGAAAATAAAATTCAGGAGAAGATAACACAGAGATAGATTGAGAGGCTGACACCCAAGACGCACATGTCCCAAAGAACAGTTAAAGGGCTGCCTCCGAGAGACAGAAATGCCAGGGGCATAGACACTGGCACACACAGAGAGGACCAGAAATCGTCAGGAAGTGACGGCGGCAAGAGTCAGAGGCCCAGCGACACAGGTGTGTATCCTCAGGTGTTCTGTGAGACCGGTAACTTGAAGGCCCAGAGCTGCTCAAGGACACAGCCAAGGGGTCCACTTCTGTCCAGACTGCAGATGCCACTCTTCCTCAAACCAGGAGCAGGGAGACCCCCACTTGCTACTCTAATGAGTCAGGCTTCCCTGCAGGCCAGACAGGAAAACATAACTCACACACAGAACCATTATGTGCACACGAGAGAGAGAGAGACAGGTCCAAAGGGAGCATCCACAGATTCAGATTTCATGGGAAATGTGTCCTTACCCCAGACTAGCAATGGGAAATAACTCTCGAACTGTAATCACAGGCATAGACTAGGCAGTGAAGTCCTCATTTTGTCAATCCTCTTTGTTTGATCACTGAGCAAAGTTTGGAAAGGTGAGTGGCTCACCCAAGTCAAACATCCAGTACAGAAGCCAGGGCGGGAGGGAAGGAGACTTCTCTGACCACATTTTAGGGTCTCAGAACAGAAGGATTTGTCTCTCCATTGAAATAGCATCGCACTGTGCTGTACAGGAACAAAAGTGCTGGATTGAGCTTTATCAAGGGAACGGGAAATTATAAATGGCACTTTTAAAGGTGATCATAATTATTTCCCTCTCTTTGACAGAGCACAAAGGGGGTTCCCCATCTAACACTCCCACAAGATCCTGGCACAAAAGGGATGAATATAGCACAACTTTGGCTCCACGCTGGCATTTAAAAACCCTCGTTTGGGAGTAGGATTTATTAAATATTGTAATCAGTTCAGTGTCGCCTGTTGAAACATTTGCTTTAATGGGCTTGTTAAATTTAGATTATGTTAAAAAGAAAAAGAGAGAGAGAGAAAGACATTTCCCTGTCTCTGAACTCTTGGGCTGCCACATGGTGATTGGATATGTGTTAAAGAAATACAGCTCCCAGCCGTGATAATTACCCCAATTGTGGGAGGAAGAGGGTGACATTTCCAGATGATTCAAGAGGACATTTTGTTTTGTAAACACACTCTCCCTATCAAAGCCCAGCCTTCCTTTGGAAAGAGCAACATAAATTCTTCTTCCTTCCTCCTTTTCTTTTTCCTCTCCTTTATTTCCTGAATGATATTTTAAATTAATTTTAATGATGTGAGTGACAAATGATATTAATAGCTAGCATTTACTGATGGCTTACTATGTGCTAGGCACTGTTCTCATCAGCTTACCTGCATTGATGCTTTGAATCTCCTTAATGCCCTGAGGAGCAGAGGAGGGAAATGGAGCAGAGACATTAAATCATGTGTCCAGTTCACCACCACTAGTAAATGGCAAAGACCAGATTCAACTTCTCGTTTCTGACACCGAAGATGGTGCCCCTACCTGACCACTGTGCTGTGCTGCTCCTATATTCATTGTCCCATAAGATTAAAGTTTTTTCATATGAAACTAACATCTCTTTTGATCAACAACCCTCTCTTTCCCCATCCCCAAAGTTAGCAGCTACCATGCACTTGGGAAGTATTCATCACATGTATGAATATAAATAAAGCGTCCGTGTGTCTTAAATAAATGTTGTCATTCTCTATAAATCTTGGAACAACTTTTGTTGGAAGATTCTATCTATTATTGCTCTAATATCCCATTCTATTTAGCTGGTCTCCTCTTGACTGATATTTAGGTTATTTCTCATTTTTCATTAAAGTAAGTAATGTTGTGATGGAGTGGTACATATGCAAGTTTGTCTCCAGGGAAATAACGGGATCACTTAGTCATTTTTGGCTTTAGCAGATATTGCCGACTTAGAGAATTAACAGCAGTACCTGAAAGTCATGGCTTCTTCAGAGCTCCTTCGCCATCATTTTTCATGACTAAAGTTCTTTTAAACAGGGCTTTCAGGGTCTCCCTGGTGGTGCAAGGGGTTAAGACGCAACCTATGAAGCTGTCCACAGCCTCTGCAGCACAAGTTTGATCCCCGGCCAGCCAGGGAGCTACCCACATTGTGTGGCAGACCTCTCCTATCTCGCCCGCTGCTCCCCTCAGCAGTTTATTTCAGTCAGTCTGCCTGTTCTGTTCCCCACGCTGTCTCTGGTGAATCCTCTCACCCCCACACCTCTGGCGTGTACCCCAGCTCTTGTATCCATAAATAAATAAATCTTAACAAAAAAAAAAAACAGTGCTTTCTAGCCAAAGGGTAAAAATAAGAGGGCTTCACCCTGCCCTGCACCCTGCTCTCACATCTCAATCCTGTGTCTGCAGTCCAGTCCACCCAGGTGAGCCTACTGAAGGCCAAGCTTCATTTTTTCTTGATTCCCAGGAAAACGTATCAAAAATAGGTTATTTTCTGTTCTTCCTTTGAGGCCTATGAATGAGGTCCTAAGATGTAGCTGTTCAGATTTCTCGCATAGGGGACTCCTCTGAGATGAAAACTACATGCCTCTTTACACATAGAGTTAAAAACCGTCCCCTCTTTATTCATTCACATTAGTCTTTAATTCAACAAATAATTAATGAGAGCTTTGCATATGCAGGCACAGTCTGGGGTGCTGGGGATGCAAGGATCAGCAGGAGGAATGCTGTCCCCATTCTCACAGAGCTTCCTGTATCTGTGATTATCCAGCCCACAGACTCAAATATTCTTTTTTTTTTTTTTTCAATAGAAGAGCTGGGATGTAGGCCAGAGGTGCATGGGGTGAGAGGATTCACCAGAGACAGAGTGGGGAGCAGAACAAGCAGATTGACTGAAATACACTGCTGAGGGGAGCAGCGGTGAGACAGGAGAGGTCTGCTGCGCTATGTGGGTCAGCTCCCTGGCCAGGGATTGAACTCAGGCCACAGGGTGACAGCACTGAGACGTAACCCCTAGTCCACCAGGAGGGCCTCAAACATTCATTTCAGTCTTTTGCCCTTGACAGTAACTACTGCCCACCTGCCTCCCAAACTTAACCTTAAGTCCCATGCCGTGTGTTTGGGGTCTTGGTGCTGTGGAAAGTACCCAGTTTCCATCTCTGAGAGTTAGATACTGCTTCCCACCTCCATATCCACTGTATCTAAGAATATTTTGGAAATCCTCTTCACTGAATAGGTAGAAATTTGTTTGCTTGCTGATAGGTAGAGGCAGGATTCGCTGTTAGTGTGTCAGTTCTGTTTAAATAGTTCAGCATAGACTGACTGTAAACCTTGAAGTGAAGTTTCCTTGTTGAAAAACAATTCTTTTTTGCTAGAAAACAAAAACCAATATTTTTTGTTAGAAAATAATTCTTTTTCCGAACCATTTTATTGAGGAAATCCTGCCATTTGTGACAACATGGGTGGACCTGGAGCACATTGTACTCAGTGACATAAGCCAGACTCAGAAAGTCAAGCACTGCAGGATGAATGAAACCAGAACGATGGCCACTTAATGATGAATTTAAACTAATCAAACCCGTAGAAACAAGAGAGCAGAATGGTGGTTTCCAGGAGTTAGTGGACAAAGGAGACATGAGTCTTCATGCGTCTCTTGCATTTCTGCGTATCTGTGTCCTGGATCATCATTTCAAAGATGTTTGTAGAGTGACCAGCCTGGAAGATAGACAGAGCATTTCTCTCTGGCACAGAGAGTGGGTTTGCTTTCAGGCCTGGAAATAAGCCCTCTGGAGCAAGAAGGAGGCAAGCTTACTGCTTATTATAAAAGATTCAGGTTTCCTAAGTCCAGTGTTCCTTTCTTATGCTGCATCCTGCTGCATGTGCAGATGCCATCTTTCTCTCTCTGCACCATCCTAGAGAAGTCGGGGCTCAGGGAACCATGAGACAGGCTGATACTCTGGTTATCACTGCTGCTGTAAGAAACTGTCCTTTATTTCTGGCCCAGGAACTTTGTATCGTCAACCAACCTCTGTAGTGCTATCTTGTTAGCTTGCAAACATGCATATATCTTAGACATTTTATAGTTATTGCTAGATTGATTAATCTTTTTGATAAAATCTGTACTGAGTATCTATTATATGTCAGATACTAGGGATACAGAGATGAAGCAAATAGTCAGGTTCCTGCTTTCATAGAACACTGAAAACATGTTAAAATAGAAGTGCTAAAGACTGTGAAATGTGCGATAGTGAACACTAACAGGTACATTAGGAGGAGGTGGTGAGAGAAGGCTGGAGAGGTGGCCACCCATGTGAGACCTGAGAATTGATATGGGGTCAGTCATTCAAACATTCAAATACATGCGCAAAGGCACTGAGGTGGGACCCAGCTTAGTGCTTTGTGTGGATTGAGAGGTGACTGGAGTGCCTGTAGGATAAAGCAAGGGAGAAAGAAGCATGAACTGAGGTCATAGCAGTAGCAGAAAAGCAGAAAATACAGTCTTTGAGGTCATACTATGGAGGTAGTATGTGAAATGAACTGTGAAAATGAAAATGATAGAAGAGTTAGATTCCAGGGAGAGGCAGGATCTGATTTACATCTTCTAACAATCCTTTGGTAGCAGGTAAAGAAAGGAGTGACCTTGTTTCTCCCAGGACACTGTGTCTGGACTTCCCACTGCCTCCTCTCAGCTCCATCCCCCACCCAGTGAGGGAGACTTTCAGATCAGCCTCAGCTGCCTCTCCCATTCCTGTTCTCACTGCCCCTATGTTGCCAAGCAACCCACAATGCCTCCTGCCTCAGTGCTCAGAGGACAATGGTTTTCCAGCTCAGGGCTTGAGAAGAGCAAAGAGTGAATCCAATACCAGAAATGTGGGCAACCCTTCAGAATGTGCCATTGTTCAGTGGGGAACAGAAAAGGATTTGCAACAGACAAAGAGAGAAGATACACCTTTTGTCAGGAAAGGATCACATAACTATCCATGAAAATACTCATCCAAAGCATTAAAATTGACATCACAGACATATTTAATGGAACAAGACAGTGAGGTACATGAAATCAGAATGTGACATACTGAGTATCTATCAGGAAAATATGGTTGGCTAGGTGGCTATTATACTACTAAATAAAAAAGAATAAGTGGCAAAGTAATACGTTTAATAAAGATCAATTTGAAGCCAACATTGGTCATTGAAAAGGCAGTATGTGTCTGCATAGGTCGTAGTCTGTCCTTAACTATGGGATAAGGATTTTTGCTTCCCACAAATTAAGGGCCAAGGCATAAATGTTAAGATTTTTAAGATATTTTCTAAATATTTCAGAAAATTGTATGGAAATATTACAGGCAAATAAGTTACTTTTAGAGACCACATTCACATAATTTTTATTATACTATAGTATTATTATAATTGCTCTATTTTATTGTTATTGTTGTTAATATCCTATGCATAATTTAGAAATCAAGCTTTTTAATATGTGTAGGGGGAAAAACACAGTATATGTAAACAGTCACTGGTGGTCTTCACCTTTAATCATTTGGTTAAGATGGTGTCTGTCAAATTATTATTTTTTGCATTCTATTCTTTGCATTCTATACTCTCTATTCTTCGGAAGTGAGTCACAAGCCAAGTCCACATTTGAGACCCCTGGATGTGGAGTATATATAGATATATTCTTTGGAATTCTTTGAGGAAAGTTTGTCTCTTCCCCCATTTATTTATAATTCAATCATCAAGCAATATTGACTTGAATATATTTAATTTCTAATCTGGGTGATAATCCAATACCACATCATTTTGTTAGGCAAATTGTTCCAGCCTTTGCCCTGGGACATTCTTTCAGGTTGGCTCATGTATCCCGTGGCACACCCCATCCTGCATTTCATGTACTTCCTTACTTTCTGGAACTATAAGATATTTCAATTTCACTTTATACATTTCCTGCCCCCACCTTAGAACCAATTATTTCTCCAAGGATGAGATTTAGAGAGTAAGATCTGGGCAGTGTTGTTCTCATTGCCTATAGGGTATCATAGCTGCAGAATCTCTTAGCAGAATAGAACTGGGAAAGAGACATCTATAACCAGCACACACATGTATCTATGATTATTTCTCTCTTCCTCTCTCCCACTGTCTGTCTCTGTGTCCAGCTCCATATATATGTGTATAGATATATCTATACAAATGTATGTTTGATTCTCTATGTCATATATATTTATAAACAATTTAAAACATTCAACACAAATTTATACTAGTATCTGCCAGCGTTCATTCTCCCTTTCTCTCCTTTTTATTTGTAATTTCTTTCACTAATAGTGAGATGTTTGGCTACTATTATTTATCACTCATTTACTTATTTACTCAATCCTTGTTAGGTGTAGAGCATTTTGAGAATTAATGATGCATACCCCTATGAAAAGCAACTTGATAAAACAGAGTTCAGTGCTTTGGAAAATTCCTATTTTGTCTCAAGCTTCACATTTCTGGTCAAAATACTATTTTCCAAAGTTACTCAGGTCAAGTTGTTTTGTTTTGTTCTTGTTTTTTTTAGTTCTTGGAGAACTATAAAATACCTTAATGCTCCTTGATCCTACTCCAGACCACTCCAGTATACATGAGGGCTTGGTGGGGGTGAATCCTAGCTTTAAATCTTTAAGAGAGTTCTAATCTATGCACAGGGTTAAGAATCATTGCTTCAGAAATTGGAACTGACGGGAGAGAGTTTTAGTATTTCTTCATACTTTCATTGTTTCACTAGTTAATAAGACCATAAAATTTTGGAATTTACTTTTTCAATTATATTAATTTTTATTGAGGAAGTAAATAATTGCTCTATTTTATTATTTTATTGTTGTTAATATCTTATTATGCCTTATTTAGAAATTAAACTTTATAATATGTGTAGAGGGAAAAAAACATGGGCTATATAAGCAGTCTTGATCACTTAGACACTGTATATGACTTAGAGGTATAGGTTCACACATCTTTGTATATATGTTGCCACATCCCACCATCAAAGCAAGCTTTAAGCTCCATGGTAACAATATACAGAGATCTTTTAAAAAATAAGATTGTAATAGCAGTCATAGAAATTAGGCTGTTATTGGTTTTTTTGTGTGTGTGTGTTATTGGTTTTATTATGATGATTTTTTTTTAATTAATAAATTTCATTTTTATATTCCTCATACAATTGCAATCCCCCCATTCTGACCCCAATCCCTCCCCTACCGCCCCCCACCCCCCAAAAAGTGTCTCTGGTTCATAGTTTTTGTTGATTTTGATTTTCACTTTCTTATAGTTATTCATTTTCCTGGTCCCTTATTTAAGTTTTCTAGATTCCTGCTATGAGTGAGACCATCCGGTATTTTTCTTTTTCTTTTTGGCTTATTTCGCTGAGCATGATCCCTTCCAGCGCCATCCATGTTGCTGCAAATTGCATGTGTTTATCTTTTTTGAATGCTGAGTAATATTCCATGGTATATATGTACCACATCTTCTTGATCCAGTCATCTGTTTTTGGGCATTTGGGCTGTTTCCAAAGCTTAGCTATTGTAAATAGTGCTGCTATAAACATAGGGGTGCAGGTGTTCTTTGGAATTGATGTTTCTGTGTTCTTTGGGTAAATACCTAGGAGTGGAATTGCTGGATCCTGTGGAAGCTCTATGTTTAGTAGGTCCAGAAATCTCCACACAGCTCTCCATAGTGGTTGGACCAGTTTGCACACCCACCAACAGTGCAGAAGAGTTCCTTTTTCTCCACAACCTCGCCAACATTTGTTGTTGTTAGTTTTTTTAATATGTGCCATTCTCACTGGTGTAAGATGGTATCTCATGGTAGTTTTGATTTGCATTTCCCTGATTGCAAGTGATGTTGAACATTTTTTCATATGCCTGTTGGCCATTCGCATTTCCTCTTCAGAGAAGTTTCTTTTTAGCTCCTCTGTTATTGGTTTTTCATATTAACTGCTGTGTGACATCAGGAATGTAACTTAAACACTCTGAACCTTTTTCTCCTTACCTGAAGATGTAGTCTAATGGCAACCATCACACTTTTTTTATGTGACTATGTGACAAATCAACTGAGACTTTGCATGTAAACACATTTTGATGACCTTGAAGAACTATTCACATTGAAGAAACTGCTCTTACCAAATCAGGTCAACTGATAAGTTATTTTTGAGATCCTTGAGGACTAGGGTCCTCACTATTGGTGTAACCATTACTGACACCAACTGACTAACAAATATGGGGGAAATTGGTCAAGCAGCAGAAGAGGGGAATAGAACATATAAGGGGGAAGAAAAATACCATTAAAGATAACCAGTAAAAGGAAAAATCAAAGAAAGTTGCAAGCCTCCTGATTTACCTTGGTTTCTGAATAGCTTTAGAGTTCTGTTTACACTCAATGCATCTCCTTGCTACATGACAGAACTACTAAATATTTTATATCATTTCCAGCAACATTTTATAGTGAATGGGATTCTCTAATTTGGTAGAAAGTGATAACAAATTTGGATAGTGACTCTTACCTATACTGATTCAACCATGATTAATGTGGGTGAAAGACTGTAAACATAATCAGACCTTTAGCTAAGGATTCCAAACCTCAGCACTGTTATAATTTTGGGCTAAATAATTCTTTGTTTGGAGGCTTCCATGTACATCATAGGATGTCTAGCAGCATTTTTTGGCAATCCTGGCCCACTAAGTGTTGGCAACATGCCTTCCCCTAGTGCAGTAGCAAAAAATGTCTCCAGATATTGCCAAATACCCCCAAGGACTAAATAGCCCCTGATTGAGAACCTCTGCTCTAGTAGGAATGAATATTTTTGTTCTTATTAATAACTAATAAAAAGCTATATGCTAATTTTATTATTTAAAGAAGTTTATTATTTAAAGATTTTTTTTCCAAAAAAATCCCCTAAAACTTGTAATTCTTGCAGTCACTGGCCACAAAAGGGTCTGATGATGATATGATCTGAGGAGTTAGAGCTCTAGGGAGATTGTTCTAAACTTTTCAAATATTTCAGTGATTGATCAACAAAATTTCGTTTATCCAATGTAAACCATACTATTATCTGTCTCCTAGATGCCTTCCTAAGTGATGAAAATTATCCAAGGAAGTAGTTTTTAACTGGTAACATATCAGTATTATGTATATTCTTTTTAGGTCAGTTTCCATATGTTTTTCCTTTTAATTTTTTTTTAATTTTTTTTTATTTTTTTGTGGGACCCTCCCCAGCGGCTGGGGAACGAACTGGCACTGCAGAGGCTGGCGGGCAGCCTCGCAGCCCAGCACTCAAGTGCTGTGCACCAGGGGAGGCCCTGTATTTCCTTTTTTAATTAAAAAAAATGACCCACTAAAATATAGATACTCAGGTTAATCTCCCGTTAACTATAATTCAAAATAAATGCCTGCCTGGGATATGGTCAAGGAAACTGCTATTCTTATTTTTGGGTAATTTCTAGAATGCTGCAAATGTCAGGGTTTATCTCAAGCTAAACAATTAAATCAGGACCTCTGTGGATGGGACCCAGGGATGATTATTTTTTACATTCCCACATGATTCCAATGTGCAACCAAGTTTGAGCACTAATGCATGATATGGTAGAGCAGTGGTTCTGGGAACTTGACATAGATATAGAATTCCAGGTCCTATTCTGCTTCCACAATTCTGATTTTCTGTATTTTTCTTTAGCATTCAAGCTGGTTCTCATACATATCAAAGTAGAGGGTCACTGACATGGATTCTTCCTTTTCAAAGTGTCCTCAATGTGCAGCATCAACATCGCCTGAGACTACCTGTAAGTGTAGTGTCTCAGCTCGCACTCAAGACCTACTGATCAGCATCTGTGTTTTAACAATAATCCCCAGTGATTTGTATGCACATTCAAGTTTGACAAGCTCCGCTAAAACCCTCTTTTTCTTATACCTGGTAGCAATTTAAGCCCATCTGGGGAGACCCTATAAAATATTGATATCCAACTCCATTCTAAAATATTCTGACGAATTAAGAGTAACCTTGAGTAGGATAGCTTCACCAGTAATTTAAAGAAAGGTGCCCAGGTAATTTCAATGTGCAGCCAAAGTTGGGGACCAGTGCTATAAGAGTAAGAGTTTGCTCTTACAGGGATTCAGGTTAAATTTCAGCAGCAACATGTATTAGCTCCACGACTTTGGGTAAATTATTTAACTCCATAACATTAGCCTCCTAAATTGCAAAACAGACATAAATGTAAAATACTATTTCTAGACAAATGGCACAAATGCAGCTCCAGTTATATTCTTTATCCTGTGTCTTAGTTTCTGGGGAGCACTGTTGAAGTTAAAAAAAAAAAAAAAAAGCCTGCAACTGAAGGAAGCTAAGGAAACCACAAGCTAAAACTCATTGTTCACTAAGTAAAACATTAGCAAAGAGGATTATACTTTCTATCCTGGGTTTTACTTGCTCCTCAGTTGAATAAGTCATGGTTTCTGAAGAAGAACTCAGTATGACTATTTCCTCCCTAGATTCTGTAGCTGTTTAAACACCAACTTTCTCTCCCTTGGGTAAATCAGATGACGCTTCCTGCAACAGTGAGCTTGGTTGCTAGTTCAGAGGGAAGTACTGTTCTTCCATGAACTTGTCTGAGTCTTTTTCCTCATTAGGTGCACACAGTGATGAAGCCACCTTGAGCACCCTAATAGGTGAAGGAACTCTTGGCTTTCAAGTTAGATTGTCAACAGGCATATTTGATATGGCTGCATTTTTGACCTAGTCAGCTGCCAGCAGTCTCTCTACTGAGTTCCCTTGGGGCATCAGAACAAGCTATATTTTATCATCTACTGGCTTAAATCAGCTCCAACCTCAAGGAGCAGAGGCCTGACAAGGAAAAATAATATATTTTATTTTTGGAAGCCTGTATACGGAGAGAAGAAACTTTTTGCTGGTGGCAGGTGTGCTTACCCACTCTGTGCCTCACCTGAAACCAGACCAGAGCCTCCACTGGCAGTGCCACAGCGATGTTCATGTGAACAGGTGCATCTAGATTCAAATTAAATCCATGGGTCATTCAGTGTTCAGTTATTTTACTGGAGAACTTCCAGAGGAGAACTTTTGCCAAAGGATAGCAGGAAACAGAACGTTAGCTTAATCAGTGTGTGCCTTGGTCATGCTTCAGCATTGGTTAAATATCATCATTCATCTCGAAGATGCTCTGGCTCTGGTGATATTTGATTTAGGCACAGAAGGAGGTATGCCAAATATTTTTGCTTTAGTAAGGATGCATTCAGGTATGATTTATTAACTACCTAAACAAACTGGATTGAATATAAACAGAGCTTATGTGCTCATGAAAAAAAAATGTAGAGTCACTAGGTTTCAGACATCATTTCCTCTAGATTCTTCTTCAATTTCTGTCCTCCTCCTGGTGTGCCTCCTGACTGTGTCCTCATGGAAGTCAGAGAGCAGAAATAGGTCTCCATTTCATACCAGAGGCTAGGAGGACTTCTCTTTTCTCTACCATAAAGTCCTGAGCTTCACTCTGTTAATATAACTTAGTTTGCCTGCCTAACACTAAGGCAGTCATGTCTAAAGGGAATGACATGATACTGATTAACCTGAGAGTAGAGTCAATTCCACCCAAAACACATAGCTACTTCTCAATAAGATAAATGGATATTGGAGAAGAAGCCAACATTTCCTATTTACTTTCTCTCAAGGTCTTAATAGATTTTTTTTTAATTAGAGCAAGCTTGAGAATATACAAGCCAGGTTCCAAAAGTAGTTTAATATTGGTTTTACCAGTTTTACAGACTCTCCTCAAAGTCAGGCACTTGGAAATACAGATGAAGTTCAGAAGATTTTTATGCTGGCCCAAAGCTACTGTAAAATATAGGCAATCTGATCTTTTGGTTATTGGATGTCTTCTGAAGGAATTGAACTGTGTGTGTGTGTGTGCATGTGTGTGTGTCTATCTTTCTGTCTGTCTGAAGGTAGTGGCAGAGACTCCCCAAATTTCTTTATTTATTGAGCAACTAAGTATGTTATCTCCTGACTCAATATCATTTTCCACCCCAACTTATTTCATCATCCTTGGTAGCCAGAAAAATCCGTATGATTGGTGCCTAACTTCTATCACCCACTTCAGTGTTCATACTGTGAACTTTATACCATTGATCATCTAACCCTTTCTCTTGATAGAGACATATTGCATGCAAATCAGTCTTAGACTATCACTTAAAGTTTTTGCTTTTCACCTAAATATGATGCCTCTTCCATCTTTGTAATCCTCTGGTACTTTGGCCACATCACCGTTGCACTATTCATCCCTTGTCCCAGTTTCTCCTGATCCAGTTAAATTTCATAACCCGTTTCAATAATTACCAACTTGAATACATCTTCAGTTCCTTGTCTCTCTCTTCTTTCTTCTTGTTAAGATATAAAAATTCCTCTACCTAATTAAACATTACTGAAGAAAAACCAAACTGGTAGATTGATTAGCCTCACTAAATATTCATGACCACAGCCCATGAAGGATACTCAACATTGCTCTGCCATTATCCAGTGTTTCTCCAGTAAGACTACTGCCTACCCTTTAAATGACTATTTCACCATTTCCTTCTCTCTTCAGATGTTTTTTATTCCTATTCTCCTTCTTACTCTCATCTGATGATACGACTTCATATATTTTGGGAGACTAGAAGTCAGTGAAGGAAATTTTTTATTACTTCATCACAAATATACCATCTTATGTTCTCTCTTCTTAGACATGTACATTTAATTGTCCATATCAGGAGTTAACACACTTTGTCCATAAAGGTCTAGATAGTAAATATTTTCTTTTCAGCCATATGGTTTCTGTTACACTCAATCCTCTCACTATATCATGAACACAGCCATGGACAATTGGTAAATGAATGGATCTGACTATATTCCAATAAAACTATATTTTCCAAGACTGTTGGCAGGTGATATTTGGGCCAGGTGTTACAGTTCACTGATCCCTTTTCTACATGATACTCTGGAACCTCAATAGATATTTTGATATTAAGAGGCTTGAGCAATTTCTCCCTGTAAAGCTAAAGTTTATGGGTTAATCTAGATAGGCCACATTACCCAGATATTTTATCAAACATTCTAGACGTTTCTGTGAAGGTTATTTTTAGATGAATGTAAAATTTAAATCTGTAGATTTTGAATAAAGCAAATACTCTTCCATAATTTGGGTGGGTCTAATACAATCCGTTGAAGACCTTGATAGAAAAAGTCTTACAGGTTGAGAAGGGAATATTGCCAGCAGTTGCCTTTGGGTTGAAATGTGACTTTTCCTTTGTTCTTTAGAGTGCTGCTCCTTCAGCTTAGATTTCCCTCCACCACCCACCTCTTTCTTCTCCTGGCTGAGATGGTAACATACCACCTACTCCATGAAGCCTCTTTGATGCCACCACTTCCAGCTGACTCACTTGCCCCTCCCTGGGCTACATGCTTCCCCATTAATCTAGCAGTTGTACTGGTGCATTTCAGTGGTCTCTGACAGGAGACTGTGGACTAACTGCCCAAGTACATGGATTATGTTTTTGAGTCCTTTATGCTCAGT
Organism: Talpa occidentalis; assembly: GCF_014898055.3. Lineage (NCBI taxonomy): Eukaryota > Metazoa > Chordata > Mammalia > Eulipotyphla > Talpidae > Talpa > Talpa occidentalis. The sequence goes on along the minus strand of NW_023601212.1, from coordinate 87,892,718 downwards.
CAAGGAATGGCCATGGAACTAGCTGATTGAACCTTGCTCATATGTTTTTATAAGTTTATATGTCTTCAGGGCCTCTGTCACTGTCCATAGTGCTAGCCAGCTTGGCCTGCCCCCTGCTAGCTTTCCTTTGCAGGACTGGACCTGACCATTTGTTCCCATTCTCTTTGCTGAGTCCTTAGATGGGGCTTCCTGCTCACTTAACCTCTATAGTAACTAGGGTCTGGTGTAATCTTAGATTGTTGGAATTAAGTTTGGGCTTTAACATCAGGTTTCGGTTGATTACCTGCACTTCTGGGCTCAGTATCAATAGCCATATTGAGTTTCTTAGCTTTGCTCTGATCTAAAGGATAAGCCATCTGCCAGATCCCAGACAATCCTGCTTCTTCAACAATGTGCCAACCCTCATGCCTCTCTCCATTTTCCTGGATATATGATCCCTATTCTCACTTCTAAGAATGTATGAGAAATAGTCCCTCAATTATTTTTCTGTTAGAAGAGGAGAAAGCTCAGGTTAAGGCACAGGCTATTTACTCCCTCAGACCTAAGTTTAAACCCTAACTTTAGCAATGACTAGCCATTGAAGGTGGGCAAGCGACTGGTGCTTGTAAGTCTCCGTTCCCTCATCCAAAAAATAGAGATAATTATACATGTCTCATAGGACTATTAAGAAAATTGAAGCTAATGTGTTTAAAATTACTTAGTTCATAGGTCATTATTTATGATTTTTTTAACATTATTATATAATGGTTTGGAAATGGTCTCATTGTCCCAAGCTGAGCTCAGTCTATCTCTCTCCCGATGGAGCACTCCCCAGACTCTGTTGCTTTCTCCTGACAGATGCCTCTGCTGCTAATAAATCTTGCCTATGATATCACAGTTCATTGCAGCAGCTGGCTCAGAATCGAGACATCAACACATGAATCAGACAGGATGAGAGGAGGAGGTTGAAGACAGAGGCTCCAACTACCTTGGTGACAAGGAACAGAAGAAAGAACAGGATATTATAATAAGGCTGGGGGGATGTTTGCTTTTCTGCCAAGTGGGGTGGGTTTAAACTTTTCCCTGTGTTCAACAATCACTTGGGGTTAGGCAAATAACCTCTGAGAGGGGCAGTTGATTGAGAATTTGGCAATCAAAAGAGAAAACTTTGCCAACAAGGTCTACCCTCTGATGTCCAGGCTGAAGAAGAAAGAAAGGAAAGAAGGAGAGGAAAAGGAAAATGGGGGGGAAATGGCAAGGAAGTCGCATTAACCTGTCTGGTGTGCTTATCTTGGACATATTTCTTGCACGATGAAAACAGGCTTCCCAAGACTCATACATTTGGGAATTCATTTCCTAAAAGGTGATGTTCATAAGGATATGTTGAATGCCACAGTGTAACATCCAAGATCATTCAAAATAGGTCCTTTCTGAACATTTTCTTTGTGTCCTGCCACCTCTGTATATAGAAAGATAATAACATAAAGAGTTCATTGAGTGTTTAACCAAGTATCAGGTTCTGTGCAATGCTCCCTTTCAGTTTTCCCAACATCCCTTGGGAGCAGGTTCTATTGTTATTCTTACTTTCTAGACAATAAAGCTGAGGCACAACATTATTAAATTATTTCCTCTTTTGAGGCCTGATAAGAGGCACCATGATCACAATTATTTAATGACCTTTTTAAAAGAGTTAGTTATGTTTGAATGTAAGGCGATTTCACCTAATATATGTCAGGCCCTGCCATAGACACCAGGATTACCATAGGGAAGAGTAGAGCCAGAGAGATTATCCAACTCCTCAAGCTAAAATAAGCAGCAGCAGCAGAACCAGTGTCCCAGCCCTCTTCTTCAATTCTCAAATTTATTTTTCCATTACACTCACTCAGCTGCTTGCCAATTCACATGTCTTCATATTCAAAGAGGCTATTAACCTACCACATCACCACCACCTGGGGTCTGCAAAGCAAAACAAATGGAGTTAGCATCTTTGTAAATAAGGACTCCCTGAGTCAGAACTCATAGTCCCAGAGAAACGCTATTCCCCGTCTGTCGTCAAAGGCAAGGCAAATAACCTCGCTCCCTGGAGGTAGCATGGAGCTGAGGATGGAATGACCAAGCACTGCCCTGGTTCTATGTGATCATAGAGCTGACTCTGGCTTAGGTCCTCATCTACAAGTCGAGGGGGGCAAATGAGCTATTTACAGTAGTTTCCTCCAAATAGACTTCAAAATTCTTGGAGAGTGGGAGAAATTAGAAAGGCAAGATTTGACTAATTGAAGCACAATTTTTAAAATTCTTCTTATCCTGCCGATCAGTTAATATGCTGGATCTCACTCTCAGGTCTTAATTAACTGCAAAATTCTCCTCAAGGCTTTAAAATGCAGAACCCCAAACTTTATCAGGAGAGAATATTCACAAGCAGTTATGTTGATGTGTTGGCCTCAGAAAATCATCCTTAGGTTTCCTTCCCATCATGTGGGTGTACAATAATTTGCACTCAGACACCAGGCAGGAAAGATCTAGGTCTAATTCCCATCTCTTAAATTCTCATACCCTATTTATTCTTCTGAAAAAATTACAGACAGGTAATGCACGTCTTCCTTGAAGCACAGGCCATTGTACCCATGTAAAGCTTAGCGTTGTCCTTGAAAGGTAGTTAGATGTCCAAGTGTGAATCCACAGGGCTGTAAGTGTGCAGAGTCCTACCAAGCTGGGGAGTGGAAGCACAGGGAGCTTGTTACTCATAACTAGTATCACTGCCACTTTGTATTGGATACTTGCCAAATGGAGAACAGTAAAGGGGAGAGAAAGAAAGAAAGCTTGCAGTAGGTTTGTTGGCTAGCCAGGCAGTGAACATGGATCAAACCACCGGTTTTCACAAGGATTCTTGGTAATGGCCTCTTTTCTCCCCCCGTCTGTCTGACCCACCTGTGATGGACCTGGATTGCTTATATAAATCCTAGTCCTGTATTAGAAGGGCAACTTACAAATCTAGTAACATGATGCTCCTCTGCCCCACACCCCAGCTTCGACTCACTGCTTATGAAAGTTCATAGCTCTAGTTGAGATCTGAAACTTGGGGGGCATTCAAGGAACTCAGAATCAGCCACATCCTTATTTATTACCTCCCAACCACTGTTGAAGAGTATTTAGCAAGTGTATTTCCTGAAGGCCATTCTCCTTGCAAGAAACCCCATTGGTGATTTAATTAAGCTTACATAAATGCTAAATGGGATTCAACCAGAATGGGATTTGCTGATTTGTATGTGTTGAAATAAATTCCGTGTTCTGTTCTAATTGAATAGATTGAACACAGACTGTATTTGTTCTTATCCTGCAGCCACTTTTACGGGAGCGATAAATTGAAAATGTTATCTGGCTTGATATGCCAGTTTTTCTGAGAAAATCACTTTGCCAGTGGTGAGAGAATGAAAGAACAAAAAAAAAATCTTTGTTTTCAAAGTCATATGTCACAAGTCAAGGAGACTAAGAGAAAAATGATTATGGCAATTCTGGCAGGGGTAAGGTGAAACAGACACCTCATGCATGGCCAGTGATGTTGAAAATAAATATAACTATATTAAAAAACAATTTAGAACTTTAAAAAAGAACTTAAAGATTATCGTAATGCTCCATGCTTTCACCTAGGGACCCCACATATGAGAATTAAATCCAAGGAAATAAATACAACCTGGGAGGAAACCACATACATAAAGATGTTCATTGTGGTGTTAGATAGAGCACTGAGGTCAAACAAAACCATAAAGAAATTTTGCAACAAACGTACAAGAAATGACTAAGTCAGTTATGATACTTTCTCAGCAGACTATTATGCAGCAATTTGTATGATTATGATTATACTTAGGGATGAGTTCAAGTACAACCGTGAACTCAGAAATAAAGCTAAATAAACTCATGTACTATGATGGAACTTAGTTTAAAAAAATATGACATTCAGCAGGAAATATCCTAATAGGCAACTTTATGGAGATAGAAAGATAGACTTGGTGGTTGTCAGGGGCCAGAGGAAGGGGAGCATTGGAGGTGACTGGTAATAAAAATGGGGTTCCCTTGAGGAGTAGTGGCAAAACCCGGGAACAAGTTACTGGTGATGGTTTGAGAGCATTGTGAATACAATGATGCCACCTAATTGCAAACATTAAACTGGTTACAAAGTTAAATTCTACGTTATGCATATTTGACAATATTTAAATATATATACATATATATATATATGTCAAGAGCTGAAAAATGAAAGAAAGCACTCACAAATCTGAATGACAGTTATTTTAAGAGAAAGGAAATATGGCTGAATTTTTCTTGTTTTAAAATTTTCTGCAATGTTAATATTACAGAAATTCAGAACCAAGCAGTATCAAGAAGGTTAGGGGTCCATATTTCCCTACCTCCAACTGCAACCTGTGTAGGAGGAAATATATGATATTGAATGTATATTTTAGAATAGAAAAAAAAAATCGCTTCTAGAAAAAAAAGATCAAAGTCAATAACATAAGATTCTACCTTAAAAAACCAGATCAGGAGGTGCCTCTCCTGGTGGCGCAGTGGTTGAGTGCTGGGCGGCGGGGCTGCCAACAGCCTCTGCAGTGCCGGTTCATTCCCCGGCCACCGGTGAGGGCCCCACAAAAATAAATAAATAAATAAATAAATAACTAGATCAGGAAGAGCAATATAAACTTAAACTACATAGAAAGAAATAATAGAAACAGAACAGAAATTAGTAAAGTTGCAAACAGAAAAACAATGAAATCAAAAGCAGGTTTTTATAAAAGTTGGTGAATTTGACTAAACCTCGAGTCAGGCTAAGCAACAAAATAAATCAAGACAAATCACTAAAATCAGAAGTGAAAGTGGGGGCATCACTACTCACTGAACAGACATGAAAGGAGAGTAAATGAATATTATGAACCCCAAACTTGATAAATTAAACATTCAAAATAATAATTCAAGTAATGTAATCTGTGTATCAATTCCGTGTAAGATACCAATTACCGAAGCTCATACAAGGAGACATAGATAAGCAAAATGGGCCTATATCTATCAAATAGATTAAATTTATTGTTAATAACCTATCTAAAAAGAAAGAACCAGACACAGATGGTTTCACTGGTGAGTTATACCAAACATTTAAAGGAGTAAATACCTATTTTCTACCATGTATTGCAGAAGATAAAAACAGAGAGAATACCTCCTAACTCATTTTTGAGGCTATCAGAACCTTAAAGTCAAAACCAGTGAAACACTTTATAAAACTGAAAAACTACACACTAGTATCTAATGACAACAAAGTCAGAGAATTTATACTACCTGACTTTAAGACTTACTATAACAGTGTGTATGCTATAGCCCTTCCTTCCTCCCTTTCTCTCTTCCATCCATCCTTCTTACCATGACTGCATATAGGCAAATAATCAATAGAATAGAGTAAGAACCATAAATAGAACCATACAAACATTGCCAACTAGTGTTTGACAATGAAGCACACACAATTCAATACAGAATTAATATCTTTTCAACAAATGGTACCGAGACATGTGGACATCCATATGTTTTAAAAAAGAATATTTTACAAAAACCAATTTAACATAAACCTTAAATGTAATTTGCAAAATTACAAAACTTTTGAAAGATAATAGGAGAGAAAATGTAGGTGACCTTGGGTTTGTTGATAAGTTTTTAGATACCACACCAAAAACATACAGTACAAAATCTAAAAAATAATGACTAAGTTGGACTTGATAAAATTAAAAACTTCTCTGTAAGAAAGACACTCCTATGAGAATGAAGAAATGACCCATGAGCTAGAAGAACATATTTGTAAAACACATATCTGATAAGGGACTTTTACCCAAATATACAAAGAGCTTTTAGAACTTAATGTTAAGAAAAACAACAGCACAATTAAAACATGGACAAAAGATTTGACACATAGCTCTCCGCAAAAGATGTGTATAGATGGTATATATGCTTATGTCTCTAGGGAATTGCAAATTAAGACAATAATGAGGCCCTTATACACCTCCTAGAATGATTAAGATTTTTAAAAGCTGACAATACCAAATGCTGGCAAGCATACAGAGCAACGGGAATCGCTTACTCATTGCTGGCAGGATTGCTAAGTGGTCCAGTCACTTTGGAAAACAGATTGGCAGTTTCTTACGAAAGTAAACATAGCCTTACCATACGATTCAGCAGTTATGCTTCTAAGGTATTTACTCAAAATAGTTGAAAATTTATGTCTGTATAAAAACCTGCACACAAATGTTTATAGCAGTTTTTATTTATAATAGCCAAAATCTGGAAGATGTTCTTCAATAAGCGAATGAGTAATCTGTGATACATCTGTACAATAGAATATTATTCAGCAATAAAAAGAAATAAACTATGAAATCATGTGTCGACATAGAGAAACTTAAAGGTATTTTGCTCAGTGAAAGAAGCCAGTCTGAAAAACCTACGTACTATGTAATTCCAATTATCTGATATTTAGAAAAAATACAAAACTAGAGAGATAAGAAAAAAAGTCAGTGATTGCCAGGGACTGGGGTGCAGGGAAGACAGGGATGAGTAGGTGAAGGAAAAATAGGGAATTCAGGGGGTGGTGAAACTATTCTGTATACTATGCTGATATTGAAGAACCATCATGACACATTTGCCAAGACTTAAAGGTGTGTACAACACAAGAAAGAACTTTAATGTAAACTATGGAATTTCATTAACTATAGTGTATAATAGTTGTCACAAATGTCACAATGTACCCCACAAATGCCAAATAATAATAGGGAGAAAGGTGTGTGAGATGGGGAACGGGGAGTTGAGTATGTGCATGGGACTCTACTATCTGTTCAATTTTCTGTAAAACTTAAATTGTACTAAAGGTCTATTGACTTTTTAAAATTTTGTTGTGGCTGCTGAGATTGAGAGATGCCATCCTTGGAGGCAAAGCTGCCTTGGAAACACAACCTTCCTTCATACCCATTAGCATTTCTCCCTGCCATGATCTCATTCATTAGAGACCTCATTGGGTGATTGAAGCTTCTTGTCTTGCCTTTGGTCACAGGATGCCAGAGTTCCAACTCAGCAGTCAGCATGCCCTGGAGATGGGCCATCTTGTAGGGGCAAGACCCACCCCTGCATTTCTGGGTCAGTCTTCCTGGTTCACTCTGGGCTCTGCCACTTGCTAAGCATAGGGACCTGAGCTTTAACAGCTGATAAGGGGAATGTTCCTATCTGCCTCAAAGATTGCAGTGAGGATTAAATTAGTGAATCCCTGCTTCTCGTAATAAATGTGTCAGTATTTTTATCATTCCTATGTTTTACCCAATACTCGCATCAAATAAGGAAAGGTTGCATGAGCACAACTCAAATGATTTCCAAACTGTCCAAGTGCATAAAGAGAAGCAGAGACAGGAGGCTGGGAAGTTGGGAAAATGCAGCCCCCTGCGTGGGGAGAAAGGAGAGCAATACAGGCCAGAGTGGTTTGAAATATCCTTTGCCTTTTATCTGGGTGCTCAATATAGCTCACCCTGTTGCCGATTGGTTGGGTTCTTGTGTCCAGTCGGTGGAGGAATTATCACCGACACAACGGACTGAAGATCAGCAAGCTTAGGTTTATTGCAAGAAAGACTCCTGACAGCAGGGGGTGGGAGGCTAAAGGAGGAGCCCGTTCCTATTGGGCATAGGTTTACTTTTGTTATCTCCTGTGGGGTCTTTCCCTGTTCTGGTGCTTTTTTATTTTCCCCCTTCGCCTCACTGCCCTGCTTTGCCATCCAGAGGTGTGAAGTCACCACAGGCTACGGTGTGCTTCTATATGCCTCTTGTGGTTACCAGCCTCTGCCTGCTGGCTCTGGGGCTAGCAGCTTTCTGCTCCCTCAAGACCCAGCCTCAGTCTGCTATCTCACAGCCAGCTCTTGCAGGCAGCTCCCCAGCCAGCTAGTGCTCTACTCCCTCAACCCTAAATCCCTTTAATAATCGCCTTTGGAAAGCTTGACCCTAACCTTGTGCCTGCCTGGGTAGAAAATGTGATGAACCCTGAGGCCTTCCCGCTAAGCTGCGGATGACCCTCAACCTGCGCCTCCCGCCTCCTTCCCAAAGCTGAATCAGGGAGGATCAGGGCCCGGAACACAGCACATACTCCTGGCGCTCTCTTTGGGGGTTTATATGTTGCCCCACATGCCTGGGACCCATGGCAGGGAGAAAGAACACTTTTAGAAAACAAACAGCACCCCTTATCTCAGACGATGCTGCCTAGAAACTTAATAGAGCCTGGTTTCTCCACTTTGGGGAACTGAAAGCACAGAAATTGCTTTCCCTCAAGTGCTCAAGTCTTAATATCACAGGCCCTGAGGTCCCCAGCACTGACTCCTCACGCTACATGGTCCTCTCCCCAGATGGGCCGCCTGTGTCGTGTCGGAGACGTGCCGCTGCTCGCAAGATCCCGCCTTCTTAGCAGCCACAATACACGTTAAGTGAGATGAGCTTCCTGCAGTCCTGCTTCTCTGGCTCAGTCCTCTCCCCTTTTCTCTTCTTGCTCAGCTGCTTTGGAAACCGAGCTCTGGTCCTTTTTACTGCTTCTTCTCCGAATGAAGATGCGCCGATTGTCCCACTCCATGTTATTTCTCTTACTTCACCCACATTTATTGCTCAACAAACCATAAATATCCTTTGCCACCCTCTTTCTTCTTCTATCTCTTGGCTCTTTCAGTATTGGGCTTAAAGCTCATACATTAGGCATGTGCGTTATGATATTTGTGTCACCTCCCTAAATTGTAGAGCAGAAAGAGAAAATAGGCATCCGCTCAAATTGACATTTTCATCTCAGCTCACTCATTGGAGAGCGACAGGCTGTAATTTGCCAACAGGTTCACATCCAAATGCATAGGTTAGTGCTGACATCATGTGATTTTTCCACCGCTGCTATCTCCGCTCATGTGTGCTACACAGGAGGCCAGGCTTAGGTCAACAGATATTGCAAAGAGACACAAGAAAATAAAAAAGGCTCTTGACTCCACAAAGATTCTTAATGCCTCAGACACACAAGATGGACTTAGGTCTGTTGGGAGGAGGGGTGGGTGGCTCAGAACATGCATCAGATTGTGACATTGTTTGAGCAAAGCTGATTCTTCTGTCCACTCACTCTGCTGCACATGCACTTAACATGGACGCTGTGAGTAAACAGACTTTGTAGCTGGGGAAACCAGGATCAGCTGCAGGTTGCAAAGACAGAGGCAGCCAGCCATCACCAGTGAGAGAGGAAAGCCCTGCTTCTGGTGTCACTCCCTTCACCCTAAGGGAGCACCCCCAGACACACCCGGCTCACTTGCTAACTTGCAGATTGTCCAAGGAAGGACCTTAATTACTTTTTTCTCCTCCCCTCCTCTTCTGCCTTTTTTCTGTGTTGCATCTTGCTTCCTCCTCCGTCCAATTGGATTCAGTTTTCTTCTTGCCAGGTTATAGCTTTTAGGGGTTCTTCCAGCAGATGTCTCTTGGGTCGTAACTTCTTGGGTCGTAACTTCGCTTGGTCTTGACATAGATTTTAATGTGGTTTATTTTGTTGCTCTTTTGCCTGTGAGCTCTCTGTTCTGGAATTGTCATCCACAGGAGTTAGCCTAGATTTGGGAGGAATGCCATTTCTGGATTTTACTGTCTCCTCTGCTAGAGGTTCCCCAATGACTGCCTTTTATTCTAATTTCATGACCTGGGAGGATTTTTTCTTTGACCCATATGAGAAGTTATAACTTATGATCATCATCATACCCCATGCACATCCAAGATTCTAATGCTTTATGTAAAACTTCTAGCAGCAACCTGGACAGACTTCACATCTGGGCCCCTAGGGTGGAGGCAGCTTCTCTTCGCTGTTTACAGACTCAGCATGTTCCAGGATCCCCATGCCTGCTCCTTGCAGCCTGTATATGCTGCAGCCTTGAAGCCACTTTCTCAGAAAGCCTTCACATCCCACCTCAAGTTCCTATCCTGCTGTCCACTGTGTGGGTGAGGTCTCTCCTTATCTCTGGGTTACCTGAGAGTTGCCCTCCCTTGCTAACATAAGCATGGGTTTTATTTTTTTTGAAATGATTATATTTAGTGATGTTATGATTTAGAGCAACGAAAACAGCTTATGCCCAACATGTTTATTTCACTTTGTTCGCTAGGAGGCCTGCATTCACAGTCAGCTCCTGCTGCCTGTAGCCTTTTGTTATCACTGGTGAGCTTGTGACATCACCCAGGTCTGCAGCTGTAGCCATTTATGGACTTTCTCATCAATCAGGATTCCAGGGAGTCGTGGGCTTCAAGCCGATAGTGTATGGATGCTATGAATTTGAGACCAAAAGATATTTCAAGTGACACTGGTTTGAAGCATCAAGATCTGAGTGCAGCTTATGAACAAATTACTGGGCGCTGGCCATCCCCAGGTCTAGTTCTAGTCTGCATTCAGCAACTTAAAAATGAGAGAGAAGAGCATGTTGTGTGAAAGATCCGCCATCTTGGGTTGACCATGGCTGATGGGGGTTGCATTCCCCGGCAGTGCGCTAGTTCCCTCTAAATCCAGGGCTTCTCTTTCTTTAATACAAAACATTTGGTTTTGTCTTCATTGCTTTGGGTCACCAAAAGAATGACTCAGTTCTCCTAAGCCAGAGTGGGGAGAAAACAAGACCAGCCACATGAACTAGAGTAGTATCTCAGCAGCCAATGTAAGGTGAGTCTCTCATATTTGATTAGAGAGACTCTGAATGATCAGCGGGCACATGTCACTGCCGTGGTCCCCTGTGGGATTGTTTGGTTCAGCTGGAGCCCTGAAAGGATGTGCTGGGTCAGGGGATGTTATAAGGTATAGCACACACAGGGCCAGGATGGAAAGAGGCTTCTGAAGCCAGGATAGAGTTTGGCAGATAGAATGCACCTCCTTTCTCTGCAGAGCTTCTGTCCTGTCTGAAGCAGAGGGTCAAACAAAATAGATTTAAAATTTATTTTCCCTATAGGAACCTAAGACATCCATGATTCTGGGCAGGGGAGGGGGGAAGAGGCTTTGAGGGGTGCACCTGTTCCACTGGAGGTTTGCTTCCTCCTCTTTTCTCCAGGTGTCTCCCGACTTGAGGAGGGAAATTATGTTTACCCAGAGCTTAATCTCTGCCAGGCAGGAGTGCAATCCATTCTTGATACACCTGACAGAGTGATCTTTTAAAAGTAAAATTAGATCACTCTATTCTCCTTTAAAAATTATTCAAGAGGTATTTCTTTTGCATTCAGAAAAGTCCAACTTCTTTTCCTGGTCTACTGAATCTGAGTTTTGTATACTTGCCTATTTTGTAACACAGCCCTCCTTGCGCATGACATCCCAGCTTTTTCCTTTCCCATTTTATTCTTTTTTTTTAATGTGTTTTCTCCAGTTTATTTATTTATTAAACATTTATTTATCCAAGCACACAAGAACCGGGGTACAGGCCAGAGGTGCGGAGAGGTGAGAGGATTCACCAGAGACAGAGTAGGGAACAGAACAGGTAGATCGACCGAAGTACACTGCTGAGGGGAGCAGTGGGCGAGACAAGAGAGGTCTACGGTGACACGTGGGTATCTCGCCTGCTGGCTGGGATCAAACCCACACTGCAGAGGCTACGGACAGCTTCACAGCTCTTCGCTCAGCTGCCTGCGCCACCAGGGGAGGCCCTTCCATTTTATTCTTATCTTGGTGTGTGCATGTGTGTATATATATGTGTATGTGTGTGTGTGTGTATATACATATATGTGTGCATATATGTATATATGTATGTGTGTGTGTGTATATATATATATGTGTATATATATATATATATATATATATAGTGCGGGGGGGGGTAAGAGCCCTTAAATGAGAACTGTCTACCAACACACGTGGAAGTGTATAATACAGCCCCATCATGTACAGGCTCAGAGTTGTAGGTCAGAGCCCAGAGCTTACTCACCTTCAATAACCAAAACTTTGTGCCCACTGATGAACAAAGCTCCATTTCTCCCTCCCCTAGCCCCTGGCAATCAATCTCTCTGCTCCCTGCTTCTGTGAGTCTGAGTGTGTTAGAGACCTCCTAGAAGTCTAATCATGCAGCATTATTTCACTTAGCACAGTGTCCTGAAGGTGTACCCATGGGCTTGCCCACTGCAGGATTCTTCCTTTAGAAAGACTACTATTCCACTCTAAGTATATAGCACGTTTTCTATAACCCTTCATCTGCTGAGGGACATACAGGTATTTTCACATCTTGGCAACCACAAGTAGTGCTACAATGAACGTGCTGATATCTCTTCAATGTCCCCATTTCAATTCTTTTGAATAAACACCCAGAAGTAGGATTGCTAGGCTGTCAGGTATTTTTACTTTTAATTTTTGAAGAAACCCCACATCATTTTCCGTAGCAACTGCGCCATTTTGCATCCCCACCCAGAGTGCACAAAACTGGGTTCCTCCACATCCTTGCCAACAGGACTGGAATAGCTCCTCCAGAGAAGACACACAAATGACCAGCAGGTACCCGAAAAATGCTCAACTTTACTAGTCAAAAAAATACAAATTGAAACAGAATATTACAAAACCACAGAAACTCACCCCTGCTAGGGTCACATTACTCCTTCTGCTACTTGTTGGTTCCCAGCTTGCTCCCTGTACCTCAGGAACCTTTTTTATCTGGGATCCTCTTCCCCAAGTCATTATCTGATTGGGATGTTCTAGTCATAGAATCTCTACTCCACTTGATTGTGTTTTCTCAGAGAAGCTGACCTTTCTCCCCTTCCTGTCACTAATCACGTCAGCCTGTTTCATTGTCTTCGTGGTTCTCACCACGACCTGCAATAACCCTCTTCATTCGCTTGTTGATGTCGCTCCCCTCCTGTAATGTTAGCAGCACAAGTGAAGGGTCTCGAGTGTCTTTTTCACCACCACATCTTCTGCGCTGGCTGCTGTCTCAGTCCTTGCTCATCCCAGTGCTGACAACACGGCCCCCCGTAGCCAGTCGTCCTGAGTCCAAACCCTGGCTCTGCTATTCACTCACTGTGCAACCTGTCTTCTGTCGCTGAGTCTCTCTGGGCCTCGCTTTTCTTCCTTATAAATATGATGGTGTCACTCATAGCAGGGATTTAGAAGACCTAAATAAGGGACCAGGTAAAAGACTAATTTTAATAAAGTAAAAATCAAAATCAACAAGCAACTATAAATCAGAGACACACTACAGGGGGAGGGGGTGAGTAGGAGCAAAACAAGAATGGTGGGCATTGTATGGGGACTATAACCAAGATGAAAATGCATACATTGTGCAAAAATGAAAAATGATATAAAAAATATATAAAATAAATTTTTAAATAAAAATAAAAAACTAAGAAAATGATAACAGTAAGGCTTATTTTGCAGGATTATTCAAAGGTTTGAAAAATTAATATATATGAAGTACTTTAAAATAGCCCCTCATGGGCCTCCCTGGTAGCGCGATGGTTAAGCACCGCACTATGAAGCAATCCACAGCCTCTGCAGCATGAGTTCAATCCCTGGCAGGGAGCAACCCACATGGCGAAGCAGACCTCTCCTGACTCGCCTGCTGCTCCCCTCAGCAGTGTACTTCTGTCGATCTGCCATTTCTGTTCCCCACTCTGTCTCTGGTGAATCCTCTCACCCCCCACATCTCTGGCCTGTACCCCAGCTCTTGTATGCATAAATAAATGAATCTTAAAAAAATAAAATAGCCCCTCATGCGTAACAAACACCCATCAAACTTTATTTATCATTGGTTACAAATATGGCTAATGAATGAATACAAGACTCAGATGTTTTCTTACATACATTTCAATTACTTGCCATCACTTCCATTTTGTGAGTGATGTTAAGAAAATTGCTTTTCATGGCAAGGATGACTAGGAGCAAGGATTCTGCTCCAAGTCAAGCAGATTTCAGGCAGTCTTCTATGACGCTTGCCTGCCTGGTTTGTGCCTTGGCCTTGTGCCACGGTGCATTGTACCAAAACCTCTTGTCCCCACGCCTCACTACTTGGAGTCTGCCTGTGCCTTGATCTTGAATTAATCCTGTATTTGCTCCCACATCTACTCTACAGCATTTGCCACCGAGGTCTGTTAATCCCAGCATCCCCCGATGACTCTCAGCAAGGAGTAACAGAAGGAATTGCAGAAAACACCTCGTCGATTCTTACATTCTCTCTTGCTATGTAAATTGCAAAAGTGGCAGTGATCCTCCTGGCCTTATCGCGCTGATGGGCTCTATCTTTACACTGAATTATTCTGCCCAGCAAGGTGCAGAAATGGTCCTACTATTTTTGTGCTACTATTTTTCAACTCCACTTACTGTTCACTTCTGCATTCAAGATAAAGTGGGAAAAAATAAACATTTCTCCTGGAAGAAAAAAGCCTGCGACTTTCTATCAGGTTGGAGACAGTGTGGCACACATTTTTAATCTAACCTGGTTTCTATAATTCATGAATTGTAAACCAGGCCCATATTCCAGCATTTGCTTTGATATGTGTCGTGGAAGAAGGCTTGAAATTCACACTTCCCTAGATGTTCTTGAGATAAGCCTTGCAAATGTGTCACCGTCTCCCCAGGCAGAGCCTTTAGAGCTCTGAACTTTGTCCACTCTGTGCAATTCAGCACATCTAATCTGGCATATAGTAGATACTGAATAAATAAACTTTAATTGGGAACAATGTTGACCATTCTCTTACAATTAAATTCTAGCCATTTACTGATTTTAAATGAAGTGGTCCATAACATTGAATTCTTCCTGACTGCATTATTAGGATATGAATTATGGATTACAGCATTCATCATCTGTTCCATTCATTATTCACTTAACAAACACTGAGCGCCTGCTACCCTCCAGGCCCTGTGTCAGACACCGGAGATGTAACAGCTGAACCAGAGACCTGCTCATGGGGACGTCAGGGTCTCATAAGGAAACCAACTGGTCCACAGTCAATAATGATACAGAATGAATAATACATCCTGGGAATAGTGAAGGGGGACTCCCAGGAGAACCCCTGAACCACTTGTGGGGGTCCATGACCCATCTTTGGATCCTCAACATCCTCTTGGGACAAAAGCAAGAAACTCAAGTACATCCTTATCTTCACTTTTTGGTTGACAGCACATTTTTCAGACTCTTAAAAATACACTTCCAAACAACCATATGAACCAATGTGAACTCGAAAAATATTAAAATAATATTCTCCCAGTCCTGGCTCAGTGGGGCCCGCAGACTCCTGGCTTGTCCTTCTTGTCTGTTTCAGCTCTTGCCTGCTCCGAGGCCGAGGCCCTCTCCCCGGGACAGCACTGACATTTGGGCTGATGAGTAGTGGACACTGGTGCTCTCTGTTCAGTGGCAGATGTTATTGGTTTTTTGTTGTTTTTTTTTTTCATGTGAATATCAATTTTATTTTTTTCATAGTTTTTTTTTAATTTTTATACATTTTTTATATCGTAGTTTTTTTTAATCAATGTTTGCTTCTCTCCTCCCCCTCAGGTGTAGTCCCCATAGAATTTCTGCATTGGTTGTTCTGTTTTTTAACCTGCTTTCCATGGCCAGGTAGCTGGGAAGCGATGCCTTGTGTTCTGCCTTTGCAAGTTATTGGGATATGGCCACAAGCCTCCCTTTCTGCCTCACTGGTCAGGCCCCTGGGCAGCGTGACTCTGCTGGAACCAAGGGGAGAACTAGCCAGGGTCAGAGGTGATGAAAATCAGCCCCTGGAAGGAGGGCGCCAGAGACCCCCAGGAAGAGCCGGCCAGGAAGTGCAGTTGGGAGTGGGGTGAGGACACCAAAGCGCTCTGAGGTGGCAGACAGACAGCTGGAGGCAGATCTTGGAATAGAAGTAACAGGAATAAAAAAATGGAAATAAGTCATGCTCAAAAAAAAAAAAAAAAAGAGAGAGAGAAAAGGCACCAGCTGTGGGGATGAAATCGTGGAAACATCCTCATGTCTCTTATCTTTCTGTCCAGCCCCACAGACCTGCAGACGGCAGCTGTAAGTGAGTCATCCGCGAGGGCCTGCTCCTTCACAATCCCATGGGACGTCTCCTTGCTGGAGCTCCGCTCTGACCTGGGAGTCAGCTGAGTAACCCATCCCTGAGGTGGGCTCTGCCTCCTTGTCTCGGGCCCTCCTCTTCCTCGCCTTGTCTCCAGCAAGCCTTGGACTCCTCCTGCCCCCCCTCCTCCACCCCTCCCGCATGTCACATGTTGGGGTTGCCGTCCATCCTGTCCCCTATTGACCAGGAGCCCAGCAGGCCCAGGAGCTTGAGTTCTTTGCATCTTATCTGAAATAGTGTGATTGTAGCATTTCTACAAGGGAAGGGCCTGTCATTTTTATATGATTCCCAAACGGTTGCAATAGCCTCTCCTCCCCTAAAAATGCACCACTCACCATCCTGGACCCCAGCCTGCCCCTCCTTCCCCTTCTTCAGTGATAATCACCTCCACTTGACTTTCACCACCAACCACACTTCTCTGATCACAACCTTCGGTCCAAACAGCTTTCTTGTTTTTTAAGCTAACTTTGCTTCATCAGCTGGGTGAAAGCTCCCAGCCCCTCTCCTCTGTCTGCTAGCCTTTCACCCTCCAGTCCCGACTGCCTTCTGCCATCCCTCTGGGCCCCGAGGTCAAGTACTTGATCACGGACATCTTCAATCCCCCAGATCTGTAGACCTACAAATGCACCTGAGGATGCAGCATAGCGCCCTCACCCCCACACAGCCATGGGTAAAATCTCACCCCAGGCTTCCAGACATCCCATTATGGACCTTGACAAACTCTCCTTATTTATCTGGGGAAACCCTGCAAAGATTTAGCCACCTGTCCTCAAACCTTCTTACATAACCCTCAGTCAACCTCTTTCTCAAGGAATGGTCTTGCCTCCTACAAGAAGCATAAACTCTCTCAGCTTCCTGCTTGCTCACTGTAGCCTTCCTTTCACAGGTAAAAAGCTGAGGATCAGAGGCAGAAGATGTGCTCCCCCAATACCTCTAGCCAGGTAACGGCCGTGCTGGAGAATGTTTTGCTTTGTCAGAAATGATTCATTCTCTCTGTTTATTATAATCATTACTATTACAGTAGTAGGCAACCTTTAGAATTCACTAAACAAGAAATATTTATTGACCAACTCCCATGAACCATACCTTACAGGTGGATACCCGATCATGAGACAGGCCTGCAGGTCCGGCCCGCTTATACCCATGAATCCACAGGCAATGAGCACACACAAGCGTGCATGCACACACACACACACCTGTGCCCACGAATGCTCGCAGGCATGTACTTGCACGGGTATGTGTGTCTGCAGCAGCCTCCAGGGCTCTCATCTGGCCTCGCTGGCCACCAGGCTTCCCCGCCCCTCCCCCGATGCCCAGCGTGTTCCTGTGGATGGCAATGCACAATGAACTGTGCTAACAGCCTGTTCATTTATCAGGCACTCATTTAAAGACGGAGGCACCACATCATAGCGAATGGCTTCTGGGGGCTCAGGAAGCACTGTATTTATTTTCTGAGAATCACCATTAGCCCAGGATGGGAGGGAGACAGAGGCCGCATTAGTGGGCCTTTGGTCATGTCCGTGGCCTGTGCGGTTGCAGAATTAGTGTGGGTTTATTTATGGGCCAGTTATCCTCTAAGGGGGACCCCATTTGGCCCTTGGGATAATGAAATGGGTCTTTAGGGATCATCAGTCTCCCCACCTCAGCTGGGGGCGGCTCTGAGGAGACTGGCCTCTTAAGTGGCTGATGATGGAGTGGGGATGGGGCTGAGCTCAGCACACCCATTTATCTCCCCAGGAGGGGAAATGCTCAGCAGCTGCTTGCTGCTTTTTTCCCCGGGGACCCCTCCTCAGTGGACATATTTGCACATTGGCTAACGTTGGGTCTCTGGTTGAGGGGTTATGTCCCTGGTCTGCTGGGCAACCTCAGACAAGTGGCCTAACCTTTCTGAATCCCTGTTTTCACACTCATTAAATGAAGACATACATTTGGTACCATTTCACATTATAGGGGACCTACTTGGGGGGCTCAGCACCATTTTATTTCCAGCCAGAATCAGGTAGCGTTCCTGCGATGTTGATAACAAGCGCAACGCATCCTGCTAGTGAAGGCACGAGCTAGGCCTGGACAGCCAGAGCAGGCCCCAATGACAAGGGGTCATGTCCTGCCAGGGGCCCTGAGTGAAGGGGCTGAGCTGAGATCCGGAGCTTGGGGCAGAGTTAAACACCTGGGGCAGGAGGAGAGCGCTCCAGGCAAGGGCCAGCTGGTGGAAGGCAGGGAACTGTAGGGAACAGTTGCTGGAACTGAAAGAGAGCCAGACGGCCTAGGAAGGTAGGCAGAAGTCGGGTCTCCAGAAATTTGTGTTGGCACTTGATCTTTCTCTTAAGAAAAATGGAAGAGACAATCTTGACAAGATCCTTCTGGCTGCAGTGCTGGGATGAAACTGGAGGGGGCCCACCAAGGACGTTGAGAGAACACTTCAAAGCAAGGTCTGTGGACATGATTGCAGTGTGCCTCGGGTGGGATGGGCCACAGTGACAGGGGGTGTGGGGGCAGAGCAGAACTGGGGCAGTGAGGACAGGGAGCTGCCAACAGTGACCTCCACTTCCAGCCATCTCACACGAGGCCACATCAGGACTAAATTAACTCACATGGCAGGTGTGTGGCACAGCACAGGGGCCCAGTCAGTGCCAGCTCGTGTCTGCCTGTTTCCACAAACTCTGTGCCGTCTGACTCCTCCAACTCCTTCACAGCCATGGAGGACGCTTATCTCCATTACCTGCCCTTAAGTTTCATAACCTTATCCTTTTCTAATTCAGCTCTGAAGGGCCAGCAGGCGGCCTGGACTGGCGGAGCTGCCAGGAAGAAGCCAGGCACAACTCTCTGCTGGAGGGGTCCTGCAGGAGCTTCCTTGCTGGGAAACCCCAGACCTGATGCGTCTGCCCAGGAGATCTGCTGGCCAAGCTCTCTTCCCAGCTTCCTGAAAGAAGGGCTACTTGAGAGGCAGGTGAGGGAAGAAAACAGGAAACAACAATAGGTGGAGGGAGGGAATTTGTGGACAGAGGAAACAGCTCCCTCGGGCGGTGTGATCATGGATGGCTCACTTAGCCCGGTTCCAGCCCCGTGTTCTCATCTGTAAAATGGAGCCAGTGATAGTTTTCTATGTAGGAGTTTCTCTGTGAGAGCCAATGGGATTTTGTGGTGAGAAGAAATGGTTTATAAAACATAACATGGAAAGAAATCATTCCCATCTGGCATGTAGCCCTGTAGGGGAGAACTGGAGTCAGTGAAGTCTGGGATCTACCAGGGTTGTAGAGGTGGGAGGAGAAAGTCTCTGAGGTGAGTGGGGGGCAGGACTCAGCATAATGTCTAATCTGGATGATCAGATCAGCAGGGAAAGGAGTTTCCCTTTGCTGAAAGGCCTGGGAAGAGAGGGTGACCCACCCACAAATTTTCAGTGATGTATCACGTATCTACAAACAGTACATAAATCAAGAGTGTACCTTGGGTGACAGTTCACAGTGTAAACCCAGACCTGAAACAAAGCACACAAACCATGGTAAAGAATATCACCAGCATCCCAGGCTCCCTGCCAATCCCAGCTGGCCCCCAAGGGAAATCACTCACCTGACTTCAAACACCGTAGATGAGATTTGTCTTTTTTATTTTCTGATTTTATATAAATGGAATCACACAGCATGCTCCTTTACCCCTGTCGACAACTGTCTTCTTTTGCTTTGTGAAATTCATCTATATAGTTGAGAGTAAATATTGTTTGCTCATTCTCATTATTGCATAAATATACAATTTATTCTTTTTTGAATTTTTTTAAATGTTTTAAAAGATTTATTTATTTATTTATACAAGCACTGGGTACAGTCAGAAGCGCGGGAGGGTGAGAGAATTCACCAGAGCCAGAGCAGGGAGCAGAGCAGGCAGAAGGACCGAAGTACACTGCTGAGGGGAGCAGCGGGCGGCAGGAGAGGTCTGCGCGCCATGTGGGACCCTCCTCCGGTGGCCGGGGAGCAGCCGGGGATCGAACCGGCACTGCAGAGGCCGTGGGCAGCTTCGCAACCCAGTGCTCAACCACTGCGCCACCAGGGAGGCCCTACAATTTATTCTTTATTATGAGTTGAGTTGCTTCCAAATTCGAGAGATCGTAGGTAGTACTTCTCTCTCTCTCTCTCTCTCTCTCTCTCTCATACATTCATACATATTGGATGATGTGGTAGTAGAATGGCATAAGAATTGCCCCTCTCCAGACCTCTCCTGTCATACCCACTGCTCCCCTCAGCCATGTATTTCAGTTGTCTGCCTGTTCTGCTCCCCACTCTGTCTCTGTTGAATCCTCTCACCCTCCTGCGCCTCTGGCCTGTACCCCAGCTCTTGTATAAAAATAAATAAATCTTTTTTTAAAAAAAAGAATTACCCCTCTCTTTTCATTGAGGAATAGCTTTCCCAGAAGCCCCCCGCCCCTAGACTTCCCCATCCTTTAATTGCTTACCCACAAACCGACCCTGAAAATAATCCACCTGGGAAGTGAGTGCTGTTGCAGCCTGTCACCTCCTCCAGTTTACTAGCTCAGGTTCTTCTACAAAATGTGAATTTGTCTAGAATCACACCAGTCTATTCACCTGCATGTCTTTCCACTACTCCACATTGCTTGGGAATATGGTCTATTTCTCATCCCCATCTGCCTTCCCTGCACCCAGATTTTGTCTCTAATTGTTTACTTTGTTCTGGAGTCCTGCATGAGCTCTCCTTGACAGGTCTGAAGATGCTGACAGGGAGAATAATAAATATGGACCCACATTCGCCACATGCGTGCTTTGTTCCAAGTCATCAATCTGCATCAGGATAGGATCAGGGTAGAATAAGGATTGCTCTTCCACTGTCAGTGAATTTTCTAGGAGTAGTTCAAGATCCCAGTGGGAAGGGCTTCTTTTTAAGACATACAATCAATCCTCTCCTGGTATCATCTCACCAAAAATCCCGAACAATCTAAAGCTGATTGTAGGGCAGTTTTGAGTAGGTTAGCACAGGATTTCCCCAGAGTTGTAGTTTAGTGTAGTATTTTAGGAGAATCTTAATACTGCAATAAGGATGGATTGATGTTGCTTCAATTTCTATTCTCATTACGATAAAAGAATCAGTGTGGTATTAGGATTTTACTGCCTGCAGTGTTTGGTGAATTATAGGGAGGTCTAATATGATTTCCTGTACTATATTCTGTTAAGATTGGCAGCTTTCTCTGGGAGTTTCTCAATAGGCTGGTACAGCCCTAGACAGGGGATTAGCTCTCTTGGAAACTAGGGAAGGAGATGATTGGGGTTGTTTATAGCTTATGGAGATGGACTCTGATAGAAGAGCACAGAGGGAGTGAAACTTTTACAGCATACAGAATGCCAAGGGCTCAGGGATCATATTACAGGGTACAGCCTTCACCCCCCCACCATGCAGTAACCCCACCCTTGGGACCCAGGATCCCCATGACCCAGGATCCCCAAGAACAGACTAATGGTTCTCCTCTTGGGACGACATCAAAAGGAGAGAAGTAAATGACACAAATGTCTCTCCAAGGGATCATTTTTTTTTCTCCTGCTGAAAGAAGTCTGCACATTCAGATTAACTAGCACAAGTTGGACAGCACCCACGTTGAGCCTTCTGAACACTCGTGATCTTATCCCAGCCCCCACCCAGGTCCAGCAGGACCAGCTTTCATTATTATCCTCACCATCATCGGTACTGCTTTGGATAAGGCTTCATGGAAAGACACTCTGAAATGGAGAACGCATGAGGAAGGTTTACTCGGAATTATTCTCTGGAAAACTGAAATTTAGAGAAGTCACTCTCGGGGTGGCATAGCAGCTCAGAGCACAAGTTCCTCTGTCCTCCCATCTGTCTCTCTCAGGGACCCAGATGCATCCCCCACCTGGTCACAAAATGACCCCGAAAGTTCTCAATCTGTCTGGACAACATAGTTGCTATCACTAACACCCTAAAGCTTCAATGATGGTAAAATACATTCTCAAGAGACTATTCCCCCCTATATGCATCTGTCTAATGAGGGGTGCCAGGAGAAAGTCGGGGAGGGATCTCTTTTCCTGCCCATCAACCTGGGGCCCGATGCCTTCCAGCCTGTGGCTCTGTCCTCCTAAGTCCTCAGGTTGTGCTGTCTCCAGACACTGTAACGCGACAAAGAACAATCATAACGAAGGCACCGAACGTGGAAGTGCATCATTACTTCTATTGATGATCGAGAACGTGGTCAGAGAAATTTCTTTTCCAAAGGAATCTGGAAAATGTGGGTAGGTATGTTACTACCTGGACAGAGGCCTCCCCCAGAGCTCCAAGTCCCATATCCTCACCCTATGGCATTCAAGAGCAGGACACAGGAAGGAACACAGCAGCCTCACCCACTCCTGTCCTTTCATCAGAAAGAAGCATTCACCCCCTAGAAGCGCTGCTGCCTCCCTCACACCGGCCACCCCGAGCTCACATGGTCACCACCACACACAAGGAAGTCTGGGGGAGTGAATACCCTGATTTCGTTCTCTGAGATGAGAAGCAGATTCCACCAGCAAGTTGGAGCCGAGACTGGCTCTTGGTTATTCTACCAACATGTGCCCGAGACTTGAAACGGAGCAACCAGCCCTGGTGCGGTTCTTAGGATATCAGAAGCAGAAGACGGGATGGGATGGGGGAATAGCTCAGTCAAGAACAGGATTTGGGATAGATTTCAGTCCCAGCTGGGAAACAGAGGATTAGAACCAACAACTGGGGTAGTTAGACAAGGAAGCTGCCACTCCTCTCTCACCCAGATGCTTGGGGTTTGGTTAATGTCTAATGCTCCTTTTGGAGAAATAAGTAATAGCGTCGAGCCAGGACTGTTGTAAGGGGGTCAGGGTCCGTGTGGCCAGGACTGCAGTCTGCTTGCTGGCGGGAAGGGGCAGGGCATGTGAGGGCACAGCACACTTTGACCTCTTTGTTCATGCTCACCAGCCCCTGCACCTCTGGCTTACACCCCAGTTCTTCTATAAACACACGCACAAAATCTC
This sequence comes from Talpa occidentalis, assembly GCF_014898055.3. Lineage (NCBI taxonomy): Eukaryota > Metazoa > Chordata > Mammalia > Eulipotyphla > Talpidae > Talpa > Talpa occidentalis. The sequence goes on along the minus strand of NW_023601212.1, from coordinate 87,869,670 downwards.
TAGAAGAAAGGTCCAAGACCACTGAAGATTCAGAAGACCCTCAACGATTCTGCTGCATAGAGAAGTTTGAGGACATTGTACTAGACAGTGTTCTCGTAGCCTTAGACGTCTGATCAGTTCTAATTCTCACAAGCACCCATTCAAGGAAGGCACCATGGGGATCCCCATTCACAGATGAATGAACTGAGGTTCAGGGAGATGAAGCAATCGGCTAGGAGTTTGCTGGATGATAGGCAGCCATGCTGAGATCTGAACCTGAGTCTGTCTGACTCCTGGGGCCGCGCTCCCCTCCACTTCACAAGGCTGCGTCTACAAGACACAGGTTGCTCTGCCTGACAGCTGCGGTGAGGCTGCCGTTGGCTTCGGCTGACAACACCCAAGATTGCTCCCAAATGGTGTTCCCCTGGCTTTGTCTGGGGAAACCTAATTGCTGCAATTGTGTTATAAAATTATCACTTTACCCACGCAAATGGGCCACAGCGCCCGGTTGTCTATTCCTGTGGTTGTCCCAGATTATTAAATGAGCAGCTGCCTCCAAATATGTTTGCAGTCGCCTAATTCAATGGTTGCGTGCTCTTGCATATTCATGCCTCCCAGCCCACAGCCCAGGCTTGCAGGAGCCCTCCAAGGGGGCTCTAAAAGGTAATTTATCTCGACAATTTAAATAAATACACTTCCTCTGGCTTTAGTGTCTCCTCCAGATTGCACAGAGTACCTCAACAGAAGGGATGTCAGGGCTAGTGGGGGTCTGCTCTGGGTCTCAAGGTTAAGTGGAATAGGAGGGACAAACCACTGAAATGGTGGAACGAGAACCCCAAATTCATCAGGCACATGCTCCACTGTGCTGATTCAAAGCTGCACTGTGCTGATTTCAAGTGTTGAAACCTTGGGCTAGCTATTTGGGTGATCTAAACCTCACTGTTCCCCATTTATAAAACGGGAATAACCGATTACATGCAGGGTTGTAGAGAGGATTCAGTGAAACAATGCAATTTCCTAAACTTCCATCATTCTTGCTTGCTTTCATGTACTTGCAAATATACCCCCAGGGCTATGGGTTACTTAACTTTTCCCTTTTAAATGGACTGACTTCTATTTTGAACCTGAATATTATTTCTCCATGCCCTTATTAATAGCATCCTGCAAACCTCAAGCGTACAGTCCTTTTCGAGCACACAGTAAAATAGCAGGTAGCTTTAAAACTGCATGGTTCCTTGCTGGGTCATTTCAGGGGCCTGAGGAGCACCGGGTCAGTCTGCAGGGAGGAGGGGAGGCCACAGCTGAGCACCAGCACAAATAAAACACCCGGTTCTTACTTCTTCATTTTCTTTCCCTGATGCCAGACTCACAGGTGAGGAAGGTTCTCACAGGGGAAATTAATTGGGGGTGGGCTACAAAGTGCCCACTCTGGGGAGCATGGGCAGCTCTCTTGAGGGACAGCATCACTATCTGGGGCCTCCCTGGTGGCGCAAGGGGTTAAGCACAACACTGTGAATCTGTCCAAACCTCTGCAGCACGAGTTTGATCCCCAGCCAGGGATCTAACCCACATGACGCACCAGACCTCTCCTGACTCGCCCGCTGCTCCCCTCAGCAGTGGATTTCAGTAGATCTGCCTGTTCTGCTCCCCACTCTGTCTCTGGTGAATCCTTTCACCCACACACACCTCTGGCCTGCACCCCACTTCTTGTATGCATAAATAAATAAATCTTAAAAAAAAATAAAGACCAACCTTCATCTGTGCTGGTGAAGGCCGCCCCTTGGGCCGCTCTAGGTAGACAGCATGGACTCCGGCCGGGCTGCCTGGACTCAAGCCCCGGCTCTACCAGGCAGTACCGGGACAGCCCTCAGCAGCCCTCCGACCTCTCTGCGCGTCCGTCTCCCCGTCTTCAGGATAGACAATATCCGCAGCAGCCTAGGATCGTCATGGGGTTGGAACACACGCCAGCTGCAGCGTCTGGTACAGAAAAACCACTGATGAGAAGGGCTGGAAAGGCGTTGGAGATGTTTGTAAATGCTCGTGGAGACGACTGAGTTGGCGACCCTCTTTCCTCCTCTCCTCCCTGCCTGTCCCTTCCTTTCCCTCCTCCCTTCCTCACCCCTGCGCTCTCTCTACTCCCTCTCCCTTGGCTTCCCCCCTTCTCCCCCCATGTCCTTCCTTCCCCACCTCCCGCCCCAGCCCTGTTTCCTCCCTCCCGCCCTTGCTGAGGCGCCATGGCCAGGGGCCTCTGGTCACTGCCTACAGGTGTCTTACCTTACCTCACGGCAACACGCTGCAGGTGCAGCTTGCAGAGGTGGCCCAGGCTCACCGGCTAGTGTGTGGATGAAGCTACACAGAAAACACAACATACACTCTGGGCATTGCAGGGCCTCCGGGACCGACATCCAGAAGTGCTGGAATTGTGCTTGCTGAGGAGCTGCTACTGGCTCTTGCACTGGAGTCTCAGTCTGAAGTGAGCCTGGGGTTTGGGCTTTGGGGCCTGACCTAGGAAGCTGCCTGCCTGGTTGCCTCCTGGCTCCACCCCTTGGCAGCCACGCCCACACAGTCAATTTCCGTTTCTGTTGTTTTTTTGGGGGGTATATTTTTTGATTGATTGATTGATTGGTTTTTAATAGATTAGGATGCCCCCATCAGGTAGTACACCCACTACCAAGTCACAGCCACATTTCTATTCTTTTTAAGATTCTTTATTTACGCATAGAAGAACTGGGGTGTAGGCCAGAGGTATGGGGATGGGATTCACCAGAGACAGAGTGGGGAGCAGAACAGGGAGATCTTCTGAAATACACTGTTGAGGGGTGGGGCAGGCGGGGGGAAGCAGCAGGAGAGACAGGAGAGGCAGGAGAGGTCTGCTGTGTCTGCTGTACCATGTAGCTCCCTGGCCAGGAATTGAACTCAGGCCTCAGTGGTGATGGCGCTGAGACTTAACCCCTAGGCCACCAGGGAGGCCCCACAGCCACATTTCTTTTTGTTTTTTTTTTAATTTGTTTTATTTATACAAGTGCTGGGGAACAGGCCAGATGCGCGGGAGGGTGGGAGCATTCACCTGAGACAGAGTGGGGAACAGAACAGGTGGATTGACTGAAATACACTGCTGAGGGGAGCAGCAGGCAAGACAGGAGAGGTCTGCTGCACCATGTGGGATTTTCGCGGGATGGAACCCACGCTACAGAGGCTGCGGACAGCTTCACAGCTCAACCGCCTGCGTCACTAGGGAGGCCCCACCACAGCCACATTTCTAATCTTCAGTCTGTGTGTCTGAAACATGGGGACAATGACAATCCTTACCTCCAGAGGCTGCTGGGAGAAATGAAAGGATGACACAGGAGAAGCACTCAATGCAGCTCCTGCTAAGTGCCGATGGGTGTTCGTGATTGTCATTATTCTGAGCGGGATAAGGATTAAGAACCAACTGTCTAAATGCAAGATAACAGCAACAGTGGAGGCAAGATCTAAACCCTCCCCTCCCGCAAGGAGTCCAGTTCATCAGAAGGGTTTGCATTCAAGCCATCTGCCACCTCTAGGCTGTGTGACCTTGAGCGAATTCTTAACCTCTCTGAGCCTCAGTTTTCTTAACTATAAAAGGGAAATTTGAGGGCCTCCCCTGTGGCGCAGCAGTTGAGCGCTGGGCTGCGAAGCTGCCTGCAGCCTCTGCAGCGCTGGTTCGATCCCCGGCCGCAAGCGAGGGTCTCACATGGCGCGCAGACCTCTCCTGCCGCGCCCGCTACTCCCCTCAGCAGTGTGTTTCATCAGTCTGCCTGTTCTGTTCCCCACTCTGACTCTGGTGAATTCTCTCACCCTCCTGCGCTTCTGACTGTACCCAGTGCTTGTATAAATAAATAAATGAATGAATGAATGAATAAATAAATAAATAAATAAATAAATCTAAAAAAAAGGGGGAAATTTGAGTAGTTCCTGCCTCAGGGTGGTTGTAAGGATTAGGTAAAGTGACTCAAAAGAAGCACTTGCAGAAGAGCCTAATACCTGATGCATAATCAATAATCCCAAAGGTAAATTGAGTCTCCTGCTGAGTTCTGCTCAGTTCAGTTGCACAGGTGCAAGTTTGGGGGACAAACATTAGCTACCTTTTCTTTTTGTCTTTTTCGCCCTCCCCCCAACAAGCACGCACACCTCACCTGTTATGTGATGAGCCCTGTCTCTCACCAGGTAAACACACCTGGGCTGTTACAGATGTTTGGAACTGGGAGGACCAACCTCACCACCATCAACACCACCGCCCTATGGGCTCTGCCTGCTCCTCACGACTGGCAGATCCCTGTTCCAAAATCTTAAGGACAACAGGGAGCAGCCAAGCCCTGGGGGGTGGGTCTGACCCAGCCGGAGAGGAAAGAATCGAGCTGAGTATCTTGCTTGCTCTCTGCTTTCCCTCAAGAGAATCATAAATTACCTCCCCTTACTTGTTCGCCACTGGTCTTGTGGAAATTAAATTCACAGCCTGTATTTTAAATCCTATATATTGTTTGGCTTGTCCTGGGAATTTTTTTTCCACTCTGATAAATAGGGCATTTTAATAGCATTCCCAGCATGACCAAAAGTTGGGAGAAAATACACATGCTCCACACGTGTGGGGCTCCCCGGGCAGGGATGAAGTGGGGTCCTGTCACAGCTCTCTCGGAGGTGACTCAGGCTGATGGAAGAAAGGAGATCATGTCTCTGTATCTCTTCTCCGCTCCGGGACTGAGCCAGCAGGGAGGCTGACAGTTGGGAGCAGCACTCCTGGAGGAAGGAGGGGGCAGGTGGAGGGGAGCGTGAGGACCAGGAGTCATGCTGTATGTGCTCCTCCAGGTCTCCAGGGGACAGGCCGGCCCAGCGAGTGTCCTTGTGTCCTCCCTTCTCCCTTCTGTCAGGGCTCCATGTCCTCACTGCCAGAGATAACAGGGCCAGGAAGTGTCCCCAATCCATCAAGTGCCCGCGCACCTCAGGAAAGGGCTGCTTAGGTTCCATCATTTTATTTTTCAGCTTTGCCCTCTGATGTCTGCAGAGGTCTTTGACATTAGCATGCAGGAGTGGCTTCTGCTCTGTGCTAGGTTCTATGGGGGATACAGAGATGAATAAGACACAACCACTGCCCTTGAAAAGCTTGCAAGCCAGTGGGAAGACAGATGTGCGCTCCAGCCCTAAGAGTTAAATAAAAATGGCTGTTGCACATGGAGTGCTCACCTGGAGCTGGCACTGTGCTAAGCCACACACATTCCCTTAGTAGTTATTATTCAGGAGCCGGGTAAGTGCCAAGAATTTTTTGTTTTAGTGATCTGGAATAAAGTAGTAAACAACGCACAACTGGTCTTTCATTGCATGGAGTTTATGTACCTGATGGTGCAGTTGAGGAGGGAGATGAACACATAAATAAATAAGTTTATAATACATATGGAGGTAATACAATGGAGAATAGGTGGAGAGGAGCAGTAGGTATGGGAAAGTTTCTCCAGTGAAGGAATGAAATGGAAGAATGAATCGTAAGGATATTGGAGGAAAGCACTTTCCAGGTTAAGGACACAGCACGTGCAAAGGCCCTGAGGTATATTAGGAGACCAGCAGTGGAGGCAGAGTGAGCGAGTGCTGGTGGTGGGAAGACATCTGAGAAATCTTTAAGGTCAAGGGATGGATGAATTGGGCTTAAGTCTGAAAATAATAGGAACTTTTGGAGGATTTCGAAGCAGAAGAGTAGTATTAAATTTTCAAAGAATTCCTATGACCACAATGTGGGGAATGATATCTAAAGAGAATAATAGAAACAGAGGACCACTTAGGAGGTCGTGAGGGGCAGGCATTATTATTGCTACTGTGTAGATGCAAAAAAGCTGAAACTTTCCATGCTAGTAAATGGAAAATGAGACAATAAAGCCAAGATGTTCTGGTTCCAAAATCTCTGCCATAGACTCCTGCATCTTCCATCTCTATGATACCAAAGCAAAAAGCTGAATGCTATTTTCATTGCAAGTGATGTGAAGCATCTTCCCCTCAAGTTTCAGAGGAAGGAGAAAACCACTGCTGGTGGCTGGTAAATCAGGGAAGACTTCATGTTGGAGGTGACATGTTGGCCCTTGGAAAAAGAGATACATTTGGTCAGATAGAGAAGATGGCACAATGTAGATATAAAAAATAATGCAAGCAAAGGTCTGGGAAGGATGACTAGGACTTTGGGTGCCTCTCAAGCAAGAACGACACAGGACAGAGCAGGTAGCCGACTTCTGGAGATCCCTAAGGTGCGAGGTGCTGAGATGGGGAGAATGAGACTGGAAGGTTGGTCACCATGGGCTAGACGACTGACCCATGTCTACACCACGATGTCCTTTCCTGTGTCAGCAAAGCTAAGCCTGGGAAACTGGCTAGATTAGAAAGGGAGTAAAATATACCTGATAACGCAGAATCTTGGCAGTGAATATGTGCCCAGACAAGGCTGAATGCTAAGAGAATGATTCATTGTCTGGTAACTAAAAAGGAGGGGAGGGGGCGGTTTGTATCAATAAAAATGAGTTGCACTGGGCACTCCAGATGCTTGAGCTTGAACCGAAAAGCCTTGCGTCCCCTGGGCCCCACTTCTCTTAAACTCTATTTTGTGCCTGTCATTTCTTCATTTATTGGTTCCTTTGGATTCCCCTCTCAGTCCTGTTCACCGGAGCTGACCATAGTGGTAACCTGGGGAGTGACTGGTAAGGAGCCATTGAATGCTCTCAGCCTGCAAGTAGGGAGCAGAAATTGGGTGTTACGGAGGTAAACCTTGGTGATCTTGAGGTGTCACCTGCAAGCTGAGTGTCCACATGTCTGCCTCATCATCCCCCAAGGACAGTGCAGCAAATAACTCAGCATGGGTCCCAGGGGAGATGGGACAAAGGTGGTATCATTCATGGAGGTAGGGAAGCCAGAGAAAAAGAAATCATTATTTGTAAACAGATGATCCACTTGGTTTTTGACATATTGAAATAGAAGATAGAATTTATTTTACTAGCACTATTACAGCATCTACAATCGACCAGGTCCAATTCTAAGTACTGTACAAATATTGACACATTAAATACTCAAAATCCTAGGAGGGAGGTTTTCTAGTATTAGTTTTGTTTTGCAGATGAGGGAGCTGAGGCACACAAAGGTTAAACAACCTGCCTGATGTCACCCAGTTAATGAACTTCAGGACCTGGACTTGAACCTGGGAATTTTGGCTCCAGAGTTCTTTCTTCAGTCTGGTGTGACAGTAAAGGTTACATGTCAGTATCAATGGTAAATGTCCATATCAAACCAATAACCTACACATGTCTGCATCTCCCATACTTCTTGAATTTGATAAAAGAACAGGTATTTTAGCGTTCCCCAGCCTCTCATTTTAGGGACAAGCCAAGACACCCAGGTTTACTTAACATCTGTATGCTGCTACTAACTGATAAACTCCAAGTACCCACCAGGTCCCAGGTTGCCTCTTCTGCTCTCCACCCAGCCATGGACACATTCAGTTCTTTTCACCTGGTCAATGCTTGTAGAAGCTCCGGCAACATAATTGCTGCTCAATGAACTGCATGTGGTCTCCTGCCAGAGTCTTACCAGACAGTGTGGCAATTCGAAACACAGCGTCTGGAGTCAGATTTCCTGTATTTGAGTCCTGGCTCTGCCTCTTACTGACTCTGGTTTCCAGCAAGTCGAATAACCCCTCTGTGTTTCAGTTCCCCACACACAAAAATGTGGTTTCTCATAGTAGCTGCCTTGTACCATGACTGTGAGGTCAAGCAAGCCCAGATACACAAAGGTTGAAAACAGCACTTGCCCATGGTGTGGGAAGAGCAACTGTCAGCTGTTACTACCCCTGGGGCCCACCTCATTCCACCCCTGCTGCTGTTATGAAGCACAGACCCGTCTGCCTCCTGCTCTGAGGACATTCTTCCCAGCCAGGAATTCTCTCTTACTCTCCATGTTGAGTTTTCAGTACAAACCACAGCCTACTCAGGTTTTCTTTTATTGTAGTACTTGTGATGATAAAGCATCCTCTTGATGGAACCCATGCCATCATCCATCTCTTAGGTCATACTTATCCCAAATTGTAGGCACCGGCTATTTCTTCTTTACCTCCTTGCTAGCAAGACCAACGTATCGACATGAATTTGATTTAAGAAGTAAATCTCCTGCTGCATTAGCCCTGCCTGCTGTCCAGAAGCCCAAGTTATCTGCCCACCTCCTCCTTCCTACGGGGATGCTCTCACAGCACCCCCATGCTACTTACCCCCAAAAGGCTCCCAGAGTTGCGAGAACTGAAAGCTCATTCCACTGTCCTGGAGATAAGGGAGGACTCAAAACTGCCCACTTGAAGGTCAACCTGGGCAATTTGGATGGAAAGGCCTGGACATCTTAAGCACCATGGCCAGTGTTTGGATGTGCTGATGCCATGCGTCGACTGGACCAGCCTGTAGGTACTTAATCTAACACTAATCTAGGAGCTGCTGTGAACTTACTTTACAAATGTGCCTAACATATACAATCAATTGACTTTAAGTGAAGGCAATTGCCCTTGATAAGGGTGGGCTTCATTGAATCAGCTAAAGGTTCCCAATAAAGAAGAAATTTGCAACATCAACTTCTGTCTGAGTTTCCAGCCTATTGTCTGCCCTACAGATGCCAGCCCCCCCACGAGCACATGAGCCAGTTCCTTAAATAAATCTCTTAATGTATCCATGTTCAAGCGCAAATACACACATGCATTTTACATGCTTGCACATGCATTCTCTTCTCTGGAGAACCCTAATGGATATTTCCACCCTCCTAATGACACTGAGGTGTCTATGGTCTGAGACAGAGTCCAGGAGGAAATGATGCTGGCTCACAGATGTCAATTAACAGGAAGAAAATAAAATAAAGTGGGGGAGGGAGTGAGGAGGAGCAGGAGGGAGGGAGGCTGAGGAAGAAGAAGCAAGAGCAAGATTAAAAAGACTGAAGGGGCCCTACTGGTGGTGCAGGAGGTTGAGTGCTGTGCTGTGAGGCCGTCCACAGGCTCTGCAGCACAGGTTCGATTCCCGGCCGGCCAGGGAGACACCCACATGGCGTGGTAGACCTCTCCTGCTCCTCCCCTCAGCAGTGTTTTTGGTCCATCTGCCTGTTCTGCCCCCCTCTGTGAATCCTCTCACCCTCCCTCACCTCTGACCTGTACCTCGGTTCTTGTATAAATAAAAATAAATCATAAAAAAAAATAATAAGACTGGAACAGAAGAAATGAAGACAGGAAGGAGAAGAGAGGAGAAAGGAAGGGAAGAAATAAGCTAGTGTTGAAAAGGTATTTTTAGATGCTAACATCTTGCAGGCCGTTTTTAGAGACCTCTTCCATCCATCCCTCAGGTATATACCGCAGGTGGGTTGGACAATAGGCAGCCATAACCTAAGTAACTCAATCCTCATTTGAGTAGGATGGACATAAAACAACCATGGGAATTCTTTACTCACAGATGAAAGTGAACAGAAAGTGACTTGGCCGCTGTCACCCAGGAAAGGAAGTGGGGGGCAGAGCTGCAGGTGGGACCCAGGGTTAGCTCATTTCCTATCTTTGTTTCTTGTCCACATGATAGAGGGAACCAGGGCAGAATGTTACCCTCCCATCAGTCCCCTTGAACCTCCAATTGATCTCATTCGCAAGAGTCAGAGAGAGAGCAGACCCCCTAACCCCTAGATATCTAGGGCTTCCACCCTGAGCGAGGGAAGCCCTTGACTTGGGCGGGGGAGGGGGAGTTTGGGAGATGCAGCTGCTCGTGATTCAGAAGTTGACATCAGCTGAGCTGCTTGCATGCTGTGCTAAATCCCAGCGTGTGTAGACTGAAAATCACCCAGATGCTTTGCAGGAACAGCACTTTAATAAGATTAGGAAGAGGCGAGAACACTTGTTACATCTCAGGCAGTGATATGAAAATCTCCACACGCAGCTGAGAATTTGCAATGGAATTTTGAGACCAGCAGGTGGAGGAGATGTATTTTGAGAACACAGAGTCCAAGCCCCTGACTTTGGCCACCTCAAAGCTAAATCTACTATTCTTAGGAGGAAAATTGGGGACCCTATCTGGAGAAGACCCTGCTTCTTTCTTGGACGTGGTTTCAGAACCACATCATTATTTACATTTGGAAGTTCTACCCAATGTCATATCCTATAGCCAGATCTGGTCGATGATCCCCAAAATATTAAGTGTGATTTGAATTTAAGTCAGTGTCATAATCTGAATAAGTTACGTTGAATGGACGTTCATTATTCTGGTCCAATAGGAGGAGAAAATAGTGAGAATTTTGCACAATAGTGCACAATCAGAATTGAGAATGTACCCAGCAGTGCCACAGCTCACCGGAGCACCCTGGGGATTGTGGTCAGGTCTAGCTTGGTTAGCAAGGCATTGGCATGTGTGGGTCTCCAGCAAGGCTGCACTGCTTGTGGAGCACTGAAATCTAAAGGCAATGATAACACTCTATGTGAGAGAGTGTTTGTATATTAAAGGAACAGATAGTATTCCCAACTAGCTAAAGCATCCTGGGATGGAAGGAATGTGATCTAAGAAGAAGCAGGTAACAAAGGAAGCACACAACCCTCAGAACCTTGAATTAAATAAAGGCTTTGGATTATGCCCTACCCTAAGAACAGCAGTGGGAAGTCATTGGAGAGCTGCAGACAGGGAAGGACATGAATTGGTAACTATTTTCAAAAGATCACTTGGGCTGCTAAATGGAGGAGAGGTTGCAGAGGGGGTGGTCAAGAATGGGAGTCTGAGGTCCAGCTGGAGGGACATGCAGTATTGATGGAGGAAGATGAGGCTGAATTTGCCTAGGATGATGAAAGTGGAGAGAGAAAGAGGTAGATGGATGAATGTTTGGGTGGACAGACAGACAAACGGACATATGGATGCATGGGTGGATGGATGGATGGGTGGATGGATGGATGGACAGACAGAATAACAGACAGGCAGATGAACAGATGGCTGGATTATTCAATGGGAGGGCATGCACAGTTTGTGGACCTTCCCTGGATTTCTCGCTGCTTGAATCCAGAAAGATATTTGTTGGTTTTCTGTACTATTTTCATATACTATTTAAATTTTCTCAGTCAAGGGCCTCCCTGGTGGCGCAGCGGGTTGAGCGCAGCGCTGTGAAGCTGTCTGCAGCCTCTGCAGTGAGGGTTCGATTCCTGGCCAGCCAGGGAGATTCCCACATGGCGCAGCAGACCTCTCCTGTCGTGCCCGCTGCTCCCCTCAGCAGTGTTTTCAGTCCTTTTGCCTGTTCTGTTCCCCGCTTTGTCTCTGGTGAATTCTCTCACCCTCCTGTGCCTCTGGCCTGTACCCCAGCTCTTGTATAAAAATAAATAAATCTTAAAAATAAATAAATAAATAAATAAACAAATAAACAAACAAACAAACAAACAAATAAATAAATAAATGTTCTCAGTCAATAGGGATTACATGAAAAATGGCAAGCAACTGGCCATTAGTGTATTAAAGAACAAATCCTCTGCCACCACCAAAATGCAGACAAAGAGTCTGAGGTCCTGGAGGAAGGGACCCTGCCTGTGGACATCGGCACAGGGAGGAGGGGCTGGATCTGCGATCCCACTCTGCTGACTTCAGGTGCAGGGTCAGTACCTGCTGCTGTGGCCACTGCCAGGCTGTCGAGTACCATTTCCCTCTGAGGACAGAAGCAGGTAGCATCAGTCATGGTAGCAATGTGCAAAGAGGCTGAGGGACATCATCCCTGAGCATTGTCCCCCCAGGAGCAGCCACACTGAGGCAAGATTGCACTGAAGTTACACTCCAGGACAAAGTGGGCAGGAATGCAAGTGTCACCATTTCCCAAGTGTGTGAGGAAGGGTCTGGGAGCAGGATGAACCTAGAGAGTGCAGGTGTGGATATACCCACATCTAGAGAAAGAAACAAAGCATTCAGCAAGAGGCTCTAAGTCTGGCCATCAGAGGTCTGGGTATGTGTGAAACAACGAAGGCAAACGGAGGGACAGGAAGGGAGTGAGTCGATGACAGATTGGTCCAAATGGACAGGAGCTACTCTGTGCATGTGTGTGTGTGCACATATGTGCACTAGGAGTTGTAGACATGTCTGCTTTTTTCAGGTGTGTATGTTTGTGTGTGTGAAAACATTTTAAGGACATCTCTGAGGACGCTCATTTTAAGAGTAGCTGTGCACTTGAAGGAGGAGGGACAGAGACATTATTTCTGTCATTTTCACATCTAAGTCCCTGTGGGCTGTGACAGTGGACAATGTGTATAGGTGGGAGGGAATCAGGAGGAGAGAGAGAGAGAGAGAGAGAAAGACAAACTGCATCAGAGAGAGACAGAGAGGCACAAACACGGGGCACCCAGTTCTTGGCCCACCCCGACCTGCCTGGGGCATTCCTGCTACCCAGAGTGGTTTTAACCCCCACACCCTGATTATCCTGCTTATTTGATGGTAGGTCAGGCCTCCCATGGCCAGAAATGGCTTAGGACGAGACTCCCTTTTTTTCCCAAGCCACTGAAAGCAACTCTTCTCTGCTTTTGTTTTCTCTCAAATGTAGTCTCTGAGGTAGATGGATTTTCTGCCTCCTATCTCAGTCCTGGAGAGTAGCGGTAAAGGCCTCCAGGTTATCCTGGGAAGGAGAATGTGGGGTGGGAGGGGAGAGCGACTCCATTAGATCATGCCCCAGGTTGTCCAAGTGAAAAATGGAGAAAATAATAACAATACCTTTCTTGGCCTCGTAGGTGACTCTGAAGGGGAGAGTAAATCTCTACTCTCCAGGAGTTCCCTGGAAGGCAGATTTTATAGACACTCTTGAGGGGGGCCAAGGGAAGGCATGTCCAGAGAAGGAGACATATTTAGTCTGAGAAGTCAGTGAATATTTCAAGAAGGCACGGGTGAAAAACCTTGAGTGAGGCTAGCTGGGCTGCTAGGTTATAGATTTGATCTTTTCTTGGTCAGAATCTTCTTGTGGAGTTGAATTCTAATCAGATCATCCTGGCTGGAAAATTGAGCATCTAACCCTTATTAAGCTTTTAATATCACCATATTTTGGTGTTTTTTGTTTTTCGTGGTTTTTTTTTTTTTTTTTTTTTTGGAGAAACTCACTGGCTTAGTGACTACAGAAGCTGGAAAAACACGCGCACACTGGCATTCTCAGAGGTCCCATCCAAAGCTGCAGGTAAGTGCTCTCAGCAAATGCTTGTAGAAGGTTCTCAATGTGCTGGGCCTGGACGGGGTGTGTGGGGGCACAGCAGGGAACTCTTCATGCACTGGTCCTGCTCTCTGCCATGTTGCTTACAGGTAAGAGAGAAAAGGTAGTTGGGAGGTGAGCTAATGAGGTGAATGAGGCAGGCGGTGAGAGGGGAGGTGTGTAGAAGCTACAACAATGGATTTAGTAAGTGGTGATTGAGGACAATATTTAGATTGGTGGATCAGGAAAGGCCCACAGTGGGGGATGGGGGCATTATTGGGCAAATATATGAATGATGAAAGAGGATATGAACAACAATACAGATTTATTTCTCAATACAATCAGATAGCATTGGAAGGTTTTAGTAGGAGAGTAAGAATCTGAATCCTGGGTAGAAAATTAATTAAAAGGAGTTTGTCAGAAGCAGGAATGATCTAGGAGTCCAGACAACAGTAATGATGCCTTGAGTCAGAAGGTAGCACGCGGTTATCTCTACACCCACCTAACTGTCTGACATTCGCGAGAATAACAACACCAAGCAAGGACAAGGGAGAAGAACTGGGGACTCAGGCGCTGCTGGAGGGAGTAGGAATTGTTACCAGCACTTTTACAAATCGCTTGACAGTATCTTCAAAAACTCCATATACGTGTATCCTAAGACCCAGCAAGCTGGCTTCGGGGAATATACCCAACAGAAGTGAGTGCTCGTGTTCACCCAAGGAAATGTAAAAGAATTTGGAACAGCTTCATTCATGGAAATCCCAAACTGGAAATCCAAATGCCCATCACCAGGAAAATAAAAAAACAAAATAGTGAGTCACCCAATGACATGTGTAAAACTCATACATCATATGGTGCAAAAGACGTCAGTTCCGGAAGAGGATATGCTGTTTGGGCCATATAGATTGGATAATAGAGATCGCAACAGTAGTGTCTTCAGTAGATGTGACTCCATCCAGACACAGGGGTCTCTCGGGGCCTTCAGGGGTACAGCAAATGCACATTATGTGGATGTTTGTTGCACAGGTGCTTGAATATATAAAAATGAATGGAGTTTAACATTTAAGATTTGTATGTGTGTAAATGATACCCCAATGATCGAGTTAACAGAGTCAGGGAGCACACAGCTTAGAGTTAGACCCAAAGAGCCATTGGAACCCCATGATAGATTTGATTTAGGGTGAGAGGGAAAGAGGTAAGTCAACTATTACTCTTGGGCTTCTGGTTTGAAAAACTGGGTTCTCAGTATCCTGGAATTCTCGGTATCCACATCGGTAGACTGTGTTATCCCTGGATCTTTTGCTATCACTTGCTATGTACAGGTAAATGGTGGATACTCAGGTATTATTTCCTTTAATCTCCTCCTTAGTAATGGCCAATACTGGCCTATTGACACTGTGGAGCACCAGGAATAAGGACGTGCGAGTAACAATACCTAGGATGAAAGGAGTGATTGCTGTATGTCAGCTACCGTGTTAACTTGACTTTACAACACATCTGTCACTTAGGAGACAATTGTATCTCCATTGTGCAAAGAAATGGAGGTCCAGAAAGGTTAAGTAACATACCAAAAGTCACACAGACAAGGGCATGGCAGAGCAGGTATTGAGCCCATCAGCCTGGTTAGGGAGCCAGTGTGGCTGGCCCACACTCTACCAGGAACATGCTGTTTAGAACTTTTTCCAAAAGGGTTAACAAGCCAGTACCATTTTGTGCAGGATGGCAGTGCTGTAGCACGGACTGCAATTCCACTGAGAAGTGAACGTCCATGCACATAGACGGAGTGCACATAGAGCGGGTTTCTTCTGGCTTTCTGGAGGATGCCTGGGCTGCATTTCTCTGTCCTTCTGGAAAGCACACAGACATGGTCACTTGCCAAGTAAGCTTAGTGGTCTGACCCACCTCCCACATCTCCCCCTTCCCTCAGGAAAGGGTCAGAGTGAACTGGGCACTGGTCAGCTGGTCAGTCCAAGGAGCACAGTCCATGATGAGTATGTGAGCCTGGTATAAATGTGAAGAGAGCTGGACCTGGAGAGTTTCCTTTCAAAACAGGAGCACTACATAGTCATTTGTATTTTGCTGCATGCAAAGCAAGTTCACATTCCTTGGCTCATTGAATTTGAACGTTAAAAAATAAATCCTGGTGAGCAAGAAAAGCAGCAACTGTTATGTCCAATACTGGTGGGAGATGTTGTTTCCATGCTATAGACAAAGAAAGTGAACTTTGGTTAGGGGTCATTGGCCCAAGGTCACACAACAACACAGAGGTGGACCCAATAGTCTCTCTAGCCTGAAATCTGTGTTATTAACCATCAGATTTCCCAATAGAAAATGCCTTTTCATTGTCATTGTCATCTCCTACATCCATTTCCTGTCATATCCTCAATCTTGCCACCATACAAGGCACATAGTAAGTGCTCAGTGAGGGGCGATTGAAGGAATGGCCACAATTGTGACAAGGATGTTGGTAGGACCACTTCTATGTTCTAACTGGGTCCCAGGAAAAACCTATTCACTGAAGCCTAGAAGTTTATCCTAGTGGCCAGACACATCTAAATGCATTGACTTCCTTGAAGTTGCTCTAAAATCATTTCTTCTTTATTAATAATACATCATCCCCCTCCACCCTGGAATTAGCTACGCAGCATCTAACACATTTGTTTGTGTTAGTTACTATCTAATTGCTTTCCCATTACGTGTGTGGCAGGCACACACACACATCCCCGTTTTACAGATGAGAAAATTAAGTCACAGAGAATTTGAGTGACTTGCATCAATTCATACGTAGTGCCATAACTGAGGTTCTAATTATCATTGCTCTGTTTCTAAAGCCCATCTCCAAAACAGTGCAGATCTCTTGCATGGATGGTCTTGGGGAGAATGTTCTGCAGAGTGTGGATGCTTGCAGCTTCAGGGAGGCCAACCATCATACATAACTCATCTCTCTGAAATGAATTCTTGCAACTTCTAGTGACGTCCATCTTCCCCCATCTCCAACAAAGGAAGAAATGAGCAGAGATCTTGCTTGCTCATCAAGAAACTCCAGATTAGAAAGCTGGTTAACAATTCATATGTGTGTGTGTGTGTGTGTGTGTGTGTGTGTAAAACATATAAAAAAGCAGAGTATTCCAAGCATATCCAAATTAATATTTACAGAGGGAATACTTGCTCAGATCCAATTATTCTGAGGACCTGGAAGCCAGGCACCAGTATTGCAT
Source organism: Talpa occidentalis (assembly GCF_014898055.3). Taxonomy (NCBI): domain Eukaryota; kingdom Metazoa; phylum Chordata; class Mammalia; order Eulipotyphla; family Talpidae; genus Talpa; species Talpa occidentalis. Next base: position 87,853,285 of record NW_023601212.1, on the reverse strand, counting down.
AAAGTGAGGGAGAAGGCCATTAGGGGAAGTAAACCCTGGAGAAAATTGCCAGGATGCTACTGAGTGTAAAACATGAGGTGTCGATGGGTCTGGACATATTTGGTGGGGTGCATAGGTCATTTGCCCTAGAACTGACTTCATTGCAGCTTCAACTATTCTCCCTAACATAGCACGTGGGCAGAGAGTGTCTTTGCAGGGGTCACAGCTCAGAGGTCTCTAGGGCCTAGAAAGTGGGGAAAATTGGTAGATGGGCCAAACAAGGGCTCTGGCAAACTGGAGATTAGGCCCCAGCATTTCCCACCCTCAAGTGCATACTAGGGTGAGGTTTGGCCTGCTCAGCCAAATTTTTTTATAGAAAAGTCAAATTTTAATATGAAATCTCCATAGCAACTAATTCACGCTAATAAATAGCAAGAGGCTCAAATGAAGCATGTCTGTGACATTTTTGGCCTGAGTGCTGCCTTGTCATAACCTCAGGCCTGGAGGCTGGAATCTGACATTATTTCTAGTAGCTTTGATTAAATCTGATGTTTTTGCCTTCTAGATCTTTCTCAACGCTAGCTTTAAAACCAATTAATTTGTGATAGTATTTCTCCATGTTTTTGCATGCCTAAATATTGCAATCCTGGAATCTGAAATTCCTATTTAAAATGCCCCAACTCACCACTTGAAAGCAACAAGAAAGAGCATTATTCCCAAAACCTTAATGTCATCATCAAAATATTCTCCTTCCGATCGCCTGCTTATTGATATTCATTTCTGGATCTCTGTTCTCTAAATATTTCCTTCAATCCATCTTCCACATAACACCAAATGTACCTGTGGAAAATGTGAATCTAATTGTATCATTCTTCTGCCCTCCAAATATTCTCTGTCAACTTCCTTAAAATCAAATTTAAGGCTCTATGTGATATGACCATTGCCTCTCTCTTGCCTTATCTCCCACCACTTTGTTTAGAAATGGAAGTAACTAACTGAAGCAGAGAAGGGATAAGAGAGACAGCTCTCATGGACTCGGCCACCACAATCATTTTCCTGGATCTGTAGATTCTCCATTTGCCTAATTTATCTGCTCTCAATATAGAAGATAGTTATCATGTTAACCTTGAATTAATCCATGTCTCTACTGTGCTTAAAACCCTCCAAGGACTCCCTTTTTCATTGAGAATAAAAAGCAATTCTTCATAATGATTTGCAACAAGACTACATTTATTGAACACTTACATACCAGGCAATTTTCTAAGCACTTGACATGAATTAACATGTCATAACAACGCTATGGAGTATGTTCTAGCATTTGCCCCATTTAACAGATGGGAACACTGAGAAGTAGAGAGTAGCTTGGCCAACAGCACACAGCTGGAAGGTAGTAAATTGAAAAAGGCTGACTGTGGATTCCATGATCTCATCCACTAATCTAACCTGATACTGTCCTCTTCTCTAGCCACCCTACTGGGGGTAAGGTGATAGTTATTCTTGTCTGCATTGAATTATTTTTGGGTTTTGTTACCTTCTGGTTTTTGGAATTTGGAAAGTAAATGTATACCTTTGTCTCTTTCTGCTTGCAATAAAGCCATCTCTGGCTTGGTTTCACTCCCTTTGCTTCTCCAGTGCCCAGCTTTCCCTGCATCCTATGTTACATACTTAAAGAAAAAACTAAACTCAGTCTCACATTCTTCCTACATTTCATCTCCTCAAGTCTTAAGACTTCTGCTATCTTGCCCTGCCTTCCTGAGAAAAACAGCCAAGATTTGAATTAGAAAGATGATCCAAAGAAAGAATTTTGGCTGATCCATGCACACAAGTTTCCTTGATATGCTAGAGACAGATGAGGGTGGGATTTCATAGGCAGCTCCCTCCTGCCTCTGCTCAGTGTCAGCAGCTGCTCCTAAGTCAACAGAGCAATGGTGTGTGTCTGGGCTGAAAAGAACAGAGGTTGCTTAAATTGTTTTCCATCCCTTTGAAACCAATAAGTGCTACTCCATTGCTTGGTGCAATTGCGTTTCTGAGAGGTGCCCCAATAGGGTGTCAAATCAAATCTTAATCCTGTCAAATGCTGGCTTTGTGATTTCAGAAGCAGGCATAGTGCCAAAGGAAGAGAAGATAGGAGTCTTATTCCAACTAGACCCTGCAGGGTCCATGGTGATCCAGTCCTCTGTCTCTGCGCTATCAGTCCCAGCAACTATGTAGGGTCTTAAAGATGCCTTCTGGTAAGTTCAGCGTAACCATGAGCCATAGTACATGCCAAGTCTAACTTTATTTTAAGATTCAACAAGGCAGAGATTGGTCAGAAGTCATGAGGTTGATAAAATAATGGAAGGACAGATAGATGGACCTAGTTTATCACCAAATAGTTGCTTAGGGCTTTGCTTGCCATGATTATAGGCCCTGGAGAGATACAAATGAATAAGATAGAAAAGATCCTTACACTCAAGGGGCTGGTTATTCTATACCTGGTCTCCCTCTGACTCACTCTGGAAAAGCATAACTCTTGAAAGAGGAAAATTTTTCAAGAGATGCCATAGAACAAAGATTCCAGTCCCTCAGTGGTCCTAAGAATCCAACCTTTCTTTTGTACTGCATACTCTGACCTAATGAACTTGTCCAAATCATTGCAAGGATAAGAGGCTACCATGCTAATGACAGGTGAAGGGTTCATTAGTTTTCTCTCTCCATTCATGCACATCAGGGACATAGATGCTAGGATCTCAGCACTATGCACAATGGCCTCTTTTACCTTGGAGGTGTTCTGGAAGCAGTACACCTCTGGTTCAAATCCAATGAGCTTGATAGTATGAAGAGATAGCTCAGGTCTCAGATTCTAATGTCAGGTTTTGGATTCCAGTTCTGACACTTACTAGTCTGACCTTGACCTTGAGCATATCCCATACACACAGTCTCAATTTGCTCAATTAAAAAAAAAATGGGGTAATCTGAGTAACTACTTCTCAGATATGTGGCAAAGACTCTAGATAATTTAGATAAGAAGCAAATAAGTGTTTTGTTACTTTAGCAATAAAAATCACTTTGTCATTACTATACAATGGTTTGTTTTATTATTCCTTGAGGTAAGAGTTATATGCATACAATGCACAAGTTTTAGGGTTCAATGTGATATCACCCATGTAACAAGGCAGAGAACATTCCCACCGTCTAGAAATTTCCTCATGCCTCCTTCTAGTCAGCATTTCCTCCCCAAGATACTTTCTGACTTTTGTCATCATAAATTAGCTTCACCTGTTCCTGAAAGATAAATAACTGGAATCATAGTGGATCTTTTCTGAGTGTGTGTTTTCTTTATCTCAACAATTTTTTTCTTTAAGATTCATGAATGTTTGGTAACATCCATGTTGTGTGTGTCTATAGCTGGTTTGTTTTCCTGGTTGGACAGTTGCCAAGTGCAGCCTGACTCACAATCTGCTTATCCAGTCCTTCTGCCCACAGGGGTTTCAAATTTTATAACCCTCAAGCAAGGCACTGAGTTCCAGTTCCTCCTGTCTCATTAGCATCTGGTGTTCTGACTATTTTTGATGTTAGCCTCTGAGTTATTATTAGTATTTGGTGTTCTAATTTGCTCATCTTGGTGCTGTTTTGAATCTAGGCAGATGCCTCATTTGCAGAATATTTATGGTGGATCCCAAAAACTTTCACCTTTCTTTCAGCTTCAGTTATTTCAGGACCTTCAAAATTGCAGGAATTGAAGTCATTTTGAAGTTGATGGTTTCAATACAAGTTCTCCAGCTGTGGGTTTACTCTTATCTAGGAATGTTTCCTCTCAAAAGCACATCTGAAGGCTGAAGTCATCACTAGCTCCTACTCAGTCCTTCTAAGAGCAGGTGGGACAGCAGGAGCTACTCCGCAGTGGATAGTGGGGGCGTGACATCAGCAAATCCACCTGGAATCCTGTGATGAGTAATGCCAACGGACAACTCCTAACGGTATTTGCTTTGAATCCATTCCTTCACATTTCTCATGATAATATCACAGTTTTCCTTTGTGAATCCCTGGAGTCTGTTCCTGTCCGAACCCTGTCCCTTTGGTCACTGCCATGTTGTTGTCAGAATCTAAAGACTTCTTTTTGTCGTTGTTTTGTTTCCGTTATTTCTCTATATTCCACACAAAAGTGAAATCATACTGTGTTTGTCCTTTCCCTTCTGATTTATGTCACTTAACACAATTCCTCCAAATCTATCCACGTTGTCACAAATGGCGAGATTTCATCTTTTTTAAAAAATAGCCAAGTAGTATTCCATTGTGTGTAGATCCCACATCTTGCAAAGCAATATGAAGTGCAACCGCGGGCAAGACAGTTTGCCAGTTTGTTTAAAAATCAGTGGCTGTACTGCATATCACTTTACATTCCCATCATCAGTGTGTGAGAGTTCATCCTCGTCAACTCTGGCTGTGGACAGTCTTGAATTTTAACCATTCCAATGAGTACATGTTATCATCATTTTGCTTTTAATTTCCTAATGAATAATCATGAGCATATTTTTACAAACTGCTTTGATATCCCTAAATCCTCTTTGGTGAAGTGTGTCCAGTCTTTTCCCATTACTTTGTTAGATTTTGTTTTCTTATATTAAATTATGAGGGTTTCTCCAATATATTCTTGTTACAAGTTTTTTGTCAAATATGTGTTTGGAAATTACTGTCTCTCCATTTGTGGTTTACCTTTTTATTTCTATATGTCTTTTGAAGACAAAAAAAAACTTCAATTAAATAAAATCTAATTTATAAATTAAAAATAACTTATGTTTTATATCATATTTAAGAAATATTTGCCAAACTTCGCAGCGGTTGAGCGCTGGGTTGCGAAGCTGCCCGCAGCCTCTGCAGCGCCGGTTCTATCCCCGGCTGCTCCCCGGCCACCGGAGGAGGGTCCCACATGGCGCGCAGACCCCTCCTGCCGCCCGCTGCTCCCCTCAGCAGTGTACTTCGGTCCTTCTGCCTGCTCTGCTCCCCGCTCTGGCTCTGGTGAATTCTCTCACCCTCCCGTGCTTCTGACTGTACCCAGTGCTTGTATAAATAAATAAATAAATAAATAAATAAATAAATAAATAAATAAATAAATAAATAAATCTTTAAAAATAAATAAATAAATAATTTGGAGTGATAGACATTAAAAAAAAAAGAAAGAAATATTTGCCAAACTTAAGATCACTAAGATTTTCCTCCATGTTTAATTCCAGAAATTTTATATTTTAGCTCTTACATTTAGAAGCAAAATGATTTTTAAATTTTGTATGTGAGTCAAGTATTGAGGTTCTTGGTTTTCTTGTTTTGTTCTGTTTTTGTTTTGCATATGGTTAATAAATTGTTACTGAAAAGGTTATTCTTTCCCTTAGTGAATAGTCTGTGGTTTTGTGAAAAATCAGTTAATCATACATGCTTTTGTGAACCTATTTCTGGACTCTATATTCATTTCTCTGAACAATAAAGAGATATGAGACATATCTATCTACAGATTACATAATGATCTTTATCTGTTTTTACATCAATGACACATTCTCTTGACTCCTTTAACTTTATAATATGTCTTGAAATCAGGCAGTGTAAGTTCTCCAAGTCTGTCCTCTAAGTTATTTTGGTTATTTTAAATTCTTTGCGTTTCCATATAAATTTTAGAATTAACTTATTAATTACTACAAGAAAATAGCTTGCTTGGATTTTGATTTGAGTTTGAGAACAGGTATCTTAATAATATTGAATTTTCTGATCCAAGAACACAGCATAACTCTCCGTATATTAGGTCTTTTATAATCTATCTTGTCAATTTTTAAAACTCATTGTTACAGGTAGTATACAACTTCTATCAAAATTATCTCTAAGTATTTATTTTTAAAAATCTTACTTTTTTTTAATTTGCATCTTTACAACAACACCTGGAAGTTGTCTTCTTGTCTGGGTCATCTACAGGTCTCCATTTCATATTCTGCTTAGTTATTCTGTTGATCAATTGATTATTTCTTATTACTTGACTTCATTCCCATCTCCTTACTAGTTCCATGCATGGTACTGTTGTTTTCATTTGTCACGGCTTCATCATGAAGGTCCAGCTTATCACTAATTCATCACTGGGAACTTGTTTGAATCACTTAATTATATGCTCCTATATGTTGATTTCTACTCAAGATTCATCCTGCCCAAGAGATATCGAAGCCCTCCCAAGAGGGAAAGTCTCAGCTGCCACAGATATATTAGCTCAAACTACCTCCCTCCCCATTCCTTAGTCACGTAGAGTCAGCCAGGGTTTAAATAGTTCCTAGAGTATTCCAGCTAGCATGCATAGTCCGTGATGCCTTGATTTTCTCAGAATAAAAGAAACATCAAAAGCAGGCGTTCCTCTGCATTCTCTATGATGATGATTATGGGGAGAGCTTCCTAGTGTAACATGAATTATAGAGGCAACAAATCAAAGATCATTCAATACTAAAAATATTCAGTTAGAAATAAAAGTGGGAGGAGGGAAGGCCCATTCACAATAGTCATAAAAACTATAAAATATCTATGAATAAATTTAGCAAGCATGGTACTTATCTGAATAAAACTATAAAATTTTATTGAAGAACATAAAACATGATCTGAATTAATGGAGAGACATAGCTGCTCTGGAATGGGATGCCTTCATATCATAAAATATCAACCCTTTCTAAATTAATACAACTACCAAAATTTCTACCAGAATTCCCATGTTTTACTTTTTTGCATGGAATTTTTAATTTTTAGGGGAATGGGACAAAATTAGTTATTTAAAGAACAAATTTGGACTTTTTGAAAATAATGATGAAGATGTAATCACCCTATATAAAAACATATCCTAAAGCTGCTCTAGTCAAAACAGTATTGGCAGACTATTTTAGTAGAAAGCAATAGAGAATACAGAAAATGCACCATTGTGTATAAATAAATTTAATATGTGCTATAGGTTATATTTCAATTCAAATGAGAAAATAAAAAGTTCAGTTAGCAAAAGGCTCTGGCATAATAGGTCCATACTTTTGGGAAGATGAAATCTTAACTCATATTATATGAAACATATAGGATAAACTCCAGCTGGATCAAATATATAAAAATAAAAATAATTCATAATAGAATATTAATCAGACTTAATGAAACTATCTGTGAGATCTTAGGGTGAAGGAAAACTACTTAAATCACAGATCATTAATATACCACTATTAAAAAATAATGAAAAATATATTATAAAGTCAAATGACAAATTATATGGGGGGGGGGAATATAAATGTGTGACATTTTAAACAAGAAGTTAATGTTTATATACAGGCGATTCAGAAATGTTAAGAAAAAATAACAAGAATCTCAAAAAAAAATCAAGGACAGATGATAGTAGTCGGTACTCCATAGCCTCCAAATCTCCGCAGTCTAACATAATACAAGTATCTATGTCACTTCCATGAAAGCAAAATGGATCTTCCTGTGCAGTAGGTGGTCATTCATGTGGCTGTTCACAGACACAGGCTCCTTCCGTCTTGTAGCTCTGCCCTTCTCTGTAGACTCAGAGTCTTCTGACTGGGCTTATATGGGATGAAGAAGCACATTACTCCTCCTCACATCCCATTGGCCAGTCCTCGGTCACATGACCACACTAAACTACAAAGAAGGCAAATGTGGTTTTGTTGCTCAATAAGTCAGAAGGAAAAAGAAAAATATTGGATGGTTTCACTTATAGGAGGAATATAGGGGGACAAAATAAGACATCAGGGGAAAAAATAATAATACAAAACAAACAAAACGAAACAAAAACAATTAGGCAATTATAAGCCAGAGACATCCTGCAGGGGAGGGGATGGGAGAGGGATTGGAGGGACAGGGATCAGAGGGAGGGAGGGAGGTGCACAGGGGACTGAGGCGATGGTGCACGGGTGCCTTGGGGAAGGAAATTCTATGGGGACAACACCTGAGGGAGGGAGGAAGCAAAACATTGTTTAAAAATGAACAATGATGTAAAATATATGAAAATAAATAAAATAAAAAATAGTGAAAAAAGAGGAAGAAAAGGAAAAGTGGTTTCCTGATCAGCTGGGAGACTGACATAATTTGGCAATTCGCAAGAGCCGAAATCAGTAGTCAACAAGATAAGAGCCTCAAACTCATTAGTTTTAGAAAATGTAAATTAAAGTATCACCTCTCGTTCAACAGACTAAAAAAAAAGTGTTAACATATAAATATGGCAAAGATAGGAGGGGAATAGGATATTTTCATGTGTTTTTGCTATTAATATGAAATGCTGCAGCCTATTTGGGGAGCTGTCGGGCAATATCTATTACACTTTTAAAACATCACTTATAGCCTCAACCCAGAAATCCTACTTCAGGAAATCTATTCCATAAAAACAAATGTGTAAGTAAATCTCTGTATACAGAGATGTTATTGAAGCATGCTTAAAATGACCAAAAAAAAAAAAAAAAGGCTCAAAACATCCTTAATGTTGATCAAGAAAGGAACTATTCAAATCCTAGGTTTACAAGAATATAGTTAAGATTCCTGATATTGCCCAGATACGATAGACGCTAAATAAATGGAAGATAGTCTGCTCTTCTTTGTCCCACCCCCTTGAGCCTGTCTCCCTCTTTTCTGGCTCGCTTCCTTATTTGGAAGCTCCTTGGCACCCACCCCCTGCCTTCCACCCCCACCTTTTTGCTGTCAGGTTTGTATCAGCACCTCCTTCACCCCCGCACCTCTGCAAAGCAGCTGCCTTCATTCAAACCATTAACAGCCTTGCCTTGACTTTTTATTGTTCTTTCTTCATTTGAGATGCACAATGGTAACTTTTTATATTGTAAAGATGATTGACTATGTATCACAGGAGAAAAGAGTCACATTTCAAGAACTTCAGATAATTTCTCAATAAAGGCGTATTTGCTCTATGTACATTTTAATTATCTTTGCCAAAGATTATTTTAGATGCCGGAGGCAGAATTACTTGGAAGTCATCAGGTAGAGCTTGGCTCATGCCTAAATTTCTCTCCAAAGTGCTGAAACTTGAAACGACAAGTGTATCTTCAATTAATTCTCTTTGAGAGGGTGGACAGGAGCTGCTCATTCACAGACATGTTTGACAGACACAACTACAATAGCATCTCACTTGGAAGTTTTTGAATTATGTTACCTTGAATTCATTCCTCACTTCTATATTGACATTTCTTGGCTCGGGAATATTTGATTCTTTCTTACAGCATCAAGTGCTAACAACTCAGCCCTTGTGACAGCATGAAGTTCTGGTGCAAAACAAGACTCTGCACCATGCCCCTCCATCACTAACTATCCGGTGACTCTGTGAAGACTACTTCACCTACTTGTGCTTCTCCAAAATGAGAATGCACGGGACTAATGGCATAACTACTCCGTAAGTTCTGTAAGGTTTAAATAAACTAATGTACTTGTAAAAAGCTTACCAAAAAATGCTTGTCATGTTAAATGCCATACTTACTTAGTCAATAAAATCTTTCCAGACCAAATAGTATGGAAGTGATTTATCTTTCCACTCTAAGTAGAACAGCATAGTAGAATTCATTCAGAACTCAATAATATGTGCTTCCATGAACACCCCTTACTATGTACCAGACACAGCTTGGTGCTGTCTGTTCTACAACAGCCTTATTTGGTAGATACAATTATTGTCCCTGTGTTGCAGGTGAGGAAATAAGTCACTGGAAGCTAACACTCTTACATTAGATCATTCACTTCTAAGTGTTTTATTAAGAAGGTTGCTTTTAGTTGCAAGTAAAACAATATAACTGAACTTGTCTTAGGCAAAGAAATGGAGGATTTATTGCTCGGGTAACCGGAAAGTCCAAAGGGGGAATTTCTAGCTTCAGGCACAGTTGAATCCAGTGATTAAGTGATATTAGATGGAATCTGACATTATCTATTGGTCTCTTTATTCTCTGTTGGTCTTATATGGAGCTAGGCTCTCTTTGAGTGGTGACAAAATAAGAAAAAACACACTTATGATGTTTTTAACTTTTCTTTCTATTGGGTCGTTTCCTCTTCAGTCGTGTGGTTGCTCAAAACTGCTTTGCTGTCAGTTATTTGATTTGTAGAAGGAACTATTTTATTTTTGTGATTGCTATTTATTTCATAACTTTATAATTACATTGTTTTAGTTCTCAATTGTTTCCTGAAATATGTTGCTTTATTATCCCAATACTGAGCTTTCATATTACTGAAATCCTGTGTTAATAAGTATTTTTCTCTATAACTTGAAGCTCCCCTCATGCAATTCTGTGAGCTGTTTCTTTCCAACAGGTCTTGCCCCCTGTCTTTGGAGCTATACCTGATGATTTTGATTTCTAGTCCTTTAATCACATTAACAAATTTTCAGAAAATCTCAACTAATGGACGGACTCTTAATGCAGACATGGATAGTGTTCTTTTGAGGTTTGAAGAGGGACATTCTGACAAAATATGGAGAGAGATGTTCTAGGCAGAAGAGGCAGAGTAAACAAAGTCTTGAGGCAAACCCCAAAAGGTTTTGGAAACATGGGGGGGTTGCCACAGAAGCCAAGGAGGCTGAAGTGATGTCAGATGATGTCGATCATACTAAACAGAGATGTTATTTCCATGCTTTTTATTTAAAGTAAAAGAAAATATAAGTGAATTTGCTTTTGCCCCTTCTGATCCTTACCTGAAAATTGCTTATCTTTCTGATGGGCAAGAACTTGAGTCTGGGCACAACTTACCAACACTTTCCCATCCCCATACCCTCATGGGTACACGAGGAGAATGTGAAGCGTGGGGTGGGGCAGGGAAATGCTCAGTGCAGAAACTGTTAGATTGCCAAGGCACTCACATCCTCTCCCTTCCTCTTGCCTTCTCCCTCATTAAATGCCCAAGATCTGGGCTTTCTACTCTGAGTTGAGGATGTATTTCAATGACTTGAGAAAATTAATTCACACTTTGGATAATATGCCTAATTAAGTCTAGGGGGATTAGGAAAAAAAGTAAAATTTAATGGTTCCACCTGTCTCAGCAAAACTAATTTTCTGGTAAGTAGCCAAGATGAGATTGAAAGTTGTTGTATAACTTCCAATGGGCAGCTCCTGGGCTGGGCTATTTCTCCTTAAACTAACAAATATTGATAAGCATTTTATTCACTCCCTCTCCCGACCCCCACTTCTAATGAATTCAGGTTAGTTAGGGGGCTTTTCTGTACTTTTTAAAAAAATATTTATTTATTTATGCATACAAGAGCTGGAGTGCAGGCCAGACGTGCGGGGTAGGGGGGTGAGAGAATTCACCAGAGACAGAGTGGGGAGCAGAACAAGTGGATCAACTGAAATACACTGCTGAGGGGAGCAGCAGGAGAGACAGGAGAGGTCTGCCGCACCACGTGGGTTGCTCCCTGGCCGGGGATCGAACTCGTGCTGCAGTGGCTGTGGATTGCTTCATAGATTGTGTCTTAACCCCTTGCACCCAGACTTTTCTGTGCTTTGATGGACTATTCCACATCTGCTCTTCATTCTCCTTTTTTAAGGTTTTTAACATTAAGTTGAACCCCTTCTGTTATATGGTTGCTGTTGGCAATTTTTGGGGTTTTCGCTATTTTTATTAATTTCATGAATCTTGGAGGAATGGAGATGTGTGATTGAATTGAACACACTATCTTTGCCCAGAAGCCCCGTTTAAATAGTTAGGAAGCTGATGCTCTGAAATTTTGGATTTTCTTAAATATTTAATAATTGAGTTATAGAGATAAGATTCAGAATCTGTCCTTTTAGTTCAGGCTCTAGTGAAATTTTCCTCTTGTTTATACTCTTTCCATGTTTATTTTCCACTTCTACTAGGAGCTAAAATGTATGTCACAACATGAGGAAGAAAATCTCAACCAATGGATGGACTCTTAATGCAGACATGGATAGTGTTCTTTTGAGGTTTGAAGAGGGACATTCTGACAAAATATGAAGGAGAGAGATGTTCTAGGCAGAAGAGGCAGAGTAAACAAAGTCTTGAGGCAAAACCCAAAAGGTTTTGGAAACATGGGGGGTTGCCACAGAAGCCCAGGAGGCTGAAGTGTGTAGATACAAGGACAGGTAACAAGGGATGATGTCAGAGCAGTGGGTGGGAGCCAAGGCAGCAAGACAGATGTAAAGGGTTTGAATGATTGTTGAGTAGTCAAGTAGCTTCCTGAAGAAGCCATGGACTTCTCTGAGAGAATTTTAAGAGGCTATTTTAGAAGCTGAAGGTAGTGGCCTTGTTGTTAAATGACCATCCTTTCTCTCTCAGAGCTGGCACTAAGTGGAAAAGTTCAGCGTATTTATATGTTGTAAAGAGCTCAGAGATGAAAGATGCAGAGGAATCCAAGCCTATGGCTATTCTAACATTTAGAGACACCCGCCCAAGACTGTAATAGATTCCTCTGGCATTTTCTGCTTCCTGTCTGAACCTTGGGTAAGAATCTTCTTTTCATTTCCCTGGTTACATCTCACTTGCCTGTGTCTTCCCACTTTGTAGGATGGATGTAAAGGTTAATTCCACATCTGTAACTTCAGGAAAGGGTTTCTTCCAGGCTGCCAACCTCTTTGACGATTTGTCTTGGCTGTTGTGCAATAGAATGTCACTTCTCTCCACTCACCCTTTGAAAACAGCCTATTTAAAGAAAGATGATTTGGGGGTAGAGTCAATAAAATCAGGTGGTAAGTGATTCTTCAGCATGTCTGGTCCTCTGCGTTAGGCTGCACTACCAGAGAGTCATTTTTGATAACAAATGTCTCCTTGGAGTGCATGCCTGGAGTGCTGTGTGGATGCACATGCAAAAGACTTTAGATGACTTTAAGATGCAACCAAATGAAAACCAAACCTGGACCATAAAAGTGTCTTCTTTAGCTACTCTGGGGACTCTCCCATGAAGCTCTCCTGAAAAGAATGCAGGCTCTGTCCACTGTAAGCTCTGTCTCTTTAAGCAAATAAGTTAACATTTTGAGCCTTACTTTCCCTATCTATAAATTGGGACCAATATATTCTGCCACTCGGATATTTGAAAGCTTGACTAAGGTGTGCGGTAGTGTCCATCACAGAGCCAAGACACCTTCACAGCCTGCCCCACCCCTGCTCTCTTTCACTGTCTCTCCACTCCCCTTTCTGTCTTCTTTATCAGCACATGTATCAATCTCACTATATGATCTCATCAGAGATTTGGGGTGACTCCTAAAGCACTTGGCTCTGAGGTCTGGTTCTGTCATTTTACTTGTCATACAACCTCGGGCAAGTCTCCTAAACTTTTTCATGTTTCTATTTCACTCCCGATTAAGCGCAGACAATAGAATGTATCTCACGGGTGTTGTCATGACAATAAAATTAGTCAATATAGAAAGTGTTTTGAACAATGCCTGACTCATGGTTTGTGCTATATAAGATTTATGTCTTAATATTATTATTTTTATTAGGTTACTACCATATTTTCTCTCCAGTTTATCTTTCTGGAACTGAGAGTTGCCAACAGGCTATTTGTCACTGGGTTCATCTCAGAGTTCAGAGAAAAGCCACGGGCCTAGGTGATCTGAAATGAGCCTTTGATCTGTTCACCTGTCCACAGCCTATATTTTGAAGTCAGGACAATAATATTGGCTGCAGGTTTTGTCTGTAAATTTGAACACAACTTAAAGATGTTTCCCACAGCTTCATTCTTAACAATAAAACAGTATCTCGCATGTGATGAATAAAAGAAGAAATCATGGTGTTAATAATATGGGGTGCTATGTGCCTATAAAAAATAATATCTTGAAAACATGTTGGATAATATGAGATGCATTGTCATATAAAAAATTTAAGTGGACTTCAGAATGATCCCAACATAGAAACACACACATTGATACTAGATAGAAGAAATGCACCACAATATTAATATTAGTTACTCCTTTCTAAGAGCTTTATACACTAAAGATTCCCTAAATGCTTAGAACCTGAATCTGTATCCCCAGGCGGTAAGAAAGCATAGCCTGAAATGTACTACCACATGGAGAATACATTTTTTTATTTTTTATTATTTTTTTAAAGTGCTGCTGCATTAAAAAGCAGTAACTCCACATATCAGATTCATTATGCAATTTATTTGCTGTGTTGTTACAAAAATTCAGAAGGCCTTATAAATATATGGCTATAAATTTGAGGGGGGAAAAAACTTTCATGTATTTGCAGTAAAATTGACTATCCAAGAAATTTTGCCGTTTATACTTTATACTTTCCCTCCTTCATACTGACTCATGCTCCTAGTAGTACAAGTAGTATCATATGAACAGCAAAATCTAACTTTACTAAAAATCTTAGAAGGTAGCATGTCCCAGACTATAGTGGTCTGCCATCTGCCACCCTGGAATGCCAACTCAAAGGTGATCTTGAATCAGCTAGTAAAGGGGGCAGTGCCCACAGCAATCAGCATACGGATCTTGGAAAACAGAGTTCCTGCTGATGGTGGTGCCTAACCAGAAAGCCCAGCCAGTGACTCCACTCATCTGCTGAGCTGGGACTCCACCAGGGAGGGGATTATGTTTTACAGTTCTGCCAGGTTTGGTGTCCCCACTGAACCCTTTGTATAACATACTGATGAAAGAAATCGAATTAGACACAAATGAATAGAAAGATATTCCATGTTCTTAGATGGGAAGAATTAAAATTAAAATTCTTAAGATACCCATACTAGAGCAATCTATAGATTCAATACAATTCTTATAAAAATTCTAATAGCTTTTTTCTCAGAAATAGAAAAAATCCTACAATGTGTATGGAACCAGAATAGACCACAAATAGTCTGAGAAATCTTGAAAAAAATCAAAGAATTAAACTGGGGGCATCTCACTCTCCTAATTTAATTTTAATACAAAGCTATAGTAATCAAAACAGCATGGTATCACAATGAAAACAGACAAATACACTGAACAGAATAGAGTACCCAGAAATACACCACACATACACAGTCAAATAATATTTGACAGGGGAACAAAGACTATACAATGGGGATAGGATAATCTCTTCAAAAGTTGTGTTGGGAAAACTGATTGTTCACATGCAAAAGATTATAATTTGACTCTTATCTTATACCATTTACAAAATCTAAGTCCCTAAACCATAAATTCACAGGAGGAAACATACGATAAAGTTTCCTGACATCAGTCTTGGCAATGATAGTTTGTATATAACATCAAAAGTGCAAACAACAAAAGCAAAAATTAACAAATGGGACCACATCAAACTAAAATGCTTTTGCACAGCAAAGGAACCCATTAAAGTATTAAAAGGAAACCTACAATATTAAAGATCATATATATGATAAAGTCTTAATATCTGAAATATTAAGAGCATTCAAACAACTCAAAGTAAAAACAAATAATCTAATTGAAAATGGGCAAAGGATCTCATAGAGACATTTTTCCAAAGAAGCTATTTGAAGAGTTAACCAGTATTCAAAGAGTTTACTGGTGAATACACTTAATGTGAAAAAGCACGACTAGACTCAGGAAATATTATTTGAGAATTTAAAAGTAACAGACATATAGATAAGAGTGACGCATAATCTCTGCTATCTAAAAAGTTGAACATTGACTATCAAGGAAAGATGCCAACTTATATAGGACCAACAATGTGTACAGGAAAGAATCAAGTGTGATGACATTATCGGGTAATTACTGGAGAAGGTATCGTCTGAGCCAAGTGGTTAAAGATGAATGAAATTTGGCACCTCAGAGAAAGATGAGCATTTTGATTAAGAAGGTATTCAGAAAGATTCAGAGACATGAAAACATATTTAATATTTGGAGACCCAAGTTGGAGGGGAGGAAGTTGTGGGAAATATCAATCTAAAATTTAAATGCATCTAGATCATGAAGGGACTGTTGAAATGATGAAATAATGATCAGTGTATATTTCTGTCCTCACATGCTGCTGTCCTGGAGCATGATCCCCCAAAGGAGGGTGCGTGCCTGACACTGTTATGCTTGACACACTCACAGCGACCTGGCAAAAAGCAGTGCCCATTGAAGAGTGAGTGAAGGGCGGAAGGAAGGCAGCATTGAAGAAAAACAAACAACCAAGTCCTGGAATGCAAGCTCGGGTCTGCTGCAGAAGGCACCTGTGTGCACGGCAACCTGGCTAACCAAGGTTTCCTTTGGCTTCTTTGCTTGATGGCTGAGCCATTTCACTACAATCTTTAGCTAAAACTTGAGTCAGGGCCTCCCCTGGTGGCGCAGTGGTTGAGTGCTGGGCTGCCTGAGCCTCTGCAGTGATGGTTCAATCCCCCGCCGCCAGGCGAGGGTCCAACATGGCAGGCAGACCTCTCCTGCCGCGCCCACTGCTCCCTTCAGCAGTGTACTTCGTCAGTCTGTCTGTTCTGCTCCCCACTCTGTCTCTGGTGAATCCTTTCACTCTCCCAAGCTTCTGACTGTACCCAGTGCTTGTATAAATAAATGAATGAATGAATGAATGAATGAATGAATGAATGAAACTTGAGTCAGATCAAGCACTCAGGCCTGCACTGTAGGGCAGATAAGTGACCCTCAGCAGATCAGGCAGAATATCACCGGGGAGACAGACCTGTCGGGGAGTATTAGGAAACAGCAGAGAAGGTCAGAACTGGTTCAGTGACTTCAGCACAGCCTACCTTGTGCAGTGATCTAGGTCAAGATGGCACCAACTTCTGAAAGAAGATGGGAGGTTTCCCACAAGCACAGGGAAGGCAGAGAGCTGCGAAGTCACTGTGTGAGCGTGGGAGGTGCTTTTGATGAAGAAAACAATATTTGCATCTCTATTTGGGGCAATGATTGCAAGATAAAGGCACAGAGATACCAAAATAACCTGTGATTGATTCTGGGGAAAAGAGGCAGCAGGTGGCTGGAGGGACTGTTCTTTTGAAGCAGACATTTGCAATGAAAAAGGGAATTGGTTTTTTTTCCCTCCAAAATAGGCTTCTACCTGTCATGTGCAGCTTTGTGAAAAACACAGAGAAAATTTCAACCCAGAGGGAAATCAGGTGATGTTCACTAAGCACTCATTTTTTGGTGAAATATATCAGATTTGGTTTCTGAAAAATTATAATTACTAGGCCTGTAGATTGCAAGCATATGAGATGATTCTGTGTTGGGCATCAGTATGCATCCCAAGCAGATGAGTGTTATTCTAGATGTTTCTCAAAAGCTTGTGTGTGTTCTCTCAACCATTTGCCAACGATTTCCTGTCTAAAGAGCCAAGTTGAGAGCATTTAATTTTGTGTGTAACTTGGTTCACTATTATGTACTGGGCACGATACACAGGTGCTCATACACAGATACCTTGTTTTACATTTTCAGTCACACTATGATGTGGATATCATTGTCTTGTGTTACAAATAAACACATTAAGGGTTGGGAACATTAATGAAATTTGTTCAAACTACCTTCTAAATGCACTTCTATCTTCTGAGTCAGTACCTGGCTCCTGAAGGCAGGAAAAACCCACACCCTTTGTTCTCAGATTATATAGTAATAAGTGATACTATTGTATCATAATAAGACAAGGAAGACTAACAGTTACACATGTAGGATCCTTTACAAAGACCTGGTATCATGCACATATAGCCAGTGAGGAGTGAGCAGCATTCAATTTTTTTTTTAAACAATTTTTTTTTAAAGAGCCACGTATTTAATTAATTTATTTATTTGTTTGTTTGTTTATACATGCACTGGGTACAATCAGAAGCGTGGGAGGGTGAGAGAATTCACCAGAGCCAGAGCGGGGAGCAGAACAGGCAGAAGGACCGAAGTACGCTGCTGAGGGGAGCAGCGGGCGGCAGGAGAGGTCTGCGCGCCATGTGGGACCCTCCTCCGGTGGGCGGGGAGCAGCCGGGGATCGAACCGGCGCCGCAGAGGCTGCAGGCAGCTTCGCAACCCAGCGCTCAACCGCTGCGCCACCGGGGGAGGCCCTAGAGTCATCTGATTCCCACGTTTTTCCAATGTAGCACTCCCAGACATGGTGCCTATGTATTGTCACACCCAGTTAGTTATCTATCCAGTGTCTCTTCTTCTTATCGACTCTTTCTTATTAAAATCCCAGCAATAGATGAGCCAATTTCCTCTCTGTGGGTACATTTCTATCCTTCTCATCACCTCTTCCTTGGATTATTGTGTCTTTGCTGTATATCAAGAGCCCGAGAGATGCCCCTTCCAATCTGGATATTTCCAGGTTTGTTCTGGTTTATCACAAACAGCTAAAATGTTCTAATTCTCCCTGGATAAAGTCCAGACTCCATCACAGCCTTCACAATTGAGCTCTAAGCCTCCTTTGTAGTCTCATAATTTGTTCTCTGTAAAAATATCAAGCTCTGTCTTAACCACACTCATCTGTCCCTGTTCTCAAAATGCAGCTTGAACTTTTCAATGCCTTGTCATTCAGTTACACCAAAAGTGCCCACTACTTTCCTTCCCATCTATGCCAATTTATGGTCTTTTAAGTTCCAGACCTCAATAATTGTTAAATGCTTTCTCTTTTTTTTTTTTCCTGAAACACAACATGGATCTATGGTTCTTAGAGAATGATTAGATTTTGATTGGGACTTTATCCATTGATTGATGAGTTGATTGAGTAAACATATTTAGGTCATACCTAATTTATGAAAGAGATGCATAGGAACTAAGGATGCAGCAGCAAATGAGACAAGTTCATTGATCCCAAAGAAACTACTAATAACCACCTCAAAGTGTTCTGCACTTACAGCCTATCATCCAAGCAATCCTTGGATATCAAAACTATAATTTCCCCCATTTCACAGAGGAAATGAGGTACAGAGAGTTGAGATGGTTTTCAGGAAGCTGAGCAGGCAGTAAGCAGTGGACACAAGCTTCAGACTGAGGCACTGTGAACTCTACCACCCCAACCCTGAGCTTCCATGTCCTACTCCTACGTCACAATATAGACCTGACACCAGGCCAGGCACATACTGACCCTTGCATCACAGCCTGGCTTCAGTTGCTGGGATTTCTCTTTCATAACTCTGTTATTTTAATAGGCCTCAGATTCCTCATCTATAAAATGTGATAGTATCTATTGAAATAAAGTTTTTGGGAGGATCAAATACCAAATATACCAAATATATATATATATATATTTAAAACAGCTCCTGGGAAAATTTAGCATTACTTTAAGCAGTAATAATAGATACCACTATAGATGTTCAGAAAGTGTTTGCAAATGAATGAATACTGATTCCAGTGTCCCATACACAATTTGAACTTAGCAGCAATAAACAAATCTGCAACCCAGTGCACAGAACACAGCAGGGTGCCCAGTAATTGTTTATTGATTGAAGAACTGACTGTCAAAAGCTGGGGGACCCAGCATGAGTTTGCATCATGCTCTGAACATTGATCTGACTCCACCGGGTGATAGGTCTCCAGCCAGGAAGAATCCAATTCAATATTGTAAATGGCACACATGTCCTCTAATGGAACTCCCCTCTGCTCCGCAGCTCCAGACCTGAGAAAGTCACCTCTACCACACAGCTGACTCTGAGTCTGACTCTGATGCAACTCCTCTCAGAGTTGCAACGCCTCTCAGAGTTGCAACATCTCCAGTGTAATGACAACTATGAGATTAGTTAAAGGATGCCAGTCCCAGGCTGATACACAGGGCTTCTATCTTCTAATCTGGAACTATCCCAAATGCATCTGGAGCTAGTGAGGCGAGAGGTCACCAGCCCATTCCTCTGCCTCCAAACTTGCCACACCTCCCCTTCCCCAGAGATGAGAGTACTGCAGCTCTTCCTCTTATCTTGAAGGAACTGATCCAGGTACAATCCATTCCTGTGTCACTTAAAGAGAAGTTTTCTCTTCCTAGCATGTTCCTATAGTAGAAAGAGTTGAGATTCTCATTTTATCTGAATTCTTGGGGGGTGGAGCCGGAGAGAGAGGGCAATGCCATTGCATCCTCATTTGCCAACCTGTTATTTCCTTTCTTGAATCTCAGACTGCTTAAAAATGTGAAGTCCCTAAGTAATAGAGAGTGTCATAAGCCCTATGAAAGACCACAAGCTCTGTGGTCATGGGGAAATAGTGTATGAATTCACCCCAGGACCTCCAAATGTTTAAGTCCCCAGACAGCTCCCATTAGACCAAAAGATGGGCATGAAGAGGAGACACACCAAGTAAAATAATTCATTTTATTTCTCTAAACACGCTGGCTCTCAGCCCTGAATATATACCATTATCACCCCCAGATCCTTTGAAATAGAGTTTGTGGGGTAGGACCTATATTCCTATTTTCTGATTCTGAAACTCAGTTGAGGATTGTTTTTATCAAGATTTTGTCCCAAAGGTGACTACGGAGTTTCAGCGAGGTGGATAGCACCAGCAGTCCAGTAAGTCTTGCTTTCCAACTTAAGAAAAACCTTAGTCCACAGCATTAAACATGGTTGGGCAGCCACAAGTGTTACTGATGCTCAGTTTATCTCAGCCCACAGTACTTGTTGCTCCATGGTGAGAACAGGGGGAGTGTTTCTCCACAAGGACTGGGACTGAGCGGTCCAGGTTGTCTTTCTGGAGGAGAATGGCTCCCATGGGGCAGAGGAAGTACCAGGTCCCTCTCATCATGTTGACCACAGGGGATTTGAATTCTAAGCCAAGAGAGAAGAACAGATTGTAAGGAAACCCTCATCTTGGGAACACAGAGCTTCTATTTTATCCTTAGGTCATCTCTTCGTCCAATGTTGTATCCCAGCCAAGGACTGGCTTTCAGTAAATTTTATAACTTGTTGGGAGGTCGGACAAATGAAAGTTCTGCAAATAAGCTTATCTCCTGTCTCGTTTTATCCAATCCTTGCTTCTGGTGTACAGTTAATCTGAAAGTCAAATGATTCTAAGTTACAACCTAAGCAAAAATTTTCCCACTGTCTGCCTTATGGACTTATTTTTATCTCATAAGAGAGAGAACCTGGTGCAAAAGAAAGGACACAAATGGGTTGTAGGGACAGACCACTTCACCTTTGCCCACAGTTTACCAGCTGCATGACCTTGGATGAGTCACCTTGCCATACCAGCTTCACCATGTGCAGATGAGGGGCAACAGCACCTACACAAAGGGCTCTATTGCAGGTATTTTGCTGAGTTTCCTGCAGTGACTGGCACATGACAGATATTCTATTTTGATAAATAGCAGCTGTTAAGCTTTTAAACACAGGGGATGGTCCTGGTCAGTGGGGTGAGGCATTTATGAGACTTGATTGCCCCAAGGCCTTTAGAGGGCTTTGATGGCCAGATGAGGTCTCTGTGAAAGTGGACATATATACTTGAAGGAAAATAAAAGCTAGAAGGACAAGTTAGGTTTAAATCCCAACTATGCCACTTAACAGCCATGTGACTTGAGCTGTTGTCTTCCCTGACCTGATTCCCTATCTGCAGAAGTCAGGGGTTAAATTAAATGCTTTCTCATGGTCCAGCCAAGAATTTATAATTCTGCCTCTGGGTCAGTGCCTTAGCTGGCAGACCCTTTGGGCAGTAAGGCCAATGGATGAGGGCCGTGTGGGTCTAGGAGACCAGATCTAGGTTGTTTTCTTTTCTCTTTTTTTTAAAGAAAGGGGAAAGAAACTGCAATAGAAATTATAGTGTGGCAATAAAATGAAGTAAGGTCATAGGATTGTGGGTGGTTTTGTAATTATTTTGAGATCTATTTTATAATTGCATTATAAACTTTGCTCCTTATCTTAAAAGTAGAGGTAAGGACGAACAGCACAATGTCTAGAGTTCAAGGAGGGGTCAGAGCAAAAGTAGATTCACGGGACAGTGGAGAGAATTGGGAAGAACTGGGATCCAGACTAGGAGGTGGATGTGGGGCTTTGATGGCCCCACTTTTGATGGTGATGAAAAAAGCATCACTGATTCAATCAGTTAACAGGTGCCGGGGACAATTCTGCTCTGGATGCAACAGTGTTGATGGCAGACCCCACTGTTAGTGGCCTGTGGTAGCCTTCCACTAAAAGTGCTGTGTGACCTAAAACAAGCCACTCTCTCTCTGAGACTCGGGGACTTCAGTGGCAAAATGAGGGGGGCTGGACTAAATCAGAGCCATTGTTTTCCTTCTAAATAGCAGAAGATGTATGCAGGTCCCAAGGGTTCACCTACAGTGGGGTGACTTCTCTCCCCCACTGAAGGTTTGTTCAGAGAGATGAGTTATTCATACTAAGACAACCTTACCCAGAAGTCACAGTTTGGACATGTTTTGTTGTCCCCTGAGAAATCCCTTCCTCCTGGCACAATGCTTGTCATCATGTAGATACTCAGTAAAAACCCGTGAATGTGTGAGCTCCCAATTCTTCACAGAAGCCAGAGAGATAATCATCATCCTCACTGCATGTGTCCTCTGTAGCTCTAGTATTAGAACTCACAGCCCTTGATCTTCTCTGCCACCTTTTTGTTTGTTTGCATAACTTCAACTTGGGAAAAAGCAGCAATAGTCTGAAAAGCCAGGATCCCACATCACCACTGTCACTAATGACCTGAATTAGAGGAAGACTCACAATGGCACTAATTCATTTTCTCATCAATATAATGGGAAAGCAAATTCTCCTCTTAGGGGGAATTAAGTGGAGGGTTAGCCAGGAAAGAATGAACTGCTACTTCCTATAAAATGGGTGACATTATAATTCTGATGACAAGCAATTAGTGGCCACAAAGTAAAACTCTGGATCCTTAAGCAAATGTTTGATAAAGATCATCCACATAGCCTCTTTCAAGCCCTGGAGCCTTGGGATACACTTCATGTCCTCCCAGGCACTCCTTTTGTCCCCAATCAAACATTGTAGGGGCTTTTTGGGTATGAAAAGAACACTCTGCCTAGAGCTATGATAATAGGACTGAAGTTTGCTGCAAATGAAAGAGCTGGGATTTGAGGCATTTAGAAGCTCAGAATAAACAGACTAATTGAAGGAATGAAATATCCATTAGTCTAAATGAATATTCCTATATAGCTGCATGTTAGACATTGATAAAAAGAAATGATTAAATGCAGAATTAACCAAGATTAATTATTTTAATCAAGAGATTAATCATGATTATATCTTTACATTAGTTTGCTCTGCTGATGTTTGCTCAGCAATCTGGGGGAAAATCTGTTCATTTATCACCTTCGTATTTGAAAATCAGCCCATATTTTAGAGTCTCCCAACCACCATCACTAACCTCTTTGTAAACAGAAGCTCCTAAACAGATAAACAGCATTTGAGAAGGGCACTCAGGGGGCCAAGGACACAGAACTTCAGTTTCAAAAATGATTTTTTTAAGTATTTAAAAGTACATTTGTCCCTCGTTTTTAAGTGGTTTCTTCATTTGGTCGCTTTTCCTTTGAATTCCCCAAGACAGTTGAAGGTGGGCTTATGGAGTTGATGGTGGGTGCTCTAAGGTTATCAATGGTGTTTTATGGAGGTAACCAGAGCAAGCACTGCAGCTTGTAGCAGAGCAGGCAAGGACACTGGTTCTTGTAAATTAAAGTAGCCCAATGCCAAAAGAAATATTGAGAAATGTGAAAACAAATTTGCATGATATCAGTTTGCCTTTCTGATCCTTTCACACATGTTTTTGTTTTGTTTTGTTTTCCATCTCCAGTTCTTAATAGTTGTATCTGCTCATAAAAATCTAAAACTAGTTCTCTCTGGGACTTCATCTTCTCAGTCAAAAGCATCACCCTTCACCCAATGAATAATTCTTATCATGTCTCTCTTTGTAGCTTCCCAACCAATCAGAATATGTGTGCATAATTGTTTATATATTGTTTACATAAACATAATGCATATTATATATTCATATTTTATACATACAAATATATATGATAATTACCCACTTTCAAATAACAATTCATCCTCTCGAAATCATGGTTTGCATTTCTCACCTAATGCTGTTTGGACTGGAAACTGGTACCAGTCTCTTAAGATTGAGAAAACTATATCACTTTAGATAATTCCTATATTTCTTTTTCCAACATTTATTGAATTCTAATTGTACATCAGACCCTGTGGTTTAACTGGGCTGTGTTCTTTAATAGTTAACTTCTGTGACTAACTTTATGCAGTTTTCATCATATAAAGTCCTATCATTATCCTTATTTTGCCAAGAAGAAAGTGGAGTCTTAGGGAGTTTAATTGAGATATTAACAATATTGAGATTTTTGATCCATGGACATGGTATATATCACCATTTATTTAAGTCTTTAATTTCTCTTAGTATTATTTTATAGTTTTCAGTAAGACTTACATTTATTTTATTAAATTTACTCAAGTATTTTATTCCCTTCATTTGGTGCTATTGTGAATGGGATTATTTTCATTTTACTGTGGAATTATTCTTTGCCAGTGCAGAGAAATTTCAATTTATTTTTATATATTGGTTTTGCATCTTTTGACCTTGCTAACCTTGTTCTTTAGTTAGAGAAGGGGTGTGTGTGTGTGTGTGTGTGTGTGTGTGTAGAATCTCTGGTAATAGCATTTCTTTCATTTCCAGTATTAACTATTTGTATTCCCAACATTTTTCCTAATTAGAGGAAAATCAATTGTATTGATCTTCTCAAAGAACTAGATGTGTGTTTTTTTTTTTTTTACTGAGTTTTCTCCACTTTTTTCAATTGTATTATTTTCTGTCCCATTCTTTTCTTTTTTTAAAGATTTATTTATTTATGCATACAAGAACTGGGGTACAGGCCAGAGATGGGGGGGTGAGAGGATTCTCCAGAGACATAGAGGGGAGCAGAACAGGCAGATTTACTGAAATACACTGCTGAGGGGAGTAGCGGGAAAGTCAAGAGAGGTCTGCTGCGCCATGTGGGTAGCTCCCTGGCTGCTGTGGATCCAACTCACACTGCAGTGGCTGCTGATAGCTTCATAGTACTGAGACTTAATTCCTTGTGCCACCAGGGAGGACCCTGTCCCATTCTTTATTCAGTGCTTTCCTCTTTACATTTGATTGGCTCACTCTTTTCTGATTTTTCCAAGTGGAAGCTCAAGTCATTGATTTGAAAACTTGATTTTTATCTAATATGAGTACTTAGTTCTGTAGTCCTTTCCCTTATTTCTGCTTTAGTGTCATCTCACATGAATTTGCAATTTCCCCTTTAACTTCCTTTTTGACATATGTGTTATTTGTAAGTATGCTCTTTAGTTTCCAAATATTTTGAGATTTTCAGAGATATTTTGTTATGCATTTCTATGATTTTTTTGTTATGCTTTCCCATTGTGATCAGAAAATAGACTTAATATGATTTTTAGATTTATTTTATGATTCAATGTGGCTTATTGTGACATCACATGAGTCCTTGAAAAGAATGTATCTTCTGCTGTTGTTGAGTGGAGTGTTCTATAAATATCAATAGTTCAAGTTTGTTCATAGTGTTGCTAATTCCTCTAAATATTCTATCAGTTATTGAGAGAAATATAAAGATCTCTGAATATGAATTTTTCTTTATCCATTTCTACTTGCAGTTCTATTGGGTTTTGCTTCATGTATTTAGAAACTGGTATTAGGTTCATAAAAGCTTGGGTTTATTAACTACTTTTATTAATTGAATCTTTTATCATTAGGAAATGGCCCTTTTTATCCCTGGTAATAGTCTTTACTTTGAAACCTATATAGTTTGTTTGACATTAATATAATCACTCCATCTCTCTCTAGTGTTCACATGGTATATCTTCCATCCTGTTACTTTAACCTATTATGTCTTTGTATTTGAAATTTATTTTTTGTAGGCAAAATGTGCTTAGGTCTGCTTTTAAGTCTAATCTGACAATCTTTTGCCTATTGATATCATTAACATTTAATGTGATTGTTGATATGATTAGACTTGAGTCTATCATATTGCTATTTTTTTCTATTTATGTTACCTGTTCTTTTTTTTTACCCCTTTCTGACTTTTTTTAATCAATTGAATTTTCATGATTTCATTTTATCTCCTTTACTAGCTTATTGTTTAAAGCTTCCTTTTTATTGTTAAGTGTTATTATGGTCTGTCTTTAAATGACATTACGATGTGAGTGGCAAGGTTTGATCTAAGTATATTACTATCTCTGTCTCCTTGCCAAAGTTTATTTTTAATGCTTACTTTTTAGGGTGTCTCACTAAATTATATAGCTGGTTTCTTTACAAAGTTCTATAGGAGAGTGTAAACAAGGAATGGGACTTCATGTTCCAGAAGTGAGTCTCAGATCCATCAGATGTCTCAACTTTGGTAAGTTACGTGTTATAGATGAAAATAAATGACACATTTTGGAAATCATCTCCTTAAACTTTTGTTACCTTTTTTTTTTTAAAAAAAATTTTTGGTCGGTACTTTATTTCCTCTTCAATAATTACAGGGTAGATATAGTATGTGCTGGAGAATATAAGAGGTAGCGGAAAAACAGAAAAATTCTAAAGATTATTGTTAACACATTTATCTCTAGATTTTCAGTCTTCTCCCTGAAAAAAATCTCATTTGTTTATATGCAAATGCAATAACTAATGTCTGGTGAGCTCTCACTGTATGTCATAATATCAATTATTTTATTCTCACAAATTTGTATTGTAGGTGTTATTACTGTCTACATTTTATAGCTAAGGAAACTGATGCACACAAATCAACTAGCCCATGATAGCTTTGATATTTGAACCCAGATATTTCAGCCAGATCTCTCACTAAATCACCTTACAAACTATATCCACATATTTTTATATAAATTGAATTGTCCTTCCCAAATTTCATACATAGATGTGTGTTGTTTGTATGCAGGTTTATGCATATGTGTGTCTAAGTTTTCCACGTGAGATTCTACTTTTATATCCACAAATCTTGGCTTAAACTTCTAATAAGTAGTAAAATTGTCCACTTTGAATTTTTTTAATTCTTTCTTTCCCTTATCATCCTTTCTTGCCCTTTTCCACCAGTATCTTAGGCAGATATTAATGGTATCACTTTCCATGGCCAGTCTGTATGCAAAATTTAGTATTTCAGAGTAAGTTTTCTTATCCTACAGTCAGAATAATAATTTCTGAGTAGTCTTGAGGAGATTGGGAACTCTTCCTCTATGATCATATGTACACTCATGATGAAGAATATGGGGATTTAAATTCAAATAAAAGCTTTATTTACATGAGCAATTTTACACAACTTATTTTTCAGAACCAGTAACTTGGTGCATAGGACATTTTCCTGGCTTCAGCATTGTGACCAACACTGACACCTGCTGTTAAGCAGTGACATTGCAGCTCAGCTCTGCTAGCCACTGTAAGTGATGACCACTGTCAGAATTCTCTACTTCAGCATTTCAGGCAATCCTGAGCTCCTAAGAGCAATAAAACTATGTAAATTATCTCCAGACCTCATTTACTCAACTTTTGCTTGCTTTAAGCAGCTCCTAGCTTAAGAAGTATTTGATGGATTCAATTCTGTGCTCTTCAAAATCTGAGATCCCCCATTATCTCTCTGGGTTCATCTCTATTTCAAGATGTTCTTATCCTCTAAGTACCTTCTCTCTACATTTGGGGTTTTAGCTTCCAGACTGTATCTGACAGCTTGGAGCTTGGATTAGAGCCTTGCCATAGTGAGTTTCAGACTAAACAATTTTTTAAAATGACAAAGGGGAATGAATGGAAACTAGCATCCCTGAGAACTGACTATTTGCTAGGTGTTTTCATGTGTTTTTCATTCAATACTCAAGCCAATCTCAGTAACAACTACCATTTCTATGTAACAGGAAAAAAAATGTTCTTCATCTAATTTCAAGTCCAAGATTCACAGGATTTGAGATTAGATATGAAACCAGGTTTTCATTACAAAGTTTTATAATACCTCTGTAAAAAAAAATACATTTCATAATCCAAAACTACAATTTTTATTTTATTTGATAATCAAATAGGCATTTTATCTCCACTTTGTAGATGAAGGAACCAAGGCTTTCACAGAGTCATATAGCTAGAGATTGCTCAAAATAAGAAATAAACTCAGATATTCTGATTTTATCATGAGACATTTTCTTTAAGTGACTAAGCATATGGGCTCTGGAGTGATACTGCCTGAATTTCACTCTGTATTCCTTCAGTTTACAAATGGGTGACCTTAGGCAAGTTGCTTAACTATAGTGTGATTCATTTTCTCATCATCAATAAAATAAAGATAATTATAGTATTTTCCTTGTGAGGTTGTCATGAGGATCAAGTAAAATTATATATAATGCACATATGGCAGGTAACATGTAAGATATTATTATTATTCAAGAATGAATTTATCTTGCCTTAGTTACAGGGTTTCTAGGGAAGAAAATAAGATACCTCATGGACAATTTCAGCACAAATCCATCTATTTTTTGGAGTGTTTCCCTTCATTATTGCCCTCTCTTTAAGAGGCCTAGGTTGGGAGGTGTACAAAGCTATCACTCAGGAATGTGAACCTCCAAAATCTTCCTGCTCTCTCTCTGGCAGCCAGAAGTAGGTTTCCAGTCTGTGGGTATCACCACACTGGTTTGTACTTAAGCATTTCTATTCCAGGTTCCTGGCCTTCTGCCTGAGGGAAGGAGTGAGGCAATAAAGAATGCACATTCCACTAAGCAGGCTGGGTTCCAGATGCTTTTTAGTTTCTCTACCAATCAGGAAGAGTATCAGAGACAGAGCTGGACGATCGGTTCCTAAAGGATTCACAGAGTTGGAACAACACTTCAGCAATTATTTTTCTGAACCTCTGTCCTAGGGATGATATGACTTACCAAGAACAGTGAATGAAATAACATATATAAAATGCTAAAACTTGAGTACCCTCTGTAGGATAGAACTGTAAAACAAAGAGCTCTGGATTGAAAATTAGGACAACTCAATTTTTTTTAAAGATTTATTTATTTATGCATACAAGAGCTGGGGTACAGGCCAGAGATGTGGGGGGTGAGAGGATTCACCAGAAACAGAGTGGGGAACAGAAATGGCAGATCGACAGAAGTACACTGCTGAGGGGGGAGCAGCAGGCGAGTCAGGAGAGGTCTGCTGCGCCATGTGGGTTGCTCCCTGGCAGGCCAGGGATTGAACTCATGCTGCAGAGGCTGTGGATTGCTTCATAGTGCGGTGCTTAACCCCATGCGCCACCAGGGAGGCCCCTAGGACAACTCAATTTTCACATAGCAATGAATTTTCTGAGTTTTTGTGTGAGTTGTTTGCCCTCAGTGCCTGAGAATTATTTCATATGTATAACCAGTGGTTTTGAATTTTATAAATTCCTAGTGTTTATGCCAGCTTAATCTACACAAAAATGCATTCATTCATCTATCACACTTGGATTAAGTGCCTGCCTACTACCCAGGAAATGACATCATTAGAATGAATAATTAACATTATAGAACTCAACTGCTATAGTGGGTATCATCCAGCATTATGGGAACAAGAAGAGAGGAAACAACTAATTGCTTCTAAGGGAGTTGATGATGGGTCATAAAGCAGGTAATATTTGAAATGGACCTTGAACAACAAGTGTAGGTTTGCCAGATGAAACAGAATGGTTCCCAACAAGATGTTTACTTCACTCCAGAATCTAAAATGCTTAGTGTGTACCATGTTGGTTACAACCAGAAAGGAAAGTCCCCATTCCCTAAAGGACATTTTGAAGTCTCATCTCCAGATGAGGTTGGACTTTGCCTCTCCAGTTCCACTCCAGAGTGGTGGCAGTCAACACAATGTAGGTTTGGTGTCTTGCATCTTGGTTATCTCTCTAATCCAGAGCAAGTCTCACATGGATGTATTATGGAAAGGTGTATATATAGATTTAAGATCATGGAGCAAATAAGGAATAAACATATTCTTAAGGTCTGTCTATGTTCTGGGATCCAAGGGAAGGTTTGGATTCTCCTGGGAAATCAAAGAATTAGGTAGCGAAACCTGTCTCATTGGTAGGATTGAGGGATATTGTGGTCCCAAGACAGTGTGGGTCTCGGCACGAGGTGAACTTCCGTGGTGAACATTATCCATTTGTCACTAAGAGTAATATTGTATGAAGGCAGCGACAATGCTGATGAACACTGCCACTGTCCTAAGTACATACAAATTATTCACATTTTCTATTTGCCTGCTGTCTACTCTTCCTGCCTCCATCTTAAGCACCATAATTTTTCCTTAAGAATTTTTCTTTTTCACTCCATGCAGTTCAAGTGGAGTGGATTCAGTCTGTGAATCATGTGGCCCAAGGCTGAGCAATCAAAAAATCATATCTACCCCTTCACAATGATCAGCTCTGGCAGGTAGTTGAATAGAAATCAAAGAAAATTCCAGAACTTTGGCTGGAATGTGTAGGAGCAAGGTGACCTCTTTTAATAAGAATAATGAGGACATAGATGTAAAGCCAGAGATGCTCGTGGCCATCTGGCACCAGGGAGGAAGAACTTGTTTAAGAGTGAAACCAGCACTGAGAAAACAAAACTTAGAAAAATCAATAACACTGATGATACTGTTTCAGCACTCAGTTGCAGTTCTGCCTGAAGTTGCAACCAATTTTGGACTTTGCAATTATGTGAACCAATAAAGCTTACTTTCTGTCTAAACCAGCTCACACTAAACAGAAAAGTTAGTGTTTTGTCACTTGAAAAACTGTTTCCTGACTTCAAATGATGTTCTTATTCTTGAAGCTTGGGGCACGAAAAATGAGAGATTCCAATGGGATCAGATTTCTGATTATCTCAAAGAATTTTTTTGCTCACACTAATGGTCCAGTTCTCAGTACAGACAGATATTTTTCTCTTTTGGACTTTCAAACGTATTCTAACCTGTAGCTCCAGAGCTCCCTTGTCTGTAGCATTCTCTTCCCACGACTTTTTGCTGCCTCATTTTAAAAATAACTCCCATCTGCTTGTCTGCCTCCTGCTCATCCTTCTGTTTCCGAGTCGTGAGCTTCCCTGGTCTCTGTCCCTGGCACTGAGCAAACTTTGGAGATACACCTCTTAGACCCATTTCTCCTGCTGTGATTTTTTTCCTTCTGCCCAATTTTTAGCTCTCCAAGTCACATGTTACTCTTTTTTTGGCTCAGCAAATGACACATCCAACAATTCTGGATTAACTAACCTGAAACTCCTCACAGTGTAAAAGATTCCTGGATTATTCAGACAAAGCTTATTGACACCCTGAGGATGGCTGGCTCATCAGAGAGAATTTAGCTTACTCAAGTTCTAGAAAGAGTTATCACATTGTATTGGTTTGGATTAGGAAGAAAGTTGAACCAAATCACTTCAAGAAATAGGAACTGGTTAATTCCTAACTATAATAAAGTCAACACTTACTGAAAATTTATTATGAGTTATGTGTTAAGCACCTCTAAGGATTGCGAGTATTTCTTAAAACTCATTAGGTATTATAATTACTTCCATTCCCTGAAAATGAGGAAACAGAGGTACACCGGGTCGGTGGAGTAGCCATTAGTCCCCTCCCAGTCTGCTAGAGCCCACGGGAAATCATGCATATTTGCTCCCTCATGTGTCTCCCCACTATACTTGCAGTCTGAGCCACGTGCCCTGAACTTGACTGCTGCCAGGCCTTTGCTTGTGTTTTTCCCTAAACTTGAAACACCTGTCACTGCTCATCTCCACGTGTTCACAGATGGACCAACTCAAATATTGAATTTTCTGTTAGCTGATTTCCCAGCCAAGACTTGTTTCTCCATCCTCTGAACTCTTACAGCATCACCAAGCTTCCCTAATCACATTCAGTAATGCATCTCAATGACTTCTGTTTGAGTTTTAAGAGGCAAGTTAGCAGAGGAGTTAAACATGGAGTATTTAGAGCCCAACAATCCTGAATTTAAGTCTTTACTCCACCACTTATGTTTTGCGCTTAAAGTGGTTTGTCATATTTTTCTCAATACATTTAAATTATTTCATACTTAAAAAATACTTTTATAAGCACCCTCTTAATTTTTAACTTCCCTAATCTTCAATTTGCAAATATGGACAATGAAGCCAAGCACAGGGTTTCTTTGAGGATTGAGGAATATAATAAGTCATGTGGCACAGTACCCAGGACAACAAATAGTGGCTTTCTTTATTGGCTTCTCTGGCACTATTTGTTAACATGAATTACCATCTATTATTTTCCTTCCCATTTTCATAGTACAAATCCCTTTAAGGAGACGAAACATTCTTTCTAGTTGCAAGACTTTGCAAGTTACTTACCCACTGGGTACTCCAGCTTTTTGGCTAAAACCCTTCAACTTTCTGTGAGTTCACCACATGTTCATTGGGTGCCTGCTTTGGGCCAAGTCCACCCTGGAGAAATAAAGATGAACAAAGTCATAAGTTGTTCTGTCCTCATGGAACTTGAATATCAACTGAGGAAATAGGCATAAGTTGAAATACCATATAACAAATTGTAAAGTTTGTGATGAGTTCTTGAAAGAGAGGTTAAAGGGTATATAAAAGGAGGACTTTGTCCAAACAAGGAGCTCTCCCAGGAAAGTTGAACTGACATCTAAAGTATTAGTAAGAATTAAGAATAGAAAAGGAGGAAAGAAGCTCAATGAGAGCATAGCATATGCAAAAGTCCTGGGGTGGCAGGAGGCATATTGACTAGGAAGAGCTCCAGGAAGGCCACTGTGCCTGTGGAGCAATATCAGGAGAGTGTTTATCTTGAGGTAGAGCAGAAGAGACAGCCAAACACATCAGAGTTTTCTCCAGGAAGTGTTTGAGCATGGATTAAACAAAAATAAGGAGTCATTGAATCTGCCTTAGGGCAGGGGTTAGAATCGAACCCCTTTGTGTCTATGGGTTAAATACTTCTATGAATTCCTATATGCCCAAAACCATGGATTTAGCTCAAGATCTTATGTATAGTGGTAGACAATAATAAATATCTGCTGTTAGTCAATGCCTTTTCCCTAGTTGCCTGGACTTTCATTTTCCTATTAGAGTGAGCATTTATTTTGATTTGTTTACAAGAAAAGCTCATGAATTTGATTTCTACCCATTCAAGAATTTATGATACCGAAGAAGAAATTGAGTTGACATTAGGGAGTGTATAAGAAAGTTCTCAAGTCACTTCAGAAGTATTCAATTAGATACAATTACTAGACTAATTATAAATCATTCCTACCTATTCATTAAAGCAGGTCCAAGATGGTAGTTAAAAGTAATAAAGCTGCATCGCTTTGCAAACAGTCTATAACTCAGGATGTTGCTGATTCAAATTAGCCTTCCGCTCAATCAAGGAGATTACTGAAGTGTGTTGTCTTGCTCTTTTTAAAATTAAATAGAACATCTTTTTTTCTGATTATATAAGTGTAACTACAATGTAATAAATTTAGAAAATTCAGTACAAGATAAGGAAAAAAATCATCCATTATGTCTGCACGAAATCACTGTAAGCACCTCCATGTTTTCCTTCCCATCTTTTCTTAAACACACTTGATAAACAAATGGGTGGATGGAGACCTGGATCGGTGAATAGGTAGATGGCTGAATTGACCACAGATATGTACATATAGGGGTGTGCAAATTGACTTTCTGAAGTGGGGATTATGTGTCACAGATTATTAATTCTCACCAATTTTCCATATATCCCTATACATGGTCAAGCCTCCATTGAACTTAGTTTGGGACATGGCTGAGTGGTAGAAAAGATGGGGTGGAAGTGATACACATTGTTTCCAGTCTTGACAACAAAACTCCCTGTGGCATCAGTCTCTGCCTCCTTTGTCTTATGGTGGAAGCATCCTTGAGTCCTCAGGACTCAAGGGAGAAACATACGGGAGAGCTGTGTGATCTGCATCCAGTTGGGATAAGAGTAAGAAATAAATCTTCACTGTATTAGGCAACTGAGATTTGAGAGTCTATTAGGATGGCATGCTGTATGTAACCTATACTGATCCACACATTCTGTGTACTGATTCATGTTCTAGTTTGTGTTATTTCACTTTATATCATGAAATTTCCTGCGTCAACAACTACTCCTTAAAATTATAATTTTAGTGGTGTGTGATTTTACTTACTCATTCATTATATGACTGTGCTGTGTTTTTTTAGTAGCATAAATTCCTAGAAGATAATTTCAAAAATAGTTAACATTTTTTTTAAATTATCAATAGATTTCTACATTGCTTTCCAGAAAGTTACATAGGTATTACATGTCCTATAATCTTGGAGAATGCCTCTCTGCTGGCATTCTTACCAAAGCTGGGCATTAATATTTAAGCAGTTTTTGCAAACATCATAGGAGACTATGATGTTTCCTTTTAATTAAATAGTTATTACTAATGAGGCGAAAACATCATATATTTGCCATTTGCTTGTTGTTTTGTTTGC
This sequence comes from Talpa occidentalis, assembly GCF_014898055.3. NCBI lineage: Eukaryota > Metazoa > Chordata > Mammalia > Eulipotyphla > Talpidae > Talpa > Talpa occidentalis. Next base: position 87,819,030 of record NW_023601212.1, on the reverse strand, counting down.
GAATTACAATTTCTTCAGCTTGAAATTTCCTGTTTAATTACTGTCTTTATCTATCTGACTCCCACATACCTTCTAGGTCAGGTTAGAATCACTTCTTCCTAGAAATCATCCCTGACTCATTTAGCAAAATTGCCTCTCTGCCTTGTCATTGCAACTATAATTCCTGTATAACAACATTAATTGTGCTTTATATAAAGTTGTTTGAATAGCTGCCTTCACTGGTAAACAGAGGTAATTTCTGACTTATTTTTACTGTTTTCCCTTAAACATCTACTTTAGATAGGCAAAAAATGCCTGTTATTGAATTAATGATTGATAAGGGTGATGCTGGTGATATTTCCTTTATGCCAAGGGTGCTATAATGATGATTGATTTTAAAGGCGATTATTGTAAATATGACAGGACAATAGTGAAAACAACTATAGAAGTCATCATCATATGGATGGAGGTGTTAATGCAGCAGTAAAGACGTGGTACTGGCTACATTGTCATGGTGATGGTGGTGCTGTTCAAGCTGATGGTAGCAGTTGTGATGAAGTGATGACAGTGATGAAGGTCCTGTTGTTGATTCTATTTGGTAAGATTTTTAGATGCATTTTCTTGGAGTAATGTAAATTGGACGGGGACAATATGGTTTCATAAAGGATATTGGCAAACATATTAGATTCCTGGTCATGGGGACATAACCATGTTTCACCCTAGACTTAACTCAGATAGAAAGGTTTCATAAAGTCCAATTTAAAAAAAGTCATGTCAAAGAACTCAAGGGAGGTCCCTTAGGAGATCTGTTTCTAGAGCTCAAGGCAATGCTTCATTTCTTCAAAAATCACTTGTTTCTCCCTTTGCATTTCAGACCTGAGTAAGACCTCTATGAAGAAACAAGGCCCATGAAGAACAGAGACACACTGCCTGATCAGCAGCAGCAAGGCTAAAGTGATAGACAGATACTAGTGTAGACAATGGCAGTATTTAGAGTTTCTGAGGTTAGAATTAGTAAAATGGGAAACATGGGAGAAGTTGGGCCAACTGAAAAGGTCACCTTAAGGATTTAGAATTTTAATTCAATGATGATGAGAAATAAAAGATGAATGTGGGTGTTTCAGAAGAACAGAAGACAAAATTTGAAGGAAAAGAGTGTATTTAACTAACCACTAAGTAGCTACTGTGAGAGATAAACCCTCAAATATCAGTAGTTTAACCTAACATGACTTTATTTCTCATTTAAAGAGCCCATTTATGTTGATGGGCTTTTGTTCTATCCAGTGATGGATAAAGAGCCAGTCTTCTTCTTTTGATTGTTACTTTAATTTTAAGATGTGACTTCTTTTTTTTAGAGGCATGTTATTTATTTATTTATTTGTTTGTTTGTTTGTTTATACAAGCACTGGGTACAGTCAGAAGCGCGGGAGGGTGAGAGAATTCACCAGAGCCAGAGCGGGGAGCAGAGCAGGCAGAAGGACCAAAGTACACTGCTGAGGGGAGCAGCGGGCGGCAGGAGAGGTCTGCGCGCCATGTGGGACCCTCCTCCGGTGGCCGGGGAGCAGCCGGGGATCCAACCGGCGTCGCAGAGGCCGCGGGCAGCTTCGCAACCCAGCGCTCAACCGCTGCGCCACTGGGGAGGACCCAGATGTGACTTCTAAGAGCATCATTACTTGAGAAGAATGAGCATGAGGTAGTGTTATAGGACAGGGAGAGGGGCCGCTCAAACCCCGCAAACCTGCCTATTCTAAATGGGTTCTGCCATCCGCCGCATCAACACAAAACATATGAGACTTTAATGGGAAGGAACTTTAATAAAACTAGGAAACAATACAGGTAAGGCAAAGAGTCTAGTTTCTAAATGAAGCACCCAAAGTTACCCATCCCCTTGTGGGTAAAAGTCCATCCATATGAGAATGGCGCAGAGCAAGGCCCCAAAGCCTGCCACAAGTCTAAAGCATCTTCCAGTGGGGACCCACAGAAAAGGGTCAGAAACAACCAGACAAGCCCAGAAGGAAAAGAGCAAAATCAACATCAAGATAAAAGCTGCCATTGTCACCTCCCCATGGGTCTCACCCACATCTGTGTCACCCCGTCCACGACCAAAAGACAAGCGCAGTTTCTTCACGTGTCTCTAGGCTCCATGTGCCTCCTCCAGGTCTCCTGTCTCCATCCTGCTCCTTCCTTCCTCAGTCTCTTCTGCTGCTTCTCTTCTTCCTGCTCAGCTCCACCCTCCCTTGGGTGGGGCAGGGAACCTCCCCCTTTCCTGGGGACCACCCTGTTACAGTAGCACATGAGATTTTTAATGCCTTAACTCCTAAGTTACCTATCTCTTACACTCACAAGCCCTTACTGAAGTTTAGTCATATTGCCCTGCCTGATAGGCATGACAATCATCTGTTTTCTATATTGTTAAAAAGAGCAGAACCAGAGGTGAGCAATACCAGCTTTTACCCTTTTGGGAGTACATGAAGTCCAGAGTAGAGAAAGCCAAGAATTAAACTCTCAATGTGACTTTTGGATCATGGGAATGCTTAATCCGAAATAAAATACAACACCCTTATTCATAATTAATCATTGTCTTTTGGGGTAATAATCTTAAAGGCCTTTCTTCCTTTGAAGATCTAAGATTGAAGAAAATGGTTACTAACTGGCAAGTAATATGTGTCTCCATTCTAGCCACCATCATCTTTGAACTGGCTCCCGAGATTATGAAGGCTGAAATATCCCATGATCATCTCTCTCCAAATTGGAGGTCAGGTAAGTGATGGGTTAATTATAATCCAGACCTGCTGGTTTGAGAAGCAGAGGAGTGAATGATGTAATGTCCTAATCCAAGTCCAAAGGTCTTAGAATCAGGAGTACTAATGTGTGCGTGCAGGAAAAGATAGATGCTCCAGGTTAAGAAGAAAGCAAATTCTCTCTTCCTCTACCTTTGCTGTCCTCAAACCGTGGTGGATTGAATGATGCCTACCTTCATTGTTGAGGGTAATCACCTTTATTCAGGCTACTGATTCAAATGCTACTCTCTTTTAAAAACATCCTCACAGACACACCAAGAAATAATATTATGCCAATTATATGGACATCTCTGGGCCCAGCCAAATTGACACATAAAATTAACTGCTAAATGACCAAGTGGAGTTTATCCAAAGAATGCAATGTTGGTTCAATATTCAAATACCCTCTAAGTAATTCTCTACATTAACAATTAAAAGATAAAAAAAATATGATTCTCTAAATAGTTGCAGAAACGAAAACCTTGGCAAAATTTGACAATTGTTCATGATGAAATCCCCCCCAAAAATAGAAACAGAACATCTACAAAAAACATCTACAAAAGAACATCTACAAAAAATAGACAAAAAACCCTACAGACAACCTAAGAGCTGATGGTGATGAATAAATGTTTTCTCTTTTACTATCTGGAACAGAGTGAGTGTGATTGTCCTCACCATTCATAACCAAAATTATAATGCAGTCCTAGCCAGAGTAATAAGGCAAGAAAAAAATTTTTTAAATATACATTGAAAATAAAAAAAGATAAAATTGTCTCTATCCAAAATTACCTAATTGCTTACGTATAAAGTCTTAATGAACCCACATAAAAGTCATTAGAACTAATAAAACAGCTTTAGCAAGATTGTAGGCTACTAGGTCAATAAAAAGACTTACTATACAAGAAATGAATAACTGGAAAGTAAAATTTAAATTTTCCATTTATAATAGAAGGAAAAGCATCAAATACACAGAAACCTAACCAAATATATGCAACAACTATGTGCTGAAGAGCTGTAAAAACTAATGAAAGAAATCAAAGAAGACCTAATAAATGGAGAGAAATTCCATCTTAATAGACTGGAAGATATAATATGGTTAAGAGATGAATTCTTAAGCACTGAGATTCAATGCAATGCAATTCAAGCCTAATTCCAAGTAGTATATTTGTAGAGATCAACAAGTTGACTTTAAAATTTATGTCAGTAGAGGGAAAAAAAAAAACACTGAAAAACAGAAACAAAAAAATAATAATTCAAATATTTTAAAAACATTGAAAAAAGTTGAAGAACTTATACTTTCTGAATTTAAAAATAGGTAATTTTAAAAAAGCTACAGTAGGGCCTCCTGGTGGCACAGGGGTTAAGTCTAGCACTATCAAGTTACTGCCAGCCACTGCAGCCTGAGTTTGATCCCTGGCCAGGGAGCTGACTCACATGGTGCAGTAGATCTCTCTTGTCTTGCCTGCTTCTCCCCTCAGCAATGTATTTCAGTAGATCCACCTGTTCTACTCCCCACACTGTCTCTGGTGATTCCTCCACCCCCACATCTCTGGCCTACACCCAGTTCTTATATGAATAAATAAAAATAAATCTGAAAAAAATAAAGCTACAGTCATGAAGGCAATATGTGATTAATACAACCAGTGGATCCAAATAAATCAATGGGATAAGGTATAAAAATAAATCTATACATAAATGACCCACTGATTCTCAAAAATGGTGCAAAAGTAATTCAAAGAAGTATGATCATTTTTCCAAAATGGTCCTGGAGCAACTGGATATCCATATGCAAAAAAGTGAACCTTTACTCTATATCCCACATCATGTAAAAATGAACTCAATACAGACCGAAATACAAATTTTAAAACTATAATACTTTGAAGATGATATAGGTTAAAAAAAAAAATGTGTTCCTGCATTAGGGAAATATTGCTTATAAAACTCAAAATCCAAGAACTCATTTCATGAAAAAAATTGATAAATTGGACTTCTTCATAGTTGAAAACTTTTGTTCCTCAGAAGACATTATTGCAAAAATAAAAAGGTAATTTCCAGACTGGTTGAAAATATTTATAAGGTGCATATCCATCACAGGACTTTTATCTCAAATTTTGAAGAATTCTGACAACTCAAAAACAAAAATAGAACAGATACTCCAATTTAAAAATGTGTGGGGGGGGTGCAACAGGTTTGAGAAGTCAGTTCACACAGAAAGATGAAATATGTATATGAAAAGATATACAACACTTACCACTGGGAAAATGCAAATTAAAACTATAATGAGAAAATACGACGTATCTCCGTCATTTTAGGATGCCTAAAATTAAAAAGACTATGCGAAATACTAGTAAAGACAGGAAGCAATTAAACCTCTCCTATCCTGCTGGTAGGAATGTAAAATTGTGCAACCCCTTTGAAAAACAATATGGCAGTTTCTTAAAAAGTTAATCGGATACCTACCATATGGCCCCACTATTCCACTCCTAGGTTTTTACTCAAGAAAAACGAAAGCATATGTCCACACAACTACTTGTAAATGAAAGTTTATAGCAGCATTGTTTGTAATCACCAAAGACTGGTGACAATGCAAATGTTCATCAACAGGTTAATGAATAAACAAATTGTGAGGCATCTATATAAAGGCATACCAGTCAGCCAGATTTGTAACAAAACATCAGACCTGTGAAAACATAAATGAATCTTGGAACCATTTTGCTGAGTGAAAGAGCCAGACAAGGGGAGTACATACTGTATGATCCAACTTACAGAGAATTCTACAGAATGCAAATGAAACTAAAGGGTCAGAAATCAGTCCAGTGGTTGCCTGAGGACATGCTGGGAGAAGACAGTGATGGAGGATGAAGTGCAATTACACTCCTCACACCTCACAACCGCTTTGCAAAAAGGTTTGGGGTCTCTTGTAAAGTCAAGCCTGCATTTCTCATGGAACCTACCAATTGACAGGAAAAGTAAAATTATACGTTCACAAAAACCTTGGGCATCAATATTTCATAGTAGCATTTCTTATAATAACCAACAACGAGGGCCTCCCTGGTGGTGCAAGGGGTTAAGTCTCAGCACTAGGAAGCTATCAGCAGCCACTGCAGCACAAGTCCCATCCACATCCCCGGCCAGGCCAGGGAGCTGACCCACATGGCACAGCAGATCTCTCCTGTCTCATCCGCTGCTCCCCTCAGCAGTGTATTTCAGTCAATCCGCCTGTTCTGCTCCCCACTCTGTCTCTGTTGAATCCTCATATCACCCCGCACCTCTGGCTGACACCCCAGCTCTTGTACAGAAAAATCAATAAATCTTTAAAAAAAAATAACCAACAACTAGAAACTATCTCGTGCTCACCAACAGGTGAATGCATTTACAAAGGCCATATACTTGTACCATGGATCCATTTCAGCAGCGTAAGAGAACAAATTGCGTATATACACAGTAGCTATGAAGTCAGGAGAGAGATGAAGTCATAAGCAAACTAGCTACAGAGAGAGAAGATTTCTGCATCTTTTTTTGGGGGACGATGGCTACCAAGTTCTGCTTATTTGCTTAGCTCATATAACTGTATATGTGCATTTTATGGTATGTTAATTATGCCTTGGTGATGTAGATTTAAAAACGGAGAGTTTTGGGGGAATTTGAGAAAAAAGTAAAAGCGAACAAATCCCTGAGGCCCTTGGATTTGTGCTTTCCCAAACACTTTATAAGAAACAGCAGGTGGCTCTTGCCAAATTGAATTTATTTTTAGGCAAAGAGTTCATGGGTATACTCTTGGGGGTTATTTTCTATCATGGTGTATTTCCTTTCGCATTTTCTTCACAGTGAAAGAAAACACAAATGAGAGTTAGAAAAGCGCTTGGCTTTATAAAAATGCCCCATGCTTTGTCCTTTCTGGAATACATTGGGAAACCAAAACGTGATATTTTCTCTAATCGTGATGATTAGCACATGGTTACAGAGGGTCTCTGCCGTTATGGCCACAAGAGTCACAGGCTGATACCAGAAGACCTGGTCTCTGCCGTTAGGTACTTCTGGGGCTCCAGGTTGACCACCTGCTTGCTGTGGGCTTTAATCTGTTTGTCTGAAAAAAAAAAAAGTGGGGCTGCATGGACCTTTATTGGACTCGACAGTTAGTGCATGAATTAAACAAGATCTTGTCTGGGGATACATTTTTGAATTAAAGCAAAGGGAAATGATATCTAATCATGAATATTATTAAATGTTTATTTTTAGAGAAACAAAGGATGCATTTTATCCAAAATTACATAGACTGGGGAATGCAGTCTCAGCTATCATAAGTCCCGGGAAACTGTAATGAAGACTGGACAAAGCAAAGGCAGAAGAATCGGGAGGTCTTAGTTTGTACACCCCAGACTGAAAATACAAAATAAACAAATGAACAGTTGAATTTGGGGCAAAGTATTTAACATTTTGAGCCTGTGTGTCTCTAGCTATGCATTTTCAATGATTGAATAAAATAATAAATGGAAATAACTTTTATGAAAACACAGAAAAAAGAATAAGTGAACTGAAATGAATTTTGTGAAGATACACAATACAGTGCCTGGTAAAAAGTTAATTTGTTAAATTAAATTTGAGCTAGGTATAAGAACTAAGAGAATCCCCTCTGAAGTATGATTATTAGCATTTCAAAAACAGTTCATGCAGCAGTGGGAGACAAAGTGATGTCAGCAGACAGGTCTTGGAAATAATAATGGTGATGATAATGATCATCACCATTATTATTATAAGCATTTATTGAGACCTTACTATGCACCAGACACTACAGTAATTGCCTTACTGTATATCTCACTCCATCTTCTCAATGAGCCAGGAGATAGGCATGATTATTTATCCTTATCTTGCTTATGAAAGCTGAAGCTCAGAGATGCTGAATCTCTTGCCTAAACACACACAGACGGTGAGTGCTGAGCTGGGATTCAGTGTGCAGCTGTGCGGGCACCAGTGGAAATGTCTTTTATAGCCATGCAGTTGAAAACATTCCACCATTGCTGCAATTTGCACTGCAGGCAGTTCATGACAATAATACCCGGCTGTCAGGGATCCCAGAATATTGAAGCCGGCTATCTGTCTTTCTATCCTGTTCTTCTGGTCTGGTGTCACAAAATGCTTGTGCAACCCCAGTGACACCTGCAGCCAGCTGCTCGGCTGATGACACACAAGTTTGTAGGTTCCAGAGCAGGTGACTTTCACCCACAGTTATCAACAAATATACCCATTGCACAGAGGCACCTGCTGTCTCAGAGAACTCCCACTCTGGATTCTTTTTTCAAAAAGAAATTTTGCCAAGCAGAAAATCTCCTGCCCTCATTTATGGGTCTCTGGAAAATTCACATTTTCCTAAAGAGACTTTCATATGTGGGGAAGGAAGGAAGGCTTGGGACTGGCCAAGTGAACAGATGATGCAGCCCACCCAAATAGAAAAGTGGATGTAAAGATACAGGCGAGAACGATTGTAGAATCCTTGCCCTATGCCTCACACCCTGTTAGATGTTTTAACTTGGATACTTTCATATGGTCCTAAACACACACACACACACACACACACACACACACTATGTTGCATGAGCTAGAACCCCACCAGAATAGATCGAAACATATTTCCATTCTTTAGGACACTCTCATCACCAAGTATCCTGAAGAAACTGGGTCCCTTCATCATGGAATTAAACATAATTCTAGCCTTGGAATCAAAGATCCCCAGGGGAAGGTAAAACAATGGAGGACTAAGCATCTGCTTCATTCCAGGGAGTGAACCCACAGATCAGCAAAACAAATAAGCTACAAAATGGCAGCTCTTTCCATCACACACATTTTCCAAGAATCTGATTCATTTTCTTTGCATTTCTCACAGCCTGGGATCTTATCATTTAGTTATTCTGTTGTCCATCTTTTCCTCCTCTGTCCTCTAAGGATCAAGCACCACGAAGACAGGTGCCATCCTTGGATAGCTTAAAGGGGCACCTCTAGGACCCATATGTCCAGAAGATTGCCAGCGCTGGGTAGAAACTGCTGAAATAAGTTACCCTGCAATCCTCAGACTAAGTCAGACAGGACAGAAGGCATCTCAGTCTGCTGTCCTCCTTGAAACAAAGCAAGTCCTTTCTCGAAGAAGATGGAGCTGTGTGCCTCCAGAGCTGTCACGCTGTTTCTGCACCCACAAGGTTGGGAAGTTGACTGAACAAAGCTTGCCTGGGAGCCACAGCTAGTATGTCATGGGACAGGGATTTGAATTTACTGATTCTGAATCTCATGCTTCTGCTTCCCTTCCCTTGCCTTCTGCAAGTGTGTCTAAGCAAATTATCTGCTTTAGATCGCAAATTAGGTCTGCAGTGCTGTTTGCTACATTTGCATGCCCTGGGTTGAACTCTGAGCTGAACCAGCCTCTGTTAACTAGCTTTGGATGTTACCCAGACTTCCAGGGAAACAGCTACAGTCCTTCCACAGTTGCCACCTGCCTCCAGGGTGGGCGGTCTTCCCGGGTCTACTCCATCATGCCCCTCATGGAGCCAACCCTTGAACATGGAGGGTTATTTCATAACGGAGCTGCATTTCAGAGGGAGTTAAATCCTCAGGCTGGTGTATCCTAGAGGCCCCTCATCTCACCCACCACCCACTTCGCTCTCTCTTAGCTCAACTACAAGGCAGCGTCCACATTGGGGTTTTGTTTAGAAATCATTCAGGCTAGCGAGATGCTTGCACTCTGTGTGGCAGCTGAGAACAATTGAGAGCCACTGATTTATACGCTTTATTTCATACTCACTGCAAAATCATGGGGAGAATCATGAAGAAGCTTCACTTTTTCTCTCTGTTTTCTTGTCTTTGCAGGAGTCTCTTTATCTCTCTGTCTCTCTCTCTCTCCAAACTGGGTGCGCATTTCATCTGGGGCCGAGCAGATGCCTGGCAACGCGCCTCTCATGGAATTGCACCATCTCAGTTCACTCGGGGGCTTCTCCTCCTACACATAACCTCACCTATTTTCTGAGCACCCCATTGAGCGCCCTGCTTTTCTCATAGTGAGGATACCACCTGGGGGACCTCACTCACCTCTAGTTTCACCCCTTGTACCCCCTAATATCTGTCCATCTGCGCTTTACCCTAGGACTCTAAGCTGAGGACCCAGAAATCTTTCTGCAAATCAGGGTGAACCGCACAGAGTTTGACTCAGAGGTTGAACTCAGCACTCCTCTTATTCTCCCTGACCCGTCACCCCAAGAGGAAGCCCACCTCCTTCACCCCCAGGCACCCGCACCAGGAAACTGAGACCTGTGCCGATTCTTTCTTTCATTCTTCCTGTGCTGCTCATCCCAGGCCCAAGCTCTATGGATTTTGCCTTCTAAAAATCTTTGGTATCCATCTGTCTCCATCCCAGTTTTCCAAAATTGTGATATAACAGCTTAAGAGCTGATATAAGAGCTATTTTTATGGCTTACGATTTTTAGTTCCCTGATATAAAAATCTGACTAATGGAGAGCTGGATTGTTAGGAGGATACAGGTGGGAAAGCCCGGGGTCCTGGTTTTAATTCCAGCTTCTCTGTATAATTGTGAGACTTTCAGTGAATCTACTTGGTCTCTCTGTGTCTCGGTTCCCTTTGACACGACAGAGATGCCCTGGCCTGGCCGCTACACAGACCTGGGTCACTCATCTAACTCTCCAGCAAGCACCTGGGGCAGGCACTGCTATTTTCTCAGTTTACGGACAAGTAAACTGAGGTCGCATAACTGTCTGAGTTCCTTAAGGAGAGGGTAGAGGAGCTGGGCTCCAGCCCAAATGATCCGCTCTGTACTCTTCACCTCGTGAAAAGACTTTTCTTAAAACCGGGGCTGTTAGGAGGATTAAGCTCACGCATGTAAAACGCTTGGCACGAAGCCTGACACACGGCAAATGCTTGATAATTAATTAACAAACGCCGGAAAATGGGCTTCCAGTCTCAAGAGCAGCCCCGGGCTTGGGTGGTACAGTTCCCCAAAGGCAGAGATTCTTAGCAGCTTTGCCAATTGATTTTATTCCCTGGGAAACTATGGTGGATTAACTGCCGCCCATCTCAGGCCAAGCTCTGAAATCTGATTACCACACCTGCTCGGCTGTCACTTATGATGACCAAGCCCTGTCTTTTGGGGGGTAATTAACTGCACCCTATGCCCTCAGTGGCCCTGCACTCCCACCCAGGCCCTCCCCCGCCGGAATCCAGGGAGTCTGTGTCCACTGCATCCCATGCCCCTTGAGAAAAGCCAGTAGCCGCCCTGTATGAGTGTTGGGGTGGGGGGGGGCACGTATTTTAGCAGTTCATTGTCTGATTTTTGTATCCTTCCACGCACTCACTTATTCACTCAACAAATATAAGTTGAGAGCCACCTCCACACAGGGACTGACCTGTTCTGTTTCCATCCCCGGCCCCCAGAGGCCCAGCCCTCTGTCTTCGCCTCCTCTCTCTAATGCTATGGACACTCTCCAACGCTTGACATTTCCCCGACATCTGCAAGACACATGAAACTCTTTTAGTCATGAAATGTGTCCCAGTGGCGTATTACTATTATTTTCTTAAAGATCCTGCTGCTCCTAGTTTGAATTTATCTTTTAAATTCCTAGATCCTTTGGTAATATCTTCTGGGTTCTCGGTCCCTCTTCCCTGCAGGAGGCAATTCCAGGGCCTGGGCAGAGTCTCCCTCACCCCAGCCCCATCCCATCCCCCCTGCTCCTCCTTTAGTAATTCAGAGTGGAGGCCTGAAATGCACTTTATGAAGGACACAGGATAATAACAAAATCGCTGATAATGCTAAAGATAGCTTTTAATGAATCTTGTTTCTGGGTATTATTGGAAGCGTTTTCACTGGCGAGCGAGACCTTTTCAAGCTCCAAGAGTTTCACATTTGGAGACTTTTACAGCATCAGGAGGGTTGTTTAGTATTGGTTTAAAAAACATTTCCCTTGACAAGAGCTAGATCTAATTTGTTAAACTGGTTGCTTTTGTTTTTCTGGTTTTATTATTTTTTTAAAATCTATATACTTTCCTGGATGCAAAAATAGCTGAGGTACATTTCATTTCATTTCTTTTCTTTTTTTGCCTTTTCTCCCTGGGCTGTTGACAGTCTGCTCTGTGCAGAAATGAAGCCTGTTTTCTTATTAACATGCACTGAGCCTCTCAGGTAGACTCTGGGGGTTTGCTGGTGCCAAGTCTCAGTTATAGGGGATTCTGGCCCAATGTACCCTGCTTGCCCAGCCCTCTGATCTCTGTGGCGAAAACCCCACACCCAACTCAGCTCCTGTCTCCTGACTGACTGCACGAGCTGGCAGCTCAGCCTAGTGACTCAGGGAAGGAGAAATGTCATTACACTCCCTTTTGTAGGTGAAGACAATGATTCCCCCTCATTCTTCGATTCACTTATTCAACAAATATTTGAGGAAGACCTACTATGGGCCAGGCATATCCAGCAGTGAGCAAAACAGACAAAAGCCAAACCCATGAGGAGTTTAGGTTTTAGTGGACTGAGGCAGAATCCAAATAATAAATGCATGTTACATCGGATGAGGGTGAGGGAGAAAAGTGCTTAGGAAGACTTGGGGTCACGGCTTTCTTTTGAATGGTCCAAGAAAGTCTCACTGAAATGATAGCATTTGAATAAAGAGCTGAGGGAAGAGAGGCTTGGTGTTATCTGGGGGGTGGGAAGGCAGAGGGAACCAAATGGCAAAGACCCTGCAGCTGGAGCCTGTGGGGTGAAAGGAGAGCAGCAGAGAGCAGAGTGGCTGGAGGTGGGGAGCAGGAGGAGGTGCTGGGCCAGGAGGTCACTGAGCTGATCTGGTCACATGGGCTTCTCAGCACTGTAAGGATTTTGGGTCTTATGCAGAAGGGAGTCAGGGAACATCAGAGGGTTTGAAAAGAGGGGTGATAAGACCTCCGCCACATGGGTTGCAAATGGGACTCAGAACTTTCCGTTCTAAAGCTTCTATGTTTTCCCTTTTTCTAATACAGTTTCCTCCCCTTCACATTCCAGTGTAATTGTGTGGATGTGTGTGTGTGTGTGTGTGTGTGTGTGTGTGTGTGTACCCATCTGACCCTGAGTGTGGCCTCAGAAGAATATAGACCACAGTTCCATCTTCTGGGTATTCCCTGGTTCTTCCATGAAATAAACACTCAACAAAGACCATGCAAAACAGTTTCTGTACCTAAGGAAAAAGAGGGCTGTCTTTATTAAAATGACTTTTAAATAGATCCCCTTTTATAGTAAAAAAGGGAAAACAAGAAATATGGAGCCATACAATGTTGGCACAACTTATTTCCTTCCTGCATAGTTTCTGTATTTTTCACCTGAAGCTGAAATTCAGGTAAAAAATAACCCCAATGTAATCATTTTGTATTTGTCTTTTTAAATGTTGTGACATACACATTTCCCAATTCCTGTAGATATTTTGAACTGAGCTTTTAAATAGCTGATCAGTGTGGCTTCATAAGGATGTGCTGTAATTCACTTTACCAATTCAATTTTTGGCCGTCTGGAAATCTTTCAGGTATGCTTATTTTCTCTCTTTTTGGTGATCTAGAGAATGCGGCAAGGAACATCTTCGGGCGTGTAGCTTTTCAATTTTGTCGTCTCATCTCAGGCCACATTTACACAGGCTGCCTTCTTGGTTCAAAGGGTATCAACACCTTTATAGCCGCTATTCAGAATTTTTCATTGCATATTTCAATAATGACTGCCATCCTGATAACACTCACAGATTCGAGCTTTGACTTTTCAGGTCAGGGGGATGAAATTGCCTTGACTCCAGCTGTAGTGGAGCAATAACGTGAAGTCTAAAAGGATACAGAGATGAAGGGATAATAGTAAAATCAGCCTCCGTCAAATGTCTAATCTGCATCATTTCTCATGGACTCTTTACAATCGCTCTCGCGGCCGTGTGTTCTTGCTCACATTTTCAAGGGAGCAGAGATTAGTGACTTGCCCACAGCCCCAAGTAGCCAAGCAGAGAAAGATTCCAGCCCAGCTGTCTGAGGCTCTTTTCCTCACCACCCACTGCAGCCCCTGAGTAAGGTGCTGCCTCTCCCCCAACCCAGAAGCTCCCCCATTTAGGGGATGTAGTGTGGTGCTTCTAAGTGTCTTATCATTAAGGGCTATAATGGAAATATGCTAAAGGATCCAAGGCAGCACCCAAGAAGGAATAATTAAATCTGTCCTGGTGAGTCAGAAAACATTTCACAAAAGAGGTAACACTGGAGAATAGGAATTTTCCAAACAGAGAAAATGTAAGGAGGCATTTCAGAAAAGAGCATGTTGTGTACAAAATCCCCGAGGTATTTAACAATATGACATCCATAGAAAAACACACAGAAATGTCGCAAAGAGGGCACAGTGCAGGCTGTGGTAGGTGGGGCTGGGGGCTGAGGATGCAGGAGCAAGAACTGACATCTTTGTGTGTTGTAGTGAGTGGTTTGGGCTTGATATTGAAAGACGGTTGTTCTCAGTCCTGGCTCACATCAGATCATCTGGCCAGGTTCTAGTTTTATGCTGTGTGGATTGTTTTAAAATATGAATTCTATTCCAATTGGATTAGAATCTCTGCATGTGGGACCCAAGTGGTTCCAATATATTGCCAAGGCTGAAAATAACTATTATAGGAGAAATTCACATATTATCAAATATAGGCTAAATCTCACACCCTTCACAAGATATAAAGGAGCAGGAGAGGCTCAATAGAATCTCATCAGTGAGAACCCTGGGAGGGCCATGTGAGGTGTACTGTGGGGGAGACCCACACCAGGCATAGCCTCCAAAGTCATCCAGCTCTGGATGTCATCGAGGGAGTGTCCCCAAATATTGCCATGTGTTATTGTTGTCCAGGGAGCCTTGGGAAGGCTCTGACTAGGTAAGCGTCACCCTACAATAAATCGAAGTCTCTGGTTCATGTTTGTTAAGGCCCCTGGGTGATCTCAATATGTCCCCAAGTGTGAGAACCAGTGTTTTAAAGCCATGTGCACTAGCAGCAGCATACATCCTGGGAGCTCAGTGAAAATAGAGAATCAGCCCCACCCAGACCTACCAAATCAGGATCTGTACTGTGACCAGACTCCCAGGTGATCTGCCTATACATTAACAATCAAAAAACACTGCTCTTGAGATATTTTTATAGGCAACCTAAGCCTATAAAAACCTAACCTTAGGCAACCTAACCTTAGGTTAGGCAAGTTTTACAAATTGTCTCTGCATTCAAGGTATATAATGGTATGCTAAATCTCCTCTGGTTGGCAGTTCTAGGATTTGGTTGGTTGCTCCATGTCTGTGTGACTTAATTTTCTGTGTACATGCAGTATGTGCCTGGCGATGTATGTCTTGCTTGTGATGAGTGATGCCATGCGGTTACGGCTCTAGGTGACTATGCGGGGCTTTACCTGGGTGTGTGGGGGGGATTCTAGTTGCCTGAGTACATGCTCTTCCCTGTGCTGTGCTTTTCTTTAGAATTTCTCCAGGAGGGGGCGCTATTGGGACTTTGGCTGATTCTGGGAGGAGCTGTGAGATACTTTATGAGAATTGACACCTTTTGCGCAAAGACACTCATATTGCAGAACACACAGGTCAGGCGATAATCAAAACTGTTCCCCTTTTCCCTCTCTCCATTCCCAAATGTCCCTTGGGTTTGAGAACCACTGCCTATGAAAGAGAATATTGGATTTTGGGGGTCCAAATTTTCTGCAAGTGAGTTTATAGCTGATGCACCTGTGTAGGTAGTGCACGCTGGGGTGGGAGGTTTGGCCACAGTTTGTGCCTATTGGAAGAGCCGTTGGGGTATCTGTGTGTGTGCGCACGTGAGTGTGTCTGTCTGAGCCTTTGATGTCTGGACTTGGTCAGCTCAATGGTTAATAGAGAGCAGCCTGAGGTCTTTTGGCATACAATGGGATTATACAAAGGCTTGCACGCTACAGAGGATGGCCGTGGCCACACATCTGACAATTTGCACAGTCACGGGTATGACATCTCCTCCTCCCCAGCCACCTTTCTCCTCCTGATTCACGCCTACACTCTCAAGCTGAGTCAGGGACCAGCTCTCAGGGCAGTGCACTCACCCCGATATACACACAACCCCAGGTGCACTCTTCAGAAGAACACGCCTACACAGTGATTCTGCCTAACAGCTCGCGAAGGGAAGCGCAGGACTGGCCATGCAGACCGCTCAGGGACTGTGCTGAGCTCACCTGGCGCGCTCTACAGATGGGGCGCTAGGAGTGCATTTCTTGACTTTTCCTCCAAAAGAGGCTGAAGGATCTAATTAGTATTGCATTTTGATTATTCACAAGGAGATTGTATGCTCCCAGACAAGAAATAATCTCCATATCTTTTATATCGAGCTTCAAAATAACATGTCCCCAGTTAAAAAGTCAAATAAACACCATTCACGCGCAAATACACACGCCCAGACCAAGGCGGACACAGCACATTAGACACGTTCTCTCGGCTGGCTAACGCGGGGGCACACCAGAGGCCCCGGGCTCACACTGAGACCGGTGTGTGCTCGTGTTCCCAAAGCCACACATGCAGAGACCCACATCATCACCAGACCCAGACACACACCTGAGTCCTTGACCCACACAGGCTTTCGCTTGACTAGAGAGTCATAGGTGTCTGCAGAATAGCACCTGCTCTGGTGGTGTAACAGGGTGGTCCCCAGGAAAGGGGAGGTTCCAGGTTCCCTGCCCCACCCAAAAGGAGGGTGGGGCTGAGCAGGGAGAGAAGAAGCTGCAGAGGAGACTGAGGAAGGAGGAAGCAGGATGGAGAGGCAGAAGGAGACCTGGAGGAGGCACATGGAGCTGAGAGACACGTGAAGAAACTGCGCTTGCCTTTTGGCCGTGGACTGGGTGACACAGATGTGGGTGAGACCCGTGGGGAGGAGACAATGGCAGGTTTTGTCTTGATTTTGATTTTGCTCTTTTCCTTCCAGACTTGTCTGCTTGTTTCTGACCCTTTTCTGTGGGTCCCCACTGGAAGATGCTTTAGACTTGTGGCAGGCTTTGGGGCCTTGCTCTGGGCCAATCCTGCTTGGGTGGACTCTTACCCACGAGGGGACGGGTAACTTTGGGCGCTTGATTTAGCAACTAGACTCTTTGCCTTTCCTGTATTGTTTCCTAGTTGTATTAAAGTTCCTGCCCATGAAAGTCTCCTATGTTTTGTGTTGACGCAGCGGATGGCAGAACCCATTTAGAGTAGGCAGGTTTGCGGGGTCTGGGCTGCCCCTCTCCCTGCCCTGTAACAGTGAGAGTGGACAAAGGTCATCTCGACATGTCCTCCCAAATGACGGGTATTTTGGAAGATCAAAAAATGAAACCTTAGTCATCAGGATAAGACAGCAGAGCTGTAATAGGGGACAGTCTGCAGCACAGAGAGTTGTAAATTGTTTAAGAAGAAAAAAAACTTAGTGTTAACAACTGTCTGTGAACTTGTTTGGCTGAAGAGCCGTGCTTTCTTCCACAGTCTTTGTTGTTGCTATTGCGGCTATTAATTTGTGGACACAAAGAGGCAAAGAGATGCTCGGATGGCTCTAAGTGCCTGGCTCCTGGGGAAAAACCTCCCAGCCTTTTCTCTGCTGAAAGGGTGGGGGCGGGGCTTCCCTGCGCCTTCCTCCAGCCACTTAGCAGGGAAAATGGGGGAGGGAGGAGAGAAAGGCATCAAGGTAGAGAGAGAGGAACAAGAAGCACACGATTGCCCCTGACCATTCCCAAGTGTCCCCATGGGGTCTGCTGTATTCAAGAGACAGAGCTTTGAAATAGGGAAGAAAAGTGACAGGAACAGAGAGAAGGGGAGACACGCGGTGTTGGTTACGGATGGAGGAGATGATAGAAAAGGAAAGAGAAAGATGACAAATAGAGCATGCAACTGAGGAGAGGACTTGAGGAATTCCACCTGTGCCTGGGGGTGTCTAGGAAATCAGGGGTAGAGGTGGGGGGACAGGGAGAAGTGGAGAGAGGGCTAGGGATGCAGGGACACTACCTCATCAGAGCACGTGCATGCCGTTATTCCTGAATCTAATCTAGTCCTAAATTTCTCAATTATGTGAATAATAAATTCCTTTTGATTTGGGGAGTGTCTTGTTGTTGTTGTCTAGGCTAGTTTGGGCTGGCTATCTGTCCCTTGCAGGTGAATAGCACTGTTTAATCCATGGCGTGATCCTTCATTGTTTTGTTTTTAACCTACCACGTCTGCCGGCTTTCTCTGACTGATGGGCTCTCATTTTGAAGTGCCAATTCAAATGTCACCTCTTCAGTTAAGCTTATCTGGAATCTCCTAGTAAGTCACTTCTACTCGGTCTACCAGCATCAGTGCCAACCTCTGTGAAAATAATGGAGGACAAGAATAGAAAAAAACAAAAACTGAAATGGAGGTGCCTCCACAAGACCAGAAACCTGGCTCACACAAGGAGGTGGGGGTAGAAGAGATTAGCATAGCCATTGACACAGCTATGGAAACCAAGATCCTTAGGGGCAGATGACACAGTTATGGAAACTAAGGTCCTTAGGCGCAGGCTGTTGCGGAAATTAGTATCCTTAGGAGCAGACTATGATCCTTAGGCACGGTAAAATCCAAGCAGGTATCAGACTGATGTCTAGAGCACAGGTCCAAGGGTAAAGATATGGAGATTGGGCCCAACAACCCCAAAGGAAAACATATGGAGATTGAGCCCATTGTGGAATCTCCTCATCACTTTCAGATTCTGCATAGTTATCCAAAGTTAGCAACCAACTGAAGGCTCACAAGGAGTGACCCCTCCCAAACAGGAGACTGTGTCAGTGCAGTCTCTGCACAGGCTCCTGGCAGCACTTAGTCTGCCCACCTGTGACTATGCAGGTACCTGTTTTCACCAACTCTCTCCCTCTGCGGGGCAGCAGCTTCCTGCCTGCCCATGGCCTGTACCTGCCATGACTTCTCTTCACTGACCGCCCTCAGTCAGGGCAGCTCTCCTCAAGGCCGCCCACCTGTGACCATGCAGGCCCCTCTTAGCAAACTTGATCTTTCAGGGCAGCTCTTCCTGCCCACTTGTGTCTATACAGGTGTCCTTTACTCTTCTGTCCCTTTCCCTAAAAAACCTGCCCTTTAAATAAAACCAATGTCTCTGTCTCATGGAAAAACTCGCTGGAGAAACTCGCTGCGTGCCTCTGAAAG
Organism: Talpa occidentalis; assembly: GCF_014898055.3. NCBI lineage: Eukaryota > Metazoa > Chordata > Mammalia > Eulipotyphla > Talpidae > Talpa > Talpa occidentalis. The sequence goes on along the minus strand of NW_023601212.1, from coordinate 87,800,097 downwards.
GGGAGCTCTGGTGACACCTTTCCCAGAATGAACCCAAGGACCCTGCACGCCAAACCCACAGACTCCAAAGTGACAACATCTCCAACACCATTCTGAAACAATGACAGGGCACAGGAGGGAAAGAGTTGACATATGACAGTTGAGAAAACAACTGTTAAAAAGCCGATGAAAATCTTCCATAAAATATCTCCGGTCCTAAAGGAACTAGATAATGGGAGATGGATTTGGGACAGAGGTGTCTAGATGGTACAATGCCAACATTCGCCGTGGAAGTGGGAGCTGGACGATGGGACACCAAAGGCGGAAAAATGAATCCCGTAGACTTAGTCAAATGGTTGAGGTTGGGGGGAAACGTAGGAACAATGTGACTGACTCTCCTAGGAGGCAGCTGAAGGATTTTTGCAACTCAAGAACATTAGGACAAAATTGGCCATGAAAGACATCATGGCAGCAGCACAAGAGATAATTGTTCCTGAATCACCCACTTGCAGAGTCCAGTTGGGTAAACCTAAGTCTAAGCCTCATCCATTCAGGAGCCTCTGGCTCTCATTTCAGAAACTAGGCCAGGATGAGCTTCGACTGAGAAGAGGGGAGGCGAGGACACAACGTAGGATGATGACCAGTAGTGCAAATGCATCTGCAAGACAAACCAAGTTCTCAGTGTCTCTACAGGACTGGCCCTTTCTGGAAGATTCCCACAAGGCTGTAAGAGCCTCATCCTTTTGTGATTACAAACTAACTTTCCAAGCCTGAGTGCAGGTCCTCAGTCTGTCAGCAGGTCCTGCCCTTTCTCATCTGGAAAACAGCATTTCTGAGCCCAGAATGCAATTGGATGGATTAGTTTAACTTGCTAACCCTTGGCTCATGAGATTGTGCATTTGAATTTTATAATATGGAAAATTAATTTCATAAGTTATTAGGACAGAAAATTCAATAGGATTAATTCTCCTGGTTCAAAAATAATCGGAGGTCACCATGGCAACGCACATCAATAGAGCAACACACAATGAATGAAACATTTCCCCATGTTTGGATGTTTGAGGCCTCTCCCCTTCCTGCCCTGGCGGCATTTGTGAGGGGGCTGAATGCCCTGGGGTCTCTGCTGCTGCTGAGCATCATCAGGGGGTTCTGTGCAAGAGCCACCAGGATGGGAGGTGAAGTCTGAGCTGGAAGCAGTTTCCTCTGGCTAATGTCCTCATCTCCAGAGAATTAAAGGGTAAGGTTTGGAGAAAATACCAGCTACTTCTCAAAATTCATGAGGAGGCTGTGGAAATGAAACCAGCAATGGCAGGGATTCAGGTCATTTACTGGATGCCAAATGCAACTCCTTGGAAATTGGAGAAAAACAGACTCAGAACTTACTAAGAGGGATTTTCAAGGTTGAGTGGTTCTGGCTGGCTAATATGAGAAGAGCAAGGGACACTGATCCCCTTCCCCATTTGATTTTGTGCGGATTGAGCTGAGACAGGAGAGGATTTCTCTAGATCCCAAATTCTATTTTCATGAAAGGCAGGATAGTCAAGTTATGGAAACCTTCACCACCACAGCTGGCCAGTCTGGGTCAGAGACTGGCTCCACCACTTTCAAACCTCAAAAAATTATTTGTCTGATGCTTGCTGTAATCACCTGTGAAATGGGTGTGTGTGTGTGCACGCGTGAATGTGAATGTCTGTGTGTGTGTGTGTGTGTGTGTGTGTGTAGGGTGATAGTTCAGCTGATAATGTTGGGCAGATTTCATTCAATAATGAACGTAAAGCACTTAGCACAGGGCCAGACATACGGTAAATATGTTCTTCCCCTCTATACCGAAATGCACGGGTTTCTGAAATCCTGATCTACACAATAGCAACAATCCAGACAAGGCAAGGGCAGGAGGGTAGTTCATGATTTTTACTCCACATACTATTTACATTGAAATTAAAGAATGCAAACGTGCAATTATAGTATTAGGAAATGCAGTTCAGGTGCTCTTCACATCTAAAATAAAATAGCTGAGAGTCTGTGTCCCCAAACACAGTCATTAGAGTGATATTTTGACAAAGCATCTACTACAGACATGGATGGGCTGCCTCAGAATGAGGAAGGAGACCCTTCCCCACAGCCCTTGTCCCCATCTAACCAGGAATCTCACCTTCATGCTGTGAGTAGACCTATAAAGAGATTGGAAAATGTGGAGAGAAAGCAGTGATGCAGCCAGAATCCATGTCTTGGAACGAAGGTAGTGGAACTCAACAACCAATCCATCAATCAGTCTTATTTGGCATATTTTTTAAGGCTCAAATAGCTGACATGGAATCAAAAAGGAAAGAGGAAGGAAGGTGGGACATTGGGTAAATGGGATTTGTTGCGTGGTAAAGGGTGGGACTGCACTTTTACTGGTGAACATAATATATACAGATGTTGATTTATAGTGACACATGCCTGAACTGAAAATAACATTATAATGCAATGCCCCTTCAAAGAAAATTCTAAGAATTGGTGTGAAGAAAATGTAACTTGTAAGGGGAGGAGAATTCGGTCTTTTCCCTCTTTGGCTTGCCTCTGCACGCCTTTCCCGTGTCCCATTTCCCCGCCCAGAGCAGAAGTTACTGTCCCAACCAGGCCGTGGGAGCTGGCCGGTGTACTCGCGGGTCAGTGACAACACTGCCTATACATGACTCTCTCCTCTCACCACTCCTTACATGTAAACACCTTCTCACTCACCACCAGTGATTGAGCAGGTAGATTGAGGATTGCCCTAGGGACATGGCCATCTCTTTCACCCATGGGCTGTGTGTATGACTGAGTGTGGTCCTGGCAAAACATAGAATTCCACTCAGAGGGCTGAAATCTTTAATAAATGGATTATTTATGGAGGTGCGGGCAAGGTGAAGCAAGAGATAATGAGCCATCAAGAGACTAGCAAAATGGGAAACCAATACTAGCTCCTAAAGCCAGAAAGTGCAAGGGGAGAAAATAGTGTTCTGTAGCTCAAGGAGATGTGGAGTCTTGAAGTGGGGGTGGAGGCCACCCCACAGGAGTCCTGGACATGCTAAGCATGAGCACTAGGGGACCACAGCAGGGGGGATACAGAGGGACATGACTCAGTCTTTGTCCCTCTCTCCTCCCACTCTGAGTTCCTGCAAGAGTCAGTAAGAACCTCCAGGTGAGGTGGCTGTACATTCAGCTTCCTAGATTACCTGGCATGACTTGGAGAACTGAAGAAGGGTAGAGAGGACAATTACACAACCACCACAGACAGACTCACGGAAGGCGATTTTTCTATTAGATTTAGTGGAAAGTGGGCACAATGGCTAATTTTAGCTGAGTGGCTAAGGGATGCCCAAATAGCAGTATAATGTTATTTCTTGTTGTGTCTGTAAGGACATTTCTAGAAGAGACTGGCATCAAACTCAGCAGACGAGTAAAGACCATAGGTCTCCCCCATGTAGGTGGGCTTCATCCAATCCATTAAGAGCTTGAGTGGAAGGAAAAGGAGGATGAGAGATGAATTCGTTCTTTGCTTGAGCTGGGATATCCATCTTCTCCTGGTTCTTAGACCTTCCGACTTACACCCTCAGTGCCCTGATTCTTGGACTCAGACTCACCACACCACCAACTTTCCAGGTTCTCCAGCATGCAGATGGCAGATTGTGGGACTTCTCAGTCTCTATATATGGGAGCCAATTCCTATAATAAGTCCCCTTTTTGTATATCTTTATATAACCTATTGATTTTGTTTCTCCCGAGAACTCAGACTACTACAGAGAGGCATGGTGCTGAGTTTGGAGAATTGAGGTCCCTGTTTAGCCTTAACTCTAAGCTGGGTGCTCCAACTCAGACTTTCACCAGAGCTTTGAACCAGTGCTCTGAACTGGCCACTGTGAAAGTATTAGAAAAATGCTGTTTTGGTTACATTTGTGTATCAGTTGCCTAGTAACATAATGGAGAAATTAGAGGAATAGCATGTCCTTATTTGGGCATTCTTGGGGTCCCTGGTCAAAAAACATCACATATCATTAAACCTAAGCTTCAATCCCAGCATGCTAGTTGGTAAGAACATACGTTGTCTAGTGAGAGATTGGCTTTTCCACTTACTGGCTGTGTGACCCAGGACAAGTCACACAGGGCCCAGAGGTGACTTACCTTTTTGAGTCTTAGTATCTTGGATTGTCAAGTGATGATCTTAATTGTATCAATTTAATTACTTAATTGCTGCCATGAGAATTCACATGAGATCATGTAGGCGAAGTCTCAGGACAGTGCTTATCCCACAGTGGGCGCTTGGTCAGTGGTAAGAAAATGTGGCTGAGGAAGATCAAGAAAGGGAGAAGGGAAAGAGAGAACCGGGCTGCTTCATCACCAGCAGACGCAGGGATGCTCAGATCTCATATGGGCCATGGGCTCGAAGCCAGTCTAGTGGATTGAAGTTACAAAAAGGCAGTTTGGGTCCAATATAAGGAATTGGCCCCAGTCCCACCAGCTGTCTGGATGGAGACGGAATGCACTTCCGGTCATGGCAGACTGGCCCTATTGAGGCAGAGCAGTCTCTTTGTCAAGGATGTGATGGTCGCAGCTTTTGTACTTGGTGGAAATTAACTCAGATAATTTCTTTTTTTTTTTTAAGATTTATTCATTTATGCATACAAGAATTGGGGTATAGGCCAGAGGTGTGGGAGGTGAGAGGATTCTCCAGAGACAGAGTGGGGAACAGAACAGGCAGATCGACGGAAATACACTGCTGAGGGGAGCAGCAGGCAAGTCAGGAGAGGTCTGCTGTGCCATGCGGGTTGCTCCCTGGCCGGGGATAGAACTCGCACTGCAGTGGCTGTGGATAGCTTCATAGGTTGCGTCTTAACCACTTGTGCCACCAGGGAGGCCCCTCAGATAACTTCTCAGTTCAGTTCCACTGACATTTTTTTCTGCAAAGCTAGGAGGATCAGATCGAGACCAAATCAATCCAGAGGCTTCTGTTTACTCCAGGGAAGGCCATTCTCTGAAGAGCCTAAATATTTTGGTTCTGGGGAAAAAAATATAAAAAAATCACTTCTCTCAGGACATTTCCCTGGAGTGCTTCAAAATAGCAACAGTCACGATGAATGACTCTGCAGTCAGAGGCTGAGGCACTGGAGAAAATAAAGTGACAGCTTGGGACTCCGAGGGCCCTGGCATGGGAGGCCGGGGGAGGGTGATTGGAGATGACCCTGGAGGGCCGGTCAGCTGGTCTGTTGTAGAGCTTCCCGCTCAGACACAGCTTCTTGTGAGGGTCTGTGGCTGATGTTTGAAATTCTCTCTCCAGTATCTCCAAACATGACTAGAAATGACCACATATTCTATCTGCTCAATGACCATGGAAAGGCCTTTCGTGCCTTTGGGTGTCATGAGACTGGCTAGCGAGCACTAAGTGACCTAACAGAATCCCCGAGTCTCCTCCCCACAAAGCGGAATGACAACATAGTGTTTGCTTCTTGCTCATTCTTGTCTCTCTGCAGAGCAGCGGAGGGGCGCAGGGGTCCTTCACAGACAAAAGGGCGGACAGAGGGCCTAGAGTCTGCCGTCTTCAGCTCAAGGTTCCTGCACTGGGTAGTGACCAAGAGAGAAAGCAGAGCTCTTGAGAGGTCACACTGGCCAGGCCTGGAGATCGTGAACATCATGTCCACCTGCATATGGTTAGGTAAAATGCGGTCACGGGACCCTCCCCAACCTAGTGGAGTGGAAACAGCCCAGCCCATGCCCAGGAAAGAGAAGAGAAGCTCGAATGGGAAACATTATATTCTCTGCCACAGTGTCTTTGCACCTACTGTCTCTCCACTGGGGACTCTCTTCCCCTTATCACCTCCCTGCTCCACATCATTCAACTCTTAACTTCCTTGAAGTCACCTTCCCTGACATACCTATTTACGGGTGCTCTCCCCCTCACCCCCAAATTCTTGACCATTTTGGCCCATTTCATCCTAGAACTTAGCACATTCTGGAGTCATCTGCTGTAGTTATTTACTCCTTGCACGTGAACTCTGCCTCCTCTCAGAGGGCACGTTGGGCGTCATGTTGACCAGCACACTGCAGCATCCGCCACAGTGCGGCTGAGCTCATGGATTTAAAATCCTTTCCAGTCACAGCCTCGCGGGAAGCCGGAGTCTCCCTGCTTCTGCAGAGATCAAAGCCTGAACAGCCTCTCCGATCCCCTCCCCGCATTGTCCGATGTCCTGTGACAGCGCGGGCTGTGCAGGCTGGGGGCTGACAGTGACAGGAGGTGACTGTGCTCCCTGTTTACCAACGCTAGACACCCAGGATGGATCATTTCCTCTACGGCATCTACCACGATGCCTCTTCTGCCCACTCCATCAATTTGGAGTGTGTTAGAGACTTTTAACAAATCCTTACTTGTGTGTCTGGAACCAAGGCAAATATAAATTGGGATAGCAAGTCAAGACCACAACTGAAAATAGAACATGAATAAGCTATCCATGAGGGTTAATTAATTCACCCAATTGGTGTTGAAAGTTTGATTCTGGACTTCCTGATGGTCTTGGAAACTTGGCAAAATATTCTGTCATTATTCACCTGTTTCGGCTAAGAAAGCCTTAGCATAAATTAGGTAATGTAATCCGGGACTTTGAAAACAATTTTTAATTGTGACCAGAATGACACCCCCTACATAAACACACACACACACATGCACACACACATGTATATATTATATTGTTACACTTGCACAGACTGATACATCTATATTTTTCATGAAATAGCACTTAACCTTCTACGTGAACCCGCTCTGACATTTTCTACCTGCGCCACCATCAGGGCCTAACCTAGTCTAGTTACTCTCCCCTATTGCATCTTATCTTAGTTCATGCTGCTTTATTTCTTTTTCTTTGATGCAACTGGAGACCTATTAAAATAATTCCACCATCTACCATTGGGTTACAACCCACATTTTTAAAACCATTGAACTACATAGAAAAAGGAAAAGATCTATAGCACCTTAGAAATAGTGTTCAAGTAACACACAGTGAAGGAATGAAATGAGCTCAGTTCAGTGTGACCCAGAAAACCCCACTACCATGTCATTGCATGTGCGGTGCTCCGGGGATGCGACTATGACTGAAACTCAGCTGGGAGGCTTGAGCCCACCGCTCAGCAGGGGCGAGGGAGGTGCTATCAGGCTCTGCAGAGGTGAGCAGGTGAGCAGCATGGAAGGTGGGAGAGAGAAACATTCACCAAAGATGTACCAGAAGATGGATGTGAACTTCAAAGAGAGCTTCTCTGCCATTTCAAGTGAGGAAGCCAGATCCGCGCAGGCAGGGCCATGGAGGCAGGATGAGGAGGTGATGATGGGGGCCAGGCTGAGGCTGGGGGTCCGGCTGAGTCTGAGGAGTTTGGTGAGTTAAAGCATCCCTGACTCCTGCTCAGATACGTGCTTCAGCTGCTCTCTTTAGGTCCGGCCTGTGTTTTGTTCATGTTTCCTGAGATTCATGTTGTGATTAGACAAGAACCGTGTCGTATGCGGACCAGCCACATTTTAGAGCCACCAGGAGAAGCAGCTGTGAGGAAAATTCTAACAACCTCCTCAGGCTGTAAACAGAGAGAGGTTTTCTTTCTTCCTTTTCTTAACCTTTTTTTTTTTTTTTTTTGTCCTTTAAGGGCATCACTTTTCATATTTTTACCTCCAGCTGTCTGAAATAGTGTTTCAACCTTTTTTAATACTCTTTCTGAGTCTTGTATTTAATGTGGGGCATTGTGCCCTAGAAATCGTCATCTAATAAGAAAAAATCAGGTCCCAACCACGTGCTTTAGGAATGGAGGGACAGAGAGACAAAGTGGAACTTATGAGCGCGTGGACTTTTGATATATGGAATGAGGATGACTGTCTGATTGCAACCCTAATGAACCCTCATAATTTCAGATTAGGGTTATGTAGATGTCCCAACTAACGGGTAGTAGATTGTGTGGATATAATTCTAGTCTATCATATTTTTTCTTCACTATCAATTACTTTGAATGCTTATATCCTATTTCCTGAGAATTTTTATTGTTCAATTTTCATATTAAGTGACCAGCCTTTCCCCCAAATTAAAGTTGCTAAAGCAATGAGGTATGAGGTCTGGCAGGCTGAGATGAGCAGAGCTGGGAAGCTTAGGTTCAGAGAGGGAATGGTTTATGGCTCCGAATGTCTAGAATATTCTATGACAAATGCCGCCAGAGATTAGAGGCTCAGATCTTTTCCCCAGCACTCAGACAGAATTGGAGAAAAAAAAAATTAAAGACAGGTTTAATTAACCTGCCAAAAAGAAAAAAAATCACAGAATGTCTGTGGGTAAGATTAAGAGCAAATCTAATGATCAAAGAGATTGGAAAGGGGGTTGGCTTTAGAACGCACATTTCATATTCAGTCAACTAATATCACTGAATCTCCTTAGAATCAAATCATCAAATTATGTTGGCTTTGGGGTTGCTGCAGCGGAGAGAACTTCTGCAGGTGGAATCTGACTGAAATGAAGAGTCAAGGTTGACAGGCCTTGCCTGCCGTTTCCACAAAAGTGCCCGACTGTGACCTCAAACTCTCCCACAAAATCCCCTCCACCAGTGGGGAGACCCAGGCAGAGGTCAGAGCAAGGATACAGAAGAGATCTGGGCTGAGGGAAAAGGTCCAGAGATTTGAATGATGCCCAGGAGAGAAGATGAGTATAAGAGCTTGGGTGTGTGGGCCTCCCCGGTGGCGCAGTGGTTGAGCGTTGGGTTGCGAAGCTGCCCGTGGCCTCTGCAGTGCCAGTTCGATCCCCGGCTGCTCCCCGGCCACCGGAGGAGGGTCACACATGGCATGCAGACCCCTCCTGCTACCCGCTGCTCCCCTCAGCAGTGTACTTCAGTCCTTCTGGCTGCTCTGCTCCCCGCTCTGGCTCTGGTGAATTCTCTCACTCTCCCGCGCTTCTGACTGTACCCAGTGCTTGTATAAATAAGTAAATAAATAAATCTTTAAAAAAAAAAAGAGCTTGGCTCTGTGTGAGAGTGAGGTGCGTGTACCGGGGGTGCTGTGAGTGTAGTGAGTGTGGGGTGTCTCCTACTCACAAGGTCTAGGGATCTCCAGGGGGAGTTTACCATCTAGGTTCAGCTAAAGTAGGTTCAGCTAAGGTATTAGCAAGCAGGCCTCTTCATTCAAATACAGACTTGGAAACATTTCCTGAGCATGTACTATGAAGCGAAGCCTCTGCTTGCCAATTCTACATGCACCACTCTGGAGTCCACAGAACAAAGGGTGTGGGAGTGGACTCTGCAGCTGCGTTCACTCAGTGTCCAAAGAGACAATGCACAGACCCATTCACAATAGGACCAAGGTTACGCCGCACCAGGATTGAAGTCCACTCCCTCGGATACAAGGGAATAACAGATGTAAATGAAATGAGAAAATCGCCTGACTATGTTACACCTTCCATTCCCAATACAAAAAAACTCCCATTGTATAACTAGATCAGGAGGAGGTGACCACAGGGAAAGCTACCAACTCTGTCTGGAAGCCAATGTGTAATAAATACAATTTCTTGAGTGTTAATTGCATGCCAGGCCTGATTGTCATCAGATCACTGGGTCTTCACAACAGGCCCATCTATTGAAAGTTAGCATGAGGATCCTTCATTTACAGATTAAAAAACCAATAGAAAAGGTGTTTACCAAAGCTGCCCAAATTCATCAAATCATGGAGAAACAGGGATTTGGCCCAAACAGATCTTTGCTCCAGAGCGTCTATGCTTAGCCACGACACTGTTCTGCCTCATGTGAGTTCTTACGTCAAGCAGGTCATGACTTAGGGCAGGTGCAGATGACTTATGGCAATGGGGGATGTGGTGAATTTTTTTATGAAATCTGGGACATATTCATTTCTTTCTTTGATGCCAACTTTGTGTCAGTGATTATGCTAGAACTTTGCACACAATGGTGCACAAGAAAAGCAAATATAAAAAAAAAAAAATGCCAGGGACCCAACTTCATGCAATATACCAAGGCTCTGTGGCACGTTGTAAGATTCCAGAGGAGGGCAATAAAGTGACAGCCAATGCATAAGAGCTAGTTGACAGAGAGCCCAGGCTGAAGACAGGCAGGAGCCAGACCTGTGGGGAACTACGGTGCACCCAGCATTCTTGTTTTTACATTGAGAGCAAGAGGAAGTCAACAGATTGTAAATACAGATATAACATGGGGAACATTATTTTTGGTGATTTAAGCACCCCTAGGCAGATTTTATAGTGTAGCTATCCCATGAATAACCAGGAACATGGAATGGCCCTGCTTATGTCTCACGTCCCTGGGTATCAGCCTGAAATGGAGTCTGCTGAGCTATTTGCCACCTTCCAACATAGTGGCTATTGGGTAGGATTGACATCAAGGTTCTTCCAGGGCAAAAAATTTTTACTGTTCCAGCTCATCAGCGATCGCCTTGTTTCAGTAATTAGGACCTGAAACAATTAGCTTTAACCATCAGTGGAGGGTTGATTTAAACAGTGCTGCATTAAACACTTGAGCCCAGAGAATTATGGGCTGCCCAGATGAAGACAGGAGCCACAATTCAGGATGGTGTTGGATGAGGGAGTGTATCTGCCCATGCAGTCTTACAGAGATAGCTGTGTGGGCACTAGGGAAATGCATAGGGTCTGTCAGTAGGCAGAGCTTAGTAGCAGAGTGGTTATGCAGGGGCATCCGACAGCAAGGGCAAAGCCCAAAGATAAGGAACCGGTTGATGGCGACTCAGGAGTGGATGGGTGATCACTGTCACAAAATCCTGGAAAAATGAGAGTAGTCAGAATCCTGAGAGATGGGTTCATACAGGGAAAGAGTATGGGCCTGTTTTCCTAATCTGGAAGGTGTATCTAGGTACCAACACTAGTTACTAGGGCTTGAGTCTGATTGGTTGCAAAGGGTGACTTTAGAATAAATGGGTCCCTAAAATTTTGTGTCAAGAATGGTGTTTCCCACCCCCCAAATAAAAGCTAAGTTGCTATAAATGGGTGGGGGTTAGATGTAGGGACTAGGAGCCAAGTACAGCTAAAATCAAGAGAAATTCATTTAGTTGGCATGCCACCACACCCTGGAGGGAAAGTTGCTCCATCATAGATATTTCTGTCCAACAAATTGTCAAAGCGACCAGAATCCTTCCATCTTAGGCCATCGCACCCTAATCTGCATGTTCTAATCCTGCTCAGCAGCACCTTGTCTTATTTAGCCCCTCGAAGGAGAGAATGAGACTAGGGTAAGCAATTAGCTTTTATCAAGCCAAAGTGTCGCACATCCCTTCCACGGGCCACCTCCAACAGCAAGGGATAAGATAAAGGTAGGGTGCATTTTGCTGAGAGTTGTCACACATTGAATACTCCAGAAACATGCTGAGGTGATGTCTGAGGTGCAAGAAGAGAGACCAACACCTATGGAAAGAAGGAATCTGAAACAGGGGAGGAGTCGTCCTGGGATGCCTCAGCCAACCTGATGGAGTAAGAATCGCCCATCAGAGTTGACCCAGGATGGGCTGAGAAGACGGCTCTGCACACTCCTGCCTCCCTCAGTCATCAGAGAAGGCTGCCCCCACCGGGAAGGGCAACTCAGGTGTGGCCAGGAAGACAGATAAAACCTGCGGGCTGCCCACCCTCCCCAGAGCTGGGCAAAATGCTCTCACTGAAAATGGATCTGGGAGGCACATTGAAGTGCGTGCGCAGCTGGCACGTGCCTCGAGGAAAACTCGGGAATTAGTGGACAATGTGTGATCTTTGGTCATAAAGTGAAGCAGGAATTAATTTGTTGAATACCTCCCAGGCTTCAGCAAAAAATAAGGATGTAGGACCGCAATCTTGTGCACCTTCCAGGTTTTTGTTTGTTTGTTTGAGAGAGAGAGACAGAGAGACAGAGAGACAGAAATAAGCAGCATAAGTGATTTCAGAAAATGAAAAAAATGCTATGAATATATACTAATAGAATGGGGGTAACCACGGGAATTATTTTGGATGGGGTGTTAAGAGAATGCTGAGAACAGACTGATGAGGATAAGGAACAGCATTTCATGCCAAGGGAATAGCAGGTGCAAAGGATAGGAGCAGACTTTCCTCTTTCAAGGAACAGAAAGAAGATATTATGACTTCACGTTATTTAGGCAGAAGGGAGATGTGATCGCATGTAGACCATGTGATCAAATAGGCAGTAAAAGTCAGATCCTGCACTATTAAGGAATTCGGAATTCACTCTATGTGTGACTGAAATCTTTGTAAATATTAAAACAAGGAATGACAACTACTTTAATCACGATTTTAATAAACTTGCTATATTTTCATGGAGAAATTATTTCTGGAACTAACTCTTCAAACCTATTTAACTCTTGGATCAATTTTTTGTATAAACTACTTCCAATTTTTTTCTACTTCCATTTTACTGAAATTATTTTCATCTGGATCAATTTCACAGCAAAGATCTTTATCCTTATTAAAGTTCCAAGCTCTGGCTCTGACAAGAGTGACACAGGAGCTGAGACATGGCCAGGCCAGGCTTTTATGTACAAGCAGGAGATTTATCATTATGCCCCCAACCAGCACCCTATAAAGATAGCTCTTACTTAAATTTCTTTCGACTTTTTTCCTGATCTTTTTGGTTGCTCCTTAGGTTTCATATAATTCAAAATTCTTTCTTTTCTTAAGGAAATAACACCAAATCAAAAGAAGTTAACAAAAGCCGCAGCATATCTGTGTACAACTTGCTTCAGGTATGGCTAGATCCAGGAATAATGTCATGCACACATTCAGTATTACCTTTGGTTTCTCTGAGATATGGTTTATTCTCTCTTGACTCAACTTTATGACCATGTGGTGACCCAATGCAGCTCCTTAGATGTATATTCTACCACTTAGCAACTGCAGATTGCAAAGTAAAAGGAAAAATGTGTCTTCTTCCATAACCTCTGGCAAACATCCAGGACTGATTCGACTTTGATGTCTTATGACGACACCTGAACCAATTATTTAGTCAAAAGGCAGGGTTACAGACAACCCTTCCTTGTACTATATAGGTTTAAAATAGAGCTGTGACTTCCCTCTAAGAAAGACCAAGTTGTAAATAATGCAACAAATGAGCACAGATGCCAGTAGTGACTGCCAGTTTCTAAATTCATAACACCTTTTCTACGTGCTCAAAATTTTCCCTTCCGAGCTGTACTTCCTCAGTTAGGGCTTACCAGGCACCTCTGGTCATTCTTTTTGAAGGTCTAGTTTCACTCCTCATCAGGTCCAGTCTGGTTTTCATTCTCAAACCCTCATGGAGGACCTCACCCTTTGATCACCTGAGACCCAGAAATATAGGATTCAGGTGGATCAAATCTAGCTGTGGAGCAGATCGACAAAGCCACCATCTCTCCATCCTTTGATGGAGGGACAGTTTCTCTCTCTGCATCCCCTGCAGCGTCAAGTTGCTGCACCAATGCTTAATTCAAAGGCTTGAATCCATTAAAAACCAAAACAAGGAACAGAAATGAAATCCTCTCATTAAATCTGTGTTCAGTGGGGTATGTGCATAATTCATCCCAACACCATCAAATATAAATGCCTCCATGTCAGACGGAATGGAGCTGGCACCACAGAAGTCTGAGCCCTCTTAGAAGGAGCTGCAAGGAAGAGACAGGCCTTGCAAGAACCTTCTGGGAATGGTAATGAGATCCGGCACTGGAGTGTTTCCGACGAGGATCCTAGATGAGGACATGCTCGACAACGGTGCTTCCCTGCCAGCCTCTCTGTGGGCACCTGTGTGTTTATAAACTCAGCTCTGGATTCCCTCTGAGCCCATGCTGGGCTGCCAGAGCTTCTGAAGTATGTGGAATGAAGGTTCCCTGGACTGTGGATGAGACGGGTAAATTGAGTGCGGGAAGTGTGGGCTCCTGCTGTCTCAGCTCTGCTCAACTGCAAAAAGCATTGCCTCTCCACTCCACAGCTTCAACTCCACCTAGCTCCAGAGGCAGAACTGACTGTGCTGGAAAGGGCTATTAGGAGCTTTTGAAGCCCCAAACCCAGTGGTGCACATAAAGCTCTAATGAACTCAGCAGAAGTTTTCCTACCAAGTAGAAGCCTTACTATGAAATCATTAAAATCATACACTACATGCATCTGTGCAGGACAAGGGCACGCAGGGCCTGGTTCTGGCTCATCTCTTTCCAAAGAGGTTGCCTCCTGCCCCATGGCCAGCCCCTGGTGATGATTCCAAACCTCTTCCTCATAACCATCAGTTATCATTTACTGAGCCCTGAGCCTTAAATACTCTACATATCGCTACATCATTTCATTTCTACTCAAACATACTAATTCTTCCATTGTCAGACCTTTAGCACCAACTTCCTAGATGCTCTACACAGCTCTTAAAATATTTCTTTCTTATTGTCTTCCTGGCCTCAAGGAAAATATCCCTTCAGCATTTTCAGATTTTCAAGGAGGCTTTTTTAAGGGTCATCCAACTCATTCCCATCCCATGTTTTTATGTCCTGTAACAGTTGGTGCTTACAACACAGTTGAGCGTGTCTGCTCGTTTGGATCTGACTCCTGTAGTGAAATGTAAGCAGCTGGGGGTGGGAAGCAGAAGCGGTTCTCTCTGCTTCTTTGCCATTTAGTCACTGCCCAGAGGAGCACGCTGAATGAAGTGAGGGCTCAAAAAATATTTGTGGAGTAGAACAAATAAATAATTCTATGGTTTAGGCAACATTATGATCCCAGTTTTACTTGTAAAAGAACTGAAGCCCAGAAGGTGTGCACAGTTAATTAATTTCCCAAGTTTACAGAGAAAAATGGTCTGCGCACTGGACTGGGAAGTGAGGACTAGAGGTGTTGTAAATCTGCACCTGTTGCAGGTTTCCAAACAGTGGTGGTGTCCAACACGTCTTCCTGCTCCTTTCGAGTATCAACCCTATCTACAATCAAGGTCAAGTTCACCAAAATCTATTGGGACTGTGACCTGGAAAGTAGTTTTGTGGGTAAACACAGGCCAAACTTACCTACTCCTGTTTTCACACTCCCAGATCACCAGCTCAGTTATGATGTATTCATCAAGAGCACTTTAGCACTTGCTGTGGTGCAGGGGACCTTTGCTCGGTGCCTTTGCTGCATGGACATATCCATGACACCAGACTTCCTGGTGGGGAAAGATGTGGGGAAGCCGGCTTCTGGTGGCCAATGAGAATGAAGATTTAATCATGTTAGGAAGTGAGGACATTGTGTTTGAGTCCCTGCCATCCACTCTAGAGGATGCACTGATCTTAAAATGATTTTGAAAAATCAAATTGAATGAAGATTTATGCAGGCTCATTCCAGGTCATCTCCATCTCTCCTAAGATGGGGAGTTTGGGTTGTGAGATTGGGTATTCACGCTGCTGTTAGGAATCAGAAGATCAGGGCTGTAAACAGTAAATATTCTGCTTAGCCTCTAAGGTGGAGGCTAATTAGTCAATTCCACTCTAGGTTAGAGGGAGCCAAGTGAGTCTACTCCAATGTGTAATGCTGTTCTGTGAGTAAGTTCATTCGCATTGCAGAGCTCACTTCTCAAGAACCCCAGGGACTGTAATGAAGCAGCAGGTCTGTCTGCTGGGATTTAAAGAAAAAACATTTAGGAGTCACTTAGTCAGTGGTAAATGGGTTTTAAGAATACATGGGATTATAAGGTGCAAGAGAATCCATCCATCACCCAGAAAGTCGCACCTGGTTCTCAGGTGCACACCAGCCTCCGAGGAACAGGGAAACTTGCCCAACCCAGCTGGGGACACATTGAGTTTGGAGACCCCACCTCATTCCTTATAGTCCCCTGCACTTGCACATCAGACGGAGAAAGTGATTGGGTTGAGTAGCTGCCGTTTCCTTGGAGCACCTCCACTGGGCTGAGTCTCGCCGGTACACCTGTGCACCTGCTCTGCCACAGTGCGTGGCTGAGGCAAAACACTGTGCGTCTCCCAGGGCCAAGGTGAGGATCGATGCAGTAGCATCTAGGAGCGTACTTGATTGTGCTCATACAAGCCATGACTTAAGTTTGCTAAGGACATCCCTGGATGGGATCCAGCTTCTGTTCTCCGTCTCCCTTCGCCCCTCCCAGCACTTCCCATCTGTACCCTCCAATTCACCCACAGCAAAATTCTCCCCATGTTTTGCATGTGTCATGCGATTCCTCACCTCCATGAAGCCGTGCACGAGACTCTTGCTGTCTTGGTCACTCGCCACTCCAGCACAACGCTCAACAGCCACCCACCTTCCATCTGAACAATTCTGTATTTTTTGGGGATCTCTCTATAAAGGGCGCTTCCTCCAGAGTCTTCTTGACTCCCCTGAGCCATTTTAAAGTCCCTGCTATGACTGGGTCAAGCTCCATCTACCAGCTTAGTTCCTATCCAGCCATTCTGTCTCCCTTCTCCCTGAGCCTCCCTCCCCCAGTTTGCCCACAATATCCGGGAATTAGGTTCTCTCTATATACCAAACAAAAATTCAGAATGTCCAGGTAAATTTGAACTTCAAGCACATGACAAATAATCTTTATTAGAAACTTACCCATTTCTTAAGAGAGTATTTGTTGTTCACCTGAAATTCAACTTTAACTGGGCATTCTGTGTTTTATCTCACAAACCTGCCTAAAATGCTTCTTCACCTTCAAACAAGCTGCTTATGTCACTGTTGCAATGGATTCATAATGCCTTGGGACAGTGGGCTGGGGGGCCTGATAGCAACTAGCAAGACAAGTGTGTTCCCCATTGCACCACTGTTGGCAGCAAAACCAGGGGCCTGGTCTTGCCACCTACTGAAATCTCTGCAATCCAGCAGACAGACCCACAGCTCATCTCCAAGATCCAGCCGGGCACACTCCCAAGATGCACGTGAGGCCATGTTGGTTCAAAGTTCAAGGTCTGGTTTAGCCCTTCCGTAGTGCTCATCTCATCTAAATTAGCCCCCCAGCAAGGCTGCTTGAAGACACTTCCCAGACACCAAGCTTGCATTTGTAGGCTAGGCTTAGACAGACTGCTTAAGTGGCACCTTGAGGACCCATAGCCATCATGCCTTTCAGAAAGGACAATTTTGCAATTGTTAATCTCCAAGGTGATTTTATCTCAAGAGCATCATTTCCTTTTCCTGTCACCTGGCCTGGGTTAGGAATATCTTGACAATTTTAATTAAATTTGAATTTCAGAAGGAGTGTTTGAGTGTTGCAAAACCATTGCTCACTAAAAGGCTGATTATTCAAAGTTCTCACTTTTTCCCACCATTTTGAAGCTTTGCATAACAATTGTTCCTTTAAAATTCTGTGTCAGTGGATCAAACTATAGATATTTGTTAAATGGAAAAATAGGGTGGGGAACACCCTCTGTGAAGCAGTGAATAAGTGCCTTTTATTTCTATCTCATCTAAATGTCACAGAACACTATCAAGTCAAAGGTGATATTTACATTTGTAGAGGAAAATGAGGCTGCAAATTTTAAGCAAATAATGTAAGCCTATAGAGGTCATGTAAGATTTTGAATTTTTTTTTTAAGTATCTTAGGAAGAATATATCTTGCCCTTACTGATTCTGGATTTGGTAATGTGATTGGCTTTGCCCAAAGACATGTTCAGATATGATTCAAAAGGAGGTGCACTTGTGTGTTTTGGCTCAATGTTGGGGTCTGGTGTTAGGATGCAAACATGTGACAAAGATTCTTTCCTCATCCAAACGCCACTCAGGATCCCCCGAACTTCTCAACTATGCCTCAACTCGTGGATTTCCATGTCCATCTCTATATTGTCCAATTTCAGCAGGAAACCTGCTATCCATTGAGTCAGAATCTCCTACCCACCATTATCTGATTAACTAGTCAGGTTCCTCACTCCCCACCATTCCCCAGGAGATGTCTCATCCCCTTGAGCCCTATTGAGCAAGAAGCCCTTAGGTCAGTTTGGCCAAATCCCCCCTTATTTCTGATGATTGCTCTTGGTAATTTTCCATGAACTGATTTCCTGCTGTGCTCCTGGGTTATAAATCCCCTTTGGTCCATGTTGTGTTCAGAGTTGAGCCTCATCTCTTTCCCCCAACTGCAAAATCCCTGGCAAAGCCCCCCCACCTTGAAGAAAGTTTGCCTTACTTTCTTTAAGAGTATCATAAATATATATCTTCAAGAGTGTGCCTCCAGTAGCTGTTGGCACAGAGAGGACAAGATTCATGACACAGATCGAATCACCCCTAAGTAGAGTGAAGCCAGTAGACTTACAACTTGAGACAGTCACCCACCTAAACCAAGTCTAGGTCAGCTGAATGGCAGTTGACTTGCAGATCTCTAAGCCATGGAGATTTTGAGATTGTTTTCTAGGCAACACAAGTTAATTATTGATGCCAGAAGATCCCATTCCCCAGATAGCACCCATAGTTGTATACATGGGTTCACGCTACCTGCACTCAGGAGCGGGAACAGCCATCTGCTGGCGAGAGAGGACTAATCCTGCACACTGGTTATCAGAGAGGCCGAGAACTTGCAGAGGAAGTGAGAGCCTCTAGGGAAGCCTGAAAGCAGAGCTTTGAAATGGGAAACAAGACTGTCAATATTTGTTTCCTAGAAAAAATTCGAAAGCTTTTGAGAAATCAGGGGCTGTCCATGGTCAGTCACAAAATTCATCTCTTGTATTTGCCTCCCTGAGTTCTAGCAGGAACTGTCAGGATGCCTTCGGGACTGTTCTCAGAGCAAGATGACAGAAGTGTCAACTGGAAACTCCAGGGCCTACTCTCTCAGAAACCTCCAGGAGAGCCTGGCACCCAAGGGTGCAGCCTGGAATGTCACAGAAGGCTAGGTTTGACTCAGCCATGAGGTGTCACTAGTAAACCATCACTAATGGTCAGAGGCAAAGGCTCTTTGAATACAGAACTGTGCTATACAGGTTAACGTGGATCCCTGTACTGGACATCTACTGGACTCTCTGCCTTTAAGAAGTTCTCACTCAATTCTTCATTGTGGGTTTCTGCATCCAGATGGGAGGTGAGGCCACTTTTCTCCTGAAGAGTGAGTTCATGGGAGGGTCAATGTACTTTGCAAAATTTCTATAAATTTCTAAGAGGCACTTATGACTTTGCTTTTCCATTACTATACACCCTTATTTCCGTTTACTTATTATAGCATACTTTAAATACAGTAAATTCACATTTTTTAGTTGTATAGTTCTGTGTCAACACATATTGTGTACATACATTGTGTAACCACCACCACAATCAAGATTGAGGACAGTTTGGTCACTCCAAAATTTATCATGATCCTTTCCAGAGACAGGTCATCTTACTCTCAGATCCTGGAAACCCATTGATCTGGTTTTTCCTAGTATATTTTCCTTTTTCCAGAATATTATATAAATTGAATATAGCCTTTTGAGTCTGGCTTCTTACATGTACCAGAATGCATTGGAGGTCTATCTTTGTTATTGGGCATAGCAATATCTGTTTGCTTTTCTATTGCTGCATAATATTCCATTGTATGAATAAACCAAAGTTTACTTATTCATTCACAAATTCAAAAGCATGGGAGTGGTTTCCAGGTTTTGGCAAATATAAACACAGCTAATATGATCAGGTGACTGTAGTTTTAATTCCATTTAGATAAATACCTGGGAGAGGAATTGTGGGTTCTTAGGACACATGTATGTTTAAATTAAAAAGAAACTGCAGGGCATCAGCAAAATGGCAAAGTAAAGAACTCCACATTCCACCCCACTATAAAAGCAACAAACCAGAAAAATGATGAGAATCAACTTTTTTAGAACTCTGTAATCTATCTAAAGGCTTGTAACAACTGGCAGAATTCTTATTCAAAAAATAAACATCAACAAATGCTGATTCTAGGTAAGAAGTTAGTCTTCGTAGCATCCTAACTCCAGTCCTATCCTCTACTTTTCTCGATGGTAACTACGAAAACAACCACCCACATTCCTGGTGCTGAAGAGAAAAGATAAGATTGTTTTCAAAAAGCTAAAATTCATTATTTGTACTTAGTCTGGTGGCTCCATGGAAAACCAGCTCAGCAGTCTTGTCTTTATTTTTCCTACCTGGGAACTGGCCTAGTGCTAAAGTTGCTGGGGGAGAGTGGGGCCTGTCAAAAGCATTCACAAGGTAATGTCTCAGGTTAGGTTGCTGCTGCCTGGGGCAATACAGGGACGTGGGGCCAATAATACGTTAATGTTAACTAAAAATCTTGAAAATAAAGGCTGGGGAAGGAGATGTCCTTAAGGTCTCTGAAAAGTTCCAACATATTTCTAGAAATCTGAAAGACCATATACATGCTCAGGACTGTGTGCCTGCTCAGAAATAAAAGAAAAAAAAAAAACTGAAAAAGCCCTAACTTCTCTTCTCCTATTGTTCTCAAGACTCTATGGAAGCAGTGAGTAAATAGTAAAGCAGAATTGTAAATTTCCAGGCTGTGTTGAGGGCATACCCCAACATGCATACTTGGCAAAGACAAAGATTTTTAATTCAGGCATTTAACGGAAAAGTATGTCCAATCATTAGCAGACAACTAAGCTGCTGGAAGAGACTTCAGGGGCAATGTATAATAAAGATTTTACAGAATTAGCTCAGAAATGTTTCTAAGTAAACAACATCAGCAGTAAGCAACAACAATAACACCTGGCATGAAGAGAGACTCTGATTTCCTTAGTTACCACATTAAGACATCCCAAATTCTTGTTTTTAAAAAATATGACATGCAAAAAGATAGGAAAGCATCATGTCTAGGAAGAAAAGAAATCAATAAACAACAATGCCTAATGTAACGCTTTCTAGATAAGGAATTAAAATCAGGTTATTTTCTGTATGTGCAATGAGCAAAGAGAAAGTTTAAGGAAAACAGAAAAAGTATGAGAATGGTGCCTGACCAGGCTGAGACTATTAATAAAGAGACAATTTATAAAAAGGAACCAAATAGAAATTTTAGAATTGAAAATTACAATATATGATGACATTACCCAGCAATCCCATTCTTAGGCATGTATCCAAAGAACATAAACCATCAATGCAAAAACTCTATGACCCACAAGTTTATTGCAGCCTTATTTAATAACTGGGATGTGGGAACAGTCTAAATATCCATCAATTGATGCTTGGAACAAGAAGGGGTGGTCTAGCCACACTGTGGAATACTATTTAGTCATAAAAAAGGATGAAATGCTAAATGGAGGGAGTGTGAGGGAATTATGTGCGGTCAAAGAAGTCAGACAAAGACAAATGTTGGACATTTGTCTTTTACACAGCTCTTACACAGCTGACAATTTGACAAAGTAAAATCCTTGCAGAAAATTAGTGGACATTAATAAACCAAAGTAAGGGTTCTGAGGGTAAGAGGGTGAGGGGAGGGAGAAAAGAGAAAGGAAACATAAGGGAGGGTGGTGGGGAAAAAATTAAAAAAAAATAAAAAAGAACAACACTGTGAAATAATGTCCTGAGTTAAACATTTTCAAATGAAGACAGGATAGAAATAGTCACAGAAATTGAGATAACTTAAATATTATTGCTTAGAAATGTGGTATTTTTAAAAGATAATTACAATTTTTAGAAATCACAGTACCTTTGGGGACACACAGCAGTTTTGTGTGAAATACCATAAATGTGAACTAGTTCAGCTTCTAGAACCATCTCAATATATTCTCTGGCTCATACAAACATCCTCTCACTTCTCCTGGGTGTTTTTTTGTTCATTTGTTCTGTGATAGAGCAGCTTAAACCCCTTTGATTTGTCCATAAACCACTAACTTCGTCAAGTCTCTATAGAAGACGTTCCTGAAGTCTTTTCTCCTGAAGGCTTGAAGAGAAACATTGCAGAAAGACAAACAATGAAGCCTTAGCATCATCACATCGTGGTCACAGTGTTCTCAGCAAGGATCTCAGGTCACCGCCACATCTGGTAAATCAGATTCAGTGTCCTGCCTTGTTTGGTCAGCTGCCCCCTCTCCAGACTCTCCAACTCTCTGTTCTGGACCCCCTGCTTTTGCTTATTTAATTTATTTATTTACATTGCTTTAATTGAAGTAACATTGCATTATATAAGTTTTGGTGTCATTAAAAACCAACATGTGATGCCTTCCTGGTGGCCTAGGGGTTAAATCTCAGTGCTGTCACTGCTACAGTCTGCTATGGTCTGAGTTCGATCCGGCCAGGGAGCTGACCCACACGGCGCAACACACATCGACTCTCTCGCCCGCTGTTCCCCTCAGCAGTGTATTTCAGTGACTCCACGTGTTCTGCTCCCCACTTTGTCCCTGGTGAATCCTCTCACCCCCCACACCTCTGGCTTACACCCCAGTTTTCTACACAAAAAACTTTAAATCAACACATATGTACACCACATTAAGTTTACCAGGAAAAGTCCGATTCTATGCGTCACCATTCAATGAACCCCTTTCACCACACCCTCTTCTCTTCTATTCTAAGTGCTCTCATAATCTAAAAGTTTCTTCTTGTTTTATTTGGTTCATTTTTCTGTCTTCTCTCTTTACCACAAGTGAAATCACACAGGGTTTGTCTTTTCTGTTTGACATTTCATTAGCATAATTCCCTCTAGATCCAGCCTTGTTATTGCAAGTGACAGGATTTTAGCTTATTTTTTTAAACAGCTGAATATCATTCCACCATGTACATATACTACATCTTCTTTATCAAATTGCCTCTTGACTGGCACTTGGTTTTTCCACACCTTCACTAATGTAAATAATGCCGCAATAAACATGGGGTGCATATACTAGAGACCCTCATTCTATGAGAGGCATACCTTAGTCACGAACCTTTGGATGTAAGCAACAGAAGTTCTTCAATGGAATAGGAACTTGGTGGTGCCTCCAGAATTGGATACATCCAAAGATGGAACAGCTGTATCGAGACTTTTGGTGCTAACAAGTCCCCTTATGTTTATTGGTTCTGCTTCCTTCTCTGTTGGCTTCATTCTCAAATGGATTTTCTCTCAATGAAGTCGAGGATGACCACTTGTAATTTTTGACTTAGATTTTCCCTAAGGAATCACAGGGAAAAAGGGTGTCCTCGTGACTCACAGTTCTGACAATGTCTAGGGTTACACACCCTACAGTCTTGGGGCGGGGGGGGGTCATGTGCCCAGATCCAGGAGAAAGGTTCACCACCTGATATCACAAGCACAGAGAATGGAGAAGAGTTAGTTTCCCAGAAGAGAGACATTTAGGGAAGACAAAGCAGGCTTCAGGTGTTACTGCAATCAGTTTCTCTTCTACAAGGCAGTCAGTGAAATGCAATCATGACTCATGAACCATTGCGAACAGTTTTATAGATCTAAATTATCTTAATGTTTTATTTAACTGCTTCTTTGGGCACAGGGGCAAATCAAAATCTGTGTATGTCCATGGGATTGTACCATACACAAGATTTCATTCAGGGGCTGGCGCCTGAGGCTGAGTTGTCAGAGTGAGCAGTGTGACCTTGGGCACTAGGATATTTACTGGCTGTGAACTCCCCTCCTGGCTGTCTAGTTTGGACTCTCTCTTCGCTGGGCCTCAGGCAAAGCATCCACACAGCCACCACCACCTGGATGGGGCATGACTCACTGCAATCTTTCCTACTCTTTGGGCCTCCTCCAAGATGATGCTCTGGGAAGAAATAACCTCCGGCTCCCAGCTGGTGTCCAAACTCTAGTTAGGAGCCATGTGACCTCAATTTCACAGCTTTGAATGGGACCAAAATTCATTTCTATGGGAGGCAGGCTGAAGGCTGGCAGCATAGTTTTGCATGGGGATACGTAATAAGGGACCAGCACAATAAGGGACAAGGTTTTGGAGACTCAGTCTCAACAGTTTTACAAGTCAATGTTGTCTTTTGAAGCATGTAAGCAGGTAGCCACCAGCACTCAAGTCCAGGAGGGGAAGGTGCCCAGCAACTGTGCAACATAAAGGCAATGCAGTCAGGGACGCCCACGCCTGCCCAGGATTGTGATGGGAGAGCGTCCACTAGACACTTCCCTCAGGGGACATAAAACAGTCAAGGTCAGAGTCAGAGGCCCTGGAGGACAAAGGCAGAGATGGGAAGGAGTATTTAGAGGAGCTGGATATATCCCTAGAAAGGAAAGGCATAGAGGGGACCAGTCCTATGTTCAGATAGTGGAAAGATGCTTCCAGAATGGAGGTGGGGTGTGTTCCAAATACCAGGGGCTGGGAAAGGGAACTTGGCAGTGCAAGGAGCAAGAGAAAGACTTTGAGTCAAATGTTGGAAGAGGTTTTTATGCAAAGTACCCAGAGACCCTGCTAAGATGGGTTGTCTATCAACAAGTTCTCCCTGGCCTGTGGATCTTGGCAAAAGTCCTCCGAGCTCAGCATTCCTTTGTCTCCTACCCAGCTCTGCCTTCACCTCTTTGCTAGTTCTTACTTATTTTTCAACTTCATTTGAGGAATTGTTACACTAAGCATCTCGCACTCCTTAATTAGATGAGTTCACCTCCTCTGTGCTTTTTCCAGAAGGCCCCATGACCCCACCTACCTTCACACTCCCATCATCACGGTCTCCGTGATCATCATGATCATCTTCCCAGCGAGTTAGCATGGATGTTATGACAATGATTACATTTCATCATGTTATTACACAATATAATGATTACTACGATCAATCTCAAGCACTATTGCTGAGGCCTTTTTATGTGCCTGTTGCTGGAATGAGGCTTCAAGTGCATATTCTCACGAGCCGACAGGTGAACATTATCTGCATGACCCCCAACCACCTCGCCCGGCCCTCCTCTGCCCCTGGATGAGGAAACTGAGACTTAGATGAGTGGACACACTGCCTGAGGGGACACAGCCAGAGGGTGGGGAGCCCAACCCTGAACTCAGGCCTTCCTGCACACATGCCCACATTTCTATGATTGTCTGTTGTTCTGCCCTCCTCTGCTAGGCCCAGCTTGGGGGGACAAGGCCTGGGGGAGGAACTCTCACACCTCAATATATTTCAACTGCTGACAGAAATCACCAAGCGACCAAAAGGGGTGTCATGTGTTCCTTGTTCAAGGGCAGCAGCTACTGACACTGGGGAGGACTGAGATGAACCCACAACTCAAAATGAAGGGCCCAGCCCCCAGTGGGCTGCCAATGACCCTGCCAGGGAACAGACCAGAGGCCAGAGAGCACAGGGAAAGGCAGGGACCATCCTCCATGAGCTTCCCTGCTCTTGCCATGGGAATAAGGGCTATTACAGCAGCAGCAGCCAGGAGAGGAGGCCTCCCCATGACCCCCCAGGTGGGAGGTGTGGTCCAAGAATGGGACACAGGGGATGCTGGAGCCTGAAGTCAAGGCGCTGGCTGTGGGGGTGGCAGGGCGGGCTGTGCAGGGGTGGTACAGGCTCCAGTGTGGGCGCCGAAGAGCACAGGCTCAGCAATCCGACAGGCCAGAGATTAAACTCAAGCTCTGCCCCAGAACACGTGCAACTGCTCTGCTGCTGTGGCCTGAGCCACTCCTGCCTGATGGGGAGTCACGGTGCCCATCTCCCAAAAGGCCACAGGGAGGGGTACCAGAGCTAATACGGTCAAGCCATCCACTCAGTCCATGGCAGGTTTTACTGCCTTTTGTCATGAGAAACAGGGACTGTGCCCCCCTGCTGAGGCCCCCTAGTAGGAGAGCACCCACATGGGATAAGGGAGAGGCAGGGCACACAGGGACTGCCAGACAGACAGTTCTAAGGGGTGGGATGTGTAAAGTGGGTGGAGCTGGGCACCCAAGGGGTCACAGAGGAAGGACTGTGACAGAGAGTGCCCGTGACCTTGAGTACACTCCAGGTGGCAGGCCCAGGACCACGCAGAAACCAGCTTGGGAATGATTCACCACTCTAGGCCACAGCTCAAGGTCAGACACTGCAGGGGCCTTACCACATATCTAGCAGCAGAGCTGAGCTGGGATAAGAGTCCAGAAAAGAGAGTTGGGGGTTTGGGTACCAAGTCTAAGCAATTTTAGAAGCTGGGACGGGCAAGCAAGATGAGAATGGGGGGTGGTGGAGGGTGAGGTGGGCAAGGTGTCCATCTTTGGGGTGTGGTGATGAAGAATCCTACCTGTAGCCATTGCTAAACCTGCATGGGCTTTGAGCAGTCACTCAAACTCTCCAGGCTCTGTTGTCGTAATCCCTAAAATGGGGGTGAAAACACCTGACATTTCAGGCTGTATCGAAGATTCAAGGGGGTGCATGAATGAGCACTGAAAAGTGCCTGGGACGCAGTCAGCAACCAGTAAGTGTCAGCTGTTCCTTTTATTTGATTAATTCTGGCTCTAGACTCCGAGGGGAGAGAAGGGAACACCTACAGTTTTCAATTTGTCCATTCCTCTCACCAGGATAGGCAAGGGGGGGGGGACCCAGAGCAGGAGTCCTGGCTAAGGATGCACCAGATGCCATGCTGGAGAGAGAAGAGCCGAGAATGGCTCATCGGGTAAGGAAGGTGGGTGAGAAGACAGGCTAATTCGAGGAGAGGGAATTCCCTTCCTTGCCATCAACTGAATCTTGAAGGAAAACACTTTAGAATCCAAATGTCTCTACATGCATAGTCCTGGGTCATATCCTAAAATTGTAATTGATCTGAACTATTCTTTAGGCGACATCCAGTGTGCATCTCAGTGCATTAGGCTCTAAGCTGGGTACTCCTGGCCAAGAGAGACCGATGTCATGGAACTTATGGTCCCACAGGAGAGGAAACAGAATCCTGGCACTGAACAGGAATCAGCAGACCGAGAAGCCAGTGAGAGAAGGTAGGGGGCGGGGAGGTTTAGAGTGTCTGGAGAGGAGAGTATGAAACAGACGAAGGAAACAGCATGTGCAAAGGGCCAGGGGTGCAAGGGAGCATGGCATATTCAAGAGTAACTATAGTTACTATCGGTATGTACTATCAGGAACTAAAGTTACTGATGAGGAAACTGGGGCTCAGAGGTTATGCAAGGTCCACTGCCAAGTAAATGACAAAGACTGGAATTAAAACCCAGGTAAAACATTCTCTGAAATCTTTGTTCTTGGTCATCACCTCCTCGACCTGCTCAGCTAGACACTGGTGAGTCATTGCCAGTCTCCCCAGCCCTGCCCAGGAGGGGCTCCCTCAGCTGCCCACACACTATTCCTTCTGTCCATGGAGGATACTTGGGCAGGAGACTGGGCAGCTGTGGGGAACCGAAGCTCGAGGAACCCTTAATCCATCCTCTTACCTCCCTCTCGGAAAGTGCAGTATAGAAAATCAATGAGAAGAAAGTGTCTGAAAGGGGAACTAAATCAAATATCCCAATACAGAGGAGTTAATCATCCAAAATTAACCTTATAACGTCTAGTATCAAACTGATCTATAAAGAAAATCAATGAGAGCAAATCAAACCCCAAAGCCTTTCACCCCCGCCTGGAGGCTGCTGTGACTGAGAGCAGTGACGGTGCACTATTACCTGGAAACCGTCCCTCAGCAGTTGATATATTTAGCCACACGCTTTCAATGGATAGTTTTCATATACGTTTCTCCTCCTGCATTTGCTTAACTGCCATTCTTGGAGTCTTAAATAAGACACACTTAGCTGAAAATTGTCCTTCACAGAGGAGACATGCTGTTCCCACTGAGACAGAATCCAGCATTGTATATTTTGGTGCTTGGAGGAAAGCAAGATGCTCATCAGAGAAGCAGCCAAACCTTTGTTCCAAAACAGCCCGGAGTGATGTAGGGAGCCAGGAGGGTGCCCTGAGAGACAGACATGGGCAGAACAGAGGGAGCCCACTAGCGGCAGCCCCGCAAAGGTTATTTGGCCAAGTAAGAGGGCTGGGATGTTGGGGGCATCCGCCTCATGGAAGGACAGAATGAGGGAAGAAGCCAGGAGGGGGTGGGATAAGGGGTGTGTGCCTGAACCCCAACCTTTCCAAGCCATTTTTTTCTTTTTCTTTTTTTTAAAAAAAGATTTATTTTTATTTATACAAGAGCTGGAGTACAGGCAAGAGTCATGGGAGGATTAGAGGATTCACCAGAGACAGAGCGGGGAGCAGAACAGGCAGAGGGACAGAAGCAGCAGGCGAGACAGGCGAGGTCTGCCTTGCCATGTGGGAATCTCCCTGGCCGGCCGGGAATCGAACCGGCACTGCAGAGGCTACGGAGAGCTTCACAGCGCTGCGCTCAACCCACTGCACCACCGGGGAGGCCCATCCAAGACATTTTTTCAATGTATAAAATGGGAGTGATTTTTCTAGATAAAAGAACTGCGTTTGGGGTTGTTCATTGTCCTTCCTGGTAGAGATAAGGCCCAGAGGGCTGGGCTGCAGACAAGTCTCCAGCAGCATTCAAGAGGGCAGCAGACTGGTGCTCGCAGTTTGCCCAGCTGTTGAGGACTCCAGAGAGCCCTGAGGCGTTAGGACTCGGAAACTCACTCCCTAAGGGAAGAGCTTGATAAGACCTGGGCAGCATGTCAGAGCCCCAGCCAAATTAGCCACAGGTTCTGCCAGGGCCACAAACTCAGTGCATAAGTGATAGCCAAGGAGAGAAACCAAGGCAGCTTCACAACCACAGGACTGACTCAGGAGGGAAGATTTTAGAAAAGCCACAACTGAATTGAACTGTGGATGTCCATGCTCCCCCATTCTTATCCCATCAATAATGTATTTACCCAACACACCTTTGTAACATGCCTATTGTGTGTTAACACTAAGGACACAGCCTGGATGAAACAACCTAGCTTTGCTCTCAAGGACCTTACATTCTGGTGGACACAGCAGGTAACAACCAAATAAACAAATAAGCAAGATAATGTGAGACTGGGAAGAAAGCATGGGTGGGTGGGTGGGTAGGTAAGTAGGTAGATAAGTGGGTAGATAGGTAGGTGGGTAAGGGAGGAGTGGTCCAGGCAAAGATGTCTTTGAGGAGGTAAGAATTTGAACCATAGCCTGACACTCTGGATGATGCCAGATACTTCTGTCTGGGAGCCTGAAGCCAATGGATGGTCCTATAGCTCATCCAGAACACCACCAGGAAGGGCAGGGATGGGGTCCATCAGACCCTACATTTGTTAATTAATTAACCCAAGCTCCCTTGCAATCCATGAAGCAGGCACTGGTGCTCTTTTACATATGCGGACACCAACATGCAGAGACATCACTTGTCAAACACAATTCTCACACAGAACTTAAGGCCAGATGAATCCAACAGCAGTTCTGCTTCCATTAGAAATAGGAAGTGCGCCTCAGCAGTGTATTTCGTCAGTCTGCCTGCTCTGCTCCCCGCTCTGGCTCTGGTGAATTCTCTCACCCTCCCGCGCTTCTGACTGTACCCAGTGCTTGTATAAATAAATAAATCTTCAAAAAGAGAAAAAGAAATAGGAAGTGCAATTCTCTTGCTGAATCTAGGGGACACTTATAGTTGGGCTTCTATGCAGAGAGTTGGTTCTGTATCCTCATAGAAGTAGTTTGTAGGGCCTCACAATCAAGGGGAGGTAGGGATACTAGAAGTATGAATACAAAGCAAAAATCACTGTCTCAGAGATGAGTGAAGAGCCATTACTTAACAGTAGAAAAGTCTGGAAGGTTCTAGAAACTGTCAAGGCTCCATATTTGCTAATTTATTTTCCAGGCTTGGGGTATAACCAGGAACTTGGACACTTTTGAGACAGGACCTTGTTCTGCATTGGGCTGAAGGAGAGCCCAGAAGGATGTCTCCTTAGGGATGCCTAGGAAGAGGAATCTTAGGGACATTCAATTACCTGAAAGAGACAGCACAGGGAGGGGAGGAAGTATCAGGGAGAGAAAGCAGGCAGAGGCACCAGGATCTGTGCGAGGATAAAAGGAAGAAGCAGCCTGACCCTGAAATTATGCTGGAGTCACACAGAGAGGCTGGTGCAGGTGAAAGGATGTTCTGTGTTCTCAGAAATTCCTGCTGCTGGCATCAGACATTTGATAACTGGGAGTCAAACCATCCAACAGAGAAGGCCATTGCCCTGCTGGGAACACAGACTCCTCAGAAAATGCCACAACATGGAATCCTCATAGGAGACTACTGACCTCTGACAAGGGATGCAGGGGAGCTGGGTCCATTAGCTTTCTCATCTGAAACATGAAGCATCTGGGGTCTGATTGGCCCCTTTTCCAGACCTACCTTCAGGTTCATTCTCCAGGGCCTACTAATATACCTAATCATCCTGAACTGTGAGTTCTTGGGTCATAGGCAGCTCCAGGCTTCCAGAGAGAAGCATTTGGGATTAGTCTTAATCTTCTGGACCAGCGAACCAGACCTCCTCAAGCATCATTGTAAACAGCCCTACCTAAGGTGCCCTCACCACCAGCACTGCCCTGCCTCATCTGTGTACTTCATAACCTTTATCACAATTCAGCATCGTCCAGAGAGCATGCGTGTTTCCTGGGCTTCCGTCTATTGCACCCACTAGACATGAGGTCCCTGAGAGCGCCAGCTGGGGAATACACCATGACAGTGTTTGTGCAAGACACTCCCAGGCTAGACCCTTTGCTCTAACCCTCTTCACCCATCATAAGCTTCCTCCTGATTGTGATATGGCCGAATCCTTCCGTTGTTCAATTCTCAGTCTAAATATAAATCTCAGTCTAAATATCGCCTGCTTGGTTATGCTCTCGCTCTTCTGTCTAAAATAAAACAACCCACCAGTCACTTTCAGCATGACACCCAATTGGACTTCCCTGCAGAGTGCTCCCTGTTATCTGGAACTTCCTTGTAGATGTTTCCTTGGACTCTGTTTGCATTTATTATCTTTCTGATCACCAGAATGTCAGTTCCAGGTGAACTAGATCTTCTCTTTTTTTCTTTTTCAAGATTTATTTATTTATTTATTTTTACAAGAACCAGGGTACAGGCCAGATGTGTGGGAGGGTGAGAGGATTCACCAGAGACAGAGCAGGGAACGGAACAGGCAGACTAACGAAATAAAATGCTGAGGGGAGCAGTGGGCGAGACAGGAGAGGTCTGCTGTGCCATGTGGGTATCTCACCGGTGGCCGGGATTAAACCTGCACTGCAGAGGCCACAGACAGCTTCACAGCGCTGCACTCAACCATCTGCGCCACCAGTGGAGGCCCGAACTAGACCCTTTCTATACAGAATCTAGAACAGGAGCCGATACATAGTAGGGACTTAATAAATAATTGTGGAATGAGTGGATTAACTCAACAGAATTAACTAAAACTGTTCAGAGAGACAGGATTATTGAGAGGGGGTTGGCACACTATTGCCACCTCTTCCTCTGAGTTGTCACTGTGAGAGGGAAAGACTGTACTTTCATAAACAGGCTTTAGGATCTGGTGGGTGGACCACATGGCTGTGGTTTTAGATTCCAGGTGATGAACTAGATAAAGTCTTTTCTGCTTGAGTAATCAGGGACTTAGGAAGACAAAGAGGAATTTAGAACTTGAGTGTCAATGAGCGATTCAGAGAGAACATGCCTCTTACCTAACACTTCCGTGTATTTCATTAGTATCGTGGCCATTAATTATTACAAAACCCTCCACGGTAGCTACTTTTACTACCCCATTTTCTAGAGAACTATGGTCACAGGAAGATTAAATAAGTTGCCAAAGTAACACAACTTGGAAATGAAGGCATTAGCATTTGAACTCAGACCTGGTGTTCCCAAGTGGGGTTCTTAACCACTGCCCTATCCCACCTTTTAAAAGCAAGTTTAGTATGTGGAGGCTGCGTGAGATGGCAGAGATGAATGAAAACTTCAGCGAGAACAGCAACGTAAGCAAAACAGCAGAGTGGACAATGCCAAGGTCCCATCCTCCCACACAAACATCCAAAAACAAGCGGAAGATGTCAGGCCAACTTTGTCAGAACTCTGGAAAACCATCAGAAGACAAGAGCAGGGGGCAAACCCAGCTCCAGGTCAAACCCCAGCTCTGATACTCTGACTCAGGCAAGTTCCAGAAGGTTTCTCATTTCACTTATTCATTCACCAAACACTGACTGCTGACTCTTCAACTTTGGTTAAGTCCTGTCACCCTTTGGCTCCTGGGCTGGCCCGGGGAGTAAGAGAGGGGTGTGAAGGCAGGGTATGAGGGTGACGCAGGGAGAGCCTGGAGCCTGCTGGCTGTGCTGTTGTGAATCTTCACCCGGCACATGGTCTCCATGACTGCGCTCCTCGCCTGCAGAGAGCGTGGGAAAGAGCGATGCTGCCGTGAGCGTGGTGGACAGACCTGCTATCTCTTGGTCACACTCCCCAGGTCCAAATCCCGGCTTTACTACCCAGCGCTCTCAGCCTCTGGACGACTTTTAGAGCTTCCTGGGGCTTCATTTCTGACTCCATGAAAGGAGGGTTCTAATATCAACAGTTCCTATCTTGGAGTTGTTTTGGAAAAAATAAACGAGTTCATTCACGTAAACCACTTAACTTGACTGTGGAAAATGGACTCTGCCAGGTCCTGAGCTAGGACTCTTCATCCTATTGAATTTCATGATAGCCACCCATTTTATATAGAAGGAAATTGAGTGCTAGAGTGGGAAAGAATTTGTTCCAAGTCACAAGACAGTGGGTGTCAGAGTCAGACCCTTGATGTCTGCCTCCAAAACCTTAGTATTTTCTCCAAACACCCAAAGACTCTTCTAAGAAAAGGAACAGGGTGAGTCTTTGTGTGCCTCATGGCAATTACCACTTTCCTTTTGAGTGTTCACTTCCTTTGTGATCTAATACAGTAGCATAGTCCCGAACAATACAAATTCCCCAGGCTGTAATTTGCAAAATTCACTTTGCTCCCTTTTGTCCATCTTCAGTTCCCTCATCTCACTGAGAGCGCATGAAGCAAATAGTAGCACTGGCCATTTATTGGAGTGACTGTAATAGAAATAACACTTCAAAGCCTTTCTGTTCTATCCTTTATGTCCTGGGCATCCTAGCCCCTCAATATCTCACCCTATTGTCCTCTTCTAAGCCCTGAACATCTCTCCCCTGTAGGTCAACAGTGCTCATGACTAGTCTCCGGGTCCTAACCCTCTATCCATCATTCACACCACCTTCCATGTCAACTTCAAAGATGCAATTATGACTAGTCCTGCCCCAGATTGACAGCATTCTCTGACTATAAGATTCCTTTAGTGTCTTTCCTATAAGACACCTTGGCATCTGGCTTCTGTCTTTCTGACCAAAATTGTGTCTTCCCATTCCTACAGTTTTCAAAATGCCAAATGGGCCCTAAGATCTCTAAGTCCTATATGTTAGTCTAATCCTAAACCTTCACCAAATTTACTTGAGACACCTCCTCCAGGATGTCTTTCCTGATGATACTGATTTAGGTACTCGGCCTTTGCATTCTCCTGATGTTTTGTGCTACCTCTATGCCTTTACTTATCCCTCCTGTGATGGTTTCAAAGAGTTTTCATCAAATACTTACTCTCTGCCATTACCAATGTGTAGAGGGGTTTAGATCTTTGTCCCATCAAAGATGGGACATGAAACATATTTTGGCCAGTGGGATACCAGTGGTTTGATGCCAGCAGAGGCTTAGCTGTGCTTTTGTGCTCGTGTGATACATTGGGGAAGAGAATGCCCTGGATAACTGTGGACCTTTCAGACTGACTTGAAAATGAACACATGGGAGGAGACCTGAAGCAATGCTTAGCCTGAAATCAAACCCAGCTGAGCCTAGCCCTAACCAGGCACGCTGGAATATTCTTGATGACCTGGGAGCATGAGATAAAATACTTGTTGTTGTGAGCCTATGGTTTATTGCGTAGCATTCTGTGGCAATCCATGATGACTATTTTTCACTTGCTTTCCCTTTCCTAGAAACTGAGCCACGAAGGGGAGAGACCATCCTTAGATTTAAATCTATATTCCTCACACCCAACAAACGGACCTATAGAAAATGCCCAATGTGTGCTTGAAGAAAGAGGAGGAAAGGAGGCAGTAAAAGCAAGAGGAAGGAAGGAAGAAAAGAAAAATAACATTCGGAATACATCACAGAAGTCTTTATTAAAACTCCTTTCTATTGGCACCTGAATTTCAATAACTAAATCCCATGAAAACAAAATTATCAGGCAGACTCAGAAACAAAGAAAGGAAAAGTAACTAAAGCGACTATCTATCCACCAAAATTCATTTTTGCAAAAATGGAACTAAGATTCTTCACCAAGTTTGAGACTGACAAGCTCCTACAAAGACAGAATCGCTCCTTGTAGTCCCAGGCTTTGACTGAGCCGGCAGCGCCCTTGAAGACAATGAAGAGGGTGACAGAGGAGACTGGACAAGAACCAAGGAGCAGGCACCCTTCTGGGGCCCTGGCACTCATGATGGGTGTGGGCACCGCATGTAAATGGTAACCAGACACCGGTGAGAGGCAACGTGTGCTAGACCATGTTAGAAATCAGGATTTCACCTACTGATGATTTAGCATGAACTATCTCCCCAGGCCGCCCTATTTGTAGAAATAAATTTTACTTTATATTTTCATCTTTCTTGACACCAGAGAGAGCATCAGGAGAAGTTCAGCGTTCAGATCCAAATTTTTTTTTCATTCCCAGGGCCGTACTTTCTCCAGGCCAGGAAGATGAAAAATTGTTTTAGCCCTCCTTGGAGGCTCCCTCACTAATACAAGAATCCAATGATAATTGCCCTGTCTTGCGAACTTGGGTCAGGCACTTAACATCAATTATCTCCTTTAATCCTCGCAACAACAGCAGGAGAGTGGGGTGGGGCTGTGCAGAGAATGGGGGAGGAATAAGTATCACTATTTCACCCACCAGGAAATTGATGCTCAGGGAGGCAAAGAAACTTGTCATTGGCCTTAGAGCTGGCAGCAGAAACAAGTAA
This sequence comes from Talpa occidentalis, assembly GCF_014898055.3. Lineage (NCBI taxonomy): Eukaryota > Metazoa > Chordata > Mammalia > Eulipotyphla > Talpidae > Talpa > Talpa occidentalis. The sequence goes on along the minus strand of NW_023601212.1, from coordinate 87,765,356 downwards.
AATTCAAATGCAGGATTGTTTGAAACCAGGCTCAAGTCTACCCTGTCAGGTAACACCATCTCTCATCTCTGGCCTCAGTCTCTTCTTACCCGGGGATGATTGCCAGGCAGGAGTTGATGGGCGCTGACAGGGAAGGCTGAAACAAACAGTGGAGAAGCTCAGAATAGTCACTCTTACAAAAATTAGCATGTCAAAAAATCTTTCCCTGCCTCTGTGATAACTCTGGTCACCAGGGAAACAGGGGTAGAATGCAGTGCCAGAGGCAGCAGACAGAAGCTGCCAGCAGGTGTATTGCTAAAAGCCAGAGCTGGGTTCAGGAGCTGGCACTGCCCTGGGAAGGGTTCCCACCGCAACTGCTCTGGGTGGCCAAGTTGCTTGGTTTCTTAGTCTCACTCTTTTCTCCTTTGAAAAATGGAAATGAGAAGTTTTGCTTTGCATATTTTATAGCAGTAAAAGAATTGGAAACAGCATAAATGCCCAACAGTAGAAGACGGGCTAAGTGATGAAAGTCCTAGGCAATGCAAATCAATTGAATGTAACGATATTGCAGACCCCGTGCTTTACAGGTATCAGCTCATTTAATTTTGCTAAGAATGTACAAGGTTTGTTTTTCTTTTTTTCCATCAAGTTCATTTTGTACACGAGGTGAAATTACTTGCCCAAAGTCGTCATTAGTAAGTGGAGAAATTAGAATTGAAACTCAGGTTGTCTACTCCAGAACTCACTCTTAACCAAAACACAATTACATGGAAATAGGACCTAATCATAAGGTTTTTAAAAATACAGAGGATAAAATGGAATATTATTTATTACCAGGTAATAATAAACTGCCACAGAATGTAGTGATTTAAAATAACCATTTTTATTGCAGTTGATAGCATCTTGCAATGCTGCTACCCAGGCTGGGCTCAGGTGGGTGGCTCTTGGGCAAATCTCACTGGTATATTTTGTGAGGTGCAATCACAGGGCAGCGGGTGGAGGCTGGGCTCCACCGTGAAGCTGGAAAGGCTGGGCCTCCCCTTCCCCACATGGATTCCCCAGCCTCACAGGCTCACTTCTCACGTGGCAGCTCAGAGCTTCCCAAAAAACAGAAGAGAAAGCTGCCCAGATTTCCTCATTTAGCGAAAGAGAGACCATGGCAGAACTGCAGAGTTGGGCAGCCGTGAAAACAGGAGCTCGTGATTATAAAATAGGGGACGCTAAATGAGGCTCTCGCCCCCTTCCTCCTGCTAGCGTGTATATGCCCCAGGACCCGTGCGAGCATCTGGGGTGGAAAACCAGCAGAAAAAGAAGCAGGCAAGCCACGGGAACTATGGCTGCCTTGATTAAACTGTGACTCATCTGAACACTTTTTGCCCCTTAGAGGCCCTGGACCAAGCTGACTTCGCTTTCGCAAAAGCTACTCCGGCGGTCAGTAACAGAATCTGACAAACCATCTCAAGGATTCTGGCTGATGCCAGGTGAATGAATGCATGATGAATGAATGAATTGAACCAACAACTTGGTTGGTTCAGTACCAGATACTGTTCAAGTGCTTTATGTGAGCACCATATTAGTTCTTTACTCTTTAAAGTGCCCTTTAAAGATGAAGAAAGACACAGAAAGTTAAATAACTTTGCTAAATTTCTACTGGATGGAAGGCTGGATGGATAAACAGTACATACAAAATGATAGAGATGAAAACTATAAGGAGTTTTATCTAGTTGAGAGATTACACATCCCCGCCTGCTCCAGAAATATTGCACTCCCGAGTTCTGAAACACCATTTATTTTAAGATGTGCCATGGATTTATTAATAGCTTTTCAGGGGAAAACAACAACAGATCAACAGATCAACACACACACACACACACCCTAAACACATGAAATCTATACATCAACTTTTAGATACGTCCTGATGCAGAGAACGTCACGTGTGAGAAAACATGTCTTTGAATCAAAGATTTGGAGCATTAGCCTGCAACACTGGCAGGTCCTTGGTGGACATCATGCTCTTCTCTTCCTGCCTCACACCCAGCCTAGGGCCTGACTTGCTCTCTGTGATTGCTGCAGGCTCACCTCTCCTTTTGTTTCTAGCCAATTGCCTTAGAACCCCCTCCTGAGAGCTGGAAGCTCTGTGACTTGGAGCAGACAGGGACACAATCAATAAAAGGGGGAGAAAGACCATTCCCCTCACCTGGTGAATGCAGCCCTGCACGCTAGAGTCTCTGAGAGTGCTAGGGCTGACAAGCTCCCAGTCCTAACCCATTTGTTTAGATGCAATTCGAAGGATGTCAAAAAGATAAGCACTTCTCCATACTGGACCCCAAATAATAGCCAGAAGCATCTGCAAACCTTTGTACAAAATGGGAAGCTCTAATTCTGGCATTTATACAATCTGTGAGTCACCCTTGTAAGCAAAAGTTTCTCCTTTTCTTTTTGTGAACAAGCCTCGGGGTGAAAGGAAAATGTTTCTTAAATTTCTGAGAACCAACCTCACTCTGACTTAATCCAAAGGGCTCCCCAAAATAGCCCTGCTTGAAAAAGAGGTACTGGCACAGCTGGGCCAAGGGTCATTCCTTGACCTATCTAGTGAGGCTGCTCTGGATGTTTCTCAAGGCCCTGACTTTTGGGCATGTGTGTTGGTTTCTACTCTTTCCAATTTTAGCAAAACTCCTGCTAAGTCAGTATAACCAGCACTTTGTCCCCAATATCTGATTGGGCTCCTCATGCTGCAGCATCCCAAGTGATCTGATCAGCCTGGCCACCTTCAGTGAGAATTCTTAGGAGGGTTTAGTCAGAAACTCCCCTGCCACTGGATTTTCCTCTTAGTAATTTCCCACTGACCCCCTACCTGCTCCTTGGCTACAAATTCTACTTTTGTCCTTGCATTTTGGGTTGAATTCACCCTCTCCCCACTGCAAAACCCCACTGTCCATAGGCCCTATGACAACTGGGGTGGTCCCACTAGAACCTGTCTTATAGCCCTTGAACAGCAGCATGAATCATGAGTAGTTTTGTCTCCAACACGCATGCTTTATTAGACTCTAGATCTCGAGAGTGCTAACATCCAGCAAGCAGGGAGATTTCCCTTACAACTCAGGCCAAATGCATAGAACCACAGGATGGTTTTATTGGGGGAGCCCACATTACAACAATATAAGCATGCATTTGGCAGCAAAAGGAGGGAGGTAATGAACCTCTTGGCAAAGTTCAGGGATTGGTGATGCAGAGCGTGTGGGGCTCACCCAGAGAGTTCTGGAACCCATCCACCTGCAGGGAAGGGATGCCGCCTTTCAAGTGAGAGTCTCTTGCAGCTCTTACCACATTCTGGAGAAGCTATCAGGACTGTGGGTGTGAAGTCCACAGCATATCAAATTGCTCAAATTTAATGGCTACTATTCCCACCTTTCAGAGGCATGTTATCAAGACCAACTGCACATGTTTATTTAGGCAGGGCCTCTCTCTCCTGTATCTGTCCTTGCTCTCACATGTCTGTTAATCCTTGTCTTCATAAACAAGTGACTGCTTTTTAATTGACAGCTTTAAGTCACTCTATCCCAATGGCCCCCACCTTTCCATCACTCAGGGTCATTACAATGTCAATGCAAGGACCTTCTTTATCATTCAGGATTATCACAGTATCAGTACAATGACAACTTGATATTTTCTTTGTGTGAATTTCAGTTACAGTTTTCTTACATGGTTGGACTAAGGCCCGTTTTCTGACCTATAAATCAGGACAGATAAAATGATGCCACTATTTCTTTTCCTGATATGGAATAGGGATTTAAAATTTTTGTTCAAAAGACTTAGAAGTTAAATCACCTTTATATTCCTGCTCTTTTCACCCAAATGGCTCTGTGTGATGCAAAGATTCCTAGCCAATGTCAAACAATTACTAGTCCCATTTTCACCCTGGAACCTCTTGGCTTTGCAATAAAACAGTTATGCAGACATTTTTATGAGCAAAATCTTGACAGATGAATAAACCTGGGTGGTCTTGACAGGTGAATCAGACTGGAAGGAGGGAGTCAAGTGTCAGAAAGTGATAAAGAAACAACTACTTCTAAATTTGTTCTCTTGGGACAACCCAGTCTTAAAAACGAGGCAAGAGCCAGAAACTCTCAAAGAGACACATGACTTCAGACCCCTTCCAAGCCCCACCAAGTGGTCTTTCCTATATCTTTCAACATAACTTGTCTTTGCTTGGCTAGCATCTCCACAAACTGGGGGTTTTGTCCCATTTTCTGTAGGGAGCCAGACTTCAAACCTACCAAATCAAGTTATATATGTGGGACTGACCCCATCCCTTCATCCTGAGCTGCAGGGGTGGCCACGTAGCTCAGATCCAGCCTGATCAGCCAATTCCCTCCCCCGACCAAATCTATTCAGTGAGAGTCAGTCTCATATGGGAGCAGGGAGAGATACTCCCTACTGATGACTAACCTGGTCATGCAGCCTGAAGCTGCCAGAGATACTAAATGATAATAAACTAATAATATAGTCAATCAGAGAAAAACAGTAAGAAATGACTAAGACTTAGTCCACACTGGATTGAAACTCACCTGAAATCAATGCCATCTTAAGGTACCTCTGTGCACTATTCTGCTCCTCCACAGACTAGGAATTCCCTGGTGCCAGGGTCCCTGGTGGTTGCGCTGTCACCACGGTGTGTCACATGCAAGTTCTTTGTAGATATTTGTTGACCAAATAAATCAATCAATGAATTAATAAACTACTTGAGACTTTCCAGGGAAATCTGCGTGAAAGCATGCCAGATCAATGTACCATCCACATTTTAGACAACACATGTAAATACCCACCAAGATCAATTGGTGCTACAAAGTGTAAATGGGAGAAATCAGCAGCTGGTTCTGCTTAGAAGTCAGATAGCTGTTTGCTCCAGTGGAATATGTCACTGTGTAACCATTTTATCCACCAGAAAATAATGGAAGGCTGGGGCTACACAGCACCCCTCTTTAATCCAATGTGTTCATCCTCCAGGACTTATTATTTAATCCCTCATGGGTGTCATAATGCCTTAATCCTATGAAAATGTACCTGCCTACAGAAGCTATTAAGTAGAAATGTTAATGGTGGATTTTCAAGCAACATGGCCCAAGGGGGCTTTCAGTTGCCCACAGATGACTCCATAAAATAAACTGTTGAATCTGCCTCTTCATAAAGCATCCTTGTTGTCAATGTGTGGGCATCTCATCTTCCCAAGCTCCCCCCAGGACTCCTGCAGTGTCACTACCTTCCAGGTGGGGCTAGGTGGAGCTTCCTGACTTTGGGGCTTTTGTGTTAGTTTCTACCACCCTTTAATGCCAGTGCTTGTGGATTTCCAGGAACAGGTGGACCCTCCAATGCTCCAATGCTTGCGTTTCAACCTGGACACCCACTCTTGCTGCCTCTGTCAGGGCTTTGTAAAGGGGGGCAGTTGTCACCTGTTCACTGAGAGTACCCCTTCTTTGCCCAACCTTCCTCTTTGCTCTCCCAGCCTTCTGTGAAATTTTCCATTGCATTTTAATAATGATGGTGACCACCATGTTAGTCATGACACTCACACTTAATGAGCACTTATATTTGCTAGCAAGTCTTCTAACTTCTTTATTGCATAAATTCATTTCTCACTCACACCTTTCCTAAGGGACAGGGCCAATTATTATTCTGTCTAATGCACAGGAGAGAAAACTGAGATGGAGGGCCTCCCTAGTGGTGCAAGGGATTAAGATGCAGCACTATGAAGCTATCCGCAGCCAATGCAGCATAGCACAAGTTCAATCCCCACATGGCGCAGCAGACCTCTCCTGTCTCGCCCACTGCTCCCCTCAGCAGTGTATTTCAGTCAATCCGCCTATTCTGTTCCCCACTCTGTCTCTGGTGAATCCTCTCAGCCCCCTACGCCTCTGGCCTGTACCCCAGTTCTTATATGCATAAATGAATCTTTTTTAAAAAAGCTAAGTTGGAGAAACGAGATGGAGTGTTTAACAGCTAGTGGCTGGAGGAACTGAGAGGCAAACCTGGCTGCAGGGCCTGCTCTCGAAGCCACTAGGTTAGGCTGTCTCTGGATGGTGGCCTTTGCCACCAGGTAGTCAGACCATTACAGGGAGGGACAGGTCTGTTACTGTGTTGTCTTGTTTTGGCCCCTGACTATAGGCCCCCAGTTTTGGCCCCTGACTAGAGGCCAGTCAGTTCCCCTTCTCCAACGATTACACCCACATCCCAACCATTTTCCTAACCACATGTCACTCTAATCACACTAACCAATCATGTCAGTAGCTCCAGCGTTAACAACAGACAACTGGGGTTAGTCCCCATGTACCAGGGCCTGCCATAAGTATTAGCCAGTCACCTGCAGGGAGCCCAGGAAACCTAGCCAGCCCCACCCACTGGCCAGACTGAAGCACCAGCCCCCATGTGCACCCGCTGGCAGCTGTCTCTCCTTAGAGGCTGGAAGCAAGAAAGAGTCCTGCCTTTCACCTCTCCGAGGGCCCCAGCATTGTGTCCAGCCAGCAAGAGAATCTATGAACGATGCCTTGATCCTCCCCAGGAAGCTTCCAGCCTTCTGCTTCCCTGCAGAAACAGCCCTCAGTACCAAGCAAAAGACACAAAGCCTTAACTTAATGTCCTCCATGGGTTCTTAGAAACTGACTTAAGAGAAATGACATATCACGAACCAGATTCCCAAATAATGACTTTTCCTTCAACTTCAGCTGGAATATTTTATTCTTTTTTCTCATCCACAACACAATGGAATGCTGTTGAAGTAGATGATATTATTTGAGGGCCTACTGTACTCCCAAATATTTTTGAAGGAAGAGATTACAATAGGGGAGAGGGAGAGAGAGACAGTGGGGTGTCAGTGGGAAGGAGGAAGGGAGGAAGAAGAAGGAATGGAAAGAAGCGGAAATGAATAACAACAAAGGGGCTATTCTAGGAGACACGGAGCTTAGACTGGACTGTGTCCCTGATCCACCAGGCACCAGCCAGGCACCTAAGTGCTCCTGGGAGGTCACCACTTAAGCCATAGAAGGACCCTCCCAGGGACACCTGACCTGTGTGTCTCAGGCGTCTCTCAGAAGCTGGCAGAGGTGCTTCCTTTGGACCCTTGCCAGTCTGTTCCACCTCTGCCCCTTTCACCAGCAAACGGCCTGAGGAGCGCAGCTGAGAAGGGCTGGGGGCTCTCTGGGATCCTGCTGGGTTTCAGGCACTAGGGGACCCACTTCCTCGGTGGGGTCAATCCCCCGGCAAATGAATGTTGCGGCCAGCAACAGGGTAGCCAAGCTTACTTGTGTCAGTGAGTTTCTTTAAAGTATCAACCCAGGTGAGAAATTGTGTGACCTCTGAGTGTGCGCATCTTTAACTTCAGTACATATCTCCAAATTACTTACCAAAGCCGCTGTTCAAATGTGTGGTTGTGCCCACCGGGAAGGCCTGAAGTGGAGCCCCGGGCTGGGAATCCTGCCCTGGGGACAAAACCCAGCTCAGGCTGGGCAGCTGGGAGCAGCGAGCCGGAGAGGCGGGTCCAATTAAAGTGGCCGCTGCAGAGACTGAATGAGCGCGGTAGTCACAGAGACGGCAGCTGCTGGGGAACAGGCCTCATTTCTGAGCTTTGAAATGTTTGATGTTGGCCATTTGACTGTGTTCCAAGTTTCCAGAGAGCCCTGGTCCTGGGGCGCATCCTCTGAAGGAGCCAGGGCTGTCAGTGGAGTGTACTAATTAGGCAACAGGAGCTCCTCCAATGCCTGGTCTCATTTGTAACTTAGTGTCTTTAATTTCCTCCCCCAAAAATCCTCTGTAAAAATCACATGCAGGTTGAGGAGCCCAGGCTAACTCCACTGCCACTTACCAGGCCGTTAAGGAACAGAGCAGAACACCTTACGCTGACGGTAGAAATAGGCACAGGCACCTCCGACATTATTTGGGGGGGGGTTCACATTTTACAGATGGGGATACTAGGGCTCCGGGAAATGAAGTGTCACTCGACAGCCCCACAGCTGGTAAGGGGTGAAGCTTGGAAGGCTGTCATTGCTTTGACAGCAGTAGTTCTCAAAGAGGGTGACGCAGGCCTGTTTGGCAGCAACTGTAGATATTTCTGTTTGTTGTAAATTGGGGTGAGGGGCGGGGTGCTGTTTTGCAACCATCCCAGGCCAGGTAGGTTCACTGTTGGTTCTAGAAGTTTAAAAGAGAATTTTGGAGCCCTTGACATCATTTCACAGGGTTTGAAGATAAGCAGAGGAAACAAGGCATCGGGGAGACAGCAACTTGAGGCCCCTGCAAATCTCCATCCGCTCTTTCCTCTGGGCTTTCTCTGGCGTTCTCTCGCGGCCTCACCCTCCAGTAGCTGTTCCGCTGCAGCCCTCTCTGAGTAACGCTGCCCTTATATACCTGGAGTCCAGGCTCAGGTGTGCACACTTGCACAAGCACACGCACCCATGCTCAGGTGTCCATAATCAGGCACGCATGGCCCATACCCATGCACCCTCTACGTTAACAAGATCAAGGCCGCAGGTGATGGCCACAGAGGCCAAGGCATAAAACCCCGATCGACTTTGTATACCCTGCAGGTGCCCTAGCATCTAGTGAGTAGCGGCCAGAAATCCTGACAAACACCCGCCATCAGAGGACCCCGCCAACACAGGATTATTTGGCCCCCAGTGTCAATCACGCTGAACCAAGATTGAGAAACTCTAATATATACAATTAGTTGGAAAGAGTTTTAAATCTGCTGACCCCCCCATCAATTGTGTGATTTGGGAAAAGTCACTTAACTTCTTTGAGCCTCATTTATCATCATCTCTAAAACAGAAGATGGGAAGCATGTGAAAGGTGACATACTTGAAATAACTGAAGACAGGTGTGTAACCAGCATCCAGGTGGAGACGCAGCGCCTCTTCAGCCCCTTGACCCCCGGTCAGTCTCCACCCTCCAAGCGCAGCCAATCTCTTCATTTCTAACACGGCAGCTTGGTTCTGAATATTGTTTGTTGCTTGGCTTATTCCATGGTGCCCACGCCTCTGCCGTCCATGCTGATGCCCGCTCCTTTAGTCTCAGTCTCAGGCGCCTGGGGCTGGGATCACCTGGGGGCTCCCTCACCCTTGGGCACCTGGGCTGGGGCTCCTCTCACATCTTCTCTCCACATGGCCTCCCCAGTCCAGCATTTCAGAGTAGCCCCTTCTTCATGGAGGTTTGGGGTTCCCAAGGCGTGTGTCACGTGAGAACATCAGGCTGAATCTGTGTCACCTGCTTGTCCAGCCTGCAGGCCACATAGTCTTGCTGCCTCCTTGGACACAGGTCCTTCCTCATTCAGGGAGGCAAACAAGGCCTCACCTGTCAGTGGAGAAGTGCAGGGGGCTGTTTTCTGCTGTTTTTGAACTTGGTTCAAATGGAATCATAGATATTTTCCTCTTTTGGAATACTTTCCTGCACATAAATCTTTATGAGATACATTGATTTTTTTGTGGGTTTTGTATTTCATTCATTCCCTCTTGTATTTCATTCACTCCCTCCTGTTATGGGGATTGTTAGGAACTGAATATGTGTGTCGCCCTCAAATTCATACATGGAAACCCTAACCCCGGTGTGCTGGTATGCAGTGGGATTTCTGGAGAGGAATTAGATTGTACAAGCGGCACCTCCATGAGTGGGAATAGTGCCCTTAGACACGTGACTGCAACTGAGGGGGAACATTCTATATGGTGTAAAAACAAACAAGGATGTTTAAAAAGGAAAGAGACCCCAGTGAGCTCTTGAATCCTCGTTCCACCTGTGAATGGAGAGAAGAGGGTGTCTATGAGTCAGGAAATGAGCTCTTACCAGGACAGAACATGACAGTGACTTTATCTTGGACGTCACGTTCTCTAGAACTGTAAGCATGCGTGCTTATTGTTTAAGCCAACCAGTCGATGGTGTTTTGTTACAGCTGCAGAATGGACTGAGACAGCATCACTGTAGAGCATCCACGGGGCAACCACACAACATGTTTTGAGCATGCAGTGGAATGGACATTCGGGTCCCGTTCATTTGGGGCCGTTATGGATGGTGCTGCCAGGGACATTCCTTCATGTTTTTCGTGCTTATATGTGTCTATTTCTGCCCATTTCAGTCAATCTTGATTAGTACTTTTCTTTAGTGGTTGTGCAAATGCACAATTTCCAGCAGTGCGGGAGGATCCTCAACAGGTCCACCAACACCCGCACTTCCCCTCTTGTCACTGAGACTCTGGTAGGTTTGTGTCAGTCAGTGTCCTGTGAATTGTACAAAGCCAGTTCTACTAAACTGGAGACAATGCCCCTTATTTTGTACATATTCAAAAATCTGTAAATAAAAGAATGATTGAATGACTGTGACTTTAGCCCCCAGGACACCTGTAAGAACTATCACATGGACTTTGAGAGCCCAGTGGCTGAGTCACAGACTGATGGATGCTCCTTGTTGGGATAATATGGTGATGCATTTATCAACACCTTTTCTGTCCTTGCTAGTTGTTGTTTTTTTTGCCCCAAGGCCTGTCATTCTTTTCAACTCAGACTATAAGACATCAATAGCCTCAGGGAAGGGTTTTTGAGCAGAAAATTCAGAGAAAAATCTTTTGGAATATCAAAAGTCATAGTCCTGGTGTTTCTGGAAGAAAACAAGGTCTGAGTAATCTTTCTTACAACAAATCTCTGAGAATAGTAGATCATGCCAAGGCTGAGGAGAGGGGCTACAGAGAAAAGACTGGTTTGGGTGGTAGTATGTTAGGCAGGGATGTATGTTTACATCCCTGACCTAGATGCCCACATCCTTATTCCACATGTTACCTCACATGACAAAAGGGGCTTCGAAGAGGTGATTCAGTTAAGGACCTCGGGATGGGAGGTTATTCTGAATTATCTGGATGAGTTCAATGCATCACAAGGGTCCTTATGAGAAGAGATGGAAAGTCAGAGATGACAAAATGATAGAAGCAGAAGTCTGAATGACGCGACTGTTGGCTTTGAAGTTGGAGAGGGGTGCCGTGAGCCATGGCCTCTAGCACTTATAATAAACCTTGGGAAAGGATTCCCCCTAAAGTCTTCAGAAGGACTGCAACCCTGTTGTACCTTGATTGTAGCCCAGTAAGGACCATTTCAGACTTCTGACCTGCAGAACTATAAGGAAATAAACTTGTATTGTCAGTAAATTTGTTACAGCAGCAATAGGGCACTAACTCAGGGGAAGAGGTAAGTAGACCTGGGGTGGAAGAGGGACACCATGATGTGGGACAAGAAGAAGTCAACATCCTGTGCCTGTGCCACCCATTTGAGGGAGAACTGGCTGAGGCGCAAGGACTGGGTAGGACTGAGTGATTTTCCCCACCACAGTGTCCAGTGGTGTAGGCCTCACTGCGGACACAGGTCGGGTCCTCTCATTCTCAGCAGCACTCAGTGACCTGCTTACCACCCAGAAGGACCTCTGCCCCCTTATTCAATCCATAACTGGCTTGGCTCTGTCTAAACAGCCCCGCTCCCCCACCTTAGGAGGGTTGATACACTTCATCCCTGACAACCTGGCGAAGGTTGACCCTGCACACCTGCTGGACCAGAGGCTGGAAAGGACACTCGCTCTACTATAAGTGTGTAAACAGGTGCAGGTCAGAGTATCCGCTGGTTGGAACAGTGGTGAGCAGACACCTCATTGCAACTAAGAGGCACTGCCAGCCAAACGAGGTAGAAATGAGTTGGGCTGGAAAAGCTGCCAGCTGACATCATCCAACAATTCAGTTTTCAAGAGAGGAAAGACCTACTGAACATTTTCAACAACCAACTATAGTAGCAACCAAAACAACCAACAGCCAAATATTTTAAAAACAGACAAAAGGCAGGTAGGATGGAGGTGGTCTCTCGAGTGTGTCTGCTTCCCGCACCTTCATCCTATGAATGAGGGAACTGAGTGTCGGGGAGGGGTGTGATCTCCCAGCAAGGAGTGTGATGGATGGAGTCTGGAACGTGGCCACCTGAGTTCTGGTTGAGGGTTTTTTACACTATACATGCTGCCTGGAATCATTTTTTAAACTCACACACTTATTTTTTGTTGTTGTTGTTGTTACCAGACTACAAGCAATGTAATATGATTATAAATCTCAGAGGCATGGACTGGCATTACTTGGGAGCTTTGTTTCTTCATCTAACTGATTTTAGCAGGCCCACGGTATTTTAATATGTATTTCACCTTTATTTGATTTCATGGACAATTGGTTCTTTCACAAAGCCAAAGAAAATATAAAAAGAATATTTTCCACTTCTTCCCAGCATGCACATTTCTAAGGAAAAAAAGAATGTTAGAGTGTGGGAGGCTGAGGTGGGGAGCTCATCTCCCCCTCCCTAATGATATGATATTAACATGCCCGTCACACCAGTCTAGGGCTCTCACCCCTCCAGATGCACCCCAACAGTGAGCGCCAAAAATCTGGGCATAGTGAGGAGACCAGTAGATATTGCCACCTGGCCTCTGTGGGGTAAGAGAAACCAACTAGTAGGACAGAGTATTCTCAATAATATGGGGGAGCTGAAATCAATAGGAAATTAGTTCATCAAAATGGTTTTGTTACAGGGCAACCCCAATATGAAACAGGTTGCCTGACTGTGGGTCCTCACCTGCATGCTTAAAAGAAACTTATTAATACTCAATTGCAGGCACACACAAAAAGTTAATAAAGGATTTATTTATGAAAGAAGAGGAGATGAAGACATGAATAGCTCAGAGAGAAAAATAGGGAGATAAATTTGTGAATGTGTCCTACCCCTTCCGCTGACCTGGAATCCCAATGGCACGCTGAGAGCTAGCGAAAAGCTAAGAGCCATGGGGCCAAGAGAGTGAGTCAAGGTCCACGTGTCTGGTTTTATACCAAACCTGGCTGCTTAACTCCACCCTCAGATCCCAGCAGCCCTCCCTTTGTTGATGATGGGATTTGTCATTTCCAGTGTCTTGATGGCTTTGGTCTGGAGTGGGGGTGGCGTCCACAAAGCTTCTATGGAGTTTGCTCAGGACATCCTTTGCCCCTAACAGTTTGAATGGGGCTTGAGAAGCAAAACAAATCAACATCTTCATTCTCTCCATGAGGAGCATTGAGAAATCTATACCTGGGTACCAATGTCCACATAGCCGAAGAGAGAATTTCTTACAGTGTAGCTGGAAGGATCCTTTCTCTGGAAAGTCAAAAGATAGATAGATAGATAGATAGATAGATAGATAGATAGATAGATAGATAGATAGATAGATAGATAGATAGCTCTAGATATATAGAGAGAAAGGAATATATACAGTCACCTGAACAGAGTCTAAGCACGAATAATAACAATTACAACAAAAACATTAATATTTATCAAATATTAGGTTTCAGATAATCTACTAAGAATCCTCATACATTGTTTTACCTAATCTGCTTATGAAGTTTTAGTCTCATTCTTAGCACACAGATATGGAAAGTCAGGCTAAGGGGGATTAAGACACAGGTGGATGAACTGGGATTTAAGTCTAAGCAGCATAGTTCCAAAATTCATGATTTTGACAGTTATTCTATACCCCTCTTCCTACCACTGGGTTAAAGAGAAATTGCCCTGGGATTCCCATTTTAAAGAGGAAGAAACTGAGCTTCGAAGGGAAGTAGTATTTAAGTGAGGTTCCATGGAAGTAGGAAGCCACTCAGGCCTAGACAATCATTGGAACTTCTGGAAGGAAGCCTCCTCTCTCCACTTGGGTTGCTAAGCTAGTAGGTTAGTTCCAAGGTACCTGGCCATCTTACAGAGTCTGAAAATGTAGCCATCTCCTACGAAATCAGGACTGAGAGGGCTCAGGAACCAGAATTGCTTGAAGCCACCTCAACTCCCACCCCAGCTGAGGAAATAACTTACTTAATTCAACTTGAGCTGGCAGGTTTCCCATCTTGTTTGCCATCTGGATCCACACACCTCCTTACTCCATTGTGGCCATGGCCCTGGGAAGATGGCCAATGTGGACTTTGTTAACTGAAAATAAAGTCCCAGTAATAGTTCCACAGAGTTTATTAGATAATCAAAGTAAGGATTCAAGCCCGGAAGCAAATTTTGCTCTGTAAGAGCTGCTCCAATCAACACAAGCTTGAATTTAGTTAGGTAGAAACAGTGAGTCACTGACAATGAGAATGTAATTATTCTTGATAGGAGGAGCTTCTAGCTCGAAATTAGCCTGACCTAAAGATGTGCTGGTGCTAGAGGAAGACAACCAGGATTTAGTCTCTTCTTTTTAAAGAACGCACTGTGGAGATGCGAGGGCTGGGTTCCCATTGTTGAACCTTTATCTGGCTCCTTGGTCAACAGCGGATGTAAGAAAACTGGTTTCACCTGCAGACAGCCAAATTCTCCAAAGGCTACAGTTTGGAGCCCCGTCATAATTCAAGTTTATGCAGATGGTTTTGCTCTCTTGCCTACTTACGTGGGGCCCGCCCCGTACCCAGAAACTTTGATATGTTCACAACCTCATTACCATCTCTCCGGGCCTCTGTCTTCCAGTAGCCTCCGGCTATCAGTGCATGTAAGTAGGGGACTGCAGGGTGTCTGGGGAGTGAGGTCAGGCATTTATTCCCTGGCTCTCTGACTGTGGTATCACTGAGGGGGAATTTGCACCAGAGGTAACAGAAGTTTCCCTCCCCTCTCCTCTCCATCTATCTCTCTCTCATCTGATAAAAGCTTCTTTCTCTTGCCACTTCAGGCCTAAATATAGTAATGGTTCTCCACTGTTTCTCCTCCCTGGAGAGCTGTCCTGCTCCTCGGGGTTTCCTTTACAACTGCTTCACACTTTTGCAAATAGTTCCTTTTTAAAACTTTACTCATATTACCCAAATTGAGCATTCCATCTGCTTCCAGTTGAGAGCCTAGCTGATACAGATGATTTTCTGTCTCTTACAAGCAATATTCCCAATTATTACAGGAAGTAAAATATTTCCAGTATCTACTTTAGGGCAAGCATTGTGTTAAGCCCTTCACTTACATTATCCCATTTGCTTCTGAGGGGAAAAGAATTTGCCACCCTAAAATATGCCTCTATGGCATAAAGATCATTTTGAGTGGTTATTAAAAAAAAAAAAATTCAGATGCAGTTAAAGTGCTGAAAACTGAGTAGAAGTTACCCTTTTGTAAGAAACACTTACATTGATGAAGGAAATCTCCATTTGCAAGGGTGTCTCCCTCACTTCCCTGGAAGAGAAAGATGACCAACTCGCTACAAACTTTTATATGGAAAAGCCAGGGACTTAAATTTGTGCAACAAGCACACCCTGCTTTACTGTGCCAGCACCGGTAACCTCCCACAACGGACATACTCGATCTTTATCTGAAGATAGTATTTAAAGTGAATTCTTGGGCCATTTCAGGGAATTACTCAGTTTTCTTCGTTCTCCCCCATGCACACAGGAGGTATTGCATGTTACTAAGCTTTTGTTTTTCTCCTGCTGATCTGTCTTTTATTATAGAGGCTATCTCAGCCAAGAAGATAGAAACAAGTATAGGGGAAATTATTTCCAACTTCCCTCCCCCGAAATAACCTTCTCACAATAACCTCCTAAGCTTATGATATAGATCTTCATAAAATAGTTTTGTTTCACTCTCTGACCCAAGGTTTTTCACACATGCCCTACTCAATCATTATTCAGTCTCTTTGCCTATATGATTTCTCCTACATTCACACCCCAACCTCTACTCCACATTATGAGCATCCCTTGTCCTTCTTTAAGGCACCTTTCAAAAGCCACCTCCTCCTTGAAGCCCTCCTAGATGACACCTTTCCTTCTGAGTGGTGTGACCTTGGTTATCCTTCAACCAGTGAGAGCCAAACTGTAAAACATTTTCATGTTAAAGAAATGCTCTGTTCCACAGAAAAGGAAGTGACTTGAGGGGAGGGAATGCATTTAGTTATTTCTTTTATTCCTCATGTTTAGGAAAGTGTCTGGCAGATAGAAGCAACTTAGCGGCAAGCATTTTAGGCAACAGGCAGACAAGCAGGAAGAAGAAAGAGAGGGAGGGCAGAAGGGAGAGATTCAAGTTATTGATAGGCACCCAGAGTAACACTAAACTATGGCATAATTTGTGCAAGAAGGTCACCAGGATTTCTGGAAACAAAAACTTACTTGCAGAGACTGTACCCCATTTCTGTCATCTCAATTGAATTTCATTTCCTGAGTGACAACTCTGCATCAAGAAGCTATTCCAATAGGCTCTGACCAGTCTAGCTGTTGAAACCTTCTTCCTCATGAGCCTGGCTCCATCTGTGTGGCCCTTGCATGCCCCAAGGTCACCTAGCACAGCCCCAACCCCAGCCCAGCAACACTGATTTCACCTGGCTTAAGGCAGCCAGGAGAGGCAGCTGGAAGGAAGAAAGACCCCCTCCCAGCGCCTTCGGCCATCCATCAGCCTCACCACACGCGGAGGCCACACTTCCCACACCACCAAATGCCAGGCCATTGATTGACTGCAACACTCAATTTCAGCCCAGAAGAGGACCTGGCAAGACTTTAATCAATATTTTCCACAACAGACCACTTCTCCATGATAAATGCACTAGTTGAGAAGAGGAACAGATTAACCTTTCAGCACGGTGGCAGGCGGCAACTAGGAAAAAGATGGCTCAATTCTATCGGGAGAAGAGGGTGAAGCCCGTTCCCGAGCTCCCCAGGACCATATTTCAGCCACAGAGAACCATGAATGCGAGGATGCCTCCCTTCTAAAGAGTCACAGATTTCCGCCGCCAAAGTAAACCAGGCTGTGCATCTTCTCCTCCACCCCCAGCAGTGTGTGTCTCAAAGGAAACAGGCACACGCAGCCCAGGGGACAGAAGGAGGAGAGGTCATGTGGACCCGCCCCAGCTGATGGATGGCACCAGGAGGAGGGTGGTGCAGCGAGTGTGCGTGAGGAAGAGGGACATCTCCCAAAAAGCGATGTACCCCTGCCCCCCCACCCCACCCCACCGGCCACAATCCTTCTTGCTGACAAACAAAACGAGAACAAAGTAATTCTGCATGATGATGGAACCAATTGCTTCAGAGATCTCCCAGTCCAGCAGCAGCGGGAGGGGCACCCGGAGAAGGACAGAAAGGATGCTCAGGGTGAAGGGGGGTGCAGGGAGACAGGGGACCCAGAGCCACACCCCACCGGGCAGCAGGGGCTCCTCAGTAAGAGCCAGACCCCGCTGTAGACACCAGAGTGGGCGTGCCACTCATTCATTGACTTAAGAATATTTTGTCTGATGCTAAGTATGTGCAAGGCACTGCGGGTAGCAGGCAAACAGGAAGGTTTGGGTTCTGTTTTCAAGTTGCTTAAATAATAATGCTGGAGGTAAGGACTGGCCACGGCTAAGCCTCACCTGCAGCCGGGGACTCGGCTTTCTATGCATTTTATCATGTGGGTCTTTTAACCTCCTTCTCCTTTTATAAAGGAGGAAACCATTAATTAACTTTCCCAAGAACTCACAGTCAGTGCGTGACAGGGCTGATGTCAACTCCAGGCAAGGTGAAGACAAAGCCTGTGGCTTTTATTTTTGTTCTCACCGCTAGAGGACATCATATCTCATTGATCTGTGTTGTTTGAAGGCCAGTGTAAAATGTGGGGGTAGAGACTGGTTGACAGGGGAGAGAAGTCATATTTGACTCAGAGAAGCAAGGAAAGCTTCCTAGAGGTGGTGGCCATTCCGTTTGGTCTTGGAGGACAGGTTGGATTTGGACAGGTGGCGATGGAGTTTCCAGTCTTGCCAAATAGAAGCACACATCCCTTCATGACAGGGATCCACTCAGGGAAATGCATTGCCAGCAACTTCATCCTGTCGCCTCAGAGTACAATTATGCAAAGCCCGATGGCACCTCGGCTGGAGTGGGTCACTGGATAGCCAACTGGAACATGTAGCTTGGATCTGTCACCCTTAGGATCCTTCCATCTTTAGGCTCCCCCTTAGCCTCAGTCCAAACGATGCCATTAGCTGAGCATCCATAAGGGACAGTAGACCTAATGGCAGATAATGCACCTTTGCAGAAAAGCAGGGAGAACTGGGCAGACCTTCTCCCAGGCATGACTACATTTTGGGCCTTACTTACCTTTTTTTTTTTTTTCAGCTTTATGTCTTGATGCATACAAGAGCTGGGGTACAGGCCAGAGATGCAGGGGTTGAGAGGAGTCACCAGAGACAGAGTGGGGAGCAGAACAGGCAGATTGACTGAAATACACTGCTGAGGGGAGCAGCGGGCAAGACAGGAGAGGTCTGCTGCGCCATGCGGGTTGCTCCCTGACAGTTTGGGGATCAAACTCGTGCTGCAGAGGCTGCAGATTGCTTCATAGTACGTTGCTTGCACCACCAAAGAGGCCCCCTTGGGCCTTACTTGCTATGCGAAGCAGAAAGCAGAAATGAGCATCAGAGACTTGCATGGCTTGCCTTTTATCTCACAGTTGCCCAGCTGCTAATAAATCTCGTCTATACCCTGTCTAGACTAGGACAAGAGATGGGCAAAACTGTGTAAAGAATATTTAAATCCAAAGACAAATAAAATATTGTATAAAAGAGATTGCCTATATAACCTTCTATTGCTGTGACAAATTACCAAAATTTAGTAACTTAAAAAATCACCAATTTATAGATGACAGTTCAGAAGTCAGTCTGTCTTGGTCTTAACGGGATAAAAACCACATAGTGATAGCAGGGCTGTGCTCCTTCTTGAGATTCTAGGGAAGAACCTGTTAACTTTGCCTTTTCCAGCTTCTAGTGGCTGCAAACATTCCTTGGCTTTGGTTCCTTCCTCCATCTTCAGAGTCAGCAAACTCAGGCAAAGCCCTTCTCATACAGCCATCTCTTCTGTCTCCACTTCTACCTCAAGACCCTTGTAATTATACTGCACTTATCAGGATAATCTCCCCATCTCAAGGTCAGCAGATTCGTAACTTTAATGCCAATTTCTGCTTAATCCCCTTTTGCCACTTAACATACACACAGACTCCAGAGATTAGGACGTGGGTGTCTTTGGGAGATCACCATCCTGCCTATCACTTCGCCACTTGTTACAAAATGACTCTCTCAGTACTTCTGCCACCCCCATCCCCCAGGGTGAAGATGAGGGAACAGAGGTCAAAAAAATCTCGCCAGGTATGGAGGTTAATGACTTGACATACCCAAGTAGGAGCAACAGACTCACTTGGCAGCAGTGATCTAAAAATGAAATTCAGAGCATTCTATTTAAAATTCCTAAGCCATTTATTTCTTCATTTACAAAGTGGGAGCAGCAACCCACCCCATAGAATGGGTGTAATATTCAATTGGGACATAAATGTATCTGGATGAGCATGAGTCCCAGAGCAGATTTCCCTGCAGTTTTCTCACCATCATCTTGTTTGTTTAAAGCTCTCTGCCCAGCATCGCTACATTTACCAACCATTCTTTTCTGTAAGATGCTGGAAACAAAATAATCACTTCTGTCTTTAGTTCCAGAACATTCATTGTCTTGTATACTCCATGCAATTTTCCAGATCACAAGCTAATTAAATACACCAGCAATAGGCTAAAAGTAGATTAAACATTGATGTGGACATCTATTGATTGGCACATTTCCTTGACTCTTGGTACAATGTATCAATAATATTAAATAATCCCTTAATAAAATTTCCTCAACATGCTACCACTCCCCCTCCTTGTTCACTCTTTCTGAAAATGCAATTGCACATAGGAAATAAACATTCCTTCTAAATGGCTATCAATAAATGCCAAATGGGATGAAAAGGACAGAGGAAGGGAGAGACCTCTGTAGTGCACTCTTTTGTGGTTCCCTGATTGTATTACAGTCAAAATAAATTCAGACAAACTAACCTCAACAGCATTAATTCAGGATGTGTGCATGTCTGTGGGTTATATATTTTTTGTTTTATTTTGAACAGGACCTGGCTGTTCAGTTCAGCAGGTATTCAAAAACATTTAATCAATGTCTAATTGCAAAAGCTAACATTTATTGAGAGGTTATTCCATGTCAGATAATGTGCGGAAGCAAGTTTGCTGTCTCGGGCAGTCCGTCCAATAATCCCAACATGGTATATCATAATGAAGACTTGGAGAAATGGAGAAGTAGGCTCCCACACAGATAGTTTTTAGTAGCAGCAGGATTTTAATCCAGGTCTGTCTATTGCTGAAGCTGCATCGCTAACTGCTGTGCAGGGTAACATGCCTCATCAGACCCTCTGATGGGAGTCTAAGCTGCCGCGGGCAGTGATAGTTGATCATTGCCCCAGAAAAGGCTGAAGCCATAATGGATTGATATTGATAAGTGCACTTGCAAAATACTGTATTTATTGGAATGATTTACGTGTGCTTCCCATTTTTTTAATTAAGTAATGCTGCTGTATAATCCTGTATATGCTTTAGAAGAATAGATTCACACCTGTTCAGATGTATGTTTCTACACCACACCTACCACCCAAATACCCCTAATGCTTTACCATAGACCTTTGGGTTGCCCTACGCCCTCTCTAATAGCCCCATTTTGCAGTCATATTTATGGGGGTTCTTGTTTATTTGATTTTGTCTGTTCCTTTGTTTTGTTTCTCTGTACACTGCATCTGAGTGAAATCACCCAGTGATTTGTCTTTCTCCTTCTGATTTATCAATTGCCCCTTCCAGTTCCATCCTTATTGTTACAAATGGCAAGACGTCATCTTTTTTATAGCTGAGGAGTATTCCATCGTGGATATGTCACCATCTTCTTTTTCTACTCATCTGCCTTTGGGCACTCGGTTGTTTCCATGACTTGGTTATTGTAAATAGTGCTACAATGAACACAGGAGTGCAAACATTTCCTTGAATTAGCGTTTTTGCATCCTTTGGATAAATATTGAGACATAGATTTGCTGTGTCATGTGGGAGATCTGTTTTTAATATTTGAGGAGCCTCTTTATTTTTTTTCCATAGGGACTGTACCAAGGGCTGAATATTCCCACCAACTGTGTTTATTGAGGCAACATTGCTTTACAACACTGTCTGTGATTCAGAGGATCACACCTCTTCAGATATACATTAACACACCACACCCACAAGGCACCCGTAGTCTACCACAATCCTTTACACATGGACCCAAGTTTTAAAAATGCAAAAGGATATGGAGTAAAATGTAAGTTTCCTTTTCATTCTCAATCCAGAGTTCCTTCCCAGTAAATGGTAGTAAACTAATTTTTCTTAAGCAAGAAACACTTTCAAAGCAAATGGAACCTGTAAACAGGACTGAAAAGAGAACTTAATGTTCTACCTTCGGCATATTCATCATCAACCATGCTGAGCCAACAAAGACCAAGTTGAAAACTTGGTCAGGCTGAAAGAGCACCAGTAAAGCATCAAATAGAACTAAAAAGAATTGAAGATGAGGCCTGTTGACCAGGTGGGCTACCTGCTGCAGTGAGCACCTTCAACATACCCAGCTAAACATAGTAAGTTTATTTTTTTTGTATGATACATGGGTAGGTAGAAGAATCTGCTCCAAATAATCATTCGGGATTCTTCCATCTTGTAACTCTTTCTTTATCCGTGGAATCTTCCTACTTCTCTAGCAGGTGGTTTTGTTATAGGACAGGGAGAGGGGCAGCCCAAACCCCGCAAACCTGCCTATTCTAAATGGGTTCTGCCATCCGCCGCATCAACACAAAACATATGAGACTTTAATGAAAAGGAACTTTAATAAAACTAGGAAACAATACAGGAAAGGCAAAGAGTCTAGTTTCTAAATGAAGCACCCAAAGTTACCCGTCCCCTCGTGGGTAAAAGTCCATCCAAATGGGATTGGTCCAGAACAAGGCCCCAAAGCCTGCCACAAGTCTAAAGCATCTTCCAGTGGGGACCCACAGCAAAGGGTCACAAACAACCGGACAAGCCCGGAAGGAAAAGAGCAAAATCAACATCAAGATAAAAGCTGCCATTGTCACCTCCTCACGGGTCTCACCCACATCTGTGTCACCCAGTCCACGACCAAAAGACAAGCACAGTTTCTTCACGTGTCTCTAGGCTCCATCCTGCTTCCTTCCTTCCTCAGTCTCTTCTTCTGTTTCTCCTCTTCCTGCTCAGCTCCACCCTCCCTTGGGTGGGGCAGGGAACCTCCCCCTTTCCTGGGGACCACCCTGTTGCAGTTTCCCCAGGGGATGTGGATTATGACATGAAAGGATTTTATGGACAAGTCCGAGCATGACAAACACCATTTCTGCCCATTTTCCCTGGGACTGATTTATTCTCATGGCCCTAACTAGCAAATACAAGGCAGGAAAGTGGAATCTAGCTGTATGCCCCAGAGGAAAAGCAAATAGTGTGAACACAGAACTATCTCTGCTACTTTGTGGATTGTGTTTAGGAACAAATACTGCAAGTGCAAATAGGAAATGAAAATTCTGAATGGAGCCTATTGGTGAGGTTACTGCCGGGGGAAACCCAAGCCCCCAAATGCACAGAATCAGGAGTCAGACCCCACGTAGGAATGACATTGAGACAAGGGCCATCTGAGGAGTCTCCCTCCAGGTGGACTATTACTTCACTGCTATTTCTTCGAGCCCAGAATGCCACGTGATGGACATTTCTGAAATGGACACCATTCCCCATTGCCTGTATTTAAGGCACATGAGAAATCAAAGTGTTCCTAAAAATTTAGGGGAGTTTTTCGGTGTATTTAAAATAAGGCAATGCCTAAGGCCAGATAGATAGATAGATAATGATAGCAATGTAGATGGATACAAATTTTATATTTATATATAATCTGTGTGTATACATATTATATCTATATTTCAGCATTCATGTTCTAATCTGAATATTAAAACATTTGCAACAGGGCTAAGGGGACAATAGTCCATACTGCCTAGTGGACACAACCTGGATTCTCAGACAAACAAGGAGGGGTTCACCTCTTGGTCTCTCTGCTTACAAGCTGTGCTACCTTCAACAAGTTTCTAGACGTCTCTGTGTGTTAACCACCTGTAGCATTGCCTACTAGCCTCCCATGGGCCAAGCCCTTAGATGCTTCACTGTTTCCACTCTTGGTCTTGCAGTCTGTGCAGTGTTATTTTAAAATGTGAATCTGACCATGTTTGTCTCCCAGGTTAGCACGTACCTCAACATTCTCTTACGTTTCTATGTTGCTGTGTACAACATGCTTGAGAATTTGGTTTGCCAAAGTGCTTTGGTTTTCCAATGTACTTTGGAAAACAGTTTGGCAATTTCATATGAATTAAGCCTACACTTACCATATGGCCCAGCAATTCCACTCCTAGGTGCTTACCCCAAAGAAATGAAAACATATGCTCACGGAAAGACCTGAATATGGGAGTTCATAGCAGCATTATTCATAATGGCTAGAAAGAGCCCAAATGCCTATCAACAGATGAACAGGAAAACAAATTACAGTGCATCCTTATAATGAAAATTGTTAGCAATAAAAAAGAACAAAGCACTGATATGTACAACATAGTTGAATCTCAAAATCATTTTGCTGAGTAAAAGCAGGTAGATCCAAGAAGCTACATATTGTACAATTCCATGTATCTGAAGATCTAGAAAGCACAAACTCATCCGTGGTGACAGCAAGTAGATCTGTGACTGCCAGGGAGTGGGGATTGACTGCAACATAGCAGGACAGAAATTTCTGGAGTGATGGAAATCACTTGAGAGGTAGTTTCAGAGGTGTACACATTTGTCAAAATTAACTGGACTGCATATTTAGATGGGAGTATTTATACAACTTAAGACTCAATAAAGTTGGCTTTTTAAAAATACTTTTAAGTTCCCTCCTATGGTTATCCATCGCATTCAGAATAAGTTCGAAAGTCCTTATCACAGCTCCAAAGCTCAGTGTCCCGTCCCTCTCCTGCCCACAGCTTCTTGTCCTCTGTGCCCAGACACACTGCCCTGCCTGCTCCACCTCAGACGCCCGATGCTCTCCCACCTTCCTGCCTTTGCAGTTCCAGTTCCATCTACTCAGACAGCTTGTTCTCCTAGGTCTCCGTGGCTCCCTTCACCAGGCCTCTGCTCCGATGTCACCTCCCCTGGGCCCCCTTCCCATCACTCACCACCTTTGCTCCGTTTGAAACTTCTTTCATGCAGCTGATCGCTGAAGTTATATTCCAGTTGAGTTAGTGTCTATTTTCTGCAACTAGAATGAAAGTTTTGTGGGGACAGGAACTTTATTGAGTCACATCCGTAACACCTACGATGGTGCCTGATAAATAATAGATTCTCAAAAAAAAAGGTACTTCATTTCTAAGAACATATGTGTGTCCTTATTCAATGTGTGTACACACATACGCACATACACATCTATGCATGCCATGTAAAGCACACAGTGTTTTAAAAGAAAACAAAGCAGGAGGAGAGCAAGTGTGATCTGTGTATATGGGGACTCTCAATACCAACAAGGAGGGGGTCATTTCTTGTTTCTCTGTTTATAAGCTGTGCTACCTTGGGCAAGTTTCTTGGCTTCTATGTGTGTAGACCGCCGGTAGGATACCTTAATAGCCTCCTATGATCCAGTTCCTTAGGTGCTTTGCTGTTTCCATTCTTGAATGGTGTGCTCAAAGAAAACATCTCTGAGAAGATGACTTGAACACAGAAATAAATATAGGAGGGGAATGAATCACGCAGATATCTAGGTGAGAACATTCCGGACAGAGAATACTGCAGGTGCAAAGGGCCTGAGGTTGGCCCTGACTCTGGACATTCAGCAACAAGAGTGAGGCCAGTGTTGCTGAAACACAACCAAATGCACCTCACACCCAGTCTCTGCTAATGTCCCCTATCAGTGCAGCAAGTTCCTTTGCTGCTGACCCTTTGAAATGCATTTGTTTAACTGTGTGCCTTGCTCATATCTTCTATGAGACTGAGCTTCCCAAAGGCAAGCCCACACCCATTTTATTCAACAGGCTCTATCTCCCTGGTGCAGTGCACATGGCCAGCGCACCCTCTGACTTGTGTTGAAAGTATGAATTGCTTAGAGAAGACGTGAGAGGCAGAGAAGAGGAGAGAGGCAACAAGTCAGGCCTGTGCAGGGCACTCAGAGCGCCAAGCCACCATGTCAGAGCATTGGTGGGAGGTAGCAGCAGGGCCACCTGGAAATCCTGTCCTCACAGGGTGTGAGGAGTCACAGTCTGAGCAGGTGGTTTGGCTAGAAGGCAAGCACATGCCCCTCCCGTATGGGAAGCCTGGCGTCTGTGGACACAGCAGATCCTGCCATTCACCTTATCTCACCTAGTTACACAGGGATGTCTGAGATGTTTAAGACCAATTATTGATCTTTGATGCATTTTTCCAAGAAACAATATATATGATCACACCTCTCTCTTCAAATTTTTCCCAAATGTGCTAACTTTTTCTTCAGTTAGGTATACCAGAACCAGTCATTGAATAATGAAATCTTTGCTTGCCAACCAACATTATAATTTTTATCAACATAATGCATGAAGGAGAAAACAGATTAGAAGGAGTAAAGACAAAATATCACATATAACCCACCTCATGCCTCTGCATTCCAAGTTCCAGGACCATGGATTTCCTCTTAAGCTGTCAGGTTATAATTTCCTCTGATGATTGCCTTCATAGCACAGTGCGATATGGACACCTACATTTAATGTCCATATTTAGAAAATATTTATTGTCTCCATGATATTAAATGCAATTAACTCATGCACAC
Source organism: Talpa occidentalis (assembly GCF_014898055.3). Taxonomy (NCBI): domain Eukaryota; kingdom Metazoa; phylum Chordata; class Mammalia; order Eulipotyphla; family Talpidae; genus Talpa; species Talpa occidentalis. The sequence continues at coordinate 87,739,699 of NW_023601212.1, read as the reverse complement.
TGCACCATCTCCTTCTTCCTCCCTGCTCCCTCTATGGTTATATTATCCCTTGTTCTTCTGTTGACTCCTTTTTTGAGCTTTTTGCTATGAAATAATTCCAAGTAACAAAAATGTTATAAACATTGTAAAAGGAATCTCTACATACCATTCATCAGATTCCACAAATAGACTTCTCATTGTGTCTAAATATATAGCTATAAATATAAACATATATTGATAAGGATATGTATTATTATTGTTCAGTATTAGTGTCTGAACTGTTTAAAAGAAAATTATAAATATGACATCTATTCCTTCTGTTTTACATTGAATGCCTGTGCCCTCCCCCCAAATTGATATTGAAATCCTAACCCCTAAGGTTCTGTCATTAAGAGGTAGGACTGTTAGGAGGTGATAAATCCTGAAGGTGGAGCCCTCATGCATGGGATTAGTGCCCTCGTACAAGAAGCCAGGGCTATCTTTTGTCCTTTCCACCATGTCAGGATACAAAGAGAAGTTATTAGTCTGCATTTCAGAAGTGGGTCTTCATTAGAACTCAACCAAGCTGCCACCCAATATTGGATTTCCAGCCTCCAGAACTGTGAGCAATAAACAGATGCTGTTCATAAGCCACACAGTTTATGGTATTTTATTGTAGCATTCTGAACAGATCAAGACACTTTCTAAATACTTCAATATGTATTTCCTTTAAAAAACAGCCATTCTTTTACATAACCATAGTACAAAATTTAAGAATTACATCGATGCAGCATTACATACATATAAATCTTACTCAGATTTCACCAATTGCCCACTAAGGTCCTATATAGTAACAATCAAGGATAATTGGCTGCCTTTTCAACTTTAAATAATAAATACAGCCCTCCAGCTCCTGTTGCATTTACTTTATTCATGTCATTTTTAGTAAATGAAGTGTTTTCTTCTTGAAGAGACTGTGCAATGCTAGACTGGTATAATCCTAGATATTTCCATTTGTTTTGGTTGCTATTATTATGAATAGTGTCTATTAATCTTTTATATTGTACCTCCTGAACTCTTATATTAGTTCAAAACATATTTTAAGCATTTTCTAAGTAGCTAGTCAAACCACCTCCAAATAACAATAATTACATCTCCTCTCTTCCAAAATCTTAAGTTACTTCCTTGTGTTTTCTTCCTGAACTGGCCATAAAATTAAAACATGAATTGTTCCAATTACTTTTCTAAAACTTTTATTGGGATTAAGTATAGATTTGTGGGAAGTTACAAGGAAACTCTACCTCCTTCTACCTCTCTCGTGTTGTCATATTTCCTAAAATTGGGAAACTGGTTTGGGTACGACCCATAGAATTATTCAGATACCACCATTTATACGTTCACTCATATGCATGTCAGCTCTATGCGATTTCATCATATGTATAGTTTCTATAAGTAACACAATGTACCATTTGCTTTTTAAAATGAGCAATATGAAACATAAATTAAGTCTGAGAGTCTTCCCAAGACATGTTAAAACGTTTTATAGAGATATTCAAACTGCCCTAGAAACTTAAGAGTCTTGAGTCAAGTACCTGAGATTTTTGCTACATGAATTCTGCTGAAATGAACGCTCCATAAACTCATCAGCCACAGTCTAAGACAAGACAGGAAAAGAATACAATCAACAGAATCTTCCCAACCATAAAAACTGACATTTAGGATGGGGTGAATTTCATTGACTATGGTTCAAGGACAGACCACAAGCTGTACTGGGTCTTCGTAGAGGGCCCACATTGGTCTGTGTCATCTGTCATGACTGTGGCAGAGAGGCTTTCCTTCCACTTCAGGCATGGGCTTCTCCTTCTTACCCATCAATGCAGTCTTCCCTTCTGCTCTTTTCTATCCTAACCCCTGCTGTGAGGCCATGGACAAGACACGGCTTCCCCTGCAGGACCATCTGGGTTTAAATGTTGAACCTCAATGGGATTGAGCCTTAAGTTCTGATTTCCAGTCTCTAGGCAATTCAAGGCTTTAAAGGCACACGTTAAAGACCACCACGAGGAAATGCAAGTCAAAGTGGGGGGCATTTTACAAAGTGTGGGACATGCTATTTCCGATGAAAAGGACATTAAAAGCTGGATGGAAACTGTTCCAGTTAAGAGGAGCCCAAGGAGGCTTGGTGACTAACTCTGATGTAGTATCCTGGATATACATTAGGCAAAAAATAAGTAAATCTTAATAAACTTGAGATTTTGGCTAATAATGTATTGACATATTCATCAATTATATCACACCGATGCAAAACATTAATGATAAGGGAAACTAGATGTGTATTAATCTGAGAGCTCTCTTCACAGCAGATTTTGCTGCAAATCTATAAACTATTCTAAAATGAAAAAAAAATAGATTTGGGCTTATGTTTGGTGGAACAGCTCTCACAGAGCAAGATTTAAAACAATATTTTAAAAAGAATGGGATTTATTGAGCAATTTTTTTAGTAGAAACTCTGTGGTACTTAATATGAACTCAACACTATTATCCCACTTAATAAAATGGCTTTTGGGCAATACCACATGCTGTAAGAATTTACAGATTAAGTAACTTGGTGTTGGAACTTATTTGGGAATGATGCAACCCAACTGTTATGAATGATCGCTGGTCACTGTCAAAGCTTCTGGAAACTTTATAGTGAATTCATCATATAACTTAACCCCAGATCTAATATCACAAAAGGCAACAACTCCCCTGGTGGAACCCCATCAACACCACTCATGCAGCTCTTTCACCACAAATCAAACTTGAAGCTGAGCCCACCTCTATAGTGAACTCCAGATTGGCAGAAGGTAAGCGGGAAAGATCATGTTGGAAGGCACCACAGACCTAACCTAGCAAAATCCAGATTGCAGAAAACAGTGCAAGAGAAATGACCTAGATTTTTCAACCAATAAATTACCCTGGGGGAAAACAAGAAACAAAATCCTAAAAACAGGGAGAAGAAACCCAGAGACTGAAACAATTATCAGCCAAACACGCTGTGGAATTAGTGTGATGTTGTCCACGTAAAATGTGTCTGGAAGTATTCCTTCTTTCTCAATTTTTTGAAAGAGTTTGAGCAGGATAGGTATTGGGACAAGATGTTTTATAAAAAGAAACACATAATTGATTTGCAAAAGACTTTTGGGATCAACTGCAAATGTTGCTTTTTATACTATTTTAATTTTCATTATTATGCTCAAAGTTTTACAAAAAAAACAAACAAACAAATACACTGTGGAGAACTGGTTTGAATCCCAATTCAAAGACAGGAACTGTAAGTACAGAAAGAGAAGTGACAGGGAGGGCAGGAATTAATTTGAACACTGACTTGGGATTTGTAAAATTCAGAAAAATGTTCATAATTTTAGGTGTGATCGTGACATTGTGGTTATATTTTAAAGCGAACCTTTATCTTCTAGAAATACAGGCACTGAACTATTTGGAGATGAAATTTTATCATGCCTTGGATTAGCTTCAAAACAGTCCAGAATTAGAGTGGATGAGGTAGGGGGGATCTGAGGGAGCTGGTGGAACGAGATTGCCCACAAATTGAGGACAAAGCTGATAGGCTCCATTATATCAGTATGTCTGTTATTACATAGGCTGCTTTACAAAATAAAATCCTAAATAATGGCTCAGCAAACAGAAAAACAAGGTCAAAAAAATAAATAAATAAAAAAGACCAAAAGCTATTGAACCCTGTGGTAGGTAGATAGTATTCCATTGTGCTATCCTTTCTGATGATCTGCCTGTTTGATCATCTTCATAATAGAAGATTACAAATGAACAACCAAATCAGTGACTAAGTGGCTAACAGCACACAATTCAGCAAAGCGGAAACTTTTCGGGGACCAGAGACCAGATGGTCTGAGAGAAGAGCTCGCAAAGACACAAAGGCATGGGAAAAAATCAGCTTCTCATAAAGGCTGTGTGTCACAGATGTTCATTTTATTAATGTCCCATAAACTGTGAATGCGTGGCTATTCGCTATTCACTTTTATGTATGACAACAAAATCTTTTTAAATCATTTTCCTGCCTTTCCTCCCTCCTTCTCTCTATTCACTCCTTCCTTTCCTGCTTTTTCCTTCTCTTCCTTCCATGCTTCCTCTCTCTCTTAACATTAAAGAATGTTAAGGTTTGAGCGCTACTCTACAAGATGTTGCCTCAGCACTGAGCTCCAGGGAGACTCCATTTATGTGTCTCACCTTAAATCAGGGCTGTTTCAGGGACTGGATGTGGAAGCTGACTTCACACCTCTATCTTCTTCCTGAAATAAAGTGATAAAGTTATTGGTGGTGGTTGTTCCATCAGAACAAACCCAGGAAAGAAGTAAACATCCCAGATATCACCCTCCCAGATTTGAGCTGGGACCAAGTCCACTTTGGGTGTCAGCCATGACACAGATGACGCAGAAGCTCCCAGAAAGCTGCTGTAGGCGACAGGCTGCTCTTTACTTTGCCTGCTGGGTCATAAAGTCTGGAAATCCAGAGGATTTCAGCTCCTGCAAACTATAAAACTCATTCCTATGATTAAATGAAACAACTTTAATATTTTTTAAAAAAATATATTTGGGCCTCTGGTGGCACAGGTGGTTGAACACAATGCTGTGAAGCTGTCCACAGCCTCTGCAGTGCGGGTTTGATTCCCGGCCGGCCAGAGAGATTCCCACATGGCGCAGCAGACCTCTCCTGTCTCGCCTGCTGCTCCCCTCAGCAGTGTATTTCGGTAGATCTGCCTGTTCTGTACCCCACTCTGTCTCTGGTAAGTCCTCTCACCCTCCCACACATCTAGCATGTACCCCGGTTCTTGTGTGCATGAATAAATCTTAAAAATATATATATTCTTAAATATTTTTTAGTTGGAGTAATTTTAGATGGACAGATAGTTTTAAAGATCGTACAGGAGATTCCCAATTACTCTCTCTCAGGCTCCCCTTTTGTTGACATCTTACACAACCATGGCAAATTGATCACACCTGGAAAACCAATACTGGAACATGACTAAGAACCAAATTCTCGATTTCATTGCAATTCACCAGTTTCTACATAATATCTTTTTTTCCTGCGATAGCAGCCAAGCCAGGGCACCATGATGCTTTAGTCGTTCATCTCTGTCATCTCCTCTGAGCCGTAATAGTGCCTCAGTTTTCATTGCTTGTCACGAGCTTACAGTTCTCAGCAACACTGAGCAGGTGTCCTGTACAATGTCCTTCAGTCTGGGTCTGCCTGATGTCTTTCTCATGATCAGATGGAAGTTTGGGGTTTGGGGGAAGAAGACCACAGAGATATGTGCCCTTCGCATCCCATCACATCCTCCAGGGACCATGACAGTCACATGACATTCCCATGACATTAACCCTCATCGCGTGGTTAAGGTGGTATTTCCACCTTAACCAAAGCAAGTAAGTTGCTCACTATCAACTTACTAGTTTTTTCTTTATTATAGGTTAATCTCTGGAAACAAGTCACCGAGTCACGTCCACCCTCTGTGGGTGAGAGGAAAGACGAGGAGGTTAAATCTCACCTCCTGGAGGGAGAAATATATGCATATATTGATTGTGAGCAACCAACATGTATTCTTTTTTTTTTTTTTAATATTAAATTTTATTTTTATATTCCCCCATATAATTGCAAACGCCCCATTCTGACCCCAATCCTTCCCCTCCCGCCCCCCACCCCCAAAAAGTGTCTCTGGTTCATAGTTTTTTGTTGATTTTGATTTTCACTTTCTTATATTCATTTTCCTGGTCCCTTATTTAAGTTTTCTAGATTCCTGCTATGAGTGAGACCATCCGGTATTTTTCTTTTTCTTTTTGGCTTATTTCGCTGAGCATGATCCCTTCCAGTGCCATCCATGTTGCTGCAAATTGCATGTGTTTATCTTTTTTGAATGCTGAGTAATATTCCATGGTATATATGTACCACATCTTCTTGATCCAGTCATCTATTTTTGGGCATTTGGGTTGTTTCCAAAGCTTAGCTATTGTAAACAGTGCTGCTATAAACATAGGGGTGCAGGTGCTCTTTGGAATGGATGTTTCTGTGTCCTTTGGGTAAATACCTAGGAGTGGACTTGCTGGATCATATGGAAGCTCTATGTTTAGTAGGTCCAGAAATCTCCACACAGCTCTCCATAGTGGTTGGACCAGTTTGCACTCCCACCAACAGTGCAGAAGAGTTCCTTTTTCTCCACACCCTCGCCAACATTTGTTGTTGCTAGTTTTTTTAATATGTGCCATTCTCACTGGTGTGAGATGGTATCTCATGGTAGTTTTGATTTGCATTTCCCTGATTACAAGTGATGTTGAACATTTTTTCATATTGGCATTGTACCCCCACTTCACAGAGGGGGTGTAGCGGCAGGAAGGGCACAGAGCAGGATCTCTATGACCCGAGCAGATGGGTTAAAGGAGGAGTCCTGGAGCCCTCAGTGGCTTTTCAGGCTTTTATTGGGATTTTACCAGATACACGGCAGGCAGGGGTGCGGGGCAGCCAGGAGGCTGGCAGGCCTTCTACCCCTGGAGAATCTTCACTCTTTCTGGGCTCTCTGGCATTCTCTCATGGCCTCTGCTTCTCTGCTGGTGCTGCTCCAATTCTGTTCTCCTTTTCGTGGTTCTGCTGTTCCATTCTTTCATTTTTCCAGCATCCCTGTGACGCCACCCTTATAAGCCCAGTCTCTCAGCCCAGGTGTACCCACCTATGCATGCCCACACCCTGCTCCAGGTACCCGCCATCAGGCATGCATTCAGGACTGCAGAGATCCATCATCAATGCTAATGGCGAGAGGGAGAAAAACCTGATAAGTTTTTACCTTACCCTACAAGGGGAAATGGAGACTCCAAAAGACTGAGCAGCTAGCCCGCGGGCGCTACATATATAGATAACCTGGTAGACAGCTGTAGGGGCAGGAATGGGCATGGTGCAGGTTTTCTGATCCCATGCAGACCGGGTAAAGGAGGAGTCAGAGCCCTCAGTGGTTTTTGCAGGTCTTTTATTGGGATTTACCCGGTACTCAGCAGGCAGGGGTGCTGGGGGGCTGGGAGGCCCCAAGTCTTCACTCTAGCTGGGCTCTCTGGCCTTCTCTGCTTCTCTCTTGGCTTCTACTGCTTCTCTTTTGGCTTCTACTGCTTCTGCTAGCGTCCCCGTGACACCGCCCTTAAAAAGCAGTCTTAGCGCAGGTGTACCCACTTCAGGTGCCCTCCATCAGGCATGCATTCAGGATCACAGGGTTCCCTCATCTATCCTGATGGCAGGAGGGCAGAAAAGCCTGATACCTTTTACCTTACCTTACAACAGCCATCTCTCTGGCCCCAACACCTAGTTTCTTCCACTGCACAGGAGCCAGGTTTTATCAATACTGCCCTTTCTTCTTTCAGTTTTCTCCTTGGTAAAGCATGAATTCTCGATGAGGTCATCTTTGTTTTCTCCATCAGTTCTAAAATGGCTGCTTTCTGTCATCGGATGCGAGTTAAGTCATTGACACATGGTGACCTGTTGTGTCTTCTCAGAACTGCTGTATCCTGTGGTCACCAACTTGAGTAAGGATGGAGTCATGCTATTTCCAGGTACTGCCAATCCTCTGAGGAAGTCCTCTGGGGGAGCAGAAGTTTGCCTCTCTAGAACTCAGTGAGGTGAAAATATACTTACCAAGTCCTGGCACTCTAGACAGCAAAATGTACAAAGAAAGCAAGAAAACAGAGGATTTTTTACTACCTGGAGCTAAATGAAAATGACAATGTTTCCCAAGACTTTCCAGTCTTTCCAGCTGGGACACATCACATCTCATTAATTCTCACAAGAATCTAAATTGCAGCTCTCATTAATTAGGGCTCTCTTTGTTGCTAGAATAAACAATGCAACCTAAGTTGGCTCTAGCAAAAAATAGAAACTACCATTCCATCTAACTGAAAAGTCCAGTTATAGCTGCTTCAGGTGTAGTTGGATCTAGGAGCTCTGAAGGTATTGCCAGGAAGCCTCCTCCTAAGTATAAATTTGATTCTTCTGTGTCAGAGTTTGTCTCAGGTCAACTTCCCTTAAATTGACAAGGAATCCTCTGTTTTTTCTAGGCTTTTATCTTATCAGCATAGCAAGACCAAGAGAAAAATATAAGCCTCTGTGCTTACTCCCCAGAATAAGCCACCAACCTTCCAACCCAACTGACTGGCTGAGAGGTGGTGACACAATCAGTTATCTACTACCACAAAAATATTAAGTCAAAAACAGCCAGTGGCATGGAAAAACATATGCATTCTTCATGCATATGGGGGTCAGCCTGTGACTCTGCTGATCTTGGATGGTCTGGCTCTCTCATGTGGATGTTGGTTGACTCCCAGTTGAGGCAACTGGGATGACTCTGTTCTGTTCCACATGCCTCCCCCTCCAGCAGGCAAGCTCTCATGGTCCTGGCAGAGGCATGAGAGCAAGCAAAAGCACATCAGGTCTCACCAGCACAGTGACACACTGTGACTTCCACCACATCTAACTGGTCAACATATAGTACAAGTTAGTTTCAATGGCAGGAGTGGAGAAACAGACTTGTCCCCTTTTGGTGAGTGAAATTTGATGGCATGAATGCAGGAAGGTGAGGAACTGGCTCCACTGATGTTGTCCTTTTTACCCTGCTGGCCACACTTGGCTAGAATGAGCCAGACGTGGGCCACATGCCCATCTGTGAGCTGAAATATGAGAGTTGACTTCTTGCAAGGCGATGAGTGGGAGTATCACCTGCTCTGGCTCAAAGTCAATTCACTTTATGCTCCATCTCACTTCCTCCTGAGAACCTTTTACTCTCACACATGCTTTGACATTATTTCACTCCATTTCAGCACCCTATTAAAGTGAACTTTCCATTCCATCTCCCATGTATGATTAAATTGTGTCATTTTTTGAAATTATTTTTTAGCTAAAGTTGATGTGCATGTTATAAATTTCTGCCACTTTAAAAAAGATACTCTTTTTTAAAAAGATTTATTTATTTATGCATACAAGAACTGGGGTACAGGCCAGAGGTGTAGGGGGTGAAAGGACTCACCAGAGACAGAGTGGGGAGCAGAACAGGCAGATTGACCAAAATACACTGCTGAAGGGAGCAGCGGGTGAGACAGGAGAGGTCTGCTGTGCCATGTGGGTAGCTCCCTGGCCGGGGATCAAACTCGTGCTGCAGTGGCTGCAGATAGCTTCATAGGTTGCATCTTGACCACTTGCACCACCAGGGAGGCCCTAAAAAAAGATACTCTTTAGCTTCGTTTATATCATCGTGTTATCACTATGAAACTGTTGATTTTGAATGGGAGCTAGAGAGTTTTATGGTTAGGGAGTTTTGAAGACAAAGACCCCCAATTTGTAAATACAGGTGACAGCATCTTCCTCCCTGTTGTAAATGACATGCTTGAACTATCTGACATCACTTGGCAGAGATGTGGCTTGTCACTGGATGTCCAGGCCTCTTTGCCATCTCCCAGCGAATCAATCCTCCTGAATAGGGAGCAACTTCTGAAGCCACAAAAGCTTCTAAAGAGACAACCTAACTTTCATTCTTATTCCTGAGCTTGTGCTTAGATTGGAAGCTGATATTGAAGGGTTTGACAGCATCTAATCTCTGCAATAAATTCTTCTAAGAGCTGAAATCTTCCCTCTTACGGGATGCTGGGGCATCTTGAAACGTCTGTGATGTGGCCCCAGAGAGAAGAGTGGGGGGGGGACACAGCAGAGATGACATGAGGAACCCTCCCCCGGCCAGAAATCAGAGTCAGAACCTAAAAAGTCACCAGTAGGGCTTCCAATACAAAAGTTTCCACCCAAAAGCAATTCATGAGGGGCCAGGAGGCTGAGAACAGCTCTTGTTTGTACACACTGGAGACGGTGAGCTCCGGTCCCATTGCCTGGGAGTTGACCCTGTGCTCCTCTAGGGATTGGGAACTGTTTTTTTTTAATTCACTCACTAATATTCACTGAGCACCTACTAAGCTCTAAGCACTAGAACACTGGGTAAGACAGCAACTCAGGGAGCCAGGGATCTTGGCACCCCCATGAAGGAGAAGCCATGGAATATGGCTGGAAGGTGGGGACCAGGAAGGGAAAAGCCTATGGCAGGACCTGTAGGTCACTGTGGAGGTCTGCAGCCAGACAAGGAGACGAGAAGCAGTCAAGGCAAGTTAGTCGCTGACCAGAAAGAGGAGGAAGTCTGGAAATCACTGGGTCAGGACCAGAGCAAGTGACTGCCCATGATGTCTCCAGCAAATTCCTGCTGAGCATCACTTTATAGCCCACTGTCCCAGGGAACAGATAAGAGACCAAGGTGCCCGAGGCCATGGCTTTCACAGACATTACAGTTTACTGGAGGCAACTAAAAGGAAAATAAAGCAGATAAGGGACTGAAAATCCCCACTGGGCTCTGTATGCAGGGAGCCATTGACTCCAGAGAGTAGAACAGGAAGGAAGTTCATCGGTGATGACAGCTGGGGCAGTGGCAGGCGGGGTGAGAGGGTGCTCCTGGCTGAGACCCACCCTCCACAGAGCTCAAGGCAGCGCCAGCATGGCCCGTCGGAGGTCCAGCCCAAAGGCCTGACCAGCTGGACAGAGAACAGGTTGCCAAAGATGAGGCTGGAGAGTCAAGCACAAGTCAGAAGGGAGGGGTCTTTGACCCTTTGCCGAAGAGTCTGTCTTTTCTCTCAGGTCAATGGGAAGTGACAGGAGAGGGGCCTTGAACAGGGGTGTGGCGTGATTAGATTTACAGGGTATAAGGACCCCCGACCTGCCGGTGGAGGGGAGTTTTCTCCACACTCTAGATTCTTCTTGGACTAGATGAGCAAACAAATTAACATCACATTGATTGGTGGGAAAAAAGAACAAATTTAATTACATGCATGTGGAAAATTTACATGACTGAATTCATGTGTACATGGCACAGACCCAGGGTTTTTGTTCTTGAGCTAATGAGTGGGCCCTTGGGTGGCAAGGAAAGAGGCAGGGCTCACCTGGCCAGAAGAGGTCACCTGATATATAGGTGGACTTCTCCCCAAGACAGGTTATTTCTGGAGCTGACCCTAAATCTGGGTAATCTTCATTCTTCTGGGCAGTTAAGATAACTGTAATGGTTTCTCTGGAAGCCCACAGGGCCTCGACACCAGGCCTGGAGAGGCTGACAAGGCCCAGTTCTGCTCTCAGCCTCCAAATGATGATTAAAAATTCACAGAGAGAGAGAGAGAGAGAGAGGACACTCCTAGCAATTGCTTAACAGTCAAAACCTCCCAAAGCAACAATACTCGCTAACAGCCTGGCATCTGGAGATGAGGTGGAAATGTCCATCTTTAAAAATGGGGCAGTTAGAGTTTCCAAGAAGCATAAACTTGAGGACTTCAGTCGTTCTGAGTAAGGATGAAAAAGGGAAGTAAGGAGGGAAGAATGGCCATCTGCTCCCGGCTGCCACATCCCACTGGCATTTATGGGGTACCTACTGGCAAGGACAGGGGGGGTTCACATGTGCTTCTTTCTCACTGAATCTACCAGAAATGCCATTCTGCGGTGATGTGACCCCTAGAGCCCTGGGTATCCGAAGAAGAGCTTCACCTGAGAGGCATAAGACACCATTTGGACCCATCTCTACCACCTTTGTTGGCAAAGTAGCTTAATCTCTGTGCCTCCGTTTCTTCAGGCACGAGATGGGGCAGTAATAATAGTGCCCATCTGCCAGGGTAACTGTGGATCAAGTCAACCAACACAACGTGCAGCGCTGAGCCCAGCGTGCAGCCGGCTGCACTAGTAACGTCTGTTCCATTCACACTAGAACCAGTGTAAGTGGGCAGTGACGTCCTCCACCCACTGCCACGGGTATTGACAAGGAAGGAGGTACAGCCTTGTGGGCAGATGAAAGAGGGGGTGTCTCCAAAGGCCAGAGTGAACCAAGGTAGCAGCAGCTTCACAGGGCTGTAGGGAGGGGCCGGGCTGACCCACTAACACCACAGGCCTGCGTGTGGCCACCCTCTGCGGGAAGACTCACTGCCTGGAGGAAACACTAAAGCGCCTGGTGCACCAGCAGGAACGTCTACAGAGATGAGCTCCCCAGCTCCTCACCAAGGGCTCTGTGTCCTGTTATGAGCAGGGCAGGAAAGCTGGGCTGCCATGAGCCAAGGCATGACAGAGATGCGCTCTCTGGGTGTGAGCCCCAGTGTGAGCCTGCACAGGAGCACGCGGCGCTGACCTGCTCTTGAGTTCAGTCTAAACAAAGATCAGACTTGTCTATGTGTGAATACAGAGATGGTGGGGCCAGAGCCCGCCCCAGGGGGTCTGTTCACAGGGACTGATGTACATGTGGCCAAAGTGTCACAGGGCAGGGAGGGGGCAGCCCAGACCCCACAAACCTGCCTGCTCTAAATAGGTTCTGTCATCTGCTGCATCAACACAAAACACATGAGACTTTAATGGGAAGGAACTTTAGTACAATTAGGAAACAATACAGGAAAGGCAAAGAATCTAGTTTCTAAATCAAGCACCCAAAGTTACCCGTCCCCTCGTGGGTAAAAGTCCACCCAAGCAGGATTGACCCAGAGCAAGGCCCCAAAGCCTGCCACAAGTCTAAAGCATCTTCCAGTGGGGACCCACAGAAAAGGGTCAGAAACAAGCAGACAAGTCTGGGAGGAAAAGAGCAAAATCAACATCAAGACAAAACCCTCCACTGTCACCTCCCCACAGGTCTCTCGCCCACATCTGTGTCACCCATCCACGACCAAAAGGCAAGTGCAGTTTCTTCACATGTCTCTCAGCTCCATGTGCCTCCTCCAGGTCTCCTTCTGGCTCTCCATCCTGCTTCCTCCTTCCTCAGTCTCCTCTGCAGCTTCTTCTTTCCCTGCTCAGCTCTACCCACCCTTGGGTGGGCAGGGAACCTGGAACCTCCCCCTTTCCTGGGGACCACCCTGTTACAAAAGGAGTTGAAAGACAGGAGCCAGCATCCCACCAGTCCCCATCTCAAGACAAGGAACACAGTGCAGGAGCCAGGAGCCCATGTTCTTGAGCTGGGTAACTTTTTGACATCAGCTTCCCCTGATTTCCAAAGAGGCTGCTCTCTTCAGCTCTTCATGTTATATTCTAATGCAGACACTATCAACATTGGGGGGTGGATAACTTTTGTTGATGGGGCTGCCCTGTGTGATATAGAAACACCCCATGGGCTCCCAGGATATGCTCACCTCCCTGTGGTAATAATCAAAATGTCAAATTAAAAAAAAAGATACACTTTTTCCATCAGTGACAACACAGATGGATCGGGAGGGGATGATGCTAAGTCAAAAGGAGAAAGACGTACTGGATGGTATCACTTGTAAGTGTAATTTCGAGAACAAAACAGAGAGCAGACAAAGTGAAACCACTAACAAACCCCAGAAATATGACTGTGGAATTGAGGGTGGCGGTGGAGGGGGAGAGCAGAGTGGAGCGAGGACCCGATGGACGATGGTGGAGGACTCGGGGTCCAGAGCAGTGGGTGCAGTGGTAACACACCCCTGAAGGGTGTGATCCTAAAGCTCTGAATCATATACAGTGCTCTAAGCCAATGTTGCCGCAGTAAAAAAAATAAATAAATAAATAAAAATAAATTCAGATGTTTTCATGAAAAAAAAAATGTCAAACAACCAAATATTCTCCCAGAAGGTAGACTCACCCCCAGTTGAGAATCAATGTTCTAAGCAGAAATGGGAGGTCCTGGTCCTCTCCCTCACTTGGGTTGCCTCTGTGCCCCGGGCCCCTCTCTCTGGGTCCCTCCAGTTTTTAGTCATCTGCCTCATTCCTTGGGGCTCGGGACAGACCTGCCAACCAATACCATGTGGTTGCCTCCACCTGCCCATGCTTCTTTCTCTCAGAAGCCCTCTCTCCCTAATTCTTCCTTTTTTTTTTTTTTTTTGTGGGACATTCCCTGGCGGCCGGGGAACGAACCAGTGCTGCAGAGGCTGCAGGCAGCCTCGCAGCCCAGCACTCAACCGCTGCGCCACCAGGGGAGGCCCCTCTCCCTAATTCTTCCTTTCCACCTCCTTACCCCCTTCCCCTGGCCTCAGTCCACCACTCCGCCAGCGAGCTCAAGGTTCTGAGAGCCATTTGATACCCATGTGGGATCCTCGTTGTCCACACAATTCTGCTTCTGTTAACTCTGATCCCTCAGTAACCAATCAATCCACATCAATTCAGGTGCCTTTAATTTATAGCTTCAAAAAAACATCTATTCTTCAAAAACCACTACTTAATAGCAAAAGCTTTTTCCTGAGCACATGCTATGTGCCAAGCATTTTATATCTCTAATGTCATTTGAACTTCATGAAAACTTGCAGTTCTTTCTAACTGAAAATTGAGTTCTTCCTTGCTTTTCATTATATCAGCCAGGTTCAGTGGAGCATAATTTTTAGAACTCATTTTGGAGAAATGTAAGATACTGGAAAAAAAGATGCAAAGTGATCCCTCATTAAAATGTGAAGCTGAGGGATGAACTTACCTTTTTCTTCACCTAAAATATCTTTTCCCTGATTTCTTCATTTATGTAGCTTTTTCTCACTCTCTGTGGCTCACCTTAGAGTAACTTTTGCTCAAGAAGCACTTACTCTCCAAACTAGGTCAGGGCATACTTTTGAATGATTTGGCTGCAAATGAGAGACATACAAATCACTCTAGGTAATTTAATTTTTTTTTTAATTATGATGCAAAAAATTCCAGAGTTTTGTCAGCTTCAGGTAAAGTTTGATCTAGCATGTAAGCAATTTAACAAAAACATAGTTCCTGCCCCTCTATTTCTCAGTTTATCGTCATAGGTTTCTACTCCGTTTATAGCAGACTTTTTCTTTGGATGGTAAAATTATAGTCATTGTTCCAAGCAGAAATGGGAGGTCCTGGTCCTCTCCCTCACTTGGGTCACCTCTTACCCTTGGGTCCCCCTCTCTGAGCCCCTCCAGTATGGGGAGCCGCGCTACTCATGTCGTCTGACAAAAGTCCGGACATGGGGCAGATTTCTGAAAAATCAGCAATCTCGTTAGCTGACTCCAAGATTCTCCTCATTTGTTTATGGCTAGTTTCTACCATTGCTAAAATACGCATTTAAAAGTAAAACTGCAAATACTGATCAATCACTGAATAACCAAATTGATGACAAATGGCACTGCATGATACAAATATTACATTTTTCATAAAATTAGTAGTCCTCTGCCAAAAAGGCAGCAATTCAACATTTGGCTTTACATTAACCAGTGAAAAAAACTTCTGGAAACAAAAGGTTGTAAACATCTATCGGCCAAGTCTTTGATACAGAGATGTGGTCTCTTGAGGCAAGAGCTAATTGGAGAAAGAAATTCCTTTACTTTAAAGTTAAAGATAACATTTGGGTGGCAGAGGCGAGCCATGCTCCAAGTATAAGAAAATTCCTGATAAACCAGGAGACACCATAGTTGACTCCTGCTAAATTCTTCCTGTTTGTTTAGAGCTAATTCCCTAGGATGTGACAATTGGTATGATAGCTGTTAGAGTATACAGTCAAGGATAAGTCAACAGCAATTTTGTGAATGGTTGAGCTAGTAACCACGGCAGCACAAATAATGCACTCGGAAATGGTCAATGTTATAACTACTGCTATGTCACATACGAACCATTTTTGAGAATCAAAGGCTTTAACCATCCCCGCCCCTACCCTTGATGAAATATTTGTAGTTCCTTAAAACAACCAGCAACCTTATGGAAGAGAAAATTGCCCCTTGATCTTATAGTTAAATACGGAAACTAGGCTGACTAGATATAGTAGAGGAGTGATAGGTAGAAAACTCTTTGTGTAGATTAGGAGACTTCCTCCCTTCATTGAGAGTTGGGGGCTAGGGAAGAGTCAGTGCGGCTTGCCTGGCATGAACGCCCTCCAGGCCCTTGGTTCCTTAATATCAAATCAATATTCAAACAATATACTATGGATGATGATTTCTATACAAAAGCCTTCTGTTTTTTACTTTAATCAATTAGTTATATGTTAGTCTAAACTTTATAGGTTAGTTAGAAATAATCTCTTTGTCTCCCTTCCCCAGGTAACTTCCTGCCCTTTGTTTCCCTCAGCCCTTAGTTAATTGTTCACCATGGCAAACTTAGAAATGTTAGTTACAGACACATAGGCTTTTTTGCTGGTAATGCAATAACTGTTGGATTGTAAATAACTACTTTGAAAACATTTGTTTAGCACCTGTGCCTTCTTTAAGACAAAGAATAATAAATGTTACACCACTGCCGGAAGGCAAACAGACCCTTGGCTGCTCCTGAAAAAGAACATGTGATGATTATTATCTTCCTACCTTATGCTTGTGCACTCACGATTTGCTTAGGATAAATAAAGGGCTGCTGAGACCCTCAGCAGGATGATGTCAGCACCCTGATCAAGTGTGTGCGTCTCCTCATTTCCCTTCCCCTTCCCTTATCATTTTCTCTACAATTGCGCCGACGCCTTCCCATCCTTCAGGAACCCTGACACCCAGACTGCTGCGGCTGGTTCGCAACACTCCAGCACCTTATTCCTTGGGACTCAGGACAGACTGGCCAACCAAGACCATTTAGTTGCCTCCACCTCTCCATACTTCTCTGTCTCTCAGAAACCCTCCCTAGAAAATTCTTTCTTTCCACCTCCTCACCGCAGTACACTTGCCTCAGTCCACCACTCCACCAGCGAGCTCCCATGGCTAAAGACTTCCAGGTTCAAATCCAGAAAAAATAGACAATTCAGTTCTCAATATTTTAAACAAATATCTCCAAAGTGAATCTGGTTGGCCCTCACCCACCGAACTTGCATAGTGTATCACATCTGCCCCAGTCACCGCCATTAGAGCACTAAGAGCTCACTCTAGGCTGGAGGGAGGGGGTATCATCACCTTTGAAACCACAGGACTGGGAAATTCTGGGCACTGTTAGAAAAAGGGGAGAAGACATGAATTTGAAGGTGACACGTATTCATTGGTCTCACATTTGATTCCAACTTTCCAAACACCCTGTACTTTCCAGAATCCACCTGTGATTCCTTGCTCAACACGGGCATCCTCCACCAGCGTGTCAGACCCATGAAGTCAAGGATGATGTCTGTCTCTTGCAAGTCTCTATCCTTCATGCTTAACAGTGGCTGGGACACGCTATGCACTTGATAAACATTTGTCCAATGAATAAATACATATACAAGTGAAGGAGTGAATGATTCTGCTTATGGACCATAAGCTAGGATGTCTTAGGGTTTGTTACAGAAAGTGAGAAAGAGACCAAGTTAGTAGAACATGTGTGCCCCACCCCTGCTTAACCAGATGAGCACATCTCTCTGTTCTGCATGTTGGGGAGGCTTTTTCTAAGATTTCATTTAATAAAAGGGTTCCACTGCTTTGGAAACATGTCTTTGCAGCCCATTGTTGTAGTGGGAAAAAGCAAGGTTTTTAAGTCATGAAGACCTGGGGTGAAATCCCACATTTTAATGGGTTTTAAATGTGAACCCACTGTGGCTACAAGGAACTATCATCTTGACCAGATTAAATAGCTATATGGAGCTTCTTTCCTGTCCTTGAGTTTCTCAAGGTCATTGTTGGCTCAGAGTCTGTGCACTTAATTCACCATGGGGATGTTCTCCCTACCCACACCCCCATTCATTTCATGACTTGTTGCTGCTCGGCCTTTACTCATCTGCTCCATCCCGGCTCCGAGAGGCTGTCTGGAGTCAACCTCCACTAGGCATCTCCTCAGCTGCATGGTGGTTTTCTTCTCAACTTGAATTATTTAAATCATTTGGCTCATATTATTTTTCATCACTGCAATTAGACTACATAACCCACAAGGCAGAGATGGTGTCTGCTTGGTGGCCAATGTGCCCCCAAGATCCAGAAGACTTCCTGGTGTGAAGTCACTTCTCATCCACACTTGTTGAATGAATGAGAATAAAAGCGTGACATTGACCGTAACCTGCTGGCCTGCAATTTTCTCACCCCTACATAGATGAGCTTCCCCTGGTGCAGTGGAGGTACATTCAGCAGGATCCTGTAAGCCAGTACCTGGGGCTGGGGCCCCACATCAGAGCTGGCTGCCTTCCTGCCTACCCACCAACTCAATTCTCAGTGTCCCCAGTCAGATGAGTCTCCCTTGGAATTAAATTAAGTTCTAAATCCAGATCCATGCTTTAGCTCTGAGGCTGGCAGGGCCCACGCTTCAGCCTGACAGCCCGAAGCTGCCACACATCCAAACACACAGACTGAAAAATTAATGTCCCTGGAAGGCATCGTCTCCCTTCCTATAGACACACTGACCTGCTCGCCTGTCTGCACGGCAGTGGGGCCCGGAGCTCCTGCTCTTCTCTGTCTCAGTGCAGCAATGGGACTGCAGGGCTGACAGGTGAGAGACGAGAGGCCAATGTCCTCTCTGCATCTGAGGGCAGAGGCAGGACCTGGCGACCGGTTGGGAATCCCATTAACTTGGTGTGGGAACCAGCGCGAGGGTTGGGGTGAAGACGAAGGCCCAACTGATCTCGGCACTCAGCCAGAGTCACCCATCCCTGGGGGCCTTGAAGACCTGACTCCAGACGGGACACAGGTAAGAGTGGTGGGCTGGGCAGGGCAGGGTTGGCTGGAGGGCTGTGTGGGATGAAGACAAGGAGAGCATGATTAAATCTTGACTGTAATTTCCTAGGTTTCTTGGGGCTGAGAGGGTTTTTCATGGCCTTGCATGAAACAAGCAGATAATTTCGCCGCAATTCTGTAAGAACCATAGCAGAGAGAAGCTCAGCATTTAAAGACAGACGGTTACCTTGGCCTGGGTCGTACCCATGGACCTAGACTCATCATCCGTTTCCTCTTCTCTTGATGCCAGAGACCAGTGCTCTAACCTGACTACCGGAAGCATCCTCCTGGGGCCAGCAGCCCCAGCATCACCTGGGAACGTGTTGTAAATGCACACCCCAGGCCCACCCAGACCTGTTGACTCAGAATCTGCATTTCAACAGGTGACTCCCAAGCAGTGAAGTCTGAGAAGCCGCCCTGTGAACAGTGGTGGTGAAATGGGCATGCCCACTTGACAGGGCCATGGTGCCCATGTGGTTGGCTGAACAGCTGGTTATTGCTGGGTGTTGCTGGGTGTTGCTGGGTGTTGCTGGGTGTTTCTAGAAGGGACAGGCATTTGAGGCAGTGGATTGAGTAAGGCAGAGGGCCCCTCCCCTGAGTGGACAGATGTCCCGCAGCCCACCGAAACCCTGAAGAAACAAAAAGGCAGAAGAAGCAGCTTGTATTTGCTCTTGCCTGCCTATTGAGTTGGGCCACTGATGCTCTCCTCCCACAATAGTAGCTGGTGTCATTACTCTCAGTAAATTGCACCTATAATAGTATCAAAGTATCCGGGCTTGTGAATTCCTCACCTCCTTGAAAAAAGAAATAGATAAGCCTGAATAAAGTAACCTGAACACAAGAGCGCCCACACCTGCCTTGGGGGAAGTCATGGCCACAGAGGCGGGGCAGGGAAGATCCATGGAGAGGATGGGAAAACAGGAGTGGGGTGAGCAGGAGCCAGAAAACACCCTGAGCAATCACTCGTCTGGCTTCCTTCAGATCCACGCGCAAGTGGTAAGCTTTTAGCCTCTTAATATCAGAGGGCCCAAGCCAGCTCTCAAATAATACAGCTGTAAGTGCTCTAAGTAAGAGGCTGAAATACCTTCTGATTTCTTTTATCAGGTCAGGAAAAGGGGCAGGGATGCAACCAGGTTTACTCCTAGGAAGCTCCCTGTTGGTGCTGGGTCGGAGAAGGTGGCAACTCTCTCTGAGTTGCCAAGAGGCCTGGAAGTGAAATTGATTTCTTTGTGCCCAGGTCTCTCCTGGCAGGTGGTGGTTATGTGGGCAGTGTCCTTGGAAAGTGCAAGCAAACCTGCTCACATGGCTCCCCTCTGCTTCCAGCGAGGAAGTGGCCTTTGGAAGAGTTTCAGTCTTAAGAGAGATGTTTAGCTCCCAAACAATATAAAATTCCTGAAATATTATGGTGTTTCTGTTTATGTGTATGCATATGTATATACACATATGTAAGTACATTTGTATTTTCCCTTTCAAACCATGGTGAATTTTGGTGGAAAATCTTGGCAGTGAGGGTCTTGAAGGAAACTTCCTCTGTTCAAGTCTTCAGTTAGGTTGGTTGTCCTCATCCCCTGCATGTTCATACAGCATCAGCTATGAAAACCTAAATTCAGATCTCTAGATTTAGAACATGTTAAATTAAGAGGAAAAGCAATAAGGATTCCACGTGCTGTGGGCAATTATCACACTGCCCATGTTGCATTTAAATAGGGTTTCCTGGAAGGCAGTAGGAACAATAGTTCCATTTTGCAGATGAGCACATTAAGGTGTCAGAGGGGAACTGACCCATTGGAAAGACTCAGGTGACCTCAAAGCCTTACAGCCCTGCCTTTTGATTGGAGCAAACGTTC
This sequence comes from Talpa occidentalis, assembly GCF_014898055.3. Taxonomy (NCBI): domain Eukaryota; kingdom Metazoa; phylum Chordata; class Mammalia; order Eulipotyphla; family Talpidae; genus Talpa; species Talpa occidentalis. The sequence goes on along the minus strand of NW_023601212.1, from coordinate 87,719,271 downwards.
ATGTCCACGTCAGGAAGTAGGCTGACTCTGGTCCCATAAGAGGGGAAACTCAACATCTCAGAAGGCCTTTTATGCTGGGCCCTCGTGTCAGCTTCCCTCCGGATGGGCCCAGGCTGCTATGAAGGGGTCGCGAGATCAAGATGACAGAAAACGAAGAAGTACAGTTGCCCCCCTCCCTGCTTCCAACCTAACCACAAAGTGGCAGGGGTCCTCACTGTACCCCCACCCCACGTCCACCTGTGCCCAGGCTGGCCAGCTCTGGCTACCAAGCACCTCGTATTGAGGTCCCTTCGCTGACACTCATGATTCGGGCCCACTTCCCATGTGCCAGGGGCCTCGTGAAGTCTGTCATTAGTTAGCGGATTCATTTACCCAGAAGTTATTTATTGAGCACCTACTAGTTGACAGGTGCTACTCTGGGAACTTTTCATGCTTTATTTCAGGGAATTTTCTTTTTCAAAATATCCTGAAGTAGGGATAATTATCAGCTCTGGCAGGGGGGCTTGCAGAGTGGGCAGCAGAAGGGAGCAGGATTCACATGCAGGCCCCTGTGCCTAAGCCGCAGGCGTGGCCAATGCCCCTGTGGCTGGTCTGCCTCTGTCTCCCCTGCTCCATGGTCACCTCACACACAACTTGACTGTCCTCAGGCTGAGGTGCTCAGCAGACAAAGCAGCCCAAGTGACCCCTAATCTTGGTCAGAGAAAACCCAGACACTTCTGCCTTTGGGGACCAAGTTAGAATTGGTGAACAGGAAGCAACTGTCATCCTGGGGAAACAATGACGGAGACAGGGAGCTCACACACACACACACGCACACGCACACGCACACACACGAGCACACACGCACGCACTCCCGTGGTTTGTGTAGTGTCTTCCTCTGAAAGGATCCTGGGAGCCGCCTTCCCCCCCCCCCCCCCCCCCCGCCCAGAGCACCCCCGCGTCCCCGCAAGCGGAGTCAGGGCGGAGGAGATGACTATCGGCCACCGCCACTCTGTAAGGAGCGGTGAGATCCTTACAGTCCCGAGGTGAGATCGATTTCGTATGTTGTTTGTTCTGACCTTGGATTTTCCCCTTCACGTCGCCCAGCAGCAGCACTGGATGCACAAGGAGCCGGGGCCGCAACCAGGGCCGAGCGGGATCACAGCAGCTCCAGCCCCGAGCCAGCAGGTGGGCCTGTGCGCCTTGCCCCAGGGCAGGGTCGCTGAGGGACCCCAGGCTGGCAGGGCCACGGTGAGGGCACTGAGCAGGGTAATGACCCCAGGGGGAGGGCAGGAGCACCCAAGACAAGAGAACCGAGCAGATGGATGTGGGTGAGAGGCCAATCCGAGTCAGCGTGGCCTAGGGAGACTGGCTCACACTGATCTCACCATCATCACCGTCGTCACCGTCACCAGCCGCGCCCTATTCGGACCCAAGAATTGTAATTATACCATAAACCTGTGAGGGGGCACAGGTGTTATCCCCACTCTCCACATGAGAACTCTGAGGCTCGGGGAGCACTCCCGGGGTATACAGTGGGTCTTGAATCCAGACCTCCTGACTCCCATGCCATCTTTGCAACAGCTTCCCCTGGGTGCCCTCAGTTCCCCAAATTCCCAGTCTGGGCAGCAGGGCCTCTCCCAGGCAGCAGAACTGGCTCAGCCGTGACAGGTGCCCAAGGCAGAGGCAGTACCCGGTCGTGGCACATGGAGGCCCTGGGCTCCACCAAGGCTGCTCTGTGGTAGCAAGACTCCATCTAGTGGCCTGTCTCCAGGTGGGATGGCTCTTCATTAGATTAGCTCATGACTGGGCTGGGCTGCCCCTGCAGAAGGTCCTGGGGACTGCAGCTGGCAGCTGGAGGAGGTAGAGGCCAGAGTTAGGAGTCAGCCAGTTCATTGGGGAAATGACTCCTTTAAGTCCCTCATCAAAATCTCTAGGGTCAGACCATCTCGTCAAGTAGCAATTATGCTTACATAGGTCATTATAATCTAACACGCTAGGTGCCGTACAAGATGACCTTGCTGCGAGCTGAGGACACACAGGGAAGGGAGGCCCGCTGGGGAGAGCTGACGAGCACACAGGGTGGGCACCTGCAGATGCGTGGAGAAGAGAGGGCCCTGGGGCAGAGGGCTTGGTGCACCTGGTGCACAGGGAGGCCTGATGGATGGTGTGTATTTGGGGAAATTGAGTGTAGATGCATTTCAGGGAGGAGAGGGTGAATGAGAGAGCATGAAACTGCAAATGAGGGTGGGCCAAAGACGACCACTTAGGCAAGTAAGATCTCTGGGACTTTGTTTCAGATGCTTAATGCTCACATGCAGACAAACACATTCAAAGCACTTGGCATGCGGAATTCCAAATCTAGATGGTGTGTAGCCTCGTTTAACCAGGGTAATTGCCATAATATTCATCCCAGGGGATAATGATGCATTTTAAAGAACAGAGATTTATCATTTACCCATTTGGTCCCTTTATAATCTCAAGTTCCTACTTTCAGTGGCTCTTTATGATATGTCACTCCCTCCCTGCCAGGATCCTTCCGTACCCCTTTGTAGGTCCAAATGAAAGCAACGCTTTAGGAACAACACGTTAGGAATGGAACCTAGAATCTTGGAGCTTAGGGATGATTTTTAAATGATTTTGGGAACAACTCCCCCCCTCCACCACTAGCCACCACCACCAAAGTCTCCATGGAGTCAGAGAGGATGTATTGAAGTGGAAAGGACATCTTTCTTATCAGGCAACAGCCAAGATCCTACCCAGCATTGGGTAGCTCAAAAGAGAATGTGAAGAACCTTTAAAGGAGATCAAGGCATTCCCTGAATACACAGGAAGAAGCAGATGGCAGGGGAATTCTTAATCTTGTTGCAAACTCTCATGGAAGACCTCAAGAATATTTGAAATTGCAGGGGAGGAACAAGAAAGGTGCTAAAGCATTTCCTGCCTCATCATCTCTTGGGGCACGTGGATCTGAGGCACTAGATTTAATCTAAAGAAATGCACAAACTAGATAGAGATAAATAGTTGGCCTCGATGGCATCCACCCAAGTGTTTTGAAAGAAATTGTGGAAATGTTGGCCAAAATGTGGAAGAGATCTTTACAAATAGCTGCTCTGTTGGGAGCTGGGGCAGAGCTGACCTGACCACCCCCACCCATGCCCCTGCCCTCCAACACACACACACACACACACACATGCAGCAGCTAGGACTGACATGTGAGTGAAGGCAGACTCACTACCCTACCCAGTCTCCTGGACACTATAGGACAGAGAGAGATCAACAGAGGCACAGTTGTATCCACACAGATGACCCTCCTTGTTTCTCCCTGCACAGTCCATGCTTATGTGAGGTGGGTTTTCAAAGGACAGTTGGTTAGGGTCCACCACTGAAGATGCTTGAATCAAGAGAAACTAGCTTGGGAATTGACAGGAAAATTTTAACAAGGCTTTGGGATTGACTTGTGGATCAAAAGAGGATCTATTCTTTTATCCCTGTAAATGGGAAATTTGCCAAAATTAACCATGAACAGGAGGCCCTACAGTCCACTGGTGAAGTCTATGACAGTCCAACCTTCACCTCCTTTGAGCCACCCTCTAAGCATCTGTTGCATGCACTTCACTGTCCCACATCTGGACATTTTGCATGATTCTTCCAGCAATGGGCTGTACAAAGCACCTACTAGGTGAAGTTCTCTTGCAATGGTTTACATTTTCAAGGCCTTTCTAGAATTTCTATTTCCCCCCTTTTTTTCCCATTGAAATCCTTCTCTTCTTACCTCCCTAATCGGAACCTCTCAACCAGCTATTTATCTAGCCATCCTCCTCAGTATTACAATATGTCTGCTGGTTCTGGCATGCACTCTAACATGGAACATGGACAAAGTTGGGTCTTCCAGAAAGACACACCCGAAGTGAAAGAGTAAAATAAAGACCATGGGAAGTTGAGGGAAATGATATCTCTACTTACAGAGAAGATAATTTTAAAATGGTCCAAATGAAAAGAACCCAAGTTCATGCAACCATTAATTCTTTATTTCAACAAAGTTTTATTGAGCACCTACTATGTGCCATCAGCCTCCCCGGTACAACAGAGAAAACAGAGACTAAGACAGAAAAGATCCTGACCACATGGAGTCAATATTCCAGCGAAGCCAAAACAAATGTCCCATGGCGCAGTACACTTACGGTCTTTATTCATTCATGTATGTGTGGCAGACATTAGGGACAGACTTTATGGGGCCATGCTAGCATCCAATCATGTTTTTGTTTATTTGGAACATCTAAGGTATGTTTGTAAGTATTCTCTATAGAACAGTCTGGAAAGATTGGTTTAAGCAAAAAACAACTTTTAACAGGAAAACAGAGATGGTTGTGTTTTTCTCCCTTTGTAAGATAGTCAGCCTGTATTTTGGAAGAGAATTTGGTCCCATAATGTCTGTCCCTAATGTCTGTCACATGTACATGAATGAATAAAGACCATAAGTGTACAGCATTACAAACTTAATAAATTAAAATAGAGCAATATGATCAAAACTGGGTACTATTTTACATTAAATGTTTAAAGAAGGCTTCTGCAAGGAGACATCTCCTTATAAAGACCCAAGCTGTCAATGAAATAAATGTATCCAGGAGTGTATTCCTGAGCCTTAAGATGCAGAGAATTTTCAAAAGTAGGTGACTGACCAAAGAGAAGCACTGAAGTTCAGCACTTCAGAGATCCAGCTGAGGGAGATGCACTATGGTTCCAACTACAAACCCATGACCACTGACAAGTTAAAGAGATGTGGTCTTGGTGTCTTTGGGAAAAATATCCCACATGGGCTTGGAACCCTAGGACAATTTACACTCATTTTCTTCTTTAAAAAATACAAACAGGGGCCTCCCTGGTGGTGCAAGGAGTTAAGCACAGCACTATGAAGCAATCCGCAGCCTCTGCAGCATGAGTTCGATCCCTGGCGGGCCAGAGAGAATCCCACATGGTGCAGCAGACCTCTCCTGTCTTGCCCGCTGCTTCCCTCAGCAGTGTATTTCAGTCAATCTGCCTGTTCTATTGCCCACTCTGTCTCTGGTGAGTCCTCTCACCCCTCGCATCTCTGGCCTGTACCCCAGCCCTTGTATGCATAAAGAAATCTTTAAAAAAAATTTTAAAAATGGTATCAACCATTTTTATTATTACCTACTGTCTCTAAGCAATCTATACCAACATCTCTGTTTCTCTTCCAAAACACAGGCTGACTATCTTACAAAGGGAGGAAAACACAACCATCTCTGTTTTCCTATTAAAAGTTGTTTTTTGCTTAAACCAATCTTTCCAGACTGTTCTATAGAGAATAGTTACAAACATACCTTAGACGTTCCAAATAAACAAAAATATGATTGGATGCCAGCATGGTCCCATAATGTCTGTCCCTAAGGAAGTAAAGAATCAAAATGCATCTACTCCCTCTTCTAGTAAGGTTAATGGGTCATGCTTAGTCTGACAGGCTTAGCTGGGGTCAAGGGATGGAAGTGTCTTCAATTACTCTAGAGACTTTTGCCCCATGGTCCCCATAAATAATGAAATCTAGAAATGGTTATGTGGTTGAAGAACCCATTTTCAAGTAGGAACAGTGCAGAGAATAACTTGATATTGCACTTGATAAAGGGTAGAATTAAACCCCTTGACCAGTCTTTGTCTCTTACCACCTGCAATTTCCTTGTTAGTATAATCCCAAAGGGCCCAACTATAAATGTCAGAGACACCCTAACCTTGAGACACTCTAAAGTAAGACCAGGAAAGTTTCAGTGAAAATTTTACCAGTGATTTAACCAGAGAAAGATGAACTTTTAAACAATTTTCCCATTGTCCTTTCCACTACATCAGGCAAAAACTTATGAATGGAAGGTAATTAAAATCGCATCTTCTTTAGCCCAATTCAAGGAACTCTTCTCCAAGACATGATGGAATGTGGCACATTGAACAAGTCTCTCCAGGTGCCAGAAGCTGCTATGGGGAATGCAGAATCGATTTGAAGGTATCAGGTAGTTGCAGGAACCCCCAAACATTAATTTTAGTCACAGTTGGCTGCACCATATCAACCTATAAACACCTCTCTACTTTCAATTAACATTGCTCTGTCTCCTGTCTCGCTGAATATTATATTTAACTAATTTAAGAGGATTGGTAAAGAGAGTTTTCACACTTCACAGGAAAACATAATGAAATAATTATACCTCTACCTACAAAAGGCATGAGAATATTACATAATCAGCTTTCAAGGCTTTTCAACTAAAGCTTCTGTCCTGGGTCTTCTGTCTGAGGGTTCATGCCTGAACCTCCACTTAGATGTACTTTGTCTTCACATCCTAGTATTCATACTTCTGTTCCAAATTTTATATTACATCTGGGGAGTGCACTGCTGATATTTGTTTTGGTTACTGAGCCTGAGTTACAGACTCAGGTGAGAAGAAGTCCATGGTAGGTGGGAACAGGATTAGAGTGCTGGTGCTGGTGGGCAGGAATAGAGTGGAGATTGAGACTAAGGAAAAAGGAACCCAAGGCTGTTCTTAACATAAGTGTGGCCCGTGGAGCAAAGTTTAGTGGTCCAGCGTGTATCAATCAACTATGGACACATTTATGGTGTGTAACAAACCACCTCGAAACTTTGTCCTTTTTTTAGAAAGATATTCTGGGCCTCCCTGGTGCCCTAGGGTTAAATTTCAGCACTATCACCACTATGGCCTGAGTTTGATCCCCAGCCAGGGAGCTGATCCACATGGCACAGCAGACCTCTCCTGTCTCGCCTGCAGCTATCCTCAGCAGTGTATTTCGGTGGATCTGCCTGTTCTCTCCCCACTCTGTCTCTGATGAATCCTCTCACCACCACTGGCCTATACCCCAGTTCTTCTATGAAAAAAAAAAAAAAATTCCATTTTATATTTTTTGTTAAATATTTATTTATCTATTTATTCATCTTAAGGTGACATTGGTTGACAGCAACGTGTATGATTTAGGGGAAAGGGTTCATACCTCCTCACATGTGCATCCCCTCACCCACACAAGAGCCCCGATTAAGCTCAGCATCTTACAGGCACAAGCATTTATTCCCATGCATGTGGATTCTGCAGGTCAGTGGTGCCTCAAATGGTCCGTCAGGCTGCAGGATGACTGGCCTTGGTTCCAGGTTACATACTAGGTCTGTGTGTGCTCTGTGTTCCCGCTCAGGCTAAGAGGCCTGTGGCTCCTCCGTGCATGTTCTTCTATGGCTATCACAGGAGCTCCAGGGTCATGTCAAAGCATGCAAGCACACTGAGACCTCTGCTATGTCACACCTGACAGTAGCCCTCTGGCCAAAGAAGTCACATGGTCATGCCCAAATGCAGGGGTCGAGGTACCTATCACCTCCAGTGGGATGGGGTAATTTAATAAATATTTGCTGAGCAATAATCTGATCCTACATAGCCACAAAGGGCCTCTCCATTGGGCAAGGCAGGCTGAAGGTGAGGAGATAAAGACTGCTCAGAACCATTCTGGGCTCCAGGGAGGGACATGTAAAGTAGAGCACCATGGTTCCACCATGGTCCATGCTCATGGTGAGCAATGAGCCCTTTGAAGTAGAGCTGCTTGACTCAATTATCTGGGTTTGAGCATTCCAGAACAAAGCAAAAATTAATAAATGGCAATGAAGTAAAAGTAAAAAAATAAAAAAAAAACAGCAACAACGATGGGCCAGATGTAGGATAGACCAAGAGTCACTCACTCCAGACTGTCCAAAATTGAAACATAAGAGTTGAAAAAAGAACATCGACTCCTACCTCTGTCCACATTTCTTCCTTAACCTTAGAAGATGCTAATAAAGAATAATATTTATGGTGAAGAATTAAATTTTAGCAAATATTTCCGTTTTACTTAAATTGCTCTTAGTTCAACTAAATTCAGGAGAATTTACGTTAATAACTTTTATTTTAATAACAAATGTAATTCTCTGTGTTACAGTGTCTCCTTTCTTCGTTCTTTCTGGATATATGCTAGAGAGCTGTCTGAGATGATATGCACCGAATGTTGACAATGGCTATTTTTAGGTTCTCAGATTCAGAGTGATTTATTTTACTTCCTTCTTCCGACTTTGGCACTGTTTGAATTACTTATAATGAGCAGGTATAGCTTTTAAATGCAGTCATTATTTTAAAAACTAAGAGCCCTTACCAGCATTGTTATATAAAGATACTTTGCCTGAGTAAACAGAGAGAGGACAACCAGGGAAGCAGAACTTTTTGCAGACTGCTAATATCTCTGCTCCCATCTGCCATGCACGCTAGGATGGCAGGACACACAGCCCGAGCAGGGTCATTAAAAATAAAAGCCCTCCATAAGAAATTGGAAATGGAATTAAAAATAATAAGTAGCTAAAATATATTGAATTTTTTTATGAGCCAGACACTGTGTGAAGAACTGTACATTGATTTTATAATTTAATTATGATCATGATCTTATTAAATGGGTACTATTATTACTCATAGTATTATACACAAGGTGACTGTGGCTTGGGGAGGGTAAGTACCCCACCCGAGGCCACCTCTCAGTTTGCAGGGCTGACATTTGTCTCTGATCTGGGTTCTTAACTTCTGTGCACCCCACTTTATAAAAGAAGGTGTAGGATCTAGAATTCAGTGGGTGTGAGCTTTCTGAGGTCTGTTAGTCGCACATAAATGGTCCTCTAACTTACATCTTAACAAGGTCATGTCTACTCATGAACGTTTTTCCAGTAAGATGATTTCCAGACACTGCCCTCAAATGCTGGTCCATGTGATTACCTTGGAAAAAATAACATCCACCTTCATTGATCCCTGGGTGCTGCTGAGACACTCTTGTTGTATGGAGACCTTATTTTTAGATGCTAAGGTGCTCTGTGTCTGGAAGTCTGGCATGGCGTTCTCTCAACCCCACAACCTGCTATGAAAAACCTCCACAGGTAATGGTGACCGGTCACATCAGAAAAATGGTGTTGTTTAATCTCTCCAGATATTATTTCAAGAGAAGTACCAGCCCCCCCCCCCAAACTCTGATAACCAGGTATTTTATGAAATTCCCTGCTGAGGCTAAATGTTGTCCCCTCCTAAAACATTTGTCCCCCTAGAACCTGGAAATATGGCCTTATTTGGAAAAAGGATCTTAAGCTATAGATCTTGACATGTGATCAAGTTGCATTAGAGACAATCCCAGATCCAAAGACAGGTGGCCTCATAAGGAAAAAGAAGGGAAGAAGACACTTAGCAGACAAAGTGATCTGAAGACCGAGGCAGAGCTGGGAATGACGCAGCCACAAGCCAAGGAATGCCAGCAGCCACCAGAAGCTCAGAGACAAGGCAGGGAGAGGCTTCTCCCTCAGAACCTCCAGAAGGAGCCAACTCTGCAACACCTTGACTTCGGACTTCTGACTCCTGAACTATGAGGGACTACATTTCTGTTTGGTTAAGCCGCCAAGTTTGGGGTGGTTTGTCCTGGCAGCCCTAGGAAGCCAGCACATTGCCAAGCCTTCCACACTGCAGATATCCACTGCCATCCTTCACTGCCAATGTAATTCAAGCCCAGGAAGCATGACTAAAATTAACCCAGGAATTCACAATGTCAACAGTGAGGTTCAGAACTCCAACACAACAGGGACATCACAAGCGCATGCAGACACACACACGCACATTGTGTTCCCTGTACCGCACAGAGTAGGCCCTGATTAACACATGCAAATGAGTGATGCTGGGGTGCAGTAAAGGCATTTAAGGCTCAGTGTGACCTGGAGAACAGGCAGAAGACCAGAGGATACAAATGACTCTCCAGGTTCTACGCCACTACTTCCCTTGCTGGACCATCTAAGGGAAGGCACATGTGCTCTCTGGGCCTTGGGTTCCTCCTCTTTAGAAAGTTACTCTAACCCACCCAGATGATTTCAGGAGGCTGCTGTGAAGATCCAATTAGAGACTAGAAATGGACATTTAGAACTAAGACTCCTAAGTTTTGTGGTTTGGGTGCTATTAATAGAACAGAGTCTCAGATTTAAAAAGAAAAGTGTTTAAAAGTAGTGAAATAATGTGGGTGATTAGGGAAGTGGAGATGTTGGGTCTGAGACAAGGACCATGATGTCTGGCACCTAGAGGGGCCAGGACATGCCTGCCTCGTCCTGCTGCAGGGGGTTCCACCGGGCTCTGCCGTGGGCTCCCTGCCCTGTGGGATCTGTCTTCATTGCAGACAGGCCTCGGAGGAACCCACTTAGAGGAGCAGCTGCTCTTCTACATGCACACATAGAAATTGATTTATCTTCTCTTTGACCTTTTTGAGTGTTTATTGAGAGCTGGCTCTGTGCCAGGCATCACAGAGCATTTTACAGGCATCAGCTCTTGGCTCCTTTCATCATGAGAGCCATTTTACAGATTAGTAAAGTCGTATGTAAACATGTAAACAGTAGAGCTGAGATTTGGGTGGAGTTCTGCCTGCCTGTATTTGAAGTCTGAGCTCCTAGCTGGTATGCTGACTGCCCTCTCCCCTGTCTACGAAGCACCTATTTTTGGGAATGCCATGTGAGGGACTTGGAGAACAGAAATGCAGAAAGCTATCCTTGTTTCAAGAGAGTAGAGGAAGGCAGACATGACAAAAATTTACTGCTTAATGTGCTATGTCTGACAGCAAGCATATGTGCCTAGTCTATGACAGTTCTAAGGCAGGGAAATGATCTCTGGAGAGAAATGAAAGGATTCATAAAGAAGGAAATTTTGGGCTGGGTTTTGCAGTGTGAATAGGAGTTTGCCATTCTGTATAGAAACTATAGTATCCCCAAGGCATGAAAAGAGGGTGGGGGATCTGAGAAAACAGTGACCAACTTTTTTTTTATAGCTGAAATACAGGTGTAGAATGTGTTTGGGGAGATGGGGACAGAGTGGATTTGTCTAGATGGAAGGATGCCAGGAGTGCTTTGGTTAGGAGACTGGATTTTATCCTCTACACCGGAACTTGTAAGCTGGAGGCCTCAGGGACTCAGATTTGACCCACAAAAATGTTTTTGTTGACCAATTAGTGTTGAAAATTCTTTTAATTAACTGCCAACATCTGAAAGTAAGAAAGTGTCATGTTGCTATCAAGGTTCCAGTTCTTATTTTAAAAATTCAAAATCTGGCAACAAAGGACCACGTTTCTTCTCAGTTATTGACTAGAGCTCAGGAGCCGGGTCCCCTCACCCCTTGGACCCTTAACCCATCCACCTATCTGCCGGCCCCTGCGGGCACTTGAGCTCTTACCCATGACGATGGGAATCTTCTAGGGTTTTTAAGCAGATCTGGTCCAATCTGAATGTCAGGCTATTCTGACTGAATGCAAAGGACAGACTGGAAGGAGAAAACTGAAAACTGAAGTGCCAGTGAGGGAGGTGCTCAGGAGATCGGGAGGGAGATGAAGGGACGTGGTGATGGATATAGGACGGCATGTTCAGTGTTCGCTTATCGATTCCATCTCTTCCTTCCCAGCCAGAGCAGATTACACCCACAATATCACCCACCTCCTTCCCCTGCTCTGCTTTCTGCACCGCACTGCTCACAGCCCAACCCCTGGCTACGTCCCTCACTCATCTGTTTATTACGAATCTCCTCCAACTAGAATAGACGCCCCATGCAACTAGGAATTTTGTCTGTTTCATGCCCTGTCCTATTCCCAGTGCTAAGAAAAGTGTCTGGCACAGATGTTTTTAAAGAAAAAAAATGTTTATATCAGATTGAAAAAAGAGTTAAATTATGTACCAGTTGTTGTTTCTAAGTATTCCTAATCTCAATTCTTTGAGGACTTCTGACCCCCCAGGAAACTGGGCATTGTTTTCTAGCTGGAAAGCCCACAGGACCCCCACAACTTCATATCCAGTCTGGGAAGTGCAGGGGCTTTAGCAGGAGCAGGGGACGGGGGTAGGGGGTGCCCTCCAAAAACCTAGGGCCTACCCAGGGCCACCACATCCCCACCACCTGAACGCCAAACCCGACCACCCCACCCCTTGTCCCAGCCCCCAGAGAGCCACACATCCTTTGAAAGGAAGGCTCCGTTAACTGTCCTTTATCTCCATTGTAATTTCTTCACTGGTTTTCTGAACCAATGCCAGGGTGTGAGAGCCTCCCTTTGATGCTTAATTACTTAATTATCAGTTTACTTCACTAACTTTAAGCTAGAGAATTGAACCACTTTTTAAAAGGGAGGAGAGCTGGAGGCGGCCCAGGGAGTGAGGCGCCCCAGTGTCTGCAGCAGTTATTTCTGAAGCTGGAAGAGGGGGCTCCTTAGTGCAGGGGTGTCCCTGTCTCCAGTCATCGCCCTCACTGGCCCTGCGCTTCCAGCCATCCCTCTCCATCAAGCTGAGCCTTGGGGAAACGAGCGTGAGAATGTCTGGGCTCAGGGGGACACCGCCAGATGTTTCTTCCAAAAGCATCTAAATCTTCAGATTCCAATCATCCTTTCAGCCTACAGGAGCTCGCTCATTCATTCATTCATTCCAAATTTCTTTCATTTGTTCACTGGCACTAGCGAGCCGGGCCACGGTAGGGACACAGAGCCGGAGAAATGAAGAGTCCTAGATGTGAAAAGAACTAGCATCCACATGGCAGCGCAGCCACCCACAGTCTGGGCAGAATGTGGGGTGGGGTCCACCCTCCCTAGCTGGGGTTCCGCGGAGTCTGCATGTGTGGGGGTCACAACCGCCTTCAGGGAGGAGGTGACACTTTGTAGTGCCGAGAAGGAGGGGCGGCTGTGCAAGATTTCAGCTTTCTTCACTTCTTCCTTCTCCTCCTGTTTCCCTCCCACACACATACACGCCGATAAAAGGTAAACCGAGGCACGTTAATGTCTTCACTTTTCACTGGTTTATATATTTATCTATTTTAATTTTTCCCCCCAGATTATGTTTGTTGCGGCAACGCAGGTTTATATCTCTGGATCTGTTCCAGGGGGTGTGGGTTCAAACCTCTACAATGTGCACCTTCACCCCCTGCCCCCACCAGCACCCCAAAGACCCTCCACCGCTTTTAGCAGTTCATTTGTACATAAATCCACTTGAATCCAGCAGTGCCAACCCCAAGGTGTTTCAGGGTGCCCCACCGAACAGGAGAGGGGAGATTTTGACAGAGAAATGCTGCATCAGGGCCAAGAGATGGTTTGACTGGCCACGACCTCTGTGCTGCCTTATCCGGGACAGCCGCTGGCTGCTTATGAGTGGCTGAGTGTGAGTTCCCCCTGTTAGATTTGCACGCACGGACCCTGGATTAGGCTTCCTCGCTCATGTGGTCTCCCAAGGCTCAGAGCCCCTGACAGTCTAGGTCTCCCGGTCGGATGACTTTAGCGACACCCATACACGAAGTGATGGGTCCAGTGGGGATAAAGGTGCACCCAGGAGCCTGTCTAGACAGAGGTTGGGCCTCAGGGGCCTGGACTCTGCTGGCCGACTTGAGCGTCATGTCTCTTCCTTAAGCAATCGGTAAAGTGGATGCAGTTGCTCAACCCACCAGCATGCCCACACTGACAGCCCAGATCCACATTTTCAGTTTGTTTTCATTTGAAAAGAATTACTGCAGAGAGGCCCAGAAATAAGCTAGCCCTGGGCAGACAGGCTGCGCAGCTGAGTCGCAAGTACAGATGTCCAGTCCGGCCCCTGCCATGCACGCCCCTTGCAGCTACAAGTCAGTCCTCTGCCCGGACCCCAAGGGCAGCTCTCCCTGTGCCCTGTCTTTGTTTTTCCTTCCTTTGTGCAGGCAGAGTTTGGCAGGAGAGAGACTCAGCGGAGGGATCTGAGGGATGAAATACACACAAAGATGGGAAGGGCATGAAGATCGGGCATCAGCAGAGACGGTGGCAGGTGGATGGGGCAGAGAGGAACTGCAGGCCACAGCCATGCCCCGCGGCCGGGGAGGAAGGATGCATTATGGTCTCGGTGTTTATTCCTACAGAGAAAAGTTTTTGATATTTTTCCAACATGCTGGCCAAAAAAGAACTGCACAGAATGAGTCACATGCGGTGTAAGTGTACAAGAGCTAACGCAAATGTAACTGCCAGTAAGTCAGATTCTAACTCCTCATGGCCCTCAGCCTGCTCAGAGGCAGGTTATTTATTGGGCTCCCTCTACCCCATGTTGGATTTTGCAAATGTCTTGGGGTCTCACACAAAACAAATATTTAGGGGCTTGTTCATGGATGGCTGGGCAACAGCAGGGGAATCTTTGCTCAACTCAAACAAGGATGTTGGGATTCAGGACCCCAGTGTTGACACCTCAAAGGGCTCCATGCCCACCACAGTCTATGGAACCCATGATAAGTCCAGCTCCTCTCGGGCAACCTGTGGTCTCTATCCCAGGGACTAAGGTGCTACCAGGAATCCAATCACAGATCTCCTGTGCTAGAGGCCCCTCTGTGCCTCACTTCTTCCTAATCTTGGAGGATCTGATCTCCCTCACTTCTTGCACCCCTCAAATGCACCCATGTCCTCTCTTCCCTCTTCTACATGAAAGCCCACCTCAATGGCCTCAGTAATCTCAAAAAACCCAGGAGAAGGTACTTCAAGAAACTTCTGTCTTCTCCTAAAAATGTCCTTAATGATAAGATCAACAAAATCTAACAAGAACCAAGAGACAAATAAACATGCCTGATAGTCACCCCACCAGTGGGTTCATTGTAGAGTCTTGGGGCCAGGTGACAGAAGGCTCCCCTGAGAATGGTGTGCTGCCTGGAGAGCTTGCTGATGGAAGGACCATCTTGCACCCATTACCCGCACCCCGTGTATTCTGCACTGACTCTGGACTTGGCCTTGTGATTTGTTTTGGCTGATGAGACACACACAAACATGGCAGAAACAGACGTTTGATGAGTGCTAGTGCGTGGGAGTGTACCACCTCGGAACACCACCCTGAGACCACTGTATAGTGGAGCTGTTCTAGCCAACTGGAGAATGAGAGGTCACTTGGAGGAGACTCAAGGTACCCTAGCCAACAGCCAGCACTACAGCCAGACATGTGACAGGGCCACATTGGATGTTCCAGCCAAGCCAACTGTCCAGAAGAGTTCAGTCACATGCATGAGCCTGGCCAAAAAATACCAGAAGAACAACCCACCCAGCCCACTGAGTTCTGGGATGGCTTGATATGCAGCGGGAGGTAACTAAAAGTTTCCAACCACAAGACTTAGTAGGCAGAACTTAATTTTTTTAATGATCTTTATTTTTTTTAGAGGAATCTTGGGTTCCCAGATATCTGCCATATACTCCTGTCTCCACACATGCATAGCCTCCCTCCATCATCACCCATCACCAAGTGGCACATTTGTTAGGACTGAGGGACCTCAATGGACACATCATCATCATCCCAGTGCAGAGCTCGCATTAGAGTGGTATTCAGTGGTACATCTTCTGTGGATTAAGACAATGTATAATAACCTCCATGCACCATTAGAGTATCATCTGGAACAGTTTCACAACCCTAAAAATCCTCTGCTCTGCCTGCCTATTCATCCTTTCCTTTCCCCGACCTCCTGGCAACCACTACTCCTTTAACTGTCAACATGGTTTACTTTTTCCAGTATAGATAGTTGGACTCATACAGTATGTAGCCTTTTAAGACTAACCTCTTGCAGTTAGCAGTAATGCATTAAGCTTCCTGCATGTCTTTTCATGGTTTGGTTACTCATTTCTTTTTAGCACTGAGTACTAGTCCATTGTCTGGAAGTACTAGAGTTGTTTATCCACTCACCTACTGAGAGACATCTTGGTCGCTTCCAAGCTCTGGCAAGTATGAATTGAGTTACCGTCAACATCCACAAACAGGTTTCTGTGTGGATGTAAGTTTTCAATTCCTTTGGGTAAATACCAAGGAGTGTGACTGCTAGATCGTATGGTGAGAGTATGTTTCATTTATAAGAATTTGCCAAACTGTCTTCCCTAGTGCCTGTACCATATTGCATTGCCACCAGCAATGAATGAGAATTCCCATTGCTCTCCATCCCTCAGCGTTTGGTGTTGTCAGTGTTCTGGATTTTGACCCTCTAATAGGTGTGTAGTCATAGCTCATTGTTTTAGTTTGCATTTCCCTGATGACATGTGATGTGAGACAATTTTCCATATGCTTATTTGGCATCTATATGTCTTCTTTGACGAGATGTTTGTTACTTGGTCTATTTTATAATTGCCTTGTTTTGTTTCTTCATTGTTGAGTTTTAAGCATTCTTTGTATATTTGGCACAAAGCCTTTGATCAGGTATGTCTTTTGCAGATATTTTCTCCCAGTCTTGGCTTGTCCTTTTATTTTCTTGACAGTCTTTGGCAGAACAGTAATGTTTAATTTTAATGAAATCCATCTGAAAAACTCCAAAACTTTTCCCTCACTCTACCCTCCTGATAGCTTGGACTCCCATGGGTCTGAATAGTGCCAGAGTCCACCAAGCTCCCTTGATGCAGCGCCCTCGTTAAGGCAGCAATCACAGCTGAGCTAGCCTAGCCACCCAATCCTAGCCACTTTCTAGTCTCGGATCCATGCTGTCAAAGGCCTGGCAGAGACCCCTCCTCTCTGTGCTCTCAGAATCTGAGAAAACGTGCCTCGTGGCTATGAGCCATCAGCAGGGTATCATGCCATTGCAGAACCATACATTACCCTAAATCATTGTTTTATCTGTTTATACTTTATATATAACAAAAGATAAAGCCGTCATTTAGGGAAATGTATATTTAGTCACCATCTTAAGTTATGCTATTTCAATAAATCTATGTTTTATTTGAAGATTAAATGTTTAACCACAACAGTTTTTGTCTAAAAAGCCCTAGCCCATCTTTTGTCGATAACTTCTCCCTTTTGAAAAACAGTGTGGATCCAAGATAGCTTTTTTATTCCCCCAAATTAAAAATAATTAGAACACAGGAAAAACACAAGGATAAGTGATAACTGCAGTCAACTCAGTATTGGGAGTCCAATAGGGAATAGTGGAGACCGAGGCAAAGCTGGACAACGTAGGCTCCACTTAAAGAGTAACGACACCACTTAGCTCCAGCTAGTTGAGTCTGTATGGAAGCCACAAGTCCAGAATTGCCAGATATTCTTATTTTTCAGGAGGAAGTAGAAATCAAAATTTTTATGTAAAAATCCTATTTTTTAATGTAGGTAACTAATTTAAAATAATCTAATATAATACATGGGCCCTAATATCCACTCACTTGAGATCTCTGCCTAAGACAATCTGCACAATGAGAAGGCATCCTACAAATTGGGAGAAAGTATTGGAAAACCATGTATTTGCCAAGGGCTAATATCCAAATAGATACAAGAAAATACAAAACAAACAAAAACCTGATGAAAAAAATGGGCAAAGGACTAAATGGATTTTTTTTTTAAAGAAAACTTAAATGGTCAGCAAGTACATGAAAAGATCCCCTACATTCCTTAACACAAGGAAAATGCAAATCAAAATCACAATGAGATATCACCTCACACCTGTTAAGATGGCTGGTATCAAAGTGACAAAAGACAGTAAGGGCTGGGAGGACACGGCGTTCTTGCAGACTGTAAATTGATACAGTCATTACTGAAAACACGATGGAGATTCCAAAAAAGCTAAAACTGGTTATGATCTAGCAGTCTCTCTCCTGAGTATATGCCAAAGGAAATTCAATCAGTATCTTGAAGAGATGCCTGAGCTCCATTGTTTACTGCAATACTATTCATAATAGCCAAGATAGCAGGCCTCCCTGGTGGCGCAAGGGGTTAAGTCTCAGCACTACGAAGCTATCTGCAGCCACTGCAGCACAAGTTCCATCCCCAGACAGGGAGCTGATCCACATGGCATGGCAGACCTCTCCTGTCTCATCTGCTGCTCCCCTCAGCAGTGTATTTCAGTCAATCTGCCTGTTCTGCTGCCCACTCTGTCTCTGGTGAATCCTCTCACCCCCCATACCTCTGGCCTGTATCCCAGTTCTTGTATGCAAAAATAAATAAAATCTTAAAAAAAAATAGCCAAGATACCCTAAGTGTCCATTGACAGATGAATGGAACTTTCTCATGTGTGTGCATGTGTATATTAAATATACATGAATATACTTATACACATGCCTGCATCCACACACACACACACCAGGGACTATTCTTCAGCTTTGAAAAAGAAAGCGATCCTGCCATTTGCAACACATCCAAACCTGGAGGACTTGCTAGATGAAATAAGCCAGATACGGAGAGAAACAAATTGCATGATCTTCTTTATGGAATCTAAGAAGATCTACAAAGATAGAGAGCAGAACTAGGGCTGGGAAGTGGGAAAAAGTAAGTTACTCAAGGGGTGAACGTTTGCAGTTAGATAGGATGAGTAAGTCTGAGGATCTCAGCACAGCATGATTATATTAATAATACTCTTTTGCATTCTGGAAATTTGCTAAGAAGAGAGATTTCATGTGCTTTCCTTACCCTCCCCCAAAAGTAACAATGAGGAGAGGACGTGTTATTTTGGCTGTAGTGTTTCCACTATGCACATGTATGTAAAATCATGCTGTACCTCCTAATAGATGTTATTTTATTTTAAATTCTTAATTAAAAAAATACGGGCTAGAAAAGTAGGTTTGGGGCCCAGGAGTTGCATTTGGTTTCTGCAGCATGGGGAGAGTCCTTCTGGAGGCTTCAGCCTCAGACTTATTCTTAGAAGGTTCTTGCTGCCATGCCCCCTTGTCTCCAGCCCCCGGGAGCTGTGACAACGGCAGCAGCGTCTTCACTGCTGTTCCCGGGGCCGCAGCCAGAGTCTCCACTTCACGGATCTGAGGGGGAACCTGAGAACTGGCATTTTACTAAGTCTCCGGGTGATGTCGATGCCTGCTCCGAGCTAGAGAACACGGCTTTGGAACAAAGGGGCCTTGAACACGGGAGAGGCGCTTGACCTGGGGAAAGCATCAGAATTCATTAAAGAGAGACCCTTTCCACTACCGTCCTCAAAAGGGGGGCAACGGCCCAGCAGATAACCCCTGGACTCGGCAGACAGGGGGTCACAGGGAGTAGGGAGGCGAGAGATGGAGGAGCCACGACCCAGGCAGAAGCCAGAGAGCTGAGCTGGGCAGAGTTTTCTCGGCGACTTTGATTGGAATTCTGCAGATCACAAGGAAGCATGAACATTTCATGTGTTACTGCATCTTCCTTGTTTATTTCTCCATCCCCTCACACATTTTCAGGGATGCTCTTTGTGGAAATGTCAGCCTGTCTGGGCTCTGCTCGTGGGAACTGGGAACCCAGATGCTAGCCCGCCCTGGCCGAGCGTTCAAGGGGGAGCAGCGCCCCCTAGGGGCCGGCCGGGGCGGGCGGCAGGAGGCGCGCTGAGCCAGGTAGCAGGTAAATGCCCGCGTCCTTCGGGGGTTTATTGAGCACCTGATGCATGAGGTCCAGGGGAGGCTGGGAGAAGGAGATAAGGAATCAGGACCTGGGGATGTTAAAGAGGCGGCCTTTTCCCTTCCCCTCACACTTTCTGCTGCTCGAATCTTGTACACATCTGCACACACCTGGAAACAGAGGAATACATTTTGTTTTGTTTCCTGAGAGAGAAACTCCTTGGAGATGTTACCGAATGAGTTGGGCATAAAGCAGTCATCTGACTTCCTTTTCCTGCGAACGGGATCATTAAGGCATCCAAATTAACTGGTGTAATCATGAATTAAATTGAGCTCATTTATAAGGGAAACATAGAGGCATCTTTCATCTTAATATCCTGACACGATTTTCCTGACTTGAAGGTACGATTAGGAGGAATGTACGGGAAAAATCCTCTGTAGCTTAACCCTGAGTGGAATTGGTAATAAAACACCAGCTCCCCGGTGACCTCACCGCCTTTCCAGACCTCCTCAGCTGAGCTCATTATTTTATTTCACTACTTGATAGGTTGAAGAATTGCCTGCAAACTGGTTAATTAGGACTAACCGTGCTTAGTAACTGGGGAGATGACTGTGGTTCAAGAAATGTATGCTGAAATTGTGGGAGTTCATGATTCATCCTTTGCAGTGCATCTGGACATGGGGTCCCCCGACTTTGGGTGGCCAGGTGGCCCAAGCATTTCTCTGTCTACTCTGGGGCTGATGGTGGTAAGAAACAGAAATCCACCTGGAGAAGAAATGGAGGCTCATGGTGAGGACACAAGGTAATTTCACTTGGGACATCTGGGGAGGAGTCTGAAACCAAGGATGGGAGGCACTAGGGGGCTCTCAGCTCCCTTGTCTCCATTTTTTCTCTATGGCCAAGTTTTCTTGTTCTCCTTTACCCTCGCAACTGACTCCATATCCCTCTCTATACGACCATTTTCCATTTAGTAACAGTGAAGTGGGCTTCCCAACAGGCAACCACTCTTCTTCCAGATGGCTGGGGACCTTATTCCCTTTTGTCAGTCTATAGGATTCGGTGAAAGTCCCACTGACCCATGCTAAAGACGCAACCTGTTGTCAGGTCTTAGTCAATCAGCTCATTAGTCCCCCCTGGTCCCGGAAGTTGAACTCATGGTTCATTCAGGGTCAATATGAGGCAGTGAGGCTTCTGCTGGGGCCTTTTGGAAAGATACTCTGTCTTCACTACGAGGTTTCAAGATAGGATTTAGAGCTGCTAAGCATCATTTTGAAACAACAAAGATAAATCTCACTTGAGTGAAAAGCCAGCACGTGGAGAAGGGCAGAATTCAGCAATAAACAGAAATAGATTGTGTGACACCTTCTGAAATCCTGCATGCAGTAGTTCTAGATGCACACATTCCTCTGGATTTTACAGTTGCCTGAACCAGTAAATTCCCTTTTTGTAGGTAAGTTAATTTGTTTCTAATTTTCTGTTCCTTGTGATAGAAAATCCTGCTGAAACTGGTGGCTTTTCTATGCCCCCTGCCTTTGACCTGCAGAAGCCCCAGCTCTAACACAATTCCAGATGGCCGTCCAGTCCCAAGCCCTGCCACCACGCGACTGCAGTTTCTGTGTGCCTTTCTTTATATTGGCCAGAAGACTCTGATTCAATCATCCGAGTGAAGGATTTCATCTTGTGTGATCCACCCCTAGTCTGATCAGCTATAACTGCAAGGGTGAGGTCACACGGGATTAACATGGTCACCCCCCGCCTGGGATAGGCAGAAGAAGGACAACATCAAGGGAGAGTCCACCGCAGTGACTTACTCAGCAGGCTTACTCAGCCTGCAGCAATCCCTCCAAATTCACAGGCACCAGCCCTCCTGTTTTGGCTGCATAATCTAAGTATCCAGACCCCCAGGGTTGTCTCACATTGGCCTGCGGGCTCTGGTGCCAACACTTAACACTTGCCAGGCTGTGAGCGAGCCCCTGGAGCTCCCACTCTGCTAAGAAAAGTACTCTTTGATTCTCTGCTTAGAGAGCTCCACGAGCCTACAAAAACTAAACCTTCAGCCTCTTTCCATCTGATGCTGACAAATTTCAATTCCAGAAAATGGCTGGCCGGCATACAAATCCTGAGGATTCTCCTTGGAGCTCTGGCTAGGAGGGCATAAGTAGAATATTTTAAATTTTCTCTTCATATTTGTCCATTGGGACAATGAGGAGCACCTGGTTCATTAACATGTGTACTTAGCAAATATTTGCTGAGTCCTGGTCTCCAGCATAAGCAATCAGAGAAAACTGGAAGGTGTGAGTGTGCATCTTACTTTAGCAGAAACTGGGTGTCCGGGGGCAAGTTATATAACATCTATGAGGCTTTGTCTCTTGATCTTGAAAAGGCGAGGGGATCATCTTTCCTCTGTCTACCCCCAAATGAGGCTCATCACAGGGACTGTGCTGCCTCCTGCTGCCTTGCGGTTGCACGATGTGTTCTGGGAACTGTGCCTCTAAGACCCTCTGCATGAGCAGACTGCTTCTGCACAGGGGTGGCTGTGGCAGGTGTGTGGCCAGAGCAGATGCTACCCATGCCTCAGCTGAAACTCCAGGAGAAGATGAGGAGGTTCTCCCCAGCTTTTTCCTGCATCACACACCATAGGAGCAGGTCTGATGCAAACAGAAGATGCAAACATCAAAGGGGATTGGAGGTCAGTGGACCGTGACCCAGACTCCTCAAGCCACAGTCAGATGACACCACGTGTTCGCTCAGAGCAACTTCTGCAGGAGGGGACCCAGGGACCCAGAGCGGCGCTCTGCTCAGCAGCACCTTGTTGGCTTTTTCCCTTCCCCATCTTCCTGTCTACACTCCATCACTAGTGCTTCTTGGGACCACCCCCCAAATAAACTACCTACATCCAAGTTCAGGTCCCAAGATCTATGCCAGATGAACAGAAACCAAAACAACATCTTAAACCCCATCTTCCTTCCCAAGCATCTTGCTTAGAATTGAGATTCAGTCCCTGGAGTTAAACTCATCCCTAGAATTAAACAAATATTACCCAATTCTTGGGAATCCTTCCAGAGATACTTCATGCATTTACAAGCAAAGGCATATATAAAATTCACACATAAGCAAACTTCCCTCTTAATACTAAGTTTTTAGAATCCCGCCTTACATCCCTCCACACGTCTCGTTCCCATGTTCAAATTTTCTATCAGTTCACACACCCACCTCCAGTGGAAAGGTGCTTTGGATGGGAAATACCACATGCAACACATGGCAGAGGAAATTAATCCACACATGGCAAAGAGAAGTCAAAGAAGGTTCCTCGGAGGAAGTGCCTGAGGATCGCACAGAAGCTCACCAGTAAAAGCAAAGGTCAGGAAGCTTTCAAAATCCCTAGGGGAAGACAATTCGCCTGCCTTCTTTCCTTTCAGGGACATTTCAAAGCCTTTTGTTTGCTTTGTATTTAATGTCCAGGTGGTTTAACTGTGATGAACAGGATGAAGAGAGAAGAGGATGTCCATTCCATCTTACAGAAGTGCAATTCCTTGATGAAATGATTTTTAATATTTATGTATTTATTTATCAATAGGAGACAATATTCATGTGGTTCAAAATCTAAAAAACACAAGGGGATATAGTAAAAATTCTCTGCTCACTCCTACCTCCACTGACTCAGTTTCTATTCCCACTAAACAAATACAATGAACTACAAATCCAAATACTATTAACTATTTGTTGGCAAACTAATTTCATTAAAAAGCACTGTGTGTTTGCAGGGAAACAGAACTTACTTGGGGCCGCCATCTTGCAACTTGGGCTATTTGGTGTCATGATGGAGTTTATGAATTTGAAGGCTATTTGGATTCCCTCTATAGTGGACACCAGCTCCAAGATCACGCAAGTTTCTGTGTCTCCACTTCCTCCATAAAGCCCAGGAACATAACCCACTGGTAGGTGCAGGTGCTGGCCCAGGCGGTCCGGACTCCAGTCACCACCAAGTCACAGCATAGCCCAGAGCTCTCACTTCCCCTCTCATTTCTGCCCTGTGCAGGGTGAATTCAGAAACCCCACCAAAAAGCACCTTCCCTCCCCCTGCACGGCTCTCCTGAACCCCACCTATTAGGAGGCCAGAACCTTGTGTGCCCTGAAATCAGCCCTGCTGGTTTGGCCCCCCAACTGTGCTGCCTTGCCGCCTCCTGCACTTCCTGTGAGGCCCTGAGAGAAACAGGAAAGGCAGAGTAAGTGAGTGGGTCATTTGAAGTTTCCTCCTGGCCTGAAACTCTTAACAGAGGTCAAGAAAAAAGCGGCAGGTGAGCGAGGATTTCAGAGTGATGAGCACCTGGGCAAAGGCAGGGCCCTTCATACCAGGCTTGGAGGAGGTTGGGGAAAGCATCTGGCGGGGAGATGTTTCCACCCGCCCCACAAGGGCAGGGGACCTGAAGGGTCCCAGCTCCAGCATTTCCCTCTAAGAACCCCCGAGGTTTTGGTGGAGGAAAAGGACACCCAAGCCACAGCATTCCCAAAAGCTTCTCCATGTATACGGAGCCAGATGGTGGCCATAAAGCCAGGGCCCAGGAGGAAGGAGGGAGGGAGGGAGGGAGGGGGAAATGCTCCACAATAATATTAGGTGTGTCCTGCTTGCCAGGCAGTGTTAGGCATCAGGGGCAGAGCAGGGAGCACGATTTCATGGGCCTTGGATGACAGAATGAAGGGGGTCAGGGGAGTCTGGAGTCAAATCCATTAACATGTCTGGTTGCAAAATGCATTGGGGAGAAAACCCAGCCAAGGTGTTCTGCTCATGGGACCAGATGTGAACAAAGACCCGGAGCAATTTTTCTGGGTAGAGCCAGCAACAAGGGCCAAGGCTGGAGCCCACTTTGCCTGCTCCAGGAGCAGCCCAGGAAGTACAAGGGGCAAGAGAGGGGGTGGCCGGTGGAGGGGGCCCCAGAGGCATCAGGAAGCGAGACCACAGGGTTTTCCATAGCCATGGAAGGTTGTGAAAGGGGGGGCGGGTGTGTGGCACCATATAAGGAGCATTTTCAACAGGACTCTCTGGCTGTGAGGACATCCAGGTGGACAAGGATGGTGGCACGGAGCCACTGGGTTGTTGTAGGGTCAATGATATCAGGCTTTTCTGCCCTCCCGCCATCAGGATGGATGGTGGATCCTTGCGATCCTGAATGCAGACCTGATGGCGGGCACCTGGAGTAGGGTGTGGGCATAGGCAGATGGGATTCACCTGGGCTAAGACTGGGCTTATAAGGGCGGCATCATGGAGATGCCAGCAGAAGCAGAACAAACAGAAGAACCGCGAGAAGCAGAGAACCACGAGAGAAGCAGAGAGAACGTGAGAGAATGCCAAAGAGCTCAGAAAGAGTGAAGACTTGTTGGGGGCTAGGAGGCTGGCAGGCACCCCGTGCCAGCCGTGTACCTGGTAAATCCCAATAAAAACCTGCAAAAGCCACTGAGGGCTCCAGGACTCTCTCCTCCTTTACCCCGTCTGCTCAGGTCATAGAAAACCCGCTCCATGTCCTCCTGCCCCTACAGTTGTCCAGATGAACACGCCCACACCCATCAGTCATCCACTCCCCACGATCGGCGAGTCTCTGCACAGGGTGTTTCCCCGGACACTGAATCATCCGTTTCCTCCTGCTTCCATCCCCATTCTCCAAGCCAGCACCCAGTGGCTTGCCCCGAACCACCCATAGGTGAGCACCCTAAGGCCTGTAAGTGAAGTTCCAGATGATCGTGTGCTCACCCAGCCCTGCCCTCTCTGCTCTCCCTCTGTGGTCTGGAGTCAGGGGTGATTCTCCTGTGGACTCGCACAATCAATCAATTGCAAGGGTTTGCTGCAGGGGCCACTAGCTGTCCATGTGGACTTTGGGAAACAGCTGCAATAGGACCAGCACTGATGTCCTCCCACGCGGGTGTGCTCTAGCCGTCCCCCTCCAGGCTGTGTGCTCTGTGAGAACAGAGATGGCTTCTGCTCTCCTTGACAGATGTATTATTAGCACCTGGGAGAGCACCTGGCACGGAAATACACCATGGTTATGTAAGATGCTCGCATCAGGGGCAGCTGGGTGAAGAATGTATGAGAACTCTTCATTCTCTGTCCTAGTTGCACCTCCCTAGGACTCTCAATGTATTTCCTATAAAAAAAAATAAAATTAACAGTTCTCATCACAAGGAGAAATTTTCACTTTCTTTTTTTTTTTTTATCGTATCAATATGAGCTGATGGATGTTAGCCAAACTTACATGGTCATCATTTCACAAGATGTGAAAATTAGACCATGAGGCTGTGTGCCTTAAACTTACACAGTGATGCATATCAGTTATTTCTCAAGAAAACTGGGGGGAGATCAAACTGTAATGCTGGCAGGCAAGAAAAATGGGCTCCCACACATGCCAGTGTGGCTGGTTTGCTCCTTCTGCGGCCGCCATCATCGCTGAACTTGTCCCCCAGAGCTCAGGGCCATCTACTTGCACCTCTGGAATAAGCATCTGGCAGGGTCTGAGCTTAGATACCTCGCGTGCCAGGTGCTCAGCGAGCTCCCTGACATCACCCAGGCTTCCCTGTCGGGTGCAACGGCCTCGGCGAGGTAATTGAAGGATTTTATTATAATGGCACTTTGCGGAGCTCACTCAACCCGTCAAAATAATTGTTTGACTTAATGTGAAATCTGTGCTCTGCAGCTGCGTGAGTCTGTCCTCCGCGGGAACTTGGGGCTGGCGGCTGGCTGCTGCTGGCGCACACTTCTGCGTCTCAAATTAACAGCAGTTTGGAAGTCTCCCTAATTAGTTACAGCACCGCTCGAGGTGTCATTTTATTTTATTTTATTTTTATTTTTTTGTGAGCCAAATAACATATTGCTGCTTAAGTTTCTGGAAGACAGGAAGCTATAAATAAGATTATAATTTACTTGAAGTCTATCACACAGATACACCAAGTTCAGAAGTAAGTTTTAATTTGACTAACGAGATGAAACTTTCTCGGCAGAGTGTGGGCTGTGGTTATGAATATCACTGGGACACGGAGTGTGGCCTTTCCTGAAAGGACAGAGAGACGGCTCAACCCGGAGAAGGCGCAAATGGTGGCCTGCTGGACAGGAGCAGGTGCAGTGGCCCAGTAAATATAACCAGGAATCAGATCCCAGACCTGCCTCTCTCTTCTTGGAGCTGCCCCCCGCCCCCAACTCTCCTCCAGCCTCAGTTTCCCATTCTACCAAGGAACAGGAGGACGCTTATGCTTTTCCATCATGAAAACATCTTTCAAATGTGAAAACAATTCAAGACATGGATTTGGCAGTGTGCTGCAGTGGTAAAGGGGTTGTGCTCAAAAGCCAGACTGCTTGGGTTCAAATCCCCCCTCCTCTCTTAACTAGCTGTGTCAACTCAGTTCCAGTGACTTAACCTCTCCAGGCCCCACTTTCTTCACTTCAACACCACATAGGCTTCTTGGATATATTAATTGATGTACACGTGATCCTAGAACAGCACAGGGGCTAGGAACTCCACCCCTTCACAGTCAAAATTCCTGGCACAATTTTGACTCCCTAAAAGCTGAACTACAAATAGCCTGCTGCTGGGCCTCCCCTGGTGGCACAGTGGTTGAGCACTGGGTTGCGAGGCTGCCCGCAGCCTCTGCAGCACCAGTTCAATCCCCAGCCACCGGCGAGGGTCCCACACACACACACACACAAAAAATAGCCTGCTGCTGACCGGAAACCTTAGGAGAACACAAGCAGTCGATGAACACACAGCTTATGTCACATGTATCACAGCTTATCTGCATATGATAAAGTAAGCTAGAGAGAAGGAAAAGTTATTAAGAAAATCACACAGGAGCCTCCCTGGTGGCACAAGGGCTGGCTTAAGTCTCAGCACTATGAAGCTATCGGCAGCCACTGCAGCATGAGTTCGATAACTGGCCAGAGAGCTGACCCACATGGCACAGCAGACCTCTCCTGACTCGCCCACTACCCCCCTCAGCAGTGTATTTCAGTCGATCTGCCTGTTCTGTTACCTACTCTGTCTCTGGTGAATCCTCTAACCCCCCACACCTATGGCCTGTGCCCCAGTTCTTGTATGCATAAATAAATAAATCTTTTAAAAAGATAAGCAAATCACACAGAAGAGAAACAACTATATTTACAGTATGAACTGGGCTATAAATAAGTTTATACAGTAAGACCATCCATGTACGTGGTATGTTTCCAGGAAGAGGGAAGGAGACGTGCTGAGGGTGAACTCCAGCATGGTTCGAGTGTGCAGTCTGGTGCCTGCCACCGGTTGGTGTGCAACAGATGGCAGCTGCCCTGGGGACGTGTCATCTTTATTTCAGCGAGCAGGTGGGGGTGCTCTGAAGCCTGCCCAGAGCCGGACACAGAGGGGCACAGGGCCAGTGAAGGCTCAGCCACACTGTACCTGCAGGGTGATGATTACTCAGCTCTTCCTCCCTCTCTCTCGTGTTACCCGGGAAATGTTGCTACTTGTTATGCAAATACTTTGCTCTTAGTTTATAATCAAAATATCACACCATCAAGCAGGCTGCGAGAAAGAAGCATGTCGGCAAGGGAGCTTAGCGATGGCCAGTCAGCTCTGGGCGGATGCCTGTGGATGCTGGAGAGGCAGCTAGCGGCCCCTGGCTTCCCGGGCACATTTCAGCAGAAGAGGCTTCATTGGTGGCACAAGGCACGGAGGGCTGCCGCCTCTTACACCATCAGTACCTGCTCAGCTGCGGTACCATCCAGAAAGGGCCACTTTTAAATAATCAATGTGGAATGAAGATGATTGAGTAGTCCATCTCGCCGTTCCAGGCCCCCCCAACAGAACAGGCGTTCTGGAGGTGTGCTCAGGGAAGGTAACTGGAATGCGGAGGTCCCCAAAAACCCTCTTCTGCACCCAGGGGCCCAGGACTCCCATACTCATAGGGCCATCTTGGCTGCTTGCAGATCTCGCAGCCTTCCCAGCCTGGATGTATCTTCTTCCTGTTCAATGTGCTTTCCCTAGTTCGCATCTAAAGCCTTCCTGTTGCAGATCAAAACCATGTCTCCCAGGGCCTGGGGGCCTCTAAACAGAGCTTCCAATTGTAGAGAGTCGAGAGTAGAAATGGGCCACCTAAGGCTAGCAAGCCCCTTTACTTACTTAGTATGTCAAGAACAGCTTACTTAGTATGTCAAGAACAGCTGTGGAGGGGCTACCTTCCCGGCCGGCTGTCCAGAAGTCTCCATGGGGACAGCGAGTCTTTGGAGGCTTTGTGGGGCAGTGTCTGCATGGAGGGTCAAGTCTTCCGGCAGGGCCTGCAGACAGCCCTATGCATGGTCAGTTGGTGGAGAGGAGAGATTATCCTCATGTGTGGACAAAAGGCTTATCAGGCTGGCACCCCAGGTTTCCGTGGGCCACGTGGCCAGCTGGCCACCATCAGTCATCCCCAGGGGATCTTTGTTTGTCAGTGGCAAACAAAGACCAAGCAAACAAAAACAAAAACAAACCAACAATAGCAAACTAAGCCTCTGCCCTCGTGGGGCTGAGCTGCTAATGAAGGTGTTGGTAAAGATGGAGTGGTGATGAGTTCTACGGAAAAGAATAAAGCAGAGGAAGGGGACAGAGGTGGGAGGAGGCGCTGTTTTAGGCGAGGAGGTCAGGGCAGCAGGACACATCCAACCAGCAGTCTGTCAAAGGGGGTGAGAGCCAGGCACAATCCCAGGCGTGTATCTCAGGGGATGAGCTTGCAGGTGGGAGCAGGGAAAGCAAGCTGCCTGGTTATCTTGCCGATTGATGGGTGGAGCAAGAGAACACCCCTAATCTCTCACCAGAGGGTCTCCAGCCACTCCCTTGATGGTCACTCCAGAGCATGCGCTCACTTTCTGCACATGGATAGGCTACGCAGTTCTCAAATCTACAAGTTTGGGTTCCTTTTTTTACTCAACAGTCCCCTCTTCACCTTCTCTCCCTTATGGTTTGCCAGATCGTGCCTTTCACACCTGACTTAGAAATGTTCTCTGCTAAAATACAAAGTTCCCCACTCACTCTTTCTGCCTTCTACAAACCTGGACCACCACTCAGCCAAGTTCTTTGCCACTTAATGACAAGATCGCCCCTCCTCCAGGGTCTAGACCTCGCTTCCAGCTGAGGCCTCCCCAGGAGCACCCTGAATATCTCCACCAAAGGCACTTTGTCTCAAAACTCTTTCAGCCTTGAGCCTCCCTGGAAGCAAAAGGGGTTAAGTCTCAGCACTACGAAGCAATCCGCAGCCACTGCAGCACGAGTTCAATCCCCAGCCAGGGAGCTACCCACATGGCGCAGCAGACCTCTCCTGGCCCCCACTGCTCCCCTCAGCAGTGTATTTCAGTAGATCCACCTGTTCTGCTCCCCACTCTGTATCTGGTGAATCCTCTCACCCCTCCCCACCCTGTACCTTTGGCCTACACCTCAGCTCTTGTATGCATAAATAAATATAATAAATCTTTAAAAAAAAAAAAAAAACTCTTCCAGCCTCTACCCCTCCTCCAGTTCCAAAACTGCCTTTACTTTTTTTTGGGTCTTAGTTATAGCAGCCCCCCTTTTTCTCAGTACCAAAGTCTGGTTTCTAAGGCTTCCATAACAACATGGAGGCTTAGATCGCTAAGCTGTATTCCTCTCAGTTCTGAGCTGGAGGGGTCGGCGGGCTTGGCTCTCTGCAGCTCCTCTCCTTGGCAGCAGACAGCCACCTTCACCTCCGCGTCCTCGCGTGCTCTTTCCTCGGGTGCGCCTTCCCTCATGTCTCCTTTTATAAGGACACAGACCATATTGGATTAGGGCTCACCTTGAGGGCTTCTGTTCGATTTAATCGCCTCTTTTAAAACCTTATCTCCAAATACAGTCACATTCTGCAGTCTTGGGGTTTAGAACTCCCACAAGTGAATATGGGAAAACCCAGAACAATCTCTCTTCCCCCTTAATTGT
Organism: Talpa occidentalis; assembly: GCF_014898055.3. Classification (NCBI taxonomy): domain Eukaryota; kingdom Metazoa; phylum Chordata; class Mammalia; order Eulipotyphla; family Talpidae; genus Talpa; species Talpa occidentalis. The sequence continues at coordinate 87,689,028 of NW_023601212.1, read as the reverse complement.
ACAGTATGTTCAAGTGGGTTCCTGTAAAGAGATGATGTGTTTCCATGTGATACTGTAAGCATTTATGTTTATTCCTAAACTGAGGCCAGAACTGCAGCCCAGAGCTGCCCGGGAGGAAGTAGGCCGGAACATCAAAGCTGTGAAATCATCTCTTGTTCCTTGACCACATAATTCTGTCCTTCTCCCCTTGTCACATGAGTCTTTCTGCCATTTAATAAACTGACTCCAAAATTATGAGAGGAAGGAAATCACCACCTCCTATCCCAGGTGCTCCCTGAGGGATTATGGGATTTTACATAATTAAATAGGAGCCGTGTGATTTCCCACCTGCTCACCTTCATGCATGTTATATATATTGTCCCCTCGCTGTTTCTCAGCCCTGCTTCAAGTGGAAACTATGATGATTCACTGTGACAAAAACAACTCTGGCCCTCTGGGTCCCTGCATGACTCCCCTGACTTCTGCTGCCCACGTCTTGTGTCCCCCCACCCACCCCTCTGCTTCGAAGCCAAACCCCTCCCAACCTGACATCAACCTGAGTCCGGGCCGGTTGCGAAGGACCCTTCCACAGCTCAGAGATTGCGGGCTGGGTAATGGCAACAGCTTATGAGGGCTCAGAGCTGGCAAAGCAGCTCCCCTCTCCTGGCCACTGCTGGTTCATCTGTAAAATGGGTGTGAATGACTGTTTTGACTGGTTCACATGGAGCCCTGTCACTCCCCAGGCCTGTAAAGTGCTTTATTTTTTTTTTTTTTTTTTTTTTTTTTTAAATATTAAATTTTATTTTTATATTCCCCCATACAATTGCAAACGCCCCATTCTGACCCCAATCCTTCCCCTCCCGCCCCCCACCCCCCAAAAAGTGTCTCTGGTTCATAGTTTTTTGTTGATTTTGATTTTCACTTTCTTATATTCATTTTCCTGGTCCCTTATTTAAGTTTTCTAGATTCCTGCTATGAGTGAGACCATCCGGTATTTTTCTTTTTCTTTTTGGCTTATTTCGCTGAGCATGATCCCTTCCAGTGCCATCCATGTTGCTGCAAATTGCATGTGTTTATCTTTTTTGAATGCTGAGTAATATTCCATGGTATATATGTACCACATCTTCTTGATCCAGTCATCTATTTTTGGGCATTTGGGTTGTTTCCAAAGCTTAGCTATTGTAAACAGTGCTGCTATAAACATAGGAGTGCAGGTGCTCTTTGGAATTGATGTTTCTGTGTCCTTTGGGTAAATACCTAGGAGTGGAATTGCTGGATCATATGGAAGCTCTATGTTTAGTAGGTCCAGAAATCTCCACACAGCTCTCCATAGTGGTTGGACCAGTTTGCACTCCCACCAACAGTGCACAAGAGTTCCTTTTTCTCCACATCCTCGCCAACATTTGTTGTTGCTAGTTTTTTTAATATGTGCCATTCTCACTGGTGTAAGATGGTATCTCATGGTAGTTTTGATTTGCATTTCCCTTATTAAAAGTGATGTTGAACATTTTTTCATATGTCTGTTGGCCATTTGCATTTCCTCTTCAGAGAAGTTTCTTTTTAGCTCTTCTGCCCATTTTTTGACTGGATTATTTTCTTTGTTGTTGCTGAGTCTCATCAGCTCTTTGCAGATTTTTGTGATCAGTCCTTTATCATTAGTGTTGGGTGCAAAAATGTTCTCCCAGTTGGTGGGGTTTCTCTTTGTTTTTGTTATTGTCTCTTTTGCTGTGCAGAAGCTCTTTAATTTGATGTAGTCCCAGCTGTTTATCTTTCTCTTCACTATCACTGCTTTGGGTGATGTGTCTGTAAAGATGTCTTTGATGTGCAAATCCCGTAGTGTTTCGCCTATATTTCCTTCTATGTATTTTATGGTTTCAGGTCTTATGTCTAGTTCTTTAATCCATTTTGAGTTGATTTTTGTGTATGGTGTGAGGTAGTGGTCAAGCTTCATTCTTTTGCATGTAGCGACCCAGTTTTCCCAGCACCACTTATTGAACAAACTTTCTTTGCTCCAATGCATAGTCTTCGCTCCTTTGTCAAAGATTAGTTGACCATAAATCTGTGGGTTTATTTCTGGATTTTCTATTCGATTCCATTGGTCTGTATGTCTGTTCTTGTTCCAATACCATGCAGTTTTGATGATTATGGCTTTGTAGTATAGTTTGAAATCTGGGAGTGTGATGCCTCCATTTCCTTCTTTTTTTTTCAGTAGAGCTTTGGCTATTCGGGGTTTTTGGTGATTCCATATGAATTTCATCAATAATTGTTCTATTTCTTTGAAGAATGCCATTGAGATTTTGATTGGAATAGCATTGAATCTGTATATTGCTTTTGGTAGGATGGCCATTTTAATAATGTTTATTCTTCCAATCCATGAGCAGGGGATATCTTTCCATTTCTTTGTGTCTTCTTCTATTTCTTTTAACAGTGTTTTATAGTTTTCTTTGTATAGGTCCTTTACCTCTTTTGTTAGATTTATTCCCAAATATTTGATTTTTTTTGTTTCGATAATAAAAGGGGTGGTTTTTTTGATTTCTTCTTCTTCAGATTTATTGTTTGTGTATAGGAAGGCAACTGACTTTTGCGTGTTGATTTTGTATCCTGCCACTTTACTGAATTGATTGATGAGTTGAATTAGTTTTTCTGTGGAGATTTTGGGGTTCTCTATGTATATTATCATATCATCTGCAAATAGTGATAGTTTGACTTCTTCTTTTCCTATTTGGATTCCTTGGATGTCTTTCTCTTGTCTTATTGCTCTGGCTAGGACTTCCAGTATTATATTGAAAAGCAGTGGTGAGAGTGGACATCCTTGTCTTGTTCCAGATCTTAATGGAATTGCTTTCAGCTTTTCACCATTGAGAATGATACTGGCTGTTGGCTTGTCATAGATGGCCTTTATGATGTTGAGGTATGTTCCTTGTATCCCAAGAATTTCAAGGGCTTTTATCATGAATGGGTGTTGCACTTTGTCGAAAGCTTTCTCAGCATCTATTGATATTATCATATGGTTTTTATATTTCTTTTTGTTGATGTGTTGGATAACGTTGATTGATTTTCGGATGTTAAACCATCCTTGTGCCCCTGGAATGAATCCAACTTGGTCGTGGTGAATTATCTTATGGATACATTGTTGGATTCTGATAGCTAAAATTTTATTGAGGATTTTTGCATCAGTGTTCATTAGGGAGATTGGCCTATAGTTTTCCTTTTTTGTGTTGTCCTTATTCGGTTTTGGTATTAGTGTAATATTGGCTTCATAGAACGTGTTTGGTATTGTCCCTTCCTTCTCAATTTTTTGGAAGAGTTTGTGAAGGATAGGCACTAATTCGTCTCTGAATGTTTGGTAGAATTCATTTGTAAATCCATCAGGTCCTGGGCTTTTGTTTTTGGGGAGGTTTTTAATTACCATTTCAATTTCGCTGCTTGTAATTGGCCTGTTTAGGTGTTCTATTTCTTCTTTATCTAGCGTTGGGTGATTGTAGAGTTGTAGGAATTTGTCCATCTCCTCTAGATTGTTGAACTTGTTTCCATATAACTGTTCATAGTAGTTACTGATTATTCTTTTGATTTCTGCTGTGTCCGTTGTGATTTCTCCTCTTTCATTTATGATTCTGTGTATTTGTGCTTTCTCCCTTTTTTCCTTTGTGAGCCTGGCTAGGGGTTTGTCTATTTTATTTATTTTTTCAAAGAACCAGCTCTTGGTTTCATTGATCTTTTGGATTGTTTTTTTAGTTTCAATTTCATTTATTTCTGCTTTGGTTTTTATTATTTCTTTTCTTCTACTGGTTCTGGGGTTTTTTTGTTGTTCTTTTTCTAGATCTTTGAGCTTCGAGATTAGGTTGTTTCTTTGAGTTCTTTCTTGTTTTTTGATGTGAGCTTCTATTGCTATATATTTTCCTCTTATTACTGCTTTTGCTGCATCCCATACATTTAGGATATTGGTGTCCTCCTTGTCATTCAATTCAAAGAATTTTTTAATTTCTTCTTTGATCTCCTCGTTAGTCCAGTGGTCTTCCAGTAGTGTGGCTTTTAATCTCCATGAGGTAGGATAGTTCCTTGCCTTCTTTTTATGATTTATTTCTAGTTTGATGCCTTCGTGGTCAGAAAAGATGGTTGGTACGATTTCAATCTTGGTGTATCTGTTGATGTTTGTCTTGTGCCCCAGTATGTGATCGATCCTGGAGAATGATCCGTGTGCGCTTGAGAAAAATGTGTACTCCGTTTTTTTTGGGTTTAGTGTTCTATAGATGTCTGTTAAGCCCAAATGCTCTAGGTCCTTATTTAGAGCTTTAGTTTCTTTACTTATTTTTTGTCTTGTTGATCTATCCATTGTTGATAGTGGTGTGTTGAAGTCTCCCACTACATATGTGTTTTCTCTGATGTCTGTTTTCAGAGAGGACAACAGTTGTCTGATATATTTTGGTGCTCTTTCGTTTGGTGAGTATATGTTAATGAGTGTTATTTCTTCTTGAAGTATTGTCCCCTTAATCATAATGTAGTGACCATTGGGGTCTCTTTTTATTTTTTTGAGTTTGAAGTCTGTTTTATCTGATATAAGTATAGCTGTTCCTGCTTTCTTTTTTGGCCCATTTGCTTGTAGGATTGTTTTCCATCCTTTGACTTTGAGCCTATTTTTATCTTTTGTAGCTAAATGTGTTTCCTGGAGACAGCAAAAGGTTGGGTTTTGTTTCTTAATCCAGGCTGCAACTCTGTGTCTTTTTATTGAAGAGTTTAGTCCATTTACATTTAGAGTTAATATTGATATGTTAGCATCTGTATTTGCCATTATGTTTGTCTTTCCTTTGATTTTATTTATTTATTCTTTTAATAACTTTTTTTTTTTTTTTTTTTTTTGGTCTTCCTTCGTTGTTATTCGTCCCTCTGAGGTTCTGGCTTTAGGATTCCTTGTAGTATTTTTTGGAGTGGGGGTTTAGTCGCAATGAAATTCCGGAGTTTCTCTTTGTCTGGGAAGGTCCATATTCTTTCTTCATGGAGGAAAGAGAGCTTTGCGGGATAGAGTATTTTTGGTTGGCATCTGTTTTCTTGGAGTCTGTTGACTATGTCCCTCCACTCTCTCCTTGCCCGTAGTGTTTCTTCAGAGAAGTCTGATGTCAGCCTGATTGGTTTTCCTTTGAATGTTATCTGTTTCTTCCCTCTTGTCAGCTTCATTATTTTTTCCTTGTCCTGGATTCTTGGGAGCTTTACTATTATGTGTCTTGCTGTGTTTTTCCTTTCGTCGTGGAAGTTTGGTGTTCTTCTTGCTTCTTGTATATCAATTTTCAGCTCCTTCTTCTCATTTGGGAAGTTCTCTTCAATTATATCCATGTATATTTTCTCTGTTCCTACATCTCTCTCCTCTCCTTCTGGAATTCCTATAACTCTTATATTTCCTTTCCTCATGGAGTCAGATAGTTCCCGAAGTCTTTCTTCATTCTTTTTCCTTCGTACTTCTCTTTCCTTTTCTGTTTTGGTTCTTTTTATTTCTGTGTCTTCAAGATTACTTATTCGTTCTTCCATTTCATCTATTCTGCTTTCATTGCTTTTCCCAGAGTTCTTTAGTTCCTCCATTAATTCTTTGATCTCCTGCATTTCTCTTACTTCCCTCTTTAGGGACTCAATTTCCTTCTTCTGATCTATCACTTTTTTAATCATGGCAATTTTAAATTCTCTTTCTGGAAGGCTCAGAAGTTCTTCCAAGTCGCTGTCGTTGCAATCTGGGGAGTGGTTTTCTTTTTGTGGTGTGCTTCTTTCCTGAGGAGTTTTTAGGTTGCGTGTGGTTCTTCTACTCCCTACTGTCTGTTTTCTAATTTGTCGTATGCGTTGGGACACTGTGTTGCTCGGACTGACTGACATCTTGGGTGAACTTCTCCGCTCCCCTCTGGCTCTTCCAGGAGCCATCTCTGTCTTCTGGGGGAGCTTTCTGCTGGTTTTAGGCAGTTTTTACTGAAGAAATGTCCCTGTTCTCAAATGGCGAAGCGGGATGCAGTCCCTGTGCCTCCGGTTTCAGGCACACTCTTCTGCGCACCCGGTCTGCCCCGGACGTGGGTGCCTGCTCCCTCTGTGGGCTCAGACTGCTGGTCGGAAGGGGCCTGGCGTGGAATAACTTCCCGGCTGGCCACTGGGTCCTCCAGAAACCTTCTGCCCTTTTCAAGCAGTCTTAAGAAATGCCCTGTTTTATAGGGTGTTAGTGAGTTTTTTTTTTCCTGGTCGCTAGGTGGCGCCAGAGATCTCTCCTATTGTCCTTGGGGGGTTGTTTTTCGCCTCCCCCCACCCCGTGGGACAGAGAACAGAGCGGGAATGGTAGGGTACACCTCAACAGCTTTGGGGTGCTGTGTCTGCCTTGTGCCCCACCGTCGTGGAGAACCCACGCCCCGAGTTTTCGTGCCCCGGGTCTCAGTTCAAAGCCCTCAGGTCCAGGACGTGGGCTGTAGCCCAGTTCAGTGGCGCGGGATTGGCGCCTTTTGCACCACTCCCGTGCCTGGGCGCCTGGTTCCTGCTCACTCAGGGAGGGACCTTCACCTCAGTGAGGACCTCCGCGCGTCTCCCCGCAAGCCTAGGTCGCTGGCGCGGGGACCTGGGCAGCCGGGATCCCGGTCCCCGTTTTCTTTTCAAGCGTGCCAAGCGCGCCGCTTTCCCGCGCAGGCTTACCGGCAGCCCGGGCTGTGTGCACGCCTCCCGGGGTCTTTGTTCTTCTCTAATGGCGCCCGGAGCCGTTCGCTCACCGCTGCGGCGGATCCTGCAGGGTTCGCCTCAGCTCCCGTTCACGGGGTGTGGTGGCTGCAATAGTTCCTTTCCACTCACAGTCCCGCTTGCTGCGTCGTTTGTTCTTGTGGGCCGTTTTGGTTTGTTGTTTCCTCCTCTCTGCCGGTCGGAGAGTGCCGCCTCTGTGGGCGGGGGAGGGGAGCAGGGTTCTGTCTAAAGTGCTTTAAACACTAGGAAGCACTATACAAATAGTAGTTATCAAGGTGTTTTCTAGCCACAAGAAGCAGTAGGGACATGAGGACTCCAAGGATGACAGGGCACAAGTTTCTCTTGTGCCAAAGACACTCTGCTCTCTCTTAGGTATCGTTTCTAGAACATTTCTGGCTGGACCATCATCCTGGAGCAGATGGCATGGGAGAGACATCACAATAGAGTGTCCTACAGGTTTATACCTTCAGGGCCCAGGTAAGAAGAAAGAATGGATGAAGCGGGCTAGATGTTTGTAAGAAAATATGAAGTTGGGGGAGTGTGGGAATTCGAGAATTTTCTTTCAAACTTCATGTCTTACAAAATAGTGAATATTCTAAGAAATGCACCCAACAGGCAGAATCCGTCACAGGAGCATAGTCAAAACCTTGAATTCAGCATCTGTACAAGATGCTCATGCTCCTCTACTCTCCCCGGGACCTGCCCAGAGGTGGCTGCAGACAACTCCCTGAGCAGGAATGGCTTCCTGGGTGTCTCTAACCTAAGACAGTGTCAGACCAGGTGAGCACATTCAGCCCACACCAGAGCTGGCTGGAAGTGCTGGGTGTTGACACCCTTGGAGAAACCCCCAACCCATGAGGAACCAGGAAAATAAATCCCCAACCCCCTGGCCCTCAAGAGATCTATTCTGACAAACTCTCACAGGGTCCTCAGCACCACTGAACCCCACTTGCCTCCAGCAGGCATCACCCACTGACACATTCTTCCTGGTTTCCTTCCCTCCCTGGCTCACCCTGCCCTACCTGCCCTGTGTTTCCCAAATAAACTCCATGCATCCAAACCCTTGCCTTAAGGTCTGCTTCTGGGCTGACCCAAAGTAAAACACACCCACCCAGTGCTCTGCCAGCAGTCTCTTCAGCAGCAGTGACAGCCAGAGAGCCCAGCCCCTAGCCCTGGGGATGTCGCTGCCTCGGGAGTCAGTCCATTTCATTCAGGGGCAGCTTTGATCATTGTGAACTGAAGTTTAAAAACTTTTCTTTACTATGGACAGCAATCTGCCTTTTCTTCCTGAGAACATTCACCTGTTCTCATATGATGTCACTTGAAATCCTGTTGCCAACTCGGTCCCTCTTGCTGGTTAATAGCTGTTTTTGAGTACACTATTCAACACCAACTACTCAGTACCAACTACTCAGCACCAGCTACTCGGCACCAGCTACTCAACACCAACTACTCAACACCAGCTACTCAGCACCAACTACTCAACACCAGCTACTCAGCACCAGCTACTCAACACCAGCTACTCAGCACCAGCTACTCAACACCAACTACTCAACACCAGCTACTCAGCACCAGCTACTCAACACCAACTACTCAGCACCAGCTACTCAACACCAGCTACTCAGCACCAGCTACTCAGCACCAGCTACTCAACACCAGCTACTCAATACCAGCTACTCAACACCAACTATTCAACACCAGCTACTCAACACCAACCACTCAGCACTAACTACAAGAAGGCAAGTGTGGTCCAGCTAACCAAGGACAGAGTAGCACCAGCACGTTTCCCACAGTACTGTGAAGTAGGTGAATATTCAAAGGAAGCTGTTTGATATGTGCATATCTTGAAATCTTGCTTTAAATGGTATCATTTTTTTTTAAAAGACCAAGAGACTATGGATAATTAGCAATTAATAATTATTAGGGGCCTCCCTGGTGGCACAAGGGATTGGGATGCAACCTATGAGGCTGTCCACAGCTACCGCAGCACAAGTTCTATCCCCAGCCAGGGAGAAATCCACATGGCACAGCAGACCTCTCCTGACTCGCCTGCTGCTCCCCTCAGCAGTGTATTTCAGTCGATCTACCTGTTCTGTTCCCCACTCTGTCTCTGGTGAATCCTCTCACTGTGGCCGCCCCCCCTCGCCCCCGCACCTCTGGCCTGTACCCCAGTTCTTGTATGCATAAATAAATAAATCTTTAAAAAAATTATTAGGCCTCATTAACTTAATAAAGGATTATGTCTTTATAGAAAATGCAGAGCTAATTGGAAAAGAAGATTGACCCGTGCTTTTTTGGCCTCACAGGAAAGATTTGTTCATTTGTACTAAATACTCAGAGTCTGGAAAATTCTATTCATTTGGGCCAGGCTGCCATGCTGCTAACCTATCACCAATGGGAGCTGGAGAGCCGGCCTTGTGAACTCAAACCTACGGAGTCCTGCCACTAATCAAACAAAATCTCAGGACAAAATAGAATAAGCAGAGTTAACAGCTTTGCATGGCCTGTGGCCCACACCGAGGGGACTTAGGAAGTACCGGGATCTCAGTCACAATTTACAGAAGCACCACTTTGGGGAGATGAATATAGGTCAAGCAGTCCTTGTGACTAGGGGGCAGGAGGACAGGACAAAATGTGGCTGGAGCATTAACCCAAGGTCACAAGCTCAGGAGCGGATCCACCCTCTGCAGCTCCGAGAAGATGCCATAGCTTCCTAAATGTTCTCCCCCCTGCAATCTAATAGCAAGTCTGTACAAGTCTGTCAAAAGGAACATCTGATCCTATTGCTTCCCTGCTTAAATTGGCATTCCATCACCCTTGGGATAAAACCTGGAGGGAGAAGCCCTGCTGGATCTTTTCACTGTGCTTTTTCCTCCCTGCTGTATGCTCCAGTCCAGAAATACCCTCAGACTGTTTCAGATTAACATACATGCTTTTTCTCTCCATAGAATGTTCTTCTATCTCCTGCTCCTTTATCAGGGCCATTCCTATGTGACCACCATGTATTTTGGGCTTGATGTCACGTTCAAGCTTAGGCAAGATCCTGCGGATTGAAATGGTAGGATTCTCTTCGAGAGCACCTACAACATCGTTAGCTCATAAAATAACACTCATGCATGTGTTCGGCAGAGGGCAGCTCCATACATATACCCGATGGTAAACATCCCTGTGTGCACAGAGCAGAACGTAGCTCCTAGCCCAGAACAGGGTCTTAGCTCAAGTTGGCTGTGAGAAACTCGTCACAACTCCCAGTTCCTCATGACCCACCTGTGTCATCCATCTCCTGGGACAGCATCCATCCCTCCAGCTGAGTCTCTAGCTGGAAGTCCCCCTTCATTGGGTGCTAAGTCAGGAATCTCAGCCGTGCCTGTCACACTGGGGTTTGCTCTGGGCATGAGTCCCTGGGTGTGTAAACACACATGTAGGAAGATATAGCATGGTCACAATCGTGGGCCCTGGCATTAAAACCCACTTCTCAATTCCATTCTTTACAGCTGTGTGGTTTCAGGCAGGTCACAATACTCCACGCTCCCATCTCCCCTTTAGTAACATCTTTCTGCTGAAAATGTGTCCCCAGGAAGCAGAGCCCTTCCCAGGGTGTTTACTACTGTACCCCTCAAACTGGAACCGCGTCTGGAGTTAACAGTTGCTAAACAGACATTTGTTAAATTAATGAATAAGAGGATGAGTAAGCAAATATGTAAATAAGCAATTTGTGGCCACAGTACAGGAAACAAACTACCAAAAATTACTCTCTGCTTAGTAAAAAACTAGCATGCAGAGAAAAGTAACATCTGAGCTCAAATTCTCCCAGATTTCTTTTGAGATCCTCAACCCATCAAAATCCACCCTCATGCCCTTCTGAAGTGCAGATGACAAGCAAAATGATGGTAAATTAAATGTTTAATTAGTGTTTATTATTGCTAGCATATTAGTTCGCAGTCAAATTTATGACCCAATAGATTTGTTGTCTTTATGAGTGACAGGTTGGTGTTACAGCACCAAGATCTTTGACATAAACAGGGAGCTCAGAGCATTTACACCAACTTCTAGGTCCTCAAGAGGGAAGCAGCACAACATACTGTGGGGAACAAGATCCCTCCCTCACTCATAACGGGAATTCTGTACACCAAACTATGTCAGGCTTTGCAAAGATTGGGCTGGGAGTGAGAGAACACACGCATGTGTGTATTTAACCACTCGGCAAACATTTATTTTTGTCTCTATCTTGTACAAAGTACTATGTTAGGTAGTGAATAAAACAGAAATGGAAATAGAAAACGTGGAATCTCACATAAGTTCACAGCTAGTAAGCAACAGTGACAAATTTGACCCCATACTAATCTTTGCATAAGTTCACTGCTTTTTCTCACAGATACTGTTCTCTTCTTACCTTCATTCCTCTTGTTCCTCACCCCAGCATTTAATCCATTAGCACCTCCAAAAGATACCCTGAATTCATGTGTTCATCTCCTGTTGTACCTCCCCATGCCCATCTCTCATCTGAATGTCTGTAACTCTCTCCTGATACTCCTCCCTCCTCCCACTTATACCTACTCCTAAATCATTTTGCACACAGTCACCTCCATGAATTTTAAACCCTCCACAGGTTTCTAACTGTTCTTGGAATAAATCACTTTTTCACCACAGTTTACAGATCTGTGCCTACCTCACCAACCTCATCCTCATCTCCCTGCTGTCCTGAGTTAGGCAACCTTCTCTCCCCCCTCACTAGGAAGTCTGCTTTTGTTTCACTTGCTAGGAATTGGAACCATAAGACTGCCTTCAGTTGCAAACAACCCAAAATTTCAATCAACAGAAATTGACTATTTTATATACAGGGAAGTCTGTTATAGGGCATGTCAGAGGCAACATAAACCCAAGTTCTTTCTGCCTTTCAATTTTCCAGTCTTGAATATGACTTTCCTCAGACCAACTCCCTCAGAGCATAAGATGGCCATCATGGTTCCAAAGTGTTACACTTCTCCCCATGTGTCTGTTTCTATCTAAGAGGAAAATCTTCCCAGAAACCCCAGGTTGCTCCCTTTTGCATCTCATTAGTAAGACCATATCACCACAATTCTAAAATTCCTAAACCAATCACCAGCAGTGGGAATAAGATAACCTTGATTATAGAATTTAACCCCATGTCATGATGGGAAGTGGTGAGCAAGCAAACAAAACTGAGTTTCTGCCAAAATTGAAGAAAAAGGAATAAATTTGGGGGGAGGCAACCAGCTTTCCTGTAACTGGGCTACAGAGCTTGATGGGTTTCAACACCAGCACTGTCACTTGTAAGCCATGTGATATTTTATAAGTGATTTTGCCTCTTTATGTCTCAATTTGCTCACCTATAAAATGGGGTTGATTGTAGAGCCTGACTTTTAGGATTGTTGCTAAGATTAATGTGTTAATTCATGTAAAAGAACTTAGATTTGTTTTTGGCATATAAGAAGTGGTAGTTAGTGTTATTCTGTAGGATGACAACACTCAGGAACCTCTAAGCTACTAGTGTCTGGGTAAACATCTTAAAAAAAAAAAAAACTCCCTGAAGTGTGATAGCAGCGCCAAGTCACACACATATTACAAACACCACCAGAACTAAAGAAATTATGCTTAAAGAATTAAAGTTATGATGAAAATATTTCAACAAATAGAGATATCAATAAAAAGATAGAAATATTTAATGGAACTAAATGAATATTCTAAAGTTGAAAAATACAATAACTGAAATGAAAAACCCACAAGAGTGATCAATAACAGAGTAAAGATAGAAGAAATAATAAGTGAACTTAAAGATAGATCAATGGAGATTATGTATCCCGAATAACAAAGAGAAAAAGGAATGATGGATAAAATGAACAAACCTTCATAGAAATTAGGAGGCCACTAAGGAAACTAATGTATGCACAATGGAAGGACAAGAAGAAACAAAGAAAAAAAAAAAAACAGAAAAGATATTTGCTAAAGTAATGGCCAGAATTTCACTAATTTGATGAAAAGCATTTATCTATAATACACCCAAGAAGTTTGATGAAGTCCAACTAGGCATTCCAAATATATCTAGAAGCAGACTCATCACAGTCAGAATGGCAAACTCCAAAAGGCAAAGATGAAAATTGAAAACAAGAGAAATAGAACTCAAATATAAAGGAAACTTAGTGAGATAAACAACTGACCTCTCATCATAAAAATAAAGACCAGAAAGCAGTGAGGCAACATATTCAAAGTGCTGGGGGGAAACCTGTCAGCCAAGAGTCTAATACCCTGCAAAAGTAGTTTTTGAAAGTAAAGGTGAAATAAAGATACCACTACATAAATAAAAAATAAGAGAATTTGTTGCAAGCCTATCTGCCTCACAAGACATACTAAAGGGGGCCTCCCCGGTGGCGCAGCGTTTGAGTGCTGGGCTGCAAAGCTGCCCGCAGCCTCTGCAGTGCTGCTTCAATCCCCGGCCTGCTGGCGAGGGTCCCACATGGCACGACAGACCTCTCCTGCTGCGCCCGCTGCTCCCCTCAGCAGTGTACTTCGTCAGTTTGCCTGTTCTGTTCCCTGCTCTGGCTCTCGCGAATTCTCTCACCCTCCTGCACTTCTGACTGTACCCAGTGCTTGTATAAATTAAATAAATAATCTTTTTTAAAAAAAAAGAAATACTAAAGGAAATCCTGTAGGCTGAGAGCAAGTGATAACAAACAATAATATAAAGCCATCACATAGAAGGAAGAATAAACAGAAAGGTAGTTATGTAGGTAATTGCCCTTTTATCTCTTGGCTGATTTAAAATGAAATAGAGGGCCTCCCTGGTGGCACAGGGGTTAAGACGCAACCTATGAGGCTACCAGCAGCCGCTGCAGCAAAAGATCAATGCCTGGCCAGGGAGCAACCCACATGGCGCAGCAGACCTCTCCTGACTCGCCCTCTGCTCCCCTCAGCAGTGTGTTTCAGTCAGTCTGACTGTTCTGTTCCCCACTCTGTCTCTGGTGAATCCTCTCAAACCCCACCCCCCCCGCCCCGCATCTCTGGCCTATACCCCAGTCCTTGTATGCATAAATAAATAAATCTTTTAAAAAAATAATAAAATGAAATAGACAGTAGAAAAATGATTGTAAATTAAGGTAGAGGAGTTGGTTCTTTGAAAAGATTAACAAGTCAATAAAACTTTAGCTAGACCAAGAAAAAATGATTTTAAAAAACTCAAATTACTAAAATCCGCAATGAAAGAAAGGATATTACCACCAACTTGATAGAAATTTAAAATATTAGTGGTTACCAGAGGGAAGGGGATAGATAAATCAGGTAAAGGGAGTCAATTGTATAGTGATGAGTGGATATCAGACTTTCAACAGTGAATATAATGAAGTGTATGTAAATAGTGATGTATGAGGTATAAACCCATGCAATGTTATAAACCCATGTCATGTCAATATACAAAAAAAAAAAAAAAAAAAGCTTGTAAGGGAATACTAAGAAAAATACTATTAAAAATAAAATAACATAGGTGAAATGGAAAAATTACCAAAACTAATTCAAAAAAATATATAGGAAATATGGATAGGCCAATAATAACTGAAGAGACCAAATTAGTAAATCTTTAAACTTCTCACAAATAAAAGTCCAGATCCAAATGATTTCCCTGATAAATCCTACAAACACTCAAAGTAGAATTAATGCAAATCCTTCACATACTCTTCCAAAACAAAGAAGAAAAAGGAACACTTCCCAACTCATTCTGTGGAAGGCAATATTACCTTGATACCAGAATCAGATAAAGACATCACAAGACAAGAAAACTTCAAACCAGTATCCCTTGTGAATATAGATACAAAAATCTTCGACAAAATACTAGCAAACCAAATCCAGCAATATAGAGAAAGGATTACACATAATAACCAAGTGGGATTTATCCCAGAAATACAAGATTGATTTGACATCCAAAAATCAATTACTGTAATATACCACGTTAATAGAATAAGGGACGATGTACATGTGATCACCTCAATAGATGCAGGGAAAAAATTCAACACATTTTCTGATAATAACACTCAACCAATGAGGGCTGCATGATAAAGGATATCTGTAAAAACCTACAGCTCACTTCTAATGATGGAATATTAAATACTTCTCCATGAAGATCAACTGCAAGACAAAAAAAAAACAGGGATCCCACTTTTGCTTCTTCTATTTTACATTGTACTAGAGGCCTAGACAGAAAAGTAAATAAAACATATCCAGATTTAAAAAGAAATAAAAATACCTCTCTTTGTAAATGATATAATCTTGTACCTAAAAAAAAATCATAAGACACCCACTAGAAAATGGAATAAATTAGTTCAACAATATACAAAAATCAATTTTATTTCGACATACTAACCTTGTGTGTAGGTAAACATTCCAATGAGATCACAAAAGAAATTCCAGAAGCTAAACTGTAGATGGAAATGGTAGTGTAGCATATGAAATGTTCAAAGATAATACTGTGCATCTAAAACCCACACAGCATTATAAGCCAGTGAAACTTCAAAATTAATAAATTACATTCACAATAACCTCAAAAAATAAAGTGCACAGTCATAAATTTAACAAAAGTAGTATAAGAATGGCACACTAAACCACCAAACTTGGTTGAAAGAAATTAGAGATTCTAAATAAATGAAAAGAAAATCTATGATCATGGGTCAGAAGACTTACTGCATTTAAGTGAACAATACTAATACTACCCAAGTCAATTCAATGCAACTCTTATTAGAAGTACAGCTGGATTTTTGCAAAAATTAACAAATTGCTCATGAGTGCCATATGGAAATGCGGGAGACCTAGAATAGCTTAAACAATTTTATAAAAGTTAAAAATAAATAAGCAATGCATATATGACTACAGGATGGTGATTGTGGATAACACTATTATACTATATTTTAAAGTTCCTAAGAGAGTAGGTCTTAAAAGTCCTCATCACAAGAAAGATTTTTTTAACTATTTATAGAGACAGAGGTAGACTAGAATTAATATGATAATTTTGCAATATATGCAAATATCAAAATAATTGTCATACACCTGATACTAATATAATTTTATGTCAGATATACCTCAGTAATAATGAATATATTTTTAAAATTTTAAACTCTCAGAAGAAAATATAGAAGTAAATCTTCATGATTTTTTTCAGTTATTGCTTTCTTAAATATGACATCAAAATTGCAAGTGATCTAAAAATCAAAGAAAGAGAGGGGAGGAGGGAAGGAGACAGAAAAGGGATGGATTAAGGAAGTTTGACCTACATTAAAACTAAAACTTTTTATGTAAATGAGATGGTCAAGTTAAAAGATAGCCCACTAAAAGGGAGGAAATATTTGAAAATATTATATCTGATAAGGAACTTGTATCCAGAATATATAAAGTACTTTTATAAGTTCATTAATTAAAAAGACCAATAATTCAACTTAAAAATGTACCTCTGAAGAAGATACCCTAAGTGAAAACACATCAAACGATGTATGCCATTAGAAATGCGCGATAAAACACCCACTACCATTGCCATTATCAAAAATAACACATTTTAAGAAGGATATAAAGATACTGAAATCAACAGATATTGCTGTTGGGATTGTAAAATTGTGCAGCATTTTGGAATACAGTTTAGCAGTTCCTTACAAAGTTCAACATAGAGTTACTATATGATGCAGCAATTCTCCTCCTAAATTGATACATAAAAGAAGTGAAAATACATGTTCACACAAAGACCTGTGTACAAATATTCAAAGCAGCATTATTCATAATAGTCAAAACATGGAAGCAATGAAAATGCCCATTGACTGATTAATGTATAAATAAAATATGCTATATTCACACAATGTAATATTAAAGACAATAAAAAGAAATGAAGTATCAATACATGCTACACTTTGCTACACAAAATGTTATGCTAAGTGAAAAAAACTAATCATAAAAGACAATGATTTTTGTATGATTCTATTTTATGAAATGTTCGGAATAGGCAAATTGATAGACACAATCTAGATTAATTGTTTCTTGGTGCTGGATGGACAGCAAAGTAAGAATAAAATGGGAACTAAAAAAAAAAAAAGAATAAAATGGGAACTGACTACTAATGTGTATGGGATATCTTTTGGGAGGTAAAAAATGCTAGCATTTATTACAATATTGAGAATATACTAAAAATGTTAAATAATTCATTTTAAATGAGTGAATTACATGAAATGTGAGTTATATTCTAATAAAATATTTTGTAACAATTGTGTAATTAAAAAAAGTAGAAGAATCCAAATCTGAAAGAAATTGTCTCTATTTGCAAATAAAGTGAACTTGTATGTGGAAAGCCCATTTGAGAACTTAGAGTTAATAAACAAATTCAATGAAGTTGCAGGGTACGAAATCAAGATACAAAAACTAGTTCTTTCTATACAACCAACAATGGTCTATCTGAGAAAGAAATAAAGAAAACAATCCCATCCTTAATGGCCTCAAAATCAATAAAAAATATTTAGTAATAAATTTGACTGAGGTGGTGAAAGAGCTATACACTAAAAATTATAAGACATTGATAAAAAAAATTGGAGAAGACACAAATTAATGGAAAGATGCCTCATATTCATAGATTAGAAGAATTATTAAATATCCATGATATTCAAAGCCATCTACCAACTTGATGCAATCCCTATCCAAATTTCAGTATCTATTATAGAAATAGGGGGAAAAAAATCCCAAAATTCATACAGAACCACAAAAGACCCCAAATAGCCAAAGCAATCTTGGGAAAGAAGAATCAAGTTAGAGGTATCACATTTCCTGATTTCAAAATATACTACAAAACTAGAGTAATCAAGACAATATGATACCAATATAAAAATAGATGAAGAAAGCAATGGAATAGATATGCAAGCCCAGAAATAAACCTACACACTTATGGTCAACTAATATTTGATTAGGGAGTCAGTCATACACAATGGGGAAAAGACAATCTCTTCCATAAATGGTATTTGAAAACTGAACAATCACATGAAAAAGAATGGAACTAGACCCCCATCTTACACCACTCACAAAAATTAACTTGAAATTGATTAAAGACTTAAATATAATTCCAGAAAACATAAAAATACTACAAGGAAACATAGATAAAAAGCTTTCTGACATTGATCCTGGCAATCATTTATTTATATGACACTAAAATCACAAGGAACAAAAGGAAAAATAAAGAATGGGAATTATAGCAAAATAAAAATCTTCTGAATAGCAAAAAAAAAAAAAGATGAACAAAATGAAAAGATAGCATAGAGAATGGGAGAAGATATTTGTAAATCATATATCTGAGAAGTGTTAATATTCAAAATCTATAATATAATCTATTTGTTATATAATATATATGTTGTGTATATATATGTTGTGTACATATATATAAAATATAGCAAAAATAACAATCCCATAAAAATGGGCAAAGGATCTGAATAGACATTTTTCCAAAGAAGATATACCAATGACCAACAGGTACATGAAAGGGTACTCATACTCAACATGATGAAAGGATAAAGAAATTGTGATCTATAAGAAAACCGGCTATTTCTGACAACGCAGATGGAACTTGAGGGCATAAGACAGACTACCTCCTTGAGTTACCTGCACCAGCCTCAGTTTCCTCATTTGTAAAAGGCAGTCATGGCACCAGGCTTGCTGTGTGGTTGGGAAGGTTGAAGCTTTTTTATACAATGTCTAGTGCCATGTACAGGGTAGAGCACATGCTTAACAAATAACGGGCATCACAATTAACAATGTGTTCAAGGCATTATTGTGAAGAACAAAGGATGCTTAGCCACTCAGTGCTAAGGATTCCATTGTTGGTTCCTGAACTTTGGTGTTTTATGAATGAATGAACAAAAGAATGAACAAATGAATGAATGAATACAGGGCAGCCTGATTTTTCCTGAAAACAAAGTCGATGTATCAAAATGCTGAACAGCATGAAAAATAACTCCAGAAAAGGAAACCCTGGAGAGATGGACATTTTAGGGTTTTTTTTTTTCTTCTAAAAATGAGCAATGAACAAGACAGATGGAAAAAAAAAATGTTCAGCATCAACTTCAAACATAAATAAACTGTGACATAAAGGCAATGTATGACCATAAATATTTCAGAGGAGAAAGTCAGAGGAGCTGATAGAATTAAGTCGATACGCCCTATTCTGGGCCTTGGGAGGATGGTGAGGCTGTCTTAAGCCCACCACACCCAAAGCAAAATGATGTGTTTATTGTTAATGTGGAAACTGAGTCAAAAGGGAAATCAGGGGGAGAACAAATATATTCATTTGACGTCTACACTGTGGGAGCCCCTTAATTCTCACAATTAACCTGAGAAGCTGGTATAATTACCCCAGTTTCCCAATGAGGACAATGAGTTTCCCAGGAGCTCATAACCTACTTAAGAGCATTTACAAACACTTCTCACCTGCCAGGACTAACTGCTGGGTGGGGGGTGGGGGGGGGGTTACTGGCACAAACTCCTTCATTCCTCACAGCAACACTGGGAAGCAGGGACCATTATTTTGTCCACTGAACAGATGAGGAGACCGAGGCAATCACACTGATAGCCTCCTGAGCCCATTTGTCTGCCTTTGGGCCCCTCTTTTCAAGCCCAGTGCTATGTAGATGCCGGTTAGCAGCAAATCAGGATTCCAACTCATGTCTATTTCCAACTCATGTCTATTTCCAAAGGCAAGGCTGCCCTCCTCCACCAGCTCCCTTCCCCTATGAAACAGTGTCCCCAGAGAGGTGCAACCTTTTGAGGATGGGGAAGTGATTCAACAAGCCCATGCTTTTCTGTGCCAGGGGCTGCTCCTGGAGGTGGTGCATCTGCTTCCCCGTAGGAATTCAAGCAGAGGACTCCAGAGAAGTTGCTGAGCAAGTGAATGCTAAAGTTCCTTTTGGTTGAGGAAACAAAGCATCCAAGATCATTTTACCATCCACTAATTCAACAAATACCACTGAGGCCTTTCTTTGTGCCAGGCATGAGCTCAGCGCTGGGGAGTCGGGGAGTCTGTGAGAAACGACATGGTGGGGATCCCTCCATTCCCAGACCTTGCAAATCAGGGAGTCAGACATTAAGTCAGTTCCATGGAGAAGAGAATGATGAGGGCACATGAGAGGATCCACTTTCATGTCACAAAGGCCCACTTTCCTGTGGGTGCACAGAAGGGTCCCCCTGAGTGAGTGATATTTCAGCTGAAACATGAAGGGTGATATAAACCAGCCAATGGGAGGAGGTGCTGGCGGGAGGCAAACAGGCTCAGCCTAGCCGAGGCAGCGAGGTGGAGGGCGCTGGCTGTCTGGGAGTCACTACTTCTTTATTTTCAGGATTCTAAGAACGTAAAATTCTAAGACCCCATAATCCTGAGCATCTATGATTCGACAGCTCTCTTTTATTATGATTCTCTGTATGGAGTTTTCCAAGATTCCCTAAATGCACCTTTCTAAGTCTCTGACTTTCAGGCACAAAGAATCTGCATCCTAATGTTACTGCCGTCTTCCCCTGCCCTGGATTATTCCTCTTCCTCTGCTAGTGTAGACAGAGCTAAAGAGAAGTATTTGGGGGTTGGGGGAGGGGGAGCTCATTCGTATTTGTTCTGCAATCTGCCACCCAATTAGCCCCTGTGTTCTGCTCTGCTCTGGGAAGAAAGACAAAAGAAAATGCAGACAGGGGCCCTGCTTGTACTAATGAGTGATCTCCGTGGGCAGAGTTAATGCCAAGCCCCTTTCGGCCGCCAGGCCATCACTAGCATGGGGTGAGCACACAGACTAATTTATGTGGAATAAAAACACATTTTTACATGGTGCCCTGACACCAAGACAGGCGTTTCCTCCCCACAAAACAAGCCCAATTATCATGATATGCTGTTCGGCCTTTTCTGTTGTATGAAAGAGTTGCAAATTCTCTTAACCCTTTGCAGCATGGAGAAGAGGAACAAAAATCATGGTGCAAATGGACCTCGTGGTGGAGCAGGAAGGTGAGTCAGCAGGTATGGGCTAAGAGCTTGGCTGCTGGAAGCAGAGAGACCCAGGAGACTCAGGAAACTACTCCCCTAGGTGGCTGCCTCAGTGGCCCCACCCGTGGGACAAAGGCCAGAGTGGGGCTGGCAAGTGTGAGGTGCTTGTTAATCATGGGGTCCCTATACACGCCGTAGAAAAGGCTCATTCGTGGCTAGTCCACTGCTGCCTTGGCTGTTGGTCCTCGATGCTGAGGATACTCAATCAAGTGAGAACTACTTGCCACCCCTGAGTTGGGGGCAGGGAGTCTAACTTTTCCCCTCTCTCTTGGATGCCATCCCTCTGATCTTTTTTAACTAGAAGGAGATAGTTGAAGGAAGATGAGACTGATGCGCTCTCATATCTCCATCTGGAGAAAAAGAAGGGAAGAAAGGTCTCCAAAGTTATAAGCTGGGGTTTGGACTGAGGTGTCCAGAGTGCTGGCCCGGGGCTTAGATTGCACTGGATATAATTCCTGCTTCCTAACCCTGTGACCTTCGATGAATTGTTTCCCCTCTATAGACTAGTTTCTTCATCTGTAAAATGCAAGTAACAGCTGCCTGCAGGGTCACTGTGGGGATTGAAGGGCACTGTACGCAAAGCTCTAAGCCCAACACATATGCAGCACTCAAAAAATGGAAGTCATCTTGGCAATCATGGAAATACCCCTCCCTGCTGTTTCCCAGCTTCCAGGCATTTATCTTTTTTTTTTTAATTCAGTTAAGTGAGAAAATTAAGATAACCAAGTGGTATAGTGACAATGTTATGTAAAATTGTCTCCCTATGGATGCTCCCAAGCTAAATTGAGAAGAGCATTTGAATTTCCAAAAGTAACTCAGTAAACTTTCTCATCATTGGGGAATGAGGACGCTGGTTAATCAAATACTGAGAAGTCAGAGCTAATCAATGAGGAGTGACTGTGTTGACTGAGACAGAATTAATCTCACTAAAGGAATTAGGATGCAGCAGAAACACAGGCAAAAGTGCCCGTGGGTTCCCCTTCGCCCACAGGATCAGACACCTTAGAACCTGGCCCCACGCTGTGTTTTGGCCACTGAGGCCGTGGTGACCTCCACTCCTGCCCTCACTGCTGCATCCCAGGCACACAGCTCGCACCTTTGTGGCTTTGCTTCTGTCATTCCTACCCCGTTGGAGGACCTGAATGCCATCACTGCCTTTCTACACCACTGTCTGTCATCTCTCAGTGGACAAATGGTGTCACCTCATGGGCATCACAGTTCTGGGAGGGGCAGTATGTGTGGGTGTGTCTGGAAGACTCCTGCTAGGCTGAAGACACTCTGAAAGCTTCAGCATAGGGAAATTCCTGCCACCCAACATAATAGAGGGTAGGGCAATGATAGAGGTTAATGGCCCCATGTGTTAGTTTGGGGAGGACCAAACACATGTTCTTACTATCCAAGAAAACCATAGAAATTCTATTATAGACCCTTCTCTGGACCCTACTGCTGACAATTCCACACTACTTAGGACAAAGATAAAGATCATCATAACTTAGATTTTATTATTGGTAAGTGAAAAACCTGCACTGTCTCAAATGTCTCATCAAGAGATAATTTGGATGCAGGACTATGTGAAAGCAACACTAATTATAGTCACTGAAAACATTTTATGCGCCAGGCACTATTCAAGGTGTGTTCCATAGAGTAAACTCATTTAATTCTCACACTCTCTTTTATGGATGAGGAATTGGAGATCCAGAGATGTCAAGCACATTTCCCAAGTCTACACAGCTAGTAAGTGGTGGGGTTTCAGATCTTAACCACTGTGTAATAAATGGTGGAAATCCACTTTGGCCAGAAGTGGGGCACTGCGGTGGTCTTCTTTTCTTGAGTCAAATAATCTATTTACGAGCCAATTTGTAAACTTTTTTGACCATTTATATGACCCATCAAATGTTCTACGAATCAATACCTGCCCTTATTACCTGAAACGTGCTTCGATATTTCCCATAATATTCTATGCGATGTCATTTTCAAATGCTGGTTGTCATAAGCTAAATTGATTTCAAGATGCATTAAACAGTCAATTCACAGTTTGAAAAACACCACTCTGGACTCTAACAGATTCTATTGCCATTCCACACCTAGTGTCAAGCCCAGACCCTGGCCAGAGAGGGCCTCCATCTGTCCACCCAACTGAATGCAGAAATATGCTTTAGACCTCCAACAGATAACCCAAAGCTCAAGTCCAGCCGATAGAATTCCTTTATGTTGCCTCCACAGAATGTACATTTTTTTCTAAGTTGATTACATTAGAAAATCAGGAGAGTCACAGAAGCATCTAGATTCTCATCCTGAAATAATCAGTCTGGCCATTCTGGGCAAACGCTGGGAGAAGAGCTCTGACTGTTGCTTATACAGCCAAACACCCCTCTGCACACCCTACCAGTCCCCAGCCCCTCTCCCGCCAGCTCATTTTACTCACTTGTCACCTACCTGGGCCCTATAGGCATTCAGATTTGGGTCTGGTTGAAGACCCTAATATCACAAAAAACAAAGGAGTCAATTCTACAGTCAAACGGTGACATGTAGAGCTCCTTGCCATCTTGATTCCATGCCAGGATTTTCACGGTGATCCCAAGGCATCAGGCTCAGATGCCTAGAAACATGGAATTAAACTTCTTATGTGGCTTCTATTTATCTAGTTGTTTTTAGGCCATCCCCGCTAAGGCCCCACATCTCTCTGGCCTGAAGCTTTTTATGTCCTTCCAGGAACACACATTCCCTTCTGGGAATCTTTGGAATCTGAGTACCAACCAGCTGCCTGGAGGTGTTATTTCTGTGACTTGCTCCAAGACTGTGCTCTGGCAGGGGTGGGCCAATATGAGCACAGGCTCGGAGCTGTCATCTGCTTGCTAGCTGTGTGGCACTGGAGCCAGTCTTTTAACTCCTCTGTCTCTGTGGCTTCACCTGTGAAGTGGGAATAATAGTAGCATATGTCATGCTGTGTTTGGGGAGGGTTAAGTAAAATAATCCTTATCAAGGACTTCCCCACTGTGCCTTATAGATATTAATAGTTCTTGGACAGTGAAAACACGGGGGTGTTTTGACAGCCTGGTTGTGCTGGAATTCTGTGTTGCACAGCTCCCTGGGCACAAGAGGGTCTGTCAAAGACTGTCACCATCTCAGGCTGAGGCTGGAGGGGAAGGACTTGACTGTGTTTCAAGCCCACCCTTTGTGTTCATCATTCCCCAGGGCTCTCTGGTAACCATGGCAACTCAGCTTACAGGTTGCCAAGTTCAAAACAATATATTTCCAAGCAAGAAGTTCTGCTGACATCACCCATCCAGATGAGCATGCAGTGAAGGCTCCTGGGCCTGCACTGCTGTCTGTGCCAGCCTAAAGATACCAGAACCTCTGTTCTGTCTCTTCTCCTACATCTAACAATATCCAGGCAAAATAGGGCATGATTATTAAATGACCAGTATGATAACCTTACTAACACTTATTACAATTACAATGGAGAGGACTGAGTCTGAGCTTTGGGGTGCTAGGAACTGTGATCCACTTTTGACTCATCTACATACTGTGTGATGCTCAGCAGGTAGTTTAACCTCTCTGCGCTTCAGTTTCCTCATTGATAAAATGGGAATATCTCAATGCTCCCCAAATAGTTTGTATGAAGATCATATAAATTGGTGTGTTTGGAAAGTGCATAGCACAGTGTCTGGCTCACAGTAGGTCTACAGCAGCTATTGCCTTCCTCTTCTCCAGCTGCGGCTGCTTGGGTCTGCTGTGCACCCAGACTGTGTGCATTTGCTTTCTCTGACTCCTTTGCCAAGAACATCCTTCATGCCAACCTTCCAATCCCTACCTATTAAAAACACATTCTATTTTTTCTAAGGAAACAACTGCACAGACTCATGTACAAAGATCTTAATCACAACAGCATTTGTAATGACAAAAAAACACAAGCAACATAAATATCCAACAATAGAGGTTTGATCAAAGAAAGCAAGGCGTATTCACACAATCGAATATGACTTGCCTGTTAAAGTGAGAATGCACATCTGGCGGTATTGATAAAGATTGGTCACTGCCTTATAAAATAAACAGCAGATTATAAAAGAACAGCCATAGAGTAACCATGTTATACAGATAAATAGATGGGTAAAGAAGTAGATACAGGACCTCCCTGGTGGTGCAAGGGTTGAGTGCTGGGCTGCAAAGCTGCCCACAGCCTCTGCAGCACCGGTTCAATCCCCAGCCACCAGCGAGGGTCCCACATGGCGCGGCAGACTTCTCCTGCCATGCCCGCTGCTCCCCTCAGCAGTGTACTTCGGTCCTTCTGCCTGCTCTGCTTCCTGCTCTGGCTCTGGTGAATTCTCTCACCCTCCCGCGCTTCTGACTGTACCCAGTGCTTGTATAAATAAATAAATATTTTTTTTTAAACGTAGATACATAGATGTCCAAGCAGTAATACTTTTTGGATCATTTTCTTTCATTTGCTTATCTGTATCTTCAACATATTTTACCATAGACACGAATGCCTTGTGCAATAAAATATCCCTAATACAACCCTCAAGTTAACATGAATTTGAATTTACGTGGATATACATTTCTGGTTTTGTTTTTGTTTTTTAACATAGCTATTCCTGGAGCAAAGATCAGAGAGGAATTCTCCTTATGAGCTATCAGACAAGTTTACTTTGTAAAATAAAGAATGATGGAGAGCCTCCCTGGTGGCACAGGTGGTTGAGCGCCGCACTGTGAAGCTATCTGCAGCCTCTGCAGTGCCAGTTCGATCCCCACCGGCCTTGGAGCAACCCACATGGCGAGCAGACCTCTCCTGTCTCGCCCACTGCTCCCCTCAGCAGTGTATTTCATCAGTCTGCCTGTTCTGTTCCCCACTCTCTCTGGTGAATCCTCTCACCCTTCCGTGCATCTGGCCTGTACCCCGGTTCTTGTATAAATAAAAAATAAATCTTAAAAAAAAAAAGAATGATGGATTCAACTCATCTTTTCACTAAGCATGGTAAAGACCTTCAGAGAGAATTTCTTTTATTCCTCACTGCCACCCTCTGCAGCCCTTCAGCCCTTTTCCCTGCTGCCTTTCCTCTCTACCTCCTTCATTTATCAGCGTCTGTTCATTTTTATATGCATTTTGCTTTGTCAAGTCTTCTGTTATGCAAATGTCCAGTATTTGTCTTTGTCATTCTGGCTTGCTTTATTGCACGTAATTCCCTCAAACTTCTTCGATGTAAATGACACCATTTCATCTTTCCTGTGGATGAACAGTGACCACGGTGTGCCCAGAACGCATCTTCTTGATCCAGTCTTCTGATAAACATTCTCCAGGATTCAGATCCTGTTCCACATCCGCCCAGCTTCTTGGACACCTCTGGGTGCCAGTCTCCTTTCTCTTCTCCAGAGCAGCATGCTCCTCTGAGCATCTCTGAAGACATTAACTGTCTTCTATGCCAGGGCATCCTTCCCCAATGTGTGTGGGGGCCTCCCATAGTGCCCGCAGGTGCCAGTCAGTGGATGCAGGGGTGAGCAAGTGAATGTGTGAATGTGTGAATGAATGCATCCCTCGTTCTTCAAAATTCTGATGTGATGTGTTGTTTTGTGAGGCCTTTCTGGACTCCTCCCTTCTCTCAACCCCTTGAATGGTCTCCCTTCTGGAATGGGCCACTCTTTTCGGAGCACAGGAAAACCCCTCTGGGTTTTCCTACCAGACAAATTAACATCAGATAAATTAGTAAGAGGAAAAGACTGAATTTAATTACATACACATGGAAAATTTATGTGACTATGGATTCTACAGTAAGTGGGACAAACTGTGCCTTATAGCCTGTGCTAAGGATGAGATAGGGGCCTGGGGTGTCCAGGAGAGAAAAGGGGGATGATCTCACTTGACAAAGACTTGCCTCTAGCTGTCTGCCTGACCTTAAGACAGTTTCTCCAATACAAAGGGTATTTCTGGAGATGACCCTAGATCTGGAAATCTGCATGCTTTAAACTGATGGTGACAGTTTCTTTTGAGACCCACAGGGCCTCAATTCCATACCTTCACATGTCAATGGGACATGTTGTGGAAAAAGCCTTCTGTGGACACCTTGAAAAATCCCATCTCTGCTGTTCTGGGGAGGATGACCCCAGACCCTCACTGCTGTGACTGCCCTCCTGCAGCTGGCACAGGACCCAGAGGCCCAGGTGGGGGTGTAGTGGACACAGTCCTGATCCAAAGGTGCAGGTGGGGGAGCAGCAAACAGCCCAGGGGTTGGGAGAACCCTGGGCTTCCTAAAGGAGACACCATTGCAATCTTTTATAGGCTCCTACACATGAGTCTTGGAAGCAAAAAGACCATGTGGGTAACACCCTCAGGCCAGCAGGGTGGTTCTCCTTCCTCCCTTTGCTAGCTGCTGAACCCTCCATCCTCCCCAGTCATTGCCTCCCCTTCATGTATGGCTTGAGGCAACTAAGCTCCTCGGTAACCAGCTGCATGCCCAAACCCACAGCATTTAGCCTCAGGCCTAACTTGGGGTTTGTTCTAAATTCCTCATGGGTCATAAAATGGAAAGAAGTGGAAAGGTGTTATTCATTAACACTGTCTACTTGATTTTTTTAAAGATTTATTTATTTATGCATACAAGAACTGGGGTACAGGTCAGAGGTATGGAGGGGTGACAGGATTCACCAGAGACAGAGCGGGGAACAGAACAGGCAGATTGACTGAAATACACTGCTGAGGAGATCAGCAGGTGAGTCAGGAGAGGTCTGCTGCGCCATGTGGGTTGCTCCCTGGCCGGGGATCGAACTCATACAGCAGTGGCTGCAGATAGCTTCATAGGTTGTGTCGTAACCCCTTGCACCACCAGGGAGGCCCTCTACTTAATTTTTTCTGGCCTCCAACCTTCCAGGTGGTGACATCATCACATTCCCCAACACCTTTAAGGGAGGTGTGGCCAGGTGCATCACTGTCAATGAAATAGGGAGACAACTCTTGGCGTCACTTCCCAAGAAGCTTTTTAAGAACCAGTATGAGATTTCCCGACTCCTCTTTCTCCCAGTCAAGTGAAGAGCGCAAGTCACGATGAAGCCCTGTCATCTCGGGTCCCTGCGTCACATTAACCAGCAGACGCCCCCGCTACACTCGCACTCATGTTGAATTCATGGGATGAGTGAGAAATAAACTTCCATGGTGTGGAGCCCCTGAGCTGGGAGGGTTATTTGTTACCAGGAGTGTAATGTAACCAATTGCAACTGAACAGGGACGGAGTGTGTGGAGTAAATCAGAGAACATTCATTACACTAGTAAGAGTAACAATTGTTCCATCAAACTTCTGTTTCCATCGTACATGTGCCCTGGACTATGAAGTCAGATATATTTCTTACTGTAGTTTTCAAACATTCTCATCATAACCTACTGTGAGAATTATATTTTATGTCACAGCCCAGCTCATACACACACATACTCTCACACAACCTCATTTCACACCAAACTCCTTCTCCGTGACTTTTTCTGCCCACACTGATTTTCTCTGTTGCTTCTTTTTCTCTCAAATCCCTAAGTAACAGAGTCTGCCATGACAGTCATGTCTCAGCTTAAACCCCACCTTCCCTCCAGAGTGACCTCCCGCACTCCCAAACCTGACTTGGGGTCCCCAGACATCCTCGATTTGTTCTGCTTATCTCTAGTATCCATCGCTATCTGCTCTTTCTTGTTGATTTGTGTGTGAGCTTGTTTGTGGGTCTCCTTGAACACCTCCTGTTTGCCCCCCATTCTGGTCTCTGACAGGGACCAGGTAAGGCAGTAAGGACTCGCAAACCAGTATGCCACAGTGCTATGAATTCAGCATAATACAGCTGCTCCGCCAGCAGACAAAGAGTACTCCCCAAATTCTACATGTTCCCTGTATTCCCAGTCGCACCTGTAGTTAGGTTGGGGCTATATGGTCAATGAACTTTGCAGAGAAATGAAATGTACCTCTTCTGGCTTAGGGCCACTAAGAAGACATGCTACTGTATCTCCATCCTTCCTCTCCGGTTGCAACCTGACCATGTCCCACATAACATAGTCATGGGAAATGAAAAACTGTCATTTTGAGTTAATTTTGGCATCTGGTGTAAGATAATGACCTAGACTCATTCTTTCACATGTAGCAGTCCAGTTTTTCCAACACCATTTATTGAAGATATTCTCCTTACACCATTTTACAGTATTTTGTCATAAATTAGTTGTCCATCCTGACAAAATATTTGTCAATTCTGGTCCATGATCTGTGTGTATCTTTTTATTCTACTACCAGTTTGAAAAAAACCATTGACAGATGAGTGACTGAAGATGTGCTCTATGTGCACAATGGAATACTACTCAGCTATAAAAAAGATGAAATCTTGTCATTTGCAACCTGGGTGGAGCTAGAGAAGTAAGTCAGATGGAGAATTCTCAGACAAACACCATAAGATTTCACTCATATATGATAAAACACACAAGTGAACTAATTAAAATAAAGCCAAACTTCAGAGGGCAGGGGAAGAACGGCTAGGTGGATTGGGTAAAAGGATTCAACGGTATGGAGATCAATAAAAACTAAAATTCTGGTGAACACAAGATAGTGTATTACAGATGCTGATTTACAAGCTTTATACCTGAAACCTACATCAGTTCACAAAGCACTATCCCTTCAACAAATGTTTATTTAAAAATCTGCCCGACCACTGCTGAACTTAGCATCACCCTTTCAATGACCTTCATTGTGTCAAACCAGCTGAAATGTTGGGATTAGTTTCTCCAGTAAAGCCTAGCCTATCCTGTCTAGCACAGCTCTCAGCTTCACCCAACCCTTGTTCTCATTTAATAACATCACAAAAATAACCCCGTATTTTACAAAGTTAAATTTTGGGTCCTTGTAGAGTGATGGTGAGGTCTCACTCCAGTGAGAAATAAATATTTGTGCATAAAAATGAAGAATAAAGGTCTTCATATCTCCTACAAAACCAGCAGCTGCCTGTAAAAAGCAGAAGTCTGATTCCTAATTAGGCATTTTTCCCTGTCCTTGAGTTTAGCAAGAGGGGATCCATCCAAAGCGAATTCATCACCTTCCAATGATTTCCTCTCACATGAGGACAACAGCATCAATTAGGCCCCAGGATGGATGTAGGGAAAACTTTGCTCCAACAAGGATTCCACCTGTCTTGCTTCTAATTGTCCATTTATTTCTCTCACAAACAATGTCGATTGCCCAGATGATGCTGCTTCTGCAGAGCTATGTCTGCTCCCCCGGGAAGCGGCTGGGGAAGCAGCTGAGTATGGCGTGAAGGTTTCCATGGTGATTACACACCAACCACCAGAAGGCTCTGCCCGGTGAAATCCCTCGTTAGCCACAAGTCAGCTAATTAGAAGAGGCCTTTAGCACTGGCTCGTATTCTGAAACATTTCTTCCTGGTAGGTCAGGAATGAATGCTCAAGGCTTTGTCCAGGCAGGGCCAAGCCTCTTTAGCCCCAAGCCCCAGGGCGGGTCATGGGCATGAAGAGAGAGGATGCATTCCAGGGGCCCATGCAGCAGGAGACACCGGAGAGCCTTGTTTCTGCCTCTGGCAAAAACCAAGATGAGTTCATGGCGACCAACCCAGCTCAGAGGTGTGGGCACCGTTAAGGGGGGTAAGGATAGAGCCACTCAATTCCTAGGAGACTCAGAGAGCAACCAAGGGAGCATGGAACAAGACCTGCCTTTGGGGAAGAGGCTTCCAGTGGGGGCAGCTAGGGAGACTCCTTAGGGCAAGGGAAGTATTGTGGAACTCCATGGACAGGCTTCCTGCAGCCTGGGAAGGAACCCCACACTGCAGAGGCTCTTGAGCCTGCTGAAGTGTTCTGCTGTCATTATCTTAAGTGTTGAATAACTTTTAAATGAGGGGCCCTGCACTTTCATTTTGCACTGAGCTCGGCAACATTACGTAGCAGGTGGGCAGATGTTCCAAGTAGGTAAACTGAGGAAGAAGGCTGTGGCTATGGAGAAACCCCCTGTGCCCACAGCTCTAGGACTGCCCTGGATGACGACTCTCACCCTGGCATAGTCCCAAGAACCTTGGCTCCAGAGTCAGAACAACATGGGTCCAAGGCCCAGCTCTGCCAGCCACTTCCTGTGTGTTCTGGGATACATACCTACCTCGGTACCTTAGCAGTTTTATCTGTGATGTGGAGGTGCTAGTTAGTAGCCACTCCATAGGGTTATGGCACAGACTGGCTGGCGCATCATCGCTGCTTTCTAAATGACCCCTGTTAGCCTTATTCTTGCCACTGATAGCTTTGTGATCAGTGCAGTGTTTTCATCCTCCTGTTACACAGCCAGCCGCTAAGACTCCCGAGAGGCCCAGAACCCTCTGCGCCGCCTCAGAGCCCCGGCCCCTCCTGCCAAGGGTGTCCTGGAGCAGCCAGGGGTGGCAGCAAGTCGCCCCTCTCCTGATCTGTCCGTCCCTCCTTCCCTCTGTTCCTCCTTTTCTTCCTGTGCCTCCTTTTCTCTCCTCCCTCATCTCCCCCGTAAATGCTCAGAATCTATATTCACCCTCTAATTTTATTAAGAAAATGGCCTGGAGGTGATGAGTCCCCCAAAGTCACCCAGTGAGTCAAAAACAGAACCAGGATCCCATCTGGGTCCCCCAACATCGCCCCCGTCTCCAGGATGCTGCATTTGACCGGCAGAGTCCCTCCGTTCCGGCCCGGCTCAGAGAAGCACCTCTCCAAGCTCCAAGCCCACAGGATCTGCTCTCTCCTCACGAATTCACTCGAATCCCCCAGGATATAGTTATCTCCAGGAAAATCAAGCACCTCCTGATTGGGGGCTGGTCAGAGCGAGACCCTGGGCTCGATGCTTCAGTGGGCACAAGAAGCTGCTTATCTTAAGCCGCAGCCAGCGACGGGAGCTAATTGGCAAACAAGAGGCAGAGAGGAGGCTGCTGAAGCGTGACCTGGACTGGCTCGCCCTGCCGGGGGAAGGCAGCCCCCTCGGAGGCCAGGAAAGGGGAGACAGGAAGGGGTGCCTGGCTGCTCTCCCTCCTAGGAAAGACAGCTGGTGTGCGCGGCTCTTCCAGTCCCAGCAAGCACAGGCTCCCGCGTGGCGTGGAAGCGGGTTTGAATCCCTCTTCCACCCTTCAAGAGCTGTATGACATGGAGCAGGTTACTCTCCCTCTCTGGACATGTTTTCTTTCTGTTAGTCGGGGCTGTCCCAGGTACACTCAAGGTGGTGGCTCGTAAGGTGGGGCCACTAGCACCTGTGAGCATCACCAGCCTGGCTGTTGCAGAGCAGGAGACGCTCGTGGCCTGTCTCCAGCCTTCCCAGAGGCCAGGGACAGCAAGGGCTCTGAAGGGCAAAAACAATATAGTTGTGTGTCTCTAAGAAGTTTCGGCCGACTGTGGGCGCCTAAACAGGGTGGTCCCTCCGGAGAATATCATGTGCCCCGGGGTAGAGCTGCCTGCCACGCCCGTGGGCATTTCTCAGACACTCTCCACAGTGAAGCATCACGTGACTGTCATGGCAGAGCTGCCTGGGCAGCCTCGCTCTGGTCCTGGCGTGCAGGTGGCCCTGCCCACTTCATCTTCTCGTTTCCTCTTCACGACCTGTGAGGCAAGCGCTGTGCTCACCCCATTATACCGATGAGGAAGTTGAGCTTCCCACAGATGAGGTGACTTTCCCGGGGTCACTGGTTAGCGTGGGGTGCTCCTGTCTGAGCCCTTGCAGGCCTGGTGACAGCAAAGGCAGCCAGGGAAGACCTGACCCTGGGCCAGTGGCCCCTGGGAACCCCAGTTACTTCAGACAGGGATGGAGAGGATGCGGCAAGGGAAAGTGAGTGAAAGCAGCAGGAAAATGAATTGGGGAGCGGGGAGGAGCCAACCGCCATTAATCATCATGAAGAATAGGCCCCAGAGAGCTGCCGAGGCGCCTCGGTGATTAATGACCTTTTTAATTTCTCTGCGCATCCTCCCAATTATGCAAGGGCACCGAGGGAGGCCCCAGCTTCCCTGGGGAAGCAGGGAGGTCTGTGCGATGCCCAGGAGCAAGGCCCAGAGGCGTGCTCTGGGGGACTCTGAGTTGTTTTCCAAAGCCCTCAGGCCCAAGAGGGAGGGCCCAGAAGAACTGCAGAGCAGACCCCTGAGCTTGGCAGGACACGGGCCAGAGCAAGACAGCGGAGCCTCGGCCAGGCCAGTGACGGGCCCCCTCCTGCCCTCAAACTTGGTTCCAAAGAACTAGAATCCTTTTCTGACCAACTCACCTGAATTTCTCTTTAGGGTTCCCATTCTTCCCAAGTGGTGGAATCTCCGTCTTGCTCCTGAGCTGCATCTAAGATCTGGATGTCACGGCCTGGACTGAGGGCCGGCACCTGGCTGCTTGAGATTCTCCACCATGCGGCCGGGGGTCTTCAGTGCTTCATCAGAGCTTGTGGGCCAAGCTCAGCTGTCAGTACTCAGAGGCTGCTGCTGAGAAACCTCACACCCCCCTGTCATGCCCAGTGGCTCTCTTTTTGTTATGACTGTGTCCTGAGCAGCAATGGGATCGCGAAAAGGCTGTCTCTGGTCCTGACTGCCAAGAAAAACCCCCAGGCCTTCCTGAGGTCTCCTGCCTCCCCAGCGGGTGCTCTACTGAGAACAAGGTGCGTAGGCCGCTCTGTTCTCTGTGCTCGTCTCTCCTGTCCCAGCCCAGGGGCAACCCTGTTCACCATCTGCTAAGTCCTGGTGCCCCAAACAGCCTCGGCTTTGTGAGCACTTGAGCCAGAACCAGTGGACCACTGGCTTATTTCTGTTCACAGCCATTCTGCAGAATCAACCACAGTGTGCGCACGTTCTCTCTCTCTCTCTCTCTCTCTCTCTCTCTCTCTCTCTCTCTCTCTCTCTCTCTCTCCTTTAATTTTGAGAAGTAAGGAGGACAGAAGACAAATAAGCAGGGAACCAGTGGCTAATTTCTCATCAATATTTTCCTGCCACATGTGCTGAATGCTATGGAGAGACTTAGAGGAAGGAGCGAGCATATCTTGTAGAAAAATCAATAAAATTGTTCACGCAGAGAGAAGCTTTCTTCATTATTAAGAGCACAGGCTTTAGATTCCGACAGACCTTGGTTCAATCCCGGACCCCTACTTCCAACGGTGTGACTTTGAATAAGGGGCTGGGTTTCCCACAGCCTCGATGTCCTCACCTGCAAAGTGGGACAAGGGGTGCAGAAGGTGAGCGGGTGGCTGAACCTGCTGTGGGATCAGCAAGGTGGTGTACACGGAAGGGCTTTTCCACATCCTGTACTGTACCCCAGAAAAGAAGGACAAAGACAGTTTAATTAGCTAGAGATGAGAAAATAGAGTAGGTGAGCAGGTGAGAGCAGGTAACTCAAATTTGGGAAAGAAAAATGCAGAGGAAATAGAAGTGAGGACAAACACATCACAGAGACTGAACAGAAGTTTCAAGATTCAGAATAAGCAAGGGAAGAGCAGCTGCTGAACAGAATGGTTGCCCCAAGACCTGTGAGGGGCCCAGAACATGCAGTGGCTAAGATGTCTCTGCAACAAAGAGATGGTGTCTGCTCTCTCTGTATATTAGCCGTGATTCACGCTTTCTTACCCTTCCAGGGAATAGGGGTTGACATCCCCAAATCTCTCACCTGTGGCTTCTCTGTTCATCCCATCATCCAATGAAGAGGTCCATCTTGGATTCTTCATTTCTCCCCTCTCCCGCGTTGAGAAAAACAATATGCCCAGGTGAGAAACATTCCCAGCAGAAATGAGCGGTGGCAACAACAATAAAATTGTTTTCAGATACTGAGCCGAGAGCCATGAAGTCCCTGGCAAAGTGTCTAATACTCGTAGGTGCTCAATTAAAAAAAAAAAAGTAGCAGCTATTTTTACTGCTACCACCACTGCTTCTGCTACCACCATCCCTCGTGTCCCTAGCACTGAGCAGAAGACTCAATATACATTCGTCACTGATGTGCTTGTTGGGTAAATAAGTGAATGGAGGACACAGCTGGAATCTCTCTGAAGATATTGCTTCATCTCTCCCACATTTCACTGGTCCAAACGCTGAGCTCTTGGTGCCAGATGAGGGCCTCTCTCCATTAACTGTGGGGGGAGCGCTGAGCCCTGGCTCCTCAGTGGGTAATTTTCCAGCAGCAAACCTGCTCAGCCTCTGAGCGTGGAGATCCAGACACAGCCCTGTGTCCCAGGAGGATATTTACACAGGCACATAGTCATTAAAAGAGGGTTCTGAAATTTATTTGCAGAAATCAAATTGCTGGTGTCAATAACTAAATGCTGTATCAGGACTGGTGATATCCCAAAAGGTGAACTCCCTCAAGATGGCATCTTTTGAGAATAAAGAGAAGGGACTGTGTCTTTAAAATTCCGCGTGCATGTGTTCAGGATGGCGAGGAGTCTTTCAGCTGCCACCTGAGTGAAAAGGCAGTGCTGTTGACTTTGGAATAAGCTCACGGACAACGGTATTCTTCTCTGATTGAACAAATAACATAAAATAAATTTTGAGTAAATGCAGAGTCGGTCCAACTCACCCTCAAAAGTAGACTTTTCATCTGGTTTTTACTCTGACTTCTAAAGAAAAGTGGTGGCAAACCAACAGGGAAAATAAATACCTGGCACTGCTGACTGCACGGTGACTACGTGCTTACTGTGCGGGAACATGGTGGCCACTTCACTTTCATCAACTCCTTTAGTCTGTTCAGAGAAGCTGACTTGTGCAAAGTTCTCCCCAAAAGGAGCTGAAAGCTGGACTTGAAACTCAGGTTCACCAGATCCAAACAAGCATTGCAGATATCTAAGAAGAGAGTGTCTAATTCTTTGTTCAGTCTCCACACCTCCAGGTTAATTCCAACCCAAACCTCCCAAGTCCCCTTCAACTCTCTTCTCTTACTCTTCACACTCAATTCACTGACAGTTTTTTAAATTGAGGTAACACCGGTTTACAGTTTCATTGATCAGCAGTTTCAGCTCATCCTTCCTCCATAATATGCACCAGAATTGTGCGTTCTTCTCCATCTCTCCCCCACACTTCTAGGCTAAATCACTCGCTCACCTAAATGCCACAACAACCCCATCTTATCTATTGTATTTTCTCTACTTCACAACTGTAGTCCACCTGCTATACATGCACCTCTGTGCTCCCTCAGAACCACACATCACCACCCTCACGTCATGCACACCTTCTTCAACTGGCCATAGTGGCTCCAAAAACATGCAATCGCCTCTGGTGGTCTATAAAGCCCAATATGACCAACTTCCTGCCCAATAGTCCAACCTGGATCCAAGGCACACCCTCCATTTCACCCACACACACGCGAGGGTCTCTCCTTGGCCTCTGAGCTCCGCTCATCTGAAGACTGCACCTCTGCTACACCTCGCCCAGGAAGGCCTGCCCACAGACCTCTACTGGACCTCATTACTGCTAGAATTTAGCCCTCAGAGCAACATCATCTCTTCAGAATATCTTTTTCTAGATGATCCATTACCAAGCTGCCCTCTTCATAGGGATCTATCACATCTTCTCCTCATAGAATTGATCACTCTCTCAAATAAGCCTATTTAATTTTTAACCAGTTTGTATCTTACCATTCTTCCCACATGATGGTGTGTTCCAGGAGAGCCATCTTGATGGGCACTGATCCCTCAGCTGTTATTCAGTGTCTGGATCATAATAGGCGTGGTATAAATGCTTAGCCAAGGAGTGGACTTTTCCTTAAGTGTGGCTATGTGGGGCCTATGTTAAAGATCTACCCAAATAATGTAGTTATTGAGGAGAAGGGAGAATCTGCACTCTGAGAAGTGAAAGTTCAAACAAAAGGGTCATATTCTGAACTACATTCCCTCCATAACCCACGAAAGTCCAGATGAATTCTCCATAAGAACAACATTCCTCACCGGGTAACTATT
This sequence comes from Talpa occidentalis, assembly GCF_014898055.3. Taxonomy (NCBI): domain Eukaryota; kingdom Metazoa; phylum Chordata; class Mammalia; order Eulipotyphla; family Talpidae; genus Talpa; species Talpa occidentalis. The sequence continues at coordinate 87,652,442 of NW_023601212.1, read as the reverse complement.
AACTAAATCACAGGCCAGTATCAAGAAGCATTTATGCAAAAGGGGTGACTTTAAACAGCATCTCTTATTTTGTGTTAAAAACATAATCTTTAAGGGGGCCTCCTTGGTGGCGCAAGGGGTTAAGCACCGCACTATGAAGCAATCCAATCCACAGCCCCTGCAGCATGAGTTCGATCCCCGGCCGGCCAGGAAACAACCCACATGGCACAGCAGACCTCTCCTGACTCCCCCGCTGCTCCCCTCAGCAGCGTATTTCAGTCAATCTGCCTGTTCTGTTCCCCACTCTGTTTCTGGTGAATCCTCACCCCCGCATCTCTGACCTTGTATGCATAAATAAAGAAATCTTAAAAAAAAAAAAAAATATCCTTAAGTAACGGCAAGTATCACTAAAACAAACAGAACTGGCTCCTAACAAAAATTTTAAGTATGCTTTTAATTTGAGATCACTGTGGATACATGCAGTTTTGAGATGTTTCACATAGAAATCCCTTTATCGAGTGTACTTCAGTGCCAACATATGACAAAACAAGCGCTCGCTATCACAACGGGGGTATTGGCATTGACACCATTCAGGCCCCAAATGGATTTTGAAACAGAGAGTGGTTCTCTAACTGTTCCTGCTTGCTGGTACCATGCTCCTCTGGGAAGGCTACACTCTGAGCTCACAAGCAATGGTGACAAAGGTGTTAAGATATTACGCTCCTCAAGAATAATTTCATATTAAGAAAGATTATTGAAGGTCAAAATACAATTCACTCTATGAAATGTGCAAGATTCTTTATTACTCAGAGAAATGCAGAGCAAAGCATGACGGAGACACCACTTTATGAGTCAGATTAACAAAAGCAGAAAAAAATAAAGTCTGGTGCTGGTGTGTATGCAGGGAAACAGACTTTCCCACATCCCTGCTCGAAGCCTTACTGGCTTACTTGGGAAGTGATCTGGCAGCTGCTGGAATAAAAATGGTGCCCATTAACAGAGTATTCTTAATTTAGGACACTCTATTCTACAGAAATAAAGTGACTACAGAAGCAGGAGTATGTTTACTACAGCACTGTTGCAGGTGTGCAGCACTGTTGCAGGTGTGCAGCCTGCTCCTTCACACAGCCTGAACACAGCCTGAACGTCAATCAGTCGGAGCTTGGTTGAATTTCATGATATAAATCCAAATTGTGAAATACTATGAAGCTATTTAAAAAGATCAGTTGATCTCATCATAAATCTGCAGGAATTTCTGGTGTGCAACATGAAAAAAAAAAAGCAAGCTGTACAGCAGCAGACATAATATGATCCAGGTTTGTACAAATATTTGTATATGTTTTATGAGCTTGAGAAAAGTTGGGGCAAGATATAAAACAGAGAGCCAGCATAACTTTTCTCAGGGTTTAGAGGAAAAGTCAGAAAGAGCGAAAGAAGAAAAAGTGACTTCTTCTTTAAACACCTTTGAATTTTGTGTTCAGATACATCAGAGTTGCAACCTCTGTTGAGATTTACAAGAAACTTAGTAAGTCACAGAGAAGGGGGAGAAAAGAACAGATCAAAGATGGCATCAAACCCAAAGGAGTGCATCACCATGGGGGAGTTTTAGACACTCTCTCTCTGTACCGGGGAGGGTGGGTGAGGAGGAGCTATCCTTTGATCTCAAGGTGGGTATGTAGCTTCACCTCCCCAAATCCTGCTGCGTGGAGCCCCAAGAGAGCAGTGGGACCATGTGGGTAGGAACTAATGTGGGAGGCAAGCAGCTCATTAAATGGGTCCCGGTAATTGATTTCCAAGGAGCAGATGCCTTCTCGCAGGCAGCAGCGTAGGTGTGAGGCAGGCTGGGAAACCTGGGCATTGCGGCTGCAAGGAGCTCGGATGCAGTGGTCCCCTCTAACTAGCGGGGAGGCATCAGGCACCCAGCTTCATTCCCCCTCCCGCTGGCAAGAAGCCCAGTCCCACGGACCAGCTGGCATGCACTTGCAAGACCTGGCAAGCAATGTCTTAAGTGGGAATTGAGGAAGAAGGAAAGAAAACTTCGCCTGGCCCTTGCCTTTTAGGTGATGAGACCCCAGGGTGACGCAGCTTGAAATGTCAGGGGCTGTACAGCTTTGACTGCACAGAATCATCAGCCCCTTTGAAAAGTCACACCTAAGAATTTGAGAGACTGAGCGTCCAGCCAGTGATGCCTGCTTATTCAGGCGATTAAATTGGCTCTATTTTACATCGCAAGCCCCCACGAACTATGCTCCCACCCAATTCTCCTGAATCAAACAGCATTCTTTCTGGTAGAGGTGGGGTTTTTTTGCCACTCAAATGGTTCCTAGGAAGAAGTCAGCTGCAAAAGAGTTACTTAATTTCTCTGTGCCTGACTTTCCTCAGTGGGAATAATAGCCCCGGCCTCATGGGAGTGTTGAAAGAATAAAATGGGTTAATAGTTGATCAGCCCTTAGAACTGGGTCTAGCACACAGTAAGCACGCTATGAATTCTTGATGTTAAGGTGGGACGGTTAATTTCTCTTTGGGTGCAGTTTGTTTAACATGAGATATGACCCCCATGTCTGCAGCACGACACACTGGCCGTTGTTAATAATCACTGGCTGTGGCACTGGCGGGCGCTCTGTAATGAGTTGTGCACACATTCTCCACACACAGCCCTTCGAGGCCAGGACTATGTGCGTCCACATTTTTTTTCTGAGCACTGAAGAATTTAAGTGTCTTTCCTACCCAAGGCTTCTCAGCCACAGGGACAAGGCTGAGATTCTCACCCCACCTGGGCAACTCCACGTTCTCCACCGGGACCCACCACAAACTGCTGGAGCCGGGGAGCAGCAGCACCAACACGCAGGCTCTCGTGCCTGGTTCCCCCCCAGCACTTTTCAAGAACAGATTTCTGGCCTCCCCGGTGGTGCAGCGGGGTTGAGCGCAGCGCTGTGAAGCTGTGTGCAGCCTCTGTAGTGCAGGTTTGATCCCGGCTGGCCAGAGATATCCACATGGTGCAGCAGACCTCTCCTTCTCTCTCCTGCTGCTCCCCTCAGCAGTGTATTTCAGTCAGTCTGCCTGTTCTGTTCCCGGCTCTGTCTCTGGTGAATCCTCTCACCCTCCCACGCATCTGGCCTGTACCCCGGTTCTTGTATAAATAAATAAAAATCTTAAAAAAAAAAAAGAACAGATTTCTGCACCCCACTCCACACACAAGAGTGGGGCCAGAAATAAATCACAAGTTCAAGAGTGGGGCCAGAAATGCATTGTTTTGCAAGCTTGTCCAGTGTTTTGGGTTCCTGGGTCCAACTCCAAAGAGGGTCTGACAAGGGCTTCCCCACAAAAAATAAGCAATTTAGGGACATTGGCAAGGTGTCAACTCCATTCCGACCACCTTCTAGAGGAAGCATCAGATCCCACAGGTGAAGTGCTCAGTCTCCTAGACACTGGCCCACTGTACCTGTGCTTCTGTCCAACCAGCTACAAATCGGGGCTCCCTTGACCTCCTCCTGGGGTTCCATTCATCAGTTAAAATGGCTCACAGAACACAGGAAACCAGCTTACTCACTGCCCACCAATCTAGTCCAGAGGATATAAGTCGGAAGAGATGTTTAGGGCAGGGCATGGAGTGGGCAGAAGGCACGGAGGTCTGTGCTCTCCCCAGGCACACCATTCTCCCCAAATATTCACGAATCCACCTACCTAGAACCTCCTTTGGGGGTTTTATGGCGGTTCCATTACTTAGACATTGATTGATTAACACATTGGCCTTTGGCAATGGAATGGAGCAGGCCTCAAGGCCCACCCTCTGTTCAAACGGGTTTCCCTGGCAACCAACTCCCTCCTTCCCCCACCCCCCACTCTCAGGTGTTTTCCAAAGGTTACCTTGATTAACAAAAGACACCTTTAACATTATTAACACTTAGGAAATCCCAAGGCTTTTGGGAACTGTAAACCAGAAAACCATGTATGAGAAATATATTTAGGTCATAAAAATGAACAAATACTTATTTCTTATTAAATACAATATTGCATCTAGTTACCCCTACGTGAGTTTAAAAACCATTCCAAAACATGGCTGTGGTTCTCTTTAACTAAATGAATCCATTTATCTGGCCTGACTCCTTTCATCTGACTGTAACAGGGTGGTCCCCAGGGAAAGGGAGGTTCCAGGTCCCCTGCATCACCCAAGGACGTGTGTTGCTGAGCAGGGAGGAGGAGAAGCTGCAGAGGAGACAGGAGGGAGAAGGAGGATGCAGAGGCAGAAGGAGACCTGGAGGAGGCGCATGGAGCAGAGGGACATGTGAAGAAGCTGCGCTTGCATCTCGGCATTGGACTTGCACCAGGGACTTGGGGGACATGGAAGGAGACACTTGGAACAGACGTAGGTGAGAGACCTGTAGGGAGGTTAACAATGGCAGCTTTTGTCTTGATTTTGATTTTATTCTTTTCCTTCCAGGCTTGGCTGGCTGTTTCTGCCTCTTTCCTGTTTGGCTGGGCATTTACCCACGAGGGGATGGGTAACTTTAGTTGCTTGATTTGGGAACTATATTCTTTCCCTTTTCTTTTTTTTTTTTTAAGATTTATTATTTGGGGGCCTCCCCTGGTGGCGCAGTGGTTGAGCACTGGGCTGCGAAGCTGCTTACATCCTCTGCAGTGCTGGTTCGATCCCCGGCAACTGGTGAGAGTCCCACGTGGTGTGCAGACAACTCCTGCCATGCCCGCTGCTCCCCTAAGCAGTGTATTTCGTTGTTCTGCCTGTTCTGTTCCCTGCTCTGGCTCTGGTGAATTCTCTCACCCTCCCATGCTTCTGACTGTACCCAGTGCTTGTATAAATAAATAAATAAATCTTTAAAAAAAAAAAAAGATTTATTTATTTGTACAAGAATCAGGGTAAAGACCAGATGTGTGGGAAGGTGAGAGATTCACCAGAGACAGAGTGGGGAACAGAACGGGCAGACTGACCAAAATACACTGCTGAGGGGAGCAGTGGGTGAGATAGGAGAGGCCTGCTGTGCCATGTGGGTATCTTCCCAGACGGCCAGGATTAAACCTGCACTGCAGAGGCTGCAGACAGCCTCACAGCACTGCGCTCAACCACCTGCACCATCAGGGAGGCCCTCCCTTTTCTTAATTGCACACTAATTGTATTAAAGTTCCTTTCCACTAAAGGTCTTTATGCACTAGAGTATGTTTTGTCTTAATGTGGTAGATGGCAGAACTTATTCAGAGAGGGCAGGTTTCGGGGTTCTGGGTGTCGCTCACCTGCCCTATAACATGACTGCCTATTAAAAACCAAGTCCAAATCTCTAGAACAACTTTTTGAACACGATGCCTTACTTTTAACTAAAATCTTTGAGCCCAAACTCCCAGAAGCCCAGGAAAGACGTCCTGCTTTTCCCATTTCAGTGTTCTGTCTCCAGATAAGGCTCTGCCTGCCTCATCTATTAAATGACCTCTAGTTACGAACAATGGAAAGATAAATCTGTTTCATCCCATGGAAACATTTACCCAATGAGACTGAGTCATCAAAGCCTCAGAAATTTTGACACATTCATTAATTTTGCTCAACTTTATTTGTTAACAAAAAAAAACCAGGAACTCTACAAGCTCTGAAGGTTTTGCTTTTTACATGAAGATGTATTTGTTGGGAAGGAGTGCTGAAATGAGCATTTGCTTCCACACAGGGATTCTTAAAGTAATTACACCAAGCAAAGTAAAAGAAGAGCTTGGATATATATTATTCCATTAAAACTGTATTTACTGAGCACCTGCCATGTGAGAGGCACTCCCAAGGGTCAAGCAGGAGAGACTGAAACAGAAACAGCTTCTGGCCAAAAGAAGCTTTTAAATGGGAGGGGAAGATAAATAGGAATAACTATGACAGAAGGTGGGATGTGGAACAGTGAGACACTAAAATTAGCACTGACTCTTTCTGCCCTTCTAGAATCTATCTCCCCTTCCTTGGGTTTCCTGAGTCTTTTCCACAGAACCACTCATAATCCACTATGATGCACCTGCAAGGGGGTGACTGATCCCATCCTCCAGCTTCAGGGTCAGAGCCCATCATAGGTTTGGCCACAGTATTCCACACTTCTGGCCCTGTGATTAGTTCAGGAAGAGACATGTGACTCAAATGGGTTCCATGAGAGTCAATCCCCAGAGCTTGTTGGAATGATAGACATTAGTTTTCTTTCTCTGGAAGTTGCTGTGCTGGGGAGATAACTACCTGAAGCTGCCAGATTCACCCCAGAAAAAAAAAGCTGTCCTGAAAGTGAAGGTGATAACATACAGGACACGGGCCCAGGTGGCATTGTTTGAGCTCCTAGATCAGATCCACCTATGTCTGACAAATAACAATGCTCTGTGTGAAGAATTTTGTGCTTTAGTTACCTGGAGTTTGGTTTCCATCACTTATAGCTGAGCATCAGATACACAGAGATGCAGTTAAAAGATAAGCAGAGCTTGGAGGCTGAATCTGGGCATAACCGTGGCTCCAGAACAGGGGCAGGATGGGCTGAGGGGGTGAAGGGCAAGGGCATGAACACCATGCTGTACCCGTTTTGGTGGCCGCACTACACCCACAAACCCTCTCTAGAAGCCACCCCCAGAATCATCTTTACTCAAGGACAGTTCATCTTCCAGAGAGGTTTTTTTCAGAGGGAATTCTGTTTCCTTTTCTTCCCCTTTCATCAGGTAACTACGCACACAGTAGGTGCTTAATGAGTTATAGCATCATATTCTTGAACACTAGATTAAACTGAACCTCAGGAGACAGGGATGCAGTGGTGACCAAGCCTAATGTAGGTGATGAGTCAAAAATAAAATAAAGCTTGTCTCATTTGGTCTAAGACGCAGAAGCAGCTGTGTTTCTTAGTCCTCTAAAAATGCTGGTTTCAAAGGGCCCCAAATGGTGGTGCCATTAGTTCTCCAAGACCACAGTTCTGAAGAGCAGCCTTTCCCACAGTTTCTCACACCGTTTTGACCATAACCGTCACCCTGAGAGGCAAGTCCAGAGGCTCCCCAGTTCCACCTGCACCCCAGAACCTCTCTAAAGAGTGAAGTTCTTGTTCTGTGCATCAGGACGCATAGTGAGTCCAGGCTCCAAGTATATAATAATGATAAATAAAAACACAAAAATGAGAAAAGGCCCAGAAAGATCTAGTCAAGATAAGTGGACTCCCTCTGTGAACCAGACACAAACAGAAGTGGTGAATGGAAAGACACAGAGGCCTGGCTGAGCCCAGGGAGAAACTGAATTAGCTGAGAGAAAACCTTTATTGATGGGCTTGGTTTCTCTCTCGGAAGGGCCACTTGAATTTCCCCTACATTAGACATCCCTGGGAGAGGTCTCTGAGTGAAAATGACCTTAGTATTTGGGTTCTTTTACATCTCTGAAAGTACTTTAAGTGCTAGAAATAAAACAGTGAAAAGGTCAGGTGCTGGGCATTTTTTAAAAAGTAAAGCTCGGCAGGGAGTGGAGAGTCAGGGCAGGCCTTTTGGAGCCAGGACTCAAGGAATACTACGTCAGGACACCCTGGCGGGATTCCCTGAACCACTCAGGGAATCCCTTGGAACTCTAGACTCTTGAAATGGTCAGAAGAAGGCAAGGCAGGAGCAGGGCCAGTAGTTCAGTGAGGCTGCAAGCAGCCTGGGGAAGATCCCGTATATGCGGGTCAGGTGAACTGGTACATATACGGCACAGCAGGGAGCCAGCATCTATAGGGACCAGAAGGGAGCAACACTTGCAGGGCCCAGCAGGCTGCTAGCATCTACAGAGACCAAGAGGGAGCCAACACCTGTAGAGCTCAATAGGGAGTCAGCACCTGTATAGGTCAGCAGGGAGTAAGCACCAATAGAGACCAGAAGGGAGTTGGTGACTATGGAGCTCATTAGGGAGTCTGAACTTATAGACCTCAGCAGGGAGCCAGCCTCTATAGGACTCTCAGGGAGTCGGCTCCTGTAGAGTTCAGCAGGGAGTCAGACCCTATATATGTCAGCAGGGAGTCAGCACCTGTAGAACAAAGCAGTGAGCAAATGCCTATGGAGATCAGCAAGGAGCCAGAACCTGTATATCTCAGCAGGGAGCTGAACTTATGGAGCTTAGCATGGATCAGCAAATACAGGACCCATCAGGGAGTCCATGACATCATGGGACAGGAGGTGCTAGCAGCGATAGGCAAGCAGGCATTCAGCAGTGAGCCCGTACTTGCAGAGGTTAAGAAGTAGCTGACACATAGAGAGCTTAGCAGGGAGCAGCCACCTATACTGATGACAGCTCAGCAGGGACCCTGCACATATAGAGTCCAGGACCTATAGATCTCAGCAGGAAGCCAGAACCTATAGAGCCCAGCAGGGTGTTTTCCAGTTTAATTTATTGTTGCTTCATGCAAGTATAAACTTTCCATCAACTCCATATGAAAGAGTTTAGCAGAAGTTGGAATACAGTAAATGGAAATTGGGCAGCGAGCTGATAAAAATCCAATCCTGGGATTACTGAGCAATAAAACATACATGTCGGTGGGCTTCATCAAATCAGATCCTGGGCTTACCAAGCAATAAAATGCATGTGCCACGTTGCTCGGCATGGGCTCCCGGGAGCTGGCTTGGCAGCCAGGCTTTGCAGAACTAGACAGACAGAGGAAATGGGATGGTAGGAGTTTGGGCCCTTGAACACCCTTTCATGGACCTTGTTCTGATTTTCTTTAGTTTATTATTCAAAAGGATATGGCTTGACTATATGTTGAAGTTGTAAAAATGCAGGAAACTTGTCTGTCTGGTTTGTCTCTATATCCCCAACACCTGGCTTGAGGTTTGAGATTTGGGTCCAAGACACAGAGGATGATCAACAAACATGGTTAAATAATGATGAAGGATTGAATGCTTATACCACGGGAAGGTAACTGGGCTTGGAGTTACATTTAAGTCAGATCTTGATAATGACACTCAATCCCCATGAGACTTGGGAGAAGTAAACCTTTCATACGGGACATTTCATGATCCATAAAAATGAAAGAGTTAGTTCACATTTGGATATCAGGATGTATTGCACTTTATAGGATCATAACTCTCATCATCAGCTGAAATCTTTTGCAACATTTGCATGTTTATGACAGATAAAAAGGGGATGTTCTACTTGAAGTCTGGGGGGGTGGGTTGTGAGAGGAAAGCAGTCTCCTCTAAATTTTTAGCCAACTCCGTAAAACTACAGGTTGGCACAGAAACACAGTTTGAAAACCACTGGACAAGACTTGAGTATCAGAAAATAATAGCACGTTCTGCTTACTTAGTGACTTGGCAATGATTAAAGTGATGCCTTTAATTACAACAATTAAAACAACCTGCTTTGGGTCAGGGCAGGGATTGGGGGGTGGCGGGGGGTAGGAAGAGCATGGAACAGGGAAAAGTGAGAGAACAAACCAGGGTTTGGGCCCAGGACTATCTTACTGAAAGTCCATGTGCTTTCCATTCTTCAATCCATTCACCCACCCATCCCCCATCCAGTCATCTACCATCTGTCTTCACACCCATCACCCCTCTATCCATCCATCCATCCATCCATTCCTTTCATGTGTCGATTCACTTTGAGCAACTATGTATTTATCAAGTCCTAAGCACCTGATATAGGGCTGGATAGGAAGACAAAGCTCCTACTTTCACAGCTTCAGTTCTAGTGGCGAAGTCAAATAAGAGCTAGAGTGGATAGATAAATAGGTGCCTGACAGAGAGGCAAAGACAGACAGACAGCTAGAATGTCAGTATGGAATGCGATGATGCATCATTTTCTACAGTTCTCGCAACAACCCCATGATTTTTAGCTCAGTGTTTTCCATTTTACACACAGGGTCAACACACTTATTCAAAGCACATAGCAAAATAACAGACTATTTTTAAACAGCCACAAAAGAGTATTCAAAGTTCTGGGGGAGGAAGTTCATCCCTGGCAAAGCACTATCATAAGACCACAAAACAACAGATTTGGAAGGAAAGCCAGTTAGTCTAGAGGATGGAAACTTGAAACCCATAGGCTGAAGTTTGGTCCATGGATAAAATCACTGTGTTTTCTCAATGTTCCAAAAAGCACTATGCCAACATTTAGAAGTTTGGAGATTTCTCATAAAATCTGTATTACTAGCTTCTCTTAAATAACCAGAAGCTCTCCAACTTTGGTTCTGCATGTCTGCATGGAAGCAATGAGGTGAGTGTGTATGATCACACAGTCAGTGTGTCACAGCCCTCTTCTCCAGCAACTCACATTTTTGCTTGTACAACTGTCCTACTTCACTGCTCTCCGTTACCCCTGTGTGCCTGGTTGGCATACAAGTTAGACCATGGTATAGAATCCAGTGCACCACCTTCAATATACAGCTAGGACACTGAAACCAGAGCAGAGTTGCCTAACATCACACACCTAATGGTAGATTCTGAAATTCTGGAATTTTCTTTCTCCTTTTCTAATGTTCCTGGCATGACTTCATCATGAACCTGTGCAGAAAGGCACTCCTCTTTCAATACCCCAAGCTGCAAATGCCTACAAATTACACAAAATTACAGTAATTGCTAGAGGATCAATTTCCAAGAGGAATATTTGGTGTTTCCTTTTAAGGATACCAGGTAAAAGAAAAAAGAACCATGGAAACCACAGAAGACAGCAACTGAGAAATAAGACCCACAAAATCAGAATATCTCTCAGCACTAACCCAACCGGCTCCCTAACATTCAGACATGCCAGCGGGGTGTCTGGCTTGATGTTGGCGCGTGAGTGACCCTCCTGCTGTTGTAGAATTGGGTGTAGTTAGCCAACCATATTTTCATTTTCCTCTAAAATACTCAAAGTTGAACTGCATCAATGAGATGCCCGACACTGGGACACTGAGGCATTGAGTTCTGCCTCTGCCCTGGCAGAGAATCAAAAGACCAAAGACTTGACCATCATGGCTCAATCCCATTTCTCACACGTCAAGTTTGTAGAGTCTTCCAAGTCCATACATTAGAATTTATAACACTTGGAATTGCAGAATCTCAATTTTGGAAACTCAGAATCCTAACCACCAGGAACTACAATTCCTTCTTGTCTATTCTCCCAACAGATGCATCTATCCTGAACCAGCAAATCCCAAGCTCAGTGAGCTCTGTGGACAAGGTTAGTTGACCTCAGAAAGGAAGGGAGAGAGAGCTCACAAAGGAGAAGCTTGCAGAGCTGCATCAAAGCAGTGGTTTCTCAAGTGGTATCCGACATCACCTATGTGATGTGCTGTCTAGCGGCTGCATAGAAGTGTCAGCTATAAGAAGCTTCATGTTGTGTTGGCACCTAGTATAGTGTGTGTATATGTGAGTGTGTGTGTGTGTGTGTGTGTGTGTGTGTGAAGGAGAGCGAGAGATCCAAAGCACAGTGTGATTTCTCAGGCACAATTGAACCTTATGCCGCTACATAAACACTCTCATATCCAGCAACGCGCCCATATGTGAAGGCCACCACGAGGAAAGTGATAAGTGATTTGTTTGTGCTACTGAGAGTAGCAAACATTACATATTGTTGTCTTAGAGGAAAGGGAACAACAAATAGGATTTGTGAATTGAAAGTCAGTGATTACATTGGCAATGCCCATAGTACAATAAGTATAAACTCAATTATCTCCAGAGACTCATTTTCCTGGTGTTGTGCTTATACTTACATTGATGCTGTGAGCAGAGAAGGGGCCCTCCCTTCGTTATTTATGCTCTTGGGGCCCTTTGTTCAGGATGCATCTGTATCTGTGGGTGGGGACTGAACTCTCCAGCAGGGTGTGGCCCCTGCTTTCTTCACTAGCTTCCTTCAAAGTCAGTGTTTGTCCCAACACTTCCCAGTCACAGATTCCCGGAGACTCCACACTCATTCATGTCTCTGCACTTCAGCACATGCTGTTTGCTCTACCTGCAGTGACCCCATCTAACTCCCCATGCTTAAAGTGGATGTCTGCGTGAGCCCCAGGCAAGTGGACCATCCTCAAAATGCAAGGGACAGCTAACCACTCTGCCCTCTCCTCCTGGCGTCTTTCGGCTCCCACTTCCTTAGCACTTACCCCACATTATTGGAATAATCTGTTTATGTGTCTGTTGCCTGCTCGCAGATAGAAGCATCTCTAGGCAAAGAATAGCTTTTGCATTTTTATTTCCCTAGCTTCAGCTACAGAGTGCAGACATACACACACGCTTCAATAAATGTCTGCTGAATTAATGAATTAATAAATGACTTAATAAAATCTCAGACCCTCATATTAGCTTGCTATTCTATCAAGAAAAGGTTCAAATAAAAATGCCAAAGTGACCTATCTTGACTAGCCTCTTTTAAGCCAGTCTTACATAAAACAGGTCTGGCCCCAGTCAGAGAAGTGTATGAGAAGTCTACGCATAAGGTGGAGTCCTAAATAGCTGGAATTTTAGAAGGTGGCTGCAGGAGATGCCGTGTGAATGAGCCAGAAGCCGAAGAGCCTGAGCTTGCGCTGTCACTGACTATGCAAAAACAGGGCAAGATGGCAGTGAGGTCACCGAATATGCGTGGTAGCCTCAGCAGTGTTATGTTTCCTACAACAGAGTTTTCTATTTACATCTTCCCAAATTCTGCTGGGAATAGGAACAGGGAATCGGAAAGAACTAGAAGGGAGCCATCAGAAAAAGGACCGGTGATCACAGAAACAAAGGGAGCAGGGGCTTCTTGCATAAGAGCAGCTATCAAGCATATCAGTGAGGAGCGCATTCAGCTTGGAACAAAAGAAAACCAGCTTAAAGTGACCCCAACAAGCAAGGGCTTGAGTTGCCTTAAATAACAAGTCCAGCGGGCATTCAGTGACATATAGCACCCAGCCCTGTGTCTTGCTGTTTTGCCATCCTTGGCACTGGGTTCCTACCACAGGGCCACGGGTGGCTGCTGTGGCTCTTGCCATCACATCTGCATCACAAAAAGTAAAGGCTATGTGAGCAAGTCAGTTTTTTTTTTTTTTTCTTTAAGGAAGCAAATGCTTTTCCAGAAGCCCTGTTCAGTAGAATTCCACATAAATACCATTGGCCAGCATAATTGACATGACCATGCATAAGTGGAGAGTGACTTGGAAGATTAAAATATTTTGCCTACCAGCCTCCTTCATGGAGGAAAGCATCTGAGAAGGGGTTGACTGAGGGAATAGGGATGAAGACACCTGTAGCATGAGCCACACAAATATCTCTAAGTCTGAGAACCAAGAGTCTCTCCACATTCAGTGTTTCCCCCTCAATATTGAACTTACAATTTTGTCCAGTCAAAAATGTCTGGGCAAGAGATGGTGTGATTCCTGACAATGAGCTGTCACCATGTTAAGAACTGGTGCAGTGAGGAATGAAACAGAGACAGGCTCTGTCCTTGTGCACCTTATGGTCCAGCACAGGGATCAGCAATGAGGGCCTGAGCCAGTCAGCTTTGGCAAATCATTTTTATCAGGAAACAGCCACACTCCTCCATGTACATATTGTCTGTGGGTGCTCTCTTGTGGCTGCGACAGCAGAGTTGATGGGGCCACAAAACCAAATTACTTCTCTGGCCCATTACAGAAAAAACATCTGATTCCTGGTCTAGTGGACTATGCAGACACTAACTGATGAGATGCATTAATGATCCAGTGGTTCCTGAAGGCAATGCTTCTACACGGGAGCTAGAAGGTGAAGTCACAGAGAGGAGTGAGGGCAGGGATGGCCACCTCAGCATGACCAGCAAGTGTCTCTTAGAAAGTGATATTTTGACCACAACAAGCCTTATTAAGTGGACCAGGAGAAGGTGTAACAGGTCGGTGCCCAGGAAAAGGGGAGATTCCAGGTCCCCTGCCCCACCCAAAGGAGGGTGGAGCTGAACAGGGAGGGGAAGAAGCTGGAGTGGAGACTGGAGAAGGAAGGAAGCAGGATGGAGAGCCAGAAGGAGACCTGGAGGAGGCACATGGAGCCGAGAGACACGTGAAGAAACTGTGCTTGCCTTTTGGTCGTGGACTGGGTGACACAGATGCGGGTGAGAGACCCGTGGGGAGGAAAACAACGGCAGTTTTTAATCTTGACTTTGATTTTGCTCTTTTCCTCCCAGACTTGGCTGGCTGTTTCTGACCCTTTTCTACTGCTCCCCGCTGGAAGGTGCTTTAGACTTATGGCAGACTTTTGGGCCTTGCTCTGGGCCAATCCTGCTTGGGTGGACTTTTACCCATGAGGGGACGGGTAACCTTGGGTGCTTGATTTAGAAACAATATTCTTTGCCTTTTCTGTACTACACACTAATTGTATTAAAGTTCATTTCCATTAAAAGTCTGTATGTCTTGTCTTGATGAGGCAGATGGCAGAACCTATTTACAGCTGGCAGGTTTGGGGGCTCTGGGATGCCCCTCTCCCTGCCCTGTAACAAAGGGTGTTGGGTGCAAAGAGAATAGCAAGGAAAAGAGAAAATATGGCAAGAGCTGGGGAGGATGTAGAGAAACAGAACTCCCTGGGCACTGTTGGTGGGAATGCAAATTGCTACAAACATTATGGAAAGCAGTATGGAGGCTCCTCAAAAATGAAAGGTAAAACAACCCTATGATTCTGGAATCCCATTTCTGTGTAAATATCCAGAGGAAGTTAAATCAGCACTTTGAACTCCAGCTGCACTCCCCTGTTGACGGGGCATTATTCACAATCACCAAGATGTGGAAACAACCCAAGTGTCCACTGAGAGATGAATGGATAAAAGAAACACGGCATAATTATACATGTGTGTGTGTTCACACACACACACACAAGGGAATATTACTCAGCTATTCAACCATAAAAAAGGAAAGAAATCTTGTCCTTTGCGACAATGTGAATAAACCTAGAAGACATCATGCAAAGTGCAATAAGCCAGACACAAAAAGCCAAGTACTGCATGCTCTCTTAATATGTGGACTCTGAAAAATTCAAACTCATAGAACCAGAGCTTCCAGGGAGGGGGAGACAGGGCAAAGGGGAGAGGTTGGGCAAAAGGTACAAACTTTCCATTATAAGTGAATATTACATATTGTAATGAGTATAAATTAAAATGATCAATTATTAAGTTTGCAAGTGTTCCACAATCACACAGAAATGGTCACCCTGTGAGATGGTAGATGTTAGATTAGCTGGCTGTGGCTGCCCATCTGCACTGCACACATGTCACTTTACACACCTTACATATATACAATTATAGCTCAATACAACTGGGAAGAAACTGAAGCATAAATAAAATATATTAAATTAGAAAAACTCCTTCAAATTGGAAAATGCTCTGTGCTCTGCTTTGGAACCTGAAGACCTAGCATCACTGCCAGACGGATGAGGGGGCAGGGCTTTGTAGGTTATGGGAAACAGGCTGTTTTTATGCTTACGGCATGGGGACAGCCTCAAAGTGGAGAACTTAACTGTCCAGGGTAGCCTCACTCTACGACATGGGTTATCCAGGGCAAAAATACAAGCAAATTATTCATGTGAAGTCCAGGTGGGGCATGGAATTGGCAATGCATTTTACAAAACTATTACCACTTTTAGGGAAAGGGGCGGTGAGATCAGAGACTCTAGGAGGACATATCCAGACCCTCTCCTAGCTAGGTGTGTTCAGGAGGCTGAGTTTTCACAGATAAAGTGTGAGCAGAAATAACATTGCCCCAACCAGGCCTGACCCATAAAACCCTCTTCTGTATTTTCCTTCAGGCAGATGTGAACCTGGGAAGTCACAGTCCAAAGATTGTGAGGCAACAGCTCGTAGAGACCAGAACCCTGATTCACTCTCTGGAGGAGAGTTGTCCGCCCATCAGGGGTACCCATTTGGGACTTGATGTGAGGGAGAAATAGTACCGATGATATCGGAGCCACTGTCCATGTTTGGCTGTGCTTCTTAGAACGTGACCTTGACTGTGGTCAAGGTTGGCTGGGATGCAACGATGATGGTTATGGGAACTCGATGCCCCAGCAGCTGTGATGATGCAGGGGTTTTGGGGTGCTGGGGAAGGGTAGATATCTCTCTTTTTTGCCACCTTACTCAGGAGCTAACCACTACTTGACACCCCACCGGCTCTTTCAGGGCTCAGCTAATCCTCCCGGATACCTGCTAAGCCCAGTGCATCTGGCTTTATGCTCCTCAGAATTGCCCTGCTCCCTGGGGACTGTCTGTTTGATGCCAGTTGCCTGGGCAGCTGTAACTTCTGCATAATGATGTTCTGCACCCCCATGTTTTATTTCTTGGGTTTTCAATCCTCTCATAAAAAATGCATGCTGGATGAAAGATTTTACATACCAAACAGGCCAGAGATTTAGGGCGGCCAGCTTAGTGGCTCAAAAATGTTCCTTTTCTTTTTTTTTTTAATTTTTATTACAATTTCTCTGAAAGAAATCCCTACTGCTTGATATTAACAAATGTAGCCACTGAAGCAGATGCACATACCCAAAAACACCGGGAGAATTAATTACCTGCAGTTAGATCCGTTTCATCCTTTTTTCAAGGCAAAGCTGCAAAGGTGAGAGCTTTCCGGCCATCAGTTGCTGAGCCGCGAGCCTTCTATTTTTGCACCAGGCTCCACCAGGCCATGAAGGTGAGAAGAGAGCATCACGGGGTGACCCCTGGGCATATCCTCCTGGCCAAGTGTGTCCTGGAGTGACAGTTACCCTCTAATTTAATCAGAATCTAAATCTGAAGGAAATCCCAGTGGCATGAATATTCTAATCATAAAAATAATAGTTTCTCACATGTGGGTAAAGCTCTTAACTTACAAAAGGCTCACAAATCTGTTGGCTACAATGGCTTCTGTGAGGGAGTGAAGAGGCTATGTCTGAAATGGCTGCTGGCAGGACTCTGGTATTGGGCTGGGCCCAGCCATACTTCAGGGTAGGACAGGGCTGTGCTACAAACAGCAGGGAATGGGACTGGCACCTTGGTCGGAATGATATTTGCCATCATTTTGTGAATTTATTATGTGCTAAGCCCTGTTTTCATCGCTGTAAATGTGTTAGTTCATTTAATGCTCATAACATCCAATGAGTTCATTGTCTATTCACAGAGGAGAGCAAAGAATAGAGAGGTGAAGTAAAAGTTACCCCAGGAAACCATGTAGTAAGTAGTGGAGCTGGGATTTGAACTCTGCAGAAAGAGGAATCAAAGTTTTATTGATGGGTAGTAAAGAGTAAGTATGATAAGCTCAAATCTGTGTCTTAGGCAAACCAGTCATGTACATTTTGTATACTCTATAAGCATGGGTGGTTGTATGAATGGATGGGCAAATGGTGGGTGGATGGATAAGTGGGTGGATAGGTGGATGGATGGATGGATGGATGGATGGATGGATGGATGGATGGATGAAAGGATGAATGGAGAGAGGAATCAAGGAATGGAAGGATAGATGGGTCAATAGATCAATCAGTAGAATAAAATTGGGAGATAGAAGAGCAAGAAGCTTGAAGAAAATCAATGCTAAGACTATTTCAGTAGCTGTGGTGGTAAGAATCAGATATGAGAGATAATGAGAGGCACTAACCACTGAATTCAGTGACCAAGTGAATACTGGGGGTGGCGGCTTGGGGAGGGAGAGATTAGAAATGCCTCCTAAATTTCTGGCATAGGTGATGGGGCTTGTTGGAGCCATTCACTTAAAAGGAAAAGGAGAATGTTTTTCCTGCATCCTCCATTCACACCATCTATCTCCTTGAGAGCAGCGCAATGACTTGTACTTAGGGGAAGGAATCTACCTCCCCTTTCTGAGTCCTTCCCTACTCTTGTTTCTCTAGGACTCACCTTAGCATCCACTCATGTTGGAAATCAAGAAGTCCCAAAGGATCCTGTAAGGATCCTTAGGATACCTCAAGAGTTGGTCTCTGTGACTAAGGTGTCATAATAAGGGACATACAGCTGTCTTCAGTCAGGACAGAAACCTGTCCACAAGTTCCCAAAGGCAGCAGTAACCAACACACTCCCTGCCCACCTATGCCCTAGGTCACAAGGCCCAGGCTTGTTCTTAACAACCCAGTGCCTACTCTGAACAAATGCCAAGTCCTCTAGGACATAAGTATCAACCTATTGCAGTCCTTCAGAGAGAAGTAATCCAGCTCCAAGGTTCTGAGAAAGAAGTACTTGGACTACTTAAAAGTGTTTCCATTAGTCCTTAATAATGTTTTTTAGATCAAGAAAATGCAAATAGATAAATTTTTATAAAGTTAGAGTTACCAAAAACTTTAAAATAAGGATCTTTAATATGATGCCCTTCCTTCATTTCTTATGTGAACCAGAACTTTCTATATGAATGTATGATAATAAAGGGTATTTTTTTTTATTTATTCATGCATCCAAGAACCAGGGTACAGGCCAGATGTGCGAGAGGGTGAGAAGATTCACCAGAGACAGAGCAGGGAACAGAACAGGCAGACGGACTGAAAACACTGCTGAAGGGAGCAGCGGGCAAGATAGGAGAGGTCTGCCACGCCATGTAGGTATCTCCCCAGCCAGCCGGGATCGAACCCATGCTGCAGAGGCTGAAGACAGCTTCACAGTGCTGCGTTCAACTGCCTGCGTCACCAGGAAGGCCCAAAGGGTAATTCTTGCATCATTTTTTATTGGGGTAACATTAGTTTATGACATTATATAGGTCTCAGGTATACAGCATTATACATTATGTCCATCATCAAAAGTCTAGTTTTCATCCATCAGCATACAATTAACCCTTTATACCCAATTTACCTATACCCCTGACTCTTCCTTCTGTAACCACTATTTTGCTCTTGTAGTCTAAGAGTTTGTTTTTGTTTTGTTTTATTCATCCATTTGTTTTGTTTCTTTGCCTGCCACAATGAGTGAAATCATATGGTGTTTGTCTTTTTCCATCTGACATTTCTCTTAGCATGTAAATGACAGGATTTCATCTTTAAAAAAATAACTGAGTAGCATCCCATTGTGTATATACATCACAACCTCTTAACTCACTCATTTGTTGATAGGTACTTAAGTTACTTCCAACTCTTGGCTATTATAAATAGTGCTGTGATGAATAAGGGATTATGTATACCTTTTTGAATTAGTAGATACTCAGCAATGGGAGACTTGTATCATACATACATATTTAAAGCAACCTTTATCAAAATACCAACAGTATTCAAATAGCCAAAACAATTCTGAGTAAAAAGGAACAAAAATGGAGGTATCATCCTCTCTAACTTCAAACTATACTCCAAAGCTACAGTAAGCAAAACAACATGGTACAGGAATAAAAGTAAATATACAGATCAATGGAACAGAATTGAGAGCCCAGAAATAAGCTCACATATATATAAACCTTAACCATGGCAAAGAAGTTAAAAGCAAAAATTAGAGTAAGGAAAATATATTCAATGAATAGTGTTGGGGAGACTGGACAGCTACATGTGAAGGAATGAAACTAGACTACTGTTCTACACTATACATAAAAGCTAACTCAAAGTGGACTAAAGAATTGAAAAATTATGAAATGCATAGAAGAAAACATAGATGACAAACACTTCAACATCAGACTTATTGATGTGTTTGTGGATTCAACTCCTGTAACAAAGGGAAACAAAGAAAAAGTAAAGAAATGGGACTATATCAAACTAAAAAGCTTCTGTACCGCAAAAGAAATTACTGCTGAAAGGGAAATGTGACTTAATGAGTGGTAAAAAAATAGTTGCAGGGGTTAATATCCAAAATTTATGAAAATCTCATAAAACTCAACAAATGATAAACAACCTGATTTTAAAATGGGCAAAGGGTCTGAATAGACACTTGCTTCTCCAAAGAAGGCATACAGACAGCTACCAGCACATGAAAAGATGGTTGTCACCATTTATTATTAGGGAAATGCAAACCAAACCACATGAAATGTCACCTCACACCTATTAAAATGGCTGTTACCAAGAAGACAAGTTCTGACTAGGATTTGGAGAGAAAAGGACCCGTGTGCACTATAAGTGGAAATATAAATTGCTGCACCCATTATGGGGATGGAGATGGCATTAGATTTGGTTTCACACTTGTGCCCTAGGCAAAGGCCCTTGAGCAGAAAGCCTAGATCTCAGCTGGGAGAAGCTCCTGTGTACTGCACATAGCATTCCTACCTAAAGCCTGGCCACGTTCACTTGAGTGCCATCAGGATTATGGATTGGTGCCAAGGATTTGGGATTTACCATGCAAATCCCTACCTCAGGTTTTGCTCTGCTTTTCCTTATTTTGCATTTATCCATGACAGAGCTGACATACTAATAAGTCCTAATCTGGAGAGTGGGCTGTGTGACCCGGAGGGAAGGTTAAGGCATGCAGGATGGGGGATTTTATAAATAAACTGACAAATCAGAATGAGCGATCTTACTGTAGACAGAATGCCTTGTTCCATCGGATAAATCCTCAGTGTCCCTATCTATCCAGGGGGTCAGTGCTGCCCAGCACAAAGGGCTTAACTCCACACCTGGCTCATGACAAGCAACAGGCACCCCCTGATGCTGTGGTTGTGATGGTCCTTAAAGTCTCAGCAGAGCTATCTCAAGCCGGATGGATGCAACAGAAGTCCATGTATCACTCTGGTTCTCAAAAAGAGGTTTGCTCTTCATGGTTAAGGGGCAAACAGAAAAGTTTGGACTTTGGGGCCTCCCCGGTGGTGCAGTGGTTGAGCACTGGGTTGAGAAGCTGCCTGCTGCCTGCAGCCTTTGCAGCGCCAGTTTGATCCCCGGCTGTCGGGCGAGGGTCCCACATGGCGCGCAGACCTCTCCTGCCGCCCGCTGCTCCCCTCAGTAGTGTACTTCATCAGTCTGCCTGTTCTACTCCCCGCTCTGGCTCTGGTGAATTCTCTCACCCTCCCGCGCTTCTGACTGTACCAGTGCTTGTATAAATAAATAAATAAATCTTTAAAAAAAAAAAAGAAAGAAAAGTTTGGACTTTGAAAGGGAAACTTGTAATAAATGAAATAGATTTTTTTTAAAAATAACAAGGTTTTATCTTGTAGTTAGAAACAGTAGGAAAGAAAAATAAAAGGGAAAGCAGATGAGGCTGTGCCTCGCAGGCTCCAGTAAACAGCCGTAGCCCTGCATGTGGGAGAGGAAGTGTGGGGCCAGTTTAAAGGTGGCTTGTAGTTTTGAAACCCTGGCAGGATCTACATGAAAGAAGTAGGGGGAGTGTGGGGGGAGGGGGTGCATGAAGCGGAGCATCAGAGGGAGTAGAGGAAGGCCTGGCCACAGCAGAGGTGCAGGGCACACAAAGGTATTCATGATCTCATCTAAGTAAGGCAGGTTCCCGGAGCCTGAGAAATTCGGGAACATGATCAGGAAGTCCAAGGGGATGCCTACCTGGGATTGTCGTCCCAGTGTTCATCATTTCTTTTCTTTTTTTTTTTTAAGGTTTATTTATTTATGCATATCAGAACTAGGGTATACACCAGAGGTGCAGGGGGTGAGAGGATTCACCAGAGACAGAGTGGGGAGCAGAACAGGCAGACCAACTGAAATACACTGCTGAGGGGAGCAGCTGGCGAGACAGGAGAGGTCTGCTGCACCATGTGGGGCCGGGGATTGAACTTGTGCTGCAGAGGCTGCGGAGAGCTTCACAGCACTGTGCTTAACCGCTTGCACCACCAGGGAGGTCCCCAGTATCCCCATTTCTAAACTTGGAGAAGCCTGGACAGAGCTTGGATGTACTTGGCACTGAGATGCTGCAAGTGCAGGGAACAGAGGGAAATAAAGACATCTTAGATAGGAATGTGTTCAATACAGAAATAAGGGCGAGAAGAAAGATGTGAAATTGAAGATATCCCCACTGCACATTTCCAAATGTAGCCAGAACAACTATCGCTAATATTTACCAAGCATTAACTATGGGCAGGCGCTCTTGCAGGCTTTTTCAGGGCTTATCTCATTTTATCTTTAAAATTACACGCTTTACAAATTTCAGAAGAAAAGGCAGATAAGTGGTGAAATTTTTCTCGAGGATTTGAAAAAGATGATGTCACAATCCATCTTTTGTTTGGAGATGTTTACTTGGGTTTTAAATTCACAAGACTCCAGAAAACTCTGGGCAAATGATCTAAATGTATTGAAACTGAAATGTCATTCTCTTTTAGTTGTCTGTTTTTCCAATCTGCTTGCAACCCTCAAATAAAAGGGGAGTTTGTTTGTTTGGTTTTTTTTTTAATAATCCATGACCGGTAACAGCAATCAGATGGAAACCATTAGCAGTGTTTGGAGTCTATCTGGGCTTTTTTTTTTTTAAGGATGCTATTATATAAGGAAATTTGTGTTCATAACTATGGGCCCAATACTTCCAAAATTTTAAAGATGAGATGTATGAATGAAGATGGTTTTGATCTAACTTTTAGAGGATAAAGTAATAATATCAGCTCAAATGGAAAACAGCATAATAAGACAATGGAATCTTATACCATACCAGTGACATGTAGAGTCAGCTGTAGGACTGGAGAAAGAACCCCATAAAAGAGCAGGTGAGACTTTTTTGGGGCTCCATTAGTCTCCTCCTCTGAGGGAGAAGTGACACACCTGGTTGACCACAGGTCTGGTTGATGGGACCGCGTTGTTCATAGGGGCAGAATAAAATAGGAGTAGAAATTTCCAGTCCTCTCCTCCTTCAATCCATGCCAAGAAGAAGGCAGAGCTGCTGGTGGGAACCAAAGATCCAGCTGAATCATGGTCCAAGAGTGAAAAGTGTTGGTTTAAATATCCTTTCTCCCATGGAGAATGCTCTCTTGGACCTGATTTTCCCTTTGGGTTTTCTTCTCTATCTTGTCAACACGTCCACTGCACACTGCTTCTAGGAGAAAAGCTCACATTCTTCACCAACTTTAGCAGCCATGCAGTAGCAGATGGGGCTTGAGAGCAAGGAAATCTGGGAGCAGCCATCTAAGAATCTCTAGACTCTTTCCTGGGCTTGATGACCAGGATTTGAGGAGAAGGTTCACCTGTTTTCTGGGATCGCTCAGTTCTATGCAGATCAGAATTATTAGATGTTAACCATGTAGAGCACAAGACATCCATATGACTGAGGGGCTCCCCTACCCCACACACCAGCAGCACTGGGATCCTCCCATTTCTGACTGTGCTGCCTTGTTCCTGAGCCAATTCTGACGTGTGAAGGGCCATTGGGTCAGCTTGACCGGTGAGGTCGGAGCTAGACTCGGTGCTGTGGTCGTAGGTCTGAAGTCTTGGTGCCTGGAGTAGATTCCGAGCACCAAAAACTTAGCAAACCATAGCCTTCCTCACCCACACAAGCACAGAAACCTGGCAATCCTCAACCCATACTGAGCAGCCAGACCTCCCTCCCACACATCATTGGCTCCTGTTTTCTTCCTGCAGGGCAGGGCACTCGGAACTCCTAAGCAGATTGCACTGAAAATCCAGGGCAGCTGCTTCCATTCAGGCTGACCTGAAAAGCCTCGTAGCAGCCCTCACCCCCAGACCCATCACTCCAAACATTGATGCCTGCACAGTCGAAGCTGGAGTCAGAACACTTCCCACTCAAGGGTCAGCACCCCCAACTGCTGGTGCCCACCTCTTCACATGTCGGCACTTCAAGCTGAGTCCACTCAAAGATACTCAATTCACCCAGAGAGAATTTCCCCCAGAAAGCTGCAGGTCACTTGCTGCTGACCTCCAGCTCCTGCCCTTCCTTCTCTCGGTCCTGGGCGGGAATCGCCGAGCCCCCAGATGGGAGGGTTCTCCCAAGCACGTCCCGTGGAGCGCAGCCTCGCACCGGGAAGCTGACACTGTGTCTTCAAACATTTTTAATTGCCCTGTCAAACTGACAATTATAGAACTAATTATTGAGGAGACAATACCAGATATACTGACTGAATCAAGCGTCAACTGAGTTTTTATGTAATTATGCAATTTAATGAATTGAAGGCTGCAGTAATGGACGGTTGCTGGTTAATTAGGAACTCCCTTTATGCTAATAATGCCATTTATTTTCGACTCGCGGTATTTATTTTCAGCGTCTAAAGCATTGGACACATCTTCCTCTGACACTGGCATGTGGAGTGTTTTTTAGAGGGTTTGGCTGCCAATTGTGCTATTTATAGGCAGCAGACTTTTTCCATTCACTGACTGAAGAGCTCCAACTGGCTCCTATTATATTACAAGCATCTCATTTTAGACCTAGGTTTTAATTATCCTGTTAGGTGAGT
This sequence comes from Talpa occidentalis, assembly GCF_014898055.3. Taxonomy (NCBI): domain Eukaryota; kingdom Metazoa; phylum Chordata; class Mammalia; order Eulipotyphla; family Talpidae; genus Talpa; species Talpa occidentalis. The sequence continues at coordinate 87,628,320 of NW_023601212.1, read as the reverse complement.
TTCCTGCATCTTCCCTCTCTTGAGATCTGACAGAAAGAAAGGTTAGGGACTATGACAGATGGCCCTCAAGGTGCACCCCATCAAGGTCAGCTGATGCAAAGGGGCACAGGTGTCCTCTTTTTTTCAGATTGTAGTCTTACCCCCAGCCCATCCTTCTCTCCACAGATCGCTTTCCTAGCGCATGACATGACTGGAAACTGAAGCATAAAGCAGCGCTTCTCAACCAGGGGCAGTTCTGGCCCCAAGGGACACTTGGTGATATCTGGAGACTCCTCTGGTTGCACAGCCGGGAGCTTGCTGCTGGCAGCTGGTGGGTGGAGACCAGGGCGGATGCTGAACATCCCACAAGGTGCAGGACAGACCTGCCAACAAAGAGCTATCTTGCCCGAAACATCAACAGAGCCGAGGTCAAGACACCCTAGCACAGAATATCAGTAATCACGAAGCAAGTGGAGTCTCGGCACCCCAGCTCCACACAAGAAAACAAATATTTCGCAGCATCTAAAACATGATAGAACTGTCAAAAGGATGTGAAGTCGGCTACATAAATTGTGAACATGAGTCACAGTTGTGTTTGTTCTGCAACAGTGTGAAAATATGGAGATTTTTTTTTCTCTTTATGAAAATAGATCTCTCTCTCTCTCTCTCTCTCTCTCTCTCTCTCTCTCTCTCTCTTCCTCCACCCTCCTTTCTCCCCTCCAAGGAAGCCACAGTCCTTGCCTGGGTCTTTGATCTCAATACACCCATCCACCTAGGACTTGTCTGTTACAAAGTCATTCATGGTCTGGAGAAAATGAGAAAACCAACAAGAAAGTGTTCAGATTCAGCCCTTGTTTCATTTTAAGATGATGTCTTTCTGAATTTTCTAAAAGACATCTTATGTTTTTGCCTGGCCAGCATCCTTTCTCCTCCTGCCCTCCCTTTCTTTTTGTCTCATTCACAGTCAGTTGGTTTGGATGGTCCTGGACTCACTCCCAGGATTTACAGTGGCTACAAGAGCCCAGGCTGGCCTGACTAGTCAGGCAGGCAGAGGGACCCAGGAGTCAACGTAGGACTTGTGATGGGTTCAGTGGAGCCTACTCTTGGGGCTGCTGCTTAGAATGAACATCAAGATGCAAACCCAGTGTCCCAGGTCAGGAACTGTGTCTGCCTCCCCCAAATCTTCCTTCAGTCTCATCATAATGTCTCAGCTCTACCATGACTTTGTCCCTAACCACCTCCCCTCACAGCCTCTCTTCCTTACCCCTCCACAGGCCCTGCTCTTCATTCACTCCACACTCCCTCCCCTCCGCTCCACTCCCCAGCTCTCCCTGCATAACCTCTTTATCCCTCTGTTTCAGAAACCTTCCCAGACTCTCCAGGAGATCAGCCCCCTCAGTATCTCCTAACACATTACTTTTCATCGAAATCATCGACCTTGACTATAGCCACAGGTGCTGATTTTACTATGTATCAGGTATTTTACCCAAATTATCCTTAATGCTCATGGTGCAACCTGCAAGGATGGCATCACTGTGTCCACTCTGCAGACCAGGGAACAAATTAGAGGACTTGAGTCACTTGTGCCCTCTCAGGAGCCAGGGGAGAAACAGGACTACAATCTGACCCAGGCAAGTGTGACCACAAATTCTGTGTGCCAAGCACAGTGCTGCCCAGCCTCCTGAGTTGAAAAGTCAGATCTTGGGGGATAGAGTCTGTTACTTTCACCTCTGTGCCCCCACCAATCAGGAGCGCCACGCGTGGAGCACCTGGAACTAATCAAAAAAAAATGAAGGAAAGAATGAAGGAATGAATGTATATCCTCTCACAGAAATTAGGGTTTGGGTTTCTTCCTTTTTTTTTTGTCTGATTTGTTTTGCTTTTTTTCTTCTGCAAAAGGCAGGGTTGGGTCACAGTCAACTTTCAGATTCCATGACACTACAGTTCTAACAAACTTTACCCAGCTAATAACTTGCAAAAATAAGTGACTCATCTGTTTCTGTCCTTGTATCAGTCATTTTCTATTTAAAGGGAACTTGATCATGTGCAATTTACATGGTCCAAGGAGACATGCCAAGTAAATCAAGCTTTTAGAAATCACTTGCTCTGCTTTCATTCTTTTCCACCTCAAAAGTCTCCATCAATAAAACAAATGATACTCAAAGTTCCAAATCACCTGGTCCTCCTCCTCCTAACATCCTTACCTGCTAAAAAAAAAAATTAAAAAGTGAGCAGGAAAACTATAATAAAAGCTAGAGAAAAGTGATGTTCACTTGCTAGACCTGCTCTGTCTTCTTCCCTAACACGGGAGTCAAAGCAGATCTAATTATCTGGGCTCAGACCAGGAACAAGAATTCTTACATGGTTTGCACCTTTGCAGAATTCCATGGCAACAAAACCAGCTGGGATGAGGGCGACAATTAAGTTATATTTAATGTTAATAACTTACTGGATCCAAGTGCAAAGCATGCTGGGATTTCAGTTGCATGGGTAGATGGGAAGTGGGGAAGGCTGAGGTGGATGGGATGAGAATTCCAAAAATAGACACAACAGTGGTGCTTCTCTCAATGCCATGGACCTCTGGTCTCATATACATCATCTGAAGTGCCCGCCTGTCTAGGGCCCTGATCTAGCTGGTATCAAAATCCAAAGTTGTTTGCAGCAATTAGTGGCTAAAGGCAGCAGGAGCTCAGGTAGCAGGTGGCACTTAAAGTCTGGTGTGTGGGAAGATCGTCATTTCTGTTCATTTATAGTTCATTATGCAGTAAATGTCTATGAGAACAGGAAGCAGAGGTAGAAGAAGCGGGCAAAGTGCAGAGCACAGATTAGAACCAAAGGCAGCGCATCCCTGGTGGCACAAGAGGTTATGACGCAGCACTATGAAACTATCCACAGCCCTAGCAGCATGAGTTCGATCCCCAGGCAGGGAGGTGACCCACATGGCACAGCAGACCTCTCCTGTCTCACCCGCTGCTCCCCTCAGCAGTGTATTTCAGTAGATCAGCTTGTTCTGTTCCCCACTCTGTCTCTGGTGAACCCTCTCACCCCTCTGCATCTCTGGCCTACACCCCAGCTCTTGTATGCATAAATAAATAAATCTTTAAAAAAAAATAGAACCAAAAAAAAAAAAAAAGAACCAAAGGCAAAGGGATGGAGGACAGGTAGCAGCCCAGCCCCAGTGGGTGAACCAGCTCGCAGGCAGGGAAATTAAGGCAGCAGCTACCCAGCGGGGGCCAAGGAAGACAGGCAAGGTTGGTAGACTCTGGTGCCCAAGGAGACTGGGGAAGCGAGCTAATGAGTCAATGGTCCAGAGGGAGGGGCATCCTGGAAAGCTGGGGTCCCCTCTAAGGTGGCAGGTGCTACTCAGACCCAGCCCACTGTTGCCAAGTGAGAATATAACCACTATAAGAGAAGTGAGAAATCCAGTTTGCATGAAAATCCCACACACTTGAAATGTTGGCAATGGGTTTCATGTATTTTAAGACACTTTGCAGACCAAACAAAACTGTCTACAGGCTAAATATGAACCCACAGTCTCCCCACGTGAGACGTCTGCAGCGAGGCCTTGGGAGAGCTCGGTGTCGGGCGCTAGGACCGAGGCTCCATCGGGTGGTGGGCGCTCGTCAGAGATAGTGCCCACTGGCAACCAGGGACTCTGATGTCCACCTTCTACCTGGTGCACTGGGAGTCGGGGGCACCCTACGTCAAGTCTTCAGCAACTTCTGAGCATAAGATTAAGCAGGGCAAGGCTCACATTGAGCCCAAAACCACAGTCACAGCTGGGAAGACACAGGGAACCCGGCACAGCATGGGCACCAGCCCTGCTTAAGAACTGATGCAAAACTGGCTCCCAAAGTAAAATAACGGGGGCTGATTCTGAAGGATGCCACCCAGGTCCCCTCACTCCTCAGGGCACCGCCACCGCCCACACCGCCCATTCCTGGGTGTGTGCAGGGGCCATAAATTCTTGCAGGGAACAGCTCTTCACACGGCTTTGGGTAGACAGTGGACAGTTGCTCCAGGTGCCTTGTCCTCCTGCTGAGAGGACTGAAAGCATCCCCGCTCCCCATTCCCCACTCCGCACCCCCATCCCCCACTCCTCACTCCGGCGCACAACTCCACTCTGTCTCCAAGAGTTCTCCAGTCACAGAAGGACTCAACCCCACCTGCACATAGGAGTTATCTCCCGGACACAACTGTATGGATTTCCTTTTCTTTCTCCTCTCACCTCTGTAATCCCCTGTCACTGCTTCCTAGAATCACCTCCCAAATAAACTCCTTGCATCCCCACCCTGGCCCCTGAACCAGAACCGGGCCTCTTCCCCTAGCTGGTTCCTCAGCTGGATATCCTATAAGCTGGGTCAGCCTGTGATCTGGAGATCAGTCCAACCATGTGAAATTGCTTTGTGCAAAATGGCCCCATGCAAGAAATAGGTGATTCGCGAAAATATAAGCATCGGGCCTCAAGCGCCGAGAGCTCCTCCTTTGTAAAGCAAGGATGTGGGACTAGGGTTTCAAACACAATTTGTAGGCATGAAGCCCTTTCTTCAAACAGACTCAGAGACCTGCCATTTCCAGCAAAATGTAAGAGAAAATAGGTTGAAAACCTTCATGGAACAAAATACCCACAAATGAGGGATAAGTATAATAGGTACCCTTTTAAGTGTCTGGCCAAGCGCACAAGAGGGACAGTCGAAGTGAGGAGCGGCTGTCCCTGGATATATGGCCTGGGTGCCAGCAGGGGACTAGAGATGAGCTTTGGTCCCAGGGAGGAAGAAGATGACCACAGATATACGCCTGAAACAGGCTAACTCAAGGGTCTGTGTCCCCGAGAAAACAAAGGCACCCCCACAGGAAACTAACATGTCTCATCCCTCACGCAGATGAGGGGTCTGAGCTTCACCTGGACCCAGCTGACCAAGAAACATCAAAAGCAGCCCCAGGTTGCCACTCTCCCTGGGCCACCTGGGAGAGATACAAGTAATATTGTTCCAGGAAGATACAAATAATACTGTTCCCAGAAGCCACCCCATGCTGGACCTCACAGGATTCCCACAGATTAAATCCCCACAGAAGATAAATTCCTGATCCGAATATCACAAAGTGAAAATGAAAAAAATGTACCACGAGCAAAAGTCAACCAACACAAGAGTCATCAAGATTACATGCCCAAAAATGAAAATTGGTGCAACCACTATGGAAAAGAGCATGAAAATGCCTAAAAATCAAAAATAGAACTATCATAGGATCCAGAAAGTCCACTTTTGCATAGATATCCAAAGGAAATGAAATCACTCTCTCAGAAGATGTCTGTATCTCCATGTTAATTACAACGTTATCCACAATAGCCAAAATATGGCAATAACCAAGGGTCCATAGATGGATGAGTAGATAAAGAAAAATGAATATATATATATGTGTGTGTGTGTGTGTGTGAGTTTATAAACATATATATGTAAATGGAATATTATACAGTCATTGAAAAGGGAAAATGAAGGAACTCCTGCTGTTTGCAACTTTGCAAAAACATGGATGGACCTTAAGGGCATTAAACTAGTAAAATAAGTTCCACAGATACTATATGATCTCACTTTTATGTGGAGTCTAAAAATACAAAACTCATAGAAATGGAGAACAGACTGGTGGTTGGCAGAGATGGGGGTGGAGGTTAAGGGAAATGGATGAAGGTGGTCAAAAGGTAAAAGCCTCCAATTACAAAAGAAATAAGTCCTGGGGTGTAACATACAGCAGGTGACTACAATTAGTAGCACTGTGGTGTATATTTGACGGTTGCTAAGAGAATAAATTTTGAAAGTTCTCACCACAAGGAAAAAAACCTTATAACTATGTGAAAATGTAGATCTTAACTAAACTTGTGATTATTTCACAATGTATACATATGTCAAACCATCATGTTATACATCCTGAACTAATACAATGTTGTGTGTCAATTACATCTCAATGAAAGTAGGAGACATTTTATTTTTTAAATAAATTTTATTTTTATATTCCCCATACATTTTAAATAAAAGTTTTTAAAAAAAGGTTATGTCCCCAAGAGCTTGAGATAATAGTTCCATGCAATAGACGCCATCAGAGATCTGATGCGGCCACCCCGTGGACGTCAGATAAAAGTAGAGTTACTTGGGGGCCTCCCCTGCTGGTGCAGGTGGTTGAGTGCCGCGCTGTGAAGCTGTCTGCAGCCTCTGCAGTGCTGGTTTGATCCCAGCTGGCCGGGGAGGGTCCCAAATGGTGCAGTAGACCACTCCTGCCTTGCTCACTGCTCCCCTCAGCAGTGTATTTCAGTAGATCTGCATGTTCTTTGCCCCACTCAGTCTCTGGTGAATCCTCTCACCCTCTCGCACATCTGGCCTGTATCCCGGTTCTTGTATACAATAAATAAATAAATCTTTAAAAAAAATAAAAATTAAAAAAAAGTAGAGTTACTTGGGTAAAAAGAAGGGGACCCCTGGGATACCCCAAGGGACCCAAGTGTTCCTCAAGGCACAGGTGGAAGTCACTGGATTGGCAGGGACAAGAAGACCACCCTCTCCCACAGGGAGCATGAGCTACAAACAAATCTCCCTCTGGTTCTTTCTCCTTCCCTACTTTTCACGCCTCACGAAGTATTCATGGCTATTCACCAGAAGACCAGTTTCAACCCCTTCCTCTGTCATTCATTATCTGTATAACTCAGGGACATTCTCTTAAACTCTAGCCTCAGTGTCCTCATCTGTAAAATGGGTGTGTATTGCCCTGGACTGCTCTGCCGGTCACAGAAGCTATTGTGTTGCTCTGTTGAAGTTGGCAACAGGCAGTGTCCTATGACCCCAGGGCTCCAAAATGAACAAAGGCAAATCACCACCAGAATAACTACTTTTTACAGATTAATGTAAGATTTGCTGCAAGAAAGAGCCATTTGCTAAGAATGCATAAACTATGTATAAGTGACAAACCATACATTTCAGTTGAGTCAAGGATGGTGACCTTTTTTCAGAATAATGACCACTGGGCTAGTCAATTGCCCCCACCCCACCCACCATGATCCATTTCTCTACTCCTTTGTCCTGTACCAGGTCCCAGAAGCCTGACCCTGTGGATTGCCTCCCCCAGCTCCTTTGCTCTCTGCCTGGTGGTTGGGTTTGGCCATAGAGAACACCAGCCAGGGTGTGGAGGACAGGAGGAGAGCAAGGCAGAGGTGGGGTGCTCCTGTTCTTCCCTCTGGCGCACCCCACTGCAACCACAGCTCCTACCGCCTGACTTCTCAATTCCAGCTCTCTCTGGGCTCCAGTAAGACAATTTCCTCCACGTGTGACTTCAACACTAAGACCCTGCTGCTGTAACATCCCTCCCTGCTTCCAAGTCTGCTTATAACCTGCTTTCAAAGTCCCTTCATTCACATCTCTGCCCGCCTCTAGAATGAACTATGTTGCCATGAACCCTGATGAGCCGAGTCTGTAGCATGAGGCCAGATCCCTCTTCTCCAGAGAAAAGTCTTCTGATTGCACGAGAAGTGAGTTTTTTCAGATTATTGCACATGCCTGGTGAAGTCACTTAACCTCAGTTTTTGCCATGGCACACTGCCCATGAGTACCTCTTCTGCTCACAAAAGAAAAACTTAAGGATTTGAATATTCCTGAAAACATCCCCAATTAAAATGAAATGTTTTTTACTAGGAAAGATTTTTTTTTTAGCTGCCAAAACATAATTATCAGCCTAACTCCAAGCCTTAGCTGTGACCGTCCCACTAGGTTCTTAGGTCAGGAAAAGGAGAAGAAGAACATGGAGCTATTTTTAAGAGTCTGTTTGAGAAACTGAAGTTTCTTAATTCTTCATTGTGGAGGGAAATTTGAGCCCTAAATTATTTACTGTATTTTTAAATTTGCTGACAGAAGTAGTTTTGAAAATATTGCTGTTCTTTTTTGAAAATAATTAACCTACTTAAATGTTTTAAATCTCTTAGAATATTTCCTATTTGGTATCATGAGGGAGCTATAATATTTCTGGGCTAGAAGGAAACTCAGACTCTTTGAGTAATGAACATGGATCCTGCATCACCTTACTTCTTACACTGCTCAAGCCAATAAATATTTGTTGATTATTAACTGAACCCCAAGACCATGCTGAATTCTAGCTGCCGAGAAAAGATTGAGAGTTGACAATAACAGAAATGGCTAATGCTTTCAGATGTGCTTTCTGTGCCAGGTGTGGTTCTCAGCAATTTGCACATATTAATTCACTCAGCCTTCACAATGATGCAAAGATAAAGTGATTGTTATCCTCATTTTACAGATGAAAACACAAGCACAGAGTGGTGAAGTCACCTGCTTAAGGTCACACAGCTAGTAAGATGAGAGCTAAGATCCTTCATTCTTTACCATTATTCTGGAAACTGAGCGAGCATACAGCCCAGGGGTGGAGAGGGTCATGGGCTCATTCAAAAGGTGTCACTAAACAGATTCCTTAAGAGTAACGAAAGGTCCAAAAAGTAATGAGGTGACGTGTGGGGGATGATTATGATTATTACAGGTGGAAGGAACAGAAGCAATGGAACATGGACAGGGAGACAGACAGACAGACAGACAGAGAATCCCAGAAAGCAGTGGACATCACCAAGGGTGGAGAACAGAAACAAAAGGGAGGAAAGACAATGGTGCTGGAGAAGGTGGCTGCACCGAAATGACTTGCAGGCTGAGTCCTTGACCTTGGCTGGAGCAGGTCCTGAGCTAAATGAAGAACCTGAAGCTCTGAGAGTTCTGAATTTCACTCCACCACAGTCCTCAGGCACAAGAAACATTCTAGTATGTCCTCTTTGTCCCATCAATTAGATTCTATCTGATTCCGATCCCCTGGCCTGGAAGGAAACTCAATCTTGGTCATTATTAGGGTTTCCTTTCCAAGTCCCCACAGGATCATGCAGAAGTCCCAGGAAGCTTACAAAGCCCAGGCTTCTGGCTCACACTTGTCACCTGACATCAGGACCAGCTACACAATTGATATAAAATGAAAGTGTGGAGTCTGTTGCCCAAAGAGTATTAGGCGTTTTAAGATGGTGACAAAAGTTTCAAACCAAGGACAGGGTCCTTTTTAGAGAGGGCAATGTGTGAGTGCCCAGTTCTCATGTCCCTGAGGCTAGCCTTGCTGATGCATGTCACTTTTGCAGTTGTATATGGTCCTTGAAACTGTTTATGTAGGCTACTTCCTTAAGCTTTGGATGGAGGGTCTCTGCTGAAGCTGGCACCCCAGCTTCTGAGCCCAGTGTCCTTAGAGGTACCAGGTGGTCATTCTCTTCCTAGGCCAGCCCCTTCATCAGAACACTGAAATGAGCTGGGGCACAGGATGCTGAGGTAGCAAAGCCCCAAGCCCTGCTCTCACGCATCCTCCCCGCCCCGCCCCCCCAATCTTTGGGGACTCTCCCAACTCAGGTCCTTTTGTCTCCGGGCACCGAACATCCCTGCAGCTCGTACCTCTTCTCTCAGCAAAAGAAGCCTCAGGTTGCTAAGACTCCATAAGATCCTGCGTGCACATCACATCAATTTGAGGAGAAGGGAGGCAGATAGTTCTCATTTTTTCTTTAACAGCAGCAGAAAATAAAACACATAGTACTAACTCAATATTTTATCCTGCAGGGGAGTGACATGGTCAGATTTATGTTCTATAAAGATCTCTCTGGCCACAGTGTAGAAAATAGATTATGCGGATGGGAGGGGGGGGGTCAAGAGGGAATGTGGAAATACCAAATAGGAAGCTATTTCAGAGTACAAGAGAGAAATAATAATGGCCTGGAGTGTCAGATCAGATAAAGGGGAATGGACACACACAAAAGATATTTAGGAGATTGTGGCAGATACCAATAGTGGCCTAATCCAGTACCCACTCTCTTTATTACTAATAAAATCTCAAATATCTTCTGGTTGACAAGGTGTGTGTTTAAGAATATTCACTTCCCAATCATCCGTGCAGATAAGGGTGACTTAAAAAAGGTAAGAAGACACTGGGTGAGGTTTCTGGGCTTCTGAAAAGGAAACAGATCTGACGAACTTCAGTTTTTGCATTTTCACTTCATGCTTTGCCCATTGTCCTGCCTGGAATCTGGGTGCTCTGCCAGGAGGCGTGGCAGCCATCTTGGGGTCATGAGGTAATCAGCATAATGCCAAACGCCATGTGTTAGGGATGGTAGAGAGGTGAGGTGGAGGAGCCAGAAACACTGATGATATCCAAGCTATCATCTGAGAAAGCCAGCGGATGGCTCACTGCAGATGTCTTGTACTTGTGCTTTGTTTGGTCAGGCGATTGAGGTTTTTGTTCCTTAGAAATGCAGCCGCTAATTATTAACCCAGAGACTGACCCAACAAGACAGGGTGAATTGTGGCAAGGAGTTCAGAAATGGGTCACGACACCTCTAGAGGAAGGACCCAGCCAAATCCACTGCAGAAACTCCAAACGGACCATAAAGCAATGTTAAGCCAAATGTGAAGCTCAAAGAAACTGTAACATTTAAAGGGAGAAATATATTTAGGTCATAAACCTATTTCCTCCAAAATATTAAATCAACAGCAGGAGGGCCCTCCACCTCTCCGGCCGATGTGTTTATGAGCAGAGAGGGGATTATGATCCAGAGCTCTGGCAAAGAAAGTAGATTTACTAGAAAGCCCTGGGGCCACATTTAACCAGCCCAGAGCACAGGATTTGGAGCCATAAATATCTGTGTTCTAATCCCAGCTCTAATCCCATGTGCTAGTCGTGTGACCCTGGAAGTCAAGTGACCCTGTCTCCTCTCTACTCGTGACAGTCTCCTCATCTGTAAAATAAAATGAATCTTATAATAGAGCTATCTCGCAGCATTGTCTTGAAAGCTAAAAGAACTAATGCTTATGAAGTAACTATCTGAATCTCTGGCACATGCAAATTCTCAAAAAATAAAACCACACGATTTCTTCTTTCCATTTGCTCCTTCCTCCCTTATAGTTAAATATCTCGTTGTCGCTACCTACCACTTTAGAGTAAACTGCAGAGGAATAGCTCGATATTTCCTTCCCATATGGACTTGTCTTTTTATTCTCTTAACAATGTCTTTCAACCATCAGACAGTCTAGATTTCTACAAATTCCCACTATTGATTGTTTTCTTTCAGGGAGCATGCTTTTGGTGTCAAGTCTAAGCAATCTCGCCTTACAATTTTACAAATTTTCTTCTATGTTTAGGAAGTTTATTGTCTTAGGTTTTACAGCTAAGTGTGGGATCCATTTTGAGTTAACTTTTGCATAAAGTGTGTGTGCATTGAAATTATTTCTTTAACATGACTATCTAGTAGAGTTCCATAACCATTTGTTGAAAGGCCAAATATTCTTCTACTAAATCTCTGTTGAATATTCAGTTAACTACCTATGCATTAAGATAGTTCTGACTCTATTCTGTTTCATTGATTCTTTTTTTCTATATCTATGTCAATATCACACTGTCTTTATTACTACAGCTTTCTAATAACTCTTGGAATCAAACAGTGTAGGTCTTATTTTTAAGATTTATTTATTTATCCATACAAGAACTGGGGTATAAGCCAGAAGTGCAGAAAGCTATGAGGATACACCAGAGACAGAGTGGGGAGCAGAACAGGCAGATTGACTGAAGTACACTGCTAAGGGGAGCAGCAGGCAAGGTAGGAGTGGTCTGCTGCGCTATGTGGGTCAGCTCCATGGCAGGAGATCAAACTCGAACTGCTGTGTCTGGTGACAGCTTAATAGTGCTGAGACTTAACCCCTTGTGCCACCAGGGAGTCTTCTAATGTTGTTATTCTTTTTCTAAGTTATTTTGGCTAGTATAGGTAATTTACATTTCTATATAAATTTTAGAATCATCTTGAATATTTCTATAGGAAAAAAAAAATAGCTCCCAGGAATGTGACTGGGATTTGGAGAGAACTGACATTTTAGAAATATTGAGTCTTTGGGTCTTCAAACACAAAGCAGTTCTCCATTTATTTAGATTTTTAATTTCTCTCAGTAATGTTTTATAGATATCAATATACTAGTCTTTCATATGTTTCATCAGATTTATCCCTAAGTATTTTATATCTTCATGCTACTATACCTGGTATTTAAATTTTTCCTGTTTACCATCGATGTTTTGTGAAATCAATTGATTTAGCACATTGGCCTTGTGTCCTACCACCTAACTAAACCCATATATTAGTTCTTAAATCTTCCTATAGATGCCACAGGATTTTAGGGGTTCAGAGTCTGATTGAATCTGACTGATGGGACAAAGAGGATATACAAGAATGTTTCTTGTGCCTGAGGATTGTGGTGGAGTGAAATTCAGAACTCTCATACCTTCAGGTTCTTCATTAAGCTCAGGATCAGCTCCAGGGTCAATGACTCAGCCCGCAGGTCATTTTGGTCCAGTCACCTTCTCCAGCACCATTGTCTTCCCCCCCACTTTTGTTTTTTGTTCTCCATCCACGGTGACTTGTTTTCCACCCATGGTGCTTTCTCAGATCAAAGTCAGCTAGGAACATGAGCATATTTCTTGGTAACCTTGTGTTTTCACCTTAAAATTAGTGCAATTTTCGCAGCTTACTTCCTAATATTAAAAAAAAAAAGTTTCATAAAATCCAACCACTAGAAAAGTAAGCCTTGTTGGTCCTGAGACTTCCTGTGTCCTCCTGACACATGAAGATGAGCCCTGGAGTATATGTACTCCATAGATCCAGGTATGGCTGAATTCAGGTGTTCAGAAGTGACTTCTGTATTGATATCAGATTCTGCCTCAAGGCACTTGCACTGGCTGTTCCCTCTGCCTGGAAGAATCTTACTCCAGATTCCTCCATGGTCTATTCTCTCTCCTTCAAGTGTTCATGCAAGCATCATCTCAGTAAAGCTATCAGTAACCACCCCATGTAAGTTGCAACTATCCCTTTTCTGCCATGCTCCTAAATCTCTACCCAATTCTATTTTTTCCATGGCACTCATCACTTTTTATTACATTACATAATGTTCTTATGTTTTATGTATATTGCTTATTTTCCCCACTGGAATATAAGCTCCACAGATTGGGTATTTTTGCCTAACTTATCGCAGCCCCTGAAATAGAAAATTACACATAGTACGAGCTCAGGAAACATCTGTAGAAGAAATGAATGAATGAATGAATGAATGAATAAACAAAAGGATAGTATGTCCTCACTTGCAGGTCACTTTGGCAGATTTGAATGAACAATCCAGACCATTGCACAGCCCCTGGTACACATCCATCCTCTGTCCTTGCCTGCTCCCTACAACTCTTCCCCAGCCAAGGCTGGGGGCAGGATGAAGAACATCTTCTGAATCAGAAAAGGGCACCCCCTAGGGGGTTGTAGCCCATAGGCTCAGGATTTGGTGAATTTATATAAACTGGCAAAAGTTCATCCTCCCTCTGAGCCAAGACAGGATGCCCTCTGCTGGGCCCCCTAGTACAAGGCAGCTTCGACAACTACTGCCTGGCAGCCCTCTGGGCATTTACCTCTGCCAGAAATTCAGGTGTGCAATAAATGTCACAGTACTTTATTTGTTTAAAATCAAATTAAAGCTAACTTTAGTCCCCCACCCCATTCCCCTTGGGGTTGGACAAAAATTAAATCTCAGTATTATTGAAGCTCTCCTCCATAGTTTGAACAGATTCCTGGAGGGTCTTATAAAATAAAAGGAGCAAGTTCTTTGCAAGGTTTCTGTGTGCCCAGGCCTGTGTTAGGCTATGCCAGGCAGAAGAGGCACAAGATGGGGAAATAACCCCAAAAGTTAGAGGTACCAGAACCCCCTGAGCGCCTCTAAAGGCCAGGAGTCTGGAGGAAGGGCCTGTGTCTTGTTCCAGGGCAATGAGCTCCTCACTGAATCTTGCTTGGGGTCAGCTGTCTGGTCATCCATCCTTCCTTCCACCCACTCCATCATTTGGCAAGTATGCAGTGAGTTCCTACTCTGGCCCAGGAGGCCGCACCTTGCTAGACCCAGGGGATTTATTGCTGAAGGGAGCAGACCCAGCCCCGGGTGGAGCAGAGTACAAGTCAGCAAGGAAACAGATAAGCAAACTATGTGGATTTATCATTACAAATGGAGGTCAGAGCTTTCAAAGAAAAGCCAGAGGCTATGCCAGAGAACAAATGAAGGTGGGCAGCCTTCCTGAGGTCACACGCAGACACCTGAGATGTGAAGAGGAGTCAGGCCAGGTGGGGGTGGGGAGACTTCCAGGTAGGGATGAGATCCTGCAGCAGGAAGGACTTGGGGTGTCTGCATTTTCCTCCAAAGGAGGATCATGGCCTTCACCAGGTCCTCGAATGGAACCTTGGCCCCCCACAAACTCTAAAAACCACACATCTACTTTACCCTTAATCCCAAATGAGGGAGGATAAGAATAGAAAAACTGAAAGGAGGCACCACAAGACCAGAAACCTGGCTCACACAATGCCAAGAGCTGGAGGTGGGGTAGAAGGGATTAGCATGGCCATTGGCCCAGCTGTAGGACTAAGATCCTCAGGTGCCAAAGCCTAGACCACAAAGCACAAGACCCAAGCAGGGATCAAGCCGGGGTCAGACAGCCATAGTAGGTGTCAGGAGCACAGACCTGAAGGGGAAGATGTGGAGATTGAGGGCCAAGGTAGAAACCTGGTCTCTTTCAAATTCTAATTTATTCAAAGTCAACAACAAAGAAACCACTCCAGGAAGGAGTGAGCCCTCCTGAAGAGAAGACTCCATCGGTGCAGAGACTGCACTGCCTCTGGGCAGCAGTCCTCCTGCCCACCTGTGCCTATGCAGGTACTTCTTTTTGCCCACTCTCTCCCTCTGCAGGGCAGCAGCTTCCTGCCCACCCGTGACCTGCACCATGCTGGGCCTTCTCTTCACTGACCTCCCTCAGCGGAGGCCGCTCTCCTCAAGGCCGCCCGCCTGCGACCATGCAGGCCTCGCCCAGCGAACCTGTCCCTTTGGGGGCAGCCGTTCCTGCCCACTTGTGTCTATGCCAGTGTCCTTTACTCTTCTGTCCCTTTCCCTAATAAACCTGCTCTTTAAATATAACTAACGACTCTGTCTCGTGGAGAAACTCACCTGGGAAACTCGTCTCGTGCCGCCGAAACGGGAGCTCTGGTGACACCTCCTTTCGCAGAGTGAATCCAAGAACCCTGCGCTCCAAACCCATCAACTCCAAAAACGACATCACCTAGTGTTATAGAGCAGCCCCGATATTGAACGGGTTCCTGGCTGTGGGTCCTCACCCGCGCGCTTACAAGGGACTTACTAATACTCCACTACAGGCACACACAAAAGGTTCATAAAAGGTTTATTGACAAGGGAAAAGGAAATAAGGAAAATGTACAACTCAGGGAGAAAATAGGGAAATAAAGTCTTGAATGCGTCCTACCCAATCCGCCGACCTGGAAACCCAAAGGCACTCTCCGAGCTGGCCGGACCCTGCGAGCTGGCGGAGAGCCAAAATGGGGGACCCCCCCCCAAAGCCCACGTGTCTGGCTTTATACCAACCTGGCTGCTGAACCCCACCCTCAGGTCCCAGCCACCTTCCCTTGGGTGGGGATGGGATTTGGAGTTCCCAGTGTCTTTGGCTTTGGCCTGGGGTGGGGGTGGAGTCCACGAAGCCTGTATGGGATTAGCTTTAGGACAGCCTTTTCCCCCTAAGACTAGCACATCTACATACATGCATGCTCCCAGGAGGTGCCCATGCCACACAGCAAATTCCAGGACTGAAAATCTCAGGGGTACAGTGGTCTTTCTGGGACACCCCACTTCCTCGAGGTTCTCTTCCTGCTTCTCTTCCAGCCTCACTCTCCACTCCCATCCCTGTCTGTAGACAGACACACCCCTGCGTAGGTCCAACACGACTCAACGTGCAGCAGCGACACGGCAGCAGGACCGCAGGCAGACACGCGGCTTATAAACTGTCTCCAGGTCCAGCCAGCGCCGGTGAAATGTTTGACAGCCCAGGAGATGGATCGGCAATACGGCTCAGGCCACACTTCCCTGGCAGAATTGAAGCCATCCTTCCTGGGAACAGCCTCATAGATCAACCCCAACATGCTCATCAGCCCCGCCGTGCCCCCACCTCCCTCCACTCCGCTGCAGCCCTGGTCCTGCTGAGCTGTGTGCGCCTGGAGTCAGCCTGACAGGGGGCCCAGAGGGACACCTGGGCCAGGCAAAGTGCTGCACAAACCCCGGAGGGGAAACAGCTTCTCGAGTTCAGTCCAAGCTTCTCTGGTTTCTGGAGATACAATTACATGGTCACGTGACTACAATATTTACTGAAATGCTACAGAACCCCCACACACCCAGCTTGTCCTACTGGGAGACTGTTAGATCATCTCTGTGCCTTGTTGCCCTTTGTGCTCACTGCGCCCCGTAGGTCTGGCAGTCTTAGCCCAGTTTACAGAGCAGGTGAGGGGTACCCAGAACCCCCAAACCTGCCCTCTCTAAATAGGTTCTGCCATCTGCCACATCAGGACCTAACATACTCTAGTGCTTAAGACCTTCCGTGGAAAGGAACTTTAACACAATTAGTGTGCAAGACAGAAAATAAAGTTTCCAAATCAAGCACCCAAAGTTACCCATCTGCTCGTGGGTAAGTTGGCCCAAAGCAAGGCCACCCAAAGTTACCCATCTGCTCGTGGGTAAGTTGGCCCAAAGCAAGGCCCAAAAGCCTGCCACAAGTCTAAGGCACCTTCTGGTGGGGACCCATAGGAAAGGAGCAAAAAGGGGCCCAGCATGTCTGGAAGGAAAAGAGAAAAATCAAAACCAATATAAAAGCTGCCATGGTCACCTCCCCACAGGCCTCTCACCCAGCGTCTGTTTCCACCAGTCCAGGACCAAAAAGCAAGTGCAGCTTCTTCACGTGTCTCTCTGCTCTGTGGGCCTCCTCCGGTCTCCTGGCTCTCCATCTTGCTCCTTCCTCCTCCAATCTCACCCTCCAGGTCTTCTCCTTGCTCAGCACCACCCTCCCTCGGGTGGGGCAGGGAGCCTGGACCCTCCCCTTCCCCTGGGGGCCACCCTGTTACAGGGACAGAGAGGCCAGAGAGGCCCTACCGCTGTGGCCAGCGAGGTGAGGGGGAGCCAGGGAGGAAGGTCTGTGGTTGGTGACGTTGGCACAGCACAGTGAATCCAGTGGGAGCGGGAAGCTGGCGAGAGGCCAGGAGGGGTAGCCATGTCAAGGGCTGACCTTGAGGACAAGCTGGACAAGGGGCGTATGAGCAACTCTGGAATGGCCACTGTGGCAGAGGGTATGTGTGACCTTGGCAAATGCAGTTTCCAGGGAAGGTGGGAACAGGTGTCTTGGTTGTGGAGTGAGGACAAGGGTTAAGATAGAAGAGCAGACGGAGGAAGGGGGCCAGGGCTTCTGTTTAAAATCTTCACATTTACTTTCTTTTTACCGAAATCTGTCTTACAGCATTAGTGCCCAATGCAGTGAAATGCATGATTTTATTTATAACCTCTTTTTCCTTCCCCCACATCTTAGCCCCAACACGAGACACCCCCATTAACACCTTACATCGATCTCAGCCGTTTTCTCTTCATGTTCATAAAATCCTTATCCAGACATGTAACAGTGTCAGATTTCTGCCAGCACCACCCACAGGCTGTGCTGGTCATTAAATATTGAAAGTCGGGCTTCCCCGGTGGTACAAAGGGTTAAGACGCAACCTATGAGGCTATCCGCAGCCACTGCAGCATGAGTCGATCCCCGGCCAGGGAGCTACCCTCATGGCGCAGCAGACCTCTCCTGACTCGCCCTCTGCTCCCCGCCCCCCATAGTGTATTTCAGTCAATCTGCCTGTTCTGTTCCCCACTCTGTCTCTGGTGAATCCCCTCACCCCCTGCATCTCTGGCCTATACCCCAGCTCTTGTATGCATAAATAAATAAATCTTAAAAAAAAAATATTGAGAGTCGCCCAAACCGGTTGGCAAGGGGCTGCCTCTTCAAGCCTCCTAGGTTCCCCCAGTCTAAGTCCCTTAGTCACTCGCCTGGGGCACCAAATGTTTGCTAATATCATGGGCATCACTCACATCAGTGTGTGTGTGTGTGTGTGTGTGTGTGTGTGTGTGTGTCCCTGCATACACATACATGTATCCTCATGGGGCTGGGGGTGGACAGCGAGTTCCCATTAATGCGGACTCACATGGTACATGCTCATCTGTCATTCAACCAAACCTCACAGAGACCCTCCAGGCCACCAGATGTGTTGCTTCTCTTCATAACGGCCACAGAATAACCACGGTGTGGCCACAGAGCACAGTGTGCTCAGCCATTCTCCTCCCCACTAAGCGACTGGGTGACATCTACCGGTCATGACTGGGACCCAGGAGCGTTAGAAAGGAGAGATGAAAGGTACAGAAATGACACAGAGGAGATGGTGAGGGCCCCGAGAGGATGGGGACAAGGGGAGAGGGTGTCCTATTCATCAGAGGACACAGGGCCTTTGCACACACGGTGGCCAGCACAGCTCCGCCTCTTCACCTGCGCCCGCTGACTCTGGCCCCGTCGATGTGATCACCCCCATTTTATGATGCCTCTCAGAGTTTCATAAAATGACATTCAAGAATCGCTGTCTCTGCTCACCAGCTCCAAAAAAATAGACCCAAATACCTTCCCGTGAGCATCGATGGCTCAGCTTCGACTTCCCACTCCGGTGTCCACCTTGCCTTTGCTCTCTGAATTCTAGCCACTCCAGCTTCCGCTCTGTTCCTGAAATGCACCATCATTCCTCCTGCCCATGGCCTGTGCACGTGCTGCTTTCACCTCCCAGGATGCCATTTCTTCTTTACCTAATCTCCTAAGAGTATATCGGGAAAATCAAAATAATGTCTGAGATTCTTGCCAAGTTGCATTGTAAGGATGCCCAGGTTTACATGAGGTTAACAAGTCCTCACTGTACCCTGAATAAAGTAAAATAAAACCTCCCTTGGCTTGTAAGGAAAAGTTTGCATCTCTAAATGGGGAAGAAGAATTTTGCAGTGGTTGCAGGTCTTTTAGTGACAGTTATATGGACACAGAAACTTCTCTGTAAGTAAATTAAAGGAAAACTTTGCCACAGCAACCCCAATAAGGGAAGAAGACTGACACTGGAAGTCACAAGTGACATGGTGTGAGACATCCCCTCCCCTCTACCCTCGTTGCTGAATTAGCCTCCCGGGACAAATGTCAGGGATAGACATCTGCATTATTTTTCCCAAAAGCATGCCTATTAGTGACGACTTTGCCCCTGCCACCCACACACACGCACACATAGAGGCAGGGGGACAGCTACCATTAAAACTAAAAGAAATCAAAGCAAGATAAATTACAAGATATTCTTTCAGTGTTGATGCCTGCATAGTAAATCCCACATGGCCTTGCACTCACTTCAGCTGGCTTCATTCCCTTTTCCTGTGGCCCATGCCTGTGGGCCCTTTGCACTGGCAAGTTCTCTCCCCGCACCTCCCCACCCCACCTGGAAAGCTCTCCAGGAAAATACTGTTCTGTTCTTATTCATCGTTCACATCTCAACTTAAATGTCACCTCCTCAGAGAAGCCCTCTCTGACCACCTCTTTGAATTCTCCATACATACACACCATTGTGCCTTTTCACATTGGTTTCTTTTCTCTCAGATACATGTTGCTAGTGGAGACTCTAGCTTATGTATTTATGTGGGCATTTAGCTATTATCTTTCTCCTCTGACAGATAAAAATGGGCCTCCCGTGTCTTGTTCATTCTCAGCACCCTGAACTATGTCATAGGAGGTGTTCAATAAATACTGGTGGAAAGCTTGAAATGGTGTAAGGCACATAGGTGCTGTGCAAAGATCAAGCACTTAGCCTGAGATGAGCCTGTATTGGCCAGAGGAAGTGCCAGGCCTAGCTTACAGCCCCGCCTCAGAGCTAGGATGCTACCTTGGCTATGTTCTCCTAAGGCTGCATTTACAAAAATGGGCCTCAGGCTGGATTTGGCCAGCAGGTCCTAACTGGTCATCTCTGGCCTAGGAGAGCCCCTCTGGGATCCCTCTGTGATACCACTTGGACAAAATATGGGTCACGGCTCAGAAACCAGCATTTGCAACGTGGTGGTGCTTGAGTCAAGACCCCTGAAATGGTCTCCGTCAGCAGGACCCAGGACACTCATTACAAGAGAAGAACAGGCCATAAACTTTATTGTTCAGGTGCCCCCCAACTTGGCTTTCTGCTGATTTTCTGAAGAGCAGTGGAGGTGGATCCTGCGCCGTGATCACTGATGCGTCGGGGAAAGGGAGCCTGCACGTTTAATTAAATGTTATTCAAGAAATAAAATTCAGGCCCTCAGCTGACAACGCAGAATATTAAAGCATCAATTTCCTGAAGGAAACCTGCCTTAATGAGATTCTCCAAATAAATGGAAGGGGGAAAATACATATTAATCCCAGCTGCTAATGTCAGCCCCGTCAACCCACACCCATGTCTTGATCAGCAAAAGCTGATGATGTTGGCTTACTAGAAAGAGAAGGCGTGGAAGACTGTCAAGTCTTCTGAGGTCTTGATGCAGCCAGACCCCTGGAGAGAACACCCTTCCTCCCCCTGAGCCCCAGCAAGTTGCACCCTCAAGGTCAAAGGTACTAAGAGTTGATTCTGTCAAGTTGGGAAGTCCTTGCTGGAGTTCACAGCGCTGGTCCTTGGTCTGGTGCCAGGAGACCTATTCATTAGTGACTTTGAAAGGGATAAGAGGGGATATTAACCTCACCCATTGATAAGCTGAAGCTGGAGTTCTATTCACTTACAGGAGGTACCTGAAATCCTTAGAAGAGTATAGATGCCTATTGAATGCTTCTTTCTCTTGTCTGACACTTCAATCCCCTCCTTGCCTGAGAAACCAAAGTGAACAAGATTTACTCAGCTGAAATCATCTTTGTGGCCTTTGCCATTCTTTTACCTCATTCTCTTATTAACTTTAATATCTTTAATTTGACTCATTCATTATCTCAAATAGATATATTTTAAAGGACACTTTCAATCACTATTATAAACGAACAAAAAATGATATTTATTTGCCACCAATAGAAAGTAGCCATAAAGTCAAAGATAATGAAGACTGAGCATTGTTACTGTGGCTAAGAATCATGACCAGATTAAAGCTGTGGGCCTGAAATTCACTGTCTCTTTGTAAGAGATATTAGTGAAAGTTAGAGAAGTGTTAACCTACAGGAACCAGCTGAGACTGCCCTGCTACAGGATCAGCTCTCAGGACGTTTAATGTCATGTCTGGGTACCGTGGCACAGGCTGTAAGTCTATCTGGACCTATTTCTGTTACTTACACTCAAAGACCCCTGAAATACCCAGTCTCTTGATTATCATCTTCCCCAGATCCCCAGACCTCCACCACTTCTGCTTCCAAGTGCCACAGAGAAGCTTTGTTCTGGAACATGGAATAAAACAAGGTTCCCAGCCAGTTAACCTTAAGAGGCCTTTGGTGCTTCAAGTCAAATTGGCCAGGGAGCCAGGACAGGACTGGGCTCTTTCTGGCTCATTCGTGCCTGGTATACAGTAGGCATAAAAGCCATGGGGGTTGGATGATGGTTGACTGCATACCATCCTCTACAGCACTGCCAAAGATGCCTCCCCTGGTTTGGGAATAAAGTCTGTGTGTGTGTAACCCCATCTAATTCTGCACCTACAGGCAGGAGGCATTTCCCAGAACAATCGGAGAGAATGTCAATCTTTATTATGGGCCAAATGACTCTGCTTTAGGGAAGTTTGATGGAATGTCCAATAGTCACCATTAGTCTTCATTGAATACTAAATACAAATATGAAGAATCAGAAAAGACAACCAGATTGTGAAAAATCTCCCAAATTTAGTTTCACAGTGCTGTTAAATCCATTTCTGATTAAAATAATTCATCACTTATCTATAGCAAGCAATACTGGGTGGTTATCCATATGTGAATCTGTCTTAGAAATATGCACCAACTTAAAGTGATTTTTAATAAAAATACATTATTTTTAGGCAGCAGTTTGGTTCCAAGGGCTGGTTGCTGACAACAAGGCAAGGGAACAGTTTCTGTGAGTCAGTGAGTATTTTCCAGAAAATAAATTAAGAAGAAAACGAGAGCGGCAGCTGGCTCCCCTTGTGACACAAATTCACGGTGCTTACCTCTGTCTCAGCTTTCAATTTTCTTAATTTTCAGTGGGGGGGTAGGGGTGGGTTGTAGCTGTTCTGTTTTTGTGAAGTTGATTAGACAGTGCCTGATGACTCTGGCTGAGTTTGTAGTTTCCTTGAAAGTGTCATGAGTTGGAAATAAATTTGAGAAATGGTCCAGAATACGCCACACTCAGATGGTGGGCACTTTTGCGGGGGCATTCAAGGCCCCCCACAACCTACTCTCAACACTTGCCTGCTGCCCAGGTCCCGAACAGCAGCCACAGTATGTTCCCTCTGGTCAAAGTGGAAAAATTTTTTAAAAACACTCTATACTTACATTGCCTTGGAAGGATACTTAGGAGAAAATGGAAGTGGCGACCTGCGGGAAACAGGCCAGCGAAGTAGATGGATGGAGGATGAGATGGGGAAAGAGAGATTTCACTCTGCACCATTTTTGCCTTTGGATTTTTTTTTAAAGATTTATTTTATTTTTATGCACATAAGAACTGGGTTACAGGCCAGAGGTGCCAGGGGTGAGATGATTCACCGGAGACAGAGTGGGGAACAGAACAGGCAGACTGACTGCAATACACTGCTGAGGGGAGCAGCGGGCAACACATGTGGGTAGCTCCCTGCCTGGGGAGGGAACTCGTGCTACAGTGCCTGCGGATAGCTTCAGAGGTTGCGTCTTAACCCCTTGACCCACCAGGGAGGCCCTGTCTTTGGATTTTTGAGCCATGTGCCTCTATCTCCCATTCAAAAATGAGCAGGAAGGGAGGAGAGAGAGCGGGAGGGAGGAAGGAATTCACATTATTCCAGGAGCACAATTCCAGACTTTGGCATTTGCTATCTCCACTTCCTGGATGACTCATCTGGACCTCAGACCCACACACATGCAGCAAAACTCCTACAGATGCTTCCAATCCCAATTCAAATGCCACTCTCCCTGAATACATCATCACAGAGCAGCAGAGTCCTTCTGTGCGCCAAAGCACCCTTGTCAGAATACAAACTCCCTGTGGGCAAGACAAACTCCCTGTAGGTGTCTTGTTCTATTGTAACACCTGACCCTAGCGTGGCACCCAACACATAGTTGGTGCTCAATAAATATGTGTTGAATGAATGAATGAATGAATGAGCTGTGAAAAGGCTGCATAAAACAGCAGTTCCGAACCACTGGTCCTCAGTGAGAGTGCAAAGCTGATCTGGTGGTGAATGAATGAATGAATGAATGTATTAAACGTCTACACAAAGGTTGCTGGCACACAAAGGGCAGACGCCTGCTCCTTGGAAAACATTGTTAAACAATGAGCTGATGCTGGATTATGCGCCCATGGTGGTGGGGGTGCGGGTTAAGGAGACGCTGACCCAGAGGAAGGAACTGCACAAAGGCAGAGTGATACAGACAGCAAAGACTGAAATATTTGGGGGAACCATGATGCGACTCCAGAAAGTACTCTGTCCTGTACAAACGCATTTATCAGCCATTGAGTTTGAAATAGGAGCCTGTGGAGATTGTGACCTGCACCTGGGACAGGGTAAGGGCCATGTCCAACCTGTGGGGAGCACACTCCACACTCTGTCCAGCCCAGGTCCCCCGACCAATAGACATGACCTTGAGCATCAGCTTCCCAGGGGATGGAGCCTGTCAGTGCCGCCCGACCTGACAGACACGAGCTGAAACCCACGGCACTCTCCAGTGACTGGGCAAGTGACGCGCCCTTTCCTGGGTCTGACAGGTCCCTGGGCTGCTCATCGACCCGTGTGCCTATCCCCACGCACTGTGATTAGCCAGGGTGCGGTGACAGCCAGCTGACATTAATTATCTGTGAGTTAGAAGCATCTGAGAGCACAGAGGGCTGTCAGCAGAGCAAAGCGGTGTCACCAATCACCCCAGCTCCTGTGCTTTGCCGCTGGGACCACGAGCAGGGACATGGCCTTTCAGGTTCAAGGAAGGGTGGGTGGGCCAGCAGCACTGCCCAGAAGTCCTCAGGGTTGTCCACAAACAACCTTTAGGTTAATTCACGAGAAGATCAGGCACCATCAGGCATCACCCTGCCCCTACACCAGCTCTCAGCACATCCTGACAGTTCTGCCTCCTGGATGTTCTCACAACTGTCCACTTCTCAGCATCCCACCCAGGCCAGCCTGACCACTGTGATTTGCTCCTGCCTCATGCTTCACTCAGGCTCTTCTTGGCCCTCTTGGCCCTCTTTGCACGTGAAAGCCAGGGAGAGCTCTGCAAACTCCCAGGTGGACACTGCTCTGCCCTGCTCGGGGCGCCACCCTGCAGACCCAGCTCGAGGCCTTCAGCTCCAGCTCCACCCAGCTGTCTGCATCCCAGCACATTTGTTTGCAGCTGGTTTCCTCACGTGCCACAAAGCCTCTTGACATGGGGCTTTTGCACATGTTGTTCCCTCTGACTGGAACACTGCATCCTAGGATTCCTAAATAGTGCCTTGACCCCCAAGCCATGTGCCGTGTAGAGGTCAAAGGCATAGACATGGGGTTCAAAGGGCCCAGGTTCAAGCCCAGAGCATCCCCTTACTGGCTGTGTGACTCTGGGCAAGGCACTCAACCTCTGTGAAAGGAGATGACAATAATGCCAAGCCCACGGGGGCTCTTAAGAACTGACTGAGTTAATAATGGTAAAGGGCACTTGGAACAGAGTCAGGCACAAGTGCTACCCAAGCATCAGCTGTTGCTGTTTATACAGTTCTTGTTTCTCTGTTGTTAACCAGATCCCTCCAAGAGTGATAATCTGATGAATTCTGACTTCTCCCATGTACTCTAGGCTGGGATTTTCTCAGTCTTAGCATTATTGATGTTTGGGGATGGATAACTCTTAGGGGGCTGACCTGTGCACTGTAGGACGCTCTGCAGCATCTCCGACCTGGATTCACGACATGCCAACCACATGCTCCTACTTGTAACAGCTGAAAGTGTCTAGACTTTGCCCAGGGTTCCCCTGGGAGCAAAATCATCCTGGCGAGACCCCTGCCGTGGGGTCTGCAAGAACGGGGCGCTTCAGTGGTCTTCACCAGGCCCTGCCAGCACTCACCACAGTGTCTGGTCCCAGGTCGCACTCATCCAGAACATGTTAAGTGAATTAATGAATGAGCAAACAAATGAAGGCATTGGAGAGACACTTGGAATATAAGGATCTCAGGGGACACGAAGCCAGGTGACCTGCCTCCCCTAGTCCTACAGGGGTCACCTAGGGCTTCGCTTCCTGCCCCTCAGTTTTCTCCTCTGTGAAGCAAGGGTGGTGGTAGTGATGGTGACCTCTCTACCATCATGGGGTGCAGGGTGGAGGCCTATAAGGCGCAGGCGAGCGACCATATGGTCAAGAAGGGCTTTACAAACTGCTGAGTGCCGTGCAGATGAGGGGGGCGTAGTCAGCCCTTTGAAGCCAAGAGAATGACTTGCCTCCTATCTTACAGCACCGTGGCCTTGTCTGGCATCGTCTGGGCTGTGACGGGCATGGGCGTGTAATATATGTTGTACATAGGAAGATAATATATCCCTTCAGCTCCCTTTTAATATTGCTGTAAATATGTCTTACGGAGGAGATAATCGAGATACAGCGCGCGTAATGGCGATGACGGCGTCAGACGGAGAGGAGCTCGCACCTGCCACCAGGGCGCTCTTGCTGTCACGGCTGCTTTATGGATGGTGTCTTGGGTAGATTGTGGTGTCAAGTGTATTTTGAATTACGGCAAGCCCAGAGCACTTAATTACACTGTGTTTCTAACAAGGAGTGGAGCGGTGCAGTGCGGTGTGGGAGAATGTTGTGCTCCAGAGTGAGAGGACCCAGGTTCAAATCCTGGCCCACACCACACCCTGCTGTGTGAGCTCAGGCAGGGGCCTGGCCTCTCTGAGCCCCAATTACCTTGTCTGTTAAATGGGAGCAGAACCGGGTGTCACAGCCCAATATGATAGTGGGAAAGAGGATGTGTTTAGAGAAGAGGGAAGGCTGGAGGAGGAAGATGAGCGGCTCTGTCCCCTGGAAGTTGGAGGTAGCAGGCAACTCTTGTATAAGGAGCAGAAGACAATTGTCAGCTTCCGATGACTGCTTAGAGGGAGCAGGGCTCAACGGGTGGGGTGTGAGGCCCAATCAGCAAACTGGGACTTTGGCTCAGCCACTTTGGCCTCCCTTTTAGCCGGATGCTTGTGGGGATGGGCTCCAGCAGACTGAGACAATGGTTGTCAATTGTTTAGCTCAGCACCAGATCACGGAAGGAAGATCCCCAGGGGTCCTGCACTCATTGTCCTGTCAGGGCCTGAAGCCACCCCTCTGGGCTGTGCTTTCCCAGGTGATGCTGCCGTACTGCAGGTCAGAGAACCAGACTTTGAGAAGCCCTGAAGTAGGGTAAAGACTAACCCATCGTATCAAAGAGGTCCCAAAGAAATACAACAAAAATTTTGCATTCACAGAATGATCCCCTGATGAACAATGCATTGGTAAAAGGATAAATTCTGCAAGCATTTGCCTCTTTCCATGGTGGTCTCAGCCTCCCTTCATCAACTTGTTTAGGCCTGGTTTTTGCCAAGCTTGCCTTCCAAAACATGGGAAAGAGCGAAGAGACAAATTCCCAGCTGAGCAATTTCTTTGGACGCAGATGAGGAGGAAGTTGCCCTTATCACCTCCACTTATATCCCCCCAGGATGGCCACATCTTAGCACCACTCCTTGCTGCAAAGGAGGCTGGGAGATGCAGTCAGTAGCCAAGTGACATTGTTCCCAGGAAGAAGAGGGGAAAGACTCGGGGTGTGACTTGGTCATTTGACCTGTAAAAGACGGGAACAAAGAAGGATGTGCCTCAGCTGTGCCTGCAACCAGGAGTGTCTGGGCATAAAAGTGGGGCAGCACAGAGGAAGGATAAGGGCTGAGGGCCCAGGAATGTTCTAACATTTGCATTGCAGCCGCACTTGGGTTACCTTGTCACTCTCCTGTTTCCCTTTGGATGTGTGAGAAATAACAAGCAACAGAAAATGGCCCAAGAGGTGGGTTTTGGAGCAAATCTTCATGCTGTTCGGTGTCCCCTGAGTGCCAGTCCAGCCCCCGTTCACTTTCTCCTCTCTCCAACCTCCTGCCCTGTGGAACCAAGCATAAGTATTCTTAGCCATTGCTTTGTCATTTTGTGTGTAACTGCCATTTTAGAATTTTAGGTTTTTCTGTCCCTGGAAAGACTGCATTCCAGAGATAGTTTAGACAGTTTCGACCCTCACTCCACCCTCGCTCTCGGCCACCAATGAGGGCGAACTTGCTGTAATTGGAGCTGCATGTTGGAGCCAGTCAGCTTAGAATGATAGCCGGGCAAAGTTGGAGAACGCATCCTTGTAGCCAATGAGTAACTGCCAGCATAATTTAACCTTACTAAAAGACCCCTGCTTCCTTTGTTTGGGGCTCGCTCTTGCTATCTGCCACTGCGTTGGTAGGTGCCGTGAGCCCGGACTCGAGTCTGAAATAAACTCCCTTTTGTGTTTGCATTGGCTGTCTTTGGGTTCTTGGAGGCTATGCTCACTGAGTCTGTGACCTTGGGCACAACATGCACAAGCTGCCCCCTGCCAGCACCTGGTCCCTCTGCCTTCCAGACTCAGGGTCCAGGGAACATTGGCACTCAACAATTACTGTGACCCCTCCCCAGTCCCCATAGTATTCAGTAGTTTTGTTAGGGGGAAAAGGATGTCCTAAACATCCATATATTCGATCTTCATCACCATGGAAATGGTGGCAAAAAATGAAAGGGGGGAATTGTTAGGGGGAAAAGGCTGTCCTAAAGCTAATTCCATACAGGCTTTGTAGACTCCACCCCCACCCCAGGTCAAAGCCAAAAGACACTGGGAACTCCAAATCCCATCACCACCAAAGGGAAGGTGGCTGGGACCTGAGGGTGGGGTTCAGCAGCCAGGTTTGGTATAAAGCCAGACACATGGGCTTTGGAGGGGATCCCCCATTTTGGCTCCCCACCAGCTCATAGCATTCAGCCAGGTCTGAGAGTGCCTTTGGGTTTCCAGGTCGGCGGATAGGTTAGGACGCATTAAAGACTTTATTTCCCTATTTTCTCCCTGAGTTGTACATTTCCTTAATTCCCTTTCCCTTGTAAATAAACCTTTTATTAACCTTTCATGTGTGCCTATAGTGGAGTATTAATAAGTCCCTTTTAAGCGCGCAGGTGAGGACCCACAGCCAGGCAACCCATTTTATATCGGGGTTACCCTATAACAGTTTAAAGGGGTCAGATGTTTGCCCAGAGCCCACCGGCTCTCTGGGGGCCATGCCATGGCCTCCATGAGGCCATTTGTATTCCACACGTGGCTGGAATATCTCGCAGTCTGAATAAGTGGAGGTCATTAAACTTTGTGGCGAGATGGCTTCAGGTGTTTTCTCAGAATCTATCACCAACCAAGCCAGCCAGGCCGTGCACAATTACAAGGAGCCCAGAGCAGCTCCCAGGCTATGGGCCTGTTTTATTTCCCCTTGGGGATTTTTAGCTCAGGTTGCCAAATTCCCTTATGTAGGAGTTGATGAAAAATGTCTTCATTAAAATGAGGGCGGTGGATGCGGTCGCTTCATCTCCCTCTGAAGTGAAGGATGTGAGAAGATACACAACAGATGTAAATAGGACCCACTCACGCCTGTTGGGAAGTCTGAGAAAACTAAGTTTTTAGTGATGCCATTTTAAGATTTTGCACCCAATTCCAGTATGTGCCTTCCCTCCCCCACCCCCAAGCAATTCTTGGGGTCCAGTTGGGTGTTCTACAATTAAACCCAGTTCTGACACTACCTGGGGAGAGTGTCAGATCCTGTGGGTTAAGGGCACTCCATCCTACAGACACCCCCCCTTCAGACACCAACCAGAAGCTCAGTTGTCACCTGGGTGCTGACCCATCTGCCATAGACAGGAAGTTCCAATGACTCTCTTGTTGAGTTCCATTAATTTGCTAAAGCAGCTCAGAAACATTTTACTTACTAGATCACCAGTTTAGTACATGAATACAGCTCAGGAGCAGCCACTGGAAGACACGCAGGGGCAAGCTACGGGGAAAGGTGCAAGCAGAGCGTCCCCGCTCCCTGGCTGCATGGCTCTCCCAGAATCTCTATATGCTCACCAACCCAGGAGTCGCCTGAGTCCCATTCTTTTGGGGATTTACAGATGCCTCATTACATAGGCATGAATGATTAGAGCATGGGTCACTGGTAATTAGCTCTCCAGCCCTCCCCAGAAGTCAGTGATGGCACTGAAAGTTCCAGCCCTCCAATCACAAGGTTGCAGGCAACCAGTTCCCATCCCTAGTTGCTTCCAAAAGAAGTAACTTCATTGGGGGCCTCCCTGGTGGTGCAGGGGTTAAAATCTATGATGCTATCACCAGCCACTGCAGCATGAATTCAATCCCTGGCCAGGGAGCTGACCCACATGGCGCAGCAGACCTCTCCTGTCTCGCCCACTGCTCCCCTCAGCAGTGTATTTCAGTCAGTCTGCCTGTTCTGTTCCCCACTCTGTCTCTGGTGAGTCCTCTCACCTCCCACATCTCTGGCCTACACCCCAGTTCTTGTATGCATAAATAAACAAAATAAATCTTTTTTTTTCATAAAAATAGTTTTTATTGAAGTTATTATTTTTCTTTATTTTTAAACTTTGCTACAAAGAACCCCCATATCTCTTGAATCAAATTTACCAGTTGTTGATGTTCTGCTCTTTCGCTTTATCATTTACTCACACCTTCATTCTAGAATGTGTGTTTGTGTGTCCATATATATTCTATGTATTTTAATTATATTATCTATTCACTTTTTTCTTATATTTCTTTTTATTTTTTTTAAATAATAAATTTTATTTTTATATTCCCCATACACTTGCAACCCCCCCCATTCTGACCCCAAGCCCTCCTTTCCCCGCCCCCCACCCCCCATAGAGTGTCTCTGGTTCATAGTTGTTTGTTGATTTTGATATTTTCTTTCTTATAATTATTCTTTTTCCTGGTCCCTTATTTAAGTTTTCTAGATTCCTGCTATGAGTGAGGCCAACTCACAGATATATTTTATTTCCCCCACAGAGAGCTTTAAGTTCTTTGCATTCATTGTCAATATTTAAATTTAGGGTTTGGGTGGTTGGTTGGTTGTTATATTACTAAAAATATCCTGACTTCTGGAACTGCAGGACATCTGATGCCACCAAGGCCATGGTTCCCACATGGAAACTACTGTCCAGGGCTACGGGTGCCACTTCCCAAAAGCCCCAGGCTCTTGTTAGGTCAGAGTTCAGTCCCACAACCATTTGCATTTTCAGCCTTGCCCCTTCCACAGGGGCAGTGTCGCTGGTGGTGATGCTCCTGGCTTTTAGTCACCACTGAGGAAGCTTCTCCCGGCCCAAGGGTCAGAGACTGGCACCGGGACCTGTTGTCTGAAGAGAGCCTGCTGGGGGTGGGTGTGAGCTGGGCCTGACAGGGAGCTGAGAAACTGGTCCAGAAGCTGCCATGGCATTTCCCTTAAAAAGCATGACATGAACTTAGATCAAAAGATGAGATTGGTTTGGGAGGGGCTGGTTCTGTGCTCTCCGCGCGCATCTGCTGGGAGAAAACAATCCGCCAGGCGCAAATGTGATCAATGCCAGCTCTGTGAATTCCCCCAGAAACTGTGAAATTGCATAAAAGATTTGATCAAAGTCCCCATCAACCACCAGGCTGTAATGACTTCTGTGATTTTTCTTAACTGGATTTTAATTTTTATGTTTATTATTTGGGGACTGATGGAGCAGAGGAAATGCCTCAGCCTCGGGATTCCACTTTCATTCTTTCCTATGAAGCACTTTCAGAACTCAGAAAAACTCAATTGCAAAAGAAAAGCATTTGGCTCTCAGTGTTTCATGTTTTGTTCCCAATCCCCGGCCTTGGAGATGGCTCGGGAACTTAATTAAAATCAATGGAGAAAAAGAATTGAATAAATCACAACATGAATATCTCTGAAAGTCTATATCACAGAGCAGTGGCAACAGAGGAGAAAAAGACATTTCTTTTCCCTCTGGAAGGAAGAAAAATTAAAATCATCTCAAAGTACACTTGATCTCTCTCTCTCTCTATCCCTCCCTCCACCCACCCCCACCAAACATGACTATGAATATGAGGGAGAAGCTTCAGGAGATCAAGGGTCTGGAAGAGGCCACTAGGACTCAGAAAAGACCCCATACATTATTAAGCGTAAGCACGTGACAAGTAGTTGGCCATGCAACCCTACAACATCACTGCCCCACAGCCCCAAATAAAGCTAAGTCATTTGCCCAAGTTTATGTGGGTTTCAGGTGACTCCTGACACCCATTATATACCTTGAACTTGGCAAGATTTCCTTCCTAAAATAACCCAGTGATTCTCCCTAGCACCTTTGGCTAATTTCTAGGGGATCGGAATCACACCCAGAAAGGGATGGGAGAGGACTCCTCAGGACCACCTGCCTGAGGGGGCTGCTGAGCTCCATGCGGAGCGTGGTGAATGTGGCTTGTGCCCAAGACACACCCGAGGCAAACGTTGCCCCATGGGCGCCCTAAGTACATCTGTACCTCAAAGGAAGATCTGAACTGAAATGTGGGAGCACCCAGGTGAAGATGCCACCAAAGCTGTGGGGGACAGAGAAGATTGTGAGGGGTGGTTTGGGGTTGCAGATGTCACAGACTGACTGGCTCCTCCCCATTTCCTTTGCAGGTAGGGATGGCCTTGTGACTCAGCTGGCTCCTAAGAGTAAAGGGAAGGTATCCCAGGAGGGCTTCCCAAAGGCTTTTGCTCTGCTAGTCTAAGAGCAGACGCATGGAGAGAGAGGTGCTGGTGTTGCCCCTTACCACCGCCTCTCCCTGGGGCATAACAGGGTGACCCATTGCTACAGCATTTCCATACTATGAGACAGACAAGCACAGTGAAGAAAAGCTAAATATCTAGAGACATGGAGGGGGGATGTAGAAAGAGTCTGGGCGCTCATGACATCACCAGACAATGCTCAGACCTCCAGAGATCAGTTCAAGGAAGCAGTGAACACCCTTATGGTTTGCCAGTTATTCCAATGATCTGTCATTCACAGCTGGATGAGTTCCTAACTGAACAAGGGCTATGAACTAAATTTGGGGAGAAGAGCAACAGATATTTGATGGATGGACAAAAGAGGAGGAGTCAGTAAAATAAAACCAAAAAAAAAAAAGATATCTTGGAATGGGAAGAAAAATATCAAAATATAATCAGGACCGAATTCTGCAGGAAATTTCATTCAGATAATACATGAACATTACCCCTTGAATTTCACAAGCAGTTGGTCACCACTATAGACTGGTTAGCTGTGCCCCCCACCACCAAATTCATATTTTGAAGTTCTATCCCTCCACCCCCACCCAGTGTAACATTAACAGCAGATGGAGCCATAGGGAAGAAATTGGACTGTGAGTGTGGAGTCCCCATAAGTGGGATTAGTGCCCTCATACAAAATACTCCCCTTCCCACATGTTGAGGACAGAGCAAGAAGACAAGAAGACAGTTATCTATGATTTAGAGACACACCAAACACCAAATCTACTGATTTTAGCCTTCCCAACTTGCAGAACTATGAGAAATAAATACCACTATGTCTATGGCATTCTGCTATAGCAGCCCAAACTGACTAAAGACAGCCTCTGATGTCCTAGTTCGGGACTTCAGTCCTGAGCAATGAAAGACGGTTTTGTGGGGAGAGGAGAGAAACAGAGTGAAAGAACACTGGGAAAGAAAAGTGGGTGGTTTGGGGGAGTTTCAGAGTACATCTACCTCTCCTCTCTTTTGGGTGGCCCAGGATTCCAGGTCCCCCTGAGCTGACCATTTAAGGCACGAGACCCAGAGCTGAACATTTAACCAAATCCCCCCAACCACAGTCATTATTAGTTCAGAGATTGGCATGAGCCCCAAGTTGGGCTAATCAAAGTGGAATCTGGCCTTGGTGGTAGGTGACTGGAGGAGATGCTTTCTCTCTATTTATGATTTGTTACATATTTTACTTAGAAAAGATGGTGACAGTATGAGGGGAGGAAAGGAAGAAAATATATCACTCCTCATAAAAACGTGGTAAGAGATGAAACACAAACAACCCATCTGTAATTTTAAAATACTGTCCTTCTGTGATTAACACTCTGAATCAAACTAGTAGTGCAAGTACTTTCTTTTTATACTGGACTTGAACTTGGAAGGGTATGAGGCGCAAACCACATGGCTATCAAGTAGGTCGAGACTCTGAAAATGTATATATCCCAGAAAAAGCAAGTAGGCAGAGAAATCTTGGACAAGTGAGCACCTGAATCAATCCATACATGAAGCAAAATCAAACCCTGGACTTCAATAATAAATTCCTCACCATTTTCTTACCAGTTAAGACTAGAGTGTCTGGCACTTCCATAGAAAGATTCCTAAAAGTGTTCTTTCACTGTTTCTCTCCTCTCCCCCCAAAACTTTCTTTCATTGTTCATTGAGATCAAAAAGAGTGAAATGGAGTGGAGGAAGCGGAGATCAGTGACGATCCTTTTTACTCTCAAAGGCTGACACTAGCAGGCAATGATTAAGTCCCCACTCCAGCCCTTTTGCCAGATTATCCTGTTAAGACCCCATTATTCAGCCAGCAGCTGTCATTTCTGCCTTATGTGACAGGGAAGGAGGGGAGGGGCTGTCCAGCTCTTTCCATCCCTTCCTGTCTGACCACCTTGAGGTCCTCTGTCCCTTTCCTACCCCTGGAAAAGACAAGCCACCCACCTGATTTATCACCCCCTGTTTTTATTTGCTTTTGTCTTCATCAGCTTCCAGCAAGATGTTCTGATTGTTCCCCAAAAGTACATCCAAGAGGAGACACTGATTTCAGAGTAAGCAGCAGTCACTGCGCTCGGATGCCGTCCTGCCGGGATTATCCATGTGGGGCCAGAGCTTTTTGCCAAAAGCTCCTAATAATTCTCCGAGCATGGCCTGCATCGAGCGCTGAATCACAGTGGGGCAGAGGCTGCTGCTGAGGGCTAAGTGGCTGCCGCTGTGCAGGTTAGAGGTTTGCAGGGGCAGGGAGCCAGCAGATCATTACAGCTGCGGGGATGCTCCATGTGTCATTGTGCTCCACCTGTCACCTCGGGACCCTGCTCAGGGGAGAGGCAGGAAGAGGTAAAAGGGGCCAGGACCATACAGATGTCCTGGTGCTAGGTCCAGTTACCCAGCCCGATTGAGATGAGCCGGAAAATCATGTTCTGATCTGTTTTTAGCATAGCGAGGAGATCAAAGGCCGCAGACGGAGAGAGAGGGCAGTGGTGCTTCTCCCACGATCTGCTTTGGAACTAGGACTCAATTTTGAGACAAACTACAAGATCATAAACCCAGACAGGGTCACAGAGTGGATGGCTGGGAGAATACCCACATCTAAAGTAAGACTCACAGACTCAATTGACTCCAGGGCTAAAGCGAGGAAAACAAGTGATGAGCCAAGCTGGGAGCAGACCATGGAGACCCAGAGAACTGACCTCCCATCAAGGTGAGCACTTGGATTCAACTCAAGCCAGCTGGGCAGAAGTCAAGGGCAGAGCTGTCCAATTGCTCAGAAATCCACAGGACTTTTTAAAAGTGGAATCATCTCATTTTCAAATAGTGGCCATTTAGTCTATTCATTTTCTTAAGACAATATGGACTTTGGTTTCTTGTCCAGTGTGTAAGGAGTTTGGAAATTGCTGCTGAATCCTAAAAGAAAAAAAGCTGAAAAACTGAAAATCTAACAACTCCTGTTGTACTCTTCAGAAAAGTGAGGTCACAGACAAACCAATGGCCCTAAAACACAGACAGGCAGAGACAGAAAATGACAACTTAACCAGGGCAGGAACCAACGCAACAGCCTGCACAAATCTCCATGGGCTCCAGAGCCGGGGGGCGGGGGTCTGAGCTGTGACAGGTGAATTGTTGGAGGTTCAGTGTGGACAAATCTGACAGAGGAAAACTCCAGGGGGACCAGCCAAGGGGAGGCTCCTCCAGGAGTCCAGACTAGTTTTTACTGTGAATATCAGAGAGAAATCCCTTATGCTGGGTAGAGGGAAGATAAAAGGAACCATTTTAAAGCCACCACAGCAGCCTGTGATATATATATATATATATATATATAGATATAGATATATATATATATATATAATTTTTTACATCATTCTTCATTTTTGTACAATGCATACATTTTCATCTTGGTTATAGTCCCCATGGTAAGCTATGGAAACAACACAAATGCCCAAAAAAAGATGACTGGATCAAGAAGATGCAGTACATACATGCAATGGACTATTACTCAGCAATCAAAAAAGATAACTTCATGCCATTTGTAACAACATGGATGGAGCTGGAAGGGATCGTGCTTAGTGAAATAAGCTAGAAAGAAAAAGAAAAATATCGGAGGGTTTCACTTTTAGGAGGAATGCAGAGGACCCAAATAAGGGATCAATAGCCTGTGCTTTTTAACAAGCCTGCCCTCAAGAGAAGCTATTTGGCCAGAGCTTACCCTACTGGGGTTTGGGCAGAGCCTAACCTACATGAGAGCAGGGAAATGCCCAGCTCGGGCCCCGCTGGCTCGCCTGTCCCACTACAGTTAAAACAGAGAAGCACTGATGATGCTTGTAGCCCAGGGCACAGACTCCCCGAAAGACATTGGAATACTTTCTCCCCACCACACCTTAAGACACCACTAAAGGCCTTTTCACTGCAGTGCCTTTTACCCAGTATATCTTATCTACATTTCAACAGCAACAACAAAATCGCAAGGCCTAGTAGAAGCCAAATAACACAGACTGAATAAGCATCAGAACCAGAATCCAAAGCAACTAGGTGATGGTGTGAGATGGGCTGGAGGCCTTGATTGGATTTCCTGGGAATGGCACCTCCGAGTTCACTCTGACTTGCACCCCGGGAATCATAAGACAAAAGAACAGATGAAAATGAAGTAGCTTCTGGATACCAGCTTTAATGGTATTTTAGATGGATGTACAGAAATATTTTTGCTTTAAATGAGTCAATAGAAATAACTGATTGAGAAACCCAATACTTTCAAATGCTTGAGAGGCAGCTGGGACGGGAAAAAGTAGGCCTCGAGTACTAACTAGAGAGTTGACGGCCAAAGCACTCTCTCCAATGAGAACCAGGAGGGAACAGCAAATGAGAAATCACAGGACTTAAAAATCACCTATTACCTTAGCAATTCTGGCTTTCTAGATGCTTCTCAATTCCATGAAACCCCAAACTAGGGCCTTAGACTATAGAAGTTTTTCATCAGAGTGTTGTCAAGTTAAAAACTTTAATGACTGGAGTAGAAGAGAAATCATCATGTCTCAAAGTTTTAAAATAAATATGATTTTCAAAAAATAAAAAGCGAGAGTCAAACATGGTGGGAATTTTGGAATTTTCAGACCACTGAGGAGGGGAAAAAACGAGGTAAAGATAACCCACTTGCCTCATTAGGGCTGGCAATACACAAAGCACATCAAGCACTCACAGCAGTGCCTGCCACATCGGAAACCCCCAGCAAAAGGTATTGAATATTTTTTTGCCATGACAGGCAGGCAGGCACCTGGAATCCAGGATTCCTATTCCTATCCTGTCTCCAAGAGGCCTGAACCTGCTGTAGACTCTGTTCCAGAATTGTGAGATCCAAGCCGGTGTATACTCCGTGTGTCTGCCTTGTCACCACCCCTCCCTGTGAGCCGGCGGAGGGCACTCTGATCTGGGAAACCAAGTGTTCCCAACCAGAAAAGCAGATCAGACTGGAGCATGGTAAGGGATTCCTGGGAAGCTGGCATCGCGGATGCTAAGGGTATTTTAACAAAAATCGAGGGAAGAAGAGAGGAAGGTGAAGAGGAGGCATGGAAGGCTGCAAAGAAGGAAGGAGACGAGGGTGTCAGGTACCAAGTTGGACGGGGGAGATACAGCCAAGGGAGGAGAGAGGGAGAGAGACAAGAAGGAAAAAAAAAAGAAGAAGGGAGGGAGGCTGGGAGGGGAGAGAGGAAAAGGGAGGGAGGGAAGGGAGGGAACAGGGCAGCTCTGAAACTTCATCCAGGATCCACACATTTCTCTGGCCAGAGCCAAGCACCACTGTGACCAGGACCTGGTCCCAGACGCGCCGTGGTGAGCCGCCACTAACCAGCCTTGATCACAGCAGCAAGCCCACTGTATCCAGGGCTTAATAAAGGAGTCGTCATTTTATTGTCAAGAGCATGTGCCAATCTCATCCAAATCAATTAATTCCTTAATCACACTGCGAATGGAGCAGGATGTGAAGCGCCCATGTGGGAGCGATGAATATTAGTCGTATTTAACTGCCAAGCGCTTGATACCATAAAGCATCCTCGAGGTCGCACAATAAAATCCAAAGTTTAATTGGTGGGTAACAAGACCCCAGGCAATTGTACCTTATTAATGCTGACAACAGGAATATGTATGTGAGGCCGCAACAGCCGGCTACTTAGAGCAATGCCAACCGCCGGCTCCAGAAAGGGGAAGTAATTAGTGCGCTGCCCAATTGCAGAAAGATTTAGGGTCTCTTTCGCCACTGGATCTTTCTCAAACACCGTGCAGTAAATACATCATCTTTCCCTCCCTGCTGACCCCTAAGGAATGTCTTAGAAAAAGATCAAAGAATTAGGAATAGATTATGGGGTCGGGTAGGCAGTCAGTGAGAGAAAAATAAGACACAGGCAGGTTGGGGTTGCCCTAGAAGGTTGTACAAGTTGTGGACTGCACAATACTCCCAGTTGGAGGAGGGTGAGCAGGGGCTGAAATTCTGACCTGAGCTCTGTCCACCAAGTCATGTGCCCTGGTGTGGGGTTCTATCTGCCCTGAGAAGGTCAGATTATTCTCTAAGTCAACCATCTAGCCGATGAGCTATCTTATCAGCTCTTTCTAACTCAATTTCTCTATTTGAAGAGATAGAACTGAGAAGCTGCTTTCTGAGCGTGATGTTGCTTGATTCCATTTTATTCAATCCTTCAGTTATCCAAGACACACATATTGATGTCTAATGTCAACCCTTGTAATCCCCCTTTATTCTTGGGGGTTTATTCCAAGACCCCCAGGGAAGACCTGAAACCATGGATAGTACCAAACCCTATATATTCTCTCTCTCTCTCTCTAAACCATATTTATTCCTTTACATATATGACTATGATAAAGTTCAACTTATAAATCAGGCACAGTAAGAGATTAACAAGAATAGCTAATAGTAAAATAAGAATAACAATATACTACAAAAAAAGTTACATGAGTGTGGTCGCTCCCTCTCTCTCTCAAAATATCTTTTTGTTCATACTTTAAGGACTATGGTTGACCTTGAATAACTATGACCATGGAAGGGGAGAGCACAAATAGGGGGGCTGCTACATAATTACTCTAGAATCGAGAGATAGGGTGATGGCTTCACAATTTGAAGGCAACCAGGATTGGGAATTACAGCTCCAGGTAATGTTTGGCTGGGGCTTCACTTTCCTGAGACAGGGTGAGTCTCTCTGGGGAAGACCACTGGAATCAGGTGTGATGTGTCCTCCTAGCAAGCGTCACCACACACCATCCCCAGAGAACACTGGAGAAGCAGGTTAGCCTTAGGAAGAGCAGGGAGAGCAAGTTAGATGCATAAACTATGGTGCAAAGTAGAGTGGTTAACATCCTGATGAAAGCTTTTGGATGGGTCACTCCATCCTCTCTGTGCCTTAGTTTCCTTATGTCTGTGATGGAGATCATCACACATCATGGGGAGCAATGAACTGGTTTCAAGTAAAATCTCTGAATAAGACACCTCGAGTCAAACTCTGGTTGAATGGCTTACTGAATAGCATCCTTGAATAGCATTCTTGAGAAAACTGCTTAACTTAACTGGGTCTATTGGTATTTTCACCCACAAAATGAGAATAATTACAATTCAACTATCACAGGATTATTAAGAAAATTAAATGATGTGTGTTTTTTAGAGCACTTAGGTGACATTTGTTGTGTACGCCTCAAGCCCTGTGTGCAATAAGTGTTTTACAGGCATTAGTTTATTTAATTCTCATAACAATGCCATGAGTTGGAGGCATTGTTATCACCTCCAGTTTACAGCGGAGGAAACTAAAGGACAGGGAAATTCAACAACGTACCCAAGGACCCACAGCTAGGAACACTCTGTATTAGAACCCCAAGCATCAGAACACAATTCTGTCTCTTGAATAATGAAAGATGCAAAGTATTTACCTCAGTGCCTGATATGTGGTAGACTCAGTCATGGAAACAATGATTAGTAATTAGTTGGTCTAAGTGCAAAACAATGCCCTCTAGTGAGCCAATTTACTATAAAATAATCACTCATGGGAGAGATGTGTGTGGGAGAGAGAGAGAGAGAGAGAGAGAGAGAGAGAGAGAGAGAGAGAGAGAGAAATGGAATAGATGGATCAGATTTAAATGAAAAAATTCAAGAGAACTGGTAGAAATGTGAATAAATTCCTGGGAGCAGTTCACAGAGATCTAAATGGATCTTAGATCTATGTAAATATGCTAAACTTCATCTAGTGTTTCACTATATTTTTAAATACAGTACTATTTTTCAGGTTGACAAAGCTCATAAATTTTGCCAAAAATATAGAGTGTACAGTTCCTAAGACTGGAAACAAAGCAGGAATGTCCACTTATACTACTTCTATTGAACATTATGCAAAAGCCATGAAAAAGACTGGAAAAGTAGCAAAGCTTCCTTTATTCAAGTTGACATGATTATGTGTATAAGAGTCCAAAAGAATCTTCCCCCAAAACTAAAGCTAATGTGAAAATTCAGCAAGATCATTAAATACAACTTGACTAAAAAAATCAATTCTGTTTCTACATACTACAGACAAAAAATTGAAAATTTAATAAAATATTTATGATGATATCAAAACATAAAATTTTTATAACAGATTAAATAAATACTGTACCAGAACTCTGCTAAAAAATTACAAAGCATCAAAATATTACTGAGTGAAATTAGACAATATCTAAATAAATGGAGAGATATACTATGATCATAGTTTGGGAGATTTAAATCTTCTTGGAGTAGTCTCCCTGTACTGATCTAAGTGCCTAAGCAGCGCAATTTTTTTTTAACAAAAACATTGGAACAATTGAATGTGTATATGGGGAAAAAGTGAAACCTTAGCTCTATCTCACACCACATACAAAAAAAAAATGAATGCAAGCTAGATCACAGATAGAAACTTAAAAGCTAAAACTATAACACTTCTATAAAAGAAAAGAGCAGAGAATAAATTCACAATTTTAGCAAAGTTTTCTTAGGAAAGAACATTCTACGCCTAAAGGAAGCTGAACTGGAAATTGTCAATATTTTAAAATTTTGTTCATCAATGTATACCATTAAAAAAATAAGCAAGACACAGACTTGGAGAAAACATGTGTCTGCTAAAAAAATAGTATCCACAAAATATAAAGAGCTCCCACAAATGAATAATAAAAGACAAATAATCCACTATAAATGGGGGAAAGACATGAACAGACATTTCACAAATGAAGATATATGACAGGCCAAGAATCACATAAAAAGATGCTTGATCTCATTAGTCATCAGAGAAATACACAATAAAGCTCACCAAAGAAATTAAATACCCATTAAAATAATGAGCTAAAACTTTATATACAAAAAAATTGATCAAAATGTAGAAGATTCACAATACCAAATAATAGACAGCATGTATAGCAACCTGGACTGTGATGCATTTCTGTTAGGAGGATAAAATGGCAGTCAGTTTGGAGAACAAATTGGTGGTCACATAAATATATACCTATCAGATGATGTAGAAATTCTCTTCCTGGGTATACACACAAAGAGTTGTCCAAGAGCGTTACTAACAACTTTACTTATTCCAAAACTGACAATAATCCAAATGTCTATCAAGAGGAGAATGGGTAAACACAACTTGACATACACACATACTGGAATATTACTCAGCAACGAAAAAGGATGTACACTGATAACACCTTTAGGAATCTCACAGACATTATATCAATCAAAAGAAGTAAGACACAAGGGAATACACACTGTATAATTTCACTTATATGACATTTAAGAATAAAATTTACAGTGATAAAAATCAGAGCAGTGGATGCTTCTTAGAGCAGGAATCAAAGTTGACTAAAAAAGGGGATGAGAGAGCTTGTGAAGTGATGAAATGATCTCAGTTTTGATTGGGGTATAGGATACATGGATCTATGTATCAGTCAAAACCCACTGAACTGTATGGTTAAGGTCTTGCCTATTACTATGTGTGAATTATGACTTGGTTTTTAAAAGCCCTCACAATGTTTAGCAACAGATTATTTTGAGAGTGTGAAAAAATTTCCCAGCATACATTCCTGGAAAGAATATAAATGTGGAGCCATCTCTCTGAAGGGCAATTTTGACAATACCTATCAACATAAGCAATACGGATCCACACTTGACCCAGTCATTTCACATCTAAGAGTCACCCTACAGATAGATTCATGCATGATGTAGAGACAGTTGTAGAAAGATGTTCTTTGTGAAACTGTTTGCTGCAGCAAAAGACTGGAAATAGCATAGCAATCCATCCCAGTTAGGTTAAGAGCAGGTTAAATAAATTACAATGCTACATTTTAATAGAATACAATGCAGCTGTTAAAATAATAAGGGAGATTGCTATGTGTGACATGAAATGGATATTCAAGATACACAATATATTGATATATGGGGGAAAAGATATAGAATTTGGTTTAACATCCTCTCATCTGTGTAAAAGGAAACATGTACATGTAATATATCCGAAAGGTACCTAAAAATCTGGCTGTTGCCTCTGGGAACAGGGGCTGGCAGATTAGAGAAATTTCTAGGAGGAATTTCGTTGTATTATGTCTTTTATTGTCTGAATCTTTTTTTTTAATCATGTGCATATTACGTAAATCAGTAAATTTTTAAAAGCAAAGAAAAAGACTCACTTTCATAGAGCCTATCCATTTTCCCTGGCACTTGGTCCAGATCCCTTTAGTTTCTGTGCCCCATAAGCCCCAGGTCTGTTCCTGGCTCCTCCTACAAAATCTTCCCCATCACTTCTGTCTCCTGACCTCTCTCCTCAGATCTGACCCCCACCCCACCAACTGCTCCTGATTTGCTATGGAACCCCTAGTGCTTGTGTCTCAGGTACTTCCCTTTACACACCCTACCACCTCCATCACTCAGCATTGAAATTATTAGATTTTCCAGTCTTTTATTTATACCTGACTTTTCTCAAGTAAAACAGATCCACCCATAGCCAAGACCATATGTGACAACCAGATATATGCCCCAAAATGAGACCATGAAATATCCCCGTAATTTTCAGATGCCTTAAGACACACACTCTTAAATATTTAGTGGATTATAAATGACCTAAAGAAAGCTTCAGTCCGGATTTTAAACATAACTTCTAATGAGCCTATGCAGACAGTTTGCCCCCAGCCCTAGTGTGGAGACAATCGTGGTTCTCCTGATGATAGGAGGGTGGACACAGGGGAGAAAGCTGAAAAATATTAATGAAGGTGTCCTAGGACTTGGTCCCCACTAAAGAGACAGATTTGCTGTGTGCAGTTTGCTCTGTGATCCTGCTGTACAGAGATTTGTGGGGAGAAAATCAAAGAACCCGGTTGGTAGCCTGACTCTGCCACTCATTTTCTGCGTGGCCTTGAGCATTTCACATCCCTCTCTGGATTGCTGGGGCCTTCTTTGTTGCATTAGGTAATCTTTAGGGCTCTTGCAGCATTCTGCTTGAGACTTCTGAGCATCTGCAGTTATGATTATTTATTAAAATAGATTTCACAACAGAAGAGGAGAAAAAAGGCAGCAAGGATCTTTTAACTTTAAAAATGAGTTAAAAATTATTGTCATCCTGGGCAGGCCTCCCTGATGGCGCAAGGGGTTGAGATGCAACCTGTGGAGCAGCAGGAGTTCAATCACCAGGCCAGC
Organism: Talpa occidentalis; assembly: GCF_014898055.3. Lineage (NCBI taxonomy): Eukaryota > Metazoa > Chordata > Mammalia > Eulipotyphla > Talpidae > Talpa > Talpa occidentalis. The sequence continues at coordinate 87,585,246 of NW_023601212.1, read as the reverse complement.
CAGGGAGCAACCCACATGGCGCAGCAGACCTCTCCTGACTCTCCCGCTGCTCCCCTCAACAGTGTACTTTGGTCAGTCTGCCTGTTCTACTCCCCACTCTGTCTCTGGTGAATCCTCTCACCCCCACACCTCTGGCCTGTACCCCAGCTCTTCTATGCATAAATAAATAAATAAATCTTTAAAAAAAAATAAAAATTATTTTCATCCTGGGAGCATGTTAAAAATGCAAATCTTATGCCTCATCCCAGACCCACTGAATCTGAATTTGAATTTCAACAAGATCCTCAGACAATTTGTTGGCTCTGATGCCTCCCATGCAAGGGACATAAAATTGGTTCAGGAGTCTTATGTAATACTGGCACTTTTGGGGGTGGTTTTTGTTTTTATATCTTCAATCCACTCTGGCCATAGTGATGAGCTATAAACAAAGTAGCTCTCTCAATATCAAATGCCTTTAGAGTAAGTCTGGCAAGTAACAGAAAGTAGCAAAGGAATGTGGGTAGGATACAATAGGGAGGCTTAGGGACTGTGGTTAAGTAGGAAGTGCTTATTCCATCATAAACAACCCAGCAACAACTCAGCATCGGTCAACTGTTGACATACCAGAATGCAGAGTATATATGGTCAGAGATTATGCTTTGTTTTTGTCTGTTTTTTTTTTTTTTTTAAGATTGATTTATTTATTTATACAAGCACTGGGTACAGTCAGAATCACGGGAGGGTGAGAGAATTCACCAGAGTCAGAGTGGGAAACAGAACAGGCAAACTGACAAAGAAATACACTGCTAAGGGGAGCAGCAGGCGAGACAGGAGAGGTCTGCACGCCATGTGGGACCCTCGCTGGCAGCCGGGATCAAACCGGCGCTATAGAGGCTGTGGGCAGCTTCGCAACCCAGCGCTCAACCGCTGCGCCACCAGGGGAGGCCCTATGCTTTGTTTTGAAGTTAACCTGCATATTCAGATTTCGAGGTAAAATCTCTTAATGACAAAAAAAATCATCAGATCAAATATAACACATTTTAAAACCAGGTGTAATTATGATTCCAAAGCCTCAAGGTAAAAACAAATGTGATAATTTCAACACATAAATGGAGGATAAGGTAGCTGGAGCATGATGAGTAATGAGGAATAAGACTGGAGAGGAAAGTGTGGGCTGCTGACAGGAGGAGGCAAAATCTTAGTGACTGCAGTGGTTAGGAGCATAGAGACTAGAGCTCAAGCCTACCCTTTCCTATCTCTGTGACCTTCGACAAGCTATTTCATGCATATGTAACTGTTTCCTCACCTACAAAATGGAGTTACTGGTCAGTACAAAGAAAGGTCAGTACAAAGAAGCAGAGATCAATAAGACCTAGAATAGCATCTAGATCAAAGTAAACACTCAATGAGTGTTTGTTGTGGTTGTTATTGTCTTCTTTTATTAGCACTGCAGATGTCATGGATACCCTCCCACATCTAGACTTTTTACAATGGGCTTACCAGCTCTCTCCCCCTATAAATTATCAAAGAATTCATACACAAAGATCTGACAAGAGTTTTTCTTGGAAGGCCTCACCTGTTGAGGTGTCTCAGTCCCGCCCTGACCAGCCCCAGCCATATTGTCTGCAATAAACACTCCTTTTCTTCTAGGGCTTTGCTTTGTAGAACCTGATCAGTATTCAAAACCCTTTGCAGCCTGCTCACTTTCAAAGCAAGGACATTTATTCATTCAACAAACATGTATGTGGCGTCAACACTATGTTAGGCACTGAGCTAGATCATAGAGATATAGTTGTGACAAGATCCCTGATTCTGTGGCGTTTTCATTCTAGTGCAGGGGATGAATACTAGCATGTAAACACATAAATGAGAAAATAAATGAGCCACTGACAATAAATAAAAATAAATGATGATAATTAGAAAGCAATAAATTCTATCAAAATGATGAGATCAAAACAGGGGTGAGTATTTCAGACAGGGCATCCCTGTTACACCTCTAAGGACAATGTGTACAATTTCATTTGTCTTCACTGAAGACTAAAGTCCTGAGTGCTTTAACAATGAGCATTGGACAGTCATTAATTTATGTGTTTGTCCAGTCGTTCATTCCACAAGCATCTAATGAGGCCAAAGATTTGTTGGACCTTCTACTAGGCAGAGAGAAACAGAAATGAGAAGATGGGATTCCTACCTTTAGTAGACTTTCTGGTCTGCTGATGAATGATATATATTAATAAACAACTAAAACCTGAATAAATTTTCTTTTTAACAAAATTTTAAGTGAAGAGTTTATTTCACTTTATGAAAAGCAAACTTGCCTGTGGGAGAAATTCAATTAACCTTCGCTTTCTCAACTTCTGGATTCTCCAAGTCCACCCAGTTCAACTAATAGTAGTTCCATCTAGTGAAGACAAGGCAGAATTGCAGACATAAGATCCCAAGAGATGAATCCATCTTAAGTGGAGGTACTGTCATAAAAGTTTAATGCCTGAGTTTATGCTTATGTAAGTATCAACATGACTCAAAGTTGTATTTCCTTAACTTGTCCTGGCTAATGAAAAATACATAAAGATGGACTTAACAAAAAACATTGTGCCCCAAACAATGTCTCCCTTCTTGTATAAATAGCAATAATAACATCAAACACTCTACCAGGTTTATGTCTATAAGCTCATTTCATCACAACACTGCGATGCGTGTATTATTATCCCACCTTACAAATAAGGAAGCAGAGCACAAAGATATTAATTTCTCTGGGTCCATAACTAGTAAATCATAGAAATAGGCTTTCAACTCACACATTTTGGCTTTTAAAGTCTGAAGTCTTAACTATCATGCTGGCTGTAGTCAAGAACATTTTGCAGGTGTTAGAATTAGAAAAAAAAGATTTTCCATCATAAAACTGACATAAAGCATTCAAAGGATCTTTCCCTGAAACCATCAATACTATGTTTATGTTGCCAGTGAAAGACTATGTCAGCAACTCAACATTGTTCTGTTACATTTAAATTAATGTGGTTCATTTGGAAATATGACAACCAAGTCTTGATGGATAAGTAGGAAATGCCCAGGCTCCAAGCATGAGGAACCATATGAGGCAGTGAGACAAAGATCATAACATGCTCACACAGCTATTGTATAAATACTTCAATACTGCTGAAGCGTATGGTGTGAGGTAAGGGATGGCAGGAATGAGGCTGGAGAGGGAAGTGGAGACAAGAGCCAGACTCAGAATTGATACTGTGTAGGCACTAAGCCTGCACCTGCCTGGAGAGAAGGGTTAGGGGTGGCATCTGAGAAACTGACTTTGGATTCAGTGTTCCTTGAGGTACCCAAGAATGTTTGGGGTTCATTATCCATTCCTGGCATGTGACCAGCATCTTCACTTCATTTGAAAGGGAATAAAAATGAACCAAAACTGCAAAATGATCTTCTAATGATCTGTTAGAGCAATAGAATGCTTTCAGGGGACTTGAAGGTCATGTCTCAGATCCTGAAACCCCAGGAAGCCAGACCCCAAAGAGGAGTAATGTGTCTCTTACTCGGATTATCCTTCTGTGTATAAGGAGCATGTACCGTTATCTATCAAAATTTTTCTATAAGTCGCATTGTTATTCCATTGTAATAATCACATACACCTCAAGGAACTTGGGTTTTAACATTGTGCTCAGAGTCTTTGAAAGGTGAGCTTTAAGGAGGAAAGTTATATCAGATCTTGTAGAGAGATTTTTATGTTGACAGTGTAGAGAACAGCTTAAAGGAAGTCAGACTAGAGGTATTAACTAAAAAAGTAGCCCAAGGGAGAGAAATGAACTAAGACAGTGATGGTGGGGTAAGAGGAGCAGAAAAACCCAATAAGCATTTAGCCTTCAGAATTTTAGGACACAGTGACCCACTGCAGATGAAGGAGGGATCAAGAAGCAGGCTACGGCGATGCCAAGGTTTCAGGATTACGTGGCACCTCAATGACACCATATGCAGACATATGGAATGAAAGGGAGGAATCTAGTTTAGAGAAGAGTCATATGAGATCTTCAACAGATGGTGGGAAAGAAAGAGCTAGATCTCAAAACAGGTTGAAATAGAAATGGAAATAATAGATTAACACACCAGGGAGAAGAAAGAATGACATGTTGCGAACCCCAATATCCAAAGAGTGGCTGAAGGAAGGGATGTCCAGAAAAGAGATGCAGGAGAAGCAACACTGGTCAGCAACAGGGGCCAGAGAAGCACTGTGAGGAGGAGGTGTGGTCAATGAATTAGCTGTGCCAGGATTCAGCCGGGGAGGTATCAGCTGGATTTAGACTACGAACATTAATATTTTACCAAATTAAATTCATGATTAATTTAAATATTAATGTTTAAATTAACCTATTTAAATGAGATTGGGAGGATAGAGAGAGAATGCCCGTGTATGCACAAGTCAACTGCAGGACCCAACACCCTTGCATCTTGCAAGGGCAGTGATGTTGTCTCCCCTTCCGTATGAAATAAGGGGGTGGCGGGGACCTTTCAAGGCTATAAAAAAGAGGGGGTTGGTAGCCTCCGGTTTGGGAAAGTGCACTTGGGTCTCACCATGAGGGCACTCCCCACTCTGCTGTCTCTTCTGCCATCTGTCTCCAGATAAACACATATTCATGCTGGAATAACTGGTCACTTTTGCTTGAGATCAATGAGACAGAGAAAGTTATTGGTGAAATCCGTGAAGCGATTTCACTGAATGGGATTGAGGAGTTGGTAGGAAGACAGGAAATAGAGACAGCGTGTTGGACTTATTTTCAATAGATTTTCTGTGGCTGGGTGGGAAGCAACAGGACAATAGCAGTGATTTTCCATCCTGGCTGATTATAAAGCCACCTGGGGAAGTTTCAAAACATATTGATTCCTGGGCTTGGCACCACCGCAGACCGTGTTAACTGTTCTGTGACGTGGCCCAGGCATCAGCTTTTAAAATCTCCTGCTATTTGAGCTTGAGAGTCTCTGAGCAGGAGGAATAAACGGGGTTGAGGGAGTGTTGTAACAAAACTGTTGTTCCAAAGCGGGAGAGATTCTTGAGCACTTTGGAACAATGATGGCAAACAGAGCAGAGACGGAGGGTAAATATGTAGAGGAGATGAACACCACACACCAAAGTGCAACACCCGGGTGGGTGGCAGGAGTTGATCTGGGATTACAGAGTCACCTGGCAGGCGTCCCCTTTGCCAGGAGAAGGGAGGGGAGAGGCAGAGGGTGTGGGTTTCAGGTGGGGAAGAAAAGGAAGACGAGGGAGCCTTTTCCTGCTGGCTTTCATTTTTTTTTTTTTTTTTTTTTTTTTGTAAAGCAGAAGAATGGTTAGACAGCTAAGGGGCAGGGGTGGGGGTGACTGGGAGCTTGATAAGCAGAGAGGGGTGGCTTACAGGGGAGGCATTCCCCAGCTGAGGCTGTATACAATACAGCAATCTCACTCCCACGTACACACCCCAAAATATCGAAGGTGGGGACAGAGGCTTGTATACCAATGTCCTTAGCAGCATTATGCGTAATAGCCAACAGATGCATGGATAAACAAAATGTGGCATTTACACATAATGGATTATTATTAAGCCATAAAAAAGAATGACGTTCTGATACACGTTACAACACAGACAGACCTTGAAAACATTATGCTAAGTGAAACAGGCCAGACATAAAGGACAAATACTCCATGATTTAACTTATGTGAGATGCCCAGAATAGGTAAATACATAGAGACAGAAAGGAGCAAGGACTTGCTGGTATGTAGACTCCACTAGTAGACAAATTCCAGGAGGGCAGGGCCTCTGCATGTTGATCACTGCTGTGTCACCAGGATTTAACCCAATGCCCTTGGTAAATATCAAGAAGAATGGGCATGTGGTGGCTCCAATCTACGACATTTTTATTTCCTCAGCACCATGTGGCAGCCCAGGAAGAAAAGACATGGAACAAGTCCGCACAGCTGGGGTGTCAGGTCCAGGATAACCTGGCCTGGCACAAAAGATGGGGTCCTGATCAGGGAGCTCAAGACAGACCAGGCAAGACAGCGAGCTTTATCCTGAAGGTAGAAGGAGGGAGAAGGGAGAGGACAGGACGAATCTGCATTTCCAATGTCCACCGTGCCCCTTGAGGAGAATATTTCAAGGTAGTGAAAGGCTTTGCAAGTACTCAGGTGAAAGCTGAATGGTCAGATCATCCTGGGAGACTCCAACTGGAGCTACAGGATCTGTTTCAAGAATTTTCTAGTTGTTCCAAGGGACAGCTTCACAACAGGGAGAACTGCCTCCAGGCTGCTTGGAGGGGCAAGGAATGCCCCATTTATTTGGGGGAGACAGTGGGATAAGACATCTGAGAGCATACCCTGTGGATCTAGGGGACCCAGAGCTATCTTTGTGGCCCCTCCTCCTCAGGGGGCCCCGTGGCCTTGCTGGATAGGAACTGAAACCACCTCCCCTCCAGCTCACTAAACCGCTGTGCTGTATTTAAAAGCCAAAGAGGAAAATAAGCCCCAGCCCAAGGAGGAAGCAATTTTGGCATTAAATAAAAGGAATGTTTTCATCCTGCAATGAAAACGCTGTGATCTTGGAACACAATTTGCATAAACAGACAGTCTGGCTATAAACAACCTCACCAGTAACTGGTATTTACATATAGAACAACTCAGTCAAAACCCAATTAAAGGCTCTGATGGATTGGGGATTGTCAAAACATTTAAAAGGCTTCACAGCAGCCAGGCGATTTATACGTCTTAGTTGGACCAGCAGTTCCTGATTTCTCCTCCCATCTGCTCTTTCTCCTGTCCCCAGACTCCTTCCAGAATCAGAGACCACCCCCCAGGCCTCCCACCCTGAGTCTGGCAGCCTGCCTCCATCAGGAGGGAGAGAGCTCTCAGAAACCCACTGGACCGGGGAACTTGGGCAAGTCACGGCAGAGAAGGGAACAGGGGCCAGGCCTTGTCCCTGACTGGCAGTGAAAAGCAGGGGCAGTGTCATGTGGACACATGGCACTATCAGGAGGATTTTCTCAGACAAGGTGGGACTTCGGGAGTGTCCAGGCAATGATAGTGCCTGAGATCAGGCCATCAGTGCCTCTGTGGCTCCAGACCCAAAGCTTCCAAGCAGATGGTTGAACAAGACAGGAGGTGAGCTCCCCCACCCTGCTGGCCCAGCTGTGCTGGTCAGGGACTGAGGCCAGCCTGGAAACCAAGTCTATATGTTGGGGAAACTGAGGGTGGCTTTAGTAGCTTTAGTAGAAAGGGAGCCATGGACAGGAGTTTCACCCAGGATACCATGGAGACTGCCCGGCCTAAGGCAATAGGATTCTAAGGTTAAAGCCCAAGGTGCTTCTGCCCAGCATACAAATGACACCTGCTGAGACTTCAGGACTGAGTTCACAGGGCCTGGGGAAGCCCAGAGCTGGCAGGACAACGGCCCAGATCCTAGGAGGGGCTGGAATGGTTGCTGTAGCCCATTCATTCAGTGATGATCTTGGGGGAAAGAAACTCAGTGGCTTCCTTTATACTGCACACGGTGCCTGGCACTCTGAAGGCCAATAGCACAGGGCCAGCTGTGATGTTTGGATGGAAGGAAGGGGTGGGGAAGGCGGGAGGGCGGGAAGGAAGGAAGGGGAAGGAGGGTAAGCCCCAGAATCTTCCAGGCATACAGTATCCCCCACCAAGGACTCAGGAAGTTCACTGTTCAGACCACTGAGCTCTGGCCTCAGTGTGGAGAGAAGAGCTACAGGAGACGGGCTGCTCCTTGCCACTCCCAGCCACTAGCTGGTCTCATATTCTCCAGCACCTCACTCCCATGGGTGTGGGCCCTTCATTTCCGGGCTTTCTAGAAGCTGAGTGATCACTGACTGTGGCAGCTCTGTGCTAAGTGCATTCCCAGTGCGACCTCTTCTTCTGCACATTTACCATCACCTCACACACACCCTGTAACCGGAAAAGGAAGCTGATAGAGCAAAGCAAACTCCACCGCCCCGTGGTGGCTGCAGGCTCCCAAGGGGGTGTTGCTTTCACGGTGCAATGAAAAATAATCCCTCACGATGAAGCCCTCGCCGTTTGCCCAGCACATGGCCAGGTGCTACTCCCAGGATGTCACTGAATTCTCAGAACATTCCTAAGAGGAAAGCATGATTATCCACATTTTACAATGAGGAAACTGAGGCTCAAAGTGTTGGGGAATCTTGTCCAAGTTCACATGCCTGGAAGCAGTGGAGTCAGAAGTCCCACAGATCTGTTGCCATTTCTGACAACACCAAAAAATGAATCAAAATTGAATGTCCCCCCATAGCCATGATGCTGAGGCCCTGGGAGGTTGAGGGCATGCCCAAGGTCACTCAGTGTGAGCACTGACCCAGCGCTGGTCCCAGCTGGCTCCCCCCCCCACCTCCGAGCTCTAGCTTCTGGGTGAATTTCAGGTGATCAGAATGTGGTTCTTGGTTGTACCTTTTCCCACATATTCCTTGTAACAAACACGGTGGGAACAGTGCAGAATTTCAGATCCAAACTCCCCACCAGTCGTCACTGTCACTGTTTCCCCATTTCTACCACTCAAGATGGGTGGCTGTGCTATTATTGATCAAGACCCTGCTGGTTGTAAGTGGCAGAAAACATGACTCAGTGACGTAAGAAAATAATAGCACAAACAACAGTACTAACGAGGGTAACAATATTAATAGTGCAGGTTCCTTCTGCTTCAAGTGCCTGAAAGCACAGGTGTGGGCTTGCCAGGAATAGTCACGCCCAGGCCTGGACCTCGTCATTGGCCCTCAGGCTCTCTCTTTGCAATTCTCTTTTCTTCTCCACTGGAATACCATCCCCCGCCCCCCACTCTCCTGTGCAGCCCCAAACTAACACATGTCTCAAGTGCTCAGTTTCAAGCTCTGTTCGAGAAAGAGCTTTTCATCCAATCATCTCAACAAAAGCCAGAGCCAAGCGGACTTGCACGGACGGGTGAGGCCATTCCACACATGGAAAGGGCCGCTGGTCAGGGAGCTCAGGTACACCCAGCAGGCAATCCCAGGTCCGGTGCCCACCTTGGAGCCCAGCTTCACACTGAGAGTGGAGGATGGGTCATCACCTCCAAAAGAAGATCTGATGGCCATTCCCCCGAAAAGGAGAGAAATGGATGCCTGACAAGCACACAGCAGAGCCCCCTTCTGTGACTTTTGGGAGTTTTGGCTTCTATAGATGAAAACTAGTGTCTTAAAAACATCTACCCTCAGGGTTGTAGCAACTGGAAACAGAAATTTAAAAGAAAAAGATTGTACAACTCCTATGAGGCTGCTACAGCCCTGGGGTTTTGTCCCGCTCAGAGGCTCTGCCTGCTGCACCCATCTGCTACCTTGGTCCTGCTTTGGGACATCCAACTCCCTCTCCTGTTGCAACTGCCTGCAGGCTGGGCTTTGTGCCAGCCCAGCTCTCCCCCTGGCTGTGGCACCCCTTCCGTGCCCTACAGTCAGATTAATCTTCCATTTCAGCAGAGTTCAGGGAGCTGCCGAGCCCAGTGGTGTTTAACTTGGCTGGCACTCAACCTCATGAATTTAAAGGCCATCTGAGCTGGACCATTCATCTGTTCCTCCTCAGCTCCCCACAGTGAGTGCATTTCTACCCTCCTTCCCAGGACCCGGCCAGCTGAGCTGCTTATATATTTCTTTCTCAGGAAAGCTCAGAGAGGAAGATAAAAAGAAAACATATCCAACCCTAGAATTTGGAACCTTCCTTCTATTATCTCATAAAACATCATGTTCATATCATAATTTCAATCCAGAGAGAGGATTTGCTGTGTGAGCTCTGAGATGCATACAAATTGCCCTTCTAAACCTCTGGCTACAATACGCAAACTTCAGAAGCTGACAGTTTACTTGATAAATACCTAATAAGACTTAAATAATTATTGAAAGCAGACAAATGGAAGAGGAGAATGGCAAGAGGTGCTGGACAATAAATCACAGGGCAGGAGACAGAGCCCCAGAAACTCAGGGTAAAGCAGATTTCAGGAAGTGGAAGAGGGAGTTGGCGTACTGGAGAAGGTTGGTGATGCGTGAGCAGCGGGGCAGCCAAAAGATGGACGAGATGGGTTTCTCTGAAGGACCCATTAAATACCTAATGGGTGACCTTTCCAGCTCTCCTGGGAGAGCGGCCAGAGAGAATATTAGTCCACCTCATTTCATCGTCTGTCTCTGACAGTCCAACTGGAGAGGGAGGTCAGGGTTCCAGATATCATGCTCATTTATAAACTCATCCAGTCCCATTTCCAATCTGGAAGCTGGAAGAATTCCAATCATTTTAAGGTGCCATCCCCTGAACTTGACCTAAAGGATTTCAAGAGAAGGCATTCCAAACTCTTCATTCATTCACTTATTCATTCTCTTGTTCAACAAACATTGTGGCCAACTATGTCCCACAAATAGCACTGGCCCAGGTCAGTCTAATCAGATCAGTCTGACCAGCAGGTGATTAAACAATAATGGTAGATGCTGGAAAAGAGAAGCTTTGGGAGTCCATAGAAGCTTATTTGAATCTCAGGCAAGTGTGGGACAGGGAAGGGTTTGCAGAGGAAATGGTCCTGAGACTAGAATCTCAAAAATAAATAGGAACCAGGGCACAAGTTTTTCAGGTACCAGGAATATCAAGTGCTAAGGCCCTGGGGTATATGAGATGTGTTGAAAAATATCCTGAGACCTTAGCTCCCACAGGATGCTGATGTGTGGCAGCTCCCACCTCCAGTATCCTCCCCACAGGGGGAAGTTTCTGAACATGTGACTGATATGCTGCCCTTTGCCGAGGTAGGGTTGATGCTGCCCATTTTAGAGATGAGAATACTGAGTGTCAGGACTTTATGGGTTGGTGTTACCTAGGTGGCCATAGATTGTTTGATGCTTCTGTTCTGGATTCTAATCTCCAGTCAAAGAGAGCCTCGTTCCCCTCCTCGCTCTTCAGTCCCTACCTAGTCAGCCTTCCTAATTATTCAGAGTGCCTCTGGGAAAGGTTTCTTCCCTGTTCTGCATGATTCCCAGGTTCCCTGGAGTCCCAGTTGAATGGGTTCCCAGTGATAGGATGCCTCTTTAATGCCAGTCTGTAGATATATATGTGTATATATATATACACACACACACACACACACCCCAACCATTTGCCTAGACTTCAACAGGCCCTCCGCATTTGCTGGGCCTTTTCCTCCCTTTTGAATTCCTGATCCCAGGTACATCCATCTCCACCTCTTTAACTCCTGAGGTGGGAAGGAGGTGAACCCAGATGGGAGCCCTTCTTTGGTCGGGGTGATGCCAGACATTGTGCTTGAAGCCTACAGGGTGACTTGGGCTCTTTTTCAATCCACTTGCAGCCTCATTTGGGCAGTCAACACGACTGACACAAGCTGTCTACTGAGAAAGCTGTAATTCGAGACACACCTTACATTTGGGAAATGGTTTATAAAGAACTTTCCAAACTCATCACCAAAATGACCTACGGAGAGGCCAGTAACAACTAATTATTTTTTTAGACTGGATGTGACTAAATTAATCTTTCTTCCCACATGGTTTCTGTGTGGTACTAGGATCCCCATGTGAGAAACTGTTCATCCCATTTTAGGCCGATTTTTCTACAGAAATGTGTAATAGCCACAGCTCTTTGAGTAGTAATAGAAACACAGTGTGATCTAGCTTAAGCAAAACAGCGGCTTGGCTAGTTGCCTCACAAAACTGAGGGACACCAAGGTAGTGCCTGAGATCAAAGACCCGCAAAACCCAGAGCCTCAGGGGGTCAGCTTCATGGACTCTCATCCTCCCTCCTCAAATCCTCTCTTATCTCTGCTCCTTTCAAGTTTCATTCTAAACCAAACCAAACAACAACAACCAAAAAACAGCTCTCCACATCATGGGGAAAAACAGCCACAGGCACAGCCAAATTCACATCCTCCCAGCACACTGAAAATAGCAGAGAGAAGACCCTCTCCCGAGGTGTGGAGGTAAATCCCAGGGAAGAACTGTGATTGGCTGTGCTTGGATCACGGCCCACTGCACAGGGTACTATGATTGGTCAGGTCTGGGTCACATGACCACCCTAGTTACCATGCAGGTTAGTGCCTATGGTCAGAAGACAGGAAGTGAATGGGGAAAGAGTCTGGAAAACCTAAATAAATAAATAAACAAACAAACAATTAAAAAAAATAGATGTGGGGCCTCCCTGGTGGTGCAGTGGTGGAGCACTGGCTTGCGAAGTTGCCCACAGCCTCCACAGCGCCGGTTGGATCCCCAACCGCCAGGCAAGGGTCCCACATTGCACACAGACCTCTCCAGCTGTGCCCACTGCTCCCCTCAGCAGTGTACTTCAGCAGTCTGCCTGTTCTGTTCCCTGCTGTGGCGCTGATGGATTCTCTCATCCTCCCACGCTTCTGACTGTACCCAGTGCTTGTGTAAATAAATAAATAAATCTTAAAAAAAAAAAAAAGATGTCCAGAACAATGAATGCTATTGCCACAGAGGAGGCAGCGATATATAGTATGCGTTTGAGGGTGTAGGAAAATGGAAATATTGATTGGCACAATCTTTCTATTGAGAAAATTGTAAATGTTTTTTTTCTAAATCCCTCAAGTGTTTACACCTCTGATCTAGGAAGTTGGTATCTGTGGCTGCCTTTTTAGGAGGAAAAAATGTAGACAGATGTGGGTGAAAGAATCCTCATCACAATATAGTTTTCAACAACAAAAAAGAGGTAACCAAATGTATATTAAATACAATAGTAAATAAATTATGAAGCATTCGCTAATAGCATGCTGTTAATTTTTAATGATCACAATGGCTGTCATACATAATGACATGGAATGAAGTTTGTGATATGTTAATGACCTTTAGAAATCAGTTTATAAAGAATGTTCAATCAAATTTTGGTTTTTAAAAGAAAGCATATTTTAAAATTTTGGGAATAAAAACTGGAAGCAGGAAAGAGGAAGGTTTTTTGAGTTCAGGATAATCTGGTTTCTTAATATGCTTGCTAGTTATAAGGGTGTATTCATGTTATGAAAATTCACAAAGCTGTCCATTTATGGTATGTGAGCTTTTCTTTGTGCATATCATGCTTCAATGAAAATACTTTTTGCAAATGTGTATATTTAAAGAAAAAGGTTCAGGGTGGTTATCTCTGGGTGGTTTAATGAATAGCGATTTAAACTTTGTTCTTAGTAAAAGTCTTTGTTTATTACAACAAGTATGTATTACTTTTGTAGTCAGTTAAGAAAAAGAAAACTATTGCCTTGAAGGTGGGAAAATGCAGGATGAGTGAGATCAAATAATGACAATTTCAAAGGACTAGTCAGCTTGAATAGGGCCTGAAGATCTAAACTAGACATGACCTGCCTACGGAGACAAGGGATGATGGGCTGTAGTAAGGACAGGATACAGTGCTGTAACAAATAGACCCAATAATAATTTGGCTCAAATGCAATAGCAGTTTATCTGGTACATTCAGTATGAAGAATGTATTTCATACCAAGAGGGGCTCTGCTCTACACTGACTTTCAGGGATACAGGCTCATGGTGACTTTTCCTTCTTAAACACTTCCAAGGTCTTTCTGATCATTACACAAGAAGTGGGAAGGAGCAGGGTCCTGATGATTGGGAGTTTTATGGCACAACACTGAAAGTGGTTCATATCACACCTCTTTACACCCCAATGGAAAAGAACAAAGTCATCACCACACTTCGCTGCAAAGGAGGCTAGGAAGTGCGGTCCCTGGTGGGGCATCCACATGTCCATCTGTGATTCTATTGTTGAAAAGGAGATGGAATTGTAGTGGCAATTCACAAAGAAGCAGGGGAAGGGGAGTAGAAGCAGGAAGGAGAGTAGAAGGATGAGACAGCGGATACTGAGTTTAGCAGTCACCCAGAGCGACCATCCAAAGGTCTGCATTGGAGATGTCCAGGAACATTGCCTGGGGCCTCGGTGCATTTAGACCATGGCAACACTCAGAGTTGATAGGTAACAGTGTCCTGGTTCTGGTAGAATGTAGGGCTTAGGATAAGCTTAGCAGAGGCTTTAGTCAAAATACAAATGATAAGCACAGTCATCTTCCTGGGCAAAAGTGTGGAGAGGGAGGCCCTCCAGCTCATACTGTATGGCAGTAAGACTGGCGGCAAGACAGCCCTTCCTCCGGTACCCACCCTGATCGGCCCTGTTCGGAGTCTAGGTGAGAAGCTGGGCTAGAAAGGAGCCAGGAGTCCACCTGACAGACCAACAAAGGTGAGTGACATAATGCCTCCATTCACCTCTCTGATAAGTTGTAATAAGACAAAGAACTAGATTTGATGCTTTTAGAAGTCACCAGATTCTATCCAGATTTGTCTTCTCCAAATATACTGAGGACAAAGGAGGCCTCCAGGTCCCTCCCTCTCTGCATTATTTAACTCTTTGGGGTATACCTCTGACATCATTTCCAAGCCCCAGATTCTTGTCTACAATGAGAACAGCCAATCTCGGCACAGAGACATCTTGGGCGGCACCAGCATACAATATGGGGGCTGCAGACACGCGAAACGTGCCTGTAGTGGAAATTATCCAGAATGTATTAGCTGATAACACAGGCACCCCAGAATCAATGGGGAAATTATCTCCTCCACACAATTGGCACAAAAGAAGGAAATTTTCGTTGTCCTGCCAACACAGCCCAGCTATTGTCAACGCTGGCACACAAGATGATTAATGCACAAGGGACCACTGTCCAGATTTCGATTCCTACGATTATGCACATGGACCATTTTTTCCCCTTTATGGATCCTCGACACTTAACCTACTCAATGGTTTTTATTTGCATTGATCACGTTTTTATGGTATGATTAAATTTGTATGGAAGAGAACCAATTAGTTTTGTTTTACACTTATTGAATGCACTTTATAGTCAGGCAAATTAACTCTGCAGAGTTAGGTTGATTTATCCAGCGGCAGGAGGCTTGAAGGGGCTTGCAGGGTCTTGTGCCCAGCTGGGAGAGGTGGGTGTGGCAGATGGGACCAGAGGAGCTGTTCTCTCTAAGACTAAGATGTAGGCTTAATGTACTGACTCTGGTGGCCCAGTAGATCACTGTGGAGTCAGTGGGATTTCTCTCCAGAGTAAACACAAGGCTTTTAGCTCTATGTAAATTTCAGAAGCAAGTCAAGGCTTTGTCTAAAGAGGTAACATTTTCTCCTATAGAATGGAGTAGAATTTGGTTGAAACCTCAGCTCTTTCACTACACTGCTGTGAAACTGGGCCAATTATTTAACTTCTTGAGCCTCCCAGTAAAGAAAGAAGAAAGAAAGGCAGGGGGAGGGAGAAGGAAAAGGAGAGAAAGGGTAACAGGGAGGGAAGGGCATCATTTCTATAGATGATTTCCACAAAGATCATACGTGGTGAAGGTACATGTGAAAATAACTTATGAACTGCAAAGCATCATCTTAACACTAATTTTTCCTTAAATAAAAAGCAGAAACAGCATGGCATTCCTTAACATGAGAGCGACCTGAAATCAAAAGACATAGTTTGAATTTGTGATATTTCTCAGCTATGTGACTTTGTGGAAGCCACTGAACCTCTCTGAGCTTTAGTATCTCATCTAAAGATAACTACTGAAGATAACTACCTTAACCCTAATGCAATGTGTCAGACCACTGTATTTTCTTGACCACCCAATAAAATGGCAACCCCTCATTCTTCATCCCATTGTTTTTCTCAGCAACACCTGCAATTGTTTGCAAGAGCAGTCAGGACAAAAGACCACTGACTGGCAGGATTTAAACACAAATACATTTTCCCAAGAAGTCCAAGATCAATTTGTCAGCAGGTTTGACTTCTTACTTCACTTTGAGGATGGCTATTTTTTAGGGTCTTCATGGGATCTTTTCTTTGAGCCCTTGTGTGTCCAAACATCATCTTCTTATGACACCAGTCAGATGGGCTTAGAGCCAATCCTAATGGCTTTTTTTCACTTAATCACCTCTTTAAAATCACCCATCTCCAGTCATAAACTGCACGGGACCATGTTTTCTTCACCACATAGACCTAATATTTAAAACAGTGCTGGCACACATAATAGATGCTCAATAAGCATTTGTTGAATGACTTAATGACCAGTGCTCAGTATGACACTCTGAACAGATCCTTGTCCTGCATGAGGATACTCACCAATAGATGGGCAGCGATAGAGCACCTCTGTCCCCATTATTGGCTTCTGCTGGACTTGCCCTGTGACCCAAGAATGCAAAGGAAAGCCCAGGACATGTTCATCTAACACTTTCATTCCCAAACTCACGAAAACCTTGAGCTTCAGAGTTGGAAGGGAATTTAACATCATCGGAGTCTATTTACAAACAAATGGAGAAAATCCCCTTTCAGCATTTCTTGATACCTTCTCCATGATCAATCCCACGGATTGGGAGACCTTAGCCTCTGGAAGCAGCCGGTTCTAGATTTAGAAGATGGCGTTCTGTGTACACAATGATGTATAAACAAAATGCTCTTTTCAGAACTGGTTAGAACAGTGGAAAATGAAAACAAATATCTTGAAGTAGACAAACAGATGGCAAAATGGTTTATCCAAACAGTACTGGTTGTTTTCAGTAATTCAGATAATTCATTAGGTCTGCATGCAACCAAACAATATCAGGAAAAACACAACGTTGCTACATACAAGACACACACGTATCCATTTTCATATTTTATACATGCAAATATTCATTTGAAAATAATGTCTATGGTGTGAAAACAAAGTGCAAAAATTCAAATGGGAAGGATATGCACCAACCTCTGAGAAGAGAGGAAGAAGAGGTACGAGTTTATCCTTCCATTTATACATTTCTGTTTTTAACAAAGAAGCTTTTTATGGAAATATGGCAAAATGCCAACATATGTTGCATCTTGGCAGAAGGTAGACAATTGGACAGGATTTTTCTTATTTTTTCTTACTCTCTGGATTTCTCTGATGCTTGAAACCTGAAGATTTTTAATGCATCGTAGTGAACAGAGGAAGTGTCCTCTTCATCGGAACTGAGATGAGGCCCCTGCTGCTGCAGCTTCTGGTTCCACGTAATTTAGCTTAAAGTCAGTTTCTAAGAAACTATAGACATTAAGTGAGGACTTACGGGATAACTGGCGCTTATTGAGCACTTGCTATATCCCCAGCGCAGATCTAAACGCTCACAATGCAGGATTTCATTTCCTCTGCACAATCACCCCAGGAAGCAGACCCATGAGAAATGTTTAGCCAGTGGGAGAGCTGAGATATTAAAAGTGATTCAATGACCTGTCCAAGGTTACACATTCGGTGTCTGGCATCCAAACCTGGAGCTCCAGTTTCTGCCCAGCTGTGCCCTCACCTGTGCCTGGAACCATCCCAAGCCACATGCTCTTTCTGAACTCGTGCTGATTTTTCCCTGTTGACTTTGACATTTGCCCTCTTTGATTTTGTTCCTGTCTGTGGTGTTTTCACATTTTTCAGTGTGTGCACCCAGCTCTTCTCACCTAATCCACATTGCAACCCTAAGGGGGATTGTTTGAACTCGTCTTGTCCCTTAGAGGATGCTCATGAAGTCCAGAGATGGTGAGAGACACCAAGTTACCCAGCTAACCGGCAACACAGTCAGACGCGGGTCTCTTGTTTCCTACATCCTGGGCTTTCTGCCACGACAGTGCTTTTAAAAACCTGCAATCTATCCCATTGGTAGGTAACGACTGGATTTAGGGGGTATCTAAATATTATCATGACATCATTTTAAGATAAAAGTTCCCATCTCCCCCCAGAAATCCAAGCTGTGGTCCAGGAACCGATCTCCAAAGAAAAGCATCTGCTGGGAACTGAAGTAAGAAGTTTCCGTCTGTTCTGTGCCAAAGTCTTTTTCAAGTTCTGGGGGAAGGAACGCTTTGATGTGTTAATCAGCATGTGCCTTTTCTTCATTCCTAGAAGTGCCTGCTACCCATGATGCCCCCTCCATTCACAGAGCTTCTCAGGTGGCAATATCCTGCATCCCTCCCAGGAGGATGGCACCGCTCTGGCTGCTCCGAACACAAAGACCAGGGGAGTCAAGAGTCACTAGATGAATGCGTGCCAAGGCCAGCCTCGCAAAGACACAAATAGACACACTCCCCCCACGGCCAGACTTGGGAAAAGCACAAGAATCAGAGGACAAGAGTTTGACTTTGGTGTGTGAATGAAAGGAGCTCTGTGCTCTGCCCCCAGTGAAAATGGTTGGGAGACCATCGCCACCCCAGTTTATCCGTGGGGACGCCAAAGCTGAGAGGATGCACACTCTCCATCCCAGAACGCAGGGACTGAAGAACTCCCTGCACACGGTCTGAGTGGGAGGAGGGCAACAGAGCGTGCAGGGCGTGACCAAGGCACGGAGAGCCCAGGGAGGGCGACCCCAGCGTGCTCTCGCGCCCATGACAGGGACAGCTGGCAAGGAGAGGTGTAGACTCACAAGGCCTGTAGCTGAGCACCAAGACAGAACACCCATATGGACTGAAGACCAAACGAGGCAGAACCACTCACAGCACAGGGAAGCCAACCACAGGACAACGCCAAGGTCAAACGCTTGCTTCTCCTGCTGATCCTTGGCAGGTCTGGGCACCTCCAACTTAGAACTCCAGAAGGTGGGCAAACACCCCCTGCCTGGGGTACAGTTTTGGCCACCCAAGTCAAGCTCAGTTACAGTTTTCAAATGCTCCTTCTACGTTTCTGAGATTGCGAGATGAGAGGTGTTCCCACCACTGGAACCTCCTGTTTCACTCCCAGAACCCACCTCCACCTCCCTAGTCCTGCCAAGCTATGCCCTGTGCGAGTAGGGACTGCACTGGGAGAACTGACTGATGCAGCAGCCTGGTTCTCACTGCCTCCAGCTGCCCGGGTTATTTGTCTGCTGGTGACAATGACAAATGGCGCTGTCAGAGCAGCCAGTGGAGGACTAGACCCCAAGGGTCCTGACAGGGCCTCTGAAACGTTGGCCACCAGAGCCAGCTGTGTCATGGATGGAGGGGGTGAATATCAATCCTCAGAGGTCACTTCTGTCCAAGGCTGAGCCCTGGAATCCTTTCTTCCTTTCCCAAAGACCCCAGTCTCCATCTTCACCTGGGGGAATTTGCAGCACCTCTGGGGCACCCCTCAGCTCACCTTCAAATAGACTTGTATCCTCCACTCCTCGCCTTCTGACCACTTCCAAGGACAAGGCACTGCCCGCCCCCACCCCTCTTAGTTCAGGGCTTCTCTGGTGATGTCTGGGAACAGACCAACAGGGGGCACTGCAGTCACAGTGGAGCAAACTGAGACAATGCTATTTATTACCAGTGTTATAGTGGTGATTAGCATGTTTAGCCTTTGAGCCCAAGTGACCAAGTGCTTTACCCACGTGGCTTTCTTTAACCCTCACTACAACCCCAGGAGGTAGACACTCTCAGTGGCCACATTTTATAGATGAAGAGACTGAGGTTCAGAGAGAAAAGGTCATAAGGCTCAGAGATGGTAAAAGGAATATCATTGGTACCCACAATTTTCTGCCCCGACTCCAAGAACCACACCTTAACCACTGACACGGCTGCAGCTCCCAGGCTCATCACAGAAGCACAGACATGGGGCTGGGACAGCAGCATCACTCTGTATCCCGCAAGTAGAAAAGCTGGCCTTTCCTGGGCTGGCCAGGTGATGGGAAGGAATAAAACTGGCCCTTCAGACTGTAGGAATCTGTACCGATGGCTAAAATGACCAGGGAACAATTGAGTTTGGCAAGTCATTCTTCTCTACCTGTGTGTTCCAGCTGCCAAGACATTTAACATGACACCAGGTGCGCCGCTATCCATCAGGCTGTCTCATACAGGCAGCTGGAAGACTCTGCAGATGCCTGCCTGGATCTGGGATTAATGCGGCATATCACCACCTGCTTGAGCATGCTTAAAGAATTGTAGGACAGGATGTGCTCTGTGTCTCCTATATACTTTGCATAAAAGAGACTCATGTCTTAGCTGGAGAGTTAGGCACTGACCCGCAGAACAGATTATTCAGGTAGCATTATCTTGAGATATAACTCAAAGGCATTATTTGATCTGTTCAGCTGCTCCCTACAGTTCTATAGGAACAGATGGATATCTGGTGAAGCTAACCTAGAAAAGAATGAGCCAGGTTGTAAAAATGTCATTGTCCCTCCATCATTTACTGTTTAATGTTTTGACCATAGAGGTCAAAACAAACTAACAATAATAGTTACAAAAGGAGGGGAAGAGAAGGGCTTACTAGCTCATATAACTGAAAGAGCCATGCGGGTTTCAGGTGTGGCTGGATCCAGGAGCTTCAACAATGTCATCAGAACTCTGTCTCCCTATCTCTGGCATTTTTTTCTCTTGCGTTATCTTTGGTCTCTGGCAGACTCTACTCTCAGGATGACAAGGGGTCTAACAAAAGACCCAGATTCACATCCTTCCAGATCACCTGGTAGGAAAGAGTGTTTCTCTTTCCTATATCTACTGTGAAAGTTCCAGAACTGATTTATTTGTGCAATTTGAAGCCCTAGGTCATGGCTCTGTGTCCCAGATTCAGTTCTAGATTTAAAGTGAGGCTTGTTCACCTGGATAAGTGAAAGAGAAAATTGGGATTCTTCTGGTGAAGGAAGAGAAATGGATAATCCTTTGGGTCATCTACTCCCCTGAGGAGGGCAAGGTGGGGAACCAGAGGTGACTGAGGATCTCTAAGCTGGGGGTCGTGTCATACACTAACTCAGGAAGCTCCACAGCATGCTCCTGATGTAGCTTTTAGCTTCCCAATATTTTTTTGTTGAAGAAACTGACACTGCAAGATGGAGACTAAACTGACTTATGTGACATGAACTCAGGTTCAAACTCACATCTGGCAACAACTTCTGGCATCCAACAACAGGGCTCTATCTTCCATGCTGTGTCTTAAGCCAGAAAGACCTAGAATTAAATTTATAAAATATTGCAGCTCTAGAAGAAACACTGTATGATTGGGTTCTCGTGCACAGCTTACTATTCCTCTCTGTTACAGGGGCCATGGTACCTGGTCCTTGTCTGTTACTTCACCTTCCGGTCATAGTTATCACGGTCTTCATTTTGAAATCCACAAAACCCTGCAGAGCCAATACCCTGCTTCTCCACTACCCTGCCCTGGTGACCAACAACACAAAACCAGGACCCGCCCACCCCCGCTCTCAGAACAACTGTCATCCCTCTCCTAGCATGGGACCCACAATAAACATTCCTCACTTGAACCTTTGATTGGGTTTCTCATGAAATTCCTTTCATCTTATCAAAAAACGAGACAGGAGCTCCAGCATTTCCTCAGCTGTAAAATGACAACATTGTCCTGAATCACTGGTGTTAGCAGGGCACACAGGGACCTAGAGGTAGCACAGTTTTCAAGAAGCCTGTAGGACACTGTCCCCATCAACTGCTGACCAACCCCAACATGTCATACAGCTTCCTCTGGATCCAATGAGTGCCAGTGATTGCCCATCAGTGAACTTGGGCACTCGGTTTTTAATACCTAGAGTGACAGTAACTCACTGCGTTAGAAACATTATCTCATTTAATCCTTTCCTCTTTCTAGTTATGTGACATCACCCACATACAGAAAGTAATGTGTCAGACACATGCATATGTGCTCTTTCCCAAGATCAAGCAGATGTTAACATTTTAAACTTAAAATGTTAACTTAAAAGAGTTTTAAGGCTTAAAACTCTTTTTGAAAAACAAAATATTATAGATTCTGGTAAACTCACCATCAATATCCTGTATTTTTTCTGTATTTCTATCCTATTACCCAGAGGTAACTTTAATAGTGAATTGGTGTGAATGAACTACAAATGTTTGTGTTTATTTATCCTTTTATATATATGTGATAAAGTACATCTATGCTATATAATGTATAAATTACAGTACATATGAGTGCACGCAGACACATGCATACATGAGTGTGTATATATTTTAAGTATATCATTTTAAAATTCAACAGGTGGCATTTTTTTAAAACTTGTTCCTATGCGTGTAATTATACTGTGTTAGTCTTTCTCCATTTGATTTATTTCACTTATTATTATATCTTCCAGGTCCCTCCATCCCTGTTGTTACATGATAGATACAGATGTTGATTTTGTGATGCACGTCTGAGGCTTAAATCATGTTATAATGTTATAATGCAATGTTGCTTCAGTGAGAAAATAAAACTTATTCTGCCCGCAATCTTAATTTTCTTGGTTTATCTGTATCGATGTGGATCTGGCTCATTCTTTTACACTGTGATAACATATCTTATAGTGAATAAACTACAATTTATTTGCCATTTCCCAGCTGAGAGAACATTGGTTGTTTTTACGTGCTTTTTAACAACAAATTACTGTAATAAGCCTTTTGTATAGTTCTCCTTGGGCACATATTGGAGGGTTTCTTCAGCAAAAACTTCCGGAAGTGGAATTGGTGGATATCCACCCCAACATGACTAGGTAATGCCAGTCGCTGCCCAAAGTGGCTTTACCAATTTATAATCCTACCAGAAACAACACTGTCCACTTCCCATATCTGTGCCAACACTTGTGTTACCAGATTGATTGATTTTTGTCCATCTGACAAGTCCAAAAACATATTTCACCATTTTATTTTGAATAGACCCAAGTGTGGCACTGAGAACATGCTATGGTTTATTGCATATCAAGTTTTCTTTTACTCTGAATTAATTTTTCATTAATCATTAGTGGGAACTTGCTTCTTAATGAATTGTGAGCATTCTTAATACATTCTAGTTAGTAATCCCTTATTAATCCTATGGCTTTCAAGTATCTTCTCTCAGTTTGTCTGTTCCCAAGGTTTAAGATGTATCTTGTCATACAGAAGTTTTAATTTAATATAACATTGTCCATTAATATTCTTCTTTGTGACAAGTATTTTCTGTTCTATTTAAGAAATTTTTCTCACTGTGATCTTATAAAAAGTTTTCCTAGGCTTCCTTCTAAAGGCTTTACATCAATGCTTTTCACATATGTAATTTTAATACATCTAGAAAATATATCAAAAGGTGTACACACAAAGTTAGGCATTTAAAATTGTCTTTTTCCATGTGGATAGCAAACGGTCTCAACATTAGTAGTTTCCTCGCTCATAAAGGCACATCCAAACTCCCTAATTCCACAAAGGTCTACGTCTACATGGTTTTGGAATGTTGCTCTATACCACACTGTTTTAGTTGTGAGTGCCACTCCAGACACTAAGTTATTGGGTCTCAGCTCCAAACCCAGCCTTGCACACTCTGCCCTGTGAAGCTGGGGGTTGGGCCTCTGTGAGCCCCATTTTCTGCTCACAGTTGCTTCTGTGAGGCTTTGTCAAGTGGACTCTAGAAGGACACTGAATGGCTGGAAGACTTTCGGATACCCTACCTGTCTGCCTGTGGTTCCCAGGCCATCACACACACCCCTGCAGGAGTCCAGACCCAGCGGTTCTCCTCTGCAGCAGGAGCTCACCCAGCCTGCAGTTTCCCCCAGAAGCATCAGGCCCCTCAGCGATGCCAGCACAACAGAGCAGTTCTCCCCTTCTCGCCTCCAACTCAACCATGCGGGGTCCTTCTCCAAGCATGAACGGTCCATAGCCCTGCCCCCTTTATATTGCCCTTTAGTCCAGCATTCAGGGAATTGCTGTAGTCACTGCCTCAGTGGTCTGTGCCCTATAAAGGCTTTTTTTTACTTAATCAAATCATTTTTTAAAGATTTATTTTTATTTATTTATGCATACAAGAACTACAGTGTAGGCCAGAGGTGTGGGGGTTGAGAGGATTCACCAGAGACAGAGTGGGGAGCAGAACAGGCAGATCTACTGAAATACACTGCCGAGGGGAGCAGCGGGTGAGACAGGAGAGGTCGGCTGAGCCATGTGGGTTGCTCCCGGGACCGGGCGATCAAACTCATGCAGCAGTGGCTGGTGATAGCTTGATAGTGCTGAGTATTTAATCCCTGCACCACCAGGCCCCTAATCAACCATTTTATACCCAGCTCACAGTCCTTTATACTAAGCCCTCTAGACTGGACAGACCTTTACTGACAAAACAAGTTTACAGTAAATCTCAACACTTTTTTTCTTCAAATTTGTCTTAGATCTTCCACTTCCTTACTTTCCCAAATCACTTTTATTGGCCTTGTGAAGTTACACCAAAATAGGTACAGTAATATTATTATTAACCATGTAAGTTTTAAGTAGCCACTACGTAAGTTTATAGCTAAGCAGGTAAAGTATTGCCATCCTAAGATTTTCTGATCATTGCTCACAGGTACAGCTTCCATTTCTCTAGCTCTTCTTATGTTTTTCAGTGGAATATTGTGCTTTTCTCCATAAAGTTTACATATGTCCTCTGCTAGATATATTTCTAATTAATGTAGAGGTTTTGTTGCTATGGTACATTGAACCTTCCTAATTACTGTTTTTAATTGTTTCTGGCTGTGTTTAAGAACACTATTGATTTTTTTCCATATATTGATCTTATATCCAGCCACTTGCTAAACATTCGTGTTTGTTATTAATATGACTAAATATTCTGTAGAATTTTTCTATGTACTCATATTAACTATGAAGGATGACAGACTGCTTCTTTCTTTGTTACACCGTGTGTGTGTGTGTGTGTGTGTCTTATGACATTATTATTGTGCATTCAGCTTTTTCTGGCCAGGATGGAATTATATGAATTGGACTTACCTTTTCACCTGAAATATATAACGATGTTTAAAAAATCATAAGCTTGACTTTTTTTTGTTTTATTTTATTTCTAGATTCCACATAAGTGACATTATATGGTATTTGTCTTTCCCTGTCTGAGTTATTTCACTTAGCATGATGCCCTCAAGTTCCATCCACGTTGTTGCAAATGTCAGGATTTCATGACTGAATAGCATTTCAATGTGTGTGTGTGTGTATGTGTGTGGTTTCAAGCAACAGGTTTCAAGCAATGTAATTGCATGCAAAAGCAAATCTCAAGAGTATTCATAAGGATAAAAAAATATCTAGCACACAACTAGGTGAAATTCAAATGAAACTTGGCATTCAGTTGAAAATTGCCAAGCAGACAAATCTGCAAGAAAATAAAATCCAAATGAGGTAAGCAATCAATCAAAAGTAATGCAGGATAGACACAGTTGATAGAATTAGTAAATTAAAACTAGAGAAAACATTAAAGATGCTAATTAGGCACATGGAACAAACATAAAAACACCAAATCAACTCGTAGAGATGAAAATTAAAATGTCCAAGATGAAAAATACTTTTGATGGGGCAAATTAACAAAAGATTAGACATGGCAGAAGAAAGGATTAGTGGAATTGAAGAAATGGTTATAGAAACTGTACAAAATAAAACACAAAGATTTAAAAAATGAAAAGAGAATCTGTTATCTATAGGCCAACATTAAATTTCCTGATATATATGAAATTGGCGTACCTAGAGAGGAAGGATGGAAAATGAGAAGTGTTTGAGGAAATGACTGAAATTTAAGTATGTATAATATATGTGAATAGAAAATTTACTAATGAAGGTATGCAAATGGTCAATAAACATATGAAAAGATGTTCAACAGCTTTAGCAATTAAGGAAATCAAATTCAAACCTTCTTAAGGAGTGATTTTACAGCCACTACAATAGAAAAAGTTTGCAGGCCCTCAAAATGAAAACATAAATTTAACATAAGACACCACAATTTCTTCATAGGTACCCAAGAGAAATACAGGAATACATCTGGGCAAAGACTTGTACACAATTGTCCATAGCAACATTAATCCGAAAAGCCAAAAACTTGAGGCAGCCCAAATGTCCTTCAACTGATGAATGGACACCATTGAGAAATACAAAGAACTGAACTATTGATACAGGCAGCCACATAGAGTGAGAAAGTAGGTTAGTGTTTGCCCGGGGCTAGAGGTGGGGACAGAAAGTGTCCTCAAATAAGCACCAGGGGGGTGGTTATTGGTGACAAAATCTTCTAAATTGGATTTTGGTGATTATTACACAACTCTGCCAGCTTGCTAAAAATACTTCAATTCTTTATTCAGAATAGGTAGATTTTATGATCTATAAATGATATCTCAATGTTGTTTTCAAAAAAAGAGATTAAAAGAATGAAAAGGCAAGATAAAGAGAAAATATTTGCAAATCATATATTTTATTTTTGAAAAGACTTGCAACCAAATAGAAAATAAGAGGGGAAAAAAAGCAAAGCAATATAGTACAAAAGATTAGAACAGAAAGAAGATATATGGATGCAAATAAACACACAAAAGATACTCAACACCCTTCATCATTAGGGAAATCCAAGGTGACGCCCCAGGGAGATACCAGTACACAGCTAATGGTATGTCTAACATTTTAAAAGCTGACCGCACCAAGTATTAGCAAGGCTGTGGTACTACTAGAAACTTCATAGACTGCTAGGAATGAGGGAATGTGAAATGGCTACAAACACTTTAGAAAACAGCTTGCAGGTAAACATACCCCTAACTTATGATCCTTCCATCCTCTCCTTGGTATTTATCAAGAGAAACGAACACGTGTTTCTTGTATACAAATGTTCACAGTAGCCTTATTTGAAATAACCACAAACTGGATATAATCCAAATGTTCATCAACAGATGAATGGATAAACAAACTGTGGAATACCCAAAATGGAACAGATCTCAGCAATAAAAGGGAGTGAACTACTAAGACGTGATATAACATGGATAAATCTTAAAGTAGTGATCTGGGGTATAAGAATGCAGATGCAAAAAAAAAAATCAGATCACTGGGGTGGGGGGAGTGGCAGGGTGGAGTGGGGGGTCAGAATTCAAAATGTGAAGCATGGCTTCACCTGAACGCAACTTGCTTTCATACGCTCATGAAGTCGAAAAACCTTAAGTCCAACCGTTGTAAGTTGGGAACTGTCTATACTCCTCTGTGTACTAAAGATATACTGGGAGAGTAGATCTTAGGTTAAGTATTCTAAACGCAAACTAACAGTAAAAGAGAGGGCGGAAGGAAACTTTGGGAGGTGATGAATGTCGTATTCTTCTTAAAATTTTTTCTGTTCCCCATTTTTTCCTATTGGGTATTTTAAATTCAGGATTTCCCATGCTTAACCCTGAAACCAAAAACCCTCTTAATAACTACTGAAAGAAATGTGAGGAAGTAGGAGAAAATATTTCTTCAATCCCCAAAGAGCTACAGGAAAAAAAAAAAAAGACCAGTATTCCTACATCATAAAACTACTTAAAAATGAGATGGTGAGAGGATTAACAAATTCATCAGTCTTACTCTCCTATTGAATGTAGAGATTGGTGTATAAATAAATAAACTTGTTCCGTTTCCTGTTACTATAAAGTTGTATGTGGGAATAGTCACAGAAAGGAATCTATTAAATCACCTAGTCATCAGATATCGCTGCCAAGCCCATGAAATACAATCCAAAACCCTAAAATGTCTCCAAGTCTAAGCCACTGTTCCTGCTTAGTAATTTGTTGCACTAGCAGTAAAATTTAAATTGACATCTCTATTTACTGAAAGGTGCAAATCTTAGGACATTTCTGTGTGAAACAACAGAAGGGTTTTGGAATTTCCTTCCTCTTGCACAGAAGCACAAAAGTATAATAAATACCATGACTGCTGATTTCTTTGTTCAACTCAAGGATTTAAGAGTCTTTTTTTCATTAAAGTAACAGTTGTCAAGTTAAGGAACTTCCTTCCATTTTTGCTTGCTAACTTATTGTCCTTTAAATTATGAAAATTTCTTGAATTCTATTAAATACATTTTGCTGAATTTATCGGGAGCATAATATGCTTTTCAGTCTTTCATCGCAATATAACAAACCCTGATAACTGGGTTTTTAATTGGTAAATTGTTACAAGTTTGCTGGAAAAAAAATACTAGTTTAGGATTTTTTTTTTTTAGATTTTTTTTTAATAGAGGCTTTTTTAAATTTATTTATTTGTTTGTTTGTTTGTTTTGTTTATACATGCACTGGGTACAGTCAGAAGCGCGGGAGGGTGAGAGAATTCACCAGAGCCAGAGCGGGGAGCAGAGCAGGCAGAGGGACCGAAGTACACTGCTGAGGGGAGCAGCGGGCGGCAGGAGGGGTCTGCGCGCCATGTGGGACCCTCCTCCGGTGGCCGGGGTGCAGCCGGGGATCGACCTGGCGCCGCAGAGGCCGTGGGCAGCTTCGCAACCCAGCGCTCAACCGCTGCGCCACCTGGGAGGCCCTAGGATTTATTTTTTAAGACAAATTGCTGGGTTTTGTTTGCTGTTATTTCAAGATTTTTGTTCATGAACATAATTTGAATATTATTTCCTTTATAGTATTATCCTTACATGTAAGGATAATTACATGTAATTATCAAGATTCCTATAGCCTCATAAAAGGGACTGGAGAACTGTCCCTTTTTTTTTTTGCATTAAATAGAAATTGTTACTTTTATATTGGGTAAAACATGTTTAAGTTTTAGGTCTTGTTTTCTAAGAGATAAATTTAAGACATAATTTTATTCCTGCTTAGATATAGCACCTGAGTTTTGCTAGGAGAGGTTATGTCATTAAACTATACATATTTTCTAATTTCCATTGCGATTTCTTCTTTGATAAATGAATTACCTACACAAGTATTGTTAAATTCTAAAATATATGATTTTTTTTCTTGATTTCTAATTTGATGGCATTCTATTTAAAGGATATACATAGTATCTATATTGTCATTTTAGATTTGCTATGTGGTTGGACCATGACTAGATTTTACAAACATTTCATGAATCCTGAAAAAGAATTACTGTATTCTCTATATATTATCTGTATAATTCTATTTTTCCATTACCTCAAAACTTACACATTTTTGTCATTTGAATTGACTGTAGCTCTGCCATTCTGACTGTGGATTTGATATCCTTGTAACGTTGTCAAAACCTCCTTATATGTCCTGAATCTACTGACACTATACCAGTTCAAAAGTGTTATATCTTCTGGAGGAATAGCTCCTATTGTTATTCTGCACCAACCCTTTTTACCACTGATAATAAACTTTCTTTTAAAAATACATTTTTAACACACAAGATTTCTTTACATTTGATTTTTTAATTGATACTACAAAATTGGGTTGAGCAAACTATAACCTGAGGGTTAAATCTTGCTGCCACTTGCTTTTGCAAATAAAGTTTTATTGGAACACAGATGCACCCCTTAGCATACATACTGCCTATGACTGCTTTCCAGCTACAAGAATGGAATTTGAGTAGTTAGTGCACAGATTTTATGGACAGCAAAACCAAAAAATATTTATTATGTGACCCTTTACAGAAAGTGTTTCTTGACCACGGTGACACAATATTGAATAGATCTAAGTGAAAATGTATAACATATGTATGAGACTGGAAGCAATGTCATGGATGGCTAAGTACCAGTTGAAGAAGTTGAACATTATCAGCATCTTTGAATCTAACCATACTCCGCGCCCCCCTACCCCAATTTTGGCTAACTCCCTCTATCTTCACGTTCAGCCCTATCCTTATCATTTGTGCCTGCAATTCCATTGTTTTTCTTTATAATTTTACTGCATTTGTATCAATACACAAGATATTGTTCATTTTTTCATGGATTGGATAGGATCATAGTGTGTTAATTGGCAATTTGCTTTGTTTACTCAGTTTATTGTTTCTGAGTTTCATCTTGTTCTTGCATGAGGCTGTTGTTCCTTCCCAGTGCTGTTTAGAATCCTATCTTATTAGCAAAAGGTATTTTTCCATTCAAAGCTGTTAAGTATGTCTAGTCCTCTGCTATTATTAAAATGTGCCCATGCTACATAGGAGCAAGCATTGCTCCAGTTACTCATGAGAGTGGTGAGTAATTGCCTGGCCATAGTACAATATGATTATCACTTTCACCAGAGAAGACCAAATTGCTTTCCAAAGTGGTGAAAATCTATCCCCCCCCCAAAAAAAAAATACACAAGATTTGCCATCATGACATAACCCTCCAATAATGGATATTATCCCTTTTCTTTTTTGGCCAATTAGATGATATGACATGATATAAAGTCTCATGGGTGATTTAAGAATTGTCTCAGATGTTAGTGAAGTTGGCCATCTTTTTGTGTGCTTACTGGCATATTCCCCCTGCTGTGATAGTGTTTAGAAGTTTCTTGTACATTTTTTGATTTGTTTGTTTGTCATATTCATGCTGATTTATAGAAGTTCTCTACTTTGCTTGATAATAAACTTTTACAAATTTTGTTGTTGTAAATATCTTTCCTCCTATTGTGATTTTTCAGTCTTTTTTTAAACAGGATTTCTTTAATGCAGTCAAGTTTATCTTTTATGATTTGAACTTCCTCTATATTGTCTAAAAATATTGTTCCCAGATACATGGTCACAAACATAGTCTCCAATATCATGTTCTGAAAGATGGTATGTTTGTCTCTCACATTTGAATCTTTAATCTGCCTGGAACTTACTTTTACATATAGTGTGAGGTAGGGATATAACTACTTGTCCATCTCTGTCACTCTGTCCTAAGTAATAGGACTTCACCATGATTTTAGCTAGTGTAGCATTATATTATTAGTTAACATGGTGAAAATGATAATTATATTATACTTATGACCAGGCAATTACTCACCACTCTCATGAGTAACATGGACACATTTTAATACTAGCAGAGGACTAGACACTTAACATGCTTAACATAAAATAAGGCAAGTTTCCCTCAATTTTCTTCTTTATAGGTATCTTATTCACAGTTCTCTACTCTTCCATAAAATTTAGTATTAGCATCAAATTCTACAAAGAAAAAATGTCCTCTTGTATCTTAGAGAACACTGACTCTTTAGACTGACTTGGGAAGAACTGACAGACAGCTTTATGGAATTGGAGCTTCTTGCCCATGAGCATAAACTATCCCTTTATGTCTCCTTTAACTTGTTTCAATAACATTTTATAATTTTCTCCTTAAAGTTTTCCTACAAATCTTTAGATTTCTTTATATGTACTACTATAAATGGTACATATTATATAATACTTTCTACCTACTAAGGTCTAGTGACTACAAATTTATTTTTGAAAGCTAAATCTCATTCAAGAATTGTGCTCTTGTATAGTAATAATTTATCTGTAGACTTCTTTGAGTTTTCTATTTAAATATTCATATCACCTGAGAATGTTACATTTTTTCTTCATCTCTGTCTCTATCGTCCTTATTTCTTTTCTCCCATTATTGTGCTGGCTACAATCCCCAGTATAATGTTAAACAAAAGTAATGACAACAGATACCACTTCCCTGTTCTTAATCTTATAAGGAATGCCTTCTTCAATTTTCTATTAAATGCAATGTTTCATAAATGATTTTTATACCAAGCTAAGGGAAATTTCCTTCTATTCTTTTTTCCTTGGGAAATTTTATCAGGTTTTACTATATATATTGAAATTATTACAAGCTATTTTTCCTTTTATCTGTGAATAGGGTAAGTTAAATTAATTGACTTTCTAATAAGATTCAAACTCATATCCCTGGAATAAACAAAACTGGACATTGTGTGTTATCTGTTTAATGTATTGCTGGATTCTATTTTGGTAAAATTTTGCCTGGGATTTTTCCATTTATATTCATAAATGAGATTGGCCTGAAAACTAAAGTAAGTAAATCATCAAATGTCTACTATCACTGTCAGCTTTTGGTGTCAATATTTTGTCTCATAAATGAGTGGGGAATGTTCCCTCTCCCTCCGTAGTCAATAAAAAATTCCAAAAACGGAGACTATATTTGCGAGCAGAAAACATGCATGCACAAAAAAAGAATGATACAAAATATATATATAATTAAATGAAATTAATTTTAAAAATGAAAAATCTAAGGATGGTATTTTATTTTTTCACCTTGAGTCTTCTCAGTATAAATTTAACTCTCTAATATGAGGAACAGAAGGAGGCCTGTGGTTATGAAGACATAAGGGACATTTTCCACCCAGACATCAGGGAGAAATAGTCAAACTTCCTATCTTATCCCTTCACTGGCAGGTAGATATTTTCTTGTCTATTCTTTTTTTTTTAATCTTAAATTTTTCTCAGAAAATGTATGCTTTTTATGGGTTCTGTTTTTCTGTGGGTGGAGTCTTAGCTCCAATAACCTACATTAATTATGGGCCTAGAAATCTGTTTCTTATTCTCAGGGGATGTTAATATCAACTTCCCTTGGTTGTGAAGAGCCCCCTCAGACATGTGCTCCTCTCATTTACATGCTTATTCTTGAAATTTTTGTTCATGAAGGATCCCCTTTCATTTTTTGCAAAATCATCTATGCATTTGAAAATTATAACCAAGTAGTCTCAGCATTTTTAAATGTTCCCAGTGGAAATATTTCTAAGCTTCTAATCTGTCATATTGTCAGTAACCAGAAGGTAACCTCTGTGACACATACAATATATTTGTGATAAGAGATAATATTCCCAAATGTACAGATGAGAAAAATAAACTCAAAGAACTCAGTAATTTTACCCAAATCCATGAAACTAGTAAATATCAGAACCAGCATTTGAACCAAAGTATATTTTGAGCCAAAATCCATGTTCTTCACCTCCACTCCAAATCTGCATCCTTCATGAGTGGCTTCTAACCAAGATTACTCTTTCTTTACCCATTTACCAGGACATTGGGGAAGGGCCACAATTCTGTGATGCAGCCACAAGCCAATCATAAACACAGTTCAAGAAGGAAATCCTTTTTTTTTTTTTTTTTTTTTTTAATTCATTTTTTTTTTTTTTTTTTTTAGAGGCATGCTTTATTTATTTGTTTGCTGGTTTGTTTGTTTTGTTTATACATGCACTGGGTACAGTCAGAAGCGCGGGAGGGTGAGAGAATTCACCAGAGCCAGAGCGGGGAGCAGAGCAGGCAGAAGGACCGAAGTACACTGCTGAGGGGAGCAGCGGGCGGCAGGAGAGGTCTGCGCGCCATATGGGACCCTCCTCCGGTGTCCGGGGAGCAGCCAGGAAATCCTTTTTTTGATGCCTATACCAAGAAATCAGACTTCCTTACTCAGTAACTGGCTGAATAATAATAATTTTAAGAATAATTTTGTAAAATAAGGAAAATTAAAAGGCAAAATACAAATTAGAAAATAAAATTGCAGCTAATAAGACAAAATGATAACATTCAATATCTAAATTAATTACAAAAATCAATAAGATCAAAACCAGACTAATGGGGAAAATGAACAAAACAGATAGAAAATTCACATAAGAAAAAATGTAAATGCACAATCTCAGCACTGAGTTCTTAAAAAGTACAATAACCTCATGTCCTTAAATCTAAGTTTGCTATCAATCATACTCCTAGAAGAAAGAACTGGAGTAAATCTTCCTGACTTTGGTTGGGCAATGGTTTCTTGGCTCTGATGCCAAAAGCACAAGAGACAAAAGAAAAAAAAGTTAGACTTCATAAAAATTTAAAATGTTGTATTACAAAGGGTACCATAAGAAAGTGCAAAGACAATTCACAATTTAAGAGCAAATATTTGCAAATCATATATCTGATAGGAACATGAATCCAAAACATATAAAGTACTCCTGCATCTCAAAAATAAAGACAAATAGACCAATTCTCAAAATAGACAAAGGATTTGAACACTGATTCTCCAAAGAAGACCTACAAAGAGCCAACACACACAAAAAGATGCTCAATCTTCTCAGTCAGATAAATACAAATCAAAACCATGCTGAGATACTACTCCACACTCTCTAGGATTACTACAATCAAAAAGACAGACAATAAATGTTGGCCAGAATGTGGAGAAATGGACCCTGATCCATTGCTGGTAGGAATGTAAAATAGTACTTTGGAAAACAATCTCACAGTTTAACAAAAAGTTAAATCTCTAATGTTAACATATGATGTAGATAATTCACTCCTCTCTCTCTCTCTCTCTTTTTCTCTCTCTCTCTCTCTCTCTCTCTCTCTCTCTCTCTCTATATATATATTATATATATATATATCTCTAAGAAAAACAAAAACACATCCACAAAAAAGTTGGTATGCCACAGCAACATTACTCATAATTGCCAAAAGTTAGAAACCCCAAAATGCACATTACCTAATGAATGGATAAATAAAATACAGTATTTCCATGTAATAGAATATTACTCAGCCATAAAAAAGGAATGAAGCACTGGTATATGCTACAATATGGATGATACTTGAAAATATTATGCCAAGTGATAAAAGCAGACACAAAAAAACTGATTGCAGATTTTATGTGAATATTTTAAAAAGGCAAATACTGGGAAACAAAAAATGGTTTAGTGATTATCTTAGAAGGAGAAGAGATGAGGAGGGACTCTAAAAGGCATGGGTTTCTTCTTGAGGAGATAAAAATGTTCTCAAATTAGATTATAGTGATGGTTGCACAAGATTGTAAATATAATAAAAATGTTGACTTGTACATGTTAAATGGATGAATTATACAGTGTGTGAATTATATCTCAATAAAGCTTTTTATATTAAGAAGCAAAGAAAAATGAGCCATTTTTCTCTGACTATCAAACTGGTGATTTTTTTTCCCAAATAATGCTACTACTTGACAAGGAGGCAAGAAAATAAGTACCAGTGGAATCACTGCATATTTTCTGAAAGATGATTTTAAAGACATATCAAAAGCCTGAAAATATGAACACTCCTTACTCCAACCATTCCCCCTTTAAGAAATAAAGCCAAGAAAGTAACTAGAGATCTATGCAAAGCTTTATATAATATAATGCTAATTGCATTGCTATTTTAAATAACAAAACAAGAAAATTAGACACCTAAATATACAATAATGGGGAAATAAAGACATAATGATACAAATATATGAGAAAAAATACTATCCCTCCATTAAAAATCATGTTGTAAAAGCCACGAGAAGAGAGGTGGGATTAGGCTCAAGATAAGGGGGGTGGGAATTGTTTGGGGAAAATAAACAAAATGAAAATGCAAACATTGTGCAAAAATGAAAAATGATGTAAGAATTATATAAAATAAAATATAAAAATATATAAAAAAAAAAAGAAATAGGCAGTTCTAAGACCAGAAAAAGAAAAAGAGTATAGCCTGTAGTAGCCCATTAAATAGCTTTTACACCCACCAAAAAAAAAAAAAAAAGGCCAGGAGAAATCATCACAATGTTTCATAATGAATGAAAGTGCAGACTACAAAGGAATGTAGACAACAATTCAAATGTGGTAAAAAAATTATTGAAAATATATATTTTAAAATATTAACAATGATTTCTCAATAGGATGGGATAAAGGACGATCATTTTTATTTTCTTCTTTATTCTAGATTGTTCTAATTTTTCAAAGAGAACAAGCATTGGGCTTTTAATGACAGGGAAGGTGGAAATTTAATGATTTAGGGTTTTCTACCTTTGGGTCCCAACCTCCCCTAAAATGCAATGATTGGTGGGTTGTAAAATGTAAACAGCAAGGACCCCAGAACTAGATCATTTCTAAGAGCGTTTCCGTTTTTAAGACTATGAGTCTGACATTGTCTGTTCAGGCAACTCCTTTTCTTAATTATTATTTTAATTTTATATATTTTTTACATTATTTTTCATTTTTGCACAATGTATGCATCTTCATCCTGGTCATAGTCCCCACACAATTCCCACCCCCACCCCTTGTTTTGATCCAGCTCCCTCCCCCCACCCCCTAGTGTGTCCAGGCAACTCCTTTCTACAACCTCAGAAGTTCTGAGGCAAAATCTCCCTATTTTCTTCTAGGCTCCATAGCCCTCCGCTCCAGAGAGGGAGGGATACAGACTTGAAAATTACGCTATTCAGCAGTCAAGGGAACAGGACATTGTGAGATGAGGCCAGGCAAACCCTGCAGAGACCTAGAAACGATTTTTCTCTTCCAAAATATAATTAATCAATTATGTCCAAAGAAGCAGAATCAATATTTTTATAAATGAGATGTTCATACGCCAAGAAGGGATTGTTGCAGTGGTCGCATAATCTTTCACCTGCTAATCCAATGTAAATTATGGGCTTTTTAGTTGATGTCTTCGACATTTGTGAACCAAACTTTTTTTCCACTTTTGCATTCTGATCATGAATTTCCATTTGTCCTGTCCAGCCGCCGGTGGATGCACACTGTGCCAGGGTCTCTCAATAAACATGCACCAACCCTGATGCCCTGGCCCGCCCCTCCTGGGCAGGCCTCTGCCTCTAGGATGCAGGGAAATGTGGGGCAGGAATCTGAAATGGAGGTGCTGGCGTTAGAATAAGCACAGCTTGACTGAATCCTTTTAATGCAAAAAAACAAAAACAAAAACAAAACAAAAAACTTATTATGTACCTACTATGTGAAAGGATTGGCGCAGTAAATAAAAGGAAAGCTCCTGCACCGACCTTATACTATGCACCACAACTACTCCAGGCACTGGAATACAAAGACAAATCTCACAGTCACTGTCCTTTGGGACTCACAATTCAGTGGCGAGTTACCTCATCAGGGCTCAGAGGTGTCCGTCAAAGCACAGCCTTGTGGGTCAGGGGAAGAACAATGGAGAAGCCCTTCCCCGAGAGCCTTAAGAGTGATAAAGGACTGATCACAAAAATCTACGAAGAGCTGATGAGACTCAACAAAAACAAAGAAAATAATCCAGTCAAAAAATGGGCAGAAGAGCTAAAAAGAAACTTCTCTGAAGAGGAAATGCAAATGGCCAACAGGCATATGAAAAAATGTTCAACATCACTTGTCATCAGGGAAATGCAAATCAAAACTACCATGAGATACCATCTTACACCAGTGAGAATGGCACATATTAAAAAAACTAGCAACAACAAATGTTGGCGAGGTTGTGGAGAAAAAGGAACTCTTCTGCACTGTTGGTGGGAATGCAAACTGGTCCAACCACTATGGAGAGCTGTGTGGAGATTTCTGGACCTACTAAACATAGAGCTTCCATAGGATCCAGCAATTCCACTCCTAGGTATTTACCCAAAGGACACAGAAACATCCATTCCAAAGAGCACCTGCACCCCTATGTTTATAGCAGCACTGTTTACAATAGCTAAGCTTTGGAAACAGTCCAAATGCCCAAACATAGATGACTGGATCAAGAAGATGTGGTACATATACACCATGGACTATTACTCAGCATTCAAAAAAGATAAACACATGCAATTTGCAGCAACATGGATGGCGCTGGAAGGGATCATGCTCAGCGAAATAAGCCAAAAAGAAAAAGAAAAATACCGGATGGTCTCACTCATAGCAGGAATCTAGAAAACTTAAATAAGGGACCAGGAAAATGAATAACTATAAGAAAGTGAAAATCAAAATCAACAAAAAACTATGAACCAGAGACACTTTTTGGGGGGTGGGGGCCGGGAGGGGAGGGATTGGGGTCTCACTTATAGCAGGAATTTAGAAAACTTAAATAAGGGACCAGGAAAAAGACTAATTAATACAAAGTAAAAATCAAAATCAACAAGCAACTATAAACTAGAGACACACTACGGTGGGGGTGGGGGGGGTTGGGGAGAGGAAGGATTAGGGTCAAAATTAGGGGGGTGCATTGTATGGGGGATATAATCAAAATGAAAATGCATACATTGTGCAAAAATGAAAAATGATGTAAGAATTATATAAAATATTACAAAAAAGAGTGGGGAATTACTCAGCAGATAGGAGTGTTCAGACAAAAGAAGGGACGTGGAGAAAGCACATCACATTCAAGGAATGGGAGGAGGGCGGGTTCCAGAGAGACAGCACAGGGCACAGGTCATTCACTAGCTCTTTAGTGGCTATCTGTTATTTTGCTACCCTGCAACCATCGCCCCTTGGGGCCAGTTTTCCAGGCTGCCTGTGGGGTCCCCTGCTTTCCATCACCCAGTCCGCTGAGGTCAGTGGCATTCACTCGCACTGGTCACGGTGATCGTTTCAGGACAGTCCCGGAGAAGTAAATTCCCAGATTTTCGGTAGGTGACTGGGGAAAGGCACTGTCTTGCTAGCATGGTTACCAGGCTGGTAGCTAGAACACCCGCAGTTCCCCAGCATCTGGAGAAATCCTGTCTGAGAAAGAAGCCAGCATAGAAAAGGAAAGCCGAGTAGGAGAGGAGAGGAAACCTTAGTGACACCATCCTGTGAAAGCCCAAAATTCCCTTTGTGCTTTGTGATTGTTGTGTTTTAATTACCCAGTGCTATGACAGCACTGATGAATCGGCACACCCTTCCAGTGCTTTGGGAATTAAGCCTACAGAAAATCAGGCAAGTTAGAGCTAAAGAGGAACTTCAGGTAACTTCAGCTGGAGAGACTGAGATCCAGAGGAATAAAGGAGCTGGCCGCAAATCACGGTAAGTTAGTTGCAGGAGCTGGAAAGAGTGTAGCTGTGTGGCTCTGGGTAAATGCTCTTCACTCAGCAGCCAGGTGACCAGCTCCAGAGACAGCCACACCCAGCCCCGCACTCCAGGCACTGCCCTAAGCTCCTTGTGTGTGTTAACTCATTGGATCCTCTGAACCACTCAGTAAGGTGGGAATTATTCAGAGAAGAAAGGAATTTCAGGAGTGTTTCCAACCATGGCCTGCGCCCATCTGGAAGAGCAAGCAATCTGGAACAGAGCTGGGGTGAATTCGAGCTCAGCCGGATGTTCTGGGTCATCAGGGTAGCCAGCAGACCAGGGCTGCTGCTCAGTTCAGGGGATCAGTGTCAAGACACAATGAGCAACTTGGGAGTCACTTTTTGGAAAGAGCAGGACTACCCCAAAGGGTATAGGAGTATAGGGATGGGGGCCAGGGAGAAGATCAGGGCTCCAGCTAGAATGATTCAGGCTTAAGTCCTATTTAAGAAAACAAAGGCCGAAATGTAGTCAAAGGGAGAGGACACATTAGTCTCAGCCACTGCTGACACATCTCGCAGCTCAGGTGCCTGCAGGTGCTCCGGCCCAGTCCCTGGATATGAGCTGGCTTGCCCGCTGCCACGCAGACAACAGTCCCTGGGAGTCGCCATGCACCCTGGCCTCTGCGGCACACTGCGCCAAAGCTTGGCCTCCTTCCTTGCCCTGTTCTCCATTCCAACTTCTCTGTTTTCCCCGGATCACTTCTTAGTAAAACACTGCGCTCGAGTCATCCTCTCACAGCAGCCATCGCTTCCCAACCTGTGCCTCCTGCCTCCCCATCTCAGGAATGAAACTGCACATTCAGTGATGGACCCAGAGACCCAGACCTCTGCTACCCTCCTCCTTCCTCTACCTGCACCCAACAGGCCCCCTGTCCTGTCTGGACCACCAGGAGTTTTCAGTCTTTTCTATTTTTTTTTCCTTCCTACTCCCTCTGCGCTCCTCCCACGGCCCCCCACCCCCCAGGCTGGCCCCAAATGTGTTCTTGGCTTACTGAAGCCTGCCAAGTGGAGGAATGGACACTTCACGGCAGCTTCTTATCTCACCGACCAGAGCAACACAGTGCTGGAAATCTCCCCCAGCACCACATCCACAAGGCCACCTACCCCCTCTCAGTACCAGACACCAGGGAGCACACTTCCAGTTCGCTGCAGGTCACTATCATTTGTGTGCTATTATAACAGGTGTCTTCTTTGCTTGAGGAGAACCCAACACCACTGTACACTAGCCAGGCGTGGCCTAGGTGCTGCCGGGGAGGGGACAGAAGGCTCAGCTCTCGGCTTTAAGAAGTTCATTGTTCAGGGAAGAACAGGGATGTGCAAGCACATTCCACACAATGGCTAGTGGGCTACTCTGCTAACTCCGGGGATGCTAAGTGGTCCTGAGCCATACCCCATCTGTCTTTAAGGCCCTAAGACCGTGCCAGACGCATAATAGGCACTGGTGAGTCAAGTAGACCTAGTCCGAGAAGTGGCATTTCTGCTGGCTTTGAAAAATGAGCAGGAGGGAGGAAAGAGCTTGCAGGCACTTGTCAGGGCACTTGCAGAGACACGGGGAAGTGAAAGAATGGGGAGTGTGAAGGGAGAGGAGAAATTGCGCAGAATACCTGGAGAGGCACGTACATAGTGGAGAGTAGCTAAGATGGGTTAGAACTGGTGGGGAAGGAATGAATACAAAGTTCGTGAGTCTGAAGTGGGTATTAAGGCAAGAGGGAGCCTTGGATAGGAGCCCAGGGCAGAAAAGTCAACCGTGCCAGTCTCCAGTCAGACAGATGAGTCTGGAAAAGCCCACGGGCTACTCACATTCTTTTAGCCTAAATTTCTGTATCTATGCAGGCAATGTT
This sequence comes from Talpa occidentalis, assembly GCF_014898055.3. Classification (NCBI taxonomy): domain Eukaryota; kingdom Metazoa; phylum Chordata; class Mammalia; order Eulipotyphla; family Talpidae; genus Talpa; species Talpa occidentalis. The sequence continues at coordinate 87,545,047 of NW_023601212.1, read as the reverse complement.
TTGATGACAACACATCTTGCATCTTCAACAAAAATCCTTGAGATGGAACTATCACCAAGATTGGCAAGAACTCCTGAAGCCATCATTTTGCCCTTTACTGCAAATGGACAGAAAACGGGTTCTGCTACCAGGGCAGAACAAACCACCATACTCAGCATTGACAGACACGTTTGCACGTGGGTGTGTGTTTATGTATGCATGTGTTTGCTCATTTCCAGGTGCAGGTATACCTCTCTGTGCGTCTCTGCATGAAGTGCACATGTTCATCTGGCATGTTTTGTTTGTGAGTTGCCGGGAGCCTGCCTTATGCCAGAGCCAGCCCCTGCCCTTCTACTGCATGGCTCCCTGTTGCTCATTAACGCGGTCTGCAGTGGTTGTGCCTGTGGCAATGGGCCTCTGTAGAGAGTGTTAAAATATCGCAACTGTTTATTGCTTAATATTTTTCATGCTAATGGCAGGCTAATTCACAGGGACTCGGGGCAGTGTATAAAACACCTTCTGCTGACTGCTCACTGCATGCCAAGGAAGGACTTGGCAACCAGCAGCCCAGCCCAGGGCCTCTTTGCCTCAGTATGTGATGCCACACTGCCCCCCATTTGGTCTGCCCTGAATACATTTGCAGCCAGCTGAGTGTACAACAAACAGGAGTATTTGCATGTCTCCGCTGAGCAGGTGGTGAGCAAAAGGAAGCCAGAGATATACCCTGTGGGGTCAGTATACTCAGCTTTGGAGAAACCACTTTTACAAGGGGGAAAAAGAGGTGGTACCAGGAATGTACTGGAAGTGACGGAGATCAAATTGTATGCGTGTTTTGATTGGCCAAAATCTACAGCTACAGCCACAGCCAAGGCTGTTTGACAATCACGAGTAAGAGAGTACGTGTGTCTCACCCTGGAAGCCTCCAGCAGGCACCGCTTACTTTCTGAGTGTTTACTATTTGCTGGCAGTACACCAAGTGCTGCACCAGAATTTTCTCATTTAGTTCTCAACAATTACTCGTTTAGGCAAAATAATCATGTCTCCATTTCACTGATAAAGAACCTGAAATTCAAAGAGTTTTGAATGACACTGGCAATCACAGTCAATCAGAGCTTGACTCCAGGTGCCAAGCACAGTCCTAATAGTCTGCAGTGCAGAGACTGCACATGTGAGCCCAAATTGATCCCATAGGTGTGATTTTCTGGGTACAGAGTGATGCTTTTTAACTTTTTATTAATTGCCAATATTTAAAAACTGGAATATCAATAGCAAAAATCAAGAATTTCAATTTTTCTTTTAAAAGTAAATTACTGGGCCCTCCCTGGTGGCGCAGGTGGTTGAGCACCACGCTGTGAAGCTGTCTGCAACCTCTGCAGTGCCGGTTCGATCCTGGCCGGCCGGCAAGGGTCCCACATGGCGCGGCACTCCTCTCCTGTCTTGCCCGCTGCTCCCCTCAGCAGTGTATTTCGTCAGTCTGCCTGTTCTGTTCCCCGCTCTATCTCTGGTGAATTCTCTCACTCTCCCATGCATCTGGTCTATACCCCAGTTCTTGTATAAAAAAAATAAATAAATCTTAAAAAAAAAAACTCATAAAAAAGTGAATTACTGGGTGACCCGACACCCCCAACCCCCCACAATTCCTGCTTGCTAACTATTAGCTGGAACAATTTCAGCTGGCTCTTCTAGATGGTACATATATGCCCTAGTTTGCCACACCTCTCACCACTCCCTATTACCACACACTCAGCTTTCTTTACTTAATTATATTACTAATCCAGCAGCCATTCAACTTTTTAGATCTTTCTTGCTAAGGAAATTGATGTATTTTTTCAGGGAAGAGGTTAGAAATAATTTCTGCAGATTCAAACTCTTGGGCAGTTGCTTCTAGTCTGTTCTAAGCCAGTGCCTCCAATGAGACAGGCTGTACAAACCAGAAAGGCAGAGTGATGGTGAGTAAATTTTCAGGGTGCAATGAGGAGCGATCTCTGTGGGAAATATGTTTATATGGACACATATGTATTTGCGGGTTGTCATTTTTCCTGCACTCAACATGAAAAGCAGATAATTAAGTCTCATGTAAATGCATAGGTAGTCTAAGGACTTAGCCCATCTAGTGAGTAACCTGAAGTTAAAATGGCTCCCATGTGGCCCATTTGAAAAGCAGCAACATGGGAATTCTTTATAACCATTCACTCTTGATAGTTGAGGCCTCTGGGGAAACCAGCAGAGCCCATGCACCCAAGGGTGATAGGGTCAGTCAGAATGCTGCAGCCAGAGCCCGCCTCTGTCAAGGCTGAGAAGCCACTCCATGACACAACAATGAATTTCCTGAGCTCAACACTAAAGACCAGCACCCTGAGAGAAACGAAGGGCTTCTGTGGACATAACTCTGAGAGTAAAACATCTCCCTGGGGTCTGTGGCCATAGGACGCGGTCCCCAAAAGCCCGCAGAGTCTAATGGTAGAGGTGGGGGCCACAACCCAGCCAGCACTGCACAGGACATTGTTCTGTGATGTCAGCGACCCTCCTGCCCCTCAAGAGAAGACTGAGCTCTTCTTACTTGATATGAATCCCCAACTTACTAAAAAGCTAAGAAGTAAAGTAGGCTTGAGGAGTCTCCTTGTAACTTTGACCTGGAAGAAAATGATAATAGCTCCCTACTATGTGCTAGGGCATGAACTAGGCACATAGCATGTACTAATTTAAATAAGTCCCATTGTAGAGACCATACTCCGTGCTAGGTGCTCCTCTGAGCTTTTCACACATATTAATTCATTCAGTCTCTCTCACGTCTTTGTGCAATAGGTGATGTTATTGGTGCCCCCTTTTGGCAAAAGAGCAAACTGAGCTTAGAGAGGTTAAGTCACATAATCAGTAAGTGGCAGAGCTGAGATTTGAACCTAAGAGCTCTGACTCCTAGCTCTGCTCTCAGTGGTTCCCTGAACTGCCCCAGTGAATTTCCCAGTAACCCTTTGAGGCAAGTCTTATTGCCATTCCCATTTCAAAGAAGAAACTGAGGCCAGCGAGGAACAACCATCTTCCAGAAGTCACAGGAGTCCTCTGACACTCGTGCTGGGGTCTCTAACCTCCAAGTCCTTCATGAGGCAAGAGGAAAACATTTTCTAAGAGCCCAAATGTCATTTTTTTCTGATAAGAAAAAGGCTCTTCTAGCTGTCAGAACGTAAGCTGCAACCTTTATGTTTACAAAGCAAAAAGGGCAATTAAGTGAGACAAAATAAATCTTCTTGGGCCCCTGTCAATGGGCCTTGCAGGTCTGCGGTCCGGGGCCTGATTGACAGGACACATTACATTCGGGAGCAGACTCAGCCTCTGACATTTCTTTGATGCAGCACTGAAGCATGAGGGCTGGTTTCTTAAAGAGCCCCTGCCTCTTTCCAGGCTGCAGGGGTCCCGGCGTGGAGGCATGGAGGGAAGGGCAGGTGCCAGGTTTGGCTGAGACCAGAAGGTGGCAGCCACGTTCACTGGGGATGATAATCCTGTTCAGGTGATGTTCCAGCCATCGGCAATGTAACAAGGAGCCACATCTGGCATGCACAGCGCGGCACTGCCAGTGAGGCGGGTCCCCGCTGGCCACCGTCTATCAGTGTCAGGGCTTTCCAGGAATTCCACAGCGTCCCACAGAATGGCTGCATTGGAGACTAGGAACCAGGGTCAGAAAGAGGGAGCCAGAGGCCCCCGTCTTCTCCTTATGCCCAGAGATACATGTGCCAAGGACAGGGTGCTCAGGGAGAGTACGTTCTGGGGACAGGCCCCACCCTACTATTTCTCCCCTTATAGGATACGTGTGTGAGCAGCCATGCCTGTGGGAAATGCAGAGTGGCATCAGGGATTCTGGAGTTCTCTGGAAAGGTCCACGGAAAGTTGGGTTTGGGCACAGCTCCTCCTGCTGGCAGGAGAAAGCCAGGCACTCCGTGAGAAAGCGAACGTGGTTCAGCCCCTCCCTTTGGGAGAGGCGAGCACATCCTCCTTAACGACTGTCCAGCATTCGTTTTGGACAATCCTTGCATTCTCCAGGGTCTCAGCCAACACGCGGCACAGCCCTCCCGGCTGGCACGACCAGTCCCTGTGCTCAGAGCCTGTTTCCTCGCATTCTCCTCATGGCCGTGGGCATTAAGGACGTGAGAGGTCGTTGCACAGGGATTGGAAGTCGATTCCACTGACCAGCTGAGTTGGCGATTGTGTCTGCTTCTAGCCCGAGGTGCAGCATAAAACCCAACTTCGGGATCGGAGAGACCTGGGATCACATTCCTGGTCTCTGCATCAATGAGTTGGGGATGTGACTCCAGGCAGGACGCCTCATGTTCTGTGCCCCGCTTCCTCCTCTGCAAATTGGGGCTAATAGCAGAACTCTACCTCATCGGGAAGGTGTGAGAAGTCAATGAGCTAATACGTGCCAAGTGGCACACTGAAAGCACAGCGTTCCGTAAAGGCAGTTCCTGATATTCCAGCTGTTGCTGCTGCTGCCTGTGGGGATGATACTGATGATGATGTTGGCGGTGACAGCACAGAAGCTGATGTCCTCCAGACACCTCATACCGCATTCTCCAAGGAAAGATTTGCGCTGGGAGGATGCCTGGCATCTGTTGTTTTGCATCTTCTCAGTAAGACAGACCAGAAGAGCATCCTTGGTTAGTGGGGGCATCCAGCTAACTGCAACAAGAGAGCTTGAAGACAGCTGAGTTGGGGGAGTAGGGGAGCCAAACAGAGCCCCCTTCTAAGAATCCCCTGAGAAGATAGCAGTGGTTTTTTCCCACCTCTCACCCACCAGCACATTCTATATTAACTACTTAATATCAGAACATGATTATCTCTGGAAAAGAATATTTTAAGACTTTAACTGTTTGGCTCTTTATGTTTTCTTCTTTCTTCTCCCTCCACATTATCAAGCAGGAGGTGGCAGGCCAAAACCAAAACTTTCCTATAGATGGCAACCCAAGCTCCAAGTTCATGTTCTCCCTTGTAGAGATCAGCACGAGAGTGTGGTCCGCCTCCCCTTGTGTGGTCAGCTCCCCCAGAGCTGGCCTTGTCATCTCTGTTTGGCCTAATCTGGCTCTGGTGCCCATTCTTGGATCAATCGCTAAAAGCAGGGACCAATAGGCAGACAGGCCCAGGAACCGGGCTCACGGGATTCTCTCTGAGACCTGGAGTGTGGGACCACCTAGCCACCTGGGGGAAAGAATGAGATGTGGCTCCTCAAACAAGAATCAGAATCTGTGGGTGCAGGAAGAAAATACCATGTAGCCCTCCAAGTCTAATACTATCATTCTGACCCCTGAGCTCTTCCCAGCCTGGCTTGGGTGATAGAAATCCCACATCCATCAGTAGCTCTGCTGCTCCAGATCCACCCCTGAGGAAGAGGACAACCCTCCCCATGAGCTGCCAGACTCTTGTGCTTTCCTGGTTGACTCCTAGACCTTCCCTCCACATAGCTATTGTGTGTAAAATCTGCTCTGGAATCCAGTCAGGAATTTCAGGTCTACCACCCTCCTCCCTTCATCACGCCATGGCTTCATCCGATCCCCGTGTTTGACTATCTGTCTGTCCAGCATGGACCAATCACCCAGACCAGTGACATTACCACCCACTGACCTGGACATCTGGACTTACCCCCATGCCACCCAGTCCAACCTCTGGACACTGGTTATTGAGTGGTGGCCTCCACCCTGGAGCCAGTCAAAAACCACATTCTTTTGTCCTAAATAAGCCACATGGTTTCCGTTGCCTCCTTCTGCTGACCTGCTGAGTCACCAGGCTGCAAGAGTACACAGGAGCTCATCACAGCTGCAGAGCCAGAGGGATACTCTCTAGTATCTCTTGGCATGGACTTCACTCCCTCATTCATCCATTCATTCATTCAACTACACACATCTTGAGTGCTGCCTAGGCTGATTGCTGTGCTAAGCACCAGGGATACAACATTAAACTAGACTATCACCATCGCTGTTCCCCAAGAAGTTTTCAGGCTACAGAGGGAAGTGGATATTCACCAATAATTATGCAAACAATTGCTTAATTTCAATTGTAAGCAGGACTCAAAGGGAAAGGCACAGGTTGCCAGGAAAACAGACAAGCTGGTCTGGAAGACCTATTTGAAGAAATTTTATTTAAGCTGGAACCATAAGGTCAGGTGAGACTTAGTCAGGTGAAGAGAGAGAAGAGAAGTAAAGCAAAGGAAGGGGCACAAGCAAAGGGCCTGAGGCTGAAAACAGAGGTTGGAGCTCCAGCAGCCCAGTGAGCTGGGACCCAGTGAGCTGGGCGGAGAGGATCACACTGGGAGGTACATTCAAGTCAGTATCTTCCAGATGTGAGGTTTTCAAATCTCTACATCTCATTTCATTAGAAATAGAAAATCTCTATAAAGCAGCCAAGATTTTTTTTTTTTTTTTTTTGCCTTTTCTTCCCTATTCTTACACAATTCAGACTTCAAACAACTATTCCCCACTCTGCCTCAGGGCACTAACCTGGAGCATCTCTGAATTGCTGCCAATTACAGCAGTCCACTTATTAATTCCTCCATCAACGGGGCTTCCCTCAGAAGCAAGCCTGGCGCCTAAGGGGATAGAGAGACTGAGCACTTACAGCACTCTCTGCAGAGGGCTGCCAGCACGCCAGTCCACCAACGCCACCCTTCTGCTCCCCAAGCAGGTAACAGTACACCGTCTGAACATTTCCCCCATGTGTGGGGGAGAAAACGGGCTCGGTTATATTACACACTCACACACACACCCTGCCACTCAAACCCTCTCCAAACTTGCTGTCACAGGGCCTCTGTCTCTCTCGCTGTTGATGCTATTTGAACGCTGTCAACAGAACCAGCCAGATTCCCCGCCCCGCCTGGCTGCCTGGGCGACCTCCATTATTTATGACGGGGCGTGAAATTGATTGTGGTTGAAAGATCCACACTGGAATCAAATGAACTCCTCAATTATTGCCGCACGAATAAATCTCTGTTTCTGGAGTTCCCCTGGGGACAGGCATCTAACCCCAGGTTCAAGGTAATAGATATTTCTAGACGGCACAGTACAGGTAACTCTATTGTAATGATTGTCAAGTTATAAGATTCCCAGGGTCAAGTGATTCTTTGTCTCCCTCTTGGCGCCCCCTCCTATCACAATTCCAAAGGAAACATAGTCCCACAGTCTCCCTGCTGTGTGTCTGCCTGGCCTTTCCCCCCCCGCTGCTGGGTACATGACAGATATTTCTGTGCTGCGGGTTCTGGTCATTTCCAATCCTTTTTCACAGGAAATATGCAGTGAGTGTTAATGGGGTTACGGAAAGATTAATCGAGCTTTCAGGATGTTCAAGCCTGGCTGGTGTTTCTTCTCCACAAAGTCATCAGCTCAGGAAAATTTAATGATGAGATTTAACCCATTAAGACAACAAACAGACAACCTCCACCCAGCTTGGGCTTAATCTTATTTTCCTTCCTGATAATACAAAGCCTTCCTGGATAAGGAAGAGAGGCCAAGAGCTGAAAATGCTGCAGGCTTATGCCCGCCAAGCCCGGAGCTGAGTACATTCACAAACATCCAATAGCAAGGCCCAGTATCCTGGGCCACAGCTGACCACGTGTACGGTCTGTTTAGTATGGCCGGTGTTATTGGAAAATAAGAATTGGTAAATTTCACATATAAAATCTGACATTTTTTGAAATAACAGAAGATCTGGCCAGATCACACCTGCATTTCTACAAGGCCAAAGGCTGAGGCTGAGGAGTACTGCCCGCTTAAACAGCAAAGAGCAGGGGCCCTCAAATAAGCCTTCATCCTGCCCGTCCCAGCTCATTCATTTGACCATCTGAACACTGTAAGTGTCTGAATGTGCTAGGCCCTGACACTTCCCAGATCATCGGGCTGTCACCACTCTCAAGATCTCCCTGAGAAGCTATGACATGGTTATTCCAGAGCGAGACAAAACTGAGGTCAGTCTGTCTTGAAGGGTATAGACCTCATGACAGCAGCATGGTCCTCAGGGAGTGGACTCAGCTCGGAGATTGGGGCAGGCCCTCCCAGCAGGTCCAGACACATATTTAGACAGGAGCCACAGGTGGCACAGTCTAGAGGAAGGGACATGGGCTCTGGGTGGACATAACCCTGACCTGTGGACTCCTCACCCCACATGGAGGGCATGGTCAGCAGAGCCCTCCATGGTCCTCTCTGCCAGGACTAAAGGCATCACTGTGAAGAAGGAGAGGGGTCGTGCAAGGATCAGAGCCCAGCTTGACTCCAAAACCCATGACCTCAATTAACACTTCACTCCTCTCCCTCCCTCCAAGTACAGACTTCAGCGCAGCGTCTGCAATCTGGTCCAGACTGTCCCTGGCAGCCTCCTGCCTGCATCCTCCCTCCCACACGCACAGAACCTGCTTCTCTGATTCAGACTCAAGCTGTGATTTGCCAATTCTGAAACATGGGGTACCCTCTCATCTCCCTCTAGTTTTGGAAGTTCTGTCTAGTATATTTGAAATATCCATCTTCTTTGTCACCTGACAACTTCTAATCTTCTAATTCCTTAGCGCTCCAACCAAATGTCCAGAGCAGGAATCTAACCCCTGGGTTATGCCAGCCGTCACAGGAGACCCACCCTACAATGCTGTGCTGATGAACCTGACCCTGCGGTAACCACAGAAACCAGCGCGGGGTCTGGAACATTCAGTGCTGAATAAATATTTCTGACAAGAAGCCTGATAGCCTGATGACACATCACTCTTAGCTGTTTCCCAAATTCCAAGTATCTTTTGGGAGATAAAAACGTCTCTCTCCTGGGAAATTCCGAGCATGCATATCTTCAGGAGAAAAAGTGTTCATCATCAGCAAGATCACTGGAAGGGATCCAAATGACCATCGAGAGGGAAACTGGTGAATTAAATGAAGGCCGTGGGATATAATGGAATAATATGCAGATACTAAAAGGAACAAAGTGCCCTTATTCTGACTTATGAAAATAGCACGCAACAGATGAGCACAGAATGAGCACATTTAGATTATATACCAAAATGTAATAAATAGAGGTACACTCAAGAGAAAAACTTGGCATTCTATGTACCTGAAAATTAAGAATATCCCCCCAGCATACCGAATAGGAAGACTCACTAATGCACTGCTTTAATGAATTGCCAGCTTATTTTATATTAAGAACATTTATTTTGTTTTCAAAATCAAGATACACAGTTGACCCACTTATATACAGATTTTTTTTCAAAAAATATAATAAGTGTGTTTTCTCTTCCTTATGATTTTCTTAATAACGTTTTCTTCTTTCTAGCTCCCTTTATTGTTTTTTAAGCTATACAGTAAACATTTATTAGACAAAATTATTAGAAAGCGGCACAGAAACAGTTTGTACATCGCTTTGGTATACTCAGTGAAATCTCAGTTCTGCGTTTCTCTAGATGCTTCAATCTTTGCATAAAATGTTCTCTTCGAGTAGGTATAACAACACCCTGAAGGTACTGGCATTGGACAATTAAAAAATCCTCCAAAATGAAGCCTATGATTTTACTGTAACCCTAATTGCCACTCCAAAAGCGGACGGTGTGGATTTTACTGGGTCCATGTCCTGCTTCTAAGCGGGGGTAGGGGGCATACCCTCAGATACTCAGGCAATTCCCCTGTCAAACACCACCAATTTCAATGACAAGTCTCCATTCCCCCCATGTGTAGATAAAGGAATATCTGAACCCCTCAATAGAAAAGGATTTATATGTAAAGGTGTAGTGTATGCTTTAAGAAATAGAGTAAAATGTTTCCTTTAAGGGGTGGCCAGGGTTTAATATGATACAAATAATCTGGTGAAATGATGTAAAGTGCTTAAAAATAAATTACTCAAAAGCAAGGAAAATATTTTAAGAAAAGCATGTATTGTCCATTAGTACCAGTTTAAGTGCTTCAGCTTCTGAAGGGATTATCTCAGCTGCTCTGGGGATGTGAGCCTTCTGAGGAGATACTAGTGATTATTTTTCTAAGGTAAATTCTTAGAGACACAGAGAAAAATAAAAACAAAACAACCACGTAAGCTCTGGGGAGGCAAGAATTTGTATCTGCTTTGTTCACTGCTCTACTGGCCCCATAGTAAGGACTCAATATTGGTTGAATGAGTAAATATGTTGACTTTGCTAACATATTTAAACTACAGACAAGAAAAAAAATAAACACGTTTTGGTCGTAAGCATTTTAAAGCAACCACAGTACTGAAAAATGGGTTTGAACACACACAGTCCTATTTTAAGGCATTAAAGTGTTTACAAAGGAAGAGAGAGGCCCTGGGGTAAGAGGACATGCACTATCTTTGCAATATCACATTTATGTACTTTCTAAGGTAGTAACCACCTGACAACCACCCTGAGGGGCCCTTCATCTAAAACTCAAATTGGTGCTCATAGACAACACACATTGGGTCTGCAGCTTCTCAAAATATTTTCTTATTTTTTTAATGAGAAATTTATTTTTTAAAACTCCACATCATTTCACTAGGTGATATGCCTCATTCTAAATCCTAGTCGACCCTTGAAGGGAACTCATTGCTACTTTTAAAGAATGCACCAAATCACTAAATAGTAATCCTTAGAATATTCAGTAAAGCCATTAGATGTTTGAAGACAGTTTTTAAACATGGATCGAAGAGTCTCATTCTTGCTACGAATGGTGAGGTGACAGCCCCTTTAGCAGGGTCCCCACAGGAGGAACAATTTCTAAAAGCAAAGTTCCTTTGAGGTTTGAGATTCTGTGGCATGGGCCTGTCTGTCTTCCCTGCTCAGGAAGTTTGTAGTTATTCTTGGAACCCCCTCCAATAGCTGTCTTTGTTTTAAATATCAGACAAACCATTCAGGGCAAAAGACATATGAAGAAAAGCATCACCAGGTCTGAGAGGATGAAGACCAGAGATCCAACAGCTAGGATGTTTTTGGCAATTGACGAGCCCAGAACGAGCTGCAGGGATGGCGCTGCCACTGCCTCCCAGCTTCACCCAGGCCTCACCATCCAGCAACCAAGCCCTTCGGCCCATCTGCTGCCTCTGACCTGTCTCACACCTGCTGCCCCTGCCTCTAGCTTACTGTATTGTAAGGACACTGTATATGGCACAGAGAACGTGCAAGACATGTAGTAATCGGCTGTTGATGTCTTGGGTAAGGTTTCTGCTCAACAGGGGCTATCTGTGGTTCAGTCTGCAGGGAGTCAAAAACTATATGCAGATTCTTGACTATGTGGGGAGCGGCACTCTCATCCCCCAGGTTGTTTAAGAATCAATTGTATTTTTAAAAGAAGGTGGTACAAGGTTGGAACCTCCTGGCAGTGCCAGCCTTGAGGGAAGGTGTAGGCAGCTTCCCGGGGTGAATGCTTGACAGGGCCTTCCTCCTCAGCCGTCCTTGGAGCCCAGAGCCTGGTCTCCTTAGGGAGCACATGGAAAGGAAGCCCCTGCCTAACATAACTCCCTTTGCCTCCTTGAGAAAAAGCCACAAGTCTGCAGAAGATGTGGTCCCCCCAAAACAGAGCTCCAGTCTCAGAAGCAACTACAGGCAGCAGTGGGCATCAGGACTTGGGGGGTAGAGAGGGCAAGAATGCCACTTCCTCCAAGGGAAGGAAGCAATGGTTTATGAAGTACCTGATCCATGCCGAGGTCCCTTTATGTACATCATAGCTGGTCCCTCCAGGAATCCTACAGACTAACTATTTAAGTGTCCATTTTACAGGGGCCTCCCTGGCGGCACAAGGGGTTAAGATGCAACCTATGAAGCTATCCACAGCCACTCAGCACGAGTTCGATACCCAGCCAGGGAGCTACCCACATGGTGCAGCAGACCTCTCCTGTCACGCCCACTGCTCCCCTCAGCAGTGTATTTGAGTCAATCTCCCTGTTCTGTTCCCCACTCTGTCTCTGGTGAATCCTCTCTCTCTCCTGCACCTCTGGCCTATACCCCAACTTTCGTATAAAAATAAATAAATCGGGCCTCCCCGGTAGTGCAGCAGTTGAGCGCTGGGTTGCGAAGCTGCCCGCAGCCTCTGCAGCGCCAGTTTGATCCCCGGCCGCCAGGCGAGGGTCCCACATGGCGCGCAGACCTCTCCTGCCGCCTGCTGCTCCCCTCAGCAGTGTACTTCCTCAGTCTGCCTGTTCTGCTCCCCGCTCTGGCTCTGGTGGGTTCTCTCTCCCTCCCGTGCTTCTGACTGTACCCAGTGCTTGTGTAAATAAATAAATAAATCTTTTAAAATAAATAAATAAATCTTTAAAAAATAAACAAAGTGTCCATTTTACAGATGAGGAAATCGAGGCTCAGGAAAGTTAAGCAATTTGCCAAAGGGCACTTGGCTAGGAGGGGAGAGAGTAGAGATATTGAAACCAATTGATTCAACAAATGTTGACTGAGGCCTCCCAATGCATCGCACGTTGCATGTACAGGAATAGCAAAAACACAGGCCCCTGCCCTCAGCATGCACATTCTGTTTAATTCTGTATTCCCACAGTACCACCTAGTCAGAGTCCATGTTGTAGAAAGGCAAAGATGAACACCGAGGCCTGGGAGATCGGCTTCCCCAAGTTGAAAGAGGTGCTCCCATTTTTACCTCTGAAATCACCCCAGGGAGACATGTGCAGTGTCTACGTACACACTTCGGGCCAGGAAACACAGCCCTCCAAGGCAGAGGCTCAGGGAATGTTGAGGATGAATTCCCAGCAAGTAGAAAGTAGAAGTCCCACCGTCCACTAGATTTTATATCTGATGGGGTTCAGAAGCAACGATAAAAATCCCCCAACTCCAAACTCCCCATCACCTAAATCATGCCTTGAAGGTTGGTCACCAATAGCTAAGGGAGTCACCAACCCTGACTGCTGTCCAGCTGTCCGTCAGCACCCAGACGGCCTGCCCCAGAGCACAGCCCGGGTGCCACCCAGGTCCCTCTGCAGCCCTGCTCCCCTTCCTTCCTCGGGCGAGCCCTGCATTAGAGCCACTCTCGGCTCTCCCTCTCAAAGTGAGAAGCCAAGGCAAGAAGCCTGTTGTCGACCTGTGTTGTTCCAACAGCAATCAACTCATTTTAAATCACAACCCAGTACACACAAGCATGTGTACATACATACACGACCATGGCACATGCCGTGGTTACTGGCACAAAAGTCTTTCAAAGCAGCTGTTTACAGCTTTCAGGGCCCTCTGGTATTTTCTGATATCTGACTCTGACTCATGAACTTGATTGCGTGACTCGCAGTGGATCGTGAACCCCCGGGGGACAAACATTTTATCCTGGGTGAGGACATGAACTTACTGTGACTTGTTTCAGTTACAATTTCTTCATAGATAGAGTTTCTTTAAATTTTATTTTAAGATATAAATATAGATAACTCTCTCCAGGCACACAAGAGTGTTACGATTCTATCCATATGGTGTTTAAAATAGATGAGACTAAAGTATGTTGTTCAGATTGAGGACAGTGGTTATCTTTGGGGTAGGTGGTGCCTGAAAGGGGCATCACAGGGATTCTGGCTGCTGGTACTGATCTGTTCTTTATTTTTTTAATATTAACTCATTTTTACTGAGGCAAAAGTGGTTTATGTGATTATTCCTTAATGTGAGCACTGGTTACCTGGTGTACTCACTGCACTGTGAAAATTCATCAGGATATACATTAACAATGTGGGTATATTTTTCTCAGAATGTTTTAACTTTTGAAAGTTTAAGACACAATAAAATGGTACTTCACACCTAAAATCACACTCTTTCATGTACCATAAAGTGTGAACTCTGAAGGAGAGAGTACATACGAACACTTAGCACACGCGTGCCAGGCACGATATCAGTGTTAGATAAATATAAGCTCTCACAATTGTTTTTTATTCTCCAACTACAGTCTCACCAATCTAGAGGAGAATGGGACCAGGCCCACGCTGCTTCTCCAAGGCAAAGGAGACTTGTGTATGTCTTACAAGCTTGATGACACCTTCCCTAATGGCTGACATTGACCTTGCACTCAATTGAAAACTCCCAAATCCTTTTTCAGCAAGGATTGTTCTTTCACCAACCCTCTGGCAAGCAGCAGGTAAGTCACTAATGTTTGTCCTTGCATTTATAGTCAGATCTCATCTTGACGGCTTTAGTGCTGCATTCCATTCTGAGACACAGGCTGATCCCCTAGCGGCAGAAGGCGCAGGTACACTTTGGGAATTACACGAGGGAATTATACAAGGGGATCTGGGGAATTGCACCAAGGGACTTGGGGAATTACACCCAGGGATTTGGGGAATTACACCAAGGGATTTTGGGGATTACAGAAGGGACATTTGGAAATTATACAAGGGGAATTTGGGAACCACACAAAAGAATTTGGGGAACTATGTAAGGGAACTACAGGAATTATACAAGGGGATTTGGGAAATTATACAAGTGAATTATATAAGGAATCTCTGGGAATTAAACAAGGGAAACTGGACCCTCACCCAGAACACTTGACAATCATAATTCCTCTTTCACTGGGCAACTTGTGCTTTGTCAAGCACTTAAATAATGATTTTATCAAGGCCAAAGGAGAAGTCATTTTCCCCATTGTCTGATGAGAAAACTATTTGATTTAGCATGGTTGGAAAACCTGCAAAGGGAAACCCTGTTAATTGTTGGCAGAGCCTAGAGAAAAATCATGTCTCCTGAGAAATACGCCGTTGTTCTCCTGGCCACATGGCCAGCCTGCACAGAGAGCAGAGGCCACGTCTGGGGAGGTGGTGGGAAGTGTATGAGAACCTTACAATAGCTGGGAGCCGCTGACTCTGCTGCAAAAGCAAGTGGGAGTGGCTCTTGGTGGTCCAAGAACAATTTTCTACTCTGGCCACAGTCAGAGGACGGTGCTGTGTTCATTGACCAGTCTCCTTTCTTTGCCTCCTCAAGGTCCCAGCTATCAACGGAGCTTAAAGAAATCCACATTCGACCCCCAAGGAGGAGAAAAGAAGAAAACACCTGAGGTTCAGAATATCAGAGATCAACCCCTGGGCAAGGTGACACGCCGTTATTATCAGGAGCATGAGCTTTGGAGCAAATGCTGGATTGGACTCATGGCTCCTGTACCTACCTACAGCCAGGTGAGCTGGTTCGCATGCCGACTCAGCCACGTGACTCCATGCTGTTACATCTCTGACACTTCACGGCCACATCTACAAGGAAGAAATAGTAATCCTTGTCAGAGGGTTGTAGAGATGAATCAGTGATATAAAATATGTCAGGGGCCTCCCCGGTGGCACAGCGGTTGAGCGCTGGGTTGCGAAGCTGCCCGCAGCCTCTGCAGCGCCAGTTCGATCCCCAGCTGCCCCCCAGCCACTGGAGGAGACCCACATGGCGCGCAGTCCCACATGGCGCGCCAGTCCCACATGGCGCGCAGACCTCTCCTGCCGCCCGCTGCTCCCCTCAACAGTGTACCCTGGTCCTTCTGCCTGCTCTGCTCCCCGCTCTGGCTCTGGTGAATTCTCTCACCCTCCCGCGCTTCTGAATGTACCCAGTGCTTATATAAATAAATAAATAAATAAATAAATAAATAATGTTTTTTATATAAATAAATAAATAAAATATGTCAGACACTTGTCTTGGGTCAAATTCTCCAGAAAAGGAGACTGATAAGGGCCTCTGAGATGGGGGGATCTCTGTGGAGAAGGGGAGTGAGAGACGCAGAATGGGACAAGGAGAGAAAGAAAAACAGGATGTGGTCTCAAGCCAACACTGCCTTTACCCTGATCCCAAGGGAGCTCTGGGACACAACTGAACCCCAGAGTTAGCTCCAGGTTGAGGCAAGGGGGCAAGTCTGAGTCAGTCGGCTGTTGGTTGCTGGCTACCCCCACGGCGGGGGCAGGTGAGCTGGTTCCCATTTAGCCAGGTGAGAAGCAGCTGTGATGTCAGCCATCCGCACCAGCAGCTATTGTACAGCCGAAGAAGAGGCTCTTGGCACAGCACCAACAGCATCTACTATAAAACAGCCCGAACCTCAGCGTTCACCGGACAGCAGTTATCATTATTATTTTAAACTAGCCTCACAATTTTCAGGCTGAGCCAGTTTCACGTTCTGTAGCAAAAACCGTTAGACATCTGAGGCATCTGTTTTTGACCCTGAGACCTGAAGCAGTAAAGACCCGGTCTGCAGTGATAACATGATGACAGGAAGAAAATTTCCCTCCTTTGATGTGGAAACCAAATGCCCTGAATTGTCCAACATCAGAAACCTCAGAAAACCCTAACAGGATGTTTTGACATATATAGTTCAGGCTTCAGACAAGTGCTTCCCAGTGGAAATACGAACCTTGTAAGGAAGAGGCAAGGTTTCCAAAGTTGAAATGACAGGACAGATCAATTTGAAAAGCTTAACGTGTGGAGCTTGGTATGTGGTGTGATTATGCTGAAATGACAGATTCAAATTTTCTATGTCCTTCTGGAGCCACAGGGAACTGGGGTATTTTCCCACAGTCACTAGGACAATAGTGTTATGCCTTCTGCCCCTGTGATATCTGGGCCCCAGATTAGTGGACAGTGCATATCTGGCCACAGGAAGCAACAAGAGACCAAGCCTTATGTCGCCCACCGCCCACATCCATTTATCCAGCATCATCCACTCGCTGATGACCCCTTTGTCCGAGCCCCATACGAGCCTTTCCCGTGAACTCCAGCTTCAAATCTCCACGAGCCTTCTCCACACCTCCTCTCGGTGTCTCACGGGTCTCAGAGTCAGGGACGTCTGGTTCTTCCCACAATTTCCCCCATGTTTCAGAGAGCGACTCGATTTTCTCAGTGGCTCAGGCCAAAAGCAACACCTCGGGCCCTCATTCCCTCACACAGCACAAAACCACTGCCAGCAACATCTGCTCTCGCCCTCCGAGTCTGACCACGCCTCCTGCCATCCAGGCCCACGCCGCCACCATCCCGCTCCTGGGCGTCTGCAGCTGCTGCCTCTCAGATCTCCACGTCACTGTCCCTGCTCCCTCGGGTCTGACTCAACACAAGGACTCCAGGGATGCTGATATACTAAGTCAGAGCACGTCACTCCCTTTGTCCAAGGTCGTTCAAGGGCCCCCATCTCATCAGAGTGAACGCCTATCCGTGTCCCCCAGGACCCTGCGTGATCTTGCCCCCGCCTTAGTTTTGCGGTCATCACTTCTCTCCCCATGCTCCGTCCATTCCAAATACACTGCACCTGTGCTCTCCTTGCTCTGGCTTCACGGCTCTTGTCCGGCCACTCCCCCCTCAGTTTGGCTGGCTCCCTGGGATCTTTCTCCAAATGGCACTCTCTCCATGACGCATTCTCTGCCCATCACCACTATCAACCCCTTTTCTGCTTTCCCTGTTCATCCCGACTTAGTATCTCCTCAAACACTTTTTTTTAAATGCTTACAATGGAAGTTTTTTTTTTAACAATTTTTTTAAGATTTATTTATTTATACAAGAACTGGGGTACAGTCAGAGGCACAGGAGGGTGAGAGAATTTACCAGAGACCGAGTGGGGAGCAGAACAGGCAGACTGATGAAATACACTGCTGAGGGGAGCAGCGGGTGAGACAGGAGAGGTCTGCCCCGCCATGTGGGACCTTCGCCGGCAGCCGGGATCGAACCAGCGCTGCAGAGGCTGCGGACTGCCCCACAGTGCAGTGCTCAACCCACTGCGCCACCAGAGAGGCCTCTCCTCAAACACTTTCTATCTTACGACCTGACTTGGTCTATTTTCTGCCTTCCCCACTAGAGTGCAAGTCCCGCGAAGGCCTGGAGCTCTGTCTACATTTATTCACTGCCTTATTGTCTCCCTAGCACCTCCAGTCATGCAGCCAGCACTGACACGTATTTCCCAGATAGATGCATGAATAAATTCACTCTAATATTTCTTGGTAAATGGATTCCCTTCTTAACATAAGCAAACTCGGTTTTAAAGGACGAGTCTATCTGGACTGCAAGGAAACCAGCATCAGTAGTCATGGGGAGGAAGTTGCCCAGAAAAAGAAGTGCAGTGAAAAGAAAATGATGTTATTAAATCCAGCTAGATATCATAAACTGCCCAAGCCTCTAAGCCTACGGCATAATCTCTCTTTCCTGAAAAGGGAGATCGGCAAGTGTCTAAAGACATACTGGCGCCAGACGGAGGCTGTTTTTTAACTAATCAAAAGAGTCGATAAAGAATTGAAAAATAAATCACTTTCTAACTCTTTCATTCAATGTTAACTGTTCTTGAGCCTGTGTAGCACCTCCTCTACCACCCATAAATATTGAGCATCCCACACTTCTGGAAGCAATGAAATAGATATTAATGACCTTCCATTTTCTGAGCATCCATTCCTCCCACAGTTTCCCCCCATCTGTACAGGGCAACTCAATTTTCTCCACTGCTCAGGTCAAGAAAACATCATCATCTTCCTCATTCTCTCACACAGTGCATCCCCGAGCTGTCAGCAGATCCTGTTTGCTCAACCTTCAAAATACACCTGGAAGGTGACCCCATGTTGCCAGGTGCAACGCCCCGTTTCTCAGTTGACTGAAGGGAAGGTACTGAGAGTGGCTGCACATGGCTTCTCCACAAAGAAATTCAGAGAAAAGCACGCATGTGGAAAGCAGAACATTCCACAAGGAAAGCATGGATCCTGCGCCCCAGGATGCGGCGGATCACAATGTCCGGCAAATATCGTCACAAACACGCGCCCACAATCCTCATGAGAAGAACGTGCTTTCTTGCATGTTGACATGAGAGGCTTGGATGTGTGACTTGTTTTGTCCAATAAGATGCGCGTGGAAGGGACAGTCTGTGAATTCAGAGTCCAGGCCTTGAGAGAGGGGACATTTCTGCTTGCCCTCTGGGGGCAGCCAGCCTCTTCCTCCAGAAAATTGCATCTCAGTCCACCACTGTCCTTGCAGCCCAAAACATGTGGCACAGAGCCGCCCTCACTAACCTAAAGACACACGGGCAAGAAATAAATGCTTTCACTCCCGCTTTGTCGAGTTACAGCTGACATTACACTGTGTAAGTGTGAGGCGGACACGCTGATTTGGTACATTTATAAATTGTAAAATGACGGTGCCGTCATACCAGCCACCACTCCATGCCATCCCGGTTATTTGTGTTTGGTGGTGGGACATCTAAGATTTGCTCTTCTTGGTGACATCCAAGCAAGCCCCGCCTTGGCAGTCTGTGCCCCGCCAGCCCGCTCTGCTTTCTCACTGCATTGCTCACTCTCTGAACCGCACTTGCCACATTTCTGTTTGCCCTCTGGGGCATCCAGCCTCCTCTTCCAGAAAAGCACGTCTCAGTCCAGCACTGCCCTTCCAGCCTGAAACATGCGGCGCAGAGCCGCCCTCGCTAACCTAAAGACACACGGGCAGATACATGTGCAATGTCTGGGACGTTTGTCCACCTTCCACCCCTGGAACATCAGTTCCAGAGGGGAGGACCTTCTCTCCTGGCTCACCCTGCACCCGGTCCTGAGAATGGTGCCAGGCATGTGGGCACCGCTGAGTCAGCATCTACCGCATGAACAGGCAGCTCACCAGCGGAGGGTCCCACAAAGCTCATCTGGCAGTGACCAAGGTAAAGGTTAGTCAGAAAGTCTTCAGGCCACCACGCTGCATCTGCTGCATTTTGTGACCCTCCCCCATAAAAGGTCCACCTGAGAATCTGAACCTACACCCTGGGCGGGCAGGGAGGAAGCTGCTGGGAAGGGCATGGACAATCCCGTACAGAGCATTCAAGTTAGAAAAGTCTGTCGTGACCAATGAAGCTCAGTCCACTACTGGTTGTGACTTTTTTTTCAGCTGTACAATTCGGCAAAGTGGCCAGGAAGTGGCGGAGGCAGCAGTACCTCCCCCAGCCCCGCCCCGGCCCCCAGGGCTCCCCCTCCTCCGGGACTGCGGCTTCCCTGCCTCACCACCCACTCTGCGAGGACACTCACCATCAATACTGGACCCCAGGGAACATTTCTCTCACTGGTACAGCCAGGATTTCCTCCCTGAGAGGAGAACATAAAGATTAACTAGGTGAGGAAATTTTTCCCTTGGCTCTGAAGCTTGGGACATTTGTCTGATCCGGCGCATATTCTCCAGGAGACAGGCTAAATTAAAATACTAATGGACTGCTGTATTTAAAATATATTTACCAATGATTAACAGCTCGGCAGGTGATATATGTTTCAATAATTTCTTATTACAACGTAGGGAAACCTAGATAAATAGTCCCAGGGTAATTAGTGGGAGTTTATTTAACATTCAGCTGAGCTTTCCTGCACGCCCAGAGGGGTGTCACTGTGCTGATGGGGCTCTCCTGTTTGCAGAGAAGGACCCCAGACCTCAGCCTTGGCTTCTGAACAGAGAGAGGGCCCGCCCTGGGGAAATAGCCCCAGCAGACATGTTTGGGCTGGACCTCAGTGGGCTTTAGGTGATTCATAGCTAGTATTAAGAAAAGACTGCACATTAAAGTTTGAATCTGCAACTTCTCTGACGTTTCTGAAATTCTGGCAACACTAGAATCGCCCCCAGTGGCCCTGAGGGGACAGCCGCCTCCAAGTGTCATTGGCACCATGTTGTTGAATGAAAGATCAGCCCAGGGCCACATAGATATTTCAGTTTGTGTCTCTGACATACTCTGAGTGGCAATCTGGTGGTACCCAAGTACTGCACAAATGTCACACACAGGGGTGCTAGCAGAGGATGCTGAGAGGGGCTGCCTCAGAGCAGAGGGGACCACCACTCTGGCCTCTGCGATGTGGCAGGTAGACCAGGCAACCCAAGTCATATCTGGAGTCTCTCCTGCCTTGACCTCCAAATCACTGCGTGTGGACAGCATTGACTGGTGCAGAGTCAAGAGTCAAAGCCAAGAGTGTATGACTTAAAACCCAATGCCTTCACCACCACAATTCTATTGTTTGGGGTAGCTCAGACGAGCATAGCTAGGTTCCTGCTACATGTTTACACACATAACACACACAGGTATATGTGCATGTACCTGTACATGGACACACATGAATGTAAACACACTCATACATGTAAATATGCACCTGCATGCACACACACATATTCCAGACACACACAGACAGACACACACATCCCCAGATGAGATTTTGCCCAGGATAGCAACATGATCCTCTAAAACATTCACCTCACTGACTCCTTTGCATATAAGGGTGTCAACATCACCTGGTTCTGGCTGATGGGCTTTGGGAACAAATCCCTGGAGAGAGCCTTCTCAGCCATCAGGCAAAGTTTTCCTAGGATGATACCCTTGGTCTGGGGAATGTGGGCACAAAGCCATGTGCCATGTCCTGGCCTAATCCAAGAGCTCCCATGTAATGCTCTCACTTTTTTTTTTTTTTTTTAGATTTATTTATTTATTTATTTATTTATACAAGCACTGGGTACAGTCAGAAGCGCAGGAGGGTGAGAGAATTCACCAAGCCGGAGCAGGGAACAGAACAGGCAGACTGACGAAACACACTGCTGAGGGGAGCAGCGGGCGGCAGGAGAGGTCTGCGCGCCATGTGGGACCCTCACCCGGTGGCCGGGAATTGAACCGGTGCTGCAGAGGCTGCGGGCAGCCTCGCAACCCAGCACTCAACCGCTGCGCCACGGGGGAGGCCCTGCTCTCACTTTTTTTGCCAATGTTCAGCTGAGAGCCTGGAGGAGTACAGAGCCATAAAGCAGACAGCATGTGGGTGCCTGCGAGACCACATGGAGCAGAGTCCTGGTCCCAGCCCTTATGGCACTGTAAAATGAATAAGAAATCTTTTGCCACATTAAAGTCACTGATATTTGGGGGGAAGGGGTGGGAGGGGAGGGATTGGGGTCAAAATAAGGGGGTTGCAATTGTATGGGGAATATAAAAATAAAATTTATTATTAAAAAAATAAAATAAAATTAAAAAATAAAGTCACTGATATTTGGGAACTATTGTTAAGCCACTTCACCAACCCTACTGAAGATACCCATGGATCTCTCCTACCAAAAGCAAGTGTGGTAGACAGCTTTTTGAAGATCTTTTCTTTGGCCCTAGTGTTTTTTCCTTCTGGTGCAAATTCCCAGTGTGGAAAAAGCCTCTTCCAACCACTTCTGGAAAGGAGGCTCACCAAAGGACCCACAAAAGAAGAGCTTCCACGGAGAAAGCGCTCACCTCAGGTCAGCCCTCAGAGTAGCCCCTATAGTCCTGTCTATCTCAAGTCAGGACCCTGGGAGGGAAGCAGAGCATCAACCTGCCGCTTCAGCCTCAAATCACAGAATCCTGGTCCCATTTCCAATGGGAAACCCTGAGTCTTCCCCATTTTGGGGGTTACTCCTTGACCCCATTGCTCCTCTAGCCATGAGGGAATCATCAAATTTCACAAAGCAGCAGCAAAGCCAGTCACTGCTGCAGACTCCACGAGCAGCTGGAGCCCAGCTGACAATCTGAGATTCTCCCTGCGCAAACAGCTGGGTTTTCTCAACCTCTTCACTCCCAGGGAAGTAAACACGCTCTGATGCACTTCCCATGAGCATCAGTGTTGACCCAAGGGTAATCACTCCTGGCTTGGATGAGTAATATCTCTCCTTATGGAAATCCCTTGAGGATCAGCCCCCTTTGGGACAGGCAGCAGGTGGTTCCCCTCCCACCCACACAACGCCTCAACTTGAGCTGTTCAGAATGGGGAACAAACAGCTAGAAATGACCATCCAAGGAAGCTGAGCTTCTGCACAGCCCCATGTCTCCATCCCAACCTAAATGGGACCCTCTCATGCAGGCCAGCACTTTAGGTGGGTGGTGATGGTGGGAGAGGGGAGGAGAAGGAGGGGAGCTCAAAGAACTCTGGCTGTCAATGAGAAGAAGCAAAGCCTGACTATCAAGCCCAGGCTGTCATTCCCAGAAAGAAGGAAGTCATTTCCTGGGAATGTTCCAGGACATAAATCCAACAGTAGTGCTATCAGACTTGACCCCTTGTCGTGGAGCTCCCCCCCAGAACTACTCATGCCAATGCATCTCCAATGCCATACCTATCTTGGCCCTTGGAGAGTAGCTCCTTAATAATTTTGTTGGTACCTACCCATATTCTGTCCTCAGGGAAGAAGCCCTGTTACAGAATTGTCCTAACCCTCAGATCTGACTTTTGGTCTTCTTCCCCAGGGATTTGCTATCTTCCTTACCTGCTTTTCATCACTCTGGAAAATACCCCACCCTGCCCGTCCCAGCACCAAACAGAGTCCCAGAGCAAGCAGAGGGAGGCCACCTCCGTGACTGGACTTCAGGCATTGTTCGGTTGTTTGGTAGTGAGACACCATTCACTCATCCAATGTCCCCCCAAATGCTCTAATGTTGGCACACCTGTGGCTTTGGGAAGCCAAGATACAGTCATCAGCAAGCACAGGGAAAACGTGGGTGCCAGCCCACATCTAGACAAGCATGTTGGTGCTCCTAGAGCCCAGGAATCTGCTTCTGTCTTGATCCCCTCAAACAACAGAGAGATATGCATCAAGGGTGTCCTAGGGTCACAGAGAGAGCTGCTCTTAGGGGCAGAGAAATCAATGCCTTTTAGGAGCTCCCAGGGAGAGCATTCTAGAGACCCCAGGAGATCAGTGTCTCTTCTGCATCCACCACAACCATGCCCCCCACTCATGCCCACTGCATGAACCCAAAACCCTGAGTTGGTTAAACAGCTATGGCTCTGTGAGACTCAAGGGTGCACAGGCCATTTGTCTGGCTGCATGGGGCAGAGAATCTGAGAGAAGCAAATGTCAGGCAAGATCAATAAAGCCCTGGATGGATGGGAGGCATGAGGGGGAGACTGGGAGCACATGCTTAGCCAAAGCACAGGGCACAAGGGAGAGCAGGTGATGGATGTGGCAGCAAATGCAGCAGTCCTGGACTGGAGGCAGGGAAGTCGGTTTTAGGGGGAAGGTCTGGAGGAGGCACAGCACCTTGGACTGGGGAAACAATTTCTGTGTTACAGTCTGCGCTCACCCCAAGGTCACCACCCAGTGAGCTGCTCTCTGGACAGTTTAAAGAATGCAGGTCCTAGAACCAACAGTCTGGGTTCAAATCCTGGCCCTACTTCTCACCAGCAATGTGACATTGGGGAAGTCACCCAGCCTCTCTGATGTGTAGTTTCTCATTTGAAAAATGGGGTTCATTAAAGTACTCACTTCCTGGGATGATTATGAGGATTAACTAAATCAATACAAGTAAAACATTTAGAAAAGTGTCGGATACAGAGCAAGCACTGGATAAACATTTGCTAATGCTACTGAAAACAAAGAGGAGAGAGAGAGGGTTGTTTTGGAAGAGATAGGAAGTGCAGTGGAGGGCCATTCCTGTGCATTTTATTCATGTGGATTTACTTCTGTGGATTAGAGGGATCACAGAACGGATCCTAATCACCAGTCATGCAGGACTCAACAGGGAAGTCATCATCTGTACCAAAGTTAGGTGAAAACCTGGCAGTGTTGTGCTCACTGAAGAAAAGCGCTGTGTGCACAAAATAGCAGGTGTGTGCCTCAGGAGCAATTGATACTCTTTTCCAAAATTTTAGCCATCCATTATTTTCTTCTTACATGAAAAGCAAGTATCCAGCTTTCGCTTGTCGGCCAACTGTGGAATGTCAACTGCTTGCAACGTTGGGTGGCAGGTGACTCAAGGCTCAGTGAGTTCAGAGGTCAACTGGTAATGCCTGCTGTGTTACATATGAGTCCTTGGTCCTGTTAACCTCCAAGGGGTATCCACTTCAGAAAACCTAGGAGCTTATGAAACTCGCCAGTGGGAGTAAGGTTAAAGAGGCAGGTGCTGAAAACAGCAAACTAAGGACCTTTTTTAAAGGAGCAAGGTCCATCTATAGAGCCATCTCTGTCCAGGACCTGCTACCTTCTTCCACAGCCAAAGGGACCTATGAAGCACCAAGAAAGGAGGTGAAGTTCTGACACTCACATGCTGTGTGACCTTAGGCAAGTCCCTGCCTCCCATGTTTCTCCATCTGCAAAATGAGATGGATAGACCTTAAATTTACGCAGAGGGTTATTTAGCTAGTATAGACTTTAAATTTACACAGAGGGTTATTATACTGCCTCTGATGACACAAGAGAATAGGCTCGACTGGGGTGACCTCTGTGTAGTCAGAGCCACACAGGGGGACACGAGGAGAGGAGACATCACCCTCAACTCCATGGCTATGGTTGACATATATGTGTCCACCAAGACACATTTTTGAATCTCTTGGATTTCCTGGAGGCATCTACAATATGGTAAGTCCAAAATGATAAGCCTAAGTGTGGCCATCTCCACGAAGATGATCAATCCAAAAACCTTGGAAGAGTACTTGGTCTCTCCCTTACTGCTGTAACAAACCCTCTCATGTCCACCTCCAAGTCCCTCTGCCACCTCCCTCCTAATTCAACCCACCATCATCTCTCCCCAATTTAATTGGTCTCTCCTTCATCTCCTCTGATCCTAAGAGGAACAAAATTCCCTTTTCTCAGGCTAACATTAGGGAGCTGCTCAGGGCTGCTCAGATAAGCTAACCTGGATTTATCACCCACCATGGGTGATAAGGGGTCAACGAGGGCTTCTTGCTCCAATGTTCTGATAAACTATGAGCTGGCAAAATTAATGGAGGAACATCTGGGTCCTTGCCAGATGCTGTTTTATGGATGGGGGTGGAATCTATCATGAATCCTGTTCTTTTTCTCTAATAGAATCCTTCCATGGTAGGAAGCCCTGTGACCCCTCCATCTTTCGCTGTCCTCAGCTAGCTATGTCTTTTCTCTTTATCTCCATCTGAAGAACTTCTACCCATAACTTTTTGACCTAGCACAAGTATTACACCCTCTGGGGAGCAGTCAAGCTTTCACGCTGTAGAAAGTGCTTCCCTGCATGTGGCCCCCAGACCAGCAGCATCTGTGTCACCAGGGACTTGGTACGAATACAAATTCTCAGGCCCCACCGCAGACTTCCTACTGGGTGTCCTGTGATCTTTGGTTTAACAAGCTTTTAGGGAGATTCTTGGGCATGCTAGAGTTTGAGAATCATCAGTGTGGGAGGATCACATGGGAATATGACCCCTCACCTGGGATCCAATTCCAGCTCAGGGTAGCACTCAGCTGTGAGACTTGGGGCACATGGCTTCATCTCATGAGCCCCATATGAGGGTCACGTCTGCCTGGTGGCAACCCTCCTAGATTTCTCTACCACAAAGGCTCTCAGCACTCCAACACTGCCTCCCAAAAAAGTTGCTATTTTCACTTCTGTAGTTGATGATTTAATGTCTGGCCTCGCCCTCGATGGATTGCAAACTATGAGTCTCTGCTCGCCAACAGGACCCCTGGATTAGCTGAGTGCCCGGCACTTGGCAGGTGCTTCATGAATGCGTGGTGAATGAGTGGTCGAATGCATGAATGAATGAACAGATGAGGGAATAAGTGAATGGAAGAGAGAACAGTCACACTCTACACTTGTTCCCAGTGCTAAGCATGAAGGTTGGCACAAAGTCGGTGCACAGTAAGTGCTGTGAGGCCAGAGGGCTTCCCGTAGCGGGATGGACATTGATGCAGCTGGAGGGAGTATCCCTTAGGCATCACCGACTTCTCAGAAACAGCACATGAGCACTAACTCCCCACCTCACTGAGTAGTGTTTACATTCTGGGGGACAGGGTGGCAGAGGGATATTTCTCAGGAGAGAAACAGAATCTCTGTGGAGGGAGAAAGGCCTGGTATTTCGTGGCTTTTTCAAAATATTTTCAATAGCAATTTGAAGGCTGTTTGCTCATCTGACATTTATCTTCATTTGGCACGGGAAGTGGCTGAGCGACACGGAGGAGAGGCATTGCTTATAAATGCTGGGTGGTGGCAAAAGAGACCTCTTCCATGAATCTATCACAAAGAGCAGCACCGCTGCTGGGCTCCGTGAAATCTGCCCCATCGGCCTTGATTTATTCAGCCAGGGTGCCCCCTGAGAGCTCGATTCATTTGAAGAATAATTACCCACTGTGTTATAAATGCTGCTCCCTTGGCCCTGGCAAGTTGGTGTCGGGGGTTAGCCTAGTGACAAGCGATAAAGCATGGCTGATCACTGCTCACCTCCCGGGAGGGGCGGCCTGCTGGAGTCCCGGGCCTGCCGTGTGAGCGGGGTCGCCCAGGGCCTGCCTGCCTGGCTGACAGGTGTCTGCAGCATCTCCCAGGAGCAGGCTACCTTCCAGTCCGGGCCTCCTGCAGTAACATCTCCAAGTAACAGCTCCAGTAACATCTCAGGTGTAACTCGTCACACCTGAGCACCAGCCCAGGAGGAGGTGGTCACTGTGGCTGGGATGTGCTTCAGGAGACTGCCCTGGAAGGCAGGGGGGGTAGGGTAGGGGAGAGAAAGAGAGAGAGCACGCTTTCATTTGAAGTCCTGGATCCAGCTGTGCCTGAAGACAGTGCCACACCGAACATACCAGCTGCCTGAGCCAAAAAATGTCCCTTTCAGCTCAAACCAGTTTGAGTACAGTTACCGCCACTTGAAGCTCAGAACCCTGCTTCCCTCTGCATCTTGTCTGACTTACAGATTTCCAAACAGACCTGCTGTCACCTCCCAGGCTCACATCCCATTGCCTGGAATGCTTTCCTCTATCTTCCCAGCCAACAACAGTTAGTTCTTCAGACCTTCCCCCAGAGTCTTCTCTGAGTCCCCTCCAGTGGCCTTCCTTTGTATTCCCTTGGCAGGGACTATAGTTAACTCACCGAATTGTCAAAACAATTCTATCCCAGAGTACTACGGCTATCCCAGTTTACAGATGAGGCAAAAAGCTACTAACAAACTTGCCCAACCCAGCTGGTAAGTGGTGGAGCTGAGATTTCACCTCGGGTCTAAAGACTTAGCCACTCTGCCTTGGCCCCTCACGTGGGCCTCACCCTCCTGCACACAGCACGTGAAGCACTTCTTGGGATAACTCAGCTTCAGCTTCCCTTCACGGAGGGCTCATGCTGACCTGTGGGGCTGGGCTAAGTTCTTGTCACAGGTGCCCTCATCTAATCCATCCCACAATCTGGCTACTAGAACCATCCCCCACCCCACCCTTCATAGTGCTGAGATAACAGAGCACCAAAAGGGATGCTGAAACTGAACCTAGGACTTCAAAATCTTGGCTGTTGTCACCCCAGCCCCCAGCAATTGGAAGGCTTGCTGAGCACCAAGACAAGCCCCCCAGTCTGGAAGGGCTGCAGAGTGAGCATCCATCCCCCTCTCAAGCCCACTTTGCCCTTCAGCAGGGGCCAGGGCGGGGAGGCACGTCAATAATGTATGACATCCTGAGATAAAGCACGTTCGTAAACGCTGCTGGCAGAAGCTCATCAATGGTGCATGGGGGTTTTATGTTTCCCAGGCAGGATGAAGGCAGCTCCTCCTTGCCTCAGGCCAGCATAAAGATGTAACTGGCAAAGGTTACATCTCTCTCCAGAGACAAACCCCCACCCCAGCTGGCGGGTTGGGAGTGCCATCATGACAGACAAGCAGCTCCCCCAAGTATCCCGTTCTGAATGCTGCTCCCCCTGAGATTTAAAGTTCTGTGAAAGAAGAGTCAGCTTTCGGGGTGGCATGCCATGACTCTGGATTTGGAGATCCCTGGGGAGCTAGGATAGGGCCCCTGGTCTTTCAGAAAAAGGATCCTAACCCAGAATTCATTTATTCCTTCACCAGAAATGCACTGGGCACCAACTGGGTGCTAGACCTGCCCTAGTAGGCACTGGCAGTAGTTGGTAACTAAGACCAGGACCTTCTCTCAGAGAACATTCCAGGGCTAGGCACACAACACAAGGGTCTCTGGGACAGGTATCAGATTGGACTTTTAGGAGCAGAGATGGGGCAGCCCTGCCCAAGGTCACGTGGTGTATGAATCACAGCGCTGCTCTCGCAAGCAGGTTGCCCCCGAAGCCCAGCAGCTTTGCTTTCAGAGGTTGCTGACTTGAAACTTCTGTAATGGATAAGAGCCAAGCTTAGGGATCAGACATGCCTGAAATTAGATCTCAGGAGGGAATTCTACATGAAGGGGAAACCTGAACTGGGCACAGGTCCTGGTGCCTAGTAGGAGCTGGAGCAAACACTTGGAGAAGGCAGGCTGGGCGAGAGGGAGGGGCGGAGGAAGGGAGAAGGGGGGGGGCTTCATTCCAGGGGTGATCATGTTTCCCTGCTGAAAGAGACAGTGAAGCTGACAGTTTTATTGTTCAATTGTTTCGTATGGATTTTGAATAAAAAATAAATTGGCTTCTTTTAAAGAGGACAATCCTGAAAGCCTGGGAGACCGGTGGTGAATCATGGTGACGGCTCTAGGCTCTCCTCACAGAGGGAACTCCTGTTTGCGGCCTGGGGGGACTGAGAGCTCCTGGGGGTGGGGTGACCTGTGGTGTCCCCTTCCCCGGTGGCATCTCTGAGGCAGCCTCTGCCCTCTTGCCCAGCTCTCTGTTTGCAAATAACTGCCCTGAAGGGGAGTCCCTGCCCTGCCCCCTAGCACGCCCTGCCTCCTCGCTGGGACGGTGGGCCAGCCGCCTCCTCTCATCTAGAAAACAGGGTAAGAAAACCGCCCTCCCAGGACGGCGGTGAGAATTAAAACAGGCCCGTGGTCAGATCGACAACCTAAACAGGAGAAAGACGGCGCTCAAAGGCATGAATGAGCATCCTCACCAAGGAGAGAACAAGGTCTCAGTAAAGGAGGCTCATTCAGGGAACACCCGAGGAAGCCGTTCAACTTGAAGATGGATAGAGGGAAGCCTCTCTCATCAAGATCAGTTTATACTTTGTTCTGATGGAGGGAGGGAGGGGGCACCCAGCCTCCTTCCCTCTTGTGGCTCCTTCCACTGGGGGAGTCCGCCCAGCTCTAGGTCCTCCACGGCTCACCAGAGCCACCCTGAGGCACCCACTTCTTAAAAGCACTGGAAGTGACCATTACCAGGTGCACTCACATTCCCCTGGTGAGTCGCGTCTCAGGGCCACACCTGGGAGCCAAGGAGACCAGGAAACGAAGCAGCCCTTCCCGGCGACGCCGCCATACTGTGCAAGGGGAGCCGCCTCGCCCGAGGTAACAGGCTACCTCTGCAGTAGCATAATCTTATCGTTTTATCATTAGTCACTAACCACAGGTAAATTGCTTTTAAATTGAGTTATGTTGTGAGAGTCTCCATGCATTAACATGCACCTTTCATTTCCCCAGTTATAATCACTGTGTTAACCAACGACTGGCTTCCTGCAGCGAGTCAGGGCTTTGCCAAGCTCCAACGCCTGGAATCCCCTGGGGTCTGAGTGTTTGGATCAGGAGGCATTTCCACTGGAAAGGATCCTTGCCGTGAAGCCGAGTCACAAAGGATTTCATTTACATTGCCCACAGAGGCTTCATTTGACATAAGTGAGCGCCAGAATATCCTTTTCAAGAGAGATTAAAACTCCCTACACCGAGTCTCCCCATTAGAAAGTCTATAGAAAGTGCCATTTTTGAGTGGCTAAATTATGCAGATTACACTGTGGGGAGGAAACAAGAGTCCTGCAGGGTGGCACGGTGCCAAGTGTCCCCTAAGCTTCCCTGAACATGTGAGGTCTAATCAAGCTTCAAAGGTCACCTAGAACAGCTAGGTAGTAGGACACAGCGGTTCAGACCAAGCTCTGGGTTCCCAGATCTCCCTCTTCTTCACGTGCAAGCTGAAGCTTTAACACACTGAGCTTCAGTTTCCTTATTTGAAACACCAGAATAACATCACTGCCTGCTTCCTAAGGCTGTTGTGATGAGCCAGTGCATGTACAGTGCCTAGCACAGCACCTGGCACAGAGCAGGCATTTAGGAAACCTTAGCTGTGATGATTCTTATGAATTGCCTTACCATGTGGCCCTCGTGTCTATTAGTTCAGGATCCGTCAAAGGAGGCAGCTTTAGGAAAACTGGGAGACTGGTTTTGGAAGTCCTGGAGTGTAAAAGACCAAGCAGAAGGGGCTGACTTCCCTAGTCCAAAAGTGCCACACACCTAGAGTGAGGGGTGGCAGCATAATCTAACCACCCTAATCTAATTGAGTTATGTTGTGAGAGTGAATCCTAATCACCATCCTAATCACCTTAATCTAACCACCCTAATCTAACCACCCTAATCTAATCACCCTAATCTAACCATCTTAATCACCCTAGTCTAATCACCCTAATCACTGAGCCAACAGTTCACACAGGAGCGTACACCGACTTACCCACACACGAGCTACAAGCACTATTACAGCCGTTCCACTTCTGGGAATTTTCCACAGGAAATGACTAGACTGATGTTCAGTGGCTCATAAATAGGATATTTTCAATGATCAAAATCGGAAGCAACTAGATCTCCAACAATAGGGGATCTATCAAGCCACAATGCAAAGCCCATAGCAACGGTGATGCAGATCTCTACGAATTGATGTGGGAAAACAGGCTGATCCAGCACTTAGTGGAAAATCAGTTTGAAATAAGCTGCTTGATTAAGAAAGCACTTATATAGCATTTACTACATACCATGAACTATACCGAGGACTTTACATAGATTAACTCAATTTAATCCCTACACCAACCCCGGGACTCAGAAGCTGCATGAGGATAATGCCTACAAGCAAAAAGTACAGCCTGGGTTCCTGAAGGTATCTTCAATGCCTGAAATGCCTACGCATTTGCCTTGTGCCTAAACAAGTACATAGACAAAAATTCCAGTTGCTTTAAGCCAGCACGAGGGAGCTTTTCTGTTCATTGTAGATGGATACAAACCTAATTCACATAATTTATAAATGGCAAGGCAGGGACCTACCAACTCCTGCAAAGCTGGGGAGGCAGAGACCAAAACAGGAAAGGAGTCAAGAGAAGATCAGACTGTCTCTGTGTCTATTGGTCTGGCACATTCTCCTGCAGGCCTGCAATCCCTGCAGCCCTCCCTGCCCACAACAATACCTGCCCTGCTGATTCCTACCCAGCCTGGGCTACCTGGCCCACTCCCCAGGCCCAGGCAGGCAGTCTGGGGAAATCAGGATGCTCCCCAGGATTATTCCTCCCTGATC
Organism: Talpa occidentalis; assembly: GCF_014898055.3. Classification (NCBI taxonomy): domain Eukaryota; kingdom Metazoa; phylum Chordata; class Mammalia; order Eulipotyphla; family Talpidae; genus Talpa; species Talpa occidentalis. Next base: position 87,513,086 of record NW_023601212.1, on the reverse strand, counting down.
ATGGCTCCATCAGGTTCATTGCCAGAAAGACACTTTGCATCTCTTCTGCTCATTGCAATTCAGTCACGTCAGAGCAGCCCACAGGATCTGAATGCAATTTTCTCATTGAATTATGCTAAATCCTTCAGGGAAGGAGGCAAAATTATTTAAAACCTATAAAAACTAAAGCAACATTCTGGCTCTATATTTTAACTTTCTGATCATTATTTAGAGTTAACCTTTTCTGCTGCTAAATCACAAACCCATTTTGCTGTATATCAGACACCACGGGCCATAAGGCATGGGGGAGGGAAAACCCAGCCAGGCAAAGAGTAGACCTCGGCCTTGCTCCTGGGGCTCAGGCAGATAATAGAAATCGAGGTGGCATTTTGCTCTTAGAAATCAAAAGTATCAGGAGGTGATTCATCGAAGCAGCAGGAAAATGAATTGTAGCTGCGTTGTTATTAATATTGGAGCAATAGATTAGAGGTGAGGTATATTTCTGTGGAATAATGCATTGACTGGGAGGGAGAGGATTCATGAGTCAGGCAGATGAGGGGTTGAATCCTGTGCCTGGGATCTCAGGAAATTATTCCCTCTGAGTCCCAAACTCCCCACAGATAAAATGTAAAAAGTAAGACCTCATTCAATGAGGAGGTAAGAACTATTATTAATGGTCACTTTGTTTAATGGAGAAAACGACACAGAAGTTCAATGACTTTCTTCTAAAGACAGAAATGACAAAGCTGAAGTCTGGCTTGAAGCTGGCAGCTTCAGGGACAGGGATGCTGAAAAGAGTCAATAAGGCAGCAAATATAAATTGCTTAAGAGGACCTCCCCTTGTGGCTCATTGGTTGAGCACTGGGCTGTGAAGCTGCCCGCAGCCTCTGCAGCACAGGTTCGATCCCCAGCCACTGGCGAGGGTCCCCATATGGCACGCAGACTGCGCCCGCTGCTCCCCTCAGCAGTGTATTTTGTCGGTCTGTCTGTTCTGTTCCCCGCTCTGGCTCTGGTGAATTCCCTCACCCTCCCGCATTTCTGACCGTACCCAGTGCTTGTATAAATAAATAAATAAATCTTCAATAAATAAATAAATAAATTGCTTAAGATAGGGCTTGGCTTTATAGTAAGTGCTCAAGAAATTCTGAATGAATATTTGACATAAATGCATACTTATAGTTAAAAACTTGTAATCTGTATAAGTTGTATCAATAATTTTACCAATACACCAGAGTAATTCATATTTATTTTTTTCCAGGACAGCCTATACTGAAACCCAAAAATCATGTGGGTGTCCCCTATTTGACATTCTCACAGCACCCTGTGTTTTTCCTTCATGGCAATTCAGCACAATTAATTACTCATACACTAGCTGCTTCATGCACACCTCCCACCCCAGGTCTGTGGATTTCACAGGGCAGGGGCTGGTGTGTCTGTTCATACCCCCAGTATTGAGCACAGTGCCTGGGATGGGGGATTCTCCATTCAACACTATCTACTGGGTGTTTGCTATGGGCCAGTCACTGGCCTAGGCACTGTGAACAGAGTACCTGCCCTCTATTTTTTCTTAATTTCATTTATTTATTTCTTCATAGAAGAACTGGTATGTAGGCAAGAGGTGCGGGGGGTGAGAGGATTCACCAAAGACAGAGTGGGGAGCAGAACAGGCAGATCTACTGAAATACACTGCTGAGGGGAGCGGTGGACGAGACAGGAGAGGTCTGCTGCACCATGAGGGTCAGCTCCCTGGCCAGGGATCAAAACTGGGGCCATGGTTGTCATAGCACTGAGACTTAACCCCGAGGCCAGCAGGGAGGCCCCCTGACCTGCTCTCTTAATTCTAGGGAAGGCATGGACAGAAGCAGGCAAGTATTTGGTATATCAAAAGCTGCCTTAGTCTCTCTGGGCAGCTATTATAAAATACCATAGACTGAGTAACAACAAACACCCATTTCTCACTGCTCTGGAGGCTGGGAAGTCCAAGACCAAGGTGCCAGCAGACCTGATGTCTAGTGTGGACCCTCATCCTGGCTTGTGGATGAGTGTCTTCTGTATCTCCAAGTGACAGGGTAGAGCTCTCGTGCCGTCTCCTCTTTTCATAGAGGCATCAATCACATCAGCACCCCCCTCATAATCAAATTACTCTGTAAAGACCATATAAAATTTGGAAGGTACATAAACATTGAGTTTGTAATAAATGGTGTGCTTGGAGAACTATGAAGCAGAGGGAGGGAAAGAGACACAGGGAGGAATGTTGTTTTAAAGAGCTATGGGAAAGCTTCTCTATTGATAAGACAGCCAGGCTGAGACAGCCACATGGAGCAGAGCAGTCAGGAAAATACCTGTAGGAAAGGTTTTCAGGCACTGGCAAGAGCAAATGCAAAGGCCCAGAGGCAGAAATGTACTCAGGGCGCTGAAGGTCAGTGTGCTGGGAGAGGGTGGGCCCAGATTAAGGAGTGTAGGAGATGAGGTCGGAAGGGAGACAGGGGCAGATAACAGATGAATGATTACATGAAAGAGCAGAAAAGAGATAGGCAGCCCCAGTGTTCCTGCTCCCCACTTTCACCAACAGTCAAGGTGCAAACACAGACAGATGGGCTTTGGAATATGAATGAGTTCTGAGCAATTAATACCAGAACTCAGAGTCTACTGGCATTTGGGACAAAAATGGAAGGACCCGTAACTGTCCATCCATTGTGTTGAGTGAAATCAGTTACAAAGTGAAGGACAGATTTCAGATGGTTTCACTCATTTGTGGAGTATAAACAAGGCTATTGTGAAAGTAACATGGAAAAACAAAAGAACTAGAACTTAGAACACCAAAAACAATTTTGAAAAGAAGAGTAAAGTGGGAAGATTCATCTATCTGATTGCACAATCTATTCTCCAGAAATGAAGACTCTGTGGTACTGGTGAAGAGACAGACCTACAGGTCAATGAAATAGAGTAGGACACCCAGAAATAGACCCAGGTAAACCCAATTTATTTTTGACAAAGGTATTAAACCAAGACAATGAGGAAAAGTTGCCTGATCAGCAAATACTACTGGGATAATTGGATTTCTACAGATGAAAAAATAATAATAAAAGAATCTTGACTTAGTTTCCTACTTTATATAAAAATTAATTCAAAATAGATCATAGATTTAAATGTAAAACATCAAAACATAATTCAGGAGAAAATCTTGGGGACCTAGGATTAGGCAAAGACTATCAAAAGCATGTTCTATAAAAAAAATGATAATTTGGACCTCAACAAAGTTAGAACTGTTGATCTGCAAAAGATTCTGTTAAGATGAGGAGACAAGTGACATCTGGGAGAAAGTATTTGCATACACATAGGTGACAAGGGACCAGCAACTAGAATATAGAAAGAACTATCAAAATTCAATAGTAAAAATGTAAACAATCCAATTAGAACATGGGCGAAGACATGAAGAAACATTTCACCAAAGAGGATATACAGATGGCAAATAAGCACATGAAAAGATGTTCAACAGCATCAGCCTTTAGGGAGATGCAAATCAAGACTTCAGCCAGATCTCACTGCACGTGCCTACATTCTGGCAGGAATATAAAATGGTACCAACATCCTGCAAGATGGTTTGATGATTTCTTACAAAGGTAAACATGCAGTTATTATACAACCCCAAAATCTTCTGTGCATTTATCCCAGAGAAATGAAGACTTCTGTGTGGACACACAACCCTGTACACAGACATGCTTATAGCAGCTTTATTTGAAAAAGCTAAAAACTGGACACAGTCCAGATGTCCTTCAACTGCTGAATGTTTCAATAAACTGTGGCACGTCCATATGCGGAATACTACTCAGCAACAAAAAAGTTTGGGTGAGTCTCTGGACAATTATACTGAGTGAACAAAACCAAAAATGTTACATTCTGTTTGATTATATTGATATAACACTCTTGAAATGACAAAATTACAGAAATTGAGAACAGAGTGGTAGTTTCCAGGAGTTGAAGACGGACTGGCAATAAGAGAGACATAGGTACGACTCTAAAGGAGCACCCCATGGGATGCTGGTGTGTACGGGAATGTTCTACGTCTTGACTGTGTCGGTGTTACTATCCTGGGTGATAATGTACAAGTTTTACCACTGGGGAAAATGGATATGCATCATCTCTCTGTGTTCAGATTTCTTATGACTATGTGCAAGTATACAATTATCTCAAAATCAGCAAATTGAATTATTTTAAAGCCATGTTTAGCCAAACCTTGAGCTGCGTAATTAATAAAACATGAGAACAAAGCATACACACACCTGAGATACAGATAAAATCAAAATAACCTTGAATCCCACCTTCTCCCTCCATCAGTGAGAGAGTCTTGGTGCTTGGATCCAGAGGGTCATAAAGAGTTGTTGGATTTCACACTGCTCCAGGCCAAATGAAGTAACTGATCACAAGATAAGGAGAGCTTGCAGCTACAGACCCTAGGAAAACCGAATCTGGTCTCATCCATCAGGAGGGGCTCGGCAATTAATTGCACCAGTGAGGTTCGCAGGTACTAGAGCTACAATGCTATAGCCTTCAGCACCTCCTTCCCAGAGATACGCAACTTTGACTCACACATTCAGGAGTGCAGAATGCATGGAGACACTTAAGCTGCAACTGCAGTCTCACTAGTCTGCTGATTGTCTAAAACGTTACTGCTAAAAGTCAATTCACTCTCAAGCATAATAGCTGTGCATAAATTAAAATTGCTACAAGCAAGGTCTGCCCAATCACTGAAAAGGAAACCTTTGATACTAAACAGCAGACATAAGAGAGAATGCGTCCAGGGCTCCCAGTTGATCAGGCAGCCAAAATGATGGGGTCAGGATATGCAAGTGGCCCAGAATATCCAGGAACGGGCTCAACATTTTCCTTCAAATTGTCAGGCAAGGGCCTCCCCTGGTGGTGCAGCTGTTGAGCGCTGGGTTGTGCAGCTGCCCGCAGCCTCTGCAGCCCTGGTTTGATCCCGGCCGCTGGGGAAGTTCCCACATGGGGCGCAGACCTCTCCTGCCACCTGCTGCTCCCTTCAGCTCCCTTCAGTGTACCTCGTCAATCTGCCTGTTCTGTTCCCCGCTCTGGCTCTGGTGAATTCTCTCACCCTCCCACGCTTCTGACTGTACCCAGTGCTTGTACAAATAAATAAATCTTAAAAAAAAAAATTGTCAGGCAAGAGCTCTGTAAGTTGCTCCAAGAAAAGAAAGCAGAATGACAGTGGAACCAACACAGAGAGAGCAGAGCTCAGTGATGAAAAGAGACAGGGTCCAAATGGTAGCAATGGGTGTTAAATGAGCATCTCTCACCATGTGTGCGCAAGCAGAGCTGGGAGAACCATCTGCCTGGGACGCAATCGAAGGTTCCAACATTCACAGGGAGTTGAGCAACAGATTCCCTTCAAGGTATTTTCCTGTTCTTAGGAATAACCTTCCATGACCTTCTTTGGTGAAACCTTAGGGCTATTTGCTACACTGTTAGAAAGAATCCTAGAATTTCCCAGAAAGATAGTGCAGCTGAAGGATCATTTGCTTCACCGAGGGAGGTAAGGGCCTCCTTGTGGCTACTGCTCACCTCCCTGACCTCACCACCCTGCTCCCCCACACTTCCACTTTCACTGTTCATTCCTTAAATAGAACAAGTGTCTTTGCATTTACTGTCCACCTGCCTGAATACTCCTCCACCATTCCTTTCCATGGGCAGCTCCTTGTCACCACAGCCCAGGGGCCCACTCCTTATAGAGGCTGTTCCTGATCACCAAATCTGTGTTGCCCACTCAGACCCCCAAGCCAGGCACTCTCTAATCCATTACTACGTCTTATTGTCTTCAAAGCAGTTTTACAGCCTGAATTACCTTAAATATCACATGTTATTTATCTATATCTCCCCAGGATAATGTAATCTTCGTGAGAGCCAGGGCCATCTGTCGTGTTCAGTGCCGTGTCCTCAGAGCACAGAATAAATAGTACCTGATGGAGGGAAGAAAGGAAAGCGAGAAGGGAGGGAGCAGGGAGCATGAAAGCAAGGGCGCACTGCTGGGAGCTAGCATCAGGACTGCTCTCCTCGGAGACCTCCCCCTTCCTCCAGGGGCTCAGAGGTCCTCAGTGGTCTTAGCCTCAGGTGACCCACAGGACAGCAGCTCATTAAAGCTACAGTCCCATTCCTGCCCTCATTCCCGACTCCCTCATGTGTTTCCTGGATTGCCTCCCACGTGAAGTTACTGCTCCCAAATTGTTGTCTCAGGGGCTGCTTTCGAGGGACCTAAGTTAAGGCAAACTCTTCCACAGAGCCAGGCAGAGACCACGGTGAGAATGTGGACCTCGGCCCTGCTCATGCTAACCCAGCTGCCCAACGTTAGGGGAACGGACACTAAGGTGAGGTCAAATATGGTCAAGTCAATCAGCAAAAGCAGCATGGGGTGAAGGAGCTGTTTTAGCAATTAAGAAATTGCAAACGCAAAATCAACATTATTTATTTCTCAAAAATACTTATTTAGGAAAACATTTACTATATACTCGAGTGGCAGCCTCTTGGGGAACATTGGAGAGGAGAGAGGGAATAAAGGGAAAATATATATGATAAATCCATAGCCTGGACCATCGGTGCCCACGGGCCATCGTATCCCTGTGCCACAAACCCAGAAGAGTGCCCTGGTGCTGCAAATATCAAAACAAAGCCTCACGAGAGCTCAAGTTCATCTTCTGTTCGCCTAAACAACTCCCATCCACCCTCCTGTCTCAGCACATGGGTGGCACAGTCGCTGACCTCCCCGACTCAGGAACCCGGTGGCACCTGGGCTCCATCACACCTGTCCCGGGTGATTTCACACTCAGCCCTCTGACTGTCACCAGTCCCCGGGCCCCCCGGGTGGCTCCCTCCCTCCGCCCCAGCTCTCAGAGGGCAGCAAATTATTTTCTCTTTCTCCCTCCTTCCTTCTCCCCTTCTCACCCACTCCTCCCATACCCGCTGCAGCATCTGGCGCTCTGCAGACTGCCCGCTGCAGAAAGGAGTGAGCGAGGCAGTCCACGAAGCCCCGTCACGTGGCCATATACGCACCCACACAGGGAGACTCACACAGGCTCAGAGCATGCAGGTCCCCCCACATGCCCTCAAAACACATGTCACAGAGCTACACCAGGACACATGCTCCATAGACATGGAAAGACAACAGGTGTCCCCAGGTGCGTGCGTGCACATGCGTGCACACACACACACACACACAGACACTCAGCACCGGCTTCCACACAGTCAATGAGCCCAGCCTGTCCCTTGCCCCCCACCATCCTGGACCTTCCCCTGGGGCACCCGCTTGTACCCCTGAGCTACAAGTGCCCACCAACTTCCCTTTTCAACACCCCTAACCAGCTCACACCCACACCCAGGGTGCTCTGCGAGCCCCCCACTTCCCTCCTGAGGACACAAAGCTTCCTGCTTAGCTGGAAGATGAATCCAGCTGCTGTTCGCCCACCTCCCCTTCATGGGCTTGCCTGCTGGTACCAGCAGGGCTTTGGAGGATAAACAGAAAAAAGGCAGCTGCTTTGTCGGTTCAGAAAATGAAAACAAACGAAGCGAGTAAGGAAGGGAAAGCAGGTGAAGCTGGAGGCGTTTAGAGAAAGGTTTCCACAAAAGCCACAGTCCAGAGAACTGGAAGCTTCCCTCTCCCACCCGCCCTTGGAAGGAGAACCCTTGGGCAGTTGTTGGCAGATGGTAACCAGGGGTTAATTAGAGCCCACACCTAAAGAGAACACATCAAGGAATCTTACTGATGAATCCCCAGCGCCTTGCACAATGCTGAGAAATACAAAGAAACGCAGCAGTCGAGAAATGTTTGTGTTCTGAGCAGCCAGAGACTTAACCAGGACAAAAGCCTGTGGACACACGTACCTCATCATCCACATCAGTTAAGGGTCCACTATGACAACCTTTCACCTTGGTTATTTCATTTAACCTTCCTCACGCTGTCGTTGTGAAGGATCAGAGAGACTTGTTCACTGGCCAGAGGTCACACAGCAGCAAGAGGCAGGTGCAGTTTCTGAACCCCTACTGGGTGCCAGACTTTGTGTTGGTCTCAGAGAACAAGAAGAGCATCCCTCTGAGATGTGAACGAGGTGCTAAGTGAAGGCCTGGAACTGTGTGGAATGACTGAAAGAAAATGTAGTTGGTAGACTAACGGGGCTTGGGGATGGATCGCATGTGTAGGGAGATGTGTATGAAAATGAAGAGGGAGGAATTTGACTCTTGTTGTTTTTATTATTTAGCAAATACATAATCCTTACTATGAGTCGCGTGCTTTTCTGTGTCAGCCCATTTAATCAACACCCACAGCAACCCAGGGAGGGAAGCACCGCTGTCGTGCACATACACAGAGGAGAAAACTGAGTCGGGAAGAGGGTGAGTCACCTGCCCGACGTCACACAGCTGGTAAGGGCAGTGCCTGAAGAGCCCGCCTGCTTATCCACCAGGCAGTACAGCATTCAGAGAACTCACCTTCCTAATCCTGGCCTCCATCTACCCCAGAAATGTTGAGAGAAGGTTGAAAAGGGAGGACAATTTAATAAGAATGACTCCTTGCCTGCTTTTTCTGCCCCAGTAAAGTATCAGAGAAGATCCAGGACCCAACAGACCCAGGATGAGCCTTGACCTGACTAGATACAGACAGTCACAGGGGAGATTAGGACCCAAAACCTAATGTGCGTAAGGGTCTGCTGAGGGCAATGGCTGGCTCTGATCAGGGCCTAAGGGGAGCTCCTCGGAGTTAACATAGGAACTCCTGGGGGAAGCTCCATGGTGATAGCACACTTACCCCTTAGAGACCAGAAGTGTGGGCAAGAATTACACTGACTTCTAGCCCTGCTTTCTCCCACCAACACCACTGTCTCTCCAGCAATCACTGCTTCCTAAATCACCTGTTTATTCTGGCTGCCGCCACCCAAATGCAAGCCCCGGGGTCAAGCACGTCATCCAATCCTTCACTGAGCATCTAACACAGCACCTGGCACACAGCAGGTGTGACATGAAAAAAATTAAAACCACAAATGAAATGAAAGGACGTAGGCAGTTGGAAGACTTCCAGTGATTTCTATCACCTCTGTGAACTAGGAGAGAAGCTCATTTGCTGAGAGAGAGGGGAAATGGTAGGTCAGGAGTGAAAGGGGGAGGTGATGTCCGTTTTGGAGAATGGGATGGTAAAGACTTGATTAGGGGTTTCTAGAAAATATTTGGGGTGCAACTGAGGTTGAAGTCTAGGAATTGTAGCAGCGCCATTCTCGGTATGTGGATGGGGTTGTTCTTCAGCTGCCTGTGAAGTGGCAACTAAGGAGGCGTGTCCGTGAGTGGGTTTTCCAGGGGAGTGTGTGGTGAGCTGTTTGCTCAGATCACCTCAGATACTCCTGAGTCCCTTTACCCAGGCCCTTCGGTGATGTCCTCCCACCTGACTCTCGCACTGGCCACTGGGCAGGCTTTAGCCAGTGGGGTTGCAGCCAACCTAATGCAGCCAAGGCTTTTTAAAGTACTTGTACCATCCCACTTCCTCCCTTACAGCTCTGCTTTTGACACGGCCAACCTAGATCAGCCGGTCCCCGCTGACCCGCTGGTTGACCACAGATGCACAAGCAGCCAGACCACCTGCCCCACCCAGAGAGCCATGAGTAATCATAAATGGCTGCTGTTTTGAGTCGCTGGCTTTGGGGTGGTGGGCTGCACAGCGATGTGACAATAGATGATCATCACAGGCAAGGACAAGGACAGTAAGTGATTGAAGCCACCAGCACATGAGCAGGTGACTCAGTAAATCTCTATTATGTCACTCAGAAAAGGTCACCCAAGGGGTTAGCTAGATTAGTCCCAGGAGGCCTCCCTGGTGGCACAAGGGTTTAAGACGCAACCTATGAAGCTATTCGCAGCCACTGCAGCACAAATTCAATCCCCGGCCAGAGAGATACTCACATGGCACAGCAGACCTCTCCTGGCTCGCCCGCTGCTCCCCTCAGCAGTGGATTTCATTCAGTCTGCCTGTTCTGCTCCCCACTCTGTCTCTGGTGAATCCTCTCACCCCCCTCCACACCTCTGGCCTGTACTCCAGGTCTTGTATGCATAAATGAATAAATCTTCAAAAAAAAAAAAATAGATTAGTCCCAGGGGTCCTAGACTGGCAGGAGACTCTAAGAATATTGAGTTCAGTTCTGGCAGCCTTCCCATTTTCCCCGCACAACCCCAGATGTTGGGCTGGTGGAAAATGGGAAAACAGATACTGAGGACTCTGGAGAATGAGGAGAATTTTGACAGCTCACCTAATCCTGGCAGCAAGCCCAGGGGGTAGATATTTTGTCCCCCTTGTACAGATGGGGAGACAGAGACCCACAAGGGACAGTGCTTGCCTGGGCCACACAGCAGGGGAGTTGGGCCAGGCACTGGTCAGTCCGGGCCCATATGACCACAAAGCGCAGGCTCCTGAGAGAGAGGATCCCGGGAGCACACCATCTCAGCCAGCCCCTGCCTGTGCCACCTCCTGGCACCCAGCCCCGTTCTTCCTCGCCTTAATTGGTCTACTCAGTGTTCAGCCTGTTACCACCCCCTTTGTTTAAACTCTCTTCAGTAGATAGAAGGAAACTTGGCAGTTACCTCTGCACACAGCTTTAAGTACACATATTGGCCAATCTTTACAGATTTAATTGTCTATAAAATTACTGTGTGTGCAGTTCCCATATGGATCTGCAGCCTCTGCAGGCTCTTTGCTGGCACTCTCTCCCGGGCCGGGCCCGGCGCCTGACAGTGCCAGTGGCTCTGGTGTGACCTGCGCTCCATGAAACTACCTACTTGCCAGACGTGAGGCTCAGAACAGTTCACAAACCATTCTGGGCCTCAGTTTTCTCCTCTGTAAATGGGGACATCAACCTGCTAGTAGGTTGAGAAAGTCAAGTGAAGTGATGCAAGTAAAGCTCTCGGCGCTCTCTGCATGCACACGTGTGACAGCTAATATTTGAGATCTTGACCCATTCTTTTAGACCTCAATTTCCTGGAACCCTTGTTCTCCCCCCTCCCACTCCCAGTCCTACTATTTTTTAAAAGATTTATTTTATTTATTTATGGCTACAAGAACTGGGGTACAGGCCAGAGAAGTAAGGGGGCGGTGAGGGGACTCACCAGAGACAGAGTGGGGAACAGAACAGGCAGACTGACTGAAATACACTGCTGAGGGGAGCAGCAGGTGAGCCAGGAGAGGTCTGCTCTGCCATGTGGGTCACCTCCTTGGCCAGCCGAGGATGGAACTTGTGCTGTAGAGGCTTTGGGTTGCTTTATAGTGTAGTGCTTAACCCCTTGCGCCACCAGGGAGGCCCAGTCCTACTATTTAGGCAAATACTTGTTGACTCAGAAGACAAGCAATTCAGAGGAAAGAAATGAGATGCAAGGAACAAGGGTGTAAAGCTTCAAAGTCCTGGACCCTGATGAATTCAAGATATAAAGTTCTAGCCATAGAAACAGACTGGGGGAAGAACAGACTAGGAACCATCTCTAGCAGGTAACAGAAAACCCAACTCCAACTAGCTAAAGCCATAACAGGGCTTTACTGGTTCATGTGACTGACAGGGTCAGGTGGGAACAGCTTCAGGTGTGGATGACCCAGCAGCCTCAACAATGTCACCCAAGATAATCCACCTATCCCCCATGCCCTCAATGGAGGCTGCTCCAAACCAAGAGAGGATTCCTTGGTAGATCCAAGATGGCTGCCAGATGCTTTCAGAGGCTTCCTCATATAACTGGGCACGGGGGCAAGTCTGTCCAGGTAGCTCCTCCCAGAAATCTACAGCCTGCATCATCTTCCAACTTATTGGCCCAAAATGAGTCACATGCCCAACTCCGAGCCAATCAGTGGAGAGATGGGTCGTACCAGTTGGTAAATCCAATACTAATTCATCCCTGGGGTTTGGGTCTACCGCCAAACTCTGAGAGGCCATGGGGGCTTCTTTCATTAGTGAAGCATTCAAGGCATAAAGTTTAACAGAATAGATAAAAGTCTTTCCAGAAACTATCGTTTCCATTCTAAAGTGCCCCTACTTTGAACAACTTTTGTGGAATACACTTTACTCATTCAGCAATAATGTAAAGTTCCTGTGGGATTTTCATAGTCAAGATAGCTGTCTCTGTGTCTTTTAGAATATGACACCCAGAAGGCGACACAGCTCTTTAAGGAGGCCTGGCCCACACAGAGCATCAGGAGCATCAGGGACTGTCACCTCCAGTGATGATGAGGATGATGACAAATAGCTGACAATTACTGAAGACTTACTATCTGCCAAGCACTGCACTAAGTATTTCATGTATTATCTCTTTTTAACCCTCGTAAAAACCCTACAAAAGTAGATACTATTATTATTCTCCCTTTACAGAGGCACAGAGAGAAGGAGGAACTTCCCCAAGCTCACACAGCTAACCTGTGGAAGACAGGTATTTGAATCCAGGAAGGCTGGTTCAGACTTGTCTGCTAGACCACCCCTCCTTCTGTGGGGCCAGTGACATCCACACAAGACTTTGACAGGAGTAACAATTCACTCCAGCACTGACTTGACATGTCAGACCACCTATACAGTATATCAAATTCATTCATTCAACTAATTTCTCCGTGCCTCCACTGTAGCAGACTGTACCTCCACTGTACCGAGTGCCAGGGGAAACAGTGTGAATAGTTTTGACCTCTCCACCTCCCTTGTGAAAGGCACAATTTGTGTTTCCTTGTTAGCAATACTGAGCAAATGACTACCTAAAAGCTCAGGGCTACATGTGCAGTTGGGCAGGAACTCAGCCAGGCCACTCATGCTGAGTCCCCCCTCTGCCACACCCCCTTTCTAAAGCTCCTCCTCCATTTCCAAGACTTGTCAGGCACCACTTGGGGTCAGCCTGAGCCATCTCACCAACCTATCAGCTCCCTTCAAAATCGATCTCTCGCTTTTCTTCCCCAGACCGCCATGAAAAATGATTTGCAAAGTCCTCTCTCTCTCCCTCTGGTTAAACTTGGGCCATGGTGTTCAAGGACTCCCCGAGATGTTTCTCTAACTGACAGCTTTATGAGGCAATAGCTGCTGATGTTATATGTGTCCTCAGATAGGCAGGTCTTTTTATACTGTGTGTGTCCCCATAAAAATGATTGGTTTTAAGTTGTTATTCTAATATCGCTACGATGGTAACATTGGAGCCGACAGTCTCCAAAGGAGACGAATATCGAAGCCTGATGAATAGACCCAGGGAGGTTCCATCGGTCAGCAAGGCAGGAGGGTGAGGCTGGCAGCCACCTTCTGCTGGTGGGCGGGGGCTCAAAGCCCATTGTTTTTATGTTATTATAAAGATTAATAAGCAGTCGCATCGTAAATTATCAAAACTCCTCACAGACTGGATAAAACCAGAGCCACTCACTGTGGCCTGAAAAGGAGGGAGGTGGAAAAAGCCCAGGGGAATAAGACAGAAAAGTCCAGAGACCCACAGAGGGACAGACAGAGAAGCAGGCAGAAGGAGAACACGAGGCGATGGGCTGAAAGAGAGGAGAGGGGACAGAGACCAGCACAGAGAGGCAGGAGCAGGAATAAGGAAACACAGGCAGAGCCCCAGGCCAACAGAGAGCGAGGAAGACCACAGGCACGCCAGACATGCAGACAGGTCGGAGACCCAGGCAGACATGGAAGCAAGGGATGGACGAGGGGTGGAGGCCAGACCAAGGCAGGTGGAGAGACGGAGGGGGAACTGGTGTGGGAAGCAGAGAAAAGTGAGAGGCCCAGAGAGGTGGACACAGAGAGGACAGGGTGACTTACCAAAGGCCACAGCCAAAGAGAGCAAAAGGCAAGAAGAGAGCACAGTGGGAGGACAAGCTGGGAGGCAGAGTGGGCAGAACATTTCAGAGGAGATGGAGGAAGGGCAGAGCAGGAACCCGGCAGCCAGCAGGGGGCTTCCTGGCCAGACAGAATGGAGAGAGTCTGGGGGTGATGGGGGCTCCAAAGCCAGCCCTGGACCTGAACCTGGTTCTGCGGCTTGCCAGGAGCTAAGTGGTCTCGGGCATGTTATTTACGTTTCCTGTGCCTTCATTTCCCCATCTGTAACAGGGCAGAGAACACAGCATCCACTTCAGGCCCTCACCTGTGGTCCCCAGCACCTGGGCATGTGTTGGATGTTAAGAAATCCATGGCCAAGCCCAACACCACGCCACGGAGGGCATGTAATTTCTGCATGGAAACCACCGCTGTGCCTGGGATGCAATTCAAGGTGAGGTGACCCACTCCTGCTCCTCCAGGCAGCCCCTTCCCGCACCAACCACTCCCTCCTGTGCAGGAGCAATAAAAATTAACCCGGGAGGGCCTCCCCAGTGGCGCAGCGGTTGAGCACTGGGTTGCGATGCTGCCTGCGGCCTCTGCGGCGCCGGTTCGATCCCTGTCTGCTCCCCGGCCACCGGAGGAGGGTCCCGCATGGCACGCGGACCTCTCCTGCCGCCCACTGCTCCCCTCAGCAGTGTACTTCGGTCCTTCTGCCTGTTCTGCTCCCCGCTCTGGTGAATTCTCTCACCCTCCCGCGCTTCTGACTGTACCCAGTGCATGTATAAACAAACAAATAAATAAATAAATAAACATGCCTCTAAAAAAAAAAAAAATTAACCCGGGGTTTACCGTGTGTTACGTGCATCCTTTATCCCCCTGAAGCCTCACAACAGCTTTAGGAGGAAAGTGCATCTGCTTTTACCGCTTTCTTTTTTTTTTTCTTTTTTTTTTAATGTATAGGAAAAGTTTTATTTTTTTTAAATAATAAATTTTATTTTTATATTCCCCCATACAACTGCACATGCCCCATTCTGACCCCAATCCCTCCCCTCCCGGCCCCCACCCCCCAAAAAGTGTCTCTGGTTCATAGTTTTTTGTTGATTTTGATTTTCACTTTCTTATAGTTATTCATTTTCCTGGTCCCTTATTTAAGTTTTCTAGATTCCTGCTATGAGTGAGACCATCCGGTATTTTTCTTTTTCTTTTTGGCTTATTTCGCTGAGCATGATCCCTTCCAGCGCCATCCATGTTGCTGCAAATTGCATGTGTTTATCTTTTTTGAATGCTGAGTAATAGTCCATGGTGTATATGTACCACATCTTCTTGATCCAGTCATCTATGTTTGGGCATTTGGACTGTTTCCAAAGCTTAGCTATTGTAAACAGTGCTGCTATAAACATAGGGGTGCAGGTGCTCTTTGGAATTGATGTTTCTGTGTCCTTTGGGTAAATACCTAGGAGTGGAATTGCTGGATCCTATGGAAGCTCTATGTTTAGTAGGCCCAGAAATCTCCACACAGCTCTCCATAGTGGTTGGACCAGTTTGCATTCCCACCAACAGTGCAGAAGAGTTCCTTTTTCTCCACAACCTCGCCAACATTTGTTGTTGCTAGTTTTTTTAATATGTGCCATTCTCACTGGTGTAAGATGGTATCTCATGGTAGTTTTGATTTGCATTTCCCTGATGACAAGTGATGTTGAACATTTTTTCATATGTCTGTTGGCCATTTGCATTTCCTCTTCAGAGAAGTTTCTTTTTAGCTCTTCTGCCCATTTTTTGACTGGGTTATTTTCTTTGTTGTTGTTGAGTCTCATCAGCTCTTTGCAGATTTTTGTGATCAGTCCTTTATCATTAGTGTTGGGTGCAAAAATGTTCTCCCAGTTGGTGGGGTTTCTCTTTGTTTTTGTTATTGTCTCTTTTGCTGTGCAGAAGCTCTTTAATGGAGGCATCACACTCCCAGACTTCAAACTATACTACAAAGCCATAATCATCAAAACTGCATGGTATTGGAACAAGAACAGACATACAGACCAATGGAATCGAATAGAAAATCCAGAAATAAACCCACAGATTTATGGTCAACTAATCTTTGACAAAGGAGCAAAGACTATGCATTGGAGCAAAGAAAGTTTGTTCAATAAATGGTGCTGGGAAAACTGGGTTGCTACATGCAAAAGAATGAAGCTTGACCACTACCTCACACCATACACAAAAATCAACTCAAAATGGGTTAAAGAACTAGACATAAGACCTGAAACCATAAAATACATAGAAGGAAATATAGGTGAAACACTACGTGATCTGCATATCAAAGACATCTTTACAGACACATCACCCAAAGCAGTGATAGTGAAGGCAAAGATAAACAGCTGGGACTTTTACCGCTTTCTATATGAGAACGCTGAGGTCCAGAGAGGTGCCACAGTTCATCCCAAAGAATCCAGGTAGTATCAGAACCAGATTTGAAGCCCAGAGTCTGGGATCTTAACTAGCCACACTATTATTATGAGTACTATTGGAGAGATTGTAACATTGTGTAAATTTAAGGAGAACAGTGTGTTACTTTGATACATTTATAAATTGTAATCTGAGTGCCTTTGTGGCAACATTTATCACAATACACACAGTACATTATTGTCTACAGTATACTGTGTATTTGATATCTATGGCTTATTTACTATGGCTCATCACCAGTGTGCCGTTAAACACCATCAGTCTACCACCCCACCGCACCCTGATAGCCATCAGTTTACTCTGTTACTTCTTTCAAGCTTGCCCCTGTTGGATTCAACATACAAGCAATATCACATAGTAGTTGCCTTTCTCTGTTTGCTTTATCTCATTTAACGTAACATGCTCATGGTCCATCCACGCTATTGCAAATGATAGGCTATCTTCCTTTGTCATGACTCAATAATATTCCATTGTGTGTATATATCACTTCATTTTTTTTACTCTTTATCCATTGATGGGCACTTGGGTTGTCTTTGTATATTGGCTATTGCGAATAATGCCCTGTAAACATGGCAGTGAACAGTCTTTTTGGAATACTATTTTCATTTCATTTGGACATATACCCAGTAATGGAATTGCTGGGTTGCTTGATAGATCTATGTTTTAATTTTGTTGAGGAACCTTCATACCACTTTCCACAGTGGTTAGACTAATTTCCAGTCCCACCAACAGCCTCTGAGGGCTCTCTCTTCACATCTTTGCATTGCATTGTGTCCCTTGTCTACTTGATGCGTCAATCTAACACATATGAAATGGCATCTCACTGAGGGCTGGATTTGCATTTCCCTGACTAGTGGTATCGAGCATCTTCTCCTGTGTTCATGGGCCATGTGGATGTCCTCTTTGGAAAAATCTATTTAGTTCTGCTATTTTTAATAATATTGTTTAGATGTTGTTCTTAAGTTCTATAGCTCTTTCCCTCTTTGAATATTAACTCTATCCAATGTTTGGTTTGCAAAATCTTTCCCCCATTCTGTAGGCTAGGCTTTTTATTGTGATTTTTTTTTCTACACAGGAGCTTTTGAGTCTGGTGGAATAGTCCCATTTGTTGCTTTCGCTTTTTTTTTTTTTAATTATTGTGGCTCTGGAGTTGTGTCCAAAAGAATCATTGCCAAAATCAGTATCAAGAAACTTGTTCCCTACATTTCCTCTGAGGAGTTCTATGGTCTCAGGTCTTATGTGTAAACCTTTGCTACATTTCGAGTTACCGTCTGTGAGTGGCATGAGAGGGGGTCCATTCTCGCTGCCCTGCATGTGTTTCTCCAGTTTTCCCAGCATCATTTTTGAAGAGACTCTCCTTTTCCCCTTGGGGCCCTTGGTCCCTTGTTGCATATTGGTTGACCATCCATGTCAGGATTTATTTCTGGGCTCTATTTTGTTCCTTGGTCTGTGTGTCTATTTTTGTGCTAGTGTCATACTGTTTTTATTAGCACGAGCCATGATCCTTTACATCCTCAGATCTTATGCATGATTTTAGAACATAGGGTTTCCCTCCACGGACCCCAGATTCTACACGCCTACAGAATGGGAAACTAGGAAAGAGCCCAGTTTCAGCTTGGTGCGTTCAGGCTAATTCTCACTTATCTTCCTCACCTGTGACATGGAGACGCTCACACTCCTGACAGAAACGTCATGATGGCTGAAGGTGACCTGCGCTGCACACCTGGCCCATGGTAAGCCCCCACCGGTGACTAAAGGCCAGCGCTACCAAAGACAGGACTGGCAGACAGTAGCCCACAGAGTGTACACCAAGGAGGCAGTGGCCACTGCCCAGGACGGCCAGGCTTGTCTACTCCTCTCCTGCTCTCCTCCACCCTCCTCCCCAAATTATCACAGTTGCTCCACAGCCAGAGATGATGCGTCAACAGTCAAAGTGTTCATTTTCCGAGTACCATCATCTGTTATGTTGACAGAGAAACAGCCTGTAGAGGGTTTCAAGCCCATTTGGCAAATGCAATTAATTTCTCCAGCATTAAATTGTCTTTTCCTAATTGTCCACACGGACACCCGCGCAGAAGGAGAAAGGGACAGAACGAAAAAGCTATTCATGTTGCTTCTTTGCCGGGGATGAGGTGTTCTAAGGGTGACTTCACACTGTCTGGACACTGCATGGGGAAGCAGAATGGGGTCCACCGACAAGCCACACAGGCTGAGGAAGCTCCCCAGGCCTGCCACATGCGTGGTGTGCCCACCAGAGAGCGCTAGGATGCGGCGTTCCCCGCCTCTTGTGTTCCTTAAGTCGCTCCCTGCATCCACTGGGAGGTGTCAGATTCTAGAGTCCTGGATTCCTCTCCCAGCCTCAGGTCTCTGAGCTGCAGGCATATTCTGATCAAGACACTGAGCCAATCCCATCCGCGTCTCCAGTGTCATTTTACTAGGGGACAGACCTAGATTGAGTCTTGCTGCCAAGTTGATCAGCAAAATGCCCAGAGGAGCCCTTGATGGCTGACAGCACAGGGTCTCCACGTCTCCAAACCCTGGCCTGGCCCACCTGGCCGTGCTTCTTTCTGAGCAGCTGCCTCGGTCCCCCTTCTGCCACCGCGCCCCCACGCCCTGCTGGCCATTCCCTGGCTTTTTCAACAGACCTATGCCCTAATCCACTCATGATTCCCAAAACCAGCAAGCTTAGTCCAGCTCACAAGCTTCCTCCCTGCAAACAGCCCCTCCACCCATTGCCATGTTGTGGCATGTGGCACTGAGGAGCAGACCCACAAGGCAGCCACAGTGGGTCCAACTGTGCCTTCATATGGACTCAGACTCAAAAGGGTTTTAGCAAAATGGGAATGTATTGGGCCACGTAAATGACCATCCTAGGAGAGGCGCTCCAGGTGTACCTGGATCCAGATGCTCAAGGATATGTTACTGAGACTCTGCTCAGCTGTTTCCACCCTGTTGGCTTTACTCCTCTGTTGCAAGGTTGCTTTCCAATGCAACAGCAGCTTCAGGCTAACCTCCAATCACCTTTGCAACTCAGCACAGAGAAAGTGTTTCCTCCAAAAGTCCCAGAAAAAAACCCCAAAATTAGAACCTTACCTAGGTCATGTGACCAACATTTGGGAAAAACCACAGTGGTCAGGGGCCACTATGGTCAGGGGCTGATGACCCGGCCAGGGCCAGAGGCTCATTCCTGGAGCTATGGGATGGGGGTGAGGGGAGCCCATCCAGCTGCATGGACTCAGAGTTAGGGGATGGCATTGCCCAAAGGGGCTGATCCTAGAAGAGGGTTACTGGATGCTGAACAACCCCCACAGACAATCTGCCCATCTCTGGGGGATCAGGGCTCAACACTAGTCAATGAGGGCTCATCACATGGATAGAGACAGGGGCTCAAAATCTGCAAGGCAATGATGTGAGCAGAGATACAAAGAAAACCTGTCCTCAGAGAGCATGAAAAATAAACCACAATGCACAGCAGAAAGGGACACAGGGCAGTGTTCTCCCCACATCACCAAACATCAGCTTCCCAGTCCCTCATGAGGCCAGACTTTGAGGACAGTCCCATTAAGCCCAGGAGAGAAGAGCTGTGTCCTGCACGTGTTTCCAATACTCCTTTCCCATCAGATGCCACCACCTCCTCTCCCCACCCATGTGGGTCCGTGGAGCTGACCCTACTCATCCCTCATCAAATCCAATGGGGGTACACGATCCGATCCAGGCCGGCCAATCAGCTCATTCCATGCCCCTGCTAGTTCAGATACGGTTATGAACAACACCGAGTCAATAAGACTTAATTTCTAAGAACTTCGTTGAAAACTCTAAGATAAATAAGGGCTTCTTCCATGGGATTGCAGAAATCAAAGCTGCTGTGACACGAGGGCTGCTAAAAGCCATGACAGAGCCTGAGGAAGAAGCCAATGCAGAAGGAAGCAGAGATGACAGATGGAGACAAATTCTGAAGACATTGTTTGGGCATCTAGATCCAGCTATGTCTGAAGGCAGACTCTACCCCCTGGAGCTTTTAGCTATGCAAAGTAACAAATACCCTTTTTTTTTTGCTTCAGTAAGTAAAGTCAGGGTTCTTGTCACTTGTAATCCAGAGTCCTGATTAATAGGCTCTCCCTTAAGCCATTTCCTCCCTTCAGGTTCCACTGTTTTCTTAGTCACTCAGGAAGACTATAGCTAAAATCAGAAGAACAAGGAGTAGGAGCCTGAGGGGGGCATCCCGCCCCAGTAAACTTCAGTACTGGATTCCCCAGTGCCACCAAACTACCTGCAGAATCAAGTCTGGCTGAAATGAGACATAAACTGGCAGCTTTGCTCAGCCCATCCAGTGGGTCTTGGAGTTGAATCTTCCATCTAGGTCCCAGACAGAGTCTCCCTTAGCTTTATACCCAGAATGTCTTCACCACCTGCCACACCTTGCATGAGAATTCTTTAATAACCCAGGGCACTGCCCAGTTCCTCCTTGTCTCTTTGCAGGTGGATTATGGGAGGATATTGGTCCAGGCTCATCTTCCTGCTGATGATTTGTGCCTTTTTATAGACAACGCAGGTCATGGTCTGCTTGATTCCTGGATTCGACAGGTCCCTGGGTCTGCTCCTGCTGCATCCCACCCATTTGATTGGAATTCTTGGAAGCAAAGATTGTCAGAATACCCCAGGGGTGTTTGTGTGCCCTTTGGGAGGTGGCAAGGTTCACAGTCTTTGAAAGCAGAAGATCTGGGGCCAGAGGCAAGTCACTTAACACTCTGAAACTTTCATTCCCTCTTTGTGAAGTGCAGGGAATGCTGCCTAGCTTAAAAGAATTAGGTAAGAAGGAAGTGAGAGATGAGTGCCTAGCACAGCACCTGGCACAGAGGAGGCTCTGAACAAGTATGTGTTACATGAGTGAAGGGAAGGGAGAGCAAGAGGGTAGGGGGATATAGCACAACAACCAGCACATCACAGATGCCCAAAACTCACCCATCCTTCCCATGATATCTCCCACCTGCACCAGACAGCCTAGTCACTTTCAACGGCCTTCCAAATTTTGTCCTATCCAGCTCTGGCTCCACCCCCCTTGTCATCCCAGCTTACCCACCTAGTTGTATTGCTGCCAAAAAGAAAGCAAAACCCCCAACTCAATGGATCCTAGAGATCACCTCCTGGATACAGCTTAACCTTCCTCCTGGCCCCTCCTCTACATCCTGGGTACATCAACAACACACACTGCCCAGCACATCCCGCTGGCACTGCCATCAGTCAGTAGGCGCCAATGCTTCTGTTTACAGAGCATCTCTTTTGTGCCAGGCTGCAAACTGGTGCAAATTCAATCCAGTCCACAGATGTGTTTTGTTTGGCCTGAAAGGTGTTTAAATATTTGAATAGCTAACCAACTTTCAAATATCAGAAAGTCTCACATCAAAAGTCTCTTTTAATAATCTAAGGCTCTGGCTTCACACTCCCAGGTAGCCAGGCAGCAGCAGTCCCTTTGGCTGCCACAGTCTCCACCAGACTAGCCTCTGCAGGTATTTGGGCAGAGAACTTCTCATATAATAATAGTAATTTATTCCAGCACACAGATAAGAAATGAACAAAACTGTCCCCATTCACAGATGACATGACTATCTATGTAGAAAGTCTCCAGGCATCTACACACACACTCCTAAAATGAAAAAGTAAATTCAGTAAGATTGTAGGATTTAAGATCAACCCACAAAGACCAACTGTATGTTGTTGATCTTTTCTACATACCAGCAATGAGCCAGTGGAAACTAAAATTAAATACCATTTACAATTGTTCAAAAAAATAAACTACTTAGGAATAAATTCAACAAAATATTACATGGATTGTATCCTGAAAACCACAAAATATTGATGAAAGAATATGAAGAGGATCTAAATAAATAGAGAAATATTCTGTGTTCATGGATGGGGAGACTCAACAGAGTAAAGATGTCAATATCCCCAAATTGATATACAGGTTTAGTGTGATTCCTATGAAAATCCCAACAAGGTGTTTTTTTTTTTTTTTAAGGTAGAGGCAAACGTATTCTACAATTTATATGGAAAGGCAGAGGAGCCAGAATTTGAAAAAGAAGAGTAAAGTGTGATGGGTCATTTCACCCACTTTTAAGACTTACAATGGGGCTATAATAATCAAGACAGTGTGATATTGGCAGAGACAGATAGAGCTCAATGGAACAGAACAGAAAACCACACACAAGTGTGGCCAGCTGATGTCTGACAAAGGCACAACAGTAATTCAGCAAAGGAAGGATGGTCCTTTCAACAAAAGGTCCTGGAGCATTTGGACAACCAAGAGCAAATAACAACATAATAAATTCTATGAAAGAAGGGGTGGGCTCTGTTTTGTTCACAGCTCTATCCTAAGCACTCAGACCAGTAATGGACACATAACAATAACTTAGTATTGTGGAAAGCTGTCGTTAGAAAAGCTACCAATTTTTAGCACTGTGTGGTAAGGTTAGGTGTTGTTATCCCCGATGATGGAAGGAAAATGTGAGGCAAAGAGGACAGGAAACTCCCCAATATCTCACAGCAAGGAGGGAGCGCATAGAGAACACCCATGATCTAAATGAATTGCCCCACTAATACCTTTCTGCCCCCTGTCTGTCAATGAAGGAACTAGAGAGATTGCATGAATGAATGTTCCAAGCCCCATACCCAGCAGGAGGCAGAGCCAAAAACTTGATCAGGAATTGCCTGACCCCAGGACACCCCGCCACTGCTTCCCCAAGCCTTTCCAGGGCCAGTTCAGATGGCACCCCTCCGCTCCCAGCACATGCTCACCTTCCCCCTTATTTACTCAGAGCCTATTGGCATATGTGGCTTAAATACCAGGGCTCCCAGAGGGGTGCAGTTCACCGCGCCAGCTCATTTATTCATTAATTTGCTTTCCATATTTCCAAACAGAAAGCGGCCGTTCCAAGCAAGTCAAATCAATATTGTGCTCCGCGATTCATCTTCATTCGCACCGCATCCCTGCTATCCCAGGCGCGCTGCACCCAGCCTCCTCCTAATGGGTTCCTGGACGCAGACGAATAGGATTCTCTGAGGCAGCCATGCCACGTTAGCAGATTAAATCATTAATATCTGCATCGGTCATTTTTACGAGCCTCCCTTACCCCGAACTCCGCGCCACCCTCCTGTTGAGTACAGTCTTAGTGATGCGGGCGGACACAGTGAAGATGAAATTGCCTCTTCTGAGATTTTATTGGCTGCAAGCTTGGAGATAATTGATTTTTTTCTGCTTTTCTGAAATCAGGTATCCTGCCCATAGTTGCAGAAATTATTGAGATGGAGGCTGAATGTGAGCTTGGTGATTCCACCTGCTTAGTTTGCAAAGAGTTTGACTGTTTTCCTAGCAAGGGGTGAAAGGCAGTTCCTGAAATTCTTTCTGTAGTTACAGTTTAAGATGGAGCACTTAATGTTTGCCAGTCACTGCTTGGACAAAGCCATGCTCATTGAGGGACCCCGGCAGCCCAAAGAGGTGGGGGTCATTAGATCTTTCCCAAGGAAACTGACATTCTGAGGTTCCCCCAGGTGACAGGGAACTTGAACTCAGGTGTGCCCCAATTCAGAGACTGTGCTCTTGACCATCACCTACACTGTTCTGATGGCCCCCCAAGAGGGGAACAGGTAGAAAGATGGCAGATGTAAAGGACCCAGTGTTTGTGTCCACCCCCCCAAACTCATATGTTGAACCTCTCCCCCCTAATGTGATGGTATTGGAAAGTGGGGTCTTTGGGAGGTTTTGACTGACATGATCGTCTCCATGACAAAGAGTTTATTAGGTAATCAAAGTGAGGATTAATTCTTTTTATTTCCAAATTATATTGACCTAAAGAATTGCTGATGCTATCTATGTGCAGAGGAGGGCAAATATACCAGGGTTTAATCACTTTCTGACTGCTACGAATGTACTGTGGAGACACAGGGGCTAGGCGCCCATTGCTTAAATCTTTAGTTGATTCCTTGGTCGTTAGTGGAGGCTACAAGGCTAGTACTGCCCTGACTTTAAGCTATGCAGGTGGGTTGCTCTCTTGCCTGCTAGACTGGGGGTGGGAAGTGTCCAGAGCATTCACAAAATGTTCACAGAAGTAATTTGATTCAGATGAGGTCATGATCAGAAGAGACACTGCTCCCAGGAACCTCACAGACACCGTGTGCTCACAAGCACCGTGTGCTTGCAGCCACATGTATGATTTGCCACCTGGGAGGAATGGACACAAAGCTCAGGGTTTCTGACTCAGCAACAACAGACTCCCACTTGCTAATGGAGAAAGGAGAATTAGAAATCCGGAATTACACTGGTCTCCAGGGCTGCCTTCCTCCAGGTCACCACTCATCTGTCAGAGCTTGTGGAATCAATCAATCAAGCTCGCCCCCCACCCCACCCCACATACCTGATGAGGATGCAGTGAGCAGATTGCTGTCTGCAAGCCAGGAAGACAGTCCCAGAATGGGACCATGTTGGCACCCTGAGTTTGGACTTCCCAGCTTTCAAAATCACATGAAACAAATATCTATTGTTTAAACCCCTAGTTTACGGTGCTTTGTTACAAAGCCCAAGCTGATGCCGACAACAGACACATCACGGTCTCCTGGAATAGGGTAGCGGGCAGGTCAGCCCAGGAGGCAGGGATGACGGGCCAGACATCAGCACACAGGTGTGCACTTACACCTCCTTTGCCCACAGGCAATTCCACAGACCTGAACTTCCCCACCCTTCAAAGCAGGAAAGAACTGAGAGCATTTCCTCTTATGTTCCAGAAGGTTTAACTTTCTAAAGGAACAGAAAATAAATATTTAAGGTTGTGCGGGCCATACAGTCTCATTCACAACTACTCAGCTCTGCCTTTGCAGCATAAAAATGGCCGTGGAAAATAAGTAGATCAGTAGGCATTGTTGCATTCCAATAAAATTTTATTTACAAAAACTGTGGGCCAGATTTGGCCCGCAGGCCGTAACCTTCTACTCTGGAGGATGGGGCTTTAGGAGCAAATGTTTGTGACTTCTGCACCACTGATGCCGATCTGTCTTGCACTGTTCATAAGGTCTGGGATGCAGGAAATGTCAGCACAGGGAGGGGACTGCAAAGTCTCTATCTGTGCAGCCAGATGAAATGCAAATCCTCCTCCATGGCATGGCAGCCAATTAGACACAGTCAGGGTAACACACAGAAAACAACTCTAAATATACAAGTAAAAGCAAAGTCCCAATCCTTACAGTGGTCTACAAGGAGCTCATGACATTCTTCCCCAACCCCCCCTCTGACTTCAGCTCCTGCTCCCCCCACCCCCATGCACACAGCTCTCAGCCACAGCGACTCCTTGCTCCTCCTCAAACATCCAGGCTTGCCTCACCACAGGATCTTTGCATCTGCTCATCCCCCTGACTGAGCCATACCACTGGGCTGAGACCACATGGGACAGAGATAGTCCCATCTAAGGTCACCCTAGCCCCCCAGCCAATCTACCAGCCAACCATGAATAAGTCTGCTCAGGGTCAGCCAAGCCTGGCTCAAATCAGCAAAACAACCAAACTGTAGACTCAAAAGACATAATAAATCTTAGTGGCTTCAAGCCCCTTGGCTCAGAGTTCCTTCTCACACTGCAGTACATGACTGACCCGGGAGGCTGGCTACCAACCTGCCGGATGGCTCTCATAGAAAACATCTACTCTGTCTCGCCTCCAATTCTTCATCAGGATGAGGAATCATAACAGTTTCCCTCCTTCCCTCACCTGCTGTTGAACCAAGTTCAAGTAGTTAACATAGTTCAAACTGAAGGCTGTGGATAAGGAGAGGGAATAAGGACTCATGCTTCTTAGGGTCAGGGGGACAGTGTGCAATGAAGGCAAAGAGATGGACAGAAAGCACAGGTGCACCTGTTCTTGCATTCCCTGGATCCTGGCCTCCTGTTTCCATCCATGGTCTCCTGATTATCCCTTGGATTTAAGACTGTTAGAAGCACCTTTTCAGCTGTCAGCTGACTTCCCCCCAGAGCTTCCAGCCAGACTCAGCCATTAGAAACACCTCTGCAATCTATGCGCCTCTATGTGAATGTGGCATTATTTACAACAGCCAAGAAATAGAAACAACCTAAGTGTCCATGGACCTAGGATGGATAAAGATGTGGTGTACAGACACAGTGTAAGATTATTCAGCTATTTTTCAAAAATGATGAGATCCTGTCATTTGTAACAACATGGATGGATGGACCTAGAGGGTATTACGCTTAGCAAAGTAAGCCAGGTAGAGAAAGACAACACCCCGCATGTGTCCTCTCGTATGTAGCACCTAGAGAAAACAAGCAAATAGATAAACCAAATAAAGGAAAAATAAACTTTTGGATGGTAAGACCAACTCGTGGCTACCAGAAAGGGAGATGTGGAGTGGGTGAATTGAGACAAGCTGCACATGGATGGTGGAGGATAGAATTGGTCATTTAGTGGGAGATTTAGTGTAATATATGCATGAGGATTTTCAGTGATGCATGCCTGAATGTTATGTGTTGGCTTTCGATGTAAAAGAAACAAGTTGAAAAGAAGGAAATGCCTCCCCAGACTGATGTGTTCTGACTGCTGTGTCTCCTTCTGGTCCCAGGATGTTAACACACACCCTTGGCTCAAGCTACCCCAGGAGCAGGGTGCAGGACCCAGTGACTTTCAATACTTGTGAATAACTATAGCTGCTGATTCAGTTTCCTCCACCCCCAAGTCCTTCAGGGCTTTGACATCCAATGTGAGTGGATCAGTCCACATCTTCAGCCCCTGCTCGCAACCTCACCCTCCCCTTCCACCACCCACACTCACGATCATAACATGTTCCACCTCTGCTTGAACTTGAACCCCAGTTTCCTTCTTAGCAGTCACAACCTGTCATTTTGACCCACGCCTCCACTTACCTTCTTGCCTACCACCCCTTCTAGTTCTTCTGGAACTACTCTCCCTCCCACTCACCCTCACCATTCAATCATGACAAACGCCTTCCAGTCTGGCAAAAACCAAGCCCCCAACCCCTGCAGAAAATGCTCTTGTTCCCACACCCACATCCTCTCAGCCTTTACTATTTACAGCACTTCAATGCAGTTTTCCACCGAGGTCTTTATCTGGCTGTTAGAGCCGCCTCTCCCCATGCACACATGCCTAAGAACTAATGCTTCCTTAAGCCCCAAGGAAAACCCCTAAACACGTAGTGGTGGGAACTGGTGGATAAATACCCAGCTCCCCTGCCTCTCATGGAGAATGAGTCTGAAGTGCACATTCTGTACCATCTGCCAGATTTACCCACTGAATTAAGCTCTATTTTCCCATAGTGATTCCTTGCTTGCTGGCACAACACCCTGTATTGATTACCTTTTATATATCACTTCTTCAACTCCAAAACTTCACCATTAGAAATGCCTGCGATCACCCCCAAAGTACTTCCACCAATACCCGTCTCAAGTCTGCTCAATCCAGCACCTCTGGGTGCGGCCTGACCTGCACTTCCCTGTCTTGGACAGCATGTGTACTGACACCCACACCTTCCATTCACTCTGCTACCCACTGCGTCTGGTCTCTACCCCAGTTTCTCATCAAAACTGTTTTTTACTACTTAAATAAGGGACCAGGAAAATGAATATAAGAAAGTGAAAATCAAAATCAACAAAAAACTATGAACCAGAGACACTTTTTGGGGGGGGGGGGGCGGGAGGGGAAGGATTGGGGTCAGAATGGGGCGTTTGCAATTGTATGGGGGAATATAAAAATAAAATTTATTATTTTAAAAAAAAACTGTTTTTTACTGAATATAGGGAATGTCCATACTTTTTATTTGCTTCTGTTCAACTTTCAACCTATTACCACTCTCTTAGAATTCTCTCCTTCCTTGACTTCATAACACACCTGTGTGTGTGCATGCGTGTGCACGCGTGTATTTTCTTCTGCCCTGCCATTTGTCATCAAGTTCTTTCTCAGCTCCTTGAAACTCCAGCCACCCTTCATTGTTAAGAATCCTAAGGGTTCCACCACCCTTGATCTCCTCTCACACTGGGGTTATGGCTCCTCCTTGGGCGGCACCTTCCAATCAGAAGTCGCAGTCAACTTCCCAGCAGCTCTATCCACCCAGAGCACAGCCCCAAGGAGCAGGTCTCAACTCCAGTTATCACCACATCTCCCCAAACTTCCTAAACCCACATCATTCTCTCTCCTTAATCCTTAATCCTCTCTGATTAGTGTCACAGGTCACCCATGTGGAATCACCTTACCCAACTTCCCTGCTTTCCTCAGGACGTAAGTCCACACCTCACCTTGTCTGTCCAGCCTCCAAAAGCTCCCCTCTCCATCCCACTGTCACCCACCTATCCCAGGCCCCGTCACCTCCGCTCAGGTTGCTGCAGAAGCATCTTTACCAGCTTCCCTGGCTCCAGGGACCCCAGTCCAACCCTTCTTCTACTCTAATACCTTCTGAAGCACAAATGTGAACCCCTTCTTGCCTGGCTTACAACCCTTCCCTGGCCTCACCACCCTCAGGTAAGAAACAATCCCTAGGCTGTCTTCCAGGCCCTTCCCATATAGTCCCGGCAACCTCTCCAGACTCAACACTTTACATACTCTAGCCTAGTAGCTCTTGACTTGGCTGAACATAGCATTACCTGGAGAGTTCTTTTTAAAAAGGCAATGCCTTGACCCCACCTCAGAAATGATTGCTCACAAGACCAGGGCTTAGGTGCAGGCATCTGTATTTCTTCAAGCCCCCCTACACAACCCTGAGGAGCACAGCCAAGTGGCATGACCCCAGGGAAACCCAATGGTTAGGACTTCTGCCCCGTACCTTGTCCTCCTGCACCCCTGTGCCCATCCCTCCCACTTCTGCAACACCTTCCTTTGTCCCTCCTCCAAGTGGGTGACTCCACATGGGTGATTCCCTTAAACCTAAGCTCTGAGGAACCTTCCTGGCTTCCCAGTCTGTGCATGGAGTTTCCCTCGGGGTTCCCACCCACAGGTCCCTCTGCTTAGCCCTACTGGAGAATTGACCACACTTAATATTAACTGCACCATCTCAAATGGGTGGTGACCTTCACAGGGGGTGTCTCTCATGAAAACAACACCAGGATTTGGCACAGAAACCCCCTCATTAGACAATTCAATATGTGTTTGCTGAATGAATGACCCTGATTTCCCTCTGTTCCTGAGGATGGGAATTTCATTATCTTTTCACTACTTCACCCTCCTCCCCTAGTTCGGTCCCAGTGCATATAGTAGGTGCTCAATAAATATATGATGAGCAAATTAATAAATATCAGACAGCAGAGATGAGCATCCACCAGGTCCTCATTTTTACAGGAGAGCTCTGGGGAGCAAAGACAAATCAAGTTGAACTTCCTACAGTTTTGCTAAAATGGGATTTGCCAAAGACGTCCTGAAAAATGGATTTAATTAGGCCCGTTAATAGGGGAGTCGTTGGTGGCGAAGATTTAAAGCTGAGGCCAGAAAAGGTATCGATAATTTTACCATTTTAAATTATACAGGAGGTTATTTCTCACTCCTGCCTTAATTATAAGACTGCATCTCGATGAAGCCTCGGCTTTGGAGAGAAATAAAGCCAACAGTAGAGGCAAGATCTGATATTTCATTGAAATGGAGCATCAGAAGTGTCCCAGCAGAACGCAAACCGGCTCAGCCCAGGTGTGCTCGACTTGGGATCAGGGATTAGTGGCGCGCTGCGCAGCCAGATCTCATTAAGCTAACGATTGTCAGGACAACCTGATGTGACTTTTAATTGCAAAAAGCCTCCAGGAGAGGGAGAGGCCTGGTGGTCTCCACTGGAGTGAAATTCTGTGTAGGTTTTCAGAGCCCCACAAATGTCTTGCAGTCCTTTCTCCCACTAGGCAGTTTTAGAGATTTGTGTTCTACTTGGTTCCCCAAGAGGACACACCCTTATCCCCTAGCTCCCCACGAGCAGAAATACTCCACTCTCTCCTGATTATGGAGCCAAACAAAAGCAGCCCAGTTTGGGGTTTAGCTTCCTTCAGACACAAAGAGCCTGGGGAACCACTGCCAGAAGGGTTCTTCTCTGGGAAATGAGGGGCCAAGGCCGGCTCACGGCAGGGCGTCGCTCCTGTGCATGTCTGCACGGAGAAGGCCACTGGTGATGGGCACCAGGCCGCCCGCCTGGGGCAAGGCAAGGCAAGGAGGGACTCACCTCGGGTAAATTTCAAGTCAGCAACAAAGAACTTAGGAATCAGAACCACTCCATCATTTCATACGGCATTGTAAAAAATAAAATAACACAAAAATACCCATGGTGAGCAAAACATCAAAACTTTAACTAGACAGGACCTGAGCTGGCTGGTGGAAGACCTACTCACAGCAGTCCCACCCCGGCTCTAGGGATATAGCAGTCACTCAGTCACACACACGCACACTCACAGAGAGAAAGAGAGAGAGAAAATAACCAAGTCAAATACATGAAATTGATGAAGGGGGTTATGGCGAGAAATGGAGCCGCGAAGGGGGTAATTCTGAATACACAGGTCTAAGCCCTGCCCCAGCCCAGCCTTCCTATCACCTGGTTTGTAGAAAATACAGGGAATCCAGGGTCAGACCCCAGGGACAGGTCCCAGCCCCCCCCACCCACACCAGGCCTCAGGCCCCCGCTGCTCAGACGTCATCCTCACGCTGGACTGAGGAGCAGAAGGGGAGGGCTTTGGTGACCGAGACGGTGTCTGTGGCAGGTCACCACCCCACAGGGAGCCCCTGCGAATCCCTGAGTTCATTCCCTGGGGCGCCCTCCCCCCCCATCTGGGGACCCGGGCTTCTCACACCAGCAGCGACACCCGCTGCCAGCTTGGCCCCTGGACGGTGCCGCCTTGAGGTCCTCCAGGTTAACTTCCCAACAAATGCTCGGCAGGTCAAAGGAAGCCTGTTCTGTGCCTGCTTGACCTTGAGCGAGTGTCCAGCTCTTTCTGAGCCTTGTTGTCTTCATCTGCAAACGGGGTTCAGAAGGCAGCTGCTCCTCCTCCCAGGCCCCATGACCCCAGGCACCTGACAACATGCCTCCCTCCCGCATGAGCACCCTCCTCCTCGGCCCCTGGCCCTGCCCAGGGGGGCAGCAGCAGTCTCCAAGGCGACGGGGCAGCATCCACGGGTGAAGTTCAAGCACGCCCCATTTCCTATTTTCCTGACAGCCTATTTCATGGATCACAGAGACCTGAGCACAGCTGCTTATTCAACGGAGGGAAGAATGAATTCATTTTCATCCTGTAACACCCAATGTGACCTATTCTTTGTTGATCTCTCCTTTCCCAGCTGCAGCCCTACCCGCGGACTTTCAATTTGGCCGGAGAGAGAAAATGTGCAGTAATGACAGAATGTCCTGCCCGGAGAATGCTGGGAGCCGAATCACCGCCGAGCCGGTAATAAGTCCAAATGAAAGATATTATGTCACCTCGTTTGAATTAAACAGATGAACTATAGTCCTAGACCATAAAAAAGGAACCGATCTGCTGGACGGCTTCCAAGCGCTCCACGCTCAGCGCCCCCTGAAAGGTGCTGGGCTCCTGCGGAGTTTTACATCCTCATTTTCTGCCAATAATTCCTCCTCTCTGTGGACATGGAGGAATAATTTGATGAAAAGGCCACTCGCCCTTCTGGGGTGGCCCCTTTCCCGGAAGGGCAACCCCTGCTGCGTGAACGCATCCTCCGTGATGGCCTCGCTGCCGTGGCAGCCACCAGGGGGTGGGGGCTGGGGGAGATGCAGGTTAGAAGCCAGGGAGGGGCTGTCTGTGACGGGTGGCTAGCTGCCCTCTGGCCATGGTTTCTCCCCTGGGTTTTGGGGGTCCTCCCTCCCCACACCCCAAAAGCCCAGGCAGGTTGACAGCATGCCCTCCTTTTGCAAAGGGAGACAACAGTAAGGCTCTGGGGCCCAGGGGCTGGGTCACATCTATAGGGCGCCTGGATGTGAAAGCCTCTGCCGTCCTCCCTCATGCCCCCCCCCCGCCCCGAGAACCCCGTTCCTACACACTTTGCACCCGCCCTTTGTCCTGAGTGCCTCTCCCTCAAGCTCCACCACTTACCTTATTTGGTAGCCCTGAAAGTACTTCCTCTCTCTGAGAACCTTTGTCCCCACCTGTAAACCTGTAATTCTAGGTACCCCCTCAGAATTAGGCTGGACCAGGAAGCACAAGACCCAGACTGAATCCCAGCTCCGCTGCTCACCAGCCATGCAGCTTAAGACCATCTCTTTCTGCTTCGCCTCAGTTTCCTCATCTGCTAACGGACTTAATAAGCCAAGACTGTTCAAAGTTTCCTCTGCCCGGCCCTGCACCCCACCACCGGAATCCCAGACGTGCATCCGGCGTCCTTCGGTTTCCAAACTCAGCTCCCGGGTAAGATTTCTTCCAGAACCACCCCCAAGCCCCAAAATGAACACGTATGGTTTGCCTTACAAACAATAAAGAGGCTTAATATCAAAGCAGATAATAGTGCCAGCCACTGCCGCGTCCTTTCCATCTATCCATTCAACAAAGTGTGGGGTACTAGAGACTCTCCTGGGCCCTGGGGACTCAGCAGTGGTCAGGCACATGCCCCGACCTCAAGGATGGCAAGAGTTGCCACTGACTACCCCCATTTCACAAAGGAAGAAACAGGGCCCAGAGGATGAGGACAACTTGCCCAGGGGTCAAAGCTCCCCAAACCAAGCCAGCCCCACGGCTCCCTAGATTACTGCACACGCCCCAACTAGCTCCCTCCTCCATGCTTGCCCCTTCCAGACAGTTCTTCACATGCACAGCCGCCTGCTCAAACTCAGCTCTCCACTGAAAAGCATCTGACCACTCCCAGCCCACAGTCAGCAAGATCCCAGCCCCCTCCAGGCCCCCAGGTCCTTACTCCCACGCGCCCCCTACCCCGTGACCTCTTCTTGTGCTGGTTCATGCTGACCAGGGACAGGGGCCGGCAAGACCCACACTCATACACTCAGATGATTTTTCCTTGTCTGATTTCCCGGCAACATCACTATCACACAATGGCTATTTTGTGGCTTCTGTCTCTGAAGTCAGGACCAACACACTGCCTGACCCAGAGCAGGTGCCCCGTAAATATTTGTGAAAGAAAAGAAGGGATAGGGGTTCAGGAAATATCTGTTGAAAGCATGTGAATGAAAACCAGAAAAACGCACAGGGTTGGGAGAGGCTGCAGTACTTCACACTCAGAGAACCAGCACCTGGCTCAGTAGGGGTTCTCAGGTGGGCCGATAGGGCTGGAGGCTTGTGGCTCAGGAGGCAAATTCTGTGCTGGTGAAGCTCTCCCCTAATCATCGTACCCATCCTCCTAAACCCAGACAGCATAGCTTCCCCATCTGGGGGAAGCTGAGATCGGAGGGAATGTTGGGGCAGGAAAGCAGCCCCAGAACCCAGTGCAGAAACCTTCAGAGATAAAGCTAACGCCAGGGAAGCACACTGGCAACGGCAGAGCACGTGGCATATTAATGTCTGAGTAGAGTCTGTTGGGGCAACAAATAACCCCCAGCCCCCACCTTGTGACTTAGTACAAAGAGCTCACGCTCACCAACATCAGAGGCACCTGGTGGAGGGGGAGGGTCTTCTCCATCAGAGCTTCAGGCCCTGCGCTCCATCCACGGGGGGCTCTGTCACCCCAGCACAGCTTCCAAGGTCCACGGGAGATGTTTAACCCCCACCAGGATGGGGAACCTCCCTTTTGCCCACAATCTGCCAGCTCCACCCGAGGCAAGAGGGTTGGCACTGGACTTGCTGCATGGGCCAGGCGTGATGAGAGATGGCTGGGCGAACACACAGCTTTGTCTGTCATGCCAGGAAAGGGCAGACACCTTGTTTTGCAACCCATCCCTGACCAAGTAGTGAGGTTCCTCGTCAGTTCTAGCGATTTGAAGAATTTTGGAGCCCTTGGCATCATTTTCACAGGTTTTAATGGTAAGCAGGGGAAGCCAGGCAGCAGGGAGGCAGCAATTTGAGCCCCTCCCCCAGGGTGACGCTGCCTTTTTATCCCCTCCCTCCTAGGCACAGGTGTGTGCGCACGCCCCACACACACACCTTCTGTGTCAACACAATCAAGGCCACAGGTGATAGCCACAGAGGCTAGTGGCGTAAAAAATCTAATTAATTCATTTACCCGACACAGGCACAGAGCCAATCCTGAGCCCTCGCCTGCCTGCTGGTACCGGCCCTTCCTCTCTCCGGCCAGTCCCCCGCCTAAACCTTGATTCCCATAATGGTCCCGGCTCACCACACCTCTTCCTCCAGCATCTCCATTGAGCCACAGGGTCTGGCCCTTCCCTCCCAGTCCCTAATGGGCAATGGAGGGCTGTGGGGACAGGAAGTCTGGCAGCTGAGATGCCTTTCCCCCACCAGAAGGATCATATTTATATGAGAGCTGCCTCTGTGTGCAAGAGCTCAATGGCTCCAGGCCAGGGAAAGGAATTCATAATAAAGAGGACAGTGACAATGAGCACTGACAGCGCTGATGACTGGCAAGGGGCTCGCTACCAGGAATGCCGGCCTCTCCCCAACCCTTCACCCCAAACAGAGCCAGCCAGCCCTCTTGAGACCCGTCACAGCCAGGCTTTCGTCTCCTGATGCTAAGGTGGGAGTTGCACTGATATGCTTCTTGAATATTTGAGGCTCATGGACACCCCCGAGAATATGATGAAAGCTGTGACTCCTTCCTAAGGGGGAAAAGCGTATAAAAACACATACTTAGCTCATTGCAAATTTGCCTACAATTTCAGTGAATTCCCAAAATCCTTAAAACCCACCTGTTACCCTTTTGGAGTTAATGAAATTCTTAATTCATTCAGTCCTTCAACGAGCACTTATTAAGTGCCAACTGGTAAGTGCCACGCTGGTATCCTTGTCTACAATCAGGCTCATAAATCACATGCAGAAAAGTGGATACTGGAAGCTCTCCCACTCAGAGCCTCACCCCAGACCGATCAACTTAGCACCTCTGGGAGGGGGACTCCAGACTCTCTCGGGGGTGGGGGGGGGTCCTGATGTGCAGCCAACAGGGAGAGCCTGGGTCCTAAAAATCTAAATGTATGTTTTTAGAAAGCTCCCTGGGTGGTTGTGATGTACACCCCCGGCAGCTCACTTAGTATTTGATCACGGCACATCTGAAAAGCATCTACTACCTACTATGTGCCGGCACTGGGCTGGGCGCCGGGGCACAGCAGGGAATAAGGAATCTGAGTCTCCACCCTCACTAAGTTGACATGCTAGCAGAGGGAACTGGCCACATGTAATCCATACATTAAGATGACCACAGGTTGTAATTAATGCCCCAGGCACGTAAATGAGGAAGGGACATTAGGAATAACAGAGGGACCTTCTCCAGGAGGCCCGGGAAGGCTTCTCCAGGACCCCTGAAGGATGAGGGGCTGCGGGAAAGGCAGAGGGCGGGAACAGCGACGCCAAGACCCTGCAGCAGGTAGGAGTTGAGGATAAGGAAGCAGCTGTGACCGGGAAGGGGAAGCGCGTGGCGAGGACAAGGCTGAGAGAGGACCAGGTCAGGCAGGGAACTCATGCCAAACTCCCTATGGTGAGGTTTCTCCTCACAGCCACCCCAGCAAGGAATGTGAGGCTCACAAGATGAAGGAAGGTTCCAGAGAGAGAGAGCTCCCAGGGGGCCCGCTGGGACGCCAGCCCAAGTCTCCTGAATGGCGAAAGGGAAGCTGTAGGCCCCCTCAGAAACTGATTCTGCCCCCCTACTGGCTATGAGCCCCCTTTCTGCCAAGTCCCAGCCCCACCCACTGGTACCTGGACACCATTGTCCCCCCACCCCACCCGCTTCCCGCCTCACAAGCCCCATCCCCATGGCAACTGGGCTAGCCAATCAGAACACTGCATTTTTAAAGGTCACCTTATAAATTGAGCCTCCTCTCTCCAGAGGAGCCACACTCAACATTCAGAGGCCTCCAGGGCCCCACCTCCCTGGAGAAACCAATTCAGTTGCCCTCCACTTCCCTCCAGGATAACAAAGGGGCGTCCTCTGCTTGGAATGCTCAGGGCCAAGATCCAAGCCTCCAGGCACCCTGCTTAGAGTCCCCGTCACACACATGCCTGCACCATGGTGCCAGAGAGAACCAGGAGTCCCTGAGAGTTGCCAGCAGTAACCCGGGAATCGAGTGGAACAGCAAGTGTACCTTGACCAGCCTGCTCCCCTTCGGGCTCAAGAAATGCAGTGACATCAGCCAGCTGAGCAGCGGGTACGAGGGGGATGAGGAGAACAGCAAGATCAGCCTAGTGAGCAGAGATCGCGCGGTACGCTTGAGTAGAAAGCACAATACCCACGCAGGTGGCACCCAGACCAGCCAGCTCTGCGCCACCCACTCGCCCAGCCAGCCACGCAGTGGAGCCCACAGCACCGAGCAGACTGGAGGGGAAAAGTGAGACCAGCCTGCCCAGCAACCACGGCGACAGCAGGGCCAGCAGCCTGACCAGCCTCAGTTTCATCAGCCTGGGCAGCAGCGCCCTGACCTACCAGGTGAGTTCCATGGGCAGCCTGCCCTCCAGCCACGCCAGCAGCACCCAGAGCATCCCGGTGGACAGCAACGTGCAAAGTGGGCCGAAGAGCAGCACCAGCCTTCAGGAGGACAAGGCGGGGGGCAGTGCACAACCCAGCGACGAGGGGGCCAAGGAGGAGCAGCCTGCCCAGGTGCACGTGCACTGACCAGAAGACCCAGTGGCCGCTCGGTCCTTGAAAGAGACAGACATGAGGACCAAGAAGCCACACTCCCCCCAGAGGGGCGACAGCCAGAATAGGTAGGAAGGGCCTTGATTAAGCACACACTGACCGCCCTCCACGTCAAGGGACATGCAGCTCCAGCTGCCGCGACAGCCACCAGCGGGAGTGTCACAAGTAGTCAGAACCATGGATGACACGCGCCATCTGCACTTCGAATCCACCATCGATACGGACGACCTGGGGCTGGGAAGAGCCATTATCACGATCCATCAAGGCCTGGGACAGGCCATCAGTCCTCTGAGCCCCGGCGAGGAGCCCCCAGACAGGCTCCATCTGCTGCAAAACCATCTGCGGTGAGAACCATCGTGATGGTATCACCTGTGCCGAAGCGCAGCTGGTACCGGTGGCAAGTGCCAAGTCTGCTGAGAACCATCTGAAGTCCGAACCTTCCACGACGAGACCGTCGTACGTGAACACCATCCACCACACACGCCACCCACGGTGAGCTCTGGAGAAACCAGCACCGCCTGGGGCTGTCTCGTGGAAGCCAGCTGCAGGGAGCTCGGTCCCTGACCCCGAGGCTGGGAGGCGCCCAGCGTCTGGAGAGGACTCTTGTGACCACAGGTCGAGGGAACCTCATCTCCCAGAGCAGAGCAAGGGAACGTTCAAAGACTGTTCCTGGGCAGCCTCTGCCCAGAATCTTCCCAGGACCAGATGCTCCCCGAGGCCCCATGCGTGTCTATGCGGCTCTCAGAGGAGGTGGCGAGAAGAGGAAGGAGGTCAGAAATCATCCTTTGCCGCGATGGTTGACAAGGCTTTTCCCAGGGCAGGCCCAGGCCATGAAAAATGCTCAACGGCGCCAGAGATGGAGCCGGCCAGACGGCTGAAATGGGCGGGCTCTGGGCCATTCAGGGAATGTCCCCTAGGGGAGTGGAGGGCTGAGGCCTCTGCCCTGCCCCGTCTC
The DNA here is from genome assembly GCF_014898055.3 of Talpa occidentalis. NCBI lineage: Eukaryota > Metazoa > Chordata > Mammalia > Eulipotyphla > Talpidae > Talpa > Talpa occidentalis. The sequence goes on along the minus strand of NW_023601212.1, from coordinate 87,475,178 downwards.
AGGACAACCAAGTCCCTCCCCATCTGACCACCAGATCCAGGGAGGGAGCACGTTCACCGAGGGGCAGCAGCCGGCCTGGTCCTAGGTACCCACGAGGTAGCAGAAGGAAAGCTGAGCGGGGCACCAAAGACAATAAAGGTGTCTGGAGAGGCTGGACATGCGGAGTTCGTGTGTTTTCTGGGTACTTTTGGGGGACCGTGGCTCAAGCACGGTCACGCTGTGTTGTGAGTTGGGCTTAGCTACTGACGCTGCAGTTTCAGCTGGTCGTCTGGGGCAGCATCCTTAAACTCCCCCAGGCTCGGTTTTGTCATCTGGACGGTGGGAACAGTAACCCCTATTTCACACACATGGTTACACGGGTCCTGAAAATGCTCCTGAAGCACCCGCCACATCAGAGGACCAAGTGACTGTCTCCTGCCCTTTCCTCGTTTACCCTCGCAGTGGGCACAGTGGCCCCTGCCTCCTCCAGCCACAGGCACAGAAAGAATTGTGGCTGCTAATCAGGAGGGAGCTGGAGCATCCGCTTGAGTCAAGACGGTTCAAATGGTTTTGAGGTTTGGGGAGGAGGTAAGCGGTTCTTCACGCATTCGATGGGCACACACATGTCTGGGTCGGCGGGTCCCCCTCTTCTCGAGCATGAGCACCCCTACTGAGCACATTCTCTCCAGCTTTCTTCCAGGCAGAGCCCAAGCGCCCACAACCCAGGCAGACAAGAGAAGGGTCCCCACCCCTGCTCCAGTAAGCCCCTGTCTGCCGGGGGCCCTGGGTTAGGCTTAGCTGCTTCACTCCTGCCCCATCACTTACCTGCCTCCCTGGTTTTGCTATGTCAGAGAACAGAGGTGCCAGTGGCCCAGCTGCAGAACAGCTGTGCTGAAGAAATGAACCCCTGAGATTCCTCAGACACAGCATGGCCAAGGCTGAGCCCACCCTCTTCCCCAACCAGCTCTTCCTCCCACGCCCCTTCTCAGCAGATGGCATCACCTCAACCCAGGTGTTCAAGTGAGCCAGGACCATGAATCATGCTGGTGCCCACCCCCTGCCCTCAGCTGCACATCCCATCAGTCCTTAAACACCCCCATTCCCACTGACCCCCACCCATCAGCCCCCCACCCCAGACCGCGGTTTCCAAGCCCTGGCTACACATCAGAACCACCTGGGGGACACTGAAAATGTACCGATGCCTAGGCCACCTGCGGTACCTTAGATGGGACATGTTCAAAGCTAGGCGGGAGAAGCGAATGTCCAGCCAGGACAGGCCCCAGGCCCTGATCACTTCCTCCTCTAATCCACTTTCAAATTGTGGCATCAAAACTGACACCAGGAGGCCAGGAAGTAAGGGAGTGGGGTGGAGCTTTGGCAAACTGGCAAATTGCACCCCAGTCAAGGAGAAGCCAGAAATCCAGGACCCTCTGTAAAATCGCCTGATTTCTCAGCAGTCACAAATTCAACTCCCTTTTAAAAATGAAAGTGAGGGTAAAGGAGAGCATTTCTGGAGGAAGCATTAGACCCATGAACCCGAGAGCTTCTGCTTTGAAAGAGAGAACAGAGCAAACTTTGTGAAACAAAAGCTGCTTATACTCCCTGACTGCTGAAAAACTGAATTTTCCCAAGTCCAAAGGATTTGAGATGGCATTCAAGGCTCCCTGCAAACTAACCTAGATAACCTCTGCAGCGACAGGTCCGCGTCCATCAATGCACCAACCTCAGATGGAAAACCCTTGGACGCAGTTAGGCCTGTGATGGCCACACCTGCTCTGAAGGTGTATGGGCCTTTAGTCTTGCCATTTTCCCCTGGACAGTACAGTATAACTATTTACACAGCCTTTACATCACTTTAGCTATTAAAGTATCCTAGGAATAATGTAAAAAATATGGGAGGATACGCAAATACTGTTGTTTTATAGGAGAGAGTTGCATCCATGGACACACACAAGGTTCCTGAAACCAATCCCCAAAGGGTATGGAGAGATAACTAAGTTTTCCTACCTCAACTCCTGCACTTCCTCTGAAACCTTTCCACACAGCCAACTACTTCTTGTCTCAAGCCCCTAAGGGCAGTGCCTCCCTCTGTGTGTTCTGTCTCCTCTGAAGCAGAGTGCCACTTCCCAACTCCACCCCCTCACATCCTCAAACTCCCTTCCATGCCAGAGGCATGGAGATGGATGGATGTATGGATGGATGGATGGATGGATGGATGGACAAGCGGTGAAGGATCTAAGGAAGACAGTTGGCTCTTCAAAGACCAGCACTCCAACAAGTACACCCCCCTCCCAAAAACAAATGTGGCTCAGGAGCCAAAAGGTAAATATGGCTCGGTGTGCCTGAGTCCCCAGGGCCACTCCACCCCTGGCTCTCACTGTCTGTCCAGTAGAAACATCTGGGCTCTCTTCCACCCCAGCAATGGAGACGCAGCAAGCACTTGAAGGGAGGACCATTTTTCATGCTGGCATGGTGATTTTTTTTATTTCCTGCCCACTAGCCCTGCATTCAGGGTGCAGCGGGGTTGGAATGATGGGTTGGCTGCAGGCACTGGCTCCTGAATTATTAACTGGGCTGAGGAGAGAGCTGCTTACAAATGCTGACCATCGAGCAAATCAAACAGCCCCCAGACTTCAAACAGGTTCAGAATCAGAGTGGGCAGCCAGGAAAGGGAAGGATTCAGCTGTGGGTCTTTCTTCTGGAGCCCGCTCTTGACCTCCCGCCCTGAAAGGAGGTCTTTACACCTCACACCTTACACTCTGTTCTGCTGGAGTCATGCCTCTGACGGCTCCTCTTCTGCCCACTCCAAAACCTGCAGGGAAAAGACTGAGTCTGGCAACTCTTGTTCTTTTTTTTTTTTTTTTTTTTTTAAAGATTTATTTATTTATTTATTTATTTATTTATTTATTTATTTATTTATACAAGCACTGGGTACAGTCAGAAGCGCGGGAGGGTGAGAGGATTCACCAGAGCCAGAGCGGGGAGCAGAGCAGGCAGAAGGACCGAAGTACACTGCTGAGGGGAGCAGCGGGCGGCAGGAGAGGTCTGCGCGCCATGTGGGACCCTCCTCCGGTGGCCGGGGAGCAGCTGGGGATCGAACCGGCGTTGCAGAGGCTGCGGGCAGCTTCGTAACCCAGCGCTCAACCGCTGCGCCACCGGGGAGGCCCCAACTCTTGTTCTTTCTGAGCCAGGGTTTGCTGGGGGCAGGAGTAGGATTCCTAACTCGGGTCCCTAGAAGCAGAGCCTGACATGGGGGTTCTGGACACAGTCATTGAAAGAATGTTGCAGGATGAGGAAGAGAAGAGGCTGGAGACCGGCCTCAGCTCACCCCATCAGGCATCCTGATCACCTTTAGGCTCAGTTCAGGTGTCCACTGCGTCCCCTCTCACGTGCTTGCTGCTTTGTTCCGCCTTTGTCTGAGTCACACTGGATTGCAAGTGTCCATTCCCTGTGTTTTCTCCAGTGTGGGGACAATGTGCCCAGGGTTTAGTGGAGATGAGGCACTCGGTGAATGTGAAGGAAAGGAGGAAAAGCAGAAGATGGAGTAGACTCCCACCCGACAATCACTTTGGGGTATAGCTTTCCCCGGGAACGAAGTCCCTCCACCACTTGGATGTCAAAGAATCATAGTTTAAAGATGGCAGGATGCCTGCTCAGAGAGGGACAGAATTTATCACTGATCACACAGCAACATGCTGGCAGAATTGCGATGATATTGTTGATGAGAACTCTGTGTTGCTAGCTCTTATTTACTTCCCCAGATGCTCCTTCCCCCACCAAGGGGTCAGGAAAAGATGAGGTGACTGGGGCAGCGAGATGGGGGGACATGCACAGAAGGTATTTTCTCTTCTACATCTTCACGGGCACTGGTCCATGAATTATTCATCAGGAAATCTGCTTGAGGTAGTGTCTTACTCTTAATTTTCAATTCCCCTAATGCTGGCCGATTCTCTGCTGAAAACCTCTCAATTATTAATGCTTCTAAAACAATATTTGTTTTCTCTGCATCTAGCAACAAGCCAGGGCCTCATAGCTAGTGATCCTGCCCTCAAATTCCCAGAGAGAAGCATGACTTGCTGATGAGGCATTTCAAAGGGACTGGGGTGTGTTAAGCAGCAGCAGCAGCAGCAGCAGCAGCAGGGGAGCCAGAGCTTCAAGCCCATGTGGAGACAGGTACTTAAAGGTCCCCCCTGATATCAGGAACTCCCAGGACAAAAGACACTAATAACAGCAAACATAATTATTATGTACTGGTCTCTTAGGTGCCAAGTGTAAAGTTAAACACTTTACTTTTACTTATTTAATTCTTACAAAACTTCACAGGGTAAGATTTATCATTCCCATTTTATAGATCTGACCTTTGCCCACGGTTCCACAGCTAATAGATGAGGACAGGATTTGGACTCAACTCCATATGATTCCACATCCAGTACATTCTCCACCTTGACACAATGTGTCACCTTAGATCTTAGTTGCATATGAGAAGGAACTTTCTGGGAGCAAATTATGTTACTCTCAAGACATTGCAGTGGAAAGAATGCATGAGACAAAATTCTGGAAGTGGGGCAGTAGCTTCTATCAATCACAGTATCCCCAAACTGGAAACAACCCAAATGTCCATCAACAGTAAAATGAATAAATAAACTGTGATATATTCATACAGTGGAATATTTCACAGCCATGAAAAAAGAATGAACTCCTACCATGAGCAACAACATAGATGGATCTTACAAGCATAGTATTTAGCAAAAGTAACCACACATAAGAGCACATATGATTCTATTTACATAAAAACATATCATGGTGGTAGAGACCATAATGTGGGTTACCTTTGGAAATCTCAGTTGGCAGAGGCCCTTCTGGGGTCTTCTGTTTCATTTTCCTATTTGTAGTTATATATAAAAAATCATCAAGTTGAACACTTAGATTTGTGCCCTTTACTATATGTAAGTAATTTTACAATAAAAGGAGAAAAAAGTTTATTGCCATAACACATAGAAGTATAGAATCACCTATATAACCACCCATCAATCATAGTCATCTCTCACTGAAACAGAAATAAGCTGGAGGAGGGGAGGGTTGGGAGAGAGGATGATATTTGTATGTACACACACACACACACAAACATACACACACACCCCTCCCCATCTTATGAAGCAAAAGAGAAATTTGAGTTATATTGTAGAAATCGTATCAGTCTATGAAAAACAAATCAGAGGAAAAGATTGTTGATGGGGGCGGCTGGACCACTGGGAGTGGAGATGGAGGAACAGGTGGATAGAAGGGCAGGACCTGGCGATACATTCGCCAATGTGAAGATAAGAGAGGCAGCTCAGGGCCACCCCCATATTTCCTGTTTGGACAATGGGTAGGGAGGTGATCATGTCATTCCTGGGGTGAGGAGGCCACAGGAAGGGAAGACTGGGGGAGGAAGGTGGACGTGGTCTTGGACAGGTCACATAAGAATTGCCAGGGTTCTTCCAACTGGAGCTGTCAGACACACTGGCATCCCTCTTTCCTACACTAGGCCCCCTAGGAACTGATTCTGAGACAGGTCTGTGAGGTGGGTGGGAGGCCCTGGGAGGTCCATTAAAAGGAAATGAGGGGGACAGATTTGCTGGAGGGAAACTCTGCCCATCCTAGGCTCAGCTTTGGAATTGGAGGGCTCCCCAGAGTTACCCTAATTTAAGGCAAAGGGGCCAGGCTTTGTACCCCCACATCGGCAAGTCACTGACCACAGCTGCCCAAGGAGGGTCCATGCCTGATGAGCACAGCAGCTGGGAATCTAAAGAGTCAAGAAACTCAGCATACCCCAAACAGCATAAAACCAAAGAAATTCATATCGAAACTATTATATTCAATTTCTGAAAACTAAAGAAAAAGAAAGGATCTGGAAAGTAAAGAAACAGCAAATCAAATGACTATGGATATCTCATCAGAAGTCACAAGGCTACAAGGAAGAAACACAGTATTTTTCAAGTGCTATAGGGACTGTCAACCAAAATTCCATGTCCAAAAAATAAGCCCTTCAGGAATGAAGGGAAACCAAGATATTCCAGATAAAGTAAAACTAAAAGAATTTGCCACAAGTAGGTCTACTTTAAAAGAATGGCTAATGGAAATTCTCGAAACAGAAGAGAAATAAAAGAAGGAAACTTGGAAAATTAGGAATGAAAGAGTCACAAAAGAGTAAAGGTGCAGTTTCCAAAGCTTAGCTATTGTAAATAGTGCTGCTATAAACATAGGGGTGCAGGTGTTCTAAATGCCCAAAAATAGATGACTGGATCAAGAAGATGTGGTACATATACACCATGGAACATTACTCAGCATTCAAAAAAGATAAACACATGCAATTTGCAGCAACATGGATGGCGCTGGAAGGGATCATGCTCAGCAAAATAAGCCAAAAAGAAAAAGAAAAATACCGGATGGTCTCACTCATAGCAGGAATCTAGAAAACTTAAATAAGGGACCAGGAAAATGAATAACTATAAGAAAGTGAAAATCAAAATCAACAAAAAACTATGAACCAGAGATACTTTTTGGGGGGTGAGGGGCGGGAGGGGAGGGATTGGGGTCAGAATGGGGGGTCTGCAATTGTATGGGGAATATAAAAATAAAATTTATTATTTAAAAATAAATAAATAAATAAAATTTAAAGAAAAAAAAGAGTAAAGGTGCAGTATGTTTTGCTTCTCAAGTTTTTTAAACTATGTTTGATTTGTTGATACGTTTGATTCTTGATTCAGAATTTGTCATGCTCTCTGATGTGTTTTTCAATGTATGTATAAGAAATATTCAAGACAATTATATTGCAAAGGGGGTGAGGGTGTAAAAGGATGCAAAGGGAGGGAAAGTTTCTACACTTCACTTGAACTTGTAAATTACTGACACCAGTAGACTGCTAAAAATGAGGTAAACAGGGAAACCACTGAAATAGTCATACAAAGAAATACACTTCAAAGCACTAGAGATTAATCAAAACAAAATTCTAAAAATTATTCAAATAACCTACAGGAAAAGAGAGAAATGAAAAATAAAGAGTACAAGCATAAAACAAAGATAAAAAGACAAACTTAAGCCCTAACATCAGAATTACATTAAATATAAAGTCTAAATACATCAGTTAAAAGACAGACACTGGCAGAACAACCTATATGCTCTCTAAAAGAAACTCACTTCAAATATAGCAATATAGGTTAAAGGTAAAGGATGGGAAAAATATGTACCCTGAAAACCTTAACTGAAAAAGCAAGAGCTATTGTCAGATAAAGTGTCCTTAATATCAAAATAATTACCAGAGATAGAAAGTAATACCACATGAAGATAAAAGATACAGGAAGACATAGAAATCCTAAATATGTATGCACCAAATGACAGAGCTAGAAAGTATGTGTAGCAAACACTGATAGAATGGAAGGAGAAACAGATAAATACGCAATCACAGTTGGAGACATCTATACCTCATCTCAATAACTAGTCAGAAAATCAGCAAAGTATAGGAGAACTCAACACACCATCAACCAAGAGGATTTGGTTGACACTTATAGAACATTCCATCCAACATGAGTATAGTACACATTCTTATCAAGACCCACAAAACATGTGCCAAAAAGACAATAATAAATTTAGAAGAATTGAAGTCTTACAAAATATGTTCTCTGACTATAGGGAAGTCAAACTAGAAGTCAATAACAGAAAGGAAAAGTAAATACACTACTATATAATTCAGGGGTCAAAGAGTAAATCTCAAGGGATTAAAAAATACACTGCACTGAATGCAAATGGAAATACAACATAACAAAATGTATGGACACAGATAAAGCAAAGTTGAGAGAGCATTTGTAGTACAAAATGCTTACATGAGGAAAAAAATGTAACTCAAATTATAACCTGAGTTACCATCATCCCAAGAACTGAGGGGGCGGGGGGGGGGGCGGAGGAATGAAACACAAAGAAAGCAGAAGAAATATAAAAGCAGTAACCGAGAAAATTGAAAATAGAGAAAATGAACGAAACAAGAAGCTGTTTCTCTGAAAAAAATCAATAAAATTGGCAAACTTCTAGGAAGACTGGGGGAAAAAAAAAGAGACAATAAAAGTTGCCAGTATCAGAAATGAAACAGATATCACTGCAGCTCCTGCAAACATCAAAACAATTACAATAAAAGACTAATACAAGCAACACACACAATCTATACACACAAATTCAATACTTTAAAAGAAATAAATCAAATTCTTGAAAAGCATAAATTACTACAACTCATCCAATAAAAAATAGGTAACTTAAATAGCCCTATAACTGTTAAGTGAATTTGTAATCTTAAAACTCCCAAAAGAAGTCTCCAGACAGTTTCACTGGAAAATTCTATCAAATATTTAAAGAAAAAGTAATACCGATTCTATACAATCTCTTCCAGAAAACAGAAGAGAAGGCTACTCCCAACTTATTTTATGAAGTTAGTATTTCACTGGCACCAATAACAGATGAGGACAGTATAACAAAAAGAAAACTACAGACCAATATTACTCATGAATAGAGATGCAAAAATTCTTCATAAAATATTAGCAAATAGAATTCAGAAATGTAAAAGGACACACCTTCACCAAGTGTAGCTCAGTCCAATGATGCAAGGCTGATTTCAAAATCAATCAATGTAATTCACATCAAGAGGCTGACAAGGAAAAATCACAGTCACATCAATCGATAAAGAAAAACCAATCGACAAAATCCAACACTCACTCATGATTTTTGAAAAACTGTCAGAAAACTAGTAATAGAGAGGAATTGCCTCAACTTCATAAAAAGCATCTACAAAATGTCTATAGCTGGGCCTCCCTGGTGGTGAAGGGGGTTGGGACATGGCCTATGAGGCTGCCCGAGGCCTCTGCGGCATAAGTTCTATCCCCGGGCAGGGAGCTACCCACATGGCGCGGCAGACCTCTCCTTACTTGCCCGCTGCTCCCCTCAACAGTGTGTTTTGGTCGGTCTCCTGTTCTGCTCTCTACTCTGTCTCTGGTGAATCCTCTCACACCCTACACCTCTGCACTGTACCCCAGTTCTTGTATGCATAAATAAATAAATCTTTAAAAAAATGTTTATAGCTACCATTGCACTTAATGGGGCAAGACCAAATGCTTTCTCCCGGAAAAGAGTCAAGATTGTCCAGTCTCACCACTCAGAGTCAACATAGTCCCAAAAGGAATCTACAAAAAAAATCCTAAAACTCCAAAGTTTTGCTAGCGTGTAAGATACAAAATTAACATACACTAAGTATTGTATTTCTGCACATTAATGATGTACACAAGAACACTGAAATTAAAAATATAAAATTTTTATATTTTATAAAACACTGAAATAGAAAATTTATAATTGCCCTTCCCCCAAAAAAAGAGATATAAATCTAGGATGGCTGTGATGAAAACTACAAAATACTGATGAAAGATTAAAGAATAGATAAATTGAGAGAATCATATTGTTAACATGAATTTGAAAAAACTCAACATAAAATAATATCAGTCTTTCCCAATTTGATAGATAGATTTAATACAGTTCTTAGGAGAATCCCAACAAAAGATTTTTTAAATATAGACAAAACTAATCTAAAATTTATATGGGAAGACAAAAGAATATTTAAAATGATAGTGAAAAATAAATAAAATAGGAAGAATAAATCTACCTGTGTCCATGCCTTACAAAGTTACAGTAATCAAGATGTGTTGACAGAGGAAAGATAACATTTTCAACAAATGGTACTGGAGCTACTAGACATTCATAGGCAAATTAAATAAATAACCTTGACATAAATCTCACATCTTCTACCAAAATTAACTCAGAGTGGTTCATAAACTGAAATGAAAGACATAAAACTATAAAATGTCTAGAGGATAATATAGGAGAAAATCCTCAGGATCTAGGACCAGGCAAAATTCTTAGACTTTCCACAAAAAGCATAATCCATGAAAAATGATAAATTGGACATCATAAAAAATATTTTTCTCTATGAGAAGTTCTGTCAAAGAATAAAAAGACAAGCTACAGATGAGAGGAAAATATTTGTAAACCACATATGCAACAATGGACTAGTATTTAGAATGAATAAAGGATTATCAAACCCAACAATTAAAAAATTAATCCAATTAGAAAATGCCCAAAGACATGAACAGATATTCCACCAAAAAAGATATACAGATGGCAGGCAAGCACATGAAAAGATGTTCAACATCATTAGCCATTAGGGAAGTGTAACTGTAAACCATGAGACTACATACCTGTCTGAATGCCTAAAATTAAAATTCATGGCAAAATCAATGCTGGTGAAGCTATGCAGAAACTAGAGGACTCATACATTGAGTGATGGGAATATAAAATGGTATAGCCACCCTGGAAAACAACATGATAGTTTCTTATAAAAGAAATATTCCACCATCAGGTGACCCAGCATTATCCTACAGAAATGAAAACTTACATCCCCACAAACACCTGCAGAGAAATGTTCACAGCAACTTTATTTATAATATCCACACAACCCAGATGTCCTTCAACAAGTAACTGGTTAAACTGTGGTACATACATACCATGGAATACTACTCAGCAACAAAAGTGTGTCTGTACTTGAAGATATGGTAGCTAAATTCAAATGAGGTCATTTTGAGGGTAGGTCCTTATCCACTGAGGAACTGAATGGTTGATTTTATTTCATTTTAGTGAAATTAAATGTATACAGTCATATGTGGTACTGGCTACCATATTGCACAGCACAGCTTTGGAGAAAGCAAACCAGGGATCTCACAGTGCCCGCATGATACGAGTGCTATTAGAATCAGGCAGCTGTCCAGGTCCACTGTGCTGAATCAGGCAAGCTGAGTGTGTCTGTCACAAAGAGACAGAGAATCCGTGGCATTTAACAAAGGGGAGGGGCTTCAAGTAGGGTGTGCTACAGATGGCCAAAGTTTATGCAGGCAATGTTTCCAGGGGCTGAGCCAACCAGTGCCATGAAGGCCCAACATGTGGGCCCTTAAGCCTGCTGCTATGAAGGGCCCAGAGGAGCTACAAGTGGACCCCTCACTGTTCTTCTAAGCAGGACTAAGTCTCCTTTGCAAATGATAGAGCAGCCAATCCCCTAGGAGACAGTTGCCATTTGCTCAATTAAATAGTTAGCTAAATCTATTAGTGACACATTACTGTGTAGTTGTCCTTACATGGTCTTTCCTCTGTGGCGCATGGAGAGAAAACTCTGGCATCTCTTCCTCTTCATATAAGAACATCAGCTCTATTGGAACAGGATTCTATTTGCTGGAATTATGCCTGGCACATGCAAAGACTTAACTAAAATAATGAATTTTATATTTTCTTAAGCTATTGTGTATAAGTAGTCCTTATCTTTCCTTCATATTTGAAGGACAGTTTTTCCAAGTACCATACCCCTAGTCAACAATAATGTATTGAGCATTTAAAATTTGTTAAGAGCATCACTTCTCAGCCTTTTGACTAAGATAAAGTGTAAAATTAGCTGAGGTGCACGATTTGTGTTAGCCGTGATGGATGAGCAACTTGGTGCCCCAGATGGTGAAGACTCTGTCCACCAGGGTCTCCAAGTGAGGAAGAATCTATGAGGGACACAGAGCATTAGGGAGAAAGAAACTTTGTGGCCACTGAGATAGGAAGCAGAGATCCTGCAGCTTTACACAGTCTGCCCTGATTGATGTGGTCAGGGAGGGGTGGGGGCAGGGCACAAAATCTGAGCGGCATGGAAGGGGAGGACTGGAGTAAGTAGACCCTGCCCCTAAGTCTTGCTCCACACAGAGCTGCTGTGGGAGCTACAGTCATAGTCCCGGCTCCTGACACTAAGGAAGATAGACAGAGAGAGATGCCAGCTGTCTTCATCTTCATTCCAGGAATTTCACTCGATTTCCCTGGAAGGGGCCTGGGGAGTGCTCTCTCTTTCTCTTTATTATATTCTGAGGATTGCTCATCCCCTCTATGGAGCCTGCGTTTATCCTGAACTCTGTCAGCTCCACTGAGCAGCCATAAACCAGGAGCTGTTGAAAAGAAAATCTAGAGGGAAGAAAGTCAAAGCCAGATTCCTTGGGCACAGAAGGGGCACTGAAAATGCCCCCCCACACACACAGTGCCAGCTCCTCACATTGGCAGGCTGTACAAGGAGTCTCGACCCTACTCCCCAACCAGGCAGCTGGCAGTGGCAGTAAATTCTGCCACCCACGACCCACAGGGACAGCATTTCAGCAAATCTAAGATGACATCAATTATAGGGTATTTATGTACCATAAGAAAGAAAGAAAAAAACACTGCCAATCAAACCAAACCAAATCAAAGACAATGCCGTATTATCACTCTGAATGCTTATTTCATATACTTTGAAAGGGCTTAAACTTATTTCAACATAACTTTCTATTGTGTATCACTATTATGTTTACATAAAATGGAAAATATCAGCAAAATTAATCTTCACATTCAGAATTCGACTCTTGTGAATATCTTTTCGACTCAGAGTCATTAATGTTGGTGTCTTTCATACCATATCACCTTCTGGGTCATCAGGATTACAGATGAGGCCACTATGATCAGAGAAGCATCCCACCGCAGTCCCAGAGATCTCATTTCAAGTAGACTCTCATTCTTCAAGCTCTGAGGCTTTCACTTTTTCTTTCACTCTTGCCAAAAGCCATCAGGCAATAATAACCATGTCACACTGCCACCAAGCCAACGATGATGAGGTGCCGTTGACTTCAGAAATGTTAAAATACGTATGTGAATGGGGGGAAATGTGCATCTTTGAATTAAAAGCATTTGCAACCCCCTCCTCCCTGATTCTGCTTCCAATGTAATAAATAAGAGTCAAGGCAGAAGGTTCAAATCCCAGCCACTCCCCTTCCTTGTTGTGTGATGTACTCATCAAGGTAGGACAGGATCTGCTGCAGTAACAGGCAATCCCAAAATCTCCATGGCATAGCACAATAAAAGTTTGCTTTATGCAAATATATTCAAGGTTAGGGGGACTTGACAGGGCAGCTGTCCTCCATTTACTAATTGCCTGAAAGTTGAGGTTCAACCAGGTCAACCAAGCCTCAGCCACCTCCTGGGAGAATATGGGGCAGGTGGGAGAAGGGAAACTCCAAGGTGACAGAAGAGCTTTTCCCTGCTTCAGCCCACAGAGGCACCCATCACTCCTACTCACCTTATGAAAAAATTAATGCCTGCATGCCAGACAAAACACATCAGTGGAGAAAACAGGCACCCGTAAAAGCCCTGGCTTCACCTTGTGTCCGGGAGAAGCTGGACATTTCTCCTTTTAAGCAATGCTCCTGGGCCCAAAGACCTTGCTATTTCCCCTCAGATGAGGAGGTACCACACCCAAGAAGCACCCAAACGGAACTCCTAGCAGTCTCTGATCCTGCCCTGGGGAAGAAGGGGGATTTGCAGGTGACTTGTCAGCTGGCTTGAGCAGAACCAAGTCCGAACAGCAGAAACCTCAGTGAGTAACCCTACACCGGCCCCTTGAGATAAGCAGAGCAGAATCAGACCCAGGCTCTGCCCTTAGGAAGTTCCCACACACAGAGGACAGTCAAGAAAACTGGCCACTGCAATAGTGAAGGTGGGGTGGCCAGTCTAGGGAGAGCAGCCAGGGAAGGTGTAGGGTAAGTCATTTTCAGGTTTTTCTGCCCTCCCACCATTAGGACTGCTGATAGATCCTTGTGGTCCTGAGCGCATGCCTGATGGCGGGCACCTGGAGTGGGGGGTGGGCATGCGTAAGTGGGGACACCTGGGCTGTGAGACTGGCTTACAAGGGCGGCGACACCAGGACGTCAGTGGAAGCAGAGAAGCAGAAGCACAAGAGAAGCAGAGAGGCCACTAGAGAACGCCGGAGAGCCCAGAAAGAGTGAAGACTTGCTGGGGGCTGGGAGGCCTGCCAGCCTCCCGGCCCCCCAGCACCCCTGCCTGCCCTGTACCTGGTAAACCCCAATAAAAGCCTGCAAAAGCCAGTGAAGACTCCAGAACTCTCTCCTCCTCTACTCTGTCTGCTCGGATCACAGCGATCCTGCTGTGTCTTCCTGCCCCTTACAGAAGGTTATCTGGGGCCAATGTCGGGGTGTGGTGCGAGTGGAGGGAGCAGGACCCCACAGTGTCCCCAGGCCAGGAGGCGTGACCTTGCCGGTCCTGAGGGAAGGAGAGCACCGCCGGGGCTGGGGTTCTCGGGGACAGATGGGGGCGGGGGGGCTAAGTCCACACACACCCCCCAAGTGCCCCGAGAGTCTCCTGGCGCTAGTCATCCACCTGAGCCCACGCCCCGGGGAGTGCGGTTCCCCATCACGCTCCGGGGAGCTTTTGAAAACCACCGCCAGACCCCTGGAGAGGCTCAGGTGAGGCGGTGCTTGCAAAGCTCGCCCGGGGGCTGCCCACGAGGCGCCTGCGCCCCAGCAGGGGGGTCGCGGGGTCCACGCTCGAGGCGGCTGGGGACGCCGGGCCGGGGGTCCCCGCGGTCCAGAGAGGGCCGGGGCCGAGCAGAGACTAATCGGGGAGGAACCTGCAGTTACTCAGCGCGGCCGAGCGCAGAGGGCGGACCCCGGGGAGCAGGGTGAGGGCGGGAAGGGCAGGCGACGGCGGGGCGCGGGAGGCGCGGGGGGCGCAGGAAGCCGCGCGCCGGGGAAGGGAGTTGGGGGGCGGATGATGACCTCCAGGAGAGGGAGGGGCGCTGAGCTGCCGCCCGGTGCGCTCGGGCCCTGGGGTGCCAGAGGCGGCCGGGGCGCAGCTCGGGAAAGGCGGCGCCCTGGCCGGGGCGCTCGGGCCGCCCCCCGCCCCCCGCCCCCCGCCCCCCATCCCCGGCCGCGGCGGCATCCGCAGGGGCTTGCTGCGCCCTGGCGGCGGCGCGCGGCTCTGCGGCTCGGGCGGCGGCCGGACCCCGCGCGCGCCGCCCTCCGGGGGACCCCGCAGCTGGGACCGCCCCCCAGCTCGCCCTCCGCGCCCCCGCGCGGTCCCCCGCGCCCCGCCCTCGGGCCCCGCGCCGCGCGGCGGCTGCGAACTTGGGCGTCTCTTGGTCTGGCTGGAGGGACGAGAAGCGTCTCCAGCAGTTTTTCCCTAAAAAGATTTTCTTTTCTGTCCTCCGTGAAAAAGGACAACGAGGTGGGGGTGGGAGAAGGAAATGGTTTAAGTTAATTTAAACTGCCTGCCGCGGGCACCTATCCAAGGCAGGTTTTCCTTTTTCTCTCAGAGTCATGGTTGAGGCCCTGAGAGAAGCGCTTTGCTGCAGCCCAGCGGCCGCCGCGGGACCTTGGGAAGTCGGGGTGGCGGCTGTTCTGGGAGGGTCCCCTCTGCGCGGTGTGTGTCCTCATAAGGACTGAAGAAATCACTGGAGTCAGGTGAGGCGCTGACCTTGCTGAGACGGCGTCAGTAATGGTGTCTGTCCAGAGCCTGGGAGCGGGATGGGGGCTGGTGGAGATGGGGCATACAGAGGGCTCCGCTCAGTTAGGGTTCAGAGCCCCTGGGTGTAGAGGCGGGACTGGACACAGTGCAGGTTTTCTGATCCAGCAGACCGGGTAAAGGAGGAGTCAGAGTCCTCAGTGGTTTTGCAGGTTTTTTATTGGGGTTCACCAGGCATTTGGCAGGCAGGGGTGCTGGCTGGGGGGCTGGGAGGCTGGCAGGCCTCCCAGCCCCAAGCAAGTCTTCACTCTATCTGGGCTCTCTGGAGTTCGTTTTGCTGCTTCTCGGCCTCTCTTTCGCCTTCGGCTTCTACTGCTGCTGCTGCTGCTGGCGTCCCCGTGACGCCGCCCTTAAGCACAGTCTTAACTCAGCTGAATCCCGTCTACCTATGCCCACACCCTATTCCAGGTGCCCGCCATCAGGCCTGCATTCAGGACAAGGATCCATCATCTATCCTGATGGCGGGAGGGCAGAAAAGCCTGATATTTTCTTTACCCTACACTGGGCCATCACTGTGGGAGGGGGTGCGGCCACGGGAGGACAGGCCGGCGGGGATGGAACCCACGCTACAGAGGCTGCGCTCGGCTTCACAGCGCTGCGCGCAACCGCCTGCGCCACCAGGGAGGCCCTCTCCTGACTCTTCATACTCTGGCCACACGTGGCTCCTCTCTGTCCTTCCAATGCACCAACTTGTGGCCTCCTCGGTGCCACTGCCTTTGCTGTTCCATCCAGCCTGGAATGCTGTTCCCAGGTCCTTTCACAGCTGGCTCAGCCCAAATGTCACTCTGCGGGGAGACGTGTCCCAACCACCCGCCACACAGACTGTGGGCCCTCTGTCACTCAACACTCTGGATGCCAAAGTGTGTGCTTTTTTCCCCCACCAATAACCAATTCTCTAGCAATCCAGACACCAACGGGATGTCCTACAATGCAACTCCTGGCTTCAGGATTCGGTCCTACGAGACTGTCCGCTGCAGATGTCAGCCAGCGGCCAGGGCTCCCGTCCTGCTGCAGGCCGGCCAGGAATCAGTTCATGGAAGTCAGGGAAATACTTGACCTACTGCGAAGAGTTTCTCACTGGTCCCTAAGTTTCTCCCACAGTCTCAGGAACAGCCTCATGGAAAGGATGCACAGGACAAGGCATGGGGTGGGGGGGGTGCCCTCTCCAGGCAACACACTCACCACCTTTACAGGCTCATCAACATGGAAGCTCTTTGCACTCCGCTAGTTAGAGTTTCACTGAGGTTCCATGGTTATAGGACCCTGGACCTGCTGGCCTGACCTTCCTGCTCCTGGGCACCAGGCAAATAGGAATTTAGCCAATGGCCGGTGAGAATAAGGATGGAATTAATACAAGAGCAGCAAGTCCATTTAGAAACAAGCTGAAGTCACTCACCCTGGCGCCCCGAAGGCAGAGGGAACGCTGGTGTCTTCCAGCACCTGCTGTGACTTTGGTGCCGCACACTCCATGCATCCTCTCTGGGCACCAGAGCTCTGGAGGCTCAGCAGCGTTTCCAGGTGTGATTCCCAGACGTTGCTGGACACTGATGAGAAAGCCCAAACTCAGGAGTCAGACACCGCCAGGTTAAATCCGAGCCCTGCCACACCTTTCACTTCTCCTGGCCTCAGTCTCACCATCTGTTATAGAGGAAACATAAGCAGGACGGAGCTCGCGGCTTCATCGAGGACGGATGGGGCCGGATGAGGCTGTCAGCACTGCCCTGCCCTTGAGAAGGAAAAGGTGGTGCCTATGAGCCTCCGAGAAAGGCACCCTGGATCCTCTCCCAGGTGGGGGAGGTGGCAGGTCTGTGCCACCATTTCTGGGCAGTCTGTGGGACTGGCTGGGGCAGGGTTGGGTGGGGGGGAGTGAGTAGAACACTAAATAACTTGGAACTGCATAATGGAAAAACATCGAACTGGTGGATGGTCTCCAGAGTCTTGTCATTGTCTCAGTTTGCTGTGCCTCTCGCCTCTCTGACGTGTTAATCTCCTTTATCAATAGATAAGAGACTATAAGAGAAAAGCATGTCCCATTAAGTTCTCAAAACAGAATTTTTTTCTCATCACCTTCATTTCCATGACTATTTCCTACCTATGGCAAATGACACCAATTTTCCATTTATAATAGCACAATAAAGTTCCCTTTTCGATAAGTCTAGTTTTTCAATTGAGTCCATTTAAAGAATATCAAATTACTCCTACAGGTTGTACATGAATACCACCAAAAATGTTGAATACGGAGTGTGAATGATTGACGTCTGGGGAATGTGGGCTCCAGCCCAAGCATGCGGCACATAATTAGGATGTGTTTTAGAAGAGGAAACGCATGCTTCAGAATCAAAAAGGATTAAAGCACACAGGGTGGAAACTCCCCCTCAACTTCATCCCCAACACACACCGTCATCCTCTCAAAATTAAAAATTGTGCCTCAAAGGACACCATCAAAAAAAAATGAAAAGACAACCCACAGAATGGGAGAAAGATTTTGCAAATTAAGTACCTGACTTCTATCTGGAGAAAGAAAAGGACTATTAGAACCCAATAATAAACGATAGCAACACAGGATGGAAGGAATCTGACCCACCGCCTGCATCCTGCGCCCGTGGGCTCGCCCATCATGCCTTTCGGGCACCGATGTTCCCAGTTACTGTTTCCCAACAAGTCACCACGGACAGGACACGTGATTTTAAGTCATAAAATGACTTTATGGTCACCTGTTCATAGCAAGTGAATGCAGGCTTTCCATCTAAGCAAGAAATTAAGTTTAAAAACTCTAAGTAGGGCCTCCCTGATGGTGCAAGGGGTTAAGCATAGCACTTGAAGCAATCCGCAGCCTGTGCAGCACAAGTTCTCTCCCCACCTGGCCAGAAAGAAACCCACATGGCGCAGCAGACCTCTCCTATCTCACCCGCTGCTCCCCTCAGCAGTGTATTTCAGTCAATCTTCCTGTTCTGTTCCCCACTCTCTCTGGTGGATCCTCTCACCTCACCCCCAGCATCTCTGGTCTGCACCCCAGCTCTTATATGCATAAATAAATAAATCTTTAAAAAAATAATAATAAAACCCTAAGTAAAAAATTAAAGTCTTTATTTTAAGTAGCTTGGTAAACATTAGTATTGTTGAAAACTTTTATTGCTCTTCCCAGGGGAGGGATCTACACTGACACCAAGTTTGACCGCGTGACTTGCACTAGCCAGTCTAACCAATGACGTGTGAGCGCAAGTTTTAGGAGTGGGCGCGTAGTCCGCCATGTTCTGATTTCCACCTTCTGAAAGAACTCCAGGCAGAGGCTGCCCTGAGTCTGGGTCCTGGAGTGAAGGTGACATGCAGCGAGGCCACAAAGCTTAGAGAAGAAACATACCCTTGTGAGGCACCGAGACGCTGGGATTGTTTGTTATCACAGCATAACCTTGTCTATCCTGACCGATAAACAGAACAATAAAATACAGACAGTACCAGGAAGTGGTGAAAATCGGGATGATGGTACTTGAATGAATGGCAGAGTTTGGCTTTTTGGATCTAGGAAGGAAGCAGAGTGGACAGCGTCCATCCTCCTGCTCTCACAGCAGCCATTCTCAACACTCATGAACTGCATGTGCTCTGGCACCCCCTGTTCTGGTCCAGAGAGAAAGGGGCAGCCTCTCACAGGGCCTGTCACCAGCACCTATCTGTGTTCAGCTGGCCCACTAGGTCCTCTGGCCTCACAGAGGATGGGGTAGGATGTGGATTTCTGAGCTTCCAAGGCAGTAGCTGTCCTAGACCTTCCAGACTCTGCCTCTTTCTTTCTTTGTGCCCATTTTCAAGGGGCTATAGGATGGTAGACTGGGGTCGTGGATGAAGGAGACTCCTGGAAAAGGGAAGGGAGTTCCATAGAGCGAAGGTGACCCATGAAAAGAACTAAGGGTTTTAGAGGCAGACGTGCATGCCTGAATTTGAAATTTCAGTTCTGCCACTTTCTAGTTGGGTGACCTTGGGCAATATCAGTTCTCTTATCTATAAACCTGGGAGACAAGTGCCCTCCTGACAAGTGCAATTGGTGTCTTTGCACCTTTCAAGTTCACTCAGCAGGAGATGTCTTCCCCGGGCCCCCAGGCCTGTCCATTACTTGCCATGATCACACCAAGGCTGCAACACTAGAATGGTGACCCCACAAGAGCAGACACCTATGTCCTCTTTACTGATATAGCCCAGCACGTAGGAGAGCAGTCAGTAAATATTTATTGAAAGAATATTTTTAAAAGTCTCCATTCAGGGCCTCCCCTGGTGATGCAGTGGTTGGGCACTGGGTTGTGAAGCTGCCCGCAGCCTTGGCAGTGCCAGTTCGATCCTGGCCGCCAGCGAGGGTCCCACATGGCGCGCAGACCTCTCCTGCTGCGCCCACTGCTCCCCTCAGCAGTGTATTTCATCAGACTGCCTGTTCTGTTCCCTGCTCTGGCTCTGGTGAATCCTCTCACCCTCCTGCGCTTCTGATTGTACCCAGTGCTTGTATAAATAAATAAATAATTTTTTTTTAAAGTCTCCATTCAATAAATAATATCCAGATCAAAGTATCCATCAAACTTGAACTACACTGAACCATCAAATCTTCTCCCAGGGCAGGCCAGTTCCTGATCGGAGACTAGCACTGGAAAAGGGAACATGTTGGCTTCTCCTCCTGGCACACTGAGGCATCGTCTTTCTGGGCTTGGTGCATGAGAGCAGGGCAAGGCAAAGCAGTAGGAAAAGTTTGACTTAAACTCCCACTGTGCAAGCTGGCTTTGCCCCCTCTAGACCTGGCAGATGTTGAACACTTATGCTTCAATAGGAGCCTTGTGAGCTCTTTGGGATTCCCTGCCAGGGCCCCAGCTGACATTTCCCTGCACCTGGGTGGATGCATCTGTCTGGTAAGTGGTCTCTCCTCAGTGCCAGGCACTGCCTGTTCTGGGAGGCCCTATCAGATGGACCCACAATGTTCCATGTGAGGTCTTTCTCCAAAGGCTGGTTCGTAGGAAACAGCCTTGACTAATGCTGGGTGTGTAATGGATCATGGTTGATTTTGTTTTCTTGGGGGTAAACTGAGTCAGACACTGGTGTTCCATGCCTCCCAACTGCATGCAGTAAACATGCTTCAAGCTCTCCTAGAAGAACTCCCAGGAGTTCATTGTAGGCATCAAATATCCTTGTGCTCCATTATTTCCCAGACCCCCTTGTAGTTGGATTGAAGCTATGTGACAAGTTTCGGCCAATGACGTGAATGGCATTGCCAAGCATCTCTTCTGAACTGATGCAGTTAAGAGCCAGATGCTTCCACCATCCACCTTTCCTCCCTGGAAGGCCCTGTGCTCTACACAGCACAACTGTAAGATGGAAGAGGACAGTGTGAGCCACACCAGATTTCAACCTGAGTAGGAAGTCAATCTTTGTTGTATTAAGCTTCTGAAATGTCTGGGCTTATTTGTCATTGCAGCAAAGCCTGTTCCATCTTGACTAACATACCCTACACATTAGTCTTCAAGTTGTAGTCTGCACACCCATTTCTAGATTTAAGATGAAGGGAGAAGCACCCTTTACTCCCTGCAACAGGGAGAGACAGGCTCTCAGCACAACTTTTTGTAAAGATATCTTCCACACAGATCTTCTGCTCTCTCTCAACTCTCTTATTTCTGAAGCAGGTAGAAGGGGATTGAAAGATGTTGTAGATATTTCCAGCTATTTCATCTGTAAGTCTGTGTACAGTGGATCGGCACCTCCCTTTGAAATTGCGTGTCTATCTTATCATCTTGCTGCCTAATTGGTTTTAACATCCTGTTACACAACACTTCAGATAGCAAGACAATAGATAGCAAGACAATAGATAGCAACAACAACAGATAGCAAGACAATATTAATTACCATTCCATGAGTGAAGTTACACTAATACCATTCATTAGCACAATGCCATCCTTACCATAACTCTTAGAGACTTGGTAGCTATGGTTATTATACCAATTTTACAGGCGAAGAAACTGAGCCTTCAGGAGAAAAGTATGTGCAAAGAGGCACAAACAAGGATGCAACAGAACAGAGGGCTGAACCCAACTCAGACTGGCGCCTGAACACCTGCTGTTAAGACATATGACCATCCCTCTCGGAAGCTCTTCAGTATCAAAGTTAGGAGACTGAAATCTACCGACCCCAAGTGTCTGCCTGATAGTCAGCAGCAGCGATGACAACACCAGCATCGGTACCCTGGTCCCTGCTGCCAAAGCTGGTGATCACGCTGCCCGTTTGTGAGGCACTCGGGACATAGTAGGGGCATGCTCAGGTCAGCATCCCCTCCTGTTCACAGGGAAATAGACCTTGTGATGAATCCAGTGACTTTCAGGGAGCCGCCCTCTCTGGCAGGTGCAACCAGCATATCCAAAGTATAATAGGATTTGCACGTGACCCCCCCTTTCCTGATTGTGCCTAAGAAGCCCCCTCTGTTTTATGCCTCACTGCCCTTGGAGAGACCCATCCTCTCGCCCCTCCTCCCAGCGCCCACCACTGCTGCCATCCTTCCTTGGTGCTCACTC
Source organism: Talpa occidentalis (assembly GCF_014898055.3). Taxonomy (NCBI): domain Eukaryota; kingdom Metazoa; phylum Chordata; class Mammalia; order Eulipotyphla; family Talpidae; genus Talpa; species Talpa occidentalis. Next base: position 87,453,228 of record NW_023601212.1, on the reverse strand, counting down.
CAGACATATTATTCATGGTGAGCTCGTTTGTCCCAGACGCAGATATAAGATGTAATTCCCCAAGAATTCAAATGTAATTTAAAGTTATTTTCCAATATCTAATTTGCCTTTTATTTATTTAGGGCAATATTTCAGCAGGAGACTCCCAGCAAAAGTGCCAGGGTTTGTTTACAGTGCCAGGCCCCAGCAATGGCGGGAAGCCACATGCCCCAGATACAGACATTACCGATTTAAAAAGTAATTACAACATTGAGCACAGTCTTAAATAAAAGCAAAAAGGCAGAAGACAGGAGGGGAAGCAAAAACATAAATTGGGAACAATGCCATTTTCCCCAGACATTTTGTAGCGTTTGCAGCCGGCCTGGTGCTGGCACCCTGCCCTGGCTGCTTCAGACACAGGCAAAGCACCCAGCAAGGAGGGAGGAGGTGGCCCAGCAAAGAGACGGAAAAAATTCCTAATTATTACATCATCTGTCTGCCCGCGTGCCTATCTTTTTGTTTAATGTCTTTCTCTAGTGAGAACTCTCTTACACTGGTGATGGGGCTGGATGAGTGAGTGTACTGTGTCATGGCAAACGAGCAAAGCACACTCAAATCACAGTGACTTAACTTGAAAATTGGTATGTGCTGGTTCATGAAAGACCATCAGTGGGCTCAGCTGCAGGCACAGTTGGATCCAGGTGCTCAAAATTTTCAAGAATCTATTTCTATTTCTTGGTCCTGCTCTCTATAGAGTTAATTGACTTCATTTGCAGGCAGGTTTTCTCTAGCTGGAGGCTAAGATAGAATTTCAGCTTACATCCTACCAGCTTTGCATTCCCAACCGAAAGGGAGTGCTTCTCTTCCCATGGTTCTAGCAAAAATCTCAGGTTGGCTTTTCTTGGCTCTACCCGGGTCATGTGCTCACGCTTGACCCAGTCACTGTAGCCAGGGGGTTTCAGTGCTCTGATTGGCCAGAACTGGCTCAGAATCCCAATGGAGGGCTTGTGACGCTAACGAAAAAGCTCAGAGATAGAGGGTGGGAAAGAGGGTGGGAGAGAGAAAGAGGGTGGGAGAATTGAGTCACCACACCCACAAATAATAAAAATAGTCGAATTCAAAAGAACATGTGCTAGAACAGCAATTCACTTTTAGTAAGTGGCAGTTTCGTTTCAGCAAGACAGCATTATCTATCATATTAAGTAAATAATACTAGTCGGAATTTTACCACTTTTATTACTGCTTAGTTCCTAATTTGTTTCAGTCCTACAGTTGTTTATGGACTTCTTCCATGATTGATTCTGAAACATAATTTTTGTCACATTTTGACACTGAAACTGGGATGCATCTTAAAATCTATAGCCTCTTACAATTACAACTGACAGCATTTTCCCCTTGTAAGGGGCAGGACAGGGCACAAGGCAGGTTTTCTGATCCCATGCAGACCGGGTAAAGGAGGAGTCAGAGTCCTTAGTAGTTTTGCAGGTTTTTTATTTGGGGTTCACCAGGCATATGGCAGGCAGGGGTGCTGGCTGGGGGGCTGGGAGGCCTGCCAGCCTCCCAGCCCCCAGCAAGTCTTTACTCTATCTGGGCTCTCTGGCGTTCTCTGCTTCTGCTTCGGCTTCTCCTTCAGGTTCTGCTGCTGCTGGCTGGGGCTGCTGCTGCTGCTGCTGCTGCTGCTGGCGTCCCCCCGTGACGCCGCCCTTAAAAGCACAGTCTTAACTCAGCTGAATCCCATCTACCTATGCCCACACCCTATTCCAGGTGCCCGCCATCAGGCATGCATTCAGGACAAGGATCCATCATCTATCCTGATGGCGGGAGGGCAGAAAAGCCTGATATTTTCTTTACCCTACAGTCCACCCCCTCAGGGTTTTCTGCCATACAGTCTATACACATATATACAATTTTCTAAGCAAACAATGCAGCCATAGCCCACAAAAACAAATACATCAAATATAAAATACAATATAACAAAATACAACAGAACACAAATAAGTCCAGGCAGGGCCCCAACCTAGCGCAAAAGACAATTATTGGTACCAGCAGATGAGCCACCAAATCTGCTGCCGAAGGCACTGCTCATACGAGGGAGGGGAAATCACACACGGCATCTGCTGTAACACACCAGGAGCCGTCAGGCTTCCTGGCCTTCTCTGGCTGTAGTCTCGGCTACAAGGCACACACAGCATCCACCCCCAGGATGCACTAGCTCTGGGATTGGCAATTTTATTCTGTTGGGGGTAATCGCCAACCCTCAGGGTTTCTGTCTGCAGTCGCTCCAACACTCGGCCTTCATGGCCACCCATGCGACTCGCAGACCCCTGCTCTCAAGCCAACCCACTGCACAAGCACATGGGTTGGGGATCCAAACTTTGCATTTGGCTTGGGCTCCACCCCAAGCCACATTCCCCACCCGTCCCACAAGGACGGGCTCCTCAGCTCCTCACCCTCACTCAAGAATGAGCAGGGCATCACCCATAGGTGATTTTACGAGACTCACAGGGCTTTCAGCATACCCAGGCTGCTTAACAGCCGCTTTAGGGCTTCTCAACTTAGCATCAGTACCAGCTTTTGCCACCTTAGTTGGCTTTTCTCCTCCACCTGGCCACTGGGCATACACAGGCTGCTTTTGGCCATCTAGGCCCACTGGCCACCCCCAGATTCTCAAAAAATAAACATAACCTGCTAAGGTCCTCCGCCTTCTGGCGGGATTGTCAGTCCAAAATCATCAGTTCATCAGTCTATCAGTCCATTGGCCTCTCCCTGCTTCAGCAATGGCCTGCTGCCTCAGGGGTCATTGGCTGGTCCTTTCCGGTGTCGTTGGCTGGTCCTATCCGGTGTCGTTGGCTGGTCCTTTCCGGTGTCGTTGGCTGGTCCTTTCGGGCGTCTCCTTCACGCCAGGTCTCATCCTGTAGCTCGTGGACGTATCCATCTTCTATACCGCCATGGTGCCTCCAGCGTCGTCACAGGCAAAGTCTGTTCTCCTTAGTCCCTCCAGGTCTTCGGAGGGCTCCAATACCCGTCTGCATGGATCTTGCCGACTTACGCCAATTGTAAGGGGCAGGACAGGGCACAAGGCAGGTTTTCTGATCCCATGCAGACCGGGTAAAGGAGGAGTCAGAGTCCTTAGTAGTTTTGCAGGTTTTTTATTTGGGGTTCACCAGGCATATGGCAGGCAGGGGTGCTGGCTGGGGGGCTGGGAGGCCTGCCAGCCTCCCAGCCCCCAGCAAGTCTTTACTCTATCTGGGCTCTCTGGCGTTCTCTGCTTCTGCTTCGGCTTCTCCTTCAGGTTCTGCTGCTGCTGGCTGGGGCTGCTGCTGCTGCTGCTGCTGCTGCTGGCGTCCCCCCGTGACGCCGCCCTTAAAAGCACAGTCTTAACTCAGCTGAATCCCATCTACCTATGCCCACACCCTATTCCAGGTGCCCGCCATCAGGCATGCATTCAGGACAAGGATCCATCATCTATCCTGATGGCGGGAGGGCAGAAAAGCCTGATATTTTCTTTACCCTACACCCCTCTTAATGTTAAACAAAATAATAATGCATCTTACAAAGGATGGCAGTTTAGATTCAACGAAACATAGCATATGCAGAACAAGCTGACATCTAGTTTTGTTTGTGAATAGCTAAGTAACATTAAAATTAAAAATGTCTAAGTCAATATGGAGTATTTTCCCAAAAAAGCAGTTTAAATAGGACTCAACTTGAAGTATCACCGATGATAATAAGGCAAGTAGAAAAAATTTTACTCACAGAAGTCAGATTGTCATATTAGAGAGATATCCTGGAACTACCTTGAGCAGACATAGATCAGTTTTGCAACAGACCAACAAAGGAATTACGAGAAACTAAATTGGGGAAACATAAAGGAAATAAGGACAGAATTTGAAAAGACATGATATCTGGGCCTCCCCTGGTGGCACAGTGGTTGAGCGCTGGACTGCGAAGCTGCCCGCAGCCTCTACAGCACCGGTTCGATCCCCGGCCACCAGCGAGGGTCCCACATGGCGCACAGACCTCTCCTACACCTGCTGCTCCCCTCAGCAGTGTACTTCATCAGTCTGTCTGTTCTCCGCTTCTGGCTCTGGTGAATTCTCTCACCCTCCTGCACTTCTGACTGTACCCAGTGCTTGTATAAATAAATAAATAAATAAATCTTTTAAAAAAAAAAAAAAAAAAGACATGCTATCCTACCCCAATCAACAGGACTTAGTGCTTGATTAGCTATGGAAAGGTGAGGATGCGTGCAGAGGGAAATAAGGAGGGGGCCCGAGGATGATGCTGACTTCTGGGTGGGATGGAGGAGCATCCCCAAGGTACAGAAATGCAATGAAAGTTGAAATGGTGAGCTTGTGGCAGTAATGACAGTGATAGAGACAGGGCCCCTTAAAGCTGCAGTGATGACGGTGGTGATGACAGTGGTGATGATGGAGATGAAGGAAGTAGGGATAGCAGAGGCAGAGTTGGTAGCAGCACTGGTGGTGATGTGATGGTGTAGGGTAAAGAAAATGTCAGGCTTTTCTGCCCTCCCGCCATCAGGATAGATGATGGATCCTTGTCCTGAATGCAGGCCTGATGGCGGGCACCTGGAATAGGGTGTGGGCCTAGGTAGATGGGATTCAGCTGAGTTAAGACTGTGCTTTTTAAGGGCGGCATCACGGGGATGCCAGCAGCAGCAGTAGTAGAAGCTGAAGCCGAAGAGAAGCCGAGATCACCGGAGAGCCCAGATAGAGTGAAGATTTGCTGGGGGCTGGGAGGCCTGCCAGCCTCCCGGACCCCCAGCCCCCCTGCCTGCCATATGCCTGGTGAACCCCAATAAAAGACCTGCAAAACCAGTGAGGACTCTGACTCCTCCTTTACCCGGTCTGCATGGGATCAGAAAACCTGCACTGTGCCCAGTCCTGCCCCTACAGATGGTGATAAAACTGGTTTAAGAAATGGCAATGATGGGGCCTTCCTGGTGGCGCAGGCGGTTGAATGCTGCACTGTGAAGCTGTCCGCAGCCTCTGCAGCGCGGGTTCGATCCCGGCCTGCCGGGGAGAAACCCACATGGCACAGCAGACTTCTCCTTCTCGCCTGCTGCTCCCCGCAGCAGTGTATTTCGTCAGTCTGCCTGTTCTGTTGCCCACTCTGTCTCTGGTGAATCCTCTCACACTCCCACGCCTCTGGCCTGCACCCCGGTTCTTGTATAAATAAATAGATCTTTAAAAAAAAAAAGTGGCAATGATGGAGGTAGTGGTGGTGAAGGTAGCTCAGGTGGTGATAGTGGTGGTGATGAGAGAAGCAGGGGTGGTGGAGGTGATGATGGCAGTGGTGATGGTGATAAAACTGGCTTAAGTAGTGATAATGGTAGTGGTGGTGGTGATGATAATGATTAATATATTAGAATTATACTGATGATGTTATAGGCAGAAGTCCTAGAAGTAAACGTGGTAACTTTGGGGATTGGCACCTCCAGCTGCCCCACTTTGACACAAGCACCTGCTGGGGAAGAACTTGCTTTCTCCAGGCTTCAGCCATAAAATGAAAATCACACCTCATTCCTCCAATCCCAACAGCAGGTATCACTCTCACCGCCTAATCACTCAATGGAAAATAAGTAATAAGTAAACACTGGAACCAAAGGATTCCCCCCACAGCAGGGAATATCCATTATTTACCCATAAAAATATTTCAAGGGTTATTAGCATGTAAACTGTGATTAATTAAATTCACAAAAATTGTTTCTGATGCATGCAAATGAGGTGGTTCCTGCTGGGTGAGGCTGAGGCTGCGCTATCTCCACTGCTGCCAGAAGAGTCAATTGGGGGAGTTACTCAACTCATCCCCTAGCCAGAAAGTAGAAAATAATTAAACTTACAGTGTCCATCTCAAATGTGGTTCTGCCTGAGGGCTTCCAGGCTCATCCTTCTAGCTCAGGTCTACATAATTAAGGTGATAAGTTCAAATGCTGGTTTCCCTACTTGGGGATCTATTCACACCCAAAAGCCCCAAAGGAACTGAAGGAGCTTAAAAGAACTAGAAGGGAGAAAATCAGCTATTTTTAGTCCTCCCGGACCACTGAGTCCAGGAAAGGGCCAAGGCAGCTCAAAGTTGCATTGATCTTTTCCAGGGCTTTCTGTGTGCCAACCTGAATTCCTACACAGCTTTCATGAGGTCAAACAGACCCTGAATTGCACTCCCAATGGCAGCTGGCCCAGAATTTGTGGCCAGAAGAAAGGGGCAAAGGAAGACAGTGGAGCCAGAGTGAACTGCATTGTGACCACCAGGATCCGAAAGGCTTGTCCACTGTCTGTCAGTCCAAAGGCCAAGCTGGCTGACCCCTCAGTTATTTAGAGCCACAAGAGGCACCTGAGTTTCAACCCAAGAACATGTCCAGGGGCCTCCCCGGTGGCGCAGCAGTTGAGCGCTGGGTTGCGAAGCTGCCCGCAGCCTCTGCAGAGCCGGTTCCACCCCCGGCTGCTCCCCAGCCACGGGAGGAGGGTCCCACATGGCGCGCAGACCTCTCCTGCCGCCCGCTGCTCCCCTCAGCAGTGTACTTCGGTCCCTCTGCCTGCTCTGCTCCCCGCTCTGGCTCTGGTGAATTCTCTCCCCCTCCCGTGCTTCTGACTGTACCCAGTGCCTGTATAAATAAATAAATAAATCTTTTAAAAAAAAAAAAAAAAAAACATGTCTAGGCCCCCAGTGCCCGCCTGGTGCAGACACAGCGCTCAGCAAGGCTCATGCTCCCTGCAGCCTCTGGTGTTCCTCCCAGCCCAGTGCCCAGCTCAGCACGGACACCTGCCCCTGGCAGGACTGGAGAAGGAAAGGACCCTCACCTGAGTCCCTCACCTACGGGTGAGGACCGGCCTGAAGGAATGGAGGATGGTGTATAGGGGGAGGAAGGAGGCAGACAAAAGCCTGACACCAGCACAAGGGAGTCAGAGAGACAGCACCCGTCTGGCAGGAGAGCGATCACAAAGCTGTAACTGTCCCTAAGTCCTGCGACCTCGGCAACCCCACACACTCTCACCCCAGGAGGCTTGAAGTCCCAGCACCCAGGCCCAGGAAGCCAGTGGGGACAGCAGAGGACATTCTGCTGGGTTGGGGTTCCATGATGTAGGGTAAGGTAAAGGTATCAGGCTTTTCTGTCCTCCCACCATTAGGATAGATGACGGAACCCTGTGGTCCCGAATGCAGGCCTGATGGCGGGCACCTGGAGTAGGGTGTGGGTATATGTAGATCGGATCCACCTGGGCTAAGACTGGGCTTTTAAGGGTGGCGTCACGGGGATGCCAGCAGAAGCAGAAGAAGCCAAGAGAAGCCAAGAGAGTAGAAGCAGAAGAAGAAGCAGAGAAGCAGAAGCAGAACCACGCCAGAGCAGAGAAGCAAGGCCACAAGAAAACGCAGGCGAGCCCAGATCGAGTGAAGACTTGCTGGGGCCTGCCAGCCTCCCGGCCCCCCGACATCCCTGCCTGCCATGTACCCGGTAAATCCCAATAAAAGCCTGCAAAAGCCACCAAGGGCTCTAGGACTCTGACTCCTCCCTTACCCCGTCTGTGGGGATCATAGAAAACCTGCCCTGTGGCCCATCCTGCCCCTACACATGACAACCACAGGGGAGGCCTCACACTTTAAAGGACTGAGAAATAAGGCAGAAGGCAGGTAGGAAACCCCTCACACCTCCTTTAGTCTAAGCCACTGCCCGATGCCCACCCTCTCCTCTGCAGGATGGGCCTGAATAATGTGACTCACATGTCAGCTTCCTTTTGTCCTTTTAATGGGCAGCTAATTTCCAGAAAGACTCGCCCTCTGCTGTTTCCGCAGTCACTCCCAGGGCAGGGCAGCCTCACTCCAATGCCTCAGAAATAACTTTAAGTGAGCAGGGATCTTCATAAACTCAGGGCGAAGTTGCACTTGACCCGGCTGGTGTCATGGAAAACAGTGGTGGCTCCAAAACCTGTGGGGCATCTAAATCACTTGGGGTTTTTGGTTTTTTCTGCTGCTGCTGCTGCTGCTGCTGCTGCTGCTATTCACGAAGAGGCACCCGCAGGAGATGTAGCTGGTAACAGACTGAAGCAGCGTCAGAGGGCATCTAGTTGAAAGGTCATTTCCCCACCAACTCAGACGCCCTGTTTCCATCTCCATACCCAGAGGGGGCCACTGTGACAATCTGAGGGGCATCCCTTCTGGAGAGGGTCACCGTACAAGCAGACACGAAGCCGAGGCCATCCCCCAATTTCTCTCCACCCTTCAAATGGATACACTGTGCTTTTTCGCCATCTTGCTTTTTTTCACTTAATATTTATTGGACAATATGTCATAACAATATGTGTAAATCTGTCTCATAATTTTAAACAGCCATGGCTGAAGTGTAATTTATTTAACAGGCCCCCTTCTGACAGGGCTTTAATCATTTATTAAATGCATCACGTTCCAGCCACACAACTACGTCCCCAGACACACGTGCGATTCCTGGGGAACAGACTAAAGCAATTCAAAGGGCAGGTGCTTGACCCCTGAAATGAGCCACTGGGAATCCCAGCCAAGGCGAGGGGGGCAGGCTGGTCATGTGACCCACTCTCCTCATCATCCTCTGCCGCGCCCGCCCCGCCCCCCCCCCCAACCGCAGGAGTCTTTATTTTACATTAAAGCTTCTTTTCCTGCTGCCCCCTGGCCGCCAGGCTCCTTCTCAGGACATTAGCCTGTACAGCCCTCCTTGGCTCTTTTCTTAGAAAGGGGGATGTGGGGCGGGGGGACATCTGACTCCATTTAGGAGACCTGGAGTCACCGATGCTGCAGCAATAGTGACTGGCAGTTAACACAGGACTCTGCAGGGCTGCCCTGCCCAGTTGGGACAGGGGTCTGGGGTCCCGTACCTGCTCCTGGGTATACTGCCCTCAGCTTCATCTGTCCTCCGTCTCTAGGAACTTCTCTCAGCTGCAGAGCTCCACCTCAGACTACAGCCCTTTCCGGGAAGAGCACGCCCAGTGGGGTGAAAAGCTCAGACCACCGCCCCAACTCGGGACATCTCTGAAGGACCACCCTACCTCAGGGTGCCTTGCGGAGCCCAACTTCTCCACCTGCCCAGCTCACTTCCTTCCCTCCTGCGTGAGCACTGCTCCAGTGAATGGAGCACCGTCTGGGACATGTTTGTTGGGCATCACAGCAGAAAGAAAGAGACCTCTGAGGGGCCTCATGTGCTCGCAACCCACTGCCAGAACTAGCCACAGCTGTGTTGTGGCTCTGGGTGGAGCACCAGGGCTGTCTGAGTCTATAGGCCATTTGAGGGTGGAGACTCCTTGCTAGCTCCCGAGAATATTAAAATAAATAATAGTCATTCCCCCACCCTGAGTTCTACTCAGAAGCACCCACAACACTAAAGCTGATATATAGACTTGTAAGGTCAGAAATCCGCACACTGAGACTTTGCATCCCTAGGTCACCCCCTAAGAGACCACTAGTCTGAGTCAGCAAATATATTCCGTCTCCTGATCTGACCTGCATTGCAGACATCACTAATCAATCATGCCACTTCATCCTGATGAGTCCCCACTTGGCTGTGACAGACATCACCAATCGACCAGACTGCCATTCTGAAACCCTCTGTTTTAAGTATGAGGAAACCAAAGTCGCAGAAGAGAAGCTCAGAGTCCACAGACATTGAAAGTCAGCTTTGCCACACTGACACTACAGCAAAATTATGCACAAGGAACACAAGGGACAGTCTGCCTAATGCACCCTCAGTGCTCACTGCAGTGAGTGGCCTCAGCCTGGCACTCTCTCTACCTCGACTGATCAATAACTGGTAACAAACAAAGATATTTTCCATTTACACATTCCATGTGTGAGGCCCCAAATTAAGTCCTTAAAATGCAGTTATCATCTCCCAGCCTTGACTCAGTTTTTAGCAACATCTCTTTTGATCCTCACATCAGGAATGGGGCAAATTTTTATAGATAGGCAACATGGGGCTTAGTAAGGTTGTGTCCATTTCCCTAAAGTCACAGAGGTAGGGCTGGGATCCAGATAATCAGAACTTACCACCCATGCTCACAATGGGAACTGGGGGTAGAGAAGCGAGGATATGAAGCTTCTGTAATTCTAATGCCCTCAACCACTAGGTTCACTGGCAAAGTCTACTAGCCATCTCTGGGTGACAGAGGGGGGTCTGGCCTCGGAGACCGTGCAGTCAGCAGAGGAGGGCAGGGCAAGAGAGGGATGGCCCAGGCCAGCGGTGAGCAGCTGCAGGGAGCTGTGATCAGGTGGGTGATGCCTCCACGGCCACATGCAATGCCTGGCATGGACAGAGCACCTGCTGAATACCTGCTGAGTGATTATTTCACTGTTCTTTTACTGTATGGCGAACCACCCCAAATTGCAATGTCTCAAAACAACAATGCTCTGCTTAGGATCCCACAGACTTTCTGGGCTGGCTCACTGGGGCTCAATGGCCTAAAGTCTTCACTCACGAGCTGGCAGGTGGGTTCTGGGTCCAAAAGTGGGCCACTGTGTCCCATGCAGTCTCCTGTCACCAGCAGGTTAGCCCAACTCTGCATCCGGGGGCCTCGGGGCAACAATAGGACTAACTTCAGAGTGCAACCTCTTCTCAAGGCTCGCTGGCACTGCATTTCTGACGTTCCATTGTCCAAACACCATCCATAACCAATTTCACACCCAAGATTTAGAGACCCAGACTTCACTGCTCAACAGAAAAAGCACACTGCGATGGGACCTGCATAGAGCAGGAGGAGAATCCGCGCCCGCCTTTGCTGCGATACACGGTAGCAATAGTGAACAGAAGACTGGAAACATGGCAGAAAGGGACTAGCAAAAAGTTATGTCCAAGGGCCTCCCTGGTGGCGCAGCGGTTGAGCGCTGGGTTGCGAAGCTGCCCGCAGCCTCTGCAGCGCCGGTTCAATCCCCGGCTGCTCCCCGGCCACCGAAGGAGGGTCCCACATGGCGCGCAGACATCTCCTGCCGCCCGCTGCTCCCCTCAGCAGTGTACTTCAGTCCTTCTGCCTGCTCTGCTCCCCGCTCTGGCTCTGGTGAATTCTCTCACCCTCCCGCGCTTTTGACTGTATCCAGTGCTTGTATAAATAAATAAATAAATAAATGTTTAAAAAAAAAAAAAAGGATGGAACTTCTAAAAAAAAAAAAAAGTTATGTCCAAGTTGAGCGAGCCCTGAACTCCAAAGTGACCTTTGAACCTCTAATATTCCTCTGTCCAGGGGGAAGAGCAGGGACAGGTGAGATTAGGTGGCTGGGGAGGGGACAGCAGAGTTAAGAGCTTCCCTGGTCTATGGACTCAGCTGAGCAAATGCTCCTTCCCAGGCCCCAGGCCCAGCAAGCCCCCGGCAGGAGACATGTTTGCATGTTTGGTGGTCCAGCAGGTCCCCGGGCAGCCCCCTGTCCAGCCCTCCCCCAAATCTGCATGCCTGACTCTTGCCCAAAGTATCCCTCTGCCCACCTGAGCATTCTCCCAAATCCCTACCAAGGCCTCCGTGACGCACAGCGCTGGAGCGTAATTGCTGTAGTGATTACTTACAGCCATTACATTAAGTTTTAAAATGCTCCCTTCAAATTGAACAATGTTTTTTCAAAGTCAACAGCTGGTTCACAGCTTGAATGCAACCGTTAGGATAAATTAAATAAAAAGGGTAATAAAATCACACAGTCTAAATTTAATTTCTGAAGAGTGCATAGGCTCAAAAAAAAAAAAAAAAGCATTTTAAAAATGCCTGTACAATACAGCCAGGAAAGCAGAAGTGAATTCACTCCCCGGTTATGTCAGCTAATGGCACACGGGAGCAATTTAACATGAAGCACCCTGCGGGGAGGAAGGCCCAGGCTCACTCCCAGGTTCTCCAGGGCAGCCCGAGGTTCCACATGAGGAGGGGTCATCACATAGGGGGCTTGCAAACGGTGATGCCCCCACAGACAGACACAGAGAGGGTCTCTGTCCCTTGAAGGAAAATGTCAGACACCGGCCTCCAGTCCAAGGCATCTTTCCTGATATCTGCAGCTCCCAGGAGCTCCCTGAAGGATGGCTGGGGCCTTTCCGCACTTCTGGCCTGCAGGTTACAAAACTCAGCCCCTGACGCCCTCTGTCCCTGAAGGGTAGCACCTGTAATAATATGTCACCTGAAAACTTGCCACTTTAGCATAAAGGTTAATTTTTGAGGGCCTCCCCGGTGGCGCAGCGGTTGAACGCTGGGTTGCGAAGCTGCCCGCAGCCTCTGCGGCGCTGGTTCAATCCCCAGCTGCTCCCCGGACACCGGACGAGGGTCCCACATGGCGCGCAGACCTCTCCTGCCGCCCGCTGCTCCCCTCAGCAGTGTACTCGGTCCTTCTGCCTGCTCTGCTCCCCGCTCTGGCTCCGGTGGATTCTCTCACCCTCCCGCACTTCTGACTGTACCCAGTGCTTGTATAAACAAAAACAAACAAACAAACAAATAAATAAAACATGCCTCCATAAAAAATAAATTTTTTTTTTAAAAATGGTTAATTTTTAAGTTAAAGGGAATAATTGATACTACAAAGGTCTCTCCTCCTACTTGGCCTCCAAACAAGACATCATTTGCAAAGGCGCTCTCCCCTCCCCCGACTCTCTACCAGAAGAATGGAAGTTAGTCAGTGGAGACAATTCTAGTCCCTTCCCAACATAAGAAACCTACTAGCTGCTCTTACTTCCCATTATTTGCCCCATACAGTTACTTCTCACAATGTCGCGCCCTAGAAACTCAGGGTCCTTTTCCTTCATCACATCTTACTCTGACAACGTTCTGGCTTTGGTTAAGGTGCTATGAAAGCCCTTGTCTAAGCACCCTTGGGTTACTCGGCACTGGATACTCCCACATGTACGCTCTACGAGCCAGTTACTCTACTTCTCTCTTTTGTTAATCTGATATTTTCAGTGGAATTCACAGGACCCCAGTCAATGACTCTAAGATGGGTGGAGAGAAAAGGACGATCTTTCCTCCCCTCCACCTAGAAGCCTACTTGCCTTGTGACCCACCTGAAAAGACCCCTCCCAGCCTGAACTGGAGCCCCACCTCTGTCATTTAGGAGCTGGCAACCTTGGACCAGTGGTCACAAGGAGTCAGCTCATTTCTCAGAGTCCCAATTTCCTCCTCTGTGAAAAGGGAATTCACTCATTCTTCTGTCTACAGTAAATCCTCCCTTTAACATCGTCACTGATGGGTTCTTGGAAACTGCCCCATCACATGAATGGTGTATCAGGAAACCAACTTGACCACAGACTAACTGATATAAACAGTACATCACCAAACTTCTAAATAAAGACCCCCAAATCCTGGAATGTAAAGCAATCATTGCTCTGCATTTACTCCTTCATTCACTGTACAACTTGCTGCTCCAGTTCAGGGTCCCACCACTCTGGCCCTCACCTGAGTGATAAACAGCAGCCAATGCTTCTTACCTGTAGGGCTAGAGAACAGAGTAGATGCGTCACCCTCGTGCCACCCACACACACACACACACCCCCACCCAACACCCTGATTTTGTAACAGGGTGGTCCCCAGGAAAGGGGGAGGTTCCCTGCCCCACCCAAGGGAGGGTGGAGCTGAGCAGGAAGAGGAGAAGCGGCAGAAGAGACTGAGGAAGGAAGCAGGATGGAGCCAGGAGACCTGGAGGAGGCGCATGGAGCCTAGAGACACGTGAAGAAACTGCGCTTGTCTTTTGGTCGTGGATGGGGTGACACAGATGTGGGTGAGACCCGTGGGGAGGTGACAATGGCAGCTTTTATCTTGATGTTGATTTTGCTCTTTTCCTTCCGGGCTTGTCTGGTTGTTTCTGACCCTTTTCTGAGGGTCCCCACTGGAAGATGCTTTAGACTTGTGACAGGCTTTGGGGCCTTGCTCTGGGCCAATCCTGCTTGGGTGGACTCTTACCCACGAGGGGACGGGTAACTTTGGGTGCTTGATTTAGAAACTAGACTCTTTGCCTTTCCTGTATTGTTTCCTAGTTTTATTAAAGTTCCTTCCCATTAAAGTCTCCTATGTTTTGTGTTGATGCGGCGGATGGCAGAACCCATGTAGAATAGGCAGGTTTGCGGAGGTTTGGGCTGCCCCTCTCCCTGCCCTGTAACAATTTGAGGACACATTCCTCAATGTTTTGGCACAGGTGAACAGGACATCTTTCTAAAATGCAGGCCCACCTGGGTGGTGTGGGTGGGCCCCAGAGTCAGCATTTCTAACAAGCTCCTGGACTTGCTGATACAGAGGCTCCAAGACCACTCTGAGCCGTAAGGTAGGGCTTCTCCACCCTTTGCATCCCAGTGGCTGCCACAAAACCCCTCCTTTCTCCTTCAGGGTAGATAGTATCACTGAAGCACCATTTATTGTTTTTCAAGGGAATATTTGTAACGACTCAAATATCCATGTATAGAAGACTGGTGAACTAAAACGTCCTGAGATCACTCTGAATCAGTTCTAATTTTATTCAAACAAATCATTCTTCGATGTTGGTACTTTTACTTTTAAAATCCAAACTCACCTGATAACAGCCCTCCCTAGCGCCGCCCCCCCACACCCCCCACACACACCTATTTGGGAGGCCAGTAGTAGAATCTTAACTTTTTAGCCCTCAGGAAACTTCCTGCCCACCAAATCTTGTCCAGAATCCTGAAATATTGCATCGCATTTTATGCAAATGTGCCAGGAAATCGGCAATTTAAAAATATTAATAAAGACTCGCCGTATGCTCAGATTTTGAAATAATGCAGATCTTGCTTTACATTTATCCCTCTGGGAAATCTAGTCTTGAATAATGCATAGCTTCAGGAGTGAGCCCCTTGCATAAATCTGATAAAAGCCAATCTGCTCTCAATGGGGAGCCAGGAGATGGCAGGAAGCCACCTCTTAACCCTTTCCCCTCCTCCTCCAGTCTCCCCCAGGGACCTGTGGCCCGGATACATTTAGGTGTTTATTTAACTTTTTGCTAAGCTTCCTCAAAGCAGTTGCTCTTCCTCAAAGCAGTGACCCACACACTGGTCCACTCAATGCAACAGTGATCAGTCCTTATTGCGGGGTGCACAGCATCCCCTGGAAGCTCACATTCCCAGCAGCCTGAAAGGCCAGCATTATTGCTGTTCCTGTTTCCAGATGAGAAAACTGAGGCCCAGGTCACCTAACTCACAAGGTTCATTCCATCTGCTCGTTGGGGAGGAGGGCGCTTGGGAATCCCAGATTCTGGACAAACGTGTCTCATTTCAACTACAAGTCAGCTGGGGAGGTCACGGTGGCTGATTACACTCACAAGGTGGACAAAAGAGAGGGAGGCAAAGCCCACATCACGTGGCCACCCATCCACCTGCACTGCAAGGGAAGCACTGGGGAGCACCCTGTGGATAACCCACACTCCCTAAAATTAATTAACTTATTTATTTGTTTGTTTGTTTTATGAGTTTGTATATCAGAGGGGGAAGTGGGTATTAGGGAAGCAACCTAGCAGGTTTGCCTGAGGGCTCTGGAAGCATGATGGAAGGTGGACGAGGGAAGAAGATGGAAGACGCAACATTTTAAACATCCGGAGGCAGAAGACAACTGATGTCTTTAAAGACACAAATTGGGGCTGGAAGACAGCTTAAAACTGGCTGAGGTCCCAGAGTCAGTGACAAAGGCCTGTTCATATCGCACCCCCACATGCAGAATCTTAAGGGAGAAGAGAAAGGTCAGGAATCCGCCTCGGTTGGTGGGGAGAGGTGGAATATAAAGGAAAGGTTCACAACAGAGGATGAGTTTGGGCTGAAAATTGCTGGCACCCAAAACCTAGGCATCATCTCTGATTTCTCTTCCTAACCCACTAAAGCTCCTAGATGCAGCAAGAGCCCCACACTTTCTGGCACAAAACAAGGCATCACAGCACCCTGATGCAAACCTGGTCCAGGCTGGCCTCACCAGGAGAGGCAGGCAGAACAAATTCCACGTAATGTTGTTCACTTGATTCACAAACGTTAGACAAGTGTTATGTAGACCTTCATTTGCACTTTTTCCTGGACCTGCCAAGAGTAGGGGGGACTGTCCCCTACCCTACTAATGCCACATCATAGCCTTAGCAAATTCCATCACTCTGTGCCTAAACTATTCCTCAAATCCACTCACTTCCCCCCAACTCCACTGCTACCACCCAGGCCTCAGCCCGGGTAAGGGCAACAAACAGCTTCCTCGTGGGCCTCCACGTATCCCTCCAACCCCTCACGGCCCTTTCTCCACACAGTACCCAGAGCCACTACTGCAAATGCAGCTCAAATCCACTTACTCCTTGGCCTCACCCTTCAGTGGCTGCTGGCTGCCCTTAACGTTATCATGTAGATGTCTTGTCCTCTCGTATTCATCTCCTGCGCACCCCTCATTAGTCCTCAAACTCTTGCTCTTCCTTCTGCGAGTTCCTACCTCAGGGCCTTTGCACCTGCTATCCCCTCTGCCTGGGTCGTTCTTCCCCTAATACCCATGTCTAGCCACCCACTCGGGGATGCCCCTTAACCACCAACTACAGATGTCTGTCACATCAATCCTTCAAAGCACTGTCACAATCTGAAGGAATCCAGTGTATTGACCTAATTGCTTGTTGTGAACCCCTCAGGAGCATCAGTTCCAAGACTACCAAGGCCAAGTTCATCCTTTTCCTCTCCAACACAGCACCAGGCATATCAATGCTGATTGAAGGAATATTGGCAAGCAGGGGCTTCCATCTTCACCATACTTCCAGAAGCATACTGGCTAGGATGACCAAGTGTCCTGGTTTACCGAGGACTGTCCCGGTTTCAGCACTCCAAGTCCCCTGTCCAACCTGGGACAGACCGTCAGTCCCAGGCAAACCAAGACAGCTGGTCACCCTAAGGCCAAGACAGAGGTTAGGAGCACAGATGCCAGGGCCAGGCATCTGCCACTCACCAGCACGGGTCTGAAACAATTTACTTAACACCTCATGCCTCAGTTTCCCCTCTATAGAATGAGCATAGCAGTATCAATCAAGTCCACATTTACAAGCACTGGTAGGAGCAATTTAAGAGTCCAGTGTGCCTGGCGGGGGGGCGTGTCCTGGCAATGAGGGCCTGCTGTGACCAATCTCTCCCCTCACCTCCAGGGAAACACCAAGTGAACAACCAAAGTCACCAGCTTGTAGTGTTTCTTCTGTCTCTGAAAGCAGCAGGCCAAGGCTGCATTTACCATCTCTGACCCATCCTGTAAAGTGACCTGTTCAAATGCCAACTGCCACGTGTCACCTTAGCTGGGAGGAAAGTTGTTTCCACCTAATAACCCAGAAAGTCTGATGCTTTGCTGGTCTATACAGATGCACCGGCCAGGGCAATTTGTCAATTTTGGCACCTGCCAGTCTCTGCAGAGCAGATGGTGGAGAGAAAAATCCAGAGTTGGGAGCAGGCTGGTGATGGCAAATGACTGGGCCCCACTATCTAGACCTGCTGAATCAGAGACTCTGGGGCTAGGCCCAGCAATCTGTGTTTATACAGGCCTTCCAGATGATTCTGATGCATGCACAAGTTTGGGATCATAAAGGTTGATCTGAAGGATTCACTACTGTGCCTATTCTAAGATAAAGCCCTTTGAAAATGGTGTTTTTGTCTTTGGGGACATAAACTGAATCCAGAAGTATGAGGGGTTGGAGCAGCAGCTCGCTTCTCATCTACAAATTGGGCTGCTCTAGAAACACGCCAGCTTTTACAATTTTTTACAAGTCCCTGAATCTCTGGCCCTTGCATCCATGTTGCTGTGCCAGCATAAAGTAACCTCCAGTCCTTTCTGACTTTCTGGAGCTGGACCTTGGTTCTCGGGTTTGCCCAGATGTTACAGTCCCTGACAGCTGGGTGTGGGTCCTCTGTCCAGTGAGGTGAGCAGATGGTCCTTCCTGTCCACATGACCCTTTTGGAAGCAGAAATTCTCTGAGGCTTTCAGAGCACTTGGAACCCCAGAAACTTCGCCAAAGCTGCCTGTGGCACCGTCACCCAGAGCTGGAGAACTCAGATGCTCGGGAGAGTGGCGGGGGGGCTGGGAAAGGAGCCCAGGAGATGGGCTGAGCTGCAACAGTGAGATGTTGGCCTTGGGCAAGTGGCATGTTCATGCCGGGTTCTGGGGGCAGCCCAGCGGCAGCAGAGGCCAGGGCTGCCAGATCTTCTTCAAGACAAACTGCAAATCTGGATCTGAAATTTCAAGAAAAATTTGAAAAAGACATCTCTTACTGCTGGCCACTATTGGAAAAAAAGCAAACAAAAAAATCACGCATAGCTATGGCAGCATTTAGCCCCAGACAGCTGAGCTGAGGGTCCCTGGCCTCAGAGGGAGCCTCCCCCAGGGAGGTAAGGGAAAGTAGAGCCCCCCATCCACTGCTCAGGCCCCCAGCAACCCCCTGCCCCAGTCAAGGGAAGTCACTCTGCAGCCTGTGGAGGTTGGAGGTGGGTCCCTTCTTCCCACTGTTGCTCCAAGACATTTCTTGGTGCCTCAAGTTCCCTCTTAGTTCTTTGGAAAGCAAAGTAAGTTCTCCTAAAAGAGAAGAAAAGCCAGAAAGACGTACAGTCTATTTCTTCTCCCCTTCTGCTATATCCCTCCCCTGAGGCCACAGCTGCCTACTTGGATGAGAAGGGAACTGGAGGAAGGAGGAACAGAAAAGATAAAGTAATATATCAAAACAGGATGCCGCTGGGTATAGAAAAGCAGATGGAGCAGGCAGGGAGGAGCCAACACAGAGCGGGGTTTGGTTTCTGAGATCCACCTAGAATTCGGACCATCCCTCCTTGCATGGTGTGGGGGATGGACCAGGTTACTGCTTTTGTTGGGGTGGTCAGGGAAGGCCTCGCGGAGAAGACATTTGAGCTGAAACCTGAAGGGTAAATGATTTAGCAGAACCAGAGCAAAGACATTCCAGAAGGAGGGGAGAGCAAGGTGAGGCACCAAGGAGTGTTCAAAGCCATCAGGGAGCCAGCAGCCAAGGCAGGGAGGGAGGGCAAATGAGGCAGGGAAGTATGGATTTGGGAGTAAACCCCTTCTGGAGGGCAGCGAGTGGCCAGATCTGATGGGCAGTTGTATGAGATCACTCTGGGTGACATGTGGAAAATAACTGTAGGGGACGCAACAGGGCTGGGTTAGGAGCTACTGCAATTGCAGGTGTGAGGGGATGGTGGCTCAGACCAGCGTGCTAGACTGGTGCATGGGTGCAAGGCAGATTTTAGAGGGGCTGCCAGTGAGACACGCTGCTCAGTGACCTGAGCCTTCTGGGACAACCCCCAAGTTGCAGAAAGAGAATTGTAAGGGGCAATGTGTTCCCCCCAAGGACAAACTCTTTCATTGATTTGGCAAATATTTACTGAGCACCTACTATGTGACAAGCATTTGCTCAGCAGTGAACAAGACTGAGGAGGGAGCTTCTGTGGAGCAGATAGAAAATTAACTTTTTAAAAAATATATCTATGTTCTATGAGAAAAGTTGTGCTAGGGAGGAAATTCAACAAGGAAAAGAGGAAAGGATACCAGACAGGTTCTGAGAAGGGTGGCTAGAGCAGATTTTGAAGAGGTGAGGGAGGGAGCACGGCAGGGACAGGAGGTGGGAGGAGAGTCCCAGGCCAGGAAGCTGCCCTTTCAGAGACTCTGTGGAGGGGAGGCATCCAGCATATTCTGGGAGCAGCCAGGAGCCGGGCTGGCTGGAGCAGAAGAGAACAGCAGGGGCTAAGATCCAAGGAAGAAGAGCCCACACAGTAGGGTCTTGTGGACCGAGTGAATTGAAAGCTCATCAGAGGGCCCGAGTCACCCAGAGCCACCCAGTCAGTACTTCACTGCCCTCCCCCACACACCTACAGACCCCTGGAGTCCCAGGAAGGGTCAGACACAGCCACCCACCCAACTCACAGGCTTCCCCCGCACACCCAGCACGTCTGCAGCTCCCTGGGGCCAGCAGTGTCTGTGATTTACAAGTCCCTCCCCAGGATTGTGTATTTGGGGGCATCTGTTCAGTTTTTATTGCTTCTGGCCAGGGCTTTGATGCTCCTTCACAGATCAAATCACTGCCTCCCTTCCGCTAATTCAAACAGCTGGTTACCGCTCACCGATTCCCCCACTCCAATTGCCAAGGGAAGAATTATAAATAAATGTGTACAAGCAAACAGATGCTGTCATTTAAAAAATCGATCCATCTAGCAAAAATGCCCCACTTAGGACTGAAGTGGCATACTGTGGAGCATGTGTCTTGGTGGCATTTTTAATGAAATCAGATAAACAATGGCGAGGCTCACTAATAGATTCCAAAGGAGCAAACATACAAGGACAGAGGAGAGGGGAGAAATTTGCTTTAGGACATCCTTTTCCCCCAACACACCCACCTGAGGTGCCAACCTCACACTCTAACCTCAGGAGAGAGACGGGCCCCACCAGCTTCCAGCGCGTACCTTGCCTTCCTCTCCCCGGCTCGCCCTGTCTCTCCTACCTGTTGATGGCATCCAGTCAAGCTCGTGTTATGATTTTGTGAGTCTCAGAAGAGTGGGTAGCCCTCATTGTATGACTTCTAGATACCTCAATCCAGAGGGAAATGTTGTCTTGGGCACAGAGTTGGACTACCCACCTGCCTTCCTTGAGCCAAGTTTGTACTGAGAGGCCAAATCGGAAGCGATCAGGCCTGGCCCGCAAAAATCTCCCACGTGAAACCCACCCCCATTTTTCCCATTCTGAGGCTGAAGGGAGAGAACTTTGAGGCTCTTTGAAGGGTGGAGGCTGACTGGAAGGAGGCAGGTTCCTGAATGAGTGTGGAGCTCTCCTCCTGCCCATCCTACATGGGGATGCAATGAGGTGAAATAAACTGATAGTTTCAGGCCACTTGGGGTAGCAATCCTATCCCAAGTAATCCTTTCCCAATGAATCCCAGAATTCATTCATTCATTCATTCATTCAGTGAGCACAGAATAAAAACAATATCTAATTATCTCCTTCAGACATCCGAATGTTAGGAATGTGATTTAAGGAAGAGCATGAGCCCACTTTTCAAGTGAGGTTCAGAAAGGTTAAGTAACCTGCTAAAAGACACACAGTTGATTATCATAAAAGCTATCACTACTGAACATTACAATGTGCCAAACTCTAGTGAAATGCCTTATATGCAGTCTCTTCTTTATTCCCCATAAAAATCCTCATGGGGCAAAGGGTGGAGGACTATGGGTGCTTTGGTGGTGGGAGAGTGACAACACCTAAGGGAGAAATCCCCATATTGTCAAATATTGCCAAAATATTAACAAAGATGTAAAACAACAGTACTTCATTAATTTACAAAATTTCTTGAGTATTGTTATTTTACAGATGTGGAAACTAGGGTAGGGCTCAAGAAAGGGATGGGGGACAAAGGGTAGGAGGAGGGGGGATTGGTAAATGAAAACAGTAGTATTCAAAGCAGAAAGTTAATGCTGCCTCTTCTTTCAATTCCAAGAAGTCTCTAATAATAAGCTAATCACACTGTATCTTAAGATACCAGCTTATCTCAAATCAAGCCAGCCCTATGGAACTGGAGAGCTGCGCGCACACACACACACACTCCAAAAAGGTTAAAACCATTACATCAAAATAAAACATATGGCCACACAAATCTGCATTTATTACATCTAATTGGAAGAGACACAGTCAAGTACATGAATATTTTAGCAGTTTCCAACATGCAAATATCACCACGCCAAGACCCAATTACTGGCTAATCTGCACGTGCTGGCATTGTGGGGGGGTCTGGGACGATGCTCTGTCTTGGCTGCAGTGATTGGGTGGGTTCTCATTTGGAGCCAGTTATCATTTGCTTCTGCCTTTAAATAGCACCCCAGGAACAGAAAGACTTGAAAGGCTCGCTCTCACCAGGCTGATAACCGTGATTAGTGTCTGGGGAATACAATAGGCAAAGGCAAGCTATTTGGCTCTAAAATCAAACAGAAAATTCAGATCTTTTCATGTAATCTCTGACTAATCAGCTTTAATGAAGAGATTTTGGTGATTGTTGTTTAAGCCACAGCACATTCACAGAACAAATGGGAATTAGCAGAGGCTTATTTTCTGGCCATTTCCAACAGAGACCAGAGTTCCCATGCAGAGGGCAAGGGAAAAAGACAACAGCAGGAGTTTTCCAAGTGTCAATCATCCGGGTCCTGGCCCTCAGGATTTCCTCAGGTCTAAGTACCACCTTGCAAATTATTCACCTACTTTTCTTTGAATCAACTTACTTTTTTTTTTCTTTTAATAAATGTTGTATCATTATGTAAGCAAAAATGCAGCACCAATTGCCCTATTTCAAAGGTGTTTTCTTTAGGAAAGTCAGGCCAATGCAGCAATAACCATGGGTCCCAACTGTTGAAAGGCTTCATGCAGCAGATGTCATAATCCCAAGTGGGCAGAGGTCCATGATGTCTGCTACACTCATTCCATGAATCTTAGGCACACACACAAACACACACATGCACACACACGCACACACACACAAGATAAGCAGTCTGAGTCTCTGCTGCAGAGGGTAACTGCAAAAGCAAATAAAACAATGATTAATTCTGCCTGGAGGGCTGTGTTGTAAGAATGCTCTGAGGCAGAACATCAGACAAGAAGAGAAATTAGCCAGCGCTATAAATGTGCTGGGGAGAGTTAACGGCAAGCTGAGACTTTCTCCTTGACTCCAACTACATGATGAGGACACAACTGCGAAGGAAACGATGGTCTCACAACGTGACTCAATGTTACTTAATGTATTTCCCCATGTCAATGAAAACCATCTCCAAGAAAAACCAAACCATGGAAAGAGCTGCTGTGATGCAAAACAGACAGGGATGAAAGAAGTAAAAGAAGAATCTTGGGTGTGCAACCACATCACTGATGCTTTCCAACGATGATGCTTTCCGAAAGTGGTGTTTTCCAGTGATGCTGTTATAGAGCAGCCCTGATATTAAACGGGTTGCCTGGCTGTGGGTCCTCACCCGCGCGCTTAAAAGGGACTTATGAATACTCCACTACAGACACACACCAAAGGTTAATAAAAGGTTTATTTACAAGGGAAAAGGAAATAAGGAAAATGTACAACTCAGGGAGAAAATAGGGAAATAAAGTCTTTAATGCGTCCTACCCGATCCGACGACCTGGAAACCCAAAGTCACTCTCAGAGCTGGCCGGACACTGCGAGCTGGCGGAGAGCCAAAATGGGGGGATTCCCCCAAAGCCCACGTGTCTGCCTTTTATATCCACCTGGCTGCTTAACCCCACCCTCAGGTCCCAGCCACCTTCCCTTGGGTGGTGATGGGATTTGGAGTTCCCAGTGTCTTTGACTTTGACCTGGGGTGGGGGTGGAGTCCATAAAGCCTGTATGGAATTAGCTTTGGGACATCCTTTTCCCCCTAACAATGCCACCGATAGTCCACCTAGTGAGCGCGGATGATGTGACAATGACGGTCATCCATCGGAGGCAGGGACTCCATGTTCTCTCTTCTTGACTCTGAGCGGCCCTGTGATTGTGGGAGAACTGAACTCCATGACTCGAGGCTATGTTAAAAGGGCAACAGACCCAGGATCGCTGAGCACACCTCGTGCTCCTATCTTGGCTTCTAACACTGTTCTCCCCTGGAAGGAACTGGGCTCCTGGCTCCTTGGAGAAATACATGCAAGAAGCCAGGAGCATCTTGTAGTGCCAAAAGGTAAGGAAGTGCTCAAACACACACACACACACACATGCGCGCGCGCACACACACACACACACAATGATGGGGAAAGGGACATGGGGGCCAACCTGAAAGAGCTTCCCCTGCCCAAAGCTGGAACATAGGATTGGACTGTAACCCAGAATATAAAATAAACCACCACAAGTCAACACTCAGATACATCAGTGATTGCATACACACATAAACAAGAGCACAGACAAACCCACCATGCAGAAGAATTCCAAATAATTTATGGAGATATGCTGGCCTCAAGGAAATGGAGGATAACTCCCACTCCTTACATGTGGCTGTGCATCATTAATATCCCCCTTCTAAGAAATACAATATTCAAAAGGCAAGAAAGAGCAGTTCCACAGCGGTGAAAGCTCACAATCACCTCAGCCTGGTGACCTAGACGCATATCAACAGTTATCAATCAGGAAGACAGCATGTGCCCTGGAGTTGCTGTGATGGAGGGGTACTTACCCACGGGGTCATCCTCTCCAAACCCACAACCCCTGCCCAACCATGGAAATTATCAGAAAAAGCCCAAGGGAGGGATCTTCTATAAAACGCCTTGTTAGTACACGTCAGTGAAGTCAAGGTCAAAAACAAGAAAAGGATGAGAAAGCGTCACAGCCAGGAGATACTAAGGAGACATAATGACCGAATGTAACGTGGTATCCTGGGTGGAATCCTAAGGCAGAAAAGAGACATTAGGTGAAAGCCCCCCACTGCCTGAGTCTTCCCGGCCCAGGTCTAGAAAGGTACAGATGGAGGCCTCTGAGGCGTCTCCAGCCCCAGCTGTCACACGTGGATATTGTGGATTCATGCACAAAGTCAATGTCGTTGTTTTAAGTCACTACATGTTGTGGTTTGTTATGCAGTGTTGGGTGAATGGAACAACCGGTCTATAAAACCGACTCTGGGGAATGATTGATTGATGGATTGGTTTCTTCTACACACAGGTGCTGGGCAGTGGAAAGAGACTCACAAGACCTCATTCCTGCTCTTGAGTGGAAGGTATCTTCTGAGCAAGAGGTCCCTCTTGTCCATTCCTAGATCAATGAATCAAGTTTCCTGCTTGCTGGGCTGAACTCCGGCACAAAAGATCCTGAGCAGGGAAATGACCAGCCGGAGGCTTAGCCCCAAAGGCCAGTGACAAAAATGCAGAATCCCAGGCCTGACTCCAAATCAACTGGACTGAGATCTCCAGGGGTGCTGACTAAGAACCTGTACTTGGAGAAGTTCCACACTGCCCGAGAACCTCAGGCACAGGATAGGAAGGGGGTACACTATGAGAGCAGGTGAGTAGGCCAGAACACACAGATTTTGAAACAAGAAAATAGAGGGGAAAGCCTGAGGTGTTTAGCTGTATTATTAATCCACATCACCACCCAGGCCACTGGTTCCCATTTCATGAGGGAGAATATTAACCTCAAAGAGGCAGCAAGTCTCCCAATCTGGCTGACTTCAGCTCAGGGACTTTTTACCTCCATCCCAGTGGAATCCATTCAACAAAACGCTTTGATTTTTTTCCTTCTCCCCAGTCTCTTACAGTCACTTCAGGTAGTGTCCTGCGCTGAAGTGGGCTGAAGGCACAGAACAAGTGGCCAGTCCTACATCGCCCAGGGAGCCAGTGCCAAGAACCAGTGTGTGGGAGGTTTTCACACCAGCTTTACACAATTGGAGTAAATCAAGTCTCTTTATGTGGCCAAATTCAGTGTTATTTTCCAGTTGGGAGTTTTGTTTGCATGTCTGTATTTTAAATAAATTTGATAATTAAGCTACAAATGTTCCCCGCACACTTGGATATATTTAAATTGCAGGCTGCTGATCAAATGGAGTAAAATCACAAACATGGACATAATCGATGCTTTTTGTTTGTTCCATGCCTCTCGCAGCACTCAAATGGGTCTGTGAGCTTAATGGCCAATTCCAAGGCTCCCAGGAATGAGAAGGGGGGGGTGGTGAGGGTTGTACTGGCAGTGAAAATACACAAAGTGAAACCCCATGGTGAAAGATTGTGGTTCTTTTCTTTTCATTTCATCTGTGCCTGTAATTCATCTCAACAAGTCAGTGTTGAAAACCCAAACAAGCTAGCAAAGGGGTATTTGTCTCTGCCTGGCTGGCCGCCCTCCCTATTCATTGTTTACTGCCAGAAACCCACTCCTGATCATTGTGGAAGAGAATCTGGGGGCTTAAGGGGCTGACACGCCCACCCACTTTTGCCTCTGCCCATCCACTGTCAAATGAAAAACCACACCAGATTTAGTAAGGGGAGACTAATTTGAAAGAATGATGGCAAGGAGGTGAGGGGACTATTGAAACAGAGAACACAGGTCTGCAAGCATTTTAAGGGTTAGGCAAAAAGAAATTTTCTATTATAGGGAAGAGAAAATAAGGCAACAAAGAACTGAGAAGTGGGATGCAAGGGGGTGTGTGATGGGACAGTCAGTGTTTTACCCTAAGAGCAGCCTGTTTTCAGGTGGGCCTGTCTGCGGGCTCAGGCTGAAAGTAGGCCAAAGTTCAGAGGCCTAGAGAATGGGAAATTTAACCAGTTTGGTTAACAAGCATTTCCACTGTCCCCCTTGCTAGTGAGGACATGCAGTTCAGCTCATCAGTTATGGGGCATAAAATAGGGATTTGGAGACTTATTACATCTGGACTTATTACAGGTAAACAAGAGGGGCATCCATGAGTCTTACCTAAGTCACACGGGGAAGGTGATTCTTTGCTGCAAGCTATCCTTACTAAATTCTTTTACCCATCCAACACCAGAACAAGCCCAGGAACCACACTCAAATCAGGGTTCTAGAAACACAGGATCTTATCCACTGGTCAAGGAATGAAGAAGGGAGATTATGCTCTAAAATCTGTCTTCCCAAGCTCGGGAGAAGCAGGGATCTATGGGGGGGGAGGGGAGGGGGGCACACTGAAGAGGAGAGGCTGAAGGATCATTTGCATCGGCAGGATTTCAGAGAAAGAGGAAGGCATTTTCAGGCAGGATTTCAGAGAAAGAGGAAGGCATTTCCAGCCACTGAATTCACGCTACTTTTTCTTCTGTCAAGTTTGGTTTTGACTGGATCTGTCACCAGGTTGGTGGTGTGCTTTTTTACTATGGTGATGAGGGTGTGGCTTAACCCTTGTCTTACTTCTATCTCCATGTTAGTGTCACCAGGTTTTCTATGGTTTTGTCTGCAGAGATCAGAGATGCAAACAGAGCAGGACTGAAGAATTTCCACAAGAAAAGATAAATGGGAACAGAGGACAGGCCCAGTGACACTGTTTTCCAGAACACAAAGGGTGACTCAGCAGTTTCTCAGGAGCACAGATACAGGTTCAACTCAAACTGTCACCACTCAACTGGTGATGACAATTATGACAACAGTTATCTATGGATTTAATATTTGTAAAGAGCCTTGGAAGTGCTGGGTACAAAGCAAATACTCAAATATCTGTTAATCTCATCTGTGAGATCCTTGAAGGCAGGGTTTGAGTTCATCTCATATGTTTTCATTGGTGCTAGCACAGTACCCAGAATCCAATGACGAGCTTTGACCTTGAGCAAGCCTTGGTCTCCCAATCTGTAAATACACACAATCTCCACCTCACAGAATTGTCAAGAGAATTACACACTGTTGAGATGTCTAAGGGACCCTGACAATGCCCAGCACATCTGTTGACAAAGACTTTCTCCCTGACCTAAATCTGGTCAGGTGCTTCTGAGTCCTTTCTGACTACACATGACCTTGAGGTCTCTCCTTGGCCCATTTAGTTCAGTTTTAGCAACGATCCTGCTGGATGTGTGTAGCAAAAAATCCCCCACCTCTGATACCTGATGGAATTCCTCACTTTCCACTCCTGGAGTCTGACCATCTTGATATTCTATACACTTTACCTTTGATCACCCTGCACGCCTTTAGCAAAAACGTTGTCGAGTGGTCAAGCCAGCATTCCCCTTGCTGTCGATATTCCTTATTTTCCATCCACTGACCCTGCACCTGCTCCTTGACTATAAATCTTCACTTGTCTATGTATTTGAAGTGGAGCCTCATATCTCCCCCCATCACCCGTCCCCACTGCAGTGATCCCCCTGAATAAAATCTGCCTTACCATCTTTAACAAGTATAATGAATAAATGTTAACACTAATAAATAAATTCCCATCCATTTTCTACTCAGACTCCAAACCCACTGTGAGCAGAACATTATATTGCCTCTGTTCAAAGCTTCAAACGGCCTCCAAGTGTTAGGGGGTGGAGAAAATAGGGAAATAAAGTCTTTAATGCATCCAACCCAAACTGCCGACCTGGAAACCCAAAAAGCACTCTCCGAGCTGGCCGGACACTGCGAACTGGCGGAGAGTCAAAATGGGGGACCCCTCCAAAGCCCACGTGTCTGGCTTTATACCAACCTGGCTGCTCAACCCCACCCTCAGGTCCCAGCCACCTTCCCTTTGGTGGTGATGGGATTTGGAGTTCCCAGTGGCTTTGGCCTGGGGTGGGGGTGGAGTCCACAAAGCCTGTATGGAATTAGCTTTAGGACATCCTGTTCCCCCTAACACAAGGAGTGTGTTTGTTAGGAGTTGGCGCCTCAAGTCCGTTCGGGGTTCCCAAAAACTACACGGAGCCAGAGATGCAAAAGCAAAAAGGCTTTATTGCTAGCTTAAGCTAGGGTCCGACTCTGCCTGGTGTACTGACACAGCAGTCTCATCAGGTTGAGAGAAGGACCCCTTTAAGGGTGACAAGCTGTTTTTTATACTCTGTTACAGCAGAAAAAGGGGACCTTTCATATCAGAAAATGGGGACCTTTCACAACGGGGACCAAGTTCGATCTGATTATGTACCTTTCTTTGGCAACCTTTAAGTTTTGTTCATCCTTGCCTTGTGGTTCTTGTGGTTTTACCCTGCAACAGACAGCTGTGCTCTTCAAAACGGTCATTTTCCTTAAAATGGCTGCTGTCTTGCTATGCTTAGTCCTTTAACATCTTACATGTTCAAAACCTAAACTCCCAGCGAGGCCGCCCATTGGGGCACAAGGTAGAGGTGACAGAAATGAGGACTCCGGTCCCTTGCCCACCACTCCACACTGAAACCGAGGCCCTTCTTCCACAGGCTGTTGGTCACTTGGGGGTTCAAATGCAGGATCTGTGACTTTCCAAAAGCACAAAATTTGGAACATTTCATTTGCCCGCATCTCCGTTGACCTCTGTCAAACAGGGAAAACTAAGGATCATAGTTGCAAGGACTAGATAAAATGGTGGAGATGAAGCTGCTTTACACACAAAGTTACCGCGTCAGGGAGCAGCAGCTCACGTGGAAGGAAAACTCGAGGGGCCAGCCCTGGGCCCCGCCCCCGCCCTCCCAGTGCTTGAGCAGGGCGGGGGCATCGATCACTCGGCGCTCCTCTGCGCGCTCAGTCCCGACCAGACGAGTTGAGAGTGATCGATACTCCTCGCTCAAGCCTTACTCGGCGAAGGAACGCGCCGGAGTGTCCCACCCAGAGAACACGTCGTGGCCAGCGCCCGGGCGGCTCGACGCGGCCCCGGCGCGAGAGAGGTTAGACGGGACGGCTGAGCGGGGCGCGCGGCTCCTTCGAGGCGGAGGGGGCCGGGCTGGGAGGGAAGAGCGGCGCCGGCGTCACGTCAAGGGCCGAAGCGGGAATGGACGGCTTCGCGCGTGCGCCTTGGAAAAAGCGGGTGGGTGGCGGAGGGGGAAGAAGACGCGCTTCTGAAAAACGAATCTGAGCGGGGCGGGTGGACGAGGACAGCCGGCGCAAGCGCTCTGAGAACGCAGTTAGGCCGCCTCCAACTCCCGCGCGGCGTGGTTGGGGAAAGGCCCGCGCGTGCGTACGCGGGTAGTTACTGTTGCGCATGCGTACGGGGAGGGTGGGGGGGCGTACCGTTGCGCGTGCGTACGTGGGTAGTTACCGTTGCGCATGCGTGGGGTTGGGGGGGGGCACGGTGGCGCGCCTGCGCAGTTCTTGGTGTCTCGACTCCGGACGCGCGAGTGCGTGTTGGTTTCATCCTGGACACGCTTCGGGTGGGTTCTGTGGCTGTCGCATCCGAACTTCCCGGCCTTTCTCCTCCAGGCGAACTGGACACCCTTGAGCCATCCAGTTCCCAATGGAGGCGCGCGAAGCGAAGCCCATGAGGAGGCGTCTGGGAGGGAAAGCGTGTGAGGCCTGGGGTAGCAGGCGGGGGCGAGGGGCGTTGGAGCCAGCCGGCCTGCGCGCCCGGGGGCCGGGGGTGAGGGGAGCGGAAGGAAAGGCACGTCTAGGCCGGTAGGAGCTCCCTCTGAGCCCGTTTCGCGTTATCTCCCGCAAGATACAGCGAAGGTAACTTCACATGCCCAGCAGGGTTCTGGCGAACCCAAGGCCCGGGGAGGACCCAGCACGACTGCCTGTATGGCCCTTAGAACACCAGCGGTCCCCTCCACCCGGGAAGGAGCTTTCTGGGCAATTTCTAGACCTCTGGACACCCCCACAATGCTCTCCAGAAAGCTCTTGGCTTCTGCATGGTTTCAGTAGAATTCTGCCACAAAGAAATTAAAGAAGTCACAAAATTGAGCGACCTGCTCCCTCAAGCCAGCATGAGGCTGGTAGACCCTGGAAGCCACCTGCCCAGTGCCCCTGTTGCCTCGCACAACTGCCTGCTCAGTGGCTGTTTCTGGAATGACTAGTAAGCTTCCTAGATGGCTTCAATGTTGGGCTGTTTAGTCAAATTAGTTTACATAATGAGCTCTGTCTGGGTGGTAAATAGATGATGTCAGGACCTGAGTCCATTCAAGCTGTTTTGCACAGCTTGCATTTGGCCTCTGTGTTTATTATGACCAACAAGAAGCCTTTTATAAGGCTCACAGTAAGTTGGGTAACAAAGCCAAAAGCCACTCGGGTTTATTCCTACAACCTTTGACTCCCTTTCCAATATTTCATACACCTCATTCCTCTGAGAAAAGCTGTTCATGTCATGGGGCCAATACCTGTGGCTCTGTGGACGATCATTTTACAAAGCCAGTACACAAGACAAGTCAGGCTCTTTCTATTCCTGACATCCCCATTCTTACTCCCTTCAAAGAAAGCTTTTTTGACCAACAGGAGGTGTTTAAAACGAGTTGCTGTCCAGCTCTATGAGACTGATTTAAAGTGAGAATCCAAGACCATTCAGGCTTTTTCATATGGCCTATCATTAGGATGAACAGGTCTGTTTCCTTGGAATCACTCCACTTTATGACTTAATCATACATGCTAAATATTGGGTATGTGTATAGCCCTGAATTAACTTGTGTAAGATGAAATTCCTTCTTGAAGAAATGAAATTCCAGACAATAAAAAGTGTAAACAAGAAAAGTGATAAGGAAGAAAGAAAAATTTTTAAAGTAAATTGATACTTTACTGAGCCAAAAATTTTTCAAGACCTGTATATCGCATCCTGGTTTGGATGATAAATTCTATCATTAACCCACCTATATCTGACCCATTATGCCCTTTTTTGTAGCTCTCTGGGAGGTCAGTTTAAAGAACAATCTACAGTGCCACTCCAAAACACTAATACTTGCCTCCCTCCTCCGGAAGTCTGTATAATACAGCCTTTTCTAAAAAGCAGTGAGAAACTCTGGGAAGCCGATCAATAAAGCCAGTTCATATCCGCTATTAGGCTGATGATGCCTTCCTCTGGAAAACAGCTTGTGCAGTTATCAAGCAATCTTTTATTTAGACCGGTACATGGGGAATGCTGGCAGGCTGACTTTTAAAGCCAAGTCCTGAAGCCGTTCAGAAAGGCAGTTTCATGTAACCAGTTTCATGTAGTGACTTTCACTAGGAAGTCATGTTTGTGTGAAGGCTGCTTTGCATGGCCTACGTGAAGGTAGTTCCTTTGCCACATAGATTCACACAACCACAAGATGTTTCACCCGCCTAGTGAAGGCCATTTCACCTGGCTAAAAGGGGCCAAGGGAGGCTGTTCCTAGGGGGGTTAATTGATGTAACAAGCAGAACATTTTCCTGACCCTATAAAGAAACGACAAAAACAGTTTGTAAAAGTAAGACCAAGTCTTGTTTTCACCTGGCCCCCAGGGGCCCGGTGTGGAAGGAAGCTAAGTTTTTGAAACAAGTCATGAGGTCACTTTGGAAGTAGGGCGTGGCTCCTCCTCCAAAGGCTTTTCATTATGGCTGCTATTTAACAGTCAAAGTCATAAAAAGTTCTGGAAAGCATGTGGAAACTAGACCAGAAGACTACTCAGACAGGTAACAGCCAGCAAGTCACCTCATGAAAGTTGTTTCATGTGGCCACCATAATGCCTCTGGGAAGCTTTAGCGCTGTAAGATCAATCACGAGCCCCTTTGGTTGGCTACATCAAGTGGCTAACACAGGTGATCTGAAAAACCACATTAAAAAATGGAACTTGACTCTTCTGAAGCACCCACCTCTGGAAGACTATCATACAGTTCCAATATAAGTATCTCTGAAGGTCTTTTGAAAAAGCCTAAGAACTCTGGATTAAAAATAAATCACTAAAGTTATTTTCTGGAAGAAGAGATTTGTACAACCCACTTGAAGCCCTCTTTCCCAGAAGAC
Source organism: Talpa occidentalis (assembly GCF_014898055.3). NCBI lineage: Eukaryota > Metazoa > Chordata > Mammalia > Eulipotyphla > Talpidae > Talpa > Talpa occidentalis. The sequence goes on along the minus strand of NW_023601212.1, from coordinate 87,421,016 downwards.
TTTTCACATGACCATCAGCGGGAGGTGCTCACCAAGGCCAACCTGCACAGCAGCTCAGGGGCGCCTTAGGAGGCCACTTTAGGAAGACCATATCCGAGACTGCTTGGAGAACTTGGGTGACAGGCAGCACGTGCAGCTACCTTGGGAACTGGTTTGTAAAGCAGCACATGAGACCTCCTTTGAAGCCCAGCTTTTAAGACTGGTGCGCTCTACAAGGGGCTATTTTATAAGGTCACCCTGGGAGGCCAGTTTACAAAGTCCATAATCTGCATCACAGGGAGCTGGTTTATAGCCCGTTTAAAACCCTCTGGGAAGCCATTTTATAACGCCACTAAGAAACCAATTAACAAAGCTGGTACATAAGGCCCCAGTGCAAGCCACTTTATAGTAAGGCAAGTAAATAGTCTTCTGGGAGGCCTTTTTATTATAGGCCTTTGTGAGAAGCCAGGCTGTGAGGCCTCTGAAGTCTTTTCAGATGCTCAAGATGAGACATCTTGTGGTTGCTTTTTAAGACCGGTGAGACACTGAGGATGAACCCTGCAGCCTCCAGGGGAAGCTGACTGGTGGATGCACATGCTATTTTGTGTATAGCTAAGCGAGTAAGTCCACACTGGAAGGGTGAACTGTGAGCCTCGCCAAATGACTGTTAATGAGGCCAACAGGACATTTATAAATCTAGGAGACTAGAGAGAAATCCTTACGGCAGGTTGGAACAAGCGAAATCAGGTTCTCTTAGTCCCATTATTGACTAAACAAACTGGGAAGATCACAGTATCCAGTGTGAGCCAAGGTCTGAGCTAGGGTACAAGGTCCAAAAGCCTGTGTGATCCTCACCCCTGAGGCCAAAAAGTGCTCTGGGTAGACACTGCCATGTACTGTGTAATAATGAGCAAATTACTTAAACACCCAACTCTCACCAGATTCCTGTATATACATCTCACATCACAGGGTTGTGAGGGATATGTCTAATAATGTACGTTAAGCAGGGAGCATGGAGTGGCCCACTGGAAAGGACAATGTTGGCTGGAATTTAAGCTGTTTCTGCACAAATGTCCACGGACTTTGGGCAAGTCACTCCATCTTTCTCTGAGCTTTAGTTTCCTCATCCACAAAGTATGAAGGTAGGATCGGAAAAATGGTCACATTCCTATTTACAGGATTGTGGAGAACAAATAAAAAGAGAGAAAGGAATAGTTGGGCAAGTAGGATGAGAATTGAGCCCTGACTGGCGCCATGATGGGAGAGTGTGCCCTCAGCTCGAAGGCTGCCCAGCCCTCAGATCTCTGCTCCACCTCCTAATAGCAGAACTGCTTTGGGCAAGGCCTCTGCTTTAGCCTCCTCACCTGTAAAGTGAGAATGAGAATATGTTCTTGGGGTTTCTCTAAGGAACGAGAGTGATAAAAGAAATGAGAGTGATAAAGTGCGTAGAGCTTTCCTGGCTTAGCAGCAAACATTTCATAAGTATGTTGTCAGCTTTATTTGTTCTGTGGAGCCCTTGTGAGGGTTCAGTGACTGTCAGTGTTCTGCTGCTGGTGGGGGTCGGAGAGGAGGTGAGCTAAAAAGAACCCAGGGATTGGATGAGGTTCTCCAGCTGCCTCCAGGGACCATAGCTAGTGTCCTGGGCATGTCTTCACTTCCCTATTTCCTGCTGGCTTCATGCACCCTAGGGCTGAGGGAAGCTACGCTTTCTCCTCTTTTGTGTGAGTTATAGATCGAATCCCAGGATATCCAGGAAATGTGAGCCGTTTGTTATCAGGTTTTGCATAACAGAGCACCATAAACCTTAATGACTTAAAAGAATACACACCTGTGATCTCCATTTCCATGGTGGGTCCAAGTCTGAGTGTGGTTTAGCAGGTCCTGCCCATGCTCAAGAGGAGGGGATTAGGTAAGGGCTGAATAACAAGAAGTAGCGATCGCCGGGCAACCTTCTAGTCTGCCGCTGCAGGAGGACCGTGGCTTTCTTTTCACAGGAGGCGAGGCATCTGAGGAGGCTTTGTCATGGGCACGTCTTCACGCTTGCCTTATGCCATCCATCATGGATCTTAATTGACAGTTACTTTCATGGGGCAAATAGGACTCTTTGTTTTTTGTTTTTTGTGGGACCCTCGCCGGCGGCTGGGGAACGAACCGGCGCTGCAGAGGCTGCAGGCAGCCTCGCAGCCCAGCGCTCAACCACTGCGCCACCAGGGGAGACCCCAAGTAGGATCATCAACCACGGAAATCATCCGTGGCTGACATACACAAGAAGGAATTCCTAAGGAGTCCCTTGGGGCACACGGAATCCATGGAAAGCTAGAGAACTAGATTTGGAAAAGAATAAGAACGTGCTTCTGTCACCTAGGAACTAGGAACAATAATTGTTAGAACCTAGCACAGAACAGCTGACGCAGAAACTGCCACTAGGATAGAAATGTCACTTATGTCCAGTCTGGTTGATCTGCCTGAAGTTCAAATTTGAGGGGGGCACCTTCTGACTGCCTTGCTTGGATCACATCCCAGCCCCTCGGCAACATCCCACCAGCCTGACCTCAGCAGGGAAAAATAGAATTCCTCAAAAGGAAATTGAAGTGTATTGTTAAGAAAGAAAAGGATTCTGAGCCACCAGGACTCAACAAATGCCCTCTACATTCTCTGCATCTGTTTCCCCAACAATAGGAAGAAGTCACGGTGTCAGGACAGCCTAATTTGTAGCACGCATCAGCAACACTTTATAGTGACTAAGCACAATACACGTTTGCTTTTTTGCTCTTGCTCTGTAGTCCAGCGTGGACACTCCTAGTGAGGTGGCTGTCTCGTAGCTCTATCATTTCCAAGGGCCTCGGGGTCATTCCCTTCCCGCCAGTGGGTAGGAAAAGTTGGGCATGGTGAAGCATGTATGAGTGGGAGTTTATGCCCAGCAGAGAAGACCATGTTGAAGAATCACCAGAGAGGGAGGTGTGTTCCAAAGGAAAGCACAGGAAGTGGTGGGGATCTAAGGGCACCAACTCTTTGTGGTCTATTTTTTGGGGGAAGATATATATTTTAAAAATTTTAGTAGTTGACAACATCATAGATGTAGGTTTCCCCTCCCCAGATTTATTTTATAAAAATACACATTCGAGGGCCTCCCTGGAGGTGCAGGGGATTGAGCACAGTGCTGTGAAGGTGTCTGCAGCCTCTGCAGCACTGGTTCGATTCCCCATGGCCAGGGAGCTACCCACATGCTGCGGCAGAGCCCTCCTGTCTCTCCCACAGCTCCCCTCAGCAGTGTTTTCAGTCCATCTGCCTGTTCTGCTCCCTACTCTGTCTCTGGTGAATCCTCTCACCCTCCCACGCCTCTGGCCTGTACCCCGGCTCTTGTATAAATAAATTTTTAAAAAAATGTTTAAAAAAATACACATTTGTCTATATTGAAACAGGCAGTGTGATAATTTGCTCTTTTACTTCTTTCCAGGCCAGCGTTCACCAAGCCGTGCTGGCAGAGCGATGGCAGAGGACAGCACCCCGGCTGCCCCGGAGGGCACGGGAGGGCTCTGGGAGGCCCTGAGGGCGCTGCTGCCCCGCACGCAGGAAGAGCTGAAGCTGGACCTCGGTGAGCACGTGGAGGCCGGGGTGGTGCTGCTGCTGCAGCGGGCCACGCAGCTGTTCTATGCAGGCCAGAGGCATGAGTGTCTGGAGACCAGCGAGGTGCTCCTCGACTACACCTGGGAGAGGCTCAACACCGGGCCATGGAAGGACGTTCACAAAGACTGGAGGCGGGTCTACGCATTCAGCTGCCTCCTGAAAGCTGTGTGTCTGTGCCAGGCACCTGCCGACGCCGCCAGCGTGGACGCCGCCAGCGTGGACGCCGCCCTGAAGGTCTGCGACATGGGCCTTCTGATGGGGGCGGCCATCCTGGGGGACATCCTCATTAAGGTCGCCGCCATCCTCCAGACACACCTGCTCTCTAGAAAAAGAGCTGTGCCAGGCCCTGCCCTGGAGCAGCCCAGCCGGAAGGTAAGGGGTGAGGTGGTCAGTGGCCACACCTGTTTTTCTAGGCGTAACAACACCTGGGGCGCAGCCTCATGGCAGGGCCTGCCTCTGGCTGAAAAGAGAAGCTCCATTGAGAAGGAGAGAAAGTCTGTTTTCTCAGTCATTTTTCCAGTTTCTACAAAAGCAGCGCCTTTTCAGGAGAGGGGCGGGAGGAAGCTTCATGGTTCTTGAGCACGCCATGGCAGTGGTGTAGACGTGGCTTCGAAGGCGAGAGCTGTGCTGTCTCTTAACTTTTCCTCGGCCGGCTGGTTGAAGTCTCACTCACTCGTCTGGCTGCTCTGGCTGCTGCCAAGTTGGGAAGCGACAGGACAGCGAGCTGGCTTCCGCTCTGCCTGCCGTTAGATCCTGCCTGTGTCGTTGCTGGTACTCAACTGCCAGAGAATACCCTGCAGAGGCCGAGGGTGGTTCGCTCCACAGGCTGCCACTTACTGTGCCTCTGGGCAGGCAGTGACCTCTCCTGAGCCTCAGTTTCTTCATCCCTAAAGTGGCTGTTGAAGCACCGATCCCAGAATGAAAGGCTAAGCTGGACTGAACACAGGAGGGCAGTTCGGAGAAGTTTCTTAATGGCTTGCTGTGTTTTCCGAATTCACTGTGGTGTTATTTTTATGTAAGAATTGCAAGTGGATGTCATCAATTCCACATGCATGGAAACGTCATAAAAGGGAATCCTACGAACAGGGAAGAGAAATTTGCAGCAAATCTGTCAGAATAAATATCTTTATTATAGAAGGAATTATACGAATCAGTGGGGAGGAACGCTTGGACTCCAGGAGGTAGAGAGACTGGGAACACGGACAGACTGTTCTCCAGGAGGAAATAGAGCTACTGAGCAAACCTCACCTATGGTTAAAAAAAATGCAAAACCTGTGAGGCGCCATTTTGGGTTGTGAAATGATGGAGCAAGCCTTGGCATTTGCCCAGTGCTGCTGAGACGCCACGGGCACAAGGCCTGGTATGTGAGACCTTCTAGAGGGCAGAGCAGACCAAGGCTCCAGGACCTGTCCCCCTGACCGAGAGGATGCACCTGCCCCTCCCCAGGGAGCTATGGAAATGGACTGTTCCAAGGAGCTATGGAAAGAGCTTCATGGCCAGGGGGTCCCTGGTAGTGCCACAGAGGAGGCAGCGTGTGTAGAGCAGGCTCCGGACTCCACTTAACAGCATGCAAATTCCCCAATTGGGTGCTGTAAGGGCAGGAATGGGCACAGTGCAGGTTTTCTATGCTTCTATGCAGACAGGGTAAAGGAGGAGAGGAGTCTTGGAGCCCTCAGCGGGTTTGCAGGCTTTTATAGGGATTTACCAGGTACACAACAGGCTGGCAGGTCTCCCAGCCCCCAGCAAGTCTTCACCCTGTCTGGGTTCTCCAGCCTTTTCTCACGTTCTCTCTCTTCTCTGCTTCAGCTTCTCTGCTTCTCCCCTCGGCTTCTGCTTCTGCTGGCGTCCCTGTGACGCCGCCCTTAAAAGCCCAGTCTTAGCCCAGGTGGATCCGATCTACATATGCCCACACCCTACTCCAGGTGCCCGCCATCAGGCCTGCATTCAGGACCACAGGGTTCCGTCATCTATCCCAATGGCAGGAGGGCAGAAAAGCCTGATACTTTTTACCTTACCCTACAGGTGCAAATTCACACTCATTGCCTGTGAGTCTGGCAGGTGTCTGGGTCTCTCCACATCCCCCCATGCCCCCTCTGTGCCCTTGCCTAGAAGGGAGGTTTGCTCAGCTGCTTTATCACGCACCAGGGGTCACTCAGATGGACTAGGCCCCGAGGACCTGTCCTGCCAGAGCTTACCTTCCAGACAACTGTAATGGGGTTTCTCTCTCGTGGTGGGGTGGTGGGGAGGCAGCTTCACGTAGGTGGACAGGGAAGGCCTCTCCCACGAGGGAATGTGTGAAGAGCAAAGCCTGCTGAGAGCGTCCTGACAATGCAAAGAAAGGGCGAGGCCAAGGCCTCACACATGGCCTGCAGGTGGGAGTGTTTGCTGCCGCTGCTCCCTCCACTACAAACTTTAAGAATTGATTTGAGGGTCCAGCCATGGGGAGCCGGGGAACTGACAGTGGTCAGTACTTCCCATATGAGCATTTTCTCCCAGTAGTTTAGCAGTTGAGGAAACTGAGGCTCAGGTCGCCCAGCAGGGAGCATGCACTCATAAGGCACGCGAGCACCAGGTGGTGGCAGGGAATGAGCTCTGGAGAAATCCCCGGCTGCAAGGGGCAGAGTTGCTTCTTCACAATGAACTCTACTGCTCGTGGGCTGGACACACGTACGTGTGAAAATGGGGACGGGACATACGGCAATGAGAGAGAATACTTTCCCTGGCTGGCAGTGTGGAGTCCCTGCCCTCTACTGCAGAGGTTCTGTGAAAGCCATACGTTACTTTTTATAATGAAGCAGACATTTTAAAGGAACTGGCAAAGGGAAAATCCAGGTTTCATGAGGAATACAGTAGCGGTGGCTGCAGTAACAATGCTCATAAAAGCCATCGCCTATTATTGTTACCGTCGACCCCTCACATCCTGTCAGTTCCACATCCTGTCAGTTCCCCTCACATCCTGTCATTCCTAGATAAAGGACTCGATTTTGACTTCTGGTGGCTGATGCTGTTTTCCTTTGTTTTGATTTTAAACAGAAAGCAAGGAATGACGACGTTTCGATTCCAGATACGGAGTCAGAAAAAGCGGTCCCTCGGCTGCGCTGCCCATCCCTCCAGTATTTCAGGGAGCATTTCCTGGTTCCCGGGAGGCCTGTGATCTTGGAAGGCGTGGCGGACCACTGGCCCTGCATGAGGAAGTGGAGGTGGGTGGCTGCTGCAGCGGCGCGGCTCCCCTTCCCACTTTCACTTCCCCAGAGACTCCCAGAATTCCTCCTCCTGTCACCCCCAAGTAAATGGGGCCTCACAGACCCTTCACCTGCAGCCCCTGGGGCGGATTGCCCAAGCTGGCAAAGGAGAATTGAAAGCACAGTGCAGTGATTCTGTGCCAGCGCGGGTAAGGCCTTTATCTCCTACGTTGTGCTTGCCCAGAGCAGCTTTTAACGAGGGCTTTGGTGCTGGTCAAGTGTTAAGTCTCCTGCAGTTTTGCAGGATCTGAGAAACAAGAACCCGAGAGACAGTCACCTCCCTGCTGTGGGGCTCCCTGGGCTCTTGCCTTTGCTCCTCCCTCACATCAGCTCCTGTCCCTCCTCAGATGCATGGTTGGGGGAGCAGAGGGGCACCTGGAGAGGGTAAACGGGAACGGGAAGGTGTGCTTAGGAACGTGCATGCGTCAGCCTGTGGCTCCCTCTGAGACCTGCGTGGGGAGGAATTGTGACAAGCATCGTCCCAACACGCCTTCATTCTTCGTCTCACCGCGCACCCGGCACGTCACGGGGCTGACTGCTCACCCGGTGCCAGGACAGGCACTTGCCAGCTGACCTCATTTTACCTGCCCTGAGCCCATGGGCTGGACACTGTCATCACTCTCTTTTACAAATGGGGCACCAGGGCTCAGAGAGGTGAAGTGACTGTTGAGGGCCCACTGGTCAGTAACCAGCAGGGCCTGCTGTGTGCCAGGCCCCCAGAGTCCATTGCTTGGGCATAGCACCACCCCCCGTGCTGCCCACCATTTCTCAAAGGTGGTTTCTCAGCTGAGTGACCAGGTGAGAGAGAAGTCAGAAAGCTCTTAGCAAGCCAAGGAGCAGAGCAGCTGGCAGGACCTTGACAAGTCAGGCTAACTGGGTCTATCCGCACAGCCACCGGTGCCAGCTGGGCAGGCGACCTCACCTCTGTGTCCATGTCCTCGTCAATTAGATGGGGTCACAGTGGTCACTACCTTGAAAGGTTCTGTGAAGATTAAAGGAGACCAGTGTGAGGCACTCTGTTCCCAGCAGAGGTCAGCAGCTGTGGTGTTTTTCTAATAGCCTGGAGTACATCCAAGAGGTCGCCGGCTGCCGCACCGTCCCAGTGGAAGTCGGGTCAAGGTACACAGACGAGGAATGGTCCCAGAGGCTCATGACGGTCAGCGAGTTCATCAGCACATACATCACCAGCGAGGTATGTCATCCGACTCCTTTCCTTACCAGGAGAGGACACGCTACATGTGGGGCAGCCTCCGGGCATCAGTGGGTCGTTTCACTCTGCGGTCAGCAGGCTGCTGGGCAGGCAGGACCTTCCAGACCCTTTCTTTGTGCAGTTGAGTGGTTTTCAGTGTATTCGTAGATTGCGCAGCCCTCGCCACTGATTCCAGAACTTTTTCTCATTACCCTTAGAGAAACCTCACACTCATTAGTGGTCACCCCATACCCCCTCCCTCCAGCCCCAAGCAACCATTAATTTGTTTCTATGAATTTGCCAGTTTTGGACGTTCAGGAAAACAGAATCGTAAACCATGTGACTTTCTGCGTCCGGCTTACTTCCTCTCCTTACTCTACCTCACCCTCGATGCCTTGACTTTGTTGAGTTGGGGTTACTCGATGGAGCATAAAACACGGAAAGCTCTCAGCCCGGTGTGGTCAGCAGTTAGTGTCCTCCAGGCCAGCATATCCTGAGGGCACAGATCACATGAGTCAACCAGGCCCAGCATGGGGTCTGGCATTTCATAAACTCGCAACGTTTACTTGCCGGGAATGAGGGGGAGGGATGGAAAGACAGTGGTTCTTAGGAATCCTGGCCAGGAACCTTCATCCACTTGGTTGGTGTTCGCCTCAGATCCCTGAGGCCATAGCCCTCTCCACCCCAGCGGATTTGGCGCCCCCTTACCTCACAGGCCTCAGGTACCATCACTGGACCCCACCAGCAGGAGAGCCTGCTTTGTAACGAACTTACCTTTTCACCCATCTGATTGGCAAAAATGATCCTCTCCAGCGCGGGCAGAGGCCAGGAAGGTGGGCAGTCACGGTAACTACAAGTGACTGCCGACAGCTGAGAGTATGCATGATTTACCTTTTAGGAACACGGCTGGCAGAAGCTCTTAAAATTTTAAGTGCACTTACTCCTTAACTCATGTTTTATTTTTGCACATAAAGAGAAGAACCAGAATACTAGGCCATATATTAGAATTCTGTAGCAAAATAACCTGAATACCTGTATAGTAATATTAATAATGAACCGTTGCATTAAGTCTGTATTCACTAAAAGAGTGTCCGCTATATGCGTATCGACCTGAAGATACTCAAGATGATTAAATGAAAAAAAGCAAATTTCCGAGTAACAGAGTCTGACTCCATCTTTATTTTTAAAAAGGTGTGCTTGTGTGCAGCCCCGTCATTTTTCATTTGAGGAAACAGAGCTGGGGCAGGGGTGACCGACGGGGAACCACCTAGTGGCAGTGGCAGCACCAGGCCCTGAGTCTCCCCGCTTCAGCCCAGTCCGCTAGGCTGGTGAGGGAGCTGCTGGGAGGGAGGACAGGGGACTAAGCAGGGCGGGGAGGATCCGCACGATGGGGCAGTAGCGGTGGGGGTGTACAAAAAGCCTGCCAGACAGCGCCAGCACCTCCATCATGACTCACTGGGCTCTCTGTGTCGCCTCCGCCGCGGTCTCCGCCTGTGCATAAGCCCAAGGACGTCGGGTACCTTGCTCAGCACCAGCTCTTTGATCAGGTAAGTCTGCGCTCGGCTGTCTTCACCTTCTCACCTCAGCTCCTCCCCTCCTGGCTCTGACACCAGAAGGCAGGAAAGGGTGTAGCAGCCTCCTCACCACCCACCAGCACCACCAGCCTAGTCTCCTGTCACCCAGAGCCAGGTGACTGGGCACAGACGGGGTCAGGGAGCACGACCATCTGGCTGTGGGATGTGAGAAAATCAGGCTGCGCACTGCACAGAATGATCTGACCTGTGTTAAAAAAGAACAGGAAAAATACCGCAAAAGATTGACATGACTGTGAGTGGGAGATGGCGAGTGGTTTTTCCCTTTTCTATCGTTTCCAAGTCAGCTACAATAAATGTGTGTAAGCATCGTAAGAGTAAACAGACGGTTATGAAATGCAAACAGAACGAGAGCACAGGGGAGTCAGACTGCATTTCCAAGCCAGCAGGTTCATCCTGAGGAAGTGGTGGGAGCTGTGCTTGGTGGGAGGCGCCGTATCTACACAGGGAAACCTAGAGCTAGTCATGCCATGGCATATTGGGCCCTAAAGAGAGAACACTACTTGGGGGCTAGTGTGTCCCACAGGGCTGTTCTCACCCTCCCTGCTCTGACACCCAGATCCCGGAGCTGAAGCAGGACATCAGCATCCCGGATTACTGCTGCCTGGGCAGTGGGGAGGAAGAGGAGATCACCATTAACGCCTGGTTTGGCCCCAGAGGAACTGTCTCCCCGCTCCATCAGGATCCCCAGCAAAATTTCCTTGCCCAGGTGGGATAACCCTCGCCTTCTTCGCCTTCCCCACCCTCCAAGGCCTGGCCACGCCTTCCACCTCAAAATACCAGGCATGCCAACTCCTATCAAACATGAACAAGTGAAAAATGATTAATGGTGCCAGGCCTCGGGGTGCAGCACCGTCCAGTCAGTCGTACTGTTTCCAGATGTGGTGTCTGCTGGGTGCATGCTCTATGACCCTGAAGGCAGCAGCCTTCAGGGTCAAGTTGAGCAGGAAATGGGGTGAGGGGCCTGTTTCAGGGGAGTCATTCTGCCCTCTCCTGCCTGCCTCCATCAGATCAGAACCAGGCAGCTCCTCCCAGCCAGAACCTTCCCTCCAAATGAGTCTTCTCAGCCACTGCAGAACGTCCCGAGACCCAGAGGAGCAGGTGTTTGCTGTGAGCAGGGGGCATCTGCTGTAGAACCAGCTATTTTCATGGGCAGAGAGGTCTCACCAGTGATAACCGCTTCCAGCACAGTGAACTGAAGGGCGGCCTCACAGGAGAGGCTGCGGGCTGGATCGGGAGTCAGGCTACCTGGCGTGAACACCGGCCCTATCCCTACCAGCTTCGTGAACACCTAACCCCTCTGTGCCTTGGTTTCCCCATCGGTGAATGGGGGTGATGATGAAACATCCAGAGGGGTGAGGACTGCAGGTGTTAATACGTAGAGGGCATGCCATAGTCAAGTGCTTAATTAGTGTGAGTTAACGTATGAAGTCATCAATTCAGAATATACTTGGAGGAACTTTCAGCCTGGGTAGAGGGGTGGGGCATTTGAACCCAGGGAGAAGCATGTGGAAAAGCACAGGAAGGTGAAGGACAGAGATGAAGCTACCTGCTGACTGACCACTGATGGGGTCACTCTCTTCCCAGGTGATGGGGAGGAAGTACATCCGGCTGTATGCCCCGCAGGAGTCAGAGGCTTTATACCCTCACGACACACACCTTCTTCATAACACCAGCCAGGTGGGCACACTGGATCTAGGGTGACACAGCAAGTTCTCCCCTACTCCACCCGGCTCTGGAGACCAGGCAAGTGACTTTGGCTTTTTTCAGGTTGACGTGGAGAAGCCTGACCTGGAAAAGTTCCCCAAGTTTGCAGAGGCCCCCTTCCAGTCCTGCATCCTGTCTCCCGGGGATATCCTGTTTATCCCAGTCAAATACTGGCATTATGTGCGAGCCCTGGATCTCAGCTTTTCGGTCAGCTTCTGGTGGTCATAGCCAGGATGAGAGCGCGCGCTCAGTGCAGACGGTGCTGCGGGCTCTCTCCTGCTCCTTGGCCCGCCTGGCGCCGGGATTAGGCAAGCCAGGTGGAGCCCGTGCCCTGAAGAGCCTTGGCTGGTGCTGAGCTCAGGCACCAGGCCGAGGGCGGCCCAGGCAGTGGCGGTCTCCTGACAGGCATACACAGCAGAGGAAGACGGGTGAGACCCCAGGACATTGCAGGTAACAAGGCCCAGGGGCATTGTCTGGGCTCTAAAATTAGCTGCCTGGACTCAGACCCAGCCATGTAAGTGAACTGTTATGTGACCTGGGAAAAGATATTTCTCTGTGCTGGGGAAGAGGGCAGCACTGGTCCCCACCACAGAGGGTTCCAGAGGGAATGCATGCAGGGCCGCTGCTGCACTGCCAATGTTCACTGCTGTCTGCAAGCTTAAGTATGTTACTATTTGCCATGACTGGGCCTGTGAGGAGCCCCCTTGACTGGAAATAGTGGCCCTGGTCACTGCTGAGGGTTTCCCTGACTTACCCATCTCCTGTTGGACAAGGGGAAGTCCGGGAGCCTTGTTGCTGTCATTGCGGAGTACCCTGCCTCCCGAGATTGGCACAACCGTCCAGCTTGATGAACTGTCAGCCATGCACCCTCCCTATAACTGGTTTCTGAATTGAGAAACCACCACTCCTGGCACCCCGAAGCCCTCCGCCTTCCCCTTGCAAGCTCCATCCCTCCAGGGGTTGCTGCCATCTAGGTCTGGACTTGGATGACATTCACCACATGCTGCAAGGTGAAGAGTGAAGTACTGCAAGCCACCATAACAGATCTTAAAAGCTAATAAATCTAAAATGAAGAACAGCTATCTTTATTAGATCCAAAAATAGGCAGGTTAAACCCAATACCAACAAAACTAGCAGGTTTCAGCCTCATACACTTGGTGTGGAAGAGGGTAGCATGTCCTGCTAGCTGGACTCCAAATGACAGAACTATAGCAGAAACACTGTACAGCTTTGGGTCTTGTGACCCCACTTTTAGAAGAATTTGAAGGAGACATCAGTAAGATGTAAGAAAAACACTGCTGGTCTCCTTTACCTGCACTTGATACTGTGAAACTGCTGTGTATGTGTTTGGGGGGGGGGCTTGCAAGGGGTCCCACACTTAAGTGATTCTGCAGTGCCAGCCAGGTGTCCTGCAACTGACATTTGTAACCACACTCTGAGGGGAGAACAGCCTGCTTTCCCCAGTTCCTCACAGAGAAGCTGATCTCAGAAGGGAGAACTGCGTGTTGGCAGCAATCAGCGTGGCATGTGGAAACCATGTATGCTGGCCACATGGAGGAGGTGTGGATGGGACTGGGAAGTAGAGGCCTCTGCTAGATCTGGAAGGATGCCAAGGAGACGGAGGGAGGGTGGGCAGGCCTTAGGGTACATAGTTGCGTGAGTTTGGGACAACAGGCAGCAGGGTGGGATGGGAAAGTGAAACGGGGTGAAATGGAAGGTATAACAGGTCTAAAGGATGCAGGCCCTGACTGCCACATGGGATGAGACTCGCATTACAGTGGCCACATGAAGCAACTTTCCATGGTGAGGTGACATGCTGGCCATTAGCTGTCTGAGGAGTAGTCTTCTGGTCTGGTTCCATATGCTTTCCAGAACTGTTTTTGTGATTTGGACTTTTAAATTGCTGCCATAACAATAGGCCTTTGGGGGAGGAGCCACACCTTACTATATGAGGCAGCCTTCCAAAGTGACCCCATGACTTGTTTCAGACACCAGCTCCTCAGATACTGGGTCCTTGTCCCACCCCACCTGCCATCCCCAGGCCCATGCAGACCAGTTGCCAGGAGGGTCTAGATTGTGGGGAGTTCAGATCAGGGCTCCCAGAAGTCCAGGATGGGCTGGCCAGTGTTGGTGGGACAAGTGGCTGAAGGCAAGCCGCCCTGGACCAGTGCTGTACAGGAGCTCTGCCAGCTTCACCTATGGGGCCCAACCGGGCTGGTACCAAGATAGCAACAGGAGACAAGCCTCCTGCAGAGGGGCAGGACTACTGACTAAGGCTGCAGCAGCAACTTAATAAGTTTTATTCCAAACCTGTTAGTGAACACAAAGCATAAAGGTGTGAACGGTGAGACTGCAGTCTCTTCCAAACAGGGCCCCACGGACTGCTTCCCTGAAGGCAACGAGCCCCTGCTCCAATTAGTGCTGCCTGGATCGCAAGGACTTCTTGTTCGGCCTGGAGACACCAGCCTCCCTCTCCTTCTCAGGGTCGAAGACCTCTGTACACAGAAAAGGCCAGGAATACTGTGAGTGGTGGGCTACTACACACAAAACAGCAGTCCAGGTCCACAGCTACAATTTGTGTGCCTTAGCCTAGGTCTGTAATGGTCTTCACTGCTGGCCCTTCCTGCACACCGTGCGAGGAAGGCCGTCAGCCCAGTTCACACAGAGCAGTGGCTGCTGCTTTCACACCCCCACCAGGCTTATTTAGCCAGACTCTTGTGGGTCCTGGAATTTCTATCGGGTTCTGGAGAGAGCCCTCTAGAACTGGGCAAGCAAGCCAGCATGCAATTACTGCAGAAGCCACAGCAGCTGTGGGTTTCGGGCCCAGGCAACCATGCCTACACATTTGGAACCCTGGTCTCAGCACTCCCTGAGTGCCACAGAAGGTCAGGGCCCAGGCTTATCCTGCCCACCCAGCCCCTTCTGGTATCCTGCACCTGAAGGACACAAACCTGGTATCTCGTGGGGCCAATAATCATTACAGTGGGGGCAGCGGGGCTCAGAATTCGACTGGAAATACTTAGCCACACAAGGTAAGTGCATGCGGATGCCACAGGTCTCGCAGCTTTGACCCTGAAACAAGAACGGCTGATAGCCATGGAGCCTTATACACATCAGTGTTCACAACCCTTCAGGAAATAGAAGAAAATGTACAGCAGGCTGTTTTTGCCTTCTAGGCCCCAGATTAACGCTGATGATAACCGAAAGTCCTCAGTGCTATGGGTTTTATTAAAGAATCCTGAACGAATAAATGCAGGTAGAAGGACGACAAGACTGTAAAGGCTAGGCTCAGAGAGCAGCAGGGCCACTACTGGCTAAAAGACTTTGGGGGAGCCTTTCAAGAGTAAAATAAAATTCAAAGAGCCTTGGACTAGAATAGAGGGGCCATAGTCATCCTTGAACAGCAGCAACATGCCCTACATTTTGCTCAGGTCAGAGTTGGTAAGAGCAATGGTGATGCCTGTGCCCTTGAGAGAATTCCAGAAAGAACCCATGCAAAGACGGGAGCCCCTCACAGTACCTGGATGAGGAGGCCATGGCAGATGTTGCAGGTCTTGGCAGCGTCGGGACGCGTCTCCCGGATGTACTGCTCCATCTCCAAGATGGCCCGGCCATGTAGCGTGAACTCCCCTTCCTTCTGCAGGATGGAAAATAGGTGGCCACCGCTTAAGCCATGGGCATGTGAGGCCCAGTCCCACCATCCCTCTGTCCCCCCGAGTCCCACAGCCCAAGGTCCAGACACAAGGTCTGGGTGCCCCTCGCTCTGCAGATTTTCATCAGCCCTACTTATTAGCAGGCACCCAGACTGGCCCCCTGAGTGTCTCAAGTGGGAAAATTTAGGCAAAGACACAAAGAGGAAATCGAGACACTCCTCCACAACCCCACTCCCTCATTTCTCAGCACCTTTTGCCTTCACAAACATGAATCATGAATCTGCATAGCTGTCACATGTGGAAGCCACTGTCACAGATGAGGGCACAAAGGCCAAGAAAGGGAGACGGGCAGTGTCCTCAAGGGGTGAGCCCAAGGCAACCTCCACACCCCTCCCTCCCACTCCCAGAGAGCAGAAAATCAGGTGCCTCCCAGCATCTGCCTGGAGCCTTAGTGGATATTACTTCTGGCCACTTCACTTGACAAAGTGGGAAACAGTACAGATAGGTAGGGACAACTCTCAAATCACACCAAGGAGGTCAAAGATGGTGGGGCCTCCCGGTTCCCACATCCCCGCCCAGCTCACACACCATGTGAACGAAAGCTCTGGGAAAACCAGAAAGTGGGTAAATAGCTGGGCTGTGGGCTGACCCTTATGGCCCTATGGCCAAGTCACAGGCAGGGGGGCAGGGCACCAAGGAAAGCTAGATGGAGTCAAATTTCACAGAAGCCCCTTCAAAGTTTATTTCATTTCATCAAAGTACTCACAAACTGGACATGAACCTGTAAAGAGCTTTTTCAGAGCTGGCTGATCAACTTCCCTGATGGGAAGGACAGAGCAATTTTGTCAGGGGTGGGAGCCACTGAAGATGGAGGCACCCAAGTGTCCCTGCACTTACCCGTTAGTTTCAAATTTTTACAAGCAAGACTGTTTCTCCCATTTCTGAGCGCACCCCACCCTCCTGTTCCTACCTCCACCAGCATATGGAGTGCTGAATATAACCAAGCCAGGGAGGCTCATTCACTCAGGCCACCAATGGTGGGGTCAGGTGACCACACAGAGGGGGAGAAGGTACAAATAGGTACTGAGAATCCAAGCCACAAGCAGATTGCAGGGAGCAGGAGAGGGCAGGTGGGAAGCAGCCCAGTGCATAAGGTACTGGTGTCCTGTACCTTGGGCTGATGAACCAGGCAGGAAGTGGACGACAGAGGTTTTGGGCCCCTCAGGTGCTGTGTGCATGGGAGGATGTAGCTAACTGGGTCCAGTGATTACTACCTTCTCCAGAGCTCCCAAATCCGTAACAGCACTGCATCCCCAGGACCGCCACTCTAATCCACCTTCCCCTCCTAACTGCACTGAGCCCACATGTGGCCCACTATAGCATCCTGGTCTCTGAGAGACCCTATGCCTCTCTGCCTCAACCCTGCTCACCATTCTTAGGATGAGCATCCCTTGGTGGGACCCATCTCCCAGGCTCACCTGCCCCACTTGCCCCTGCAACCCTGGTGCACAAAGCTTCCTGGTCCGAGTCCCCTGAGCATACTGTACCCCTCAGGCACAGGACCTTTGTTTGCACAGGCTGCTTCATCTACTGGGATAATCTTCCCTACCCCCAATTCCAGCTGCCTCCTACACAGCCTTCAGCTTGAGGTCACTTCCTCAGTTGAGGATTACTTTCATTGTTAAAGCTGTCATAAAATTATTTCCTTCCTTACTGTAACTCCACTCACTAGATGTCTGACTCATCTCTGTCTCCCCAGGAGACTGTAAGCCCCAGGCCTGGTTTTGCTCAGTCTTGTGTCCCCAGCCTTTGGTGTACCAGCACTTGACATTCCCATGATCAACTTCTAAGAGAAGATTAAGTAGATCTTGCAGTGAATTCCAAGGAGGAATTCCCAGCGCCCTACTGAAAAAGTTCAAATTCAGTGTCAGGCATAAGCTGCATTTACTCAACACTTACTATGTGCCGAAACTATGCCCAGAGGTTGTCATTCATGACCCCATTAAGTTATCACAGGGAAGGGAAGAGAGGTACCCTGGTCTCCCAGGAAGACCCAGGCCACTTGCCAAAGTTAGTAGCAGAATAGTCAGAGGAGGAACTGGAGGTGTGTCTCACCACCCTGCTCCCCATCTCCACTGGTTTGTCCCTTCTTCCATGGGAAGCCTGAGCGGGTCAGTCAACAAGAAGACTCCCATGCTGAGGCTGGCAAGTGTATACCTGTAGCTTGCTCACCTGACAGCTCACGAGCCTCAGAGACCCAGCATCGCACAGAAGCTTACGATGAGTGTGCTGAGAAGCAGAGAAGGCAGGAGCCTGGAACAGAGCTCAAGTACAACAGACTCCAGAGGTCTGCTCCCTCCTATGTGCCCAGCCTCTCTGAGCAGCAAAAGGCTGGGGCAGAGGAAACTTCTAACAATAAAGTCGGGTACACTGCAATACTGCAACCAGGGCCCGATAGTGCCAGAGTGTGCTAAAGTACACAGCTTGCAGGTTCACAGCAGGAACAGCAGATGTCCCAGAAGTGAGTGCTTAGCTCGAGGTGGAAGGGTAACAGGCGATGTCATTGTTTTTTTGTCAGTATAGATTTTTTCCAAGGAACAAGTATTACATGTATCATTTTGGAGTAAGTTTTAAATTAATTCTGTTCCTCTGGAACTTTATCCACATGCCCAAACATCCTTTCAGCAAGCATGTATTGGTGCCTCAGGTGTAATAAGGTACAACAGTAAAGAAGGTACCATAGGCCTGCTTTTTAAAAGCCTGGCCCAAAAAGAAGCTATGGTCAAGTATAACCCCAGCTGCCGGAGATGTTTCATACAGCCAAATCCACCCCAGAAAGGAAAAACTGTGAGAAAGTAATTGATCAGGAGCTACGATCACCCAAGCCAGGGCCTAGCCATGGCTCTGGCACTTACTGTGTATGACATATCAACCAGACCATAGAGCTAGAGTTGTTTAGCTAAAACCGGAGCTCAGGAACTATCATCACAGGCAGTGGCGAGGACCCAAGAATATGACATGTACATCCATGCCAGAGATCCTGGTGCTCACTGGGAGATCCCCATCACCCTGGCCCTCACTCCTATGTCCTCCAACCATCTTTCTTCCATCAGGAAAGTACCTCAGGAACCAAATCTTTTTGAGGAAGCTGCCAGGGATGACCCCAACCCCCACTCTACCAACCCAGAGAGCAGAAACTTAGAACATTGTGACCACATTACAAGAGGCAAGCTCTCCCTGAAAAGGAAGTGAAGAACTGTGTGAGGCATACGCAGCAACCTCCAGCCACAGGTCTGGCCAGGTAAGGAAGTTGAGCGCTGATCTGAGCATGTCCTCCAGACACAGGCATTTGATGGGGCAGCACTGTGGCAAAAGGGGCATGAGTTGAGCCTGTCTGACCTCAGTTTGTTGGAAATATTGGTGCCTTTGTGGAAAAAGAAGTGAAACATCTGTTCTACTCCCATCAGAATTAGACAGGGACATGTAGAAACGTGTCCCTTCAAATTTCCAGGGATCCTCTCCAAAAGTTTCCCTACACATCCTCTTTGCTCCTTAAGGGCCCCTGTCTAAATCAAAGAACCAGAGTACTGGCCCCCACTAATATTAACGCTGACAGCAGTAATTATGACGACGACAGCAATTTCTTTGCGTGCCCAGCCCAGGCACTTCCTCTGCACTGTCTCACTCTGCTAGTACAGTGTACCCCAGGAGGTAGATACTATTTCTCCCCCTCACAAATGGGGAATGCCAGGACACTTGGACCAGGATTTAAGTGAAGGTCTGACGTGAGATCAATGCCCTTAATACTGCACTAAGCTGCCTCACAGTCTAGGACCAGAAGCTTGAACTCTGGAGCCCTCAAACCTGGGTGCAACCCCTGGCACTGCCACTCTGGCTGTGGCTCCCTCGACAGGTCATGTGCCTCAACAGAAGGCTCCCAATTCCCCCACACAGGGTCACTATGTACATTAAATCAGAGAAGGAACCTGAAAGGGCTGGCTCAAAAGACATCAGTTGGATACAATATGGTCTTGGAGGAAAAACTGTTATTCACTCTGAAAAGAGAAAGTACCTCAATCAGCCACTTGTTTTGTACAAACTTTTGTAGCACTTGCTCAGCTTCCTTCTTCCTCATCTTCTTGCCTTTAAGTTGATCAACCAGGTTCAAAATATTTGTGGAAGATGCAAAACCAGTTTCAGAATCTATAATGAGTTCCAACTAGAAAAAATAGCATGTATACATTCATCTAATAAATCCACTGAAAACAACTTTTAAGTACTAATACCAACTCTTTCCAGGGATGTAATAATTTGATCATATAACAGGCAGAATTGTATACAGGTATGATCATTCAGAAAAACAATGTAACTATAAATGCCAAAAACTATAAACATACTGTCTTTTTTACTAGATGTTTTCCCCTATAACATAATACAAAATGAGTATCTTAATGAAGATCATCTCTCTTGGCCCCCACCCTCCCCTGTAGGTAGAGAGGCTAAGAAATGAGTAAGTGAATGAATGAAAATGCATAAGATGGTGGGCCTCCCTGGTGGTGCAAGGGGTTAAGATGCAACCTATGAAGCTATCCGTAGCCTCTGCCAGGGAGCTACCCACATGGCACAGCAGACCTCTCCTGACTCACCCACTGCTCCCCTCAGCAGTGTATTTCAGTCAGTCTGCCTGTTCTGTTCCTGTTTCTGGTGAATCCTCTCACCCCCCACACCTCTGGCCTGTACCCCAGATCTTGTGTGCATAAATAAATAAACCTTAAAAAAAAAAAAAAAGAAAACGCATAAGGCGGCACCTCTCCTACTCAAGGTTGTCGGGGCATCAAGGCTGGCATGAGTGGCAGGCCAGAGCCAGGAAAGGCAGAAGAGCAGAGCTAGAGTGGGCTAGGCAAAAAGCTAGCTCAGGAGATGCAGAGGCACTATTGGTCCAGGGCCAGGAAAGGCTGGCAGGCAAATTCCCCTAAAACTTCAGCCCAGGGCAGAGCCCCTGGGAAGACAGGCTTCCTGCACACACAACAGTGTGTCTGGTCTCTGCAAGCCTGTTCTCTGGGACTTCATCCTCAGAGACTTGGATTCCACAGATGTGGAATGAAACTGGAATGTCTGAATTAATTTTTATCACCCCTGCCATGATTATGTGCATCCAAGTGTTCAGCCAGCTGAATACTAAGAGGGCTGAGCAAAGAGCTCCAAAGTCAGTAGGCAGAGCAGTGCCCCAAAGTATGAACATGCAAATGGTTCAGTGGGCACCTTGTTAAAATTCAGGCCTGGATTTAGGAGTCTGGGTGAGGGCTGGGATTTAACCTTTCTAGCAGCAAGCTCCTAGGCGCTCCTGCTGCTGCTACCACCACAGGTGCAGACTACACAGAAAATAGTCAGGCACTAACACTTACCCACATCACATGCCCATGAGCCTGCTATGGTCAGCTAATGGAGATTCAAATCTGGACAAGTCCTTCTTTCCCAGGCAGCTAGGGTGACCTCCCCAGCAATCACCTGATGACTATGAATTCCAAATAAAGCACTTAATGACACCCCACACACACAAAGGGATTGGAGGGGGCAGTGGTGGTCCACTCAGATTGTAGTTTCCACTTCTTTTTCAAGATTTATTTTATTTATTTATGCATATAAGAGCTGGGGTGTAGGCCGGAGGTGGGGGGGGGAGGGGTGGTGGTGAGAAGTTTCACTGGAGACATAGTGGGGAACAGAACAGGCAGACTGACTGAAATACACTGCTGAGGGGAGCAGCAGGTGAGCCAGGAGAGGTCTGCTGCACCATGTGGGTCAGCTCCCTGGCCAGGGATCAAAATCATGCTGCAGTGGCTGCCAATAGCTTCATAGTGTAGAGACTTAACCCCTCGTGCCACCAGGGCGGCCCCTGTAGTTTCTATTTCTAATGGTAAAGACAGAAGTTTCCCATAAGAAGCCGAGGCAATGGGCAATGAAGTTACTATACTTACAGCCTTTCTAAACAGATCCAGTTCGTTCTCTGCAAAATCTGAGGCCATTTTAGAAATTGGAGTTGTTGCAAGATTCACCTAAGAAATAAGTCAGCATAAAGGTCAGGCTAATTCACTTGTTGGTCCTCCTCCCCTCCCCTGATCCCTCACTGATCACTGAGCACCTGTGTCCAAGCAGTATGGGCCATAGGGCAGGCCACAGGCTTTGTAATCAGTGTTACATTACAGACTTAAATCAATAGCCCCATCAGCATGTCTGATTCCTAAGTGATTTTAGAACTCCAAAGGCTATGTCAAACTCAGATGAATCTAGAAAATTTGTCTGTATGCTAATGGAGAAGGCACTAAGAAGTCTGGCAATAACAAAATCTGATTTACCTGTTTAAACCACCATTTCCATGACTATTTGACTCCAAAACCCTTTCTTGCAAGAAACAGAACCTGGGCTCCTTTGTGTGTGGCTGGTATGAACCTGATCTCCTCTGACCAGTCTAACCAAGGATGGGGGTCTTGTCAGCTTCTCCCCATCTATACTTACTTTACTCCCTAGCTGGGGTTGGAAATCTGAAAACAATGGGAGGTCCCACGGGGTCTCTTACAATGTGTGGTGTTCATCCCCCATTTTCAATTTTCACAACTCCCATGTTCCAAATGAAAAAGTATTTACTTCCTTAAATCCTAATATTCCATTCATTTGGGATGACTTTTTGCAGAGAATTATCCATAAATAAAATAGTCAATTGTCAGTGAACATGAGCTTGAGGTGGAGAGCCTAGGTGCCGGTTCTGGTTATCCCCAATTCTGATACCTGCAAAGGACATTCAGATACGAGGACCACAGAGACTGGGTGAGCAGAGAACAGGGCTGGGCCAGCTTCTGTTTCTTGCTCCCCTGTCTGGAAAGCCCATGCTGAGGCAAGGTGTTCCTTTACTCTGCACAAATGAGGACCTGGGGTCAGCCAGTCACAGTCCCATTTCTTCACAAATGCCACTAGAGGGCGCTGCTTTGCACTTACCAGGGCATAGATGGGTCTCCCATCATCCTCTGTCACTCCTTTCTTTATCTCAATGTACAGGGACTCCAAGACACTGTTAATGTTGTTGATGAAATCCTCCAACTTATCTACAGTAGCAGTGCCTGGAAATAAAGAGACCAAAAAAAAAAATGGGGGGAGGGGGGCAGGGAATGAAGACATCATTCCCTGTAGTGTGATTACTAATCTACTTAAGCACCTTCACTCCAGGTGCTCTGAACTTGCAAAGAGCTCCCACATACATGATCACAGCTCAGCACCTCCACCTTGTCCCAGCTTCACATACATTTCAAGCCTCTGTCACACATGTCAGGCATTGCTCTACTTTCTCTCTCTAGTTCACTGCCAAACACTGAGCACTTATGTATCTGGTCCCATGAGCTAAGCACTGGTGATACAGCAGTGAAGATCAACTACCACCCCAGTAAGAGCAACAGCTCACCTGAGTACTCACCATGGGAGAGGCCATTTGCGTTCTTTTCATCTAGTAATTAATCAATCCTGCCAATAGTCTCCCAAAGAGGCACTGGCAACCTCTTTCTAGCATATGTGAAAAGCCCAATGTGCAGACAGGAAGCTGACCTACCCAGCATTACCCCACTAGGCATAGTGAGCAGCTGTGAGCCAGACAGCCCAGTGAGAGCACCTGCGCTCTCTGACCCCTGACAACAGAGGCTCACAGACCAGAGATGAACAGGAAGCCAGCAACTGCTGTCCAAGGACCCCCTCTCACTCAGAGTGGTAAGGGTGGTCCCACCCAGTATTGCAGGTAACGGGGACGGATGAACCACTGGCTAGCCAGGGAGGAAGGGGGGGTGAATGCGGCTGCAAAGCAGGAGCCAGGTGGCATAAGGCCTACAAGTCAGGAGAGTGTGTGGCCTTTCTCCTTTGGGCAATGGAAGTCTTTCAGAGTCGCAAGCAGAGGACAGACACAGTCCGAGTCATGTCCCGGAACTGCCCTTTTGTAGGGGGCTTTCTTAAACCAAGAGTATGTATCACTGTTTTCACTTACTAAAATAATTTCAAGGGCCTCCCCTGGTGGCGCAGCGGTTGAGCCCTGGGCTGCGAAGCTGCCCGCAGCCTCTGCAGCGCCAGTTCGATCCCCAGCCGCCAGCAAGGGTCGCACATGGCATGCAGACTTACCCTGCCGCACCCGCTGCTCCCCTTGGCAGTGTATTTCATCAGTCTGCCTGCTCTGTTCCCCGCTCTGGCTCTGGTGAATCAGCTCACCCTCCCGCACTTCTGACTGTACCCAGTGCTTGTATAAATAAATATATCTTTAAAAAAAATAAAATAATTTCAAAAGATTTGTTCTTTAGTCACTCTGAGGGGAAAAAAACAGTAGGAAAACAGAAAATGTGATCCCATTTATGTTTTTAAAAAAAACTGATAAAACCAAGGAAACAACACTTCGGGGGAAAGGTCTGAAAGGCTGCCCACCTAGCTGGTGACCAAGGCCCTCACCAGGAAAGGGCACAAAGATAAAGGTGTTATCAAGGTACCTTAACTTTATCTGTGTTTGGTTTCTTACTGAGAAAGGTATTTTTAAGCTCCTTGTAGACATAGATGATTAAAGTTTAAGAAAAAAAAAATCACATTAGTGGCAGTGGAGGTTGCAACCACTTCAGCCATCAGCACTATAAAGGGGATGCAATGAGTGGCCCAGAAAATTAATAAGGATATCACAGGGGGAGATCTAACCTTTCTTTTAAAGTAGTCTAAGTTTTTTGAAATAGACAATTAGTTTGTGGCCATGGCAGACATCATGATGATGGTGTGACAATGAAACTTGGTCAGAGCTGCTGAAAATGTGGACCAGAGGGGAGCCACCATCCTATGTCCTCCCTCCCTGCCTGTGACCAGGGCCTTGCCTTCTCACTCGCGCTGCACCTACCAGTGACAAAAGCCAACTCAAATGGTACCTTCCTCCACAAACTATTCCCCCTGCCCCCAGAAAAAGTGCGTCTGCGTCCATGTGCTTTCTTCCCTCCATACCACACAAACCATCTCTGCATTGTGTGGGCCTGGCTATTCTTTACAAGTCTATGCACTCAGTGTGGCTAACCACAGAGCACCCAGCTGTGGGTGTGTGAGACTCAGGCTTCAAGAACCTTCTCTCAAAGACTAGTGACAGGATTCTTCATGGGCAGGAACCACCCCATCCACCCAGTATGACACAGTGGCAAGTCCCACCTCTCCCCGAAAGTAATAATTCATATTTTCCACTGAAAAGGCCTCTCCTGGGTGTCATTCAGAAAAATGTTCTCTGTGGGCAGATCAAAAGCATTCTAGTAAGTCGGACTTTCCAGACACCTTGTCCATACAGAGAGGAGCTAATAAGCACATTTCCCTTTTCCCCTACCTGTTGTTATACGTATGGGCTCATTTTTCAGAAACATGAACAAAATACTGTATTTTTAAGGAAAACAAACAACAACAAAAAAAAACCCACTTCCTATGGGTGTCCTTACTTATTGCAGAAACCAGTCATCTGCTTAGTTGTTCCCTTCATTCTTCTACCACAGAGCTTCTCCTATCAGGGGCAACTTCATGTCTGTCCCCACTGCTGGCACTGGACATGTTTCCAGCGCTTTCTTAATAATTACCTGAGAAAAAGGTTTTTATGTTCAGCAATACCACCTCCCCAACTTGACTTTTGGGGGACAACAGAGGCAGAATGGTACTACAGGGCCTGTTCAATCCACCCTGTCTGTGGAACCATGGGCGAGTGTCTCTTGCCCATCTCTGAAGACCAGTTACTGCCTTGCCTCCACCCTCATATGTGTAGACCACTTTCCCCCAGGCCCTCCCTCTACCACCACCCCTCACTCCACCCACCCAGCCTCCTGACCCTCTGGCACCCTGAACATGTCTTCTCCGTAAAGGCCATCCCTGACCGCCTAGAGGAGGTTCCCATGCTGTCCTCCCACTGTGCCCAAGCACTTCCTTTCCCCTCACACTTAGTTGCAATTAGCAAGTCTGCCCATTCCACTTCCACTGTCACCTAGTAATGTTTGGCAGCAGAGCAGCCATTTCCACCCCTAACCAGCTTTTTTTTCCTTTTACATTGACTTTTCCCAGTATGTGTGATCTTGGTAGAGTAATTCCAGGTATCCATATCCCAAGAACAGAGGGCATGAAGCTGGGAGATCTTAAGACCAAATCTTAGGTCAGGCAGGAGTGACCCAGAACAAAGGGATGGCTAGAAATAGTTCTAGCTTAGCTGATATAGAGGGAAGCAGCTTTGGCCGCAAGGTGCTGCTTGAGTTCTGGTGCTCCTTGGGTCCTGCCCTTCCCCAGCCTAGCCCCTAGACATCAATCAGTCCTGTGTCCCTCTCCCCACAGTCTCCCAAAGCATTCCTTTTTAAATTAGCCACCTTGGGGTCTCTTTCTTGCTAACAAGATCCCTAATATGCCCAGGAAATGTCAAGTTACACCAGATTAGTACTTCCTAATCTCAAGTCTTAAGACCAACAAATGTTGACTGCTCTGCCCCACTCCCTACCTATTCCTGGAGGCGCTAGTTTGCAAATCTGTAGGGATACACAAGGCTAAAGGATTTGGCCCCAATATCCTATGAGTTCACGGTCATGATAAAGTATGTGAGATAAAGACTCTGTCACACAATTCCCAGGGAATGATTTTCCATCTTGGTTCTACCACATTTGAGGGACTTAAGAGAATGAATGAATAACATCACTCCTCGCAGACCAACTGAGAAAAAAGGGCAGACTTCTGGTAATAATCGAAAATTTTTTGCAGGTAGAGATGGATCAAAGGCTTGGTCCCAACAGTACGACATGCAGTTAGCGACATGGGATAACCAGATACAAGAACAGAGCCCTGTGCCTACTACAGCTGCTTCTTCGCAAAGAGACACCCTAGCCAAGTTACTGAGTAGTATAGGGATTATATATCCTTGGTGGCACTTGTGTTCTGTCTACTTGTAAGCAATGTGCCTGCACATTTCCCATGGGCCACGGAGAAGTTACAAACTTCAAGGTGAAAACTGGCCTCCCCGGTGGCGCAGTGGTTGAGCGCTGGGTTGCAAAGCTGCCCACAGCCTCTGCAGCACCGGTTCGATCCCCGGCTGCTCCACGGCTGCCGGAGGAGGATCCCAAATGGCGTGCAGACCTCTCCTGCCGCCCGCTGCTCCCCTCAGCAGTGTACTTCAGTCCTTCTGCCTGCTCTGCTCCCCGCTCTGGCTCTGGTGAATTCTCTCACCCTCCCGCACTTCTGACTGTACCCAGTGCTTGTATAAGTAAATAAATCAATCTTTAAAAAAAAAAAAAAGTGAAAACAAAAGGCCCTTCCCCAGGCTGGCTCCTAGCTATCAGTCTAGCAAACGTGTGGCCATAACTCACCTTAGTATGTGTTAGGCACAATTCGTTATCCTGCTTCATCTCATCACTGTAAGAACAGTAACTCCATAAGGTGCATTCTTAGTGCCATTTTCAGACTCGAGAGTCTTGGAGAGGGTAAATACCTTGCCCAGAGTTCCCACAGCTTGGAAAGAGAGACCAGACCCGCCCAACCCCAGATCCCAAGCTCCCAGATACTGAGCCATAGCCTGTGAGGAGCAGGCAAATGTTCTCTGAGCTCCTGTCCTATACCAGACTCCTACAGAATCACATCAACATGCCTCCTGAACCTGGCAAATGGGCTCAAGGTCACAAAGAGGGAGAACAGAAAGATGGAAAGTGTCTGGGCAGCGCCTGGCAAAGATGCCAGGTGTAATGCAGAAGGCAGAGGCTGTGCTTGCCTTCTGACTGGCATACCCAACTGACTTCTATCATTTCCTCCAAAGAAAGAGGGCCCAGTCCTCATGACTCAGTCAGGTCATGAGGGGCAGCAGATACTGCTGCATAGTGGGGCTGAACTAAGGGGCAAACATCCAGGAGAGGAGAGGACAGAACAGCTCTTTCCTCAGCAGAGAATGCCTTATCATTGGAACAATTAAAAAATGAGACTCAAGACAGTCTATAGGCTGGTCCCTTCTCTGAGGAGCAGGTGTTGGTTCAACTTATTAAAGAGATTTTTTTCTGGTAACCTTTGTATATATTATGTCCTTTTTTTTTTTTAATTGAATTTTGATTTAACTTTACCAGTGAACTTCTTGCTAACCAGGATCCCTGCTTCCCAAATTACTAGAACTTAGTGCTCACTACACAGTTGGGCAGTCAGGAAGTCTGCTGCCTAAACTTCTGAACAACAAATAGCTTAGTTCCAAACTAAGCACTAGAGATAGGAAATGCTATCTTTAGGCAGAGGAAATAACAGCAAAAAATAAGACCCCAGGGGACTAAACCACTTGTGGACTAACTTGTCCTGTGACACCTCTCTCATCTGATAGACCAGCAGAGTGGTCCTGCTAGGTGTGACACAGAGGTTGGGGTACCTAGGCCCTGGATCAGATCCAGGCGCTGTGGCACACTGGGCCTAAGAGAGCAGAGCCCTAGGCTGGAAAAGGCTAGCAGTTGGAATGCAGGTCTGAGAGGTGTATGAGGGGTCACTTCTCAGCCTTCAGCTTTCACATCAATTCCTGAGCAGTAAGTCTCTTAATAGTCAGATATTCAAGTGGAAAGATGGCTTTAGCAATGGCACCTCTCACGTACACTTTCATCACACCCTCTGAAAACAGGTGGTCGCTCTATTACTGAGATGAGTGGCAACTTTGATATTTTATGTGGTACCCTGCCCGAACTCCCACCCATCCAAGAACACTCAAGGAGTTGGCACATCAAGGAGATGAGGGAGCTCTGCAGGGGATGGCCACCCAGAGTTGGACGGCCAACTCTGCTTTATCCCTGTGTGCAAGCTCCCTCCTCCTCAGATGTACCTGAGCTAAGCTTGAGACTGACAAATCAGAGACAAGGCAAGACACATTATGTGTGGATGACAGCAGGTGCAGTAGAGAACACATGTCCACAAAAGAGGGCACATCACCCATGCCCTATATAAGCTAGAGACCACTGACATTCTAACTGTTTTCAAATTCAAATATGGGCAAGAACCTTGCTATAGAAACACAAAGGGAGAGAGACCACTTTGTTCCCTGATCCATCAGAGAAGCAGCTCACTCACACAAGGGATAGGGAACAATTCAAAGAACAGGCTGCATTACACTTGTTCTGAGAGACTGAATAAGCAAATGGACGATGGGTGGGCTATGGCCAAAAACAGGATTCTAACCTACAATCTACAACCCAGCCCAGGATGCTGCTGCCTGTAAGACTCAAGAGGCGGGTCAGACCACTATCTCCAGCAACAGGTCCAGGAGGCCAAACCATTACCCCTGTAATAACCCACTCAAAATAACCAAAAGACTTGATTAATAACTGAGAGCTTTCCTAATATTTGTTTCCATTTTCAACCTGGAACTAAGCAGAGAAGGCAAGTATGCCCCATAACCAGTCACAGGATGTCATGCTGCTAGTCAGCCTGTGCTGCAGCTCCCCCAGGCCAGCCACCTCCAGTCAGGGTGCAGCTGAACCTTCCAGTCTTCCCACTACAAAGTTCTCCCTCTCCTCCACCTGGTGCTGATTCTCTGTCAAGGCACAAGTGAAGGTGATGACTTCCTTGCTAGAGCAAGCACTGAATAAACAAACTTTGCCTATTCTCACTTAGGCAATCTTTACTTATTTTCACACTTTGCACGTGCAGGATTGAATTCAGTGCCCAGTCCCTACAGGGGTGAGGGAGGACGCTACCAGAAAACTTTTAGTGTATTTGTGGCTGGCATTATTGTTTCTATCACACAGTGCTATTCCACTAAACAGCCTATAATCATCAAATGCCAAGTCATAAAAGTCAAGGAAAGGCTGAGGATAAATTATTTCCAACTAAACGAGCCGTAAGAGATGTACATAACAACTAAATGCCACATAGACCTGAAGTGGATTCTGTGCTAAAAATGGACAACACTGAGACAACTGGATAACTCCCATGGGGTCTGTGGATTAGATGGTGGTTGTTTCTCATTGTTAAAATCCTGGTTATACTGTGATTACTTAGGAGAATGTCCTTGGTAGAAGGAAAGAACTTGGTGGTGATAGAACATAAAATTGGAAACTTACTCTCAAATGACTGTGGGGAAGGGTGAGTTCCTTATACTATTCTTACAACGTTCCTATGAGTTTGGAATTACTCCGAGATAAAAAACAAACTTAAAGGCCTCCCCGGTGGTACACCGGTTGAGCGCTGGGTTGTGAAGCTGCCCGCAGCCTCTGCAGCGCCGGTTCGATCCCAGGCTGCCAGCGAGGGTCCCACATGGCGTGCAGACCTCTCCTGCAGCCCACTGCTCCCCTCAGCAGTGTACTTCATCAGTCTGCCTGTTCTGCTCTCCGCTCTGGCTCTGGTGAATTCACTAACCCTCCCGCGCTTCTGACTGTACCCAGTGCTTGTATAAATAAATAAATAAATAAATAAATAAATAAATCTTTAAAAAAAAAAAAAAAACTAAAGCAACTCTGGTACAGAATTCCTAAAACCCTTGAAATTTCCTAAGTGATAAGGGTGATAAAAGCATCCTTTGTTC
Organism: Talpa occidentalis; assembly: GCF_014898055.3. Taxonomy (NCBI): domain Eukaryota; kingdom Metazoa; phylum Chordata; class Mammalia; order Eulipotyphla; family Talpidae; genus Talpa; species Talpa occidentalis. The sequence goes on along the minus strand of NW_023601212.1, from coordinate 87,391,482 downwards.
TAATGAAGTGACTCTTACTATATCCCTCAACAGCTTCAGGAGGGGGCCTGGTCACCAGAAAAGACCAAGCCTTGATTAGAAACCTGGAACTTTCAGACCCATACCCAACCTCTGGAGAGAGTCTAGAGATTGAGTCACTCACCAACAATTCAATCATAATGACCTAATCACCCATGCCTGTGTAATGAAACCTTCATAAAAATCCCTGTGTAATGAAATTCAGGGAGATTCCAGGATGGTAAACACATCAAAGTGCTGGGAGGATAGATCACCCACAAAGAGCATGGATACTCCACAGCACCCCACCATCCATATCCTGCACCAAGTATCTCTTCCATTTGGCAGTTCCTCAGTTGTATCTGAAATAAAGTGCTGTCCGGAGTTCCACGAGCCATCTTAGCAAATCACTGAACCTGAGGTGGGAGTCATGGGAAAGCCTGATTTACGGCTGGCCGGTCAAAAGCACAGGTGGCCTGAAACAGCTAGCATCTGAACTGAGGCAGTTATGTGGGGCTGAGTCCCATTAATTTATGGGATCTGACATTAACTCCAGGTAGTGTCAGAATTGAGGCAAGTTACTGGACACCTACTTGGTGTCCACAGAATTGAAGGGGGAGAGTCAGAAAAGACAATAATACATACTTGGTGCCAGGAGGGAAAAATCCTCATTATCTGTCTCTCAAGAGATCAATGACCTTTACTGATTAACGTCCAGTGTTTCATATTATTTTGTCTATGGTTTGATTGCTTCAGATACACGTAAAATGATCCCTATTACTCTGTCTTCATCAAAAGTGGATATTTAAAAAACTTTTTGTGTATTTAAGAAATACACAAATCCAAGTTTTCTTAACTATCATTCCCTAGGCCTCCTATACCTACTTCCATCAAGGGGCTTATACCAGTATCATCTGACTCTGTCCATATGACTCATGAGGCCCAAGATGAAGTAAAAGTTTCATCTCCGTGTTACCAGTCCAAAAGCAGAGGCCTGACCTACATTAGTCTCATGAAGTTATGCTGGATGACTGCATGCATGGATGTAAGTCCTGGCTCAAAATTAACGTGCTCCAAGAACAGAGAACCTCAGTGCCATTCAGAAAGGTCAGACCCCAGGCTTGACACTAGGCCATCAAAACAAAATCTAAATTTTTCACTAGCCAGGAAAATGGGGAAATATGTTTTCCCCTAAAGACAGTAAGAAGAGAGCCCAAACAAACACAAGAATAGGAAGTACCTTAATGAACTGGACAAACACCATGGGAAATTGCAATAGAAATAATGCGCAGTTTCAATTACTCCTTTGTTTCATAATTCTCTGAGATGCTAAATACTCTTCCAGTTAGCAGAAGGGGACTTTCCTGGCATCTCTTCAAAAGATAGGAAATTAATAATATTTAATCTTGTAAGTATTTACTTGAGATCATTTTTCTTATCATTCCCTATTTTAAAATCTCACAAATAACAAAAATGCTTGAGAACAAAATTAATTTTTCTAAATTAATGAAAAATAGGAAAAAGACAATTATATTCTGTCCTAATTATATTAGCCATAACCATATCTTGACACACAGAAAGGTACATACAGTGTGAATAAACATTCCTAGATACATTCTACAGGACTTTCCTAAATTAGGTCATAACAATGTTAAAGGTCAAAAAGGCAAAAACACTTTCACTGTTAGTACTAAGGTATCATATGGCTGCTCAGTAGAACTTCCCCATCAATATTAAAGCTCACATTCAGGATTTACATGATAAACTAAAAGGCTGAGGAATGAAATGCTGTGTAGTTGAAAAACAAAGAAAAGCATCTGCCCACCACCAGAGGATACTAGGGGGTACATTAAAAGTCCCACTGAGCTTTTTAAAAAGTAAGAGAAGTTGGCTTGGCAAGTATAATACTCCTTTTTCCATAAAGGAAGTTCTTGCCAACAGTCCCTATCCACCAGAGCACAGGCAATCAAAGCAGTTATGTTTGCACAGGAGAGTACTCAAACACAATACTGATGATGTCACTTCCTGCCTCAAGTTCTTCTAGAGGTCTTTACTGTCCACAGAATTAAGCAAAAAACCCTTTACTGTGGTTTACACACTATGGGTTTTTCATGATCTATAAACCTACGGACCAAAAGAACTTATTATCACACATCACATATTCCTGTCCAGGGTTTTCCAAGATGTGTTATTTTTAGGTAAATAGGTTTGGCTGCACAGAATTAAAGCTAAACAGGTTTTCTACCTTCAGGACTCCCCCAAGTCTTTAATTGGTTAATGTGCCATCAAGTTCCCAGAATTTCCCATGGAATACCCCCAATGGACTGTCACTCAAATTTGTCTTTCTCTAACAACCCAGACTCTTTCATCTTCCTCTCTCTGTACATCATGAAGGAATATTTGTTTCTGTACTCACTGTTTTCCCACTCACCCCTTGACTCAATGGATCTGGCTTCTGCCTCTGTCCTGCTGCAGATTTACTGTTCTCAAACCTGCGAAGGTACTGGAACCTTGGTGTGAACCACAATCACACAGCTTCATCTACTTGACTAAATCTCAGATTTACTTTTAAAAATAAAAAGTCACAGATTCAAATAAGATGAGCTGTAGTGAGATTGTGAGAGACTTGAATACTCTGGACAGGAGCACTGGTTAACTGGTTACATGGTACTAGGCCAGGGTAACCAGTCCCTGGTCACAAAGTACCAAAGCATTCTGGAAGAGGGAAACTATACTTACTGTCATGGACCTTGTAGCAGTGCTTCTGTAAGCGCTTAACCTCCCACTCTTCCAGCACTCCATGAGTCATCATTAGCTGGAGGAATCGCCGGTGGACATCAGTCATGATGCCCATTCTTCTTGCACTGCTCTGCATGTTTGAAGGAACTGAAAAACAAGTAAAAGCACACCAAAAACAATGCTCAAGGTTCTGCACTAGTTTACATTAACAAATATAAACTCATTAGTTGTTTTTTTTTTTAAAGATTTATTTATTTATTTATACAAGCACTGGGTACAGTCAGAAGCGCGGGAGGGTGAGAGAATTCACCAGAGCCAGAGCAGGGAGCAGAGCAGGCAGAAGGACTGAGGTACACTGCTGAGGGGAGCAGTGGGCGGCAGGAGAGGTCTGCGCGCCATGTGGGACCCTCCTGCGGTGGCCGGGGAGCAGCCGGGATCGAACCAGCGCTGCAGAGGCTGCAGGCAGCTTCACAACCCAGCGTTCAACGGCTGCGCCACTGGGGAGGCCCTTAAACTCATTAGTTTTTAAAATCAAGTTCATCATGCTGAATGGTAGAAAAAATTAAAAAGACACAAGTCAGGGGCTAGGCAAGTTAGTACTAGGCAGTGGCAAGAAGTATGGATTCTGGAGCCAGCCAGAACACTTATATATATACCCTGCTCCGCTACTGGGGCCTGTGAAATTGGAAAACTTAAATTTCCAGATGCTTCTGTTTCACATCGATTGACTATGAAATGAAAACAATGATAACAGCTTGCGTAGCATTACTACAAGGATTAAATGAGTTACTACATATAAAAACCTGGTAACAGACTAAGCACTAAATGTTAGTTATTTTTACTATTAGACAATTCTCAGCCTAAAACCTGGCTCCAGTATTTACTAGATCTATGGCCTTGGATAAATTTAGCTAAGGCCCTGTTTTCTCACTATAAAATTAGAAAACTGTTCACTGCTTAAAGAACTTCTAGCAAACAATAACTGAAGGTTTCCTTCTCCCCTCCCAAGCCACTAATAAAACAACTGTCATGGCAGGACTGCATGGTATTTCTCAAATCCCCTGCTCTCTACTAAAACATACCAGTATCATTCCACAAACCACAAAGATCAGAACTGATAAAAGTATTATACAAGGCCTGATCAAAAAGCTTGCTGCAGGTACAGAGAGGTAGCACAGTATCAGGGCTAAGAGCGTGGGTTCAGAACAAGACAAGAGGTACTGAGATCTTGATCTAAAAAAAAAATCACCTAAACTATGTATTAAAAATACAGATTCCTGGGCCCTTTTCTGGAGGTTTTGACTGCAGAGACTGGAATCCTGAGGTTTCAGCATTCACTTCAGGTGATGCTGTGACAAGAAATTCACCTTAGGCAAAGATAGCAGGGGTACATTTTTAGGTAACATGCTCAATCTCCCAGGCCTCTGTCTTTTCATCTATAAAGTGGAGGATAATACCAACTATCTTAAAGGCAAAAGATGAAATTAAATGAGATCTGACTACCAAGGATTGTCAAGAACCTGACACACAGAGCAGAGAGGCAAAAACACTAGTTATTATTCTTTCCCTTTTTCTGAAGATTTATTTATGCATACAAGAACTGGGGTACAGGCCAAAGGTATGGGGGGTGAGAGGATTAACCACAGACAGAGTGGGGAGCAGAACAGGCAAACTGAAACACACTGCTGAGGGGAGCAGCAGGTGAGCCAGGAGAAGTCTGCTTGTCATGTGGGGCAACTCCCTGGCCGGGGATCGAACTCGTGCCACGTTGGCTGCAGATAGCTTCATAGTGCTGTGTCTTAACCTCTTGCACCACCAGGGAGGCCCCAAGTTTAAATTAATCTTTTTAAACAGTATCATCAACTGGACTTAGCGCCCAGAAAATGCATTATCACATGACTGGCTTCTCTACCTGCCTGCTGGAGTAAGCCTCAGGAACATCTCAACAGCATCTCAATCTCACCAATCCTAAATCGGACTCATCTTTTCCTTCCACCATTCTCAACCCTTTTCCTCCCCCAGTTCTTTTTGCAAAACATCTTGTTCAGGTGGTACAGTCCACAGTCATACAAACACCTCCGGCCCGAGCATCAAACTCTGAGACTCCTTGTCCATAACCTCAGATCCAGTCAGTCAGCAAGCCCTCCCCAATTTTTCTATGATGAGGATTGGGTATCTTTTGTTCATCTGTTCCATTTTCATGTACTGGTGGGTTGTGTTGGGCACAAGAACAGGTGTGTTAGGCTAAGGAATTCAGGCTTTTATCCTAGAAACTTTGGAGACTAAGATTCTCCAAATAAGGATCTTTAAGTAGATGATACAGACTGACTATTGGGTCGGATTAAAAAAAGAAAACTTATCGAATTGAATAATGAATAAAATCTAACTATATGACAATGAGTTACTTCTGAAACATAAGATCAAAGAATTAAAAAGAAAAATGATAGAAAACTACATACTCTGTGAACTAACACAAAGAGCTGGTATGGCTATATTAATACGACACAAAACAGACTTCAAGACAGAAAGCATTACTCGGGATAAAGATGGTCACCACAAAATGATAAAATGGTTCAATTCCCAAGAAAATATAACTATTTTAAATATTTAGGTACATAATAAGAGTGGGTCAAAACAGTTAAAGCAGGGCCTCCCTGGTGGTGCAGCGGTTGAGCGCTGGGTTGCGAAGCTGCCCGCGGTCTCCATGGCGCCGGTTCGATCCCGGCTGCTCCCCGACCACCAGAGGAGGGCCCCACATGGTGCGCAGACCTCTCCTGCCGCCCGCTGCTCCCCTCAGCAGTGTACTTCGGTCCTTCTGCCTGCTCTGCTCCCCGCTCTGGCTCTGGTGAATTCTCTCACCCTCCCGTGCTTCTGACTATACCCAGAGCATGTATAAACAAACAAACAAATAAATAAATAAAACATGCCTCTATAAAAAAAAAAAAAAAAAAGTTAAAGCAAAAATAACTAAAACTACAAAAATAAACATACAAATCCACAACCACATGGGAGATTTTAAAATCCCTCTCAACAACTGATAAAATGAGTAATTAGTAAGGGTAGAGAAAATGTGTATGTCACAGCAATAGCGGAATCAGATGTACATGCACAAAACTGCACCAAGAACTAAATATTCCAGAATCTTCAAACACACCCAGAATTACTATGTAAATTGCTACATACTGAGCCAGAAAGCAAGTCTTAGCAAAATTTAAAAACTGGTTCTCATGCAGAGAACACATTCTCTGACTACGATACAAGAAAGCTGGAAACGAGAAACAAAAAATAACTAGAGAAACTGCTTAGAATTTAAGAAACATTTCTAAACATTATCAAAAAGGAACAATTAATGGAAATTGGAAAATATTTTGAATTGAAAAATAGCAAAATAATACACCTAAAAACTGGTGGGAAGCAACTCAAGCATTACAGGGAAATTAATAACCTTTAAATGTTTATTTTTAATACGGGGGATATGAAAATTAATATTAGGTATCCACCTTAAGAAACTTTAAAAAGCACAGCAAACTAAATTCAAACAGTTATAGGAAGAAATAATACATGAAAATTAATAGGGGAAAAAAGGATCCCTGAGAACAAAACCAAAATTATTCATTGAAAAAAAAAAAACTTAATGAAAGTGGTAAGCCTCTGGCAAGATTTTGCAAGTGCGAGAGAAAACTTAAGACAAACAATATTTGTTTTAAGAAAAGGAAACTATCAGATACAAACTTTTTAAAAAAAAATTCTAACAAGATAATAATCTGACATTTTATGTATAAAGTCATAGGAAATTCATTCAAAACTGACTAAAATAGTGTTTTATTTTATAACCATTAAAGGCATTTCATGGAAAAGTATGTTCTCACAAAGAAAACTTCAGATCCGAATGAAGTCCTACCAAATATTCTAGAAACAAATCATTTCAAATGTTACACAAACCACCCCAAAACCAGAAAAAGAAAAACCTTTCCAAATTATCTGATAAAGCTGAATAAACCTAATAAAGACGTCAAATAAAATAAAGGTCAGTATCTTCTCCGATATAGCTACAATAGTCCTTAACAAAAGGTTAATCTAATAACATAAAAAAGATGCTATAACCATGACCAAATTGGGTTTACCCCAGCAATGGCTTAACACTGAAATACCAGTGTGAGTCACGACATTAGGAGACTCAAGCAAGGAAAGATACAGTAAATAGTTAATAAAATTCAACATTTACTCATACTAAAAACTCTAACAAATTCAAACAGAAGGAAACTTCCTTTATCTTCTAAAAGACATCTACAAAAACCTACAGCAAACATAAAACTTAAGAATGAAATGTTGGAAGCAATCACTTTAAAATCTGAATTGACCCAATGCAACTGAATCAACGCAATAATCAAAATCGCAACAGCTCTGGTGTGGCTGTTTGTGATAACAAGATGATTTTGTAATAAAACAAGAAATTTATACAGAATAAAGGCAAAATGACAAAGACATTTTTGAAGAAGATAAGGCAGGTACTACTGCCCTACCAGGTACTTCCTATAGATTTATAAAGCTAGAGTAAGGTTATAAAGTGTGCTAATGTATAGAAGTGGACAAGACCAAAGCAACAGAAAAAAGAACTCAGAAACAGAATATACATGGAAATACCTGGTATGCTGGAGAAATGGAACTCTAAATCAAAGCAAATTTTTCAGTAAGAGATTCCTGAACAAGAGATTATCTTGAAATGAAAAAAATAAAACTATATCCTTTCCTCACACTATGCACCAAAAAATTACTTCTTGAGGATTAAGGTCTTAAAGAAAGTACAACTTTTGGAGGACAATAAAGAATATCTTTATGATCCCAAAGTAGGGAAGAATTTCCTAAAAATAGAAGTACAAACTAAAAGGGACATACTGAAAAAACCCGACTTTGTTAAAATTAAGAACCTCTGTTGACCAAAAACACCTGAGAGAGGAAGAAAGCGAAAAGACAACGTGGAAGGTATTTGAAAACATTTAAACCACCAAAGATTCATATTCAGATCATACAAAAAACTCCTACAAATCGGTAAGGGGAAGACAACTGTAGAAGAAAAATAACAGAAATTTTTACAAAGCAGGTGCACAAAAGATTCATAAATACATAAAAAGTTGCTGTCTCAATGTTATCAGCAAATGAGTATTAAAAACGCAACCGTCAATGTCTGACCCATCACCAGACAGGCGTTAAGTTCTTAGGAATAGCTGAGGCTGAAACTTTCATCCACAGCTGGTAGAGTATAAAATCTTAAAACTGCTTCAGATAACGACGTTACTAGCAAATTTGGATATCCCAAGAAAGTCACTGTTTGCATGTACTTTAGAGCAGCTTTTTCACAGTTGTGCCAGGAAATAGGTTTATAAACACACCATGGTTAGCAAAGCTCTGACAATGGCATTAAATGTCCAGTTGAAGAATGCCTACGTGAAGCACTTTTATACCACCAGAGAACCTAAAACAGCAATGAAGATGAAGTTATTCACCTCGATGGATGCATCTCATAAACATCGTATTAAGCACAAAAATCAAGTCACTAGATTCTATCTATACTACACAAAATTCAAATACTGGTAAAACCGTACCCTGCATTCATCAGGGATCTAGACAGTAAAAAACTACAGTGGAAAATAGAGGGAATGATTACCACGGTATTCTGGGCAGTGGTTACCTTTGGGGAGGAGAGAAAAGGATTCAAAGGGGGCTTTGACAATAAGATGTTCTTCACTTGGTAATGGGCACAGAGGTGTTCGCTTCATCATCAAACTTCTATTTTCACACGTTTATAGGCAAGTTACATAGCAAAAAATATATACATTAATAAGAACAAGTATAAAATGGCATAGAATGCCCACTTGGGAAAAGGGGGTAGAAAATGGAGGTGAAAGACATAAATTGACTCGTTTATGCCTAGAAGTCAGTTGTCTCTATGAAGAGCGGATGGGGAGGGGGCGGTTAACCATGGACCTAGTCAAATAGTGGTAATAGATGCTTGTGGAACAAATCTAAATCATAACACTGGTGTGACGGTGCTGTGTGCTCAACAGTGTTTGTGCTTCATTTGCAGTCTCATTTAATCCTCACCAGAATCTTCTGAGAAGGGCGTTACTGACGCCATTTTATGGGTGAGGAAACTGAGGCTGAGCGACGCCATTTTATGGATGGGGAAACTGAGGCTGAGCGGCGCCATTTTATGGATGGGGAAACTGCGCCTGAGCGACGCCATTTTATGGATGGGGAAACTGCGCCTGAGCGGCGCCATTTTATGGATGGGGAAACTGAGGCTGAGCGACGCCATTTTATGGATGGGGAAACTGAGGCTGAGCGGGCACAAGTTGAGACGCAGTTAAGGGATGGGCACAGGGGGAGGGGACACAAAAGCACAGTCCCGGCCCAGGCCAACTCTAGGTGAACAACAAAATGAAGGTCGAGGTCCGTTATCTAACAGTCTCAAACCTAGAAAGGTCAGAAAACCAAGCTTTTTGTTGCTGTGAGTTTCGAACCACGCGACTCTGCGTGGCTGGTTTCTCCTCGCGGGTAAATACACTCAGCTGTGGCAATATTACTTGATTTAAAAACGCCGCCTCAGAACCCGGTGACATGACAGACATGCACCGCAGTCAGCGTCTGAAAAGCCGGCAAACGCTGGGCTGTGAACACATCCAGCCTGGAGGCTTTAAATACGGGACTGAGAAGTTCTGTACAGAGAAGAGAAGACGGAAGCTCGGAGCGCGGGCAGCAGAGGCCGTCTTTTACTCAGTTTCGACAGAATCCTCTATTTCGGTTTTTTTCACCTGAAACTACGACTACAGGCATTTTTTCAACTAATATTGCGTTTTGAAAACGTTTGTGAGAGGAACTAGGCTCCAGTCCACCTGTCTCTGCAGCCCTCTCTGGGCCAGTTTCCTCAGCGAAGAGGAGACGCCCCCGGCCCCCAAGCCACACCCCGCCACGGCACATGGGCCGCCCAGGGACCTGACCCCCAATTCTTGGCTAGCCCAACCTTCCGTCCTCCCCTCGCCTCCTTCCTCAACTCGACGGCCCTGTGCTTCCCCGTCGGCCTCGCGCCCTCGAGCCCCAAATTACCCTCCGCAGCAGCAAAGCGCAGCCCACACTGCCGGCGGCGAAGGCAGAAAGGCGGCGTCAGCTCCGCCTGCGGGCGTGACGAGCGCGGACGCGGCGCTCCGATTGGTGCTCGTAGCCGCCTTCTCCCGCCCACCGGGTGACGCACTTCCTGTGCTCGCGCCCGAGCCGTTGGCGAGCAGCCGACCGTTAGGTCGCGAGGTCGGCGCTTTCCGCGCGGCACCCGGGGCCCCGTGGGACACCCCGCCCCGCCCCCGCGCGCGGGGGCGCCCTAGCGGGAAGGGGCGTGGAGCAGCGCGCCGCCGACGCCCGCCAGTGCGGGGTCGGGGGCTCAGTCTCCCTACTGTGGACCCGGGTGAAGGGGGGGTTCGTTGTCCTGAACCCCGAGCCTGAGCTCTCGTCCCACTCGCCGGGTCTTCGCCAGTCCCCGAGCGTCTCTGAGCCTCAGTTTCTTCTTGGTTAAATGGTCACCGGCTCTGCGCCATAGGGTGTCAGCGCTCGCAGGTGCTGGCTGCAGGTTCCCCTCGCGCGCACACGCCGAGGTGCGAAGTTGCGCTCCCCAAATAGCGCCTAGTTTTGTAAACGAACGGCACATCAGTAAAATTTGATGTAAAAATCAGTGTTCGCTACTCTGTTACGTAGGGATGGTTGTGCGAAGTGAAGTGAAGTTTCAGGGGAGAATGGGCTGTGTCCAGTCTGGGGCACTTATTTTACAGCTGTTTTCATTTCCGTGCGAGTCTGGGAACTGGGGGGGCGGGGGGCCGGGGGGTGCAGTCTGCAGGGGAAACAGGTGACTGATTCCACAACAAGAGCTGCGAGGATGTATTTCTGAGTTGAGAGCTCCAAATCCCTACGCGGCCACTTAGACTTCTCAGGACCTCGGTTTCCTGATGTGCTGAGTGCGGAAAGCGTGGAGTGTGTGGTTAACACTTTGACCTCTGGATTGGAGTTCTGGTTCTCAAAGTCAGTTTCTCTGGGGCTCAGGACAGCGCACAAAGGAAGCTCTCAACCTCAGTGCGCTCATCTGTAAAGCCAAGGATATTAATAGGACCTTGTTGATAAGATTGTTGTGAAGGATTAAATGAGTTCATACACAGAAACCACTTAGGAGTGTCTGGCACATGGTCCTCGGTGTGTGCTGCCATTACTAATCAGTTACCTTGTAAACTGCCTGAGGGCCCGTCAAATATGAGAACAGCCTAAAAGGAGGAACATCCCTGCTGTGTTTGTCTGGCACCGTTTTGTAAACGTCTCCATTTTCAGTATATAAAGTTGAGGCATTGCACATAAATCCGGGGGTATCTGCTGACAATAAGGCAAGGCTGTCCCACAGCAGCACTTGTTCGGAGCTTGATAGAAATTATATTGCTTTGTAAAGAAACCTGTGTTTTCCTGGTGTGCAGAGATATAAAAACTGAGGACTGAGAGCAGCAAGCACTGGATACACCAGCATTTAAGGATCAAAGGACCAAGAAAGGGGATAGAAAGGAGTTCACGTCTGTTAAGTGTCACAGGCGAATGGAGTAAGGGAACTGTGAGAAAGAGGATGAGGTTAGAATTGTTGGTGCAATGGAGGGGGTCAAGAAAGATAAGCCAGAAGTTTAGGGTCTGATGCCCAGTAGAACCAGTAGAGCGGAGAGGAAGCTCATCCAGCCTCCATGAGGAATGAATGCAGGGATGTGGGGGGAGCAAAGAGGGCATGGCATGCTGGCTACACTTAGGAAGAATGGTTTGGAAGGGGAGACTCTGGAACACAGGGAATAATCAATAGAATAACAACAGGAGAGACTGAGGTCACTGGCATATGGAGATTGTCTTGCTCTTAGCCAAGAAAAGAAGAGAGACACTTCAGAGCAGGAGGAAAGGGGGAGAAAATGGCGAGGTGAAGGCTCACCTCCAATGTTTTCTGTTTTCTCCATAAAGGAGCAAACTATCATTTTGCTAAATAGTCTGGAGAGGATGTTAAAGGATTTGAGAGGAGTCAAAAGATTTGGAACAGATAACAAAGGGAATGTAAAAGTGAGGTTCCAGCCAAGGTCGAATGTAGGTCAAATCAGGTCAGTCACCTGATTTGCACCCCACCACGGAAGTCCCCATCTCCCTGCCACAGTGGCATCAGAGCAGAAACAGCATGGATTTCTTCTGGGGTGGAGTCTGTGGGTCCATATGCAACTGGCCCTAGATGGCAAAGCAACTTGAAGACATTGGTGGGAGAGTCTCAGAAGTGACCCACTGTGGTATTGACAGGCAAAAGTTGGAAAGAAGGAAGGTGCTAAAAAATTAACATGAATGGGCACAGCAAACAGGGGTCTCAAGGAAGTGGGTTGGGCTCAGCATGAGCAAGTATTGAGTAAGGATTGGAGGACTGTTCTACCTTAACATGATCCCACCCTCAGGAGACAGCCCCATTGTCTGTCTAGTCAGCTGAGTAAGCATGTACTAGAAGCCTGGGTGTGCCAAACATTGGACTGCCACTGGACACCTCTGAGAGTTCAAGCCTCCTTCTGAAACTGGCCCTGAAATGTATGAGTTACATGTGCGTGGGTTTGTTGTACATAAGGGAAGTGACTGAGTTCTTGGCTAGAGGGAAGCTAGAAGGTCAAATCATAGGCTAAGGGGTCAGTCTTTGGCCCAGAGACCGCAGAAGCTATCAGAGGAAGTGATGCCATCAAGCTCGCATTTTAGAAAAAGGTCTTCAGCACATCTGTTCTTATCAAACATTCTTGGGAACGTTTACAGAAATTGATGCTGTACTGCTCACAAAAGAAGCCTCAGTAAATTCCAAAGAATCTAGAGACCACATTCACAAACCACAATGAATTCAAATTAAAACCCAACAACACAAAGCAAGCCAAAATGAAACCGATACAGCACATAGAATATACCTTAACTTAGAAACTGCTGATATTTCTGAGGAGGGGGCCAGGAAGATGGATGATTTATTTTTTTATCGTGTGCATCTGTTACTTATGAAAAATGACAAGCATACATTTAAGTTTTATTTCTTCAGCTGGTTTATTACATTAATGTTTATCCCTTCTTGTACTTTGAAAGATTTTATAATACATTTTTAAAGCAAGAAAGGGAACTTACACATTTGAAGACTGAAAAATACATACAGATTAAGAAGAAAACCAATATGGATATTACAGAATATTTAGACATGAATGACAATAAAAGCTTGATATAACAAAGCTTGTGGAACCCAACCATAGGGTAAATGGTTTTCAGACTTTTCTGCCCTGGCCATTAGGATTGCCCTGCCTGATGGGGCACCAGCAGTTGTTACATTGTTGTAAGCTGTGTTGTTTACTTCTGTGGGCCATGGCTCAGTATTGAGATATCTACCAATAAAAGCAGAAGCAGGAGAAGAGGCAGGAAGGAGAGAGAGAAGAGAGAAAAAAGCCCAGAGCGAAGGCTTGCCAGGGCCTTGGAGGCCTAGTGGCCTCCTGGGCCCCTGGCACCCCTGCATGCCATGTACTTGGTTGCTGCACTACATGTGTGAAAGGATCGGTGCGGAAAAGAAAAGCCAGGCTGTACTTCATCAGTCTGCCTGTTCTGTTCCCCGCTCTGGCTCTGGTGAATTCTCTCACCCTCCGGCGCTTCTGACTGTACCCAGTGCTTGTATAAATAAATAAATAAATCTTTAAAAAAAAAAAAAGAAAAAAGAAAAGCCAGGCTAAGTTTCTCACAGGTAGGAAATTTATTGTGTGCCCCCCGCAAGGTTTGCCGACCCCCGGGGTCGGGGAAGAAGGACTGCCAGTTGGGGGATAAGGGCAAGCTTTTATAGGGAGGGGTCTGACCTTGGAAGGAGGTGGAGAATGCAGAGTCCAACTTGCTTTTCAAAGTTTTTTCTCTTAGAACTGGCTGTTCTTTCAACGCCACTTATCAGGGCCCATGCAAGCTGGGCAGAACCGGCTCCCGGGATGCAGATGGCAGCAATTTGAAGTCCCCATCCCGCAATCTCTGCCCCGGCCTTGATCTTACAATGCAAAAGCTCAATAAAAGCCTAAAAAAGCACCGAGGGCTCCAGGATGCTCCTTTATCCAGTCTGCGGAATCATAGAAATCTGTTTTGTGCCCTTCCTGCCACTACACCAACCAAAGCAATAATTAGAAGAATATTTATAGCCGTAAGTGTACTTACTACAAAACCAGAAAACAAAATTTAAGTATTCAGTTTGAGGTAGAAAAATAACAGCTAAATATATCCAGAGAAAACAAAAGGAAAAAAATAACAAACAAAAAAGCAGATATGCATAAAATGAAAAACAAAAGAAAATAAAGTTGATTATGGAAACTAAAAACTGGTGTTCTGTAAAAGACTAATAAGAGACAAAATTTTTGTAAGATTAATCGAGAAAATGACACAGTATTATAAATGGCAAAGAGACAAGTCAGGTAAGCATTTCACAAGGTATTAACATACACTATGAACAATTTTATACCCAATTATTTGGAAACCTAGATAAAAGGAGGTAATTTTTGACAAAAATACAAATTACAAAATCTATCTCAAGAAAAGTAGCCCAATAATTATTTATTAAATTGAAAAGTAGTAGAAGTTAGACTCAACCTCCCCAAATAGGCTGAAGGAGTTTTTTCTACTGCTCCACAGAAAAAGAAAGAAACCTGCATTATACAAATTGTACCAGAATCTAAACAAGGTAGAGAATCTACCCAACACATTCAATGAGGTTAATCTGATCTTGATACCAGCACAAGAACAGCAGAATTACAGAGAATTCAGGTCTCTCTATATTTCAAACGTGGATCAAAATATCAAGTTTCCCAGTATCAAAGTCTATTTCTTTTAGAAAAGAAAATTCAAATGACTAAAAAATGAGTGGCAAGATATTCAGTCTTACTATTAGTTGGAAATAAAAGCAACAAAAAGATAAACCTCCCCGGGGAGGGTCCCACATGGCGCGCAGACCTCTCCTGCCGCCCGCTGCTCCCCTCAGCAGTGTACTTTGGTCCTTCTGCCTGCTCTGCTCCCCGCTCTGGCTCTGGTGAATTCTCTCATCCTCCCGCACTTCTGACTGTACCCAGTGCTTGTATAAATAAGTAAATAAATAAATCTTTAAAAAAATAAATAAATAAATAAATGAAAATCACTTTAAAAAAAAAAAAAAACAAATGGCAAAATGTTGCTGAGGGGGAGGAGAAGCCACACTCTTGTGTGCAGATGGTGGAGGTGCAGATGTGATAGTGCTCTGGAGAGCAAGATGGTGTTGCCAAAACCGAAAAAAAATCATTTAGTATTTCCACTTCCAGGGATTTAACTGGAGGAGCTCCCTTCCACCCCCAACTTGTGGTCTTGAGTTTTGCCACAACTATGTTGATAATAGGAGAAAATGAAAAAACCCTAAATGTTCATCATAAGGAAAGGGAGAAGTAAAACGTTCATGTACAATGGACAATCATATAACATTAAAAGTGGTGAATTAACACACATATCAACACAGATGAGTCTCGAAAGCATATACGGAGTGGAGTGAAAAAAAGCCAAATACAAAGATGACCCAGGGTTACCATTTATGCAAAATTGATGAATATAAAATGATATTATCTTATATTTCCAATAAATATAAGCATATAAAAGCATTTTCTTTTTAAAGATCAGAAATATTGTCCCTAAACTCCAACTAGAGGGTATATAGGAAGGGGGTGAGGGCTTAGGATGAGGCAGAGAGCAAAGGCATTCGATGTTTATCTTTAACATTCTCATTTGATATTAAACTGATAAAAATGTATTCAGAGTGTTTGCATAATTTCCCACATAATAGCTTTAAAAAGGCAATAGAAGCAAATATGCCAACATGTTAATAGAGACTAATGCTGGAAGGTGGGAACATAGGAGGGGCTGTCATTATTTCACTTTCATTTTGCTATATTTAAAAAATGTTTCTAATAATCAGAGTGAAAATATGGGAAAATAGAAAAACAAATTTTTCAAGAAAAGCGTAGCAATGAATAGGAAAGAGAAAGAATGGAAAGGGGGCGTGCCTTCTGAGTGTCTCTGTCCTTATGGAGAGTTTGGATTCATTGCATTTTAGTTTGACCCAGTGGTGGTGGTGGCTGGTATGAGCTGGTGGAGCAGAAAACAGAAGCAAATGCCCTTTTCTCATCTGGGAAGACCCAGGTGCTAGGAGAACTATGCCCACTGCTGGGGCCGCTGAGCCGTGCTTAGCAAAACCTGGAGTCAGTCGCCTCCTTGGACCTCCACAGTCCACTTCTGGGGCTCTCTCTGGGGAGATGCACACAGAGGCGAGTGTGCAGTAAAGTGCATCATAGCCTCAATTTTACAGGGGAAAGAAATGACAACAATGTAAATGCCTCCAATAGTTAAAAAGGAGAATGGTCTGAATCAGTAAAAATTCTCCAGAATATTATTTGGTCTAAAAATCTTTTTTTTTTTTAAAGATTTATTTATTTATACAAGCACTGGGTACAGCCAGAAGTGCAGGAGGGTGAGAGAATTCACCAGAGCCAGAGCGGGGAGCAGAGCAGGCAGAAGGACCGAAGTACACTGCTGAGGGGAGCAGCGGGCAGCAGGAGAGGTCTGCGCGCCATGTGGGACCCTCCTCCATGGCGGGGGAGCAGCTGGGGATTGAACCGGCTCTGTAGAGCCTGAGGGCAGCTTCACAACCCAGCGCTCAACCACTGCGCCACCGGGGAGGCCCTAAAATTCTTGTTTTCAAAGAATACTTGAGGTTAGAAAAAATAAACATAATGCAGAATATTTTTAGAGATAAAAACTAGAAGCATCTATACCAAAACAGTATTGGTGGATGTCCTTGATGGAAGCATTAGAGGTAATATTTTTGGTCTCTTTTATAATTTCCAGCTGTTCTCCCAGAGCATGTCTTATTTTCTAGTAGTAAGAACCACTAGTTTTCTAAAGAAATTAAGTCTACCTGATCATAAAGATCTTAAATATAATGAAATTGACACTACATAAAATTGGGATATAGTTACAGCCATATTTACCCAGCATCATTGGAGATGCTTATATATTCGCTTATATGTAAGTGAATTACCCATCAACTAGTTTATCGCTAAGTCTTTCTACTTTCTATGTTAATTCTAAAACATATATTTATCTCCTATCTTAAGCAAGCAAAGATTTGATATGTACACGGGTGTCTTTAAGAGCAATTACTACATTAGGATATTACGAATACTGCAAGATTCATGAGAGTTTTCATGGTAGCATCAACATTCCATAGACTTCCATCTCCTCCCTCTGCCAAACTACCAGCAGTCCTGATCTTTTCTTACAACTGCCTTCTGTCAATGTTCCTTAGTCTGATCAAATGACCAATCCTGCTGGGAAAATAGCCAAAAAAGGGAAAAACAACCAAACATTGACAAGGTGCACACTTGACAGGTGTAGAGTTTGTTGCACCTATTTTCAGTTCTGAGACCTCTGTTTTGCCTGCTTCTTGTTATTCCTATTTTTACATCTCAGGTCTGTTAATGCCTGTTTCTATGGTCTCGACATTTTCTAAAGTGATAGTGAAGTTACCAGAAAAGTGATTTCCAGATAACATGCAAAGAAATAGTGATTTCCTAACTGACTTGAAGAAAACTGATCAAAATCTGAACTCAGGACAAGTAAAACAAAACCTGAAACTCACTGTGGCTTTTTAAAAGTTTTTGAATTGCACTGGTGATTCTTATCGCACAAGGAGCATTATCATTTCTCCAAGGCCGGAACATGCACCAGCAGTGTGGGCATCAGCTGGGAGTTGAGAAATATCAAACGAGATGAGTCTGCGACCCTGCCCTGATCTGCTAGAGCAGGAGCTGCATCTTAGGAAGACCTCCAGGTGAATCAAGAGCACAGGAAATGTAAGAAGCACCATTTTAGGACACACTTAAATTGGCTCACAAATTCCACATCCTATGGTCTTAAAGTTTATTGCAACAAAACATCTTTCTCTTTGCAAATCATTTCGTCTTACATGTGTTTCTTTTAAAACGGACAAAACTGGAGAATTCCCTCTTGGTCCTAAGGCTTCTTGGAGCACTTATTTCTGATTTACAAATTATTAATTTCCTAGGAACAATAAACAAATAGTTCTAAACTTGCTGCTTCTCCTTTTGTCTACAATATGGTGTTAAACATTAGCATAGTAAGTGGGGGAGCAATAGGAAGATGACATATTAAAAGCTTTCTATATAGTGTCTGTCGCATTAAGAGCTTAGTGAATATTGTCATTGTGATGTTTCAAAAGTATTTTATTCTTTGTCGTTTAATAAAGTTGAAATTATAACAACCGATTATAGCATGATTAAAAATGTGTGTATATAAAGCCAGAAAGAAAACGAAAAATACTGGATGGTCTCACTCATAGCAGGAATCTAGAAAACTTAAATAAGGGACCAGGAAAAAGAATAACTATAAGAAAGAAAATATCAAAATCAACAAACAACGATGAACCAGAGACACTCTATGGGGGGTGGGGGGCGGGGAAAGGAGGGTTTGGGGTCAAAATAAGGGGGTTGCAATTGTATGGGGAATATAAAAAATAAAATTTAAATAAAATGTGAATAAATAAAAAATTTTAAAAATTAAAATAAAAATGTGTGTATATATATGTAACCATTATTTAAAAAATAAAGGTACATCCTATTTCAAATCTCTTTCAATTAAAATTCATTTGAAAATGGGTATGGGTCCCAAGGTTAAAAAGAAAATATCTAGTTGCCGCATCACATTTTTCATTTGCATTCTATTTTTGCATTCATCCTAACAAATAAGTGCTTCACAAGCATATAGCAACCTGTAGGGTGCAACGATGAATCTTAATAGTCCCTAAAATCAGGGTGCTCTCAGCTAATTAAAGAAAGATAGATGGCGTTAGTAAGTGTAATCAAAGAAGACATTGCTACGTGTTGTTATCTGTTATTTTAGGTGTAAGAAATGGGCTTTGGGTTATTTAAATCAAAAAAATGATTGGAAAGATACTGGGTATGTATTACCAGGAATAGGTTAGCTTATGGCGCTGTAACCCACTCCCCAGTGTTACTTCCAGGCCATGCTACAGAGCCCCTGTGGTCAACCCTGTTCTGCACTCACGCAGGGGCTCAGGTGAACACAAGCTCCACCATCCTTTGGCTGTGCCACCTGAAGCCTCCACGGTGACCAGGCAGGGGCCTCTAGAGTCTGGGGGTTTGCACAGGCCTTTTTACTACCTCAGCCTGAAAGAGACAAAGGTCTTTTCTATTCCAATGTTATCAGACAGAACTAGCCATGTGGTCTACCCTCAT
The DNA here is from genome assembly GCF_014898055.3 of Talpa occidentalis. Lineage (NCBI taxonomy): Eukaryota > Metazoa > Chordata > Mammalia > Eulipotyphla > Talpidae > Talpa > Talpa occidentalis. The sequence goes on along the minus strand of NW_023601212.1, from coordinate 87,372,367 downwards.
TGGGGGCTGGGAAATGTGAAGGAATAAATGGAATTATTGCTGCATTTACTATCTCTGCTACAGGGTGCGTGGGGCGTAGCAAAGAGGGGTGTAGGGCAGAGTCTCAAAGGAAGTGGGACAGAATCAGTTCTTGTACTGAACAGGGGTCCGAGCAGTTTGGGCCCCGGCTCTCAGGGGTACCTCAGTGCTGATTGGTCCTGTCTGGTTTTCCATCCCACCTGAGATAGAAGTAAGGGGTCACCTTGATTGGAAGGTCCTCTGAGAAAGGGGGATCATTTATCCAGACAAGATAGGATCCTTACAATGTGAGAAGGGAATGCTGTGGGCCAGAACACTCCCTCCTCCAGAGCTGCTCAAAATTATCTGAGTAGTCAGGGTTGACACACTGAGAGGGTTTTGTAGAAGATGAGCTTTGAAGACTGGGCCAACTTTGATAAGGAGGAAATTTCATCTTAAGTCGAAAGGGCGATAGGTGTAAAGCGTGGGTGCAAAACAGTAGCAGTCAAGCAATCAAGTCATTGGCTTCTCTGCAAGAGAGAGAAGACGAGTTGAGTTTGGCTAGGAGAAGTGATTTTCAGTGATTTTTTTCACCCCACCTTACCTGGCTTGTCTCTGTTCCTCCTGGGCGTCGGCTCTGGGAACACTGATGGGTGGGGGCCTGCATTGGCTATTGGGGGGCCTGGTCTACTGTCTTGGCTGAGAGTCTCAGTTCCCCTTCACATGGCCTCTTGTCCAGCGTACAAGTCCTCATGGCCTGTGGTCTCCAAGCAGATGGGTTTCTTATCTGGTGACTTAGGACTCCTAGGGGTGCAAAATTAGGATTTGCCAGGTCATCTTGGCTCAGACTGGCACAGCATCATGGACCGCTGTGCAGATTCAGAGTGACAGGGGGCGGCACAAGGTCACAAAGACTGGCAGACAGATTCATTTGGGGTCATCTTTGAAAATCAGCTACCATGAGGATGTACCCACACTTAGCTTTCCTACCCCCCAAGTTCCAACATGAGGTGTGTGGTGAGAAGTGGTAAAGTTGGAGGAAAGATAAGTTGGGGTGTTAGGTTGTACAGGTGCTAATTGCCAGCCCAAAGAGTTTAAACATCTAAAACATAAATGATGATGATGATGGTGGGAGGGCAGGTGGAGGCAGAGGTCTTTCTCTTTCTGGCATTCTTTACAGATTTTCTCTGTATGTCTTACGGGCTCGTCCTCAGTTGCATAGCCCCCACCACCCCCTGTTGCAAAGCAGCTTGGAAAAGTGAGACTCTGTTCAGGGGGCTAGGATTGTTGTCATTGGCTTTAATCATTTTCTAGACATGGACCATTTGCAGCCTGAGTGCAGCAAGAGGAAAGTAAAGGCACAAGGGCACATAGAGCCTGCCTGCAGAGCCACGCACAACACCAAGCAGGATGTCTCTTTAGTTTGGAAGAGAGGGAGTCAGGACCTGGCCCAGGGCAGAAGCAGCGGGGAAAGGGATCTACATGAGATATCGAAATGAATCCAGAAGTAGAGCAGACAGAACATGGCAGCTCCTGACTGTCCTTCAAGAGAGAGAAGGGAAAGAGAAAGAGAGACACAGAGAGGGAAGTATAGGTGACCACATCACTTCTAGCTTACTTAATTGGATGGTGATGCCATTAACTGAGGTTGAGAAAACTGAAGAAGCGTGGCTGGGAAAAGATAATGACTCAGGTGTCGGATGGCCACAGGGTGCGGGTTGTGAGATGCTAGGACACAGGAGGGCAGGTGGGGCTAAACGTAGAGGCTAGGAGCGATGAGCATGGAGCTGTAGTCAAAACCACAGGGTGGAATCCTGTCTCTGCGTGTCTAATACAAGGTCAGAAAGAACACGCTCCAAAGAACATTGGGAAAAGAGAGGGGACAGGGCCTCCCCTGTGGTGCAGCGGTTGAGCGCTGGGTTGTGAAGCTGCCCACAGCCTCTGAAGTGCCGGTTCGATCTCCCGCTGCCCCCCGGCCACCCACATGGCGCACAGACCTCTCCTGCCGCCCGCTGCTCCCCTCAGCAGTGTACTTCAGTCCTTCTGCCTGCTCTGCTCCCCGCTCTGGCTCTGGTGAATTCTCTCACCCTCCCGCGCTTCTGACTGTACCCAGTGCTTGTATAAATAAATACATAAATAAATAAATAAATCTCTTTAAAAAAAATTACTTCAAAAAAAAAAAAAAGAGAGAGAGAGGGGACAGGAGAAAGATAGAGCCAGAGGAAAACACCCCCCTGAATTTATTAAGCTATACACTCCTGAATCTTTAGAATGGGTATGCATCCAATTAGGAAAAAATCAGTTCACAAATGAGCTGACCAAGACAGAGAATGCTGGAGGAAAAAGAAGAGGATGTGGTGAGTGATTCCAATGAGAAACAGGATGAAAAGTAGGAGAGAGAGTGAAAAGGGCGTTGAGAGAGTGAGCATGGAATTCTGTAGACACAAGAGAAAGCTGCATGAAGAAAGTGCAGATGCAGAGGCAGATGAGACTGCATGAGGGCCACTGAGAACCAGCTGAGAAGACCTTGTGTCTGGCGAGCTGTCATCACTGACCCCAGAGACTGCAGTCAGTGTGGATATGAAATATGGTTGTGCGTACAGAAAAGTGATGACAGAGGAGAGAACCCAGGGGCTCAAGAAAGTGTGAGGGGAAGACAAATTATGTTTCTTGTTGATAGGAGACCAATCATAGCCTTAAATGCCTTATCTCCCACATCTCACGGCTGAACAAATTCTGGATCAGCCGCCAAACCCAGAAGCCCTGAGTAGCGCGCTGTACAAGGTGCATGCCAGCTATTCCTCCAACCTCCTGATCATCATGGGACCGGTAGTTGCTGTGGTAAAAATATGTTGTGCATTTGTCTTTCCCACGAAATTTTCTCTAGCCACAAAATTAACCAGAAACAAGAGAAGCGTAACCCCCTCCCCCTTTTCTCAGCAACAGAGAGTCTCTGACACAAGAAAACGAACAATAAATAAAAACTAAGCGATTCCAGTGAAGCAAGGTTAGGGGATATGTAATTATCTCTTTGCAAGCAAGGGTTGAACCCAATGTTGCAATTTAGATTATGGGATTCCCCAGATTAAAGGAACAAGCATGTGGGATAAGACTGAACAAAAATAAAGCCAAGGGACTTATTTTTGTGGAAATAATTTCATTTAAGACAGGCTGTATAGCTCTTTCTAGCCATCGGTATCATGCTTTTTTTTTCCCCCATGAGCAATATTTTTCTAGTTTTAAAATTCAGTTAGATATATTGTACTACATTTCATCATTCTTTTCCCCCAACTCTCTGATTAATAAATTGACATATAATATCAGATTAGTTTAAGGTGTACAACATCATATGTGAATGTATTGCAAAATGATCATATCAATAAACTAACGACTGTCACCTCAAATAGTTACATTTTTTTCCTTGTAGTGAGAAATTTTAAGATCTACCGCTTAGCAACGTTCAGATATGCAATAGAGCATTGTTCACTACAGTCATCATGCTGTACGTCATATTCCCAGAATTTACTGAACTCATATCTGGAAGTTTGTACTTTTTGTCCACTTTTCCTCCTTTTCCTCTCCCACACGTCCACTTTTGGCAGCCACCCTGTTCTGCATCCCTGAGTTCAGTTTTTTTAAGATTCCACAGTTCAGTGAGCTCATCCAGTATTTGTCTTTGTCTGACTTATTCCACTGAGAGCAGCCTCTGTGTACAACATTCTCTTTGGGGTTCATAGGTACCTCCTTAGTTTTGAATACTTTTCAAAACTTTGCATTCTTTTACTCTCCCCCAACCCCACATATTTTAAAGTTTGTCATGCATAGATCTGACTTGGACCCTGATCTCTGCTCAGTGATTAAACGCTCTCTGGGGTACAACAGACTGGCCACATGTTGGCCAATAATTTTTCTTGCCTTTTTTCTCTCTCTATTCTCCCTTTTCCTCACTCCCTGTATAAATAAACCCTTTTTGTTTTGCTCTATGTGTCTGTGGTTTTTTTTTTTTTTTTGATTAAACTTTTTTATTTTCTTACATTATTTTCATTTTTGATTTGATATTTGTTTGATGTCTCCTCTCAGGTGTAGTCCCCACACATCTCCCACACCACATCACCTACCCGTGATCCATCATCATAGTCCCTTGTGCTCTTCCCTTCCCTCTTTAGACCCCTCTCCTTACCCCTCCCCTGCTGTATGCCTCAGGTCTACAGTTTGTGTGCAAGTTTTGGGTTTTTTTGGAGGGGGCGGAGGAGGATCCTCCGTTCCTAAGTGCTTGAGTGAGGACCCAACCAACCAGGTCATATTCATCCCCCTCCCCTGTTGTCCCATAACACCATCTCCCGGGTTAAAGTTCAGAGGTCTACACCAAGTTCTCAAGCAGTGTTTTTCAACTGGTGCTCATGGTCCATCAAAAGCTCATAAAATCAATGTTGTGGGCTGTGACCTAAAATGCTATAATTATTATATTCATTATTATTTAATAATAACTTCATTGTAAGTGATGAAATGATTCACCACTTTTTAATTACTTGTTTACTTTGATCACACATATATTGATTTATTTTTATCAACCACCTAACATTCCTGATGTTTTTTGCCAAACATCTGATAATGAACATGTTCAGACATAACAAAAAGGTGAAAGAATTGTAGAGCAAATAGCCCGATCCCCCCACCTAGCTCCTGCCATTAATATATATGCTTTTAAATCTACGTCCAGTAATTCCCTCTTGTTAGTATATGGTTCTGACAAATACAGTTGAGGAGCCAACCCCAAAGTCACAATATCAAACAATTCTTTCAATCCAGAGCATTCCCCCCAGGTGACCTTTCTTCCAACCCCTGGGCTCTGGCAATCCCTGATCTAAAAATCCCATCTCAGCAGTTTGTCCTATGAACAGTCATACTGTACATAATATTTTTGAGCCTGACTTCTTCCTAATGCATCCTGCACAGCAGGTTTTTCCACTGTGTTGTGTACCTCAGAGGGCAGTTCCTTTTAACCCATCAGTGGTGCCCACTGTGTGCGCTACAAGGTTTGTTTTTCCCTTCCCCAGCTGAGGGATGTCTGGGTGGTTTCCATTTTTGGCAATGGTTGCAATGTAAATATGTGCAGACAAATTTTTGTGTGAACTTCAGTTTTCATTTCTCTAGGATGAATATTCAAGTGTGGGAAAGTGGGTCATATGGCAAAACATGTTTTAATTTATAAGAAACTGCCAAAGTATTTCAAATGACTATTGTTTTTGCATTCCCATCAGCAAAGGATGAGGATCCCAGTTTCAATTCTCCTGATCACTGGGTATTGTTGGAATATTTTTAAAAATGATAGTCATTCAAATATATGTGTCAGGGCCTCCCCAGTGGCGCAGCGGTTGAGCGCTGGGTTGCGAAGCTGCCCGCGACCTCTGCGGTGCTGGTTCGATTCCCGGTTGTCCCCGGCCACGGAGGAGGGTCCCACATGGCGTGCAGACCTCTCCTGCCGCCCGCTGCTCCCCTCAGCAGTGTACTTCGGCCCTTCTGCCTGCTCTGCTCCCTGCTCTGGCTCTGGTGAATTCTCTCACCCTCCCGCGCTTCTGACTGTACCCAGTGCATGTATAAACCAACCAAACAAACAAACAAATAAATAAATAAAAAATAAGACATGCCTCTAGAAAATTAAAAAAAAAAAACAAATATATGTGTCAGGGTAACTTAATTTGCAATTAAGTGGTCTTAATTTGCAATTTCCTAATGACTTTTCATGTACTGATTGCTGTAGGTCAATATTTATCAATGATATGTCTATGTTTGGCTCATTTTAAAAAATGGAGTTCTTTTCTCATAATTGAGTTTTGAGAGGTATAATATATTATGGGTACATGTCCTTTACTAGCTTTATCATTTATAGATATTTTCTCAGAGTCTGTAGCCTGTCTTTTTATGTCCTTAATAGCATCTTCTGAAGAGCAGTAGAGTGTTTCATTTTGAAGTGCAATTTATCAATTTTTTCATTTGCACTCATGCTTTTGGCGTTATAGCTACATTAACATTTGAAACAGCTGTGCTGAGATATAATTCATAAACTAGATAATTCACCCATATAACGTATATTAAATTCAATGACTTTAGCACAGTCACATATTTGTATAACCTTCACCACAATCAATTTTAGAGTGTCTTCATTATTCCGAGAAGAAACACTACAGTCCTTAACCATCAGTCCCCTACTTCCATTTTAAGCCCTGGGAAACACTAACCTACTCTTTGTCTTTGCAGACTTGCTATAGACTTAATATAAATGGTATCACACCATATTTGAACCTCTGTGACTTGCCTCCTTTCACTGCGGGTGTCTCCTAGAATCAGCCACACGATAGCAGGGATCAGCATTATATTTCTTATTATTCCTAAATAATATTTCCTTATGTGCATAGACCCTTCTGCACCCCCAGGGGCCTCTCCTTGAGCCTGGGTGCAGCAGGAAGTCCTGGTTTCTTCACTTGCAGCTGGAGTGGAGACTGGTGATCGGGGGTCCTGCTGTGAGGGTTTCAGAATCAGATCCTAGGGAAGATGCATATCTGGGAGAGGTTCTGAGGACTCGCTCTTCACCTTCTTGATGGTGTCTAAAGCACAAAAACTTTTTAATTTGATGTTTGCAAATTTATTTTTTCTTTTGTTGCTGTATTTTGGGGCATAAGAAACCTGATCCAAACGTTTCTTTGAAAGACAAAAAGATTTACACCTGTGTTTTCTTCTAGTTTAGTTGCTACATTTATATACTTGATCTGTTTTGAGTTCATTTTTTCATTTGATGTTAGGGAAGAATCCTCTGTCATGATTTTTCCTGTTAATATCCAGTTATTCTAGTACCATTTATTGAAAAGGCTAGTTTTTCCTCATTGAATTGTCTTGGCATGTGTTCATATTTTAATATATTTTCTTCATCTCTTATCTGTCCATCTTTTGTTTCTTCCATCCATTTACCAGTCTATCTTATTTTTTGATGCATTTCAGAAAGCTGCAAGCATAATCCTTCCTCCAGACACTTCAGCATACCTGCCACCAACTAAAATTCTATATTTGTCCAGAATATTTTTATGTAAAATTTACATACAATAAAACACACAAGGCTTAAGTGTACCATTCTACATGTTTTGACAAATGCATCCACCGGTGCAATGCAAATCACTATCAAGATATAGAACACTGACAACACCCTAGAGAGGTCTTGTACATGCTTTTATTTTTATGTATTTATTTTTGACAACGGCATGTGTCCATGTAACCACCACCCCAATCAAGATAGAGAACATGTCCATCTCCAAAGAAAGTTCTCTTTCACTTCTTTGCAGTTAATCTTGCCACAACCCAGGAGCCATTGATCTAATTTCTGTCACCATAGATCAGTTTTACCTGTTATGGAATTTCATAGAAATGAAATCATATGTGTGCTATCTTGTGATCAGCTTATTTTGCCCCTGACCAACATTTTAAAAACAAAATAAAACAGAATGGGAAATATCAGAATGAGTGGCATATGGCAGGGCAAAATATTGCTACATAGATATTTGCTTCACACACTTATACACATGAGTGTATGTGTGCCACACATCTGCTTGTGTGTTTGTGTGCACGTTTGCGTGTGATTGTACTGAACCAAACAGAAAATACATTTCTTACTGTGGGTTGTCATTAAAAAAAGAAAGAAGTAAAAGTCACTGTTTTCCTGGATCAGGACCCCATGTTTCCTTGTTCCCTGTCTTGTCCCTCCCTCTGCTCCCCTAGCTTCCCTGATCTCAATTACATCAGTGATTGAGCTCACATTCATACCTTAATTCACTCTCCCCACATCATCCTAGTCACACTTGACCTGAACTCCTACTTCCCCATCAGATGGTTGCTTGATCAGTCCTTTCTCTAGAAGACCATCTCTGTTCTCCTGATCCCCCTCAAAACTGGCATCACTTGTACCCCAGTGATGTGGTCTCCCCTCCAGCTGACCACAAGCTTCATGGGGACAGAGACCACATCTTGCTCACATTCACAGTCCCTCACTCCTATGATGTGATGACACATAAAAGGTATTAATCAAATATTCATTGAGCATATGAGTGAACCCCAGGGTTCTGGGCGACATGGTTTTAAGTAAACTTGCCTGATTCTTCCCCAAGAACCCAATACTGTTTATTTTATTGTCCCATGTGTCTCTTATTTCTTACCCATCATGTCTTATACCCTCCTTCAGTTGCCAAGATCTCCCTCCACACCCCAGTCTTTTCATCATCGTTACCTCCTCCCAGATGTGCAGAAGCAAACAACTGCCATTATGAGGATAACAGCATATTCTCGTATCTGTGGGCTTTGTCCGAGAATGATTCTATGGATGTGGATTTAGGAGGAGGTGTAGATGTATGGGCGTGTAAATGTGCATGGAGGGATGTTCCACCGAAATGTCAACATTGGCAAACTGTAAATCATTTTACATGATTTTCACTTAATTTTTCAAATTTCTCTATATGGCTTCGACTTTCTGAGTATAGCATCAAGTGCCTAGTGTTTCAGCTATGCCGTCACAAGCCCTAATGGCCTAGAACAATAAATGTTGATTGCTTTGCCGGCAGTGGTCAACTAGGTGACTCTGCTGATCATGGCTGGGACAGTGGGCTGATCTAGACTGACCTCCACTGGGACAGTGGAGGCTACTCTGCTTCACAGTAGCTCTTAACCCACAGGTGAGCCTAATCCAGAGATGTTTCCATGGCAATGGCAGAAATGCAAATGAGTCCAATCATGGAAGCTAATTTCTAGTTTCTGACCCCATCACATCTGCTGACATCCTATTATTCAAACCAGGCCATATGGCTGAGTTCAGAGTCCATGTGAGAGAGATGATTTTTAAGTGACATGGCAAGGGATGTGGGTACAGGGAAGGAAGAGTAAAGAATTGGGGCCATTATTGCAACTTTCTACAAACATTCCATCCCTGCAATTTCCTATCTTTATGATCGGAAAAGGCTGTAAAGCTGGTTTCAAGCAAGATGGAGTCAGAGCTCGGGTCCCACATCCTCCAGGTGGTCAGGAGAGAGACACCTGTGGAAAGGGCAGGTGACTACCTCAGTAGCCCCCGAAAACTCTCAGAGTCTCATTGGCTTCAGTGGGTCACATGCTCATCTCTGACTGAATAACTAAGGTCAAAGCACCCAGCGATCTGATTGGCCACCCCACGTCACCCATCCACTTTTGGTGCCAGGGGCAGTCAAATCTACCTGACTTATATGGACTCAGAGCTGTGAAGTCAAAACCCCACACCTTTCATACTCTAATCTAGTACAAGAAAGTGTAAGTATGTTTGTCCAGCAGTCCCACACAAGGTTTTGAAGTTCACCCTAACCAGACTAGGTTAAGGTGCTGCAGTCAGACACTTTCCCTGACCAAACTCTGTCACCCGATGGCCAGGAGAACTGGGTATGGTGAATAACATAGGTCTGGGCCACAGGCTTCCATGCCAGCTGGGCACAGAGCCCCAAGCAGGTATGCGGATGGAGAAAAGAGGTGGGGGTTGACCCCCACAGGTAAAGCAAGGCTATTACTGGCAACAAGGAGATAAATGTGTGGAGGAGACAAGCTACCTATGTCCACTACAACACAGTTACAACTCCTGGGTCTAACTGAATAGCAGAGCTGTGGCAAGTGGCAGTCCCATCTACAAGTGAGGCTGCTTCTGGAACATATGAAACCAAACAGAAAAGCACTCAGTGTGCAGCCCCATTGTGCTGAGAATGGGTTTCCATGTTCCTTCGCTGTCAGCTTCTCCTCTGCCACTTCCTGCTGAGCAGTTGGGCTGACTCACTGAAACTTTAAGTCTCAGTGATCTTCACTATCCGATTGTGCATGCATGCATTCATTCACTTATTCATTCACTCATCAGGTCCTCTGCAGGTGCTGGAGATAGCAGAGAGCTGTTGGTGGCTGCATACCAGTACCCAGCACAATTCCTGGCGTACAGTAGGTTCTCAGTAAGTATTGTTTCAGGAATAAATGAACAAGACAAAGTCACATTCCACAAAACACTCATTGTCTAATAGAGACAAAGAACACAAAATCACGAGGTACCCGCAGCACGCTAATGTCTGGGAGAATGTCTGGGAAGTTCAAGAACTCTTCACTGAGATAGAGGAAGCAACAGGCTTTCAAGGAAGAGGGTGGTTTCCACAGAGTGAGGAAAGGAGGAAGTGCTGCCAGACACGGGACAGCATGAGAAGCAGCAGAGCTGGAGGAGGGGTGTTCATATCAGTAATCACTATGTTCCAGAAACTTTGTGTCTGTGCTTACACTCTTGGAAAAGGTCGACATTTATCCACAGTGACAAAGGAGGACGCTACCTCTTGGCATGCCTACAGTCCATCTGCCTCTTGCTCTCCTCTCTGCTGGGCCTCAGCTTTCACTCGAATTATTATGACATCCCCCCCTTTTCCATATATACACGAGCCCAGCTGGTTCCCAACTATGAGTCCCTCAGGTTCACCATCCATGCAGAAGGATTGCACTAAAACTCAATGTTGAGCTTCAACTTGAATCAATTCAAGGTGATCCAAAGCACACGTTGGTTTGGATCATTTGATGCTCCACATCACCTCATGTTGGTGTTTAAGACCTTTTGTGATATGGCCCTGAGCTGAATTGCTTGCTCCACCTCAGCACTCCCTAAGATCTGCTTGTATGGTTCCAACTCTTGCTCACACAGCTCTTTCACTGCGACACCCATCTTCTGCTCTATCTTCATCAGAAGGCTCCTCTACCTTCAGTGCTCTCTCCCTACTTTACCTGAAGCTCTCTCCTCCTTGCAGATGCCCTCAGGACCCTTGTCAGGCCCCCCATTGACAACCCACAGGAGTTTCTTGAGTGTTATCTCCATCACAGTCTGTTTGTGCTCAACTTAACTGCTCTTTTGTAGGCCCTTGTTGCTATGAATTACAGATCAACCTCAGGGAAAGAAAAGTGGGGCAAGATTGAGTCTTTACTGTGGGGAACCCACTGTGTGGTGGGGGCGTCATCTGAGAGTCATGTGGTCAGATGACCTTTTATAGTTCGGAACCCTGTTTCCTTTAACTCATTAGTTCTAAACCAGGGGACATTTACTCCCCCTCCAAGGGGGTGTTTGGCAATGTCTGAAGAATTTGGGTTTTCATGAGGAGGGAAGGGGAAATGCTTCTGAAATCTAATGGCTAGAACCCCTGATCTTGATAAACATCCTGCACTACACAGGGCAGCTCAAAACGTCAGTTGTGTTAGGGTGAAGAAGTTGTGGTTTAACCTTGAAACTAGAGGAAGGAACAAGGGGAAAGAGAAAGAGAGAAAGAGAAAGAGAGAGAGAGAGAGAGAGAGAGATTCCATGAGCACTGACAGATGAGTGGTGACTTGGAGGAAGGCAGCCCTGGAGACCAGTGTAATTGAGAACATTTTCCTCTTTCTCCCAGAGAATCAGTGACATTAGCAAGTGGGAGTCTATTGTTGCTCGGTCAGAAAACCTGAGCTTTATATCCATTCCTCCCAGATGGCAAATCATACATATGGCTGCAAGCCAAGTGAGCACGCGGTGTCTGTGAAGGTCCTTGGAGAAGTGTCTTACTCCTAAGAACATGTGCTTACTCAGCCCTCTATGGGACATTGAGCAAGTTACTTATGCATTCTGCACATGTTTCCCCATCTAGTTTTCGTGAGGATTATTATATGACAAAAGGCCTAAGTAGGTCTGGTACAGAATGCCACACTGTTATTTAGCTCTTAAGTTCACCCCATCATCATTATCACCAACATCACGACCCCTACTATCATGATCAACATCACCATCATCCCCACCACTATAATCATAATCTACATCGTCACAGCCACCATTGTCGTCACGTCCATCATACTCATCACCAAAGTCATCATCCTGCCCACCACCATTCTCCTTCTCATTTATTTTAGAGATAGTCTGAGTATTGGACCTGCTTTCCTGTGATAACGTAAATATGATTTGATAGCATTCTTCCTCAAGGGTGGTTACAAAACGGAGCAGCCCTCAACTCCTTGGATTGTATCCTGTTTATGTCCACAGAGTTTGACGTGGAGGTTTCAGAATCTCCAGCTCCGGAAGTCTGTCCTGTTAAACAGCAAAATAACAAAAGAGACAAGCCACAGAAGCATAAACAGAGGTTAATATTTCTCCTTTTACATCCAGCCTGGTGTTTGGTCACAACTGGTGTGGTTCAGTTGCTCCAAGATGTCAGGGTTCTCATGTCAGGAAAATTCTTCTTCCCTTAAAAGAATCTAGATACCGGCTTTTGCTGGAGTTGGTTCAGTTGTCCACAGAAGCCGGGACACCCACATGTAGTTGTGTCAGTTTTCCTCATGGTGGCAAGATGGTCTGTGCTCAGTGCAGGAAGACCCCCAAGATCAAGAATGCTGATATTTCCCCAGAAGCACCTCCATACAGATACTTCCATGGGTGTTTCATTGGGAGAACTGAATCCCTCAGCTACCCCCAAGACAAGGGAGGCTGAGAAAGCTGAATTGGGTTGCCATGATTGGCTGGAATGAATCGTGATCCATATTCTTGTTCTCCCAGATGAAGTCTGTGTTCTGTTGCCAGGAAAGAATGTGGGAGGTAAGTATCATGAGTGTGCAGCAATTCAAAGTGCTATGGCTAAGTAACGAACAATCCCTAAACTTAGTGGCATTTATTTTGCTCAGGACTATGCTAAGTGGCAGGGCACAGTGGGGACAGCTTTTCTTTGCTCTCCTTGGCATCAAGTTAAAACAGCAGCAACATTGATCTTTCTCATCAATTTGCACTTTGTTCAGCCATCAGTGGACTCAACTTTCACCGCAGTTCTCTCTGTTACCAGCCAGGATGACTCCACACCTGAGGCTGGACCCATCTGAAGTTTCACTTTCTGATATGTGAACTTGGGCTAGGAAGTCCCAAAGTTCCCAACTAAAACACAAAGACTATCAGATGGATTAGGAGACAAAGCCCAACTATGTGTTGTCTACAAGAAATCCATTTTAAATATAAAAATGCACCTAGTTGAGAAGAAATAAGATGTAGAAAGATATGCCAGGCTAACGATAATCAAGAAGCTGGCATAGTTATATTAATTTCAGACAAAGCAGTCTTCAGAACAAGGAATATTATTAGCAGGAACAAAATGGTGCGTTGCATAATGACGAAGGAGTCAATTCTCCAAGAACATAAAACGGTCCTTAATCTGAATGTGCTTAACAAAAGTGTCAAAATACATGAGGCAAAAAATGACAGAACTGCAAAAAGAAAGAGACAAATCTACACTTATTTGGATAATAATATTATTGGATAATAATAATACTGCAACTTAGTGATTTAGTTCCTCTTAGTAACTGACAGATCCATCAAGCAGAAAATAAGTAAGGAGATAGTTAAACTGTACAGCACCACCAACTAAATGGATCTAATTGACCTTTATAGAATACTTCATCTGCCAACAACAGATCATACATTCTTCTCAAGCTTATGTGGAACTTTTACCAAGATAAGCCACATTCAGGGTCATAAAACAAAGCTTAGCAAATTTAAAAGGTCTGGCAAGGAATGTTCAGATACGAACCAAAGCATGATTCATGAGAAGACATTGGATAACTGGACTTTATTAAAATTAAAAACATCTACTTGGCAAAAGATAAGCAAGAGAATGGTAAGAGAATGACAAGAAAAGCCACAAACTCAGAGAAAATCTTTGCAAATATATCTAATAAAGAAATTGTATCCAAAATGCACAAGGAATTTTAAAACTTAACAATAAGAAAACTATCACACCAATTTAAGAGAAGATGAAAGATCACAACAGGCAGCAAATAAGATAGACTGGTGGCAATTAAGCATATGAAAGATGTTCAACAAAATGTCTCTAAGGGAACTGCAAATTAAAACAATGAGATCCCATTACACAAGTCAAGACTAAAATCCAAAAAACAGACAACACCAAAAGCTGACGAGAACACAGGGCAACAGAAACTCATTCACTGCTGGTGGGAATGCAGATGATACTTTGTAAGAGAGTTTGGCGATTTTTTACAAACATCCTCTTATCATAGGATCTAGCAATTATATTCCTTGGTATTCACCAAAAGGAGTCGAAAACATGTCTGCACAAAGACCTGCACACAAGTGTTTATAGCTGCTTTTGATGCTATCATTGCTCTAAACCAAAAGCCGCCAAGGAGTCCTTCCATTGGTGAATGGATAAACTGGGGTACTTCCTGATGAGGGAATATTATCCAATGCTAAACATGAAATGAATTATCAAGTCACAAGAAGACATGAAAGAACCTTAAAATCATATTGTTAAAAGAAAGAAGTCAGTCTTAAGAGGCTATAAACTGTCTGATTTCAGCCAAATGACAATCTGAAAAATGACACAACTAGAGGGACAACAAAACAGACAGCGGTTTCCAGGGTTTGGGGCAGGGGAGGATGAGGAGGCGAAACATAGGGGATTTGGGGGAGATGGAACTATTCGTTATGTTGCTGTGTTAGTGGGTACACAATAATGCATTTGTCAACCCCACAGAATTGTCCAAGAGAAAGACTGAACCCTTGTGAACTAGGGACTATCTACTTTTCTGTAAATCTGTAACTGAAAGGTTTGGAAATATTTTATTAATTTTTACTAATTTTTTAAAACTTGAAAACAAATAAGTGTGTTGTGATATGGTGTGAACTGAGCTATCTTGAAGCAATATTCGGGAATCCCCTGGTTGAGGGAAAGTTTTTTATTATTTGCCTGAGTTTTTTATTATTTGCTGACCTCCACTCCAGACCCCTCTCCAAGGGCTGACACAACACAGCCACTGATAACATTTGGACAGCTTGGACAGAAACAAGAAGAGATCCAAGAATTCCCGTAAGCCCTCTCCCCAAGATTCCCCAGTGTCTTCCCAGCTGTGTCTCCTCTAGCCCCTCCAGTCTTTTCAGTATTGTTTTCATCCCATTTCACAACCGAGCAGACCGGTGGGAGAACAGGCTTCGTTCCCATCTTCATTCTGATAACAACGAACATCTGCTGAGTGCCTAACATGTGCCAGGTGTTATTATAAGCACTTTATTGTGCATTTGCATACATCTACGCATATTTGGGTACATTTGCATATGTCTGTGTGTATTTACGTATCTTTACATGGTCAGTCCACCCTCACAGGGCCCTATCAGGTGGGGTCCATTGTCATGCATGCCCCACTTTGTAGATGAAGAAGCTGAGGCCTGGTGAGTCCCAAAGTCCCATAGTCAGTAAGTAGCTGAGTTAGTGTGGAAATGCAGGGGGGTCTGGGATGGAACCAAGAAAGAACCAGGAAGACTTGAAGAGCAGAGAACAGGTGGGAGCCCAGTTTGAGGGGTCAGAAGGGCACACAACCCCCCACCCCATTCCCAAAGTGAGGCTTCTGCTGTGATCTGCAAATGAGATGGGGCACAAACTCGGACTCCAAGATGGGGTAAAAGATTTCATTTTTACATGGGGACGTTTACAGCATTGAGCCTTCTGGGCTCAAATATTAACTGAGTGTGACTATGCCAGTGCATCAGGCAGTGTGAGTGTGTGCAAGTATATGCATTTGAGTCGGTGGGTGTCAATCTGTGGGTGTATGAGTGTGAGTGGCTGTGGACATGCTCACTACATAAACACATGAGTGTGAACATGTGGGTGAATTAGAGTATGTGTATGAGTGTAGCTGTGTGTATTGGGGAGGTGAGTACATGAGTATGAATGAGTGGGTGAGTGTGAATACCTATGAGCTTTTCTGGGCAGGAATAAACCATCAGGCCACATCCGGGCTCTTTGAGTGTCCAGTGGTTAGTGGTCTATGCAGCCTGTGTCTGAATCACACATGTGCTGCATGATTCTGAACAAGTTTCCATTCAGGGGTTGTGTGTGCCTCAGCTTCCCTGTCTGTAAAATGGGCGATATATACAGCTTCCTTCTGGGGTAGTTGTGCGGATTGGGTTAGGACAGGCCCTGTCAGTACTAGCTATTGATTGGAGGGTTTTTTAAAGATTCATTTATTTATTTATACAAGCACTGGGTACAGTCAGTCAGAAGCGCGGGAGGGTGAGAGAATTCACCAGAGCCAGAGCGGGGAGCAGAGCAGGCAGAAGGACCGAAGGACACTGCTGAGGGGAGCAGCGGGCGGCAGGAGAGGTCTGCGCGCCATGTGGGACCCTCCTCCGGTGGCCGGGGAGCAGCCGGGGATCGAACCGGCGCCGCAGAGGCTGCGGGCAGCTTCGCAACCCAGCGCTCAACCGCTGCGCCACCGGGGAGGCCCGATTGGAGGGTGGTTTTATCATCTAAATTTTTGTGGCCCCAGCATGTAGCAGGTGCTCAGGAAACATTCGCTGAAGGAACAGTCATGGCATGTAGGGTAACCTGCCCTGTGTGTGCGTGTGCGTGTGTGTGGGGAGGGGGGTGAGTTGTCAAAGGCTTAGCTTTGCCCCATCCTCAACCCCCAAAAGCACCGCGTTAGGAAGGAAAGGGGGAGGACCCAGAGGGGCAAGGAGTGAACTCCGGGCGGCCGTCGGTGCCAGGAGCTGGGAATTTATCCCGAGTGCGCGGGGAACCCCTGCGGAGTTCTTGGAGGAGGCGCGCCCTCCGCCCGTCGCGCGGGGGACACGGCAGCGAGACCCCGAGAACCCGCGGTGGGGCCCCGGGGGTCGGGCGGCGGGGGCAGCCGGGGCAGCGACCCGCACGCGGGGACGGAGGCCGGGCCGGGCCGGGCCGGGCGCCCGGGGCGGGGCGGGCGGGGCGCGCATGCAAATCTGCGGGGCGCCGGGGCGGGGCGCAGGAAGCAGGGGCGGGCTCGCTCCCGCGCCCAGGAAAGCCCCGCGAGCGAGCGCCGACCAGTCCCGGCCGCCCCGGGGTCCCCCACTTCTCGCTCGGGCGGCGGCGCGGCGAATGGACCAGGAGGCGCAGGTAGGACCCCGGGCGCTCCCGCGGCTGGGAGGTCCGGGAGAGCCCCGGGCGCTGGCGGCCGTCCGGGAAGGGCTGGGCCCGCGGCGTGGCCCCCGGCGGCAGGGACCCCGCGGACGCCCACGCCCGCACGGGGAACTGGCAGCTGGGGCGCGGGGCCGGGGAGGCGGCCCCTGGGTGCTCAGACTCCCGGAGCGCCCGCAAACGCGTGCTGTCCCCGAGGCGTCCGCTGGGACAGCCCGGGGTGGGGTGGGGGTGCGCTTGGGAATGTCGTGCGCCCCGTGGGCTAGGGCAGATGGTTCTCTGGGGAACCACCCCCAGACCCACGCAGAGGAAGTTGGTGAGGATTGGGAGGAAGGGTGGGAAAAGTTCTGAAAACTGAGAAGTTGGGTAGCAGGTCTAGGAATCTGGGGTGGGGTTGGAGTGGAGGAATGGCCCATTAGATCTTTGGTCTCCTTATTTGAATATTGGATGGATCCAGTAACGGCGATTATTTATTGGACTTACTTCGTGAGCTCTCTGCCCTGAACCTTCAAAGCACAGTACTCTGAGTTAAATGTCGGTATAGCCTTTCTGGTCACTGCTGTGTCTACATCGCAGCCAGTCTGCAGACAGGACGCTGGGGCACAGGCAATTTCAATACCTTGGCTAAGGTAACGCCCACCTGGGCTGTGTAGCGCAGGAGTCAGCCCTGGCAGTGCGGTTGCCCAGCAGGCTGGTCACCACCTCTCAACAATATTTGTCAAACCATACCATAACGAGTCCTCCAGGGTTTTTGATTAAAATGCAAATGCCCAGGCCCCCTTCCATGAGTTTCAGATTAAATAAATCCAGGAGTCTGGACTCTTTTTTAAAAACAAAATCTAGATCTCTTATAATCAAGGTAGGGAGGAGAGGGTCAGTGAGCTCCCTACCAACTGCTGGGATTTGCAGGTGCCCCCAGGCCAGCACTAATCCTGCTGGAACCTACCCTCTGCCCTTCCCCAGCCCTCTGCAAGTATGACCCCCTGTAGCTCCTCTCTCATGGGTGGACTTTCAGGAGCCAGGCGTTGGTTGGGACATTGATTCCTATATTAAAATCCTCAAGTCTGTTGGAGAAACTGAGGCTCAGATGTACTTTTGACCAGGGTGTCCCTCAGTCAGGGAATTTCAGGGTTCTGCCAAGGCCCCTTGAACTCAGCAAGCCAGAGTCCGCTGAGGTGTGGGGTAGGAGGTGAGTGGGCCCTGGGCATTTGTTCCCTCTCTAGTGTTCACTGGGGTCCCCCGGGCACCGCCCTCCATGCTGATCAGGGCCCTCAAGTTACTCCTCTTCTTGAGGAGAGAGCACAGGTAGGGAGGGATCAACTCCTCTAGGGGACAGGCTTCATGGAGTTGGAACCCTCGAGACAGCCTCAGGAGAGGCATGGAGGACTTGGCATGGAGAACAGGATGAAAGGCCCGCTGAGCAGCGGGAATGGCATGGAGCAGGGCTGGGAGGTGTGAAAGGACACATGGAGCCTGAGGAGGGGGTGGAAAGGACCGGGCTGCTTGTGGAAGGCCTTGAATGCCGTGCCGAGGAGCAGGCCAGTTATTTTACCTTTGCCTGAGTTATAAAGTGTTTCGATGCAGATTCCTGGATTGCGCAGATTCCCTCTGGAACTAAATCTCGAGGAAGGCTGTGGGAAGACAGCAAAGAAGGCAAACCATTAGCAAGTCACCCTGGTTACAACACACTCAGTTACTGGCAGGTCTGGGATGACCTGACGATTTCCAAATTCTGGGCAGTGACTCAGTCAGTGATGTGTTTTGAACATCCCATTCTCGGGCATGGAGGAATCCCAGGCAGGGAGGCTGTCCCCTAAGGCCTTCAGTTTCCCGATGCTAAGATTCGAAAAGGAACAGAAATGGAGCGTCAAAGGAGACGAGAGAACCTGTCCAGGACCCCTCCTCCCGACACCCCTCTCTCCCGGTGTCCTTTAGCCCCAAGGTGGAGAAGAGATTTTGGGTTCAGTGGGTCCACTGCCCTCCATGGCATCTGGGAGCGGGCCAGGGTCTCAGGTCCCCCTTCTCCCCAAGTCCCTCTTCAGCTTTGCTTCCTCACATTGTTGAAATTGGCCTTTCGTGGTGGTTAATAACATCACTTTTTTTTTTTTAAGATTTATTTATTTATTTATACAAGCACTGGGTACAGTCAGAAGCGCAGGAGGGTGAGAGAATTCACCAGAGCCAGAGCGGGGAGCAGAGCAGGCAGAAGGACCGAAGTACACTGCTGAGGGGAGCAGCGGGCGGCAGGAGAGGTCTGCGCGCCATGTGGGACCCTTCTCCGGTAGCCTGGGAGTAGCCGGGGATTGAACCGGCACTGCTGAGGCTGCAGGCAGCTTCGTAACCCAGCGCTCAACCGCTGCGCCACCGGGGAGGCCCAATAACATCACGTTTTATAGTAACATACCTTACACAATTTCCAACACAGTAAACGTTCATGTCAATTGTTACCTATGAAGAAGCAGAGTTTGGAGGTTGAGGGTATAGATCCTAGAGCCGGATCACCCAGGTTCAAATACTGGTTTTGCTGCTTGTTATGTAGTTAAAGTCTCAAGACCTCAGTTTCTCCATTTGTGGATTTATAGCAACGACTTGCTGCTGTTGTAGTGATGGGTAATGAATTACTAAGTGACAAGCATGCAGAACAGTGCCTGGGACAGAGTAGGCACTATGTATTTGTTAAATAAATGAGCTCCATTGGAGGGATTTAGTCTACCCATTTGGCAGGTGAGGGTACTGAGCCCCACAGATGTATGTGCAGTCCCCTTACCCAAGATCCTACATTGAAGAGTGAAGGAGGGATTGGAATCTGCTTTTCTTCCCAGCTTATGTGCTTTCCTGCTATGCCAGTTTTCAGGGTGACCCAGAGGGATATCTTCCCGAGCATTCCTCACGGCTGGTATGCTGGAATGGTGCCCAGTCACATTCTGCCAGACTTCCCTGGCTAGGCTAGAAGAGAGGCTTGAGGCCCACTGCTCACCCTTGCACCATGTGGATAGGAGTAGCCCAGCGGAGATTGGGGAGTCCTGCAGAAGCCAGGGGAGCCAGCATCAGACTAGCTATGTCACCCCGGCATCACATGGGCTGTAACCTCATTGCTGTATTGTCTGACTCCCAACAGGTCATTGTGCTCCTAGAACCTGGGGCAGAGAGAAAGCTACAGCTTGAAGACATTGGCCCCAGGTTCAGATCTGACCTTGTTGCTTCCTACACTGCTTAGCCTCTCTGAGCCTTTGTTTGCTTGTCAGTGAAATGGGCACAGTGAGGTGTGTTCAGAGGGTAACTTCTCTAGGCACCTTGCCCATGGCTCACAGTTTCTCTCCTCATTTAGATCCATATCCAGCAGCCACCTTCTGCATTCATTTCTTCTTCATGTATTTATGGGGCGTCTGTATGGGCCAGAAAGTGCTGAGCACTGGAGAAAGTTCTCACTTCCTTGGAGTTTCAGTTCTAGTCAAGAAGGACCGTAAACAAGCAGACAAGACAGCCCTCCACCCCTTACCTAAGAAGTGCAAGTTTTCTCATAACTCAACAGGGAGTAATGGATGGGAACAAAACTTGAGTCTAGCTTTGTCCTCCCGGGCATAAGTGCTCCATCCACTGCCTGGCTGCAGAGCTGTTAATGTGGTTGATCATGGGGTGCTGCTCTGGACCCATGGGGGTTGGGGATGGTTAAGTCAGGTGTATTTTTAATGCAAGAATACCTTTCTGTAGTCTGAGTAATTCTGAGTTCTGAAACATGTCTGCTTGCTAAGATTTTACAAGAGAGAGAATATAGACCTAACATACCCTATCTTGGAGTGACCGTGCTAGGTAGAAAGTAAAGTGGGTGTGGGGCGGCATCAAGGGGGGGGTGCTCTCTGAGGGGAACATTTAGAAGACAAAGGGCAGAGGCCTGGGGAAGAACAGACCAGAGGGAGGGAACTACTAAGATGCTGGAGAAGGTCTCTTTTATGCCCTGGCCACTGCCTGCTGCTTGGACGCCCTCCCCCCGCCCCCACCAGCCTTGCCTGCGTAGTTCTGTCTAAATTGCACCTCTTTGCCTTTCCAAGAAGTAGTGTTTCCTCTGAGGCTTCAGATTTGGCTCCAAGTGACTCATTGTCATTCTCAGGGTGCGGGGAGGGGACATAGACCTCCTTACTGCCTCAGGGTGGCTTAAGAAAGAGCTGGACACAGTGTAACTTGATGGGCCCACCGGTGGGCAGCTGATTCCTCTCCTCCACCACCCTCCAGGGAGAGAGGTAGAAAGTGGGCACTGGTGAGGAAAGAGTCCTTGGCCCTCAAGGGTTCCTGATAGGGGTGTGCTGTCCTGAACAGCCGGTTGGTAAAGGGACTCTAGCCTCTAGTCTGCAGAGCCAGTTTACACAACTCAAAATAACTGGTGGCAGCACTCTGAGAGGCCGGGAAAGTGTCCTTTCTGCCTTTTCTAAAGAGGAAACAGAACTTGTCTGGAGAGGAGACACTGGGTCTCTGGACTGCCAGCCCTCCTAGCCTGCAGAACTGCAGCCTCCTGACAGTCCTGACTCTAGAGATGGAGCGGAGACTTCGAGAAGCCATATTCCTCAGTTGAATGGCCTAACTGGGAGAAAATGTGTGCTGGGATTTAGCCAAAGTTACTCTCCAGGAGCTTCCACTTTCTAGCTCTGGTTCTGCTTCTTGGAAGTAGTGATCATTTGATCTCCAACCACAGTCCAATCTTTCTCTTATTCAGAGTACACGGTCCTTTTGGCAATTCTTCTTGCTCAGAGAATTGTAAAGACCATTTTGGCTTTGGACGTGATCCAATAGGTCAAAGTCCCACATAATACTCATTGTCTGCCCTCCAATTCTGCTGAGTCAGATGGGAAGGAGATTGTTACCTCCTTGGCTCTGTAGCCCATATCTCTCTTGATACAACCTGCAATCATACTTTGTATCCGTCACATTTCACTTGGGGTTCCTACTGGACTTTTCAACTAAAATGTCTGGATCTCTCTTCTATATGAGCGCCTATGAGTCAAAATTTCTTCCATTCTGAGATTCCTATTGAGGCTAATAGTTGTTTTCAGTCTTTCTTGTTTTCTAATAAATCTACTTTAGGCTATATGTATTTTTTTTCTCTGCATACTGCTTTGGCTTCATTTCAGAGGTCTTGCCGATGTCATTCTGTTCTAAATAGTTTACAGTTTCCCTTTTGAAAGCATAAAGCGCTTGAATTTTTTTAAAGGTGAATGGGAATTTTAAATTTTTTTTATTGTGGATTTCTAAATGTATTGCATTATTGTCAGTATTTGTGGCTTTATGATATTGTTACAAGGCGGGGAGAAGGGTTTGGGTGGGGCAAGGAACCTGGAACCTCCCCCTTTTCCGGGGCACCACCCTGTTACAGTATCAGTGATAGAGAATTTGTCAAAATCTTTGGAGGATTTCCTGTTTCTGTATGTTCTTTATATATTTGAAAGGATGTGTATTTACTGTTGGGTGTAAAGTTTTAGGTCTATATCTCCTAGATCAAGTTGCTAATGATGTTCATATTGTCTATGCTCCTACGTGTTTTTCTCCACCTGCTTTATCTCCCACTATCACAGATGATCTGGTGATCAATTCATTTCTCTTTAGCCTACTTTCAGTGTTTGGTTTTACCTTTGAAGCCATGTTGTGAGGTACATATGAATAAAACAGATTGACTGGAAGAAGGGTTTGTGCTTTTTATACAATCTTGGTGAATTTCTCCTTTTTTATGTAAAAGTCTCCTTTTAATGCGTTGATGTCTTGAATTCTGTTATAGTCGGTATTAGTATCATTATACTTATTTTTATTTGTGTTTTTTGATTTGTTTTCCCGTTCTTTATTTTCTTTTCTGTAGTTCTAAAGTTGTAGAACTTTTCTTTGATTCCAGGAAAGGTCAGATGGTAGCCAGGTGAGTTTTTAAAAAATGAAGGTATCTGCATCTTAGTCTCTGTGTGTAACATATTTGCCCAATAGATGACTTGTAAGTCTTTTCCCTCTTTGTACCTCAGTGTTCTTGTCTGTGAAATGGGAATATAACCCACTTGCCTTTCTCTCCCAGGTATTTGTGAAAGTACCTGCCACCATGGATACAAATGACATTGCAGACATCCCTGTACCCCTTTGGGCATTGGGAGTGAATGATATTCCAGGCCGTGGGAATGGCATGTGCAGAGGGCTGGAGGGGGGAAGTGCTGGAGGGAGGGGCGCACCCTGCAGCAGCCGTGGCCTCATCTTGGCCACCACTTGTTGCTCTGCTGTTCACAAGGAGGCAAGTAGGACATAGTCCCTGATCTGGAGGAACTCAGTCTGGAGAGGGAGAAAACTGAGGGACACAGCTCACTATTTGCAAAGATGAAAAGGCTGTTGGGGCAGAGTGATAGGCAGAGGGAGGAAAGAGCAGGGTTTCAGCAGGAATAGGAGGAAGGCAGAGCAAAGGGCCCAGGATGGGCCGATGGGCACAGTCTGTGTGGCTTTGGGACTGGGTTGGAGGCTGCTCTTGGACCCCTCAGCCTCCCCCACAGAGAAGCAAGCACGGCACCTGTAGAAGTCTCCCCTTCCTCGCAGACAGCGTGGTGCTGCCCAGCTACACGTAAAAAGGTGAAGGGGTGTCTCCTGTCCAGCTCCCTTCTCATCACCATGACAGTCACATCCCACAGCGAGCAAGCAATTTGTAGGAGCAGAAGGAGCCTTTCACTTCTGGCGTGCTAGCACTTGAGGAAGGCATGGGGCGCTTACCTGTCACTCCATTCCTCTTACTGTGGTCTCCTGGGTCTCAGGACTGCCACCCACCCAGGATTACACCAGCAGGTGATTGTAAACTGAAGAAGGACCACAAATTCAGGGTGCCGTTTTTAAAAACTGAACTCTTTCCCAACACTTAGAGGTCAGGATAACATGCTTGAAAACCAGGACTTCCAGCTTCCTTTGAAAAATAAGAGACCCAGCAACACGTCGGCCTGGGCAGCGTGGCCCCTGCCTCCAGAACTGAGTGTGACACCACTCATCCCTCACTCAGTGAGGTCAAGTGTCACCTCTGAGTCCTCAGGGATCTTTGCGTTTCCTCTGACGGGAGACTCTGTGGCCATGAGAGAGAGGAGGCTGGGAGCTGGGAGCTGCTGAGGCAGCGAGGCCCCTGTTGCCGGAGACTGGGAAGGAGAAGGTGGGTGCCTCCTGGTAAAGTTGGGGGTCCCTGCAGACATGTGTACAGCTTCATGCCTGCTCCCACCATGCGTGTGCGTGTATAGCCACTCAAAAACCAAGCCTGACCTCCCCTCCTCTGCACCTGAGGGCGCCCCATCCTCCCCCTCCACAGGACACCATCCTGACTTCTAGCCCAAGATCGCCTTGTCTCCTTTTGAACTTTATATAAATGGAGTCAGACCGCCCTTCTGAGACCAGCTTCCTTCCCTGGGCTCGTCCCTGTGAGACCTGCCTGTGCCCTGGTAGCCCTGTCCTGCTCGTGGCATGGAGACCAGTTCTCGCCACCTGTGCTGTCCACACTCTTGGGCTTTTCTGCAGCCACCTGTGAGGCAGGAGGTCCTGCCCTCTTTCACACGTGAGGAAACTGAGGCCCGAGGGGGCCCCGGCTGGCCTAGGCCTCCTGGCCTGTGAGGGCTGGACTACATCTTGGGCCCAGAATTAGGCTTCTGCGTCTCGGGTGCTCTGGGTGGCTCCGCACTGGCCAGTGCCAGGAGAGAGATGGGGTGCAACAACAGGAAGCACTCAAGGGCGAACACCCTCACCTCCCCACGTCTGCCTGCAGATAGAAAGTGAACAGGGAACTCTTCATTCTGCTGACGTGTTGCCGGCTTTGAGTTCACCCAGGGGCCAAAGTCCTGGTCACTGTTGAGACACGTTCACTGGTAAGGGCTGGGCAAACAGCACTAGAGGCCAGTTTCTAGTTTGGCCACTTTCTGCCGTGTCATCTGGCCTGACTTCTAAACCTCTCTGGGCCTTGGCTCCCGGTCTGTGCAGGGTGACCACATCTCCAGGGGTTTGCTGGAGGGGCAAGCAGACAGGTGTATAAAAGGAGCAAGTTTATGGCAGTCTCTTTCCTGCCAGGCTCTGTAGTACAGACACCAGAGCCATATGGCCTGGGTTCAAATCCTAGCCCCTCCCACTTACTGGCTGTGCATCCTTAGGCAGGTTGCTCAACTTCTCTGGGCCTCAGGTCCCCCATATTTACAATGGGGATGATAATTGCATCAGCCATGCTGCTTGGATGGCTGTCAGGCTTAAATGAGTTAGGGAGCATCTAGTGAGGGCAGAGTCTGATGCAACTGAGATGTCCTTTTGTTAGGGGGAAAAGGAGGGAGTGGAGAGCCCATGGACAGAAGGCCACGGTGTCTAATCACTCTGGAGGAACTGGGGACAGGCTGGGGCAATTATGGCAGCTTCTGCAGACCTCAGAAGGAGGCCCGCTGGGAGCCGTGCCTGCCACTGAGACAGCCAGAATCTAATCAGCGTCCCAGGGCTGACATCAAGCCTCCGAGGCACAGGACTGTGAGTAATGATGCCGGTTATGCCCCATTACCTGCCCTCTGGAGGAGACTGAGCAGGAATTGGTCAGTGCTCACCCAGCTGTGAGAGGCAGAAAACTCTAACCCTTACAAGTGTATCCCTGCCTCTGTCAGGGATGTCGGACTAGATGTGCTATTGTGATTTAAAAGAAAAATATGTATTTGGCCAATTCATCCACACTTCTGGCTCACAGCTCCCTAAATTCTCAGAATTTATTAAGAGTGGAGAGTGTGAGGAGGTATCTTTTGTTAAGTTAATGAGGAGGTACCTTTTGTTAAGTTAATGATTTTGGGGGAAGCACTTGAGCTGGGCCTGGTTGCCAGTGGAGCCAGTTAAGTGATTGGAGGGTTGGAACCACCAGTTCCACTTCCTGACATCCTGGAAGGGAGGGGCTGGAGATGGAATTCAGCTGCCACTGGCCAGTGATTTAATCATTTATGCCCCTGTGACGAAGCCTCCATAAAAACCCCACAGGAGGGCCTCCCCGGTGGCGCAGCGGTTAAGTGCTGGGTTGTGAAGTTGCCCGCAGCCTCTGCAGCGCAGGTTCGATTCCCAGCCGCTGGCGAGGGTCCCACATGGCGCGCAGACCTCTCCTGCCGCCCGTTGCTCCCCTCAGCAGTGTACTTCGTCACTCTGCCTGCTCTCTTCCCCGGTCTGGCGCTGGTGAATTCTGTCACCCTCCTGTGCCTCTGAGCTGTACCCAGTGCTTGAATAAATAAATAAATCTTAAAAAAAAAAAAAAAAAAAAAAAAGCCCCACAGGAGCCACTTTGGGGAGCCAGTGGGTTGGTGAACACATGGAGGTGTGGGGAGAAGGGCACCCTCTCCAGGGTGCATGGTAGCTCCAGTCTCCCTCTCCCCCTTTGCCCTGTGCCTCTCGTCTGTCTGACTTGGTAATAAAGCAGTGATCTAGTGAGCAAGTGAGTTTCCTGAGTTGTGTGAGCCAGCCTAGCAAATGAATCTAGGAGGCGGTGGGAACCTCAGATCTGTAGCTGGTTGGTCAGAAGCCCAGGTGGCTGCTGGGTGGCGAGCAGTCTGGGGAGGCTGAGTCCCGAGCTGTGGAATCTCTGAGTAGATCATGTCAGAATTGAACAGTGGAGCTACATTGTCGAATACCCAGATGGTGTCTGCAGGATGGCTGTATATGTGGGGGAACCCCCACCCTCCACCCAGTGCTGGAGTTGGGTTCAGGGCCACCTTTCACCAGACCTCCCTGCTCATAGCCAGGGTAGTTGGTCCACTCATTCCTTCACTCGGTTAGTACCGGTGGGCCTCCACCTAGCGCACTACGCTGGGCTCGGGGGTCTAGCGGTGAACACGAGGGACGCAGTTTCTGGTCTTAGGGGCGCTGGTGTTCCTATGGGACTTTGGACAATGAGCAGGACACGTGTGTGTGTGTGTGTGTGTGTGTGTGTGTGTGTGTGTGGGATGTGCTGCAAGGATCATGTGCTTGGCAGAAAAATAGAGCAAGAGAAGGGCCTGCAGAGAGGTGGAGGGCGCTGTGGCCCTGAGCAAGCCGTCTGGGCGCAAGTCCTTCAATGCAGTCTCCCTGGGCCTCTGAGAATGGCATGACTTCCAGGCTCCTAGGTTGTGTCACCTTGATGCCCATTGGCTGCAGCCAATGTTACCGAACGCTGGCCTCAGTTTCCCTCAGCCGATAAAAGGAAACAGAATTTGAGGAAAAGGAAAGTGGTTTAATTTGTCGACAAATGAGGAGGGCAGCAGACTCATGTCTGAAAGACAACCGCCCCGTCCTTTGGCAGAGTGCAGGGGTATTTCTACAAGGGGGAGATGGGCAGGGGTCTGCGAAGGGGAGAGGGAAGGGGTCCGCATGGAGACAGGTGGGCACCAGCTTGTTTTTATTAAGGGGAGGGGGAAGGGGTCAGCATGGAGACCAGTGGGTGTCTCATTTTTCTTGTTAAGGGAAGGGGGAAGCTGCAGCAAGAATGGGGGAAGACAAACTGTTAATCTTGTTAATGCTAAATAAGGAGAAATTGCAAGAAATGGGGGAAAGACAAACTTGTTAACTGTATCGCCAACACGAGTGTCCCTGTTGCCATGCAGTGGCTATTGGCACAAGATGCCAGTTGTCTGCAAGATAATGCTCCCCTCCAGGGGTCTGGGCTGGCCACATCCTGTGAAGGACAACACAGTCTCCAGTCCCCTCCTGTCCCTCTCAGACCAGGCCTTGTCTCACGCTGCACACCCCCTGCCCCCCCCCATCACACTCACCGTGTCCACAATGCAGGGGAGCATGGTCTTCCCTGGCACCACTGCCCTAATGCAAGGTCATCTGCCCCTTTCTCCCAGCCCCTGCCACCAGTCATCACCTAGTTCTGCCACCTCCACCTCTCCAACAGGGCTGGAATCAGCTGCCTCCCTCTGGCCTCTGAGGTTCACACATGAGTTCAGAGTGGGCTCTCTGGAAAGCAGCTCCTCTCCTGCTCTGTAGCCTTCTGTGGCCCTCCATTGCCCTGGGGATGGAGTGTGAATTGCTTACGAGGTGGACTGTGCTGTCCTCTGCCCCCACCCATCTCTCTGTTCTCATCCCAGACCTGTTCTCCTGCTCGTCTCCAGCCAAAAGCCCAACTTGCTGGGGGAGGAAATGGGCCCCTCTCCTCCCTGGCTCTTCACGCATTCTTCACTTGCCCTTCCTGCCTATTCCTCCTCCTCTTAAGATCCTTCAGAATATGGAAAATGGATTAATAATTGTACTGACTTCAGCAGGAGGACTTAAAGCCCCCAGAACGGCGCATGGCTCTAAGGAAGCACTGTACACGTGTAAACATAAGAGTAAAGTAAAAGTCGCATCATTTATTGAGTGGCTTCTGGTGCCGGCCTCTGGTTACAGGGAGCGAGACCATCCCTGTCCTCACGGAGCCCACCGTGCCTTTGGTGGGATGTTCTTCCTCCCTTTCCACGCAGACTCTCCTTGGAGAATTCTTGTTCATCTCCAGGAAAAGTTGAACCTGTAGGACCAGAGTGGAGGGTCCCTGACAGTGGCTTTTGGGGTCATCTCACAGCCCACGCCAGCTTGGTAAAGCTCCATCCTCCCGTGGCTCAGGCTGAAAGCCCTGGGGTCATTGTTAACCTCTCTAGGCTCTTTTTCTCTCACTCCTCCCCCCACCCCATCCAACCTGTCAGCAAATCCTGCTGGCTCTGGCTGGGAGCAGATGGAGGCTTCGCTGGATCCTATCACTCCCTTCCCCAAGCCTGTGTGAGCCCCAGACCAGCCCAGTAGCACCCTGACTGTTTCTGCCCTTGACCCCACCAGCTGGAAGGAGCCATCCTTGGAAAAGCCACATTGTATCACTTCTCTCCCCAAGCCCTCTAGTGACTTCCCTTCTCGCCTAAATACTTGTTAAAGGAAAGAGGGAAGAAGGGAATGAAAGGTGAATGGAGTGGCCTTTTTCACATCTGTGGTAGCCAACCATAGCAGGTGCTCAGAAAACATCTGCAGCAAGAATAGGTGAGGACCAGGAGCACACAGTAGGTACACGGTGAACCTGGTGGGTTCAGTAGGCTGTGGTTGCTCATTCTTGCCCCTGGTCATCTCAGATCCAGCTTCTGCCACTCCTAGCTCCACTCATGGGGCGGGGTGGGGCTGCGGGGCAGAACCCAGGCCATCTTAGGGCCCAGGCCAGGCCTGCCTCGCCATCCTGGGTGGGGCTGCTGACGTGGCAGCCAGTTCTGGGAACCCCAGCCAGGCAACAGTTCTGGGAAGCCTGCTGCCCCAGGGAGAAGTGTGTGCCTGGCCCCCTGCCAGACCCGTCAAGCTGTCCCCAAGGCCAGAGGAAGCTCCCGGCTGCCTTAAGGTTTGTGGGGTCTCCGGTCAGGGGCTCCTGAGGGAAGTCGCCCAGCCCCAGCTTTGGTGGCTTCCCCTCCGGATTCCTCTGTCATGGGACTGACTGTATCCTGTCAGCTCATCTGTCCCCCTCAGGCCGGGAGAGGGGAGAACAAGAGGCATGTATACCCTGTAGAGTCCCGCTCAATTGGTAGCTTCTGGACAGCCCCCAGACTCAACACTCCTAAACCCCTAAACAGTAAGAGTGAGTTAAGTGTGTGTCCCTGGCAAGAGGCGTTCCCACCCACTTGCCTCTGCTCTCTTCCTAGTTCAGGCTTCGCCCACACTGCACTTCTTAACTCTCTGACCTTGGCCTTGACACTTGCCCTCCCTAGGCCTCACTTTCCTGCTTTGGCCAGTGGGGCAAACAACGCCACACCCCTGGGGTGCAGGGACTGCATTTCAGGAGGCGGCAGGACACAGCAAGTAGGTGCATGGGTTCTGGAGTCACCCCGCCTGCGTGCAGTCCTAGCTCTGTGACCTCACGTCAGTGCTCTGCCCTCTGTGCCTCAGTCCCCCCCTCTGTAGAATGGGATTCTAATCACACCTTGAGTTGTGGTGAGAAGGAAATTAACCAGCATGGTATAATCACTTACAACATAGCCAGATACATACCGTGGACATAGTAATAATTGGGTGACAGTCGTTATGGGGCAAAACTGGTATGTACTCTGTGTTCAAAAATAGATTTCTGATCTTGTTATTGTTGAATTGTAACCAATCTTTCATTTAATAGATGTTGATTGAGCACATGCTGCGTGATGGATTGGGCACTGTCTGGGCCAGCGGGGGAGGCAAAGCCATGACCCCCACAAAGGCAAAGCACCTTCTTCCCTCAGGGAGGGGCTAGTCTTCTCCTGGGGAAGATAAGGACATATATACACAAATAAGTTAAATGGTACAGGTGATCCTGAACTAGCAGCGGGATAAGGGTGACTGTTTCCTCTCCTGCCAACACAGAATACTTTTTTGGTGAAGATTTATGTCCTTTACCTATTTTTCTTAAAGGGATGTTTGTCTTACTGATTTGTTACTCTCTTCAGGCTGTTAACCCTCATCATATAGATTGCTAACTTTTCCTAGTCTTTTGCTTACTTTCTGTTTTCTTTACAGTGTGTTTTGATCTGGGGAAGTTGAATAATTTTTTTTTTTTTTTGGCAGCCAAATCTTTCTATCTTTGCCATCTACGTCTTGAAATAAACATTTACACACGTAACCTCAGTGATGTGATTACAGATGGTGATAAGTGTACAGCAGAAATAAACAGGGCACTGTGAGCGGAACAACAGGGGGAGCCCTCATCAGATGGCATTTATCTATGCCCAGCCTGCCGGGGTGGAAAGGACCGTGAATGTGTCAGACTGCCCACAAGGGGCGGGGCCGGAGGCGAGTCCACAGTGGGGTAGGTGCCAGGTCTTCAGGAGTCCTCGTTTGCTTTTGTTTTTGCATTTTCTTCTCCCTGGTGGCGCAAGGGGTTAAACACAGCACTCTGACGCTGTCCGCAGCCACTGCAGCACGAAGTTCGATCCCCGGCCAGGGAGCAACCCACATGGCACAGCAGACCTCTCCTGTCTTGCCCGCTGCTCCCCTCAGTCAGCCTGTTCTGCTCCCCACTCTCTCTGGTGAATCCTCTCACTCCCCCGCACGTTTGGCCTGTACCCCAGTTCTTGTATGCATAAATATTTTTTTTAAAAAGAATTATATGTATAAAAAAAAGAAACTTGTGGACTTACATGCAGTTGTAAGAATACTAGAGATTCCCTTATACTCTCTTCCCCGAGAATGACAGCTTATTAAACGATGATGCAGTGTCTCAGGCAGGACATTGACGTGGATACAACCTGCAATCCTGTGCTCGCATGCACATCCCCACGTATTCGCTGCAGTGTGTCATTTATCTGTGTTCTGTGTGGCTTGTCATTTATCACACGCGGGTTTGTGTCTCCACCACCGCGGTCAAGATACAGAACAGGCTCATCTTCACGAAGTTCCTGTGTTGCCTTTTATAGCCACCCCTCCTCCCCCTTTCCTCTGAGCTCCCCGCCCCCCAACCACTAATCCTTCTGCATTTCCCTAATTTTGTCATTTCAAGAATGTTACATAAATGGAATCAAGTGTTTACTTTGGGGTTGCCCGTTTTCACTCTGAGGCTTGGGTTTTCTTCTGAGTCAGAGATGCTCCTGGCTGTTGTGTGGAGACTTGGGGGGGTTGGGAGGGGTGTCTGTGCCCCCTCCCCGGAACATGCCCTACAGGAGCCACTTCATGACCTGGTTTCTGATTTTAAAATCTCTGACTGAAGAGAGGGGTGACTCATGTCTGCAGCAACTGCTAACAGCACCCCAGCCTGCACCCCATCCGACTCATTCTTTCAGCCCCCAACTGAGTTTTTGAAAAATCTTGCCAGAACCTAAAGGGAGCACGACATTAAATGTATGCACTTTTCTAGAAAGAGGTTTTGAGTTTGCCTCAGATGTCCAGGCAGATCAGTGACCTCCAAAAATGCAAGGGTCTGGCTTCTAGATAGAGATGTGGTTAGAGCCACGACTCTGAAGCCGGCTGCCCTTGTTCGAGTCCCAGGAATGTCACTACTCTGCAACTTCAGGCAAGTCCCTTAACTTTTTGTGCCTTGGTTTCCTCATGTGAAAATGTGGGAAATAATAGTACTATCTCATAGGGCTGTTTTGAGTATTGAATACATTAATATATGTGAAATGTTCAGAAGCAAATCTGTCATGTGGTAAACAGTGTATGTTTGATCAGTGAGTGATGAAGTTGCAGGATATAGGGGGGCAGAGCCTTTTTAGGCAAAGACCCTCTAGGCCCTGTGTGATTTGGGAACTCCTATGTCATTTGCCATTCTCTCTCAACAAGCATCAAACCAGCAGTATCTCTTCCATAGGGATCCATAAGTGTGGTTGGACGCTGTCACCTCCCTTGTCCTGGCTCTTACATCTCTGTTAATATGGCTCTAGCTGACTTTTTATTTAAGCTTCTGCTTTGCCCCTTTATTGTAGACAATACATTCCTAGGCCTTTTCTGTTGCTTGGTAAGGCTTTCTGGTCCGGTACTTGGACAGCTGATACTTGTCATTGACGAGCAGGATGGCCAGTTCTTCTTGACTCATTTCATCTTGTTGGTTTAGCCTGTGGCTCTAGAAGAAGCTGAAAGAATTGCCATATGAGAAACCAGCACATCTGGACTCTGACTTTAGCTCTGCTCTCTCATCAGCTGTGGAATCTGATGAGCACCTCATTTGACCTTGCTAGCCTCGATTCCCTCAGGTGGAAAGTGAGAATAGCAGCCCACCGTGCAGGCTTCCTGCAGATTCAATAAGGTCATGCTTCGAAGGCCCTGACTAGCAGGCTTTGTTTTTGTTTTGGAATTTTACATCTTTATATTTGAATCCATAGCTATTTTTTAACATGATTAATAAGCTTGATTTAAAAACAATTGTTATCGGGCCTCCCCGGTGGCTCAGCGGTTGAGCGCTGGGTTGCGAAGCTGCCCGTGGCCTCTGCGGCACCGGTTCGATCCCCGGCTGCTCCCCGGCCACCAGAGGAGGGTCCCACATGGTGCGCAGACCTCTCCTGCCGCCCGCTATCCCCGGCTGCTCCCCGGCCACCGGAGGAGGGTCCCACATGGCACGCAGACCTCTCCTGCCGCCCGCTGCTCCCCTCAGCAGTGTACTTCGGTCCTTCTGCCTGCTCTGCTCCCCGCTCTGGCTCTGGTGAATTCTCTCACCCTCCCGCGCTTCTGGCTGTGCCCAGTGCATGTATAAACAAAACAAACAAACAAACAAACAAATAAATAAATAAAACATGCCTCTATTAAAAAAAAATTTTAAAAAAACCAAACAATTGTTATCATAATAAAGGATTTCTCCCCTCAGCCCTCAGGTGCAGTCACTATAGTTTTCCCCCCACCAAAGGGCCCCTTGACCCCCCCCACCCTCGACTCTGCTCTCCTCCTCCCCCCCCCCCTTCTCCTTGTGTCTCAGATCTCCTGTCTGCTTTCAAGGGTGAATCCCAAAGTTTGTCTTTACCAAACAGAGGATCAGACAAGCAGGACTTTGTTGACATAAATCCTTGACTTGACATCTTAAGGAAGCTGTTCTCAATAGACTTTGCTCGGCTATAACCCGGGAGTGAGCGCCCCACCCATGGAGGGATGCAAACAAAAACTGGACACAGCATGTCAGAGAAGGGAAACTTGCAGAACCTCCCTGTCTGGGCTGGCAGCGGAGCTAAGCAGGTGACCTCGAGACCACTCATAACTTGAAATTTTTCCTTTTGCCACATCCCTGACCCTGATTACTTAAGAATCATTCTTCTTAATTTAGCTGAACCTTTGTCCTCTGTTACCTGTGATGTTCAGGGAGTCTTTTCCTCTAACTGCATTTGTGTGATGGTTTCTCCTGAAATGCAGCATTGACATGGCCCTGGGAAGTCAGCTGGAGGGTGTGTGTGTATCCACATGTGCACATCTGGATGTGCCCTCTAAGGCACCTCAAAGCTAGTTGCCTGCCTACTCTGATGGTGTTGCTGGACTCCCCTCGCTCAGTTAGAGGACACCACGATTGCCCTCTGCTGTATGACTTTGGACATGCATGTAGGCCTCTCTATTCAAATTTGGAGCAGAAAGGGCACCTTGCTGTCTCTGCCACAGGATGCCATGGGCCTCTGTCAGCTTGTGAGTGGAAGGTCACCGGGACTCTGAAGAGGAAATGGTTTCATGGATCCACCACCCCACTTCCATCCTCCTGACTTTCACGGCAACTCTCTGCAAGGGTGAGGGTTGGGGCTTCGAGCAGATACCCAGTCTCCCCCAAGGGAGACTTTCCGGTCTGTGCTAAGCCCATTAAGGCCCCATCTCATGTCCAGGTGGACTTCTTTGCTGAGCACGTGCTCTGTGCCAGCCACCACTGTGGGTGTAGGAGCTCAGCAAGATGCGTCCTGGCTCCCGGACAGACTGTTGAAAAAGGAAGGCTGCTTCCCGTGGCTGCATGCCTGGCACTTTTCAAATAGGACAGGCCAGATCCTCTGGGACTGCCCTTCCATGTAGATGTGTCTGACACCGCACGTGATCTGGGCATTTTGAGCAGGAGCACTGGAGAGGTCACTATGTGTTCTTGTCAGAGCCTATTTCCGAAAGCCCTTGACCTTGGTTTGTGCCGTCTCTGGCAGTGTTAACTTGGACCACTTGGTCAAGCTAATGCCTGCCAAGTCTGTAACATAAAGGGAATAAGTATTTTGACTCACTGGTAATTAACATAGGTTCTGTGTGGAGATATTTCAAGGCTGCCCCTATGAATTACAGCACCCCTTTTCCCTCCACTTAGGGATCTGTGTCACTAAAGACTCATGTGCTCCGACTTTACATGCGAGGTGACGATTGTGATGTGCCTCTTGGCCCTTTTGGGCCCTTGCATCTTTTCGATGTGCCCCCCTCATTTTAGAGCATCTCCTTTCCAGCACAACAATCATGGGCTTGTGTTGTGCTCCCCCTGATGCTGGAGTCAGCAGTTTCTCCACAGAGCCCTGGGCCCTGTCTGCAGAACAGACCCAGGCCTGGAATGACACATGGTAATCAGATACAGGGCTGGGTCCTGGTCTTCTTATAAGGGATATTATTGAGGCAATTAGCAAGATGGAAATGAAGTTTGTGGAGTAGATGGCAGTAGTGCATCAGTGTCGCTCTCCTGATTTGATACTGGTATTGTGCTTATGTGGGAAAATGTCCTTGTTTTTCTGAATCATACACTGTAATGTTAAGGGATAATTTATTCACTTATTCATAAGGAATAAATCACAGAAAGGTTGAGAGAGAATATGAATGAAAAGGACAGTGGGAGGAAAGGTAAGGAGGTATGTTTGAAGAGCAGCAGAAAGTGAAGAGGTGCAGGTGGTGGTTAAACATCGAGCACAGGTGTGGAGGCGAGGGTAGATTGGGAGGCTGGCCAGCTGGGGAGGGCCTTCCTGTAGGACTTAGCCATTGGAGAGGTTCCAGCAGGCGCTTGGGGACTCTGCCATGATACTCACCCCATCCTGTGCCCAGACCCTGTGCAGAGTGCTTTAGGTAAACACCTCACTTCCTCTTTGTAACACAACCTCTGAGGTTGAACTTGGTGTCACTTCCAAGTGGCTGAGAAAGAAGCCAAGGCTCTGAAAGACAGAGTGACTTAACAGCAATAACTGCTAGGCAGAATGAGGCCTAGAGGATGCTTTTCTGAATATGTAAGATAGAGATGCAAGCAGGACTGGGGTTCGGGACAGATGGGTGCTCTCAGCTTTGTCAGGGAAAAGGCCCCTGCATTATCTGCCAGGGACTCTAGGGGCCAGGGGGCGTGCTCCCTCCTTGGCCCTATAGGACACTGCTTCTGAGCGTTTTTTTTCATGATTCTAAGTGGTGACAGAAGCCGAGTCACTGGTGTGTTCAGGTCACTCTTTGTGGACTGTGTGTGAGCTCATTTAGTCCTCGCATTGCCCCAGGGAGATGGAACGTGATATTAGCTTCACTGTACAGACTAGGGAACAGGTGCAGAATGGCTAAGCCGCTTGCTCAGGGATCATGAGTAATTGACAAAACAGGTGTTTAAAGTTAAGGAAATAATCACAAAACTATGGTGGCAGATTCCATGGAAGAGCATATACACCATGCTGTTTACAGTGGAGAAGTAATAAAAATAATAAAGGCTAACAGTCGTGAACCCACAGTGCAGTGCTCCTAGTCTGATGCTTTGGATCTAAATTTAGTGCTACGGAATATTACTAATGTAAGGTTTAAATTTTAAGTTTTTGCATTTAGAGGATGCTGCTATTATCATGAATCAAGTTCATATTTATCTCTATCTTTAAAGAATCAAATCTGGAAAAATAGATGTTGTTTCTGAGCAATGGGTTTACTATACAGTGTGCACAGAAACTGATACTATGACATCAGATTTTGAGGGGGGAATAAAAGCTTTATGGCAAATTGATGGGCAATGAGGTAGGAGATAAACTCAAATCTACCTCCCAAGTTAAGAAAGTGAATGAAGTTATGTAGGTTTTGGGGACCAGGATTGAGAACAAAGAAGTTAGCTTTTATTGGATAAAGAGTGGGTTAGGGGCCTCCCCTGGTGGCGCAGCGGTTGAGCGCTGGGCTGCAAAGCTGCCCGCAGCCTCTGCAGCGCCGGTTTGATCCCCAGCTACCAGGCGAGGGTCCCACATGGTGCGCAGACCTCTCCTGCCGCCCGCTGCTCCCCTCAGCAGTGTACTTCGGTCCTTCTGCCTGCTCTGCTCCCCGCTCTGGCTCTGGTGAATTCTCTCACCCTCCCACGCTTCTGACTGTAGCCAGTGCTTGTATAAATAAATAAATAAATCTTTAAAAAAAAAAAAAAGAGTGGATTAGGTCAAGAAATGTGGGCTTGGCTAAAAGTTCATTGACTAGTTCACACATGAAGACATATGAAGAGGCTTTTTTCTTCAGATAATTGGAGTTTTGAATTTCCGTTGGTGGGCCCAGGTGACCCTCCCCCACCCCGTATTTGTGTCTCCTAGAAAAGTTTAGATACGTGGGGGTTTTTTATATGTATGCTAAGATTTGAAAGCAATTTAACCATTTAGCCCCAATTATAGTTATCAATTTTGGGTGTTTGTACCTTCTCTGTTTTAGTCCCCAGCCATGCTTTTGGGGATATCACTAACAATCAGGGTGGTTACCAACCAATTCACATAAACTACAAAGTAGCAAAAGTAATCTACAGGGCTATAGGTTGGGGTGATGGGGTTAAAACCAAGAGGAACAGTAATAATGTGGTGTAAGGAACATTCACAAAATTAAGGGGCATACAGCAAGAGACAATTATTGAACTCAAGTTTAGGGAGCCAGCTTACCTGGGCTTGGCTTATCTTGCTGGGCTTGCTCACCCATCTCATGTCAGCTGCTCGCTCACCCATCTGACGTCAGCTGCTCACACACATGATGTCTCACACAGAATGGCACAGCCGGGTCCTTTGCATGTCACCGTCCTCCAACAGGCCAGCTCAGGTGTGCAAAAGCCATCCTCAGCATGTGTGACTTGTGCTAATATTCTGGCCAAAGCTAGTCACAGGTTGATCCCAGAGTCCAAGGGTGAGGAAGCATAGAGCGCAGGTGGTGGTGTATGTGGGAGGGGAGGAGGCTCTGCGGGATTACATGAAACAGGAGGAGGGGAACTAGACAATAATGTAGAAAATCTAACACTTTGAACAGCATCTTTATAGTGGCTGCGAGTACCATGGTGACTCTAGGTCCACTTTGCAAGGCTGACCAGTTAGATCACCATCCCCAAAGTACATTTCAAGGAAGTAAATCCTTTCAGTTTGGGGGTTTTGGCACATGCACACAGAATAAAAGCTGGGTATGGAAATAAATTCGGTAAGACTCAGCTTAAAAGAAGGAAAAGAAATTACCTTCTTTATTGCAAGACTTAGTAGAATCTTTACACACATGAGTATTGTGAACTTCCAGAAATCCTAAGATTTGCTCATGCTTATCAGGCATGGGCTTTTTTTTTCAAGATCCATCCTTGGCGTAAATGTGTGGCTCCCAGGCTGGGCTGTGTCCAGTGGGTTCTGTTTTGTGATATAAACAGCTCTGGTGAATGTGGAGGGCTCATTACTGGCAGAGACTCAAATGGTGTGGGAGGAGGGACTGTTGTACCTGGAGTGGGGGATGGTAGAAGCCCCCAGTCAGTGCTAACCAGTTGCCTTTCTCTCAGCAGGCACCCTAGGATCTCCCAAATGGGGTGGCTTTGCTCCAGAATCACCTTCTCTGTGAGTTGCCTGATGCTGGTGTGGGCAGCAGGCGCTGGTAAGTCACCACCTCCCAGCCATTCATTTGTTCATCCATTCATCCAGCACAAGTTCATTGCCTTTATGTGCCAGACCCCCGGGCTGATCTGTGAACAAACCAAAGATCCCTGGACTTGAGGATATATTGTAAGCGGGGAGAGCGGGGACTCGTCAGTGACAAGTGGTCTGAAGTAGAAGCGAATTCTGAAGATTTTGGAAATCTTCACTGATGGAAAACATTTTTGGCAAAAAAAAGAAAAAGTCAATATTGCACAGAGTAGGGAAGATTGGGGACGCTGGGGGAGAAGTAGAATTCCAATTAAAATATGAGCTTAGAGAAACCCCTCAGTGTGTGACAGTTGAGCAAAGACTTGAAGGAGCGGGGAGTCATGCAAATTTCTGGGGGGAAGGAGAGGGTTGTCTGAAACGTTGGAGGGACTGAGAGAGGCCAGTGTGGTGGCCAGGAGGAGGAGCAGGGGCGGGGGGGAGGAGAAACGGGACCATGGAGCCAAAAAGGACCTTGCAGAGTTTGAGCAGAGAAGTGACATGCCCTGTCACAGTAAAAAGGACCCCTCTGGGAGGTGGAAGCTGGGAGGCCAGGGAGGAGGCGCTGCTCCCTTGGACCAAGGAGGACATGAGAGGGAGTTGGCTGTGGACCCATCTGATTGAAGTGGAGGAGAGAGGTACCAAGGATGACTCAGATTCTGACCTGAGCGACTGGGA
This sequence comes from Talpa occidentalis, assembly GCF_014898055.3. Lineage (NCBI taxonomy): Eukaryota > Metazoa > Chordata > Mammalia > Eulipotyphla > Talpidae > Talpa > Talpa occidentalis. The sequence continues at coordinate 87,333,498 of NW_023601212.1, read as the reverse complement.
AGGACACACTTGTCACTTCTGAGAGGCAGAGGGGGATTTATTGGTGTTTTGTTTATTCATTTGGTGGGGGGAGGGGGGATCAGGAGTTTATCTTGGACATGGGGTGAGCTAGAGATTATTTTTTTAAAGATCTATTTATTTATGCATACAAGAGCCAGGGTACAGGCCAGAGGTGTGGAGGGTGAAAGGATTCACCAGAGACAGAGTGGGGAACAGAACAGGCAGACTGACTGAAGTACACTGCTGAGGGGAGCAGCGGGCAAGACAGGAGAGGTCTGCTGCTCCATGTGGGTTTCTCCCTGGCTGGCTGGGTATCGAACTCGTGCTGCAGAGGCTTCCGGACAGCTTCATAGGTTGCGTCCTAACTCCCTGCGCCACCAGGGAGGCCCGAGTTAGAGATATTTATGAGATAGATAAGGCTTCTCTTAGCATGGAAGTCCTGATGAATAAATGCAAATGGATACAGGTATGGTGGATCCTGTGCTGAGCACAGGAGCAAGAAGGTGCCTGCTGTCTTGCCCCTGGAGGGCAAAGGCTTTGGGACAATGTGGCAAACCCAGCATACAACCTGTTGGGTTCAGGCTCCAGCCCTACCACCAGCTAACTGCCTCATCCTGTCCTTCAATAGTGGTGGAACCCAACCTCATCCTGTCCTTTGATACTGGTGGAACCCAACCGGAAGCCAGGGTGACAAGACAAGACCGTGGAGCAGCCTCCTGCATGTGCAGGGGAAGTGGGCATACAGGGGGACATGCCCTGCATGGGGACAGGAAATGGGCAAATGGGACGCAGCACCTCCCCAGCTCACACTGCTGCAGGGCAGAAGCCTTAGACTGTCCTTATCTTTCCTTTAATTTGGCCAAGGCCAAGCAGTTGGGTTTGCAAAAGCTAGCAGTGCCTTTGGTCCATTCCCTGTTAAGGATCCCACACCTAAGCGTACATCTTCAGCTTTAGAAGTCACTCCTATGCCAACTGGCAAACTCCAGGAGCCCAGGCCCTGGCCCCAGTTCTGTGAAGGTTGGCACACATGGGCCTAGGGCCTTGGTCTCGCTTGGGATGGTTTTTGACTTGTGCCCAGGGCATGTGCTCCCCATGCTGGTCGAGCTCTGGGTTCTCAAGGATCCATGTCTCCCCAGGGAGTGTGAAGGTCCTGCATGAGCCCACCTGCTTCTCTGACTACATCAGCATCTCCACTTGTGAGTGGAAGATGGACGGTCCTACCAACTGCAGTGCTGAGCTCCGCCTGACCTACCTGCTCAATTCTGAAGACTCTGAGTAAGTCTGTGCTGGGAGTTTGGGGAGTCGGTGTGCCGTGGGAGTTGGCCTGGTCCCATGGTGCCCTGACTGCAGCTGTCCAGCTCGGTCCTAGAGGTGAGGCACCAGAGACCTGTATAAGATAGGGTGAGTATGTCACCAGTTACCATGACATGTGGCATGCACGGGTGGGTGGATTATTGTGTTGACCAGTGGTTGTCACACTTTTTGGTTTCAGGGCCCATTTGCCTGCTTAAAATTAATGAAACCAATATTACCTTCATTAAAAAAAAATTGTGAGCCCCCCAAAAGTTTTTGTCTAGGTAGTTTATGTGGATCAATATTTACCCTATTGGAAATTAAGACAGAAATTCTACATCACAGCAACACGCAGACCCACATTCAACATGCCATCAGAGCAGTGACATCATCACCTGGAATATGGCTTCTGGAAAAGTCTACCATATACTTGTGAGAGAGTGAAAATGTCAGTCACGTCTTGGTATTTTTACAAAGAGTGGCCTAAGGGGTGCTTGATCACACTTTGGTTTTTGGGGCTTAGTCTTGAGTGGAGAGTTCACTGTGATGGTTGGTGCATCATGGAAAGTGGGTGGCATTGTTCTAGGTGGTTCCCTGGGAGAATCCTGGTATGCAGGTGCTGTTACAGGTGCCTGGGATGTGATGGGCACACACAGCAGGTGGTGACGAGGACAGACAGGGACACACAGCATGCCAGACATAGGGCACACTGACAGGTGGATTTCCAGGCTATGCTATGGTTGATGGGCTGGGCTCTGTGCTCTGGACATTGGCCTGGACCAGGGAGCTGCAGACTATGGCCACAGGCCAATACTGCTACCACCTGACTTTATAAATAAAGTTTTATTGGCACACAGCCATGCTTACCCTTTAGTATTGTCTGTGGCTGCTTTTGTGCTGCAACACCAGAATTGAGTAGTTGGGACAGAAAATGACCTTCCAAGTCCAAAATATTTACTCTCTGACTTTTAATAGGAAATTCTTGCTGACCCCTGACTTAGCCCATGAGACGTGGGGTTGGCTGGTTTAGGTGGCACATTGAGATTTTAATGTGGTGCCCCAGGCATGTGTTACAGGCAATGTGCCAGGCTTGAAATAGACACTCTGTACTGGGATAAACAGTACTTGGGACATGTGAGAGCTCTAAGAGGGTCCCGAGTACCTTGGGTTCTTCCTTTTCTCTGGCTTTAAGGAATGAGCCAAGGCCCAGGACCAAGGCCTCGCCCCAGATGTCTGAGTCCATGGTGAGTGTGGAGAGGGGCTGTGGCTGCATGGAAAGCCATCCCCACCACACCTTGGGCATTCCACTCCCATGTCCCCAGAGGTGGTCCTTGAGGCAGGACCATTGGGAAGCTGGAAGTTCCTGTGGTTCCTGGAGGCATGTCCTGGAGATGCCTGTGGGTCACAGCCAGCCTAAATGTGACCATTCTAACTACCACCCACGTCTGCAGAAACCTCACGTGTGTCCCTGAGAACAAAGAGGGCACAGTGTGCGTGTGCTATATGCCGATAGATGACGTCGCCAGGGAGGACATCTATCAGCTGAGCCTGTGGGCCGGGAGACAGCTGCTGTGGAATGGCTCCTTCAAACCCAGTGAAAATGGTGAGTGGGGCAGGGTGGGCTGGGGTGCAGGCATCACCGCAGCCAGCCCCTGGGCCTCTGAGGCAGGGGAGGCAGGCTCCAATAGGTTGAGGGGGCAGCAGCCTCCTGTCTTTCCCCAGACATATGGGAGTCCTGCCCCTTGCTGGGACTTAGTTCTCCCATCCTGGAAATGGGCTTGGGCTCAGCAATACAGCAGCCCCCCTCAGATATTCCAACCCTCTGAATTTCTGTGTCCAAATCGGGGGGTGAGATGAAACATGGGTGAGGGAAGGCATGCTTGCTGCAAATCAAAATCTGAACTGAGAGCCGTTCATCCATCCTGTCAACTGGTCAGACTGTTGGATGACTCTCAAGGCTGACCTTGTCCTGGTACCCAGAGTTCTGCAGGCATTTATCATGAGCTGTAAAGCATGGGGTAAAGCAACAGGAGTTTAAAACACAATTGCTGTGTGGGTTTGGGCAAGTAGCTACTTCTCTGAGCCCCAGTTTCCAGGAGAGAATTATTATCCCCATTTTGTGGTTGAACAGACTATAGCTATAGCACAGAGAAGGCAGGTAACCTGCCTAAGGTCACACAGCTGCAGACTGAGTCTGTTGGAGCCCAGGCTTCCCTCCATCGCCAGTTCCTGAGGGACCTACTGATACTGTTGGTGGTCAGGGGTTATGTCAGTTGGCCATGAATAAGCCCATGCATTAAATGAGTCTTACATGTGCCTGCTGATTTTAATGCCTATTATACATGCCTGTGAGCTCATGGGTATGATTGCTTAAGAAACTAAGTTTTAAAATACAGGAATCAAAATATAAATACTGAGTAAGTGATAGTATGGGACACAGATGAGGTCAAAAGTGCAAAGGCCTAATGGAAAAACCCACAGTTTGGGTTACTTTGGCTTACACCCTTTGCAGTTACTGTAAAAAGGCATTTGGAAACCACTGAAGTGACAGGTGGAATTTTGGCCGCGTTACAGTCAGTGTACCGTTGTAATTCTGCTGTGACTTTGTGTCTGCGGATAATCAACATGCCCTGGAGGTGGTCTCGGCAACCTCTGGTCTGCAAGCCAGGCCTCCCCGCTGACCCCAACCAGACCCTCATTCAGCTCATCTCCGCAGTGAAACCTCTGGCCCCCAGGAACCTCACTGTTCGTCCCAACGTCTCCGAGTGGCTGCTGACGTGGAGTGACCCGTACCCTCACGAGAACTACCTATATTCCCAGCTCAACTACCAGATCAACATTTCAAATGAAAATGACCCCACAGATGTGAGTGGACGTGCTGCGGGCTTCTGCCACCTCCTGGGATCGGGCGGGTGGAGGCTCACGCTCCAGAGCTAGAGGTGGAGAGGATGCCCTGGCTGGCTGGCCAGGGCCCCCGCTTGTGCCTGGCTGTGTGCATGGCCAGTCCCCACGCCCCGCCCCGCCCCGCCATCTACCGCTCACCCAGACCAGGGAGCGGCAAACGATGGCCACGGACCAAGCCAGCCCTCGCCTGGGCAGAGAGGGGAGTTTAGTTAGGGTCACTGTTCCTCATTGGCGACTGAGGACTATGGGCTGCATCCGTGTTTTCCAGGGGTGGAATTCCTAGATTTTAGGTCCTACCTGGGACACACTTAAGACAGAGCCCCACGGTAAGACCACAGGGAGAGCCGCAAACCAGCTCTCTCCCCGACCCTGCCTGGCCAAGAAAGACAGCTCAGCTGAGCAGATGGGTTTACCAAGCCCCCTTTGTAACAGAGAGAGGAGGCCGGGGTCCCAGCGCCTCCCCCAGAAAACAGGTGCAACTGTCGTTTAGTGCTGTTGCTCAGTTCTTGTGGCCTTTACTTTTCTGTGACATGTGACACTCGCTTTCCATTCACAGCAGTGATAGCGGGGCTCCCTTTTAAATGACTGCATTGACGTTTTTCAAAAGGGAGAACTGATTCACAGGAAGCTATCAAGTAATAATAGCCAGGGCCGCCCACCAGAGACGGCTTGGCCCATCCAGTGCGCACTGCAGGTAGAAGTGGTAGTCACTTCCTGTCGCCCCTGCCCACCCCTCAGACCTTCTCCCTCGAGGGCCAGCGTCTGAACACGGTGGGCCTCAGCGATTCACAGAGCTGCCTTCCCAGTTCCTGCTCTGCACTTGCCCTGGTGGCCCTGCAAACATGTTGCTTAACCTCCTTGTAACATAAGCATAACGAGGGAACCTACCCTGTCAGGCTGTTGAAAGCCCAGAATGTGGGAGCCAAGACAGGCTCCCCCACTTGGCACAAAGAGTGTCACAAACACGCCTCCATTTCTCTGGAGTGCCCAGGTCTTGGAAAGCCCCATGTGCCTCCCTCCCATGGCCTGGTCTCTAACTGTCAGAGTTGTCAACAGCCTGCTGTGAGCCATGCGGGGCATCTGGGGCCTGGGCTGACCTGGCCTCGGCTGCCAGGGGGCCAGCCCCAGGCATTTGACACTCCCAAGTCAGGCAGTGTGGCTGCTTCCCCTTCCTGGCCAAGCTGGGGAGGTGATGGGTGTTGACCATCTCTCTCAGTTGTGGTTTCCCTCTTGGCACCATGCCAGGAGTGGGTAGGTGCAGGAATGAGCCAGCCAAGGTAACGCAGTAGAAGCTCAGAGGGCACCTGGGGGAGGAGGGTGTGTATAGATGCCAAGGAAAGAGGCAGGTTTGGTTTTGTCAGTAAATCTCATCTTCTGGGTCTCTGTGAGGCTTCAGTTCAGGGGATAGACTGAAGGGGAGAAACAGGTACAGCTGAAGGGATTCAAAGAAATGTTATTTGCTTATTTCTAGGCCTGGCTGGATCCAGTGCCAGGAATCTCTTGGCCCTGCTTTATTCTATGTTGACTTCATTTTTAGGCTGCCTCTTCCCTCCTCCACCGAGCAGCTCCAGGCCTATATTCCCAAGCCATAATGGAGGAAAATTTTCTTTCCAGATAATCCCCATAAAAGTCCTGAGGCCAATGGTCAGTTGCCTGGCTTGGATCATGCAGCATTCTCTGAAACTGTCACAGGCTCTGGGCTATGTTCTGATTGACCAGAAGTGAGTCACGCCCCCCATCTCTCTAGGTGGGGTTGGCTCTGCCCAAAGCACATGGGCCAAAAAACGAGGGAGAAGGATTTCCCAGTGGGAGGTCCTGGGACAGGGGAACAGACTGACAACACTGAAGCACATTCTGTCCCCGGTCTGGAACCCAGAATTGGTCACGTCTCAGGATGTGGCTCAGTGGAGGTGCTCAGGGCTGCCCCTGGGCCTCAGATTCCTAGCTCCAGCTATCTTGCTGCTGGTGTGGAGGCTCTGAGACACCCCTCCCTTGCCTCTCCCTTGACCAGGACAAAATTGGACCTGAAGAATTCTCTCATTAGTCCTTGGTCAGAGTTGGTCACATGTTTCTCTCTTGCCAGTCAGAGGCCTAGGGAACGAGATGGCCAAGTGAGGATTATTAGCCTTGGAGAGAGGCTTACCTGCCCTCAGCTTTAGCACCTGAACCCAGTGGCATAGATCCCGGGCAGGTGTCTAGCCGTGTTGGCTCCGGTACTGCAGATGTCAGCTGTGACTCACAGTGAGGGGCGGGGTGCAATTCTAAGAAGAGATTAGGGACTTGCTGTAGAATTTGAAGGGTGCAACTGCTCGTTGCCCTCTTCTTTCTGAGCCACGCTCTATAATGGATGTTTAACCTGGACATTGAAGGATGTATGGGGTGTTCTAGATAGGGGAGGCGGGGATAGGACGGACGGAGGTACATGAGCAAAGACTTGGGAGGTATGAAAATTCATGACAAAGCTGAGGATTATGGGGATTTGGAAATATGAAGAGTGAAAAAAGCAGGAAATGAATCACAGGCCTATTCATAGGGTCATGCCCACCAACATAACGGCCACCACCATTTCTTGTGTGCCCACTATGTACCTTATGTGACATGTATTGTCACCAATGGATGGGAAAGCCCTGCTGGGGTCCCACAGCTAGAAATGCCACAATTGAGGTGTGAACCCAGGATTTGAACTCCAAAGCCTGTGCTGTGTCTCCTCCCCTGGATCTTTCTCCCAGGAACAGATTTTAAGACACCTTGCCTTTGTTAAAAAACAAATTAACTGCAAATAGTTTCTCAGAAATTGTATTTCTCTTTGGTTTTTAGTAAAGCATTTCCCAATTCCCTCCTCTGCATAAGACATTGGATTCCTTTGGGACTCTAGCTCCAGCTCTTGCTTACCCAGAAAAACCAAGGAGGGGGGTGAGAGCCTCCTCGTCTCCCTGCCCTGGCCTTCAGTAACCCCCGCTCCATCCTCAGATCCACTGGAAATACACCAGCTGCCCTCGGGTCTCTCCAGCAACCTACTGCGACTTTGCTTTCCTTGGTGCAAGGCCTCCCCTCTGCTCATTTTGCACCAAATGTGCTTCCAACCTGCAAGTGGGCGGGGAGCTGCCCGAGCTGGGAGGGTTGCAGGTCCTGAGGAGGGAGACACGGGGATGGACCGCCTCAGAGAGCAGGCACCTGGTGGGGGGGGTTGAGCCATTCACTCACTCTCAGAATTGATCTTGCACAAAGATTTTATTTTCATTTTTATTTTTTAATAAAAGTTTTTTTAAAAATAAAAGTAAATGTTTACATAAAAAATTCAAATGGTACAGGAGGACTTAGAATGGAAACGTTTCTCGCCCAACCCCAACCTCAGTTCCTCTTCCCGGAGGCTGACCGCGGCGCCTGTCTCTCGCCTGGAGGGAAGGGGCGGCAGGTGAGGGCAGGCAGGGCTTGGAGGCACGTGTGTCCTTCCAGGGAGCTTGTATTCCAGAAAAATGCAATAGTGTTAGAACAGTTTATCATCCCACTCTCTGGGGTCAGGCGCCTGGGCATGGCTGAGCTGGGGCTCTGCTTAAGTTGTCACAGGCTGCTGGGGTGCCATCTCCCTTGAGGTTTGACTGAGGGATCATGGCTTCTGGGCTCCTGTGGGCTGTTGGGCTGGGCACCTTGGGTTCTTGCTGCCCTTGGGCAGGAGGCCACCCACCACCACTCAGTGCTTTCCTGTATGGCCTTCTCAAAGCCAGCAAGGGAGAGTCTTCCAGAAAGTTGGAATTACAGTCTTACATCATCTCGTCTCTGTGTACCCGTCATCTTTGCCATAGTAGACACAAGCCACAGGCCCCACCCCACTCAAGAGGGGTTACACAGGGTGGGGACATCCAACCAGCTCAGTCTGTGCCAATGTCACTGTGCTTCTCCCTTGAGGCCCTTAAGACTTGAAAGGCAGTGGGTAGCACCTACTCTCTGCATCTCACCTTTCTCGCTTAACCACACATCTTGGGATCCCTTCCCAGTGGGGGCTAGGCTGGCGGGACCTGAGAGTCTCTGCCAGCAAGGTTGGTCTTGGCAGCAGTACTGGGAGCCCTGGGGGACAGAGGATACTAGTTGTGCCTCAGGAGGATCCTTGTCTTGTCGCACGTCTTCCCCCAGCCCCGCCCGGTCCTCCCTGAGTGCCAGTCCGTATTAACCCATTTCATCTTCCCGGAGACGCAGGGAGGTACAAACGCTGACCGTCGCCATTTTGCAGATGAGGACAGCGATATTATGTTACTTCCTAGCCTCACACAGCCGGGAAGTGGGGACTCTCACCTTCATTGTGAGGAAACTAAATCTCCAAAAGAGTTGTCACCGTACCCCTGTAACATTATCTGGCTAATCAGGGGGCCAGGTGAAGGCCAATTGCTGGGCCTCCTTCCCTCAATGCTAGCGGTTGTGGAAGTCACAGATGAAGGCCTGGCTGGGAGGAATCCCCAAAACACTGCGCTAGTGGCTTTTAAACACCATGGGGTCAGCTCGGGACACAGCCAGCTGGCACCCCCCCCCCCCGACTGTGCACTGACACGCTCCTTTCCTCTCCCAGGTCATACTCTATGATGTGACGTACGAGGGGTGCTCCCTGTACTTCCAAGCCAGCATCCTGAAGCCCGGGGCCTTCTACAGTGCCCGCGTGAAGTGTTTGGCTCGGGAATACAAGAGCAGCTGGAGCGACTGGAGCCCCAGCACCAGGTGGCATAATTGTGAGTGGGGGACCTTCGCGCATCAATAACACAAGTATACACTGAGCTCCTACTGTATGCCCGGCCCTGTGCTAGATGCTGGGGGGACGGCGGTGAGAAAACGGACAGAATCCCTGTGCTTCTGGAATTGACTTTCCTAAGGGGGAGACAGAAAATAAACAAGTAAACAAAAAGTAAATCTGGTAGCTCTAGACCCAGGTGGTAGTAAGTCTGGAAGAAAATAAAGTGGGTGAGAGACGGAGTGATAGGAAAGGCCCCATCAGAGGGGGTGCTTGTGGGAGCTGGTGACGGAGATATGTAACAGCAAGTGCTTGTGCACAAGTGGGCACGGTTCTGAGAACATCACCTGTAGAATCGGGTCATCCTCACAATGCCCCTGTGGAACAGGTAACGATTATTAACATTGTACAGATGAGCATGGCGCAGGGTTTAAAGACAGTGCTATCAAGCTATTGCCAGCCACTGCAGCCAGTTCGATCCCCAGCCAGGGAGCTGACCCACATGGCACAGCAGACCTCTCCTGTCTCACCCGCTGCTCCCCTCAGGAGTGTACTCGATCTTCCTGTTCTGCTCCCCACTCTCTCTAGTGGAGCCTCTCACCCCCCACACTTCTGGCTTACTCCCCAGTTCTTGTATGCATAAATAAATAAATCTTTAAAAAACAAACATTGTACAGATGAGGAAATCAAGGCCCAGAGAGGGTGAGGGGCTTATCTGTGTCACCAACAAGAAGGTGAGGCTTTGATGCAGGTAGTCCTACTCCAGAGTGCTCCAGAACAATGACAAATTCAAGGTCCTAGAGTGGCTCCAGGCTTGTAGGGGCAGGGGACAGTGAGGAGGGCAGTGTGGAGAGGAGACTGGCCCATGCAGGGTCTCCCTGGGAGGGCGCGTCCTGGTCTCCAGCTCTGGGGGGCTGGCCCAGGCGGTGGCAAGCAGGGCTCGGCCTCACACCCCCCCCCAACACTTGCAGACTTTCAGCCGCCCATGGAGCAGCACCTCCCGCTCGGCGTCAGCATCTCCTGCATCATCATCGTGGTCCTCTGCCTGTCCTGCTACGTCAGCATCCTCAAGTGAGTCCTGGGCTTAACACAGGATGCAGCTGAGCCGGCCCTCTGGGGAGCAGAGTGGCTGGGAAAGTACATCTTGGGGTCCTTTTGTTCAACAATAAATACGGATGGCGCATCTACCGCAAGGCTCTGAGTCAGCAGCTGAGAAGCTGTCAGTGGTTCCCACACCCACACCTTTTCCTTTTCCTTTTCAGGATTAAGAAAGAATGGTGGGACCAGATTCCCAACCCAGCCCGCAGCCCCATGGTGACCATTGTCATCCAGGATACTCAGGTAGGGGAGGGGAACACCTTGGCTTTTGGAATTGCAGCTTAATGTGGCCCTGGAGGCTTTCCCAGCCCTCCCTGCGGCTTTCCTAGCCATTCTTTCATCCCCTGGTGGGGTCCCCTCTTCGTTCTTTCCCTCCCTTGGGAGGAGATAACCAGTGAGGTCTCCTGTCACCTCCTGGTGAGGCACCTGTCTCAGGGCAGGAGACCAAGAGGAGCGGCAGGATGGGACTAACTTCCTCTGTCTTTCTCCTGAGACCAGGAAATTGCCCCTGAAGCACCAGCACATCTCGCCTCCATTCTCTTTGGCCTGAATTGCATCATATCCTCCTTCCTAAACTGTTTACCTATGAGGGAGTGGGGAACCTTGGACCAGCCAGGTGGCCGTCCTGAACTGGGAGGGGGGCCACCTTCCCCAGTGTGATGGCCTTGTGGGGTTTGCCTGAGCCATAGCAGAGTTCTCTGGGAAGGAGGTGGTGGGGTGCCGGTCTTGTCTATAACAGAAGGTCCAGATGTCCTCAGCTCTCCACACTCTTCTGACTCTGGAGCCCAGTGGTGCCTGCTTTGAAGCCTCACTCTCACTTATCTGTACCGTGGATTTGAGCAAGTTGCTTAACTTCTCAGAGTCTCAGCCCCTCCTGTGGGTTCTAGTGGTATTTACCTAACAGGATCGATGTTGGGAGTCACTGAGACAAGATAAGTCAAGTGTATATTACAGGTGCCTGCACAGTCACTGCCGTTTATGTATCAGTTAGCTTTGCTGTGTAACAACTCACCTTGAAATTTCGAGTTAAAAGCAGTAGCCGTTTATTCGCTCCTGCAGGCAGGCAGTTCGAGCTCCACTCAGTGGTGGGGGTAGAAGGATCCTGAGTTGGGCTGGGCTGGCCGGGTTCTAGTGGCCTCACTCACAGGCCTGGCAGCTGGTTTATTCTCATCTGGGGCAGTGGAACTAACCAAGCTATGGGTTTCACCCCCAAGCAAGTCAGCCCAGTTAGCACAGTGTCACTTCTACCAAGTTCTATTGGTCAAAGCAAGTCACCTGGCCAGACCCAATTCAAGGGGTGGGAGGAATTTCAGAATACTGTGGCCATTCAACGTAACTTAAGGACAGTCTCATTAATTCCCAGAACATGAGGTTCAGAGAGCTGAAGTGGCCTGAGCAGACCTCTGACCTGTGTGGTGTAAAGGCTAACACAAGGAGCAAACCCTTAGACCATTGCTGTATGCCAGGCCAGGCTGGCAGGCCCCGCCACTCTGTTTCATCAGCTGTCTCTATTTTAGGTATCACTGTGGGGGAAGCGATCCAGAGGCCAGGAACCAATCAAGTGCCCGTATGTATATAAGCTTAAGTCATGGGCTACATGGATGTAGAGGTGATGGAACTGGGTGGCAGACTACGTCTTGGGAGAGGGGTCATATCCGCACCTCCATGTCTGCCTTCTCTTCCTGTGACACTGGGCTTGGAGAGGTGGCAGGAGGAGGAGTGGTCTGGGTAGATCAGCTGCTGGCTGAGCTGCCTGGGGTTCACTGGTTGGTCAGGACCATGCTGAAGCGCCTTGGGAATGCCCAGTCTGGCCTGAGCCAGGCTGATAGAGTAACAGCCAGGGCAGCTGAACCAGTTAAAATGCGGGCGTAAATGTTGCATGTAATTGCATAAATGTTAACAATTTGGTGAATAGCCACAGTATCCCCCAGTATCCCATCACTACCCCGACTTCCTTCACTGCTCCTTTGGGGCTTCCTGGACCTACCCACAATCCAGTAATGAAAGATTTTTGGCACAGCAGGGGTCTCTGGGACTCTCAACCCCACAGCTATTCTATCTAGTCTTCACTTACGCTGTGGTGTTGATAAGTATTTTTACTGTCCCTGACAGAGACTTCTTTATGCAGTAGATTAAGTTTGTATTAGATGCCAGGTATACTGGCTCCAGAAACCCCAAAATAAAACATGGGCCCTACTTTCAGAAAGTTCCCCATTTAGTAGTGAAGATGAATTGGTTAGAAAGTCAGGAAGCATATCTGCAATAAACAGACGTCAGTACAGGGTGATTTCAAGCTGGGCTCTGAAGGATGAATAGGGGTTTTTCAAGAAACCCAACCTTGACCGAACTTTGCTTGCTTTTGCAGACACTGGAAAAGTTGTCTTACCAAGCTCCTGCCCTGTTTCCTGGAGCATGGCATGGGAACGGGTGAGGACGCCCCCAAAGCTGCCAGAAATGGGCCTTTGCAGGGCCCTGGTATATCACCATTGCGTCCTGTGGAGGTCAGCAAGACCATTCTCTGGCCAGAGAGCATAAGCGTGGTGCGGTGTGTGGAGCTGTCGGAGGCGCCGGAGGAGAGGGAGGAGGAGGTGGAGGGAGACAAAAGGAGCTTCTGCCCATCGTCCCACAACAGCGGGGGCAGCTTCCTGGAGGGCAGAGAGGGAATTGCAGCCCGGCTGACAGAGAACCTGTTCCTAGATCTTCTGGGAGGTGAGGATGGGGACTTTCACCCGCAGGGCCTGGAGGGGTCCTGCCTTCCTCCCTCTTCAGGAACTGTGAGTGCTCAGATGCTGTGGACGGGGGTTCCCAGGGAGGGGCCCCAGGAGACCTGCCAGAGTGAGGGGCCTGAGTCAGATCTGTGGGCCGCTCGACCCCAGCGCCCAGCCAGCCCGACTTTCACAGAGATGCCCACCGTCGTCACGGACAACCCCGCCTACCGCAGCTTCAGCCCCTTCCCCAGCCCGCCCTCAGGTCCTGGTGTGCCCAACCCAGACCCCCAGCCGTCTGAGTGCCGTGGGGGAGTGGGCCATGGCACCCGCTCTGCCCAGCAGCCCTCGGAGCCACTCCTCACACTCCATCCAGAGCCGGAAACCTGGGAGCAGATCCTCCGCCAGAGTGTCCTCCAGCACAGGATGGCCGCTGCCCCCGCCCCCCTCAGCGACTACCGGGAGTTTCTGCGGGCAGTGGAGCAGGGCGGCACCCAGGATGGTCAGGGGGCAGGCTGCGGCCCCACCCGAGAGACGGGCTATAAGGCCTTCTCCAGCCTGCTCGCCAGCAGTGCCACCTGCCCAGGGACGTCGGGGGAGGAGGGGAGCAGTGGGGACAGCAGCTACAAGCCCCTCCAGAGCCTTGCTCCTGGCTGCCCTGAGGCCTCTGCCCCAGTCTCTCGCCCTCTGCTCACCTTTGGACTGGACATGGAGCCACCTCATAGTCCTCAGCACTCACTCCCCCCAGGCAGCTACCCAGAGTGCACCCAGCTGGAGCCTGTGGACAAAGGGGAGGACAGACAGAAGCCCCTGTGTGCCCTGGAGCAGGCCACAGACCCCCTCCAGGATGACCTGGGCAGCGGCATCATCTACTCGGCCCTCACCTGTCACCTGTGCGGCCACCTGAAGCAGTGTCACAGCCAGGACGAGCAGGGTGACACCCACGTAGTGGCCACTCCCTGCTGTGGCTGCTGCTGTGGGGACAGGTCCTCACCCCCAGTGAGCCCCCTGAGGACCCTAGACTTCCTGCCAAGTGGGGTTCCCCTGGAGGCTAGCTTCTCTTCTGACTCCCTGGCACCCTTGGGTGTCTCAGAGGAGGCTAAGCCTTCCTTGCTCTGCCAGCCTGCCCCAGGCAATGCTCAGAGCTCCAGCCAGACCCCCAAAATGGTGGCAGTGCTCTCCACCAGGCCCGCCTGCATGACCACCTCCTAAGTGTGTGCCTTCGTGTTGCTGAGGCCTGCAGGTGAGCACCAGGCCTCACCCATGCCTGCGAAATGCATCCACTGCATTGGCAGCCAGGCTGGCAGATTTCCAAGACTTGGGGGACCCTGGTATAAAGTCCCGCTGGGGCTGCAGAGACCAGATACCCCTACTCCCCACATTGGCCTGGACTCCTCACATCCCGTGTGAGTGGAGGTTGCTAGGCAGCTGTGCCCACAGCAGGTGCTGGGAGAGCCGGAAGTTCCTGGGCACCTTGGCTTGTTCATCCGATCACAGCTTCTCCCGTGTGCCATCACTGTCACGCCTGCCCAAGGCGTGACTTGTTATCTAATCACTGTTGCCCGTGTGTAACCAGTCCTGGGTTCACTGCGCCATGTTACTGGATTGGATGCTGAGCCAAGAACCAGCCACATCAACCAGGAGCAACTCAGGAGGCTTTTGGGAAGCCAGTGGGAAGCCGAGGTCATCCACCCGGAGAGGCCCATTCACTCGGATGGAGCTTTGTGAGGCTACCACTACTGGAGGCAGGATCTGGGCGGTGGAGGGTGCTGAGTCAAGAGGATGCGAAAAAGAGTGACTTCCAACCAGTGACAATTTGCTGTCAGGTTCCCCCTCAAATGTAAGACTTGGGTTCTTGTTACACTTGGGATCCCCGTAATAAACTTGCCCAGCTGCCTTGGGATTTGTGCCCCCACGGACACCGTGACTGGCAGCCACAGGAGACCAGAGGAAGTGGTTTTTTCCCAGGATCCAGCCGGGCCAGGCCCTCTAGCCGGTGACACGGTGACTGTGAGGGCTGCAGCCTGCGCATAGGCCGGACCTCAAGTTGAGTAACACTTGTTTGCTTTTCTAAGATTGTCTTATCACCTGGCATTTGTGTTTGCTGAGGATGTGGAATGGGAGGGGAGGAGGTTTTGTATCCACAAAGGCTCTTTATCTCCTTCCCCCCTCATTCATTAAACACACACTTCCAGGCCCTGTTGTGAGTGCTTTGTCCCTGTTAACTCGGGGAACCAGGCATAAGACGTTCAGTCACTGGCATTGTCTGGGTTCCCCCAGAGAGTCTAGTGCATCGAGTTGATTTAGGAGATGATCCCGGGAATCCCCACTGGGGGAGCAGGGAAGTGAGACTGGGAAATGCGGCGCAAGCGATGAAAGAGGCGTTACTGAACATCCCCATGTGGGCAACCGGCCTTCTATCCCACCAGGTTGCTGCGCACAGCACATGCATGGAGGTACCCCGCAGAGGGGGGAGCTGGAGTGTCTGTCCACTGACTCCTGTGTGTCTGATCGAGGACAGCTTGCAGCTGCTCCAGGAAGAAGGTCCTCGGGACAAGGGGTGCCGAGGTTTTATGCTTTTGGAGGAGCAAGGAGATGTGGACAGGGCTCTGAGAGCAACCTCTACCTTTTACCAAGGTCACCGCTAGCCAGGGGCAGGCAGAGCTGAGCCCAGGCTCCCGAGGTGACCTGTGTTTGACATCCAGGCAGGAAGTGTTCCTCCAGCCCGACTCCCTCCACCCTGCAGAGAGGAGGTCCTGTCAGCAGCGACTGGGGAGTGTAGCAGGAGTAAGGCACAGAGCAGGATCTCTATGAGCCAGGCAGATGGAAAAGAGAGTCCTGGAGCCCTCAATGGCTTTCTCAGGATTTTATTGAGCTTTTTACACCTTTTGTAGTGCAGCACCCAGGTACACAGCAAGTAGGGGCCGGGAGCCCAGGAGGGTAGCAGGCCTCCCGGGCCCCCGGGGAGTCTTCACTCTTTCTGGGCTCTCTGGCCTTCTCTCTTGGTCTCTGCTTTTCCTTTGCTACTTTGCTGGTGTCCCTGTGATGGCGTCCTTATAAGCCCAGTCTCTCAGCCTAGATGTGCCCACCTATGCATACCCACACCCTACTCCAGGTGTCTTCCATCAGGCACATGTGTAGGAAGGACTGCATGGGCCTGTCATTAATGCTAATGGCAGGAGGGTGGAAAATGCTGATAATTTTCACTTACCCTGCAGGTAGTTAGGATCATCTTTGCAGAAATTCTCACTCAGGAGCCCCAGGGATAAGCAGCTTTGCCTGGGGGGATGGGTGGTTGCCACAGACTTCCTTGGAGGGTTTTTCTTGGCTAAAAGACTTTCCAAAGTTCCCTTGAAATTTGGTCCTTGGGGCCTCCCCTGGCGGCGCAGGCGGTTGAGCGCTGCACTGTGAAGCTGTCCGCAGCCTCTGCAGTGCGGGTTTAATCCCGACTGGCTGCTCCCCTCAGCAGTGTACTTCGGTCCTTCTGCCTGTTCTGTTCCCCGCTCTGGCTCTGGCGAATTCTCTCACCCTCCCGCGCTTCTGGCCTGTACCCTGGTTCTTGTATAAATAAATTTAAAATAAAAAATCCTTTAAAAAATTTTTAAAAATAAAAAATAAATTTGGTCCTTGGCTCCCAAGGCATCATCTCCAAAGTAGGCAGGAACCTCGAGGGTGCATTCATTTCTCATCTATAAACAAGGGAGGATACAAAATGTGTGTTGTCGGCCCTGAAGATAGCCTCCATCTTTATCACCCCATTATCTGTCCAGTTTCCTCCGGCCTGCCTGGGGCACAGGAAAGAGAGGTAAAAAGCTACAAACAGCTTAGAATCTGCAATCCTCAACCCCACTCACTGCTCTGGCTGCCTCCAAAGCTTCCTGATTCCTGCTACCTCCTGCTGCCTCTGCTTCCCCTGACCTGGGAGCACCAGGAGGTGGGGAGAGAGAGAGGAGAGAGAGAGAGAAAGAATTTTGTGTGTGCGTGCGTGCGTGTGTGTGTGTGTGTGTGTGTGTGTGAGAGAGAGAGAGAGAGAGAGAGAGAGAGAGAGAGAGAGAGAGAGGATTTTCCGCCCTCCCGCCATTAGTATTAATGATAGACACCTGTGTTCTTGTACATGTGCCCGATGGCGGACATCTGGAGTAGGGTGTGGACATGTGTAAATGGGTGCAGCTGGGCTGAGAGACTGGGCGTATAAGGGCGGTATCAAGGGGACATCAGCAGTGGTCGATGCAGCAGCAGTAGCAGAGAAGCAGAGATGAGCCGGCAAGAGAAGGCCAGAGAGCCCAGAAAGAGCGAAGACCCTCTGCCCCCCCCCCCCCCGGCCCCCTGCCTGCCGTGTACCTGGATTCCGCACTGCGAAGGATGTAAAAAACTCAATAAAAGCCTGAAAAGCCACCGAGGGCTCCAGAAGTCTCCTTTACCCATGTGCCCGGATCATTGAGAAGCTGCTCTGTGCCTTGCTGGCACCAGAAGAGCCCTGCCCTAGGGAACTCTGTGCTGTGGTGGGGAGGCCTCCAGCTGTCCAGCACACCCTGACTGCTAACCACTGTGGCTGTGCAGCACATGAAATGTGAGTAGTATGACCAAGGAACTGATTTTTAAATTTTATTGAATTAATTAGCATTTAAATTTCAAAACCCACATGTGGCCAGCGCTTATGGTGTTGGCCAGAGCAGAACTAGCGGATCATTCTAGTTGTTGCTTTAGTGTGGAGGAGAGAGGAGAAGGTCTAGAAAGATGAATGGAAGAGGAGCCGACAGCACCCAAAGCTTGTGCCAAGAGCCACGAGGGGCAGAGTCTAGTGGATGAAGTGGGCCCCGCTCAGGGCCGCCCCACCAGGAGCTGGAAATTGGGGGCTTTAAGCACAACCCTTGATGCTGGTGGGAGTTTCCCAGGGACCCCTCTTGGGGCTGAACAGGGTAGGGTGGCTTAAGCGTGCGGGGTGCAGGGGGTGAGGAGGTGGGGCCGGGGCCTGGCTAGGAGTGCGGGCTGGAGAGGCTTGGCACCTCCACAAGAAGACCCTGGGAAACTGGCAAAGGCTCTGATTTCAGGGTCCTGCAGCCCCAACCCCACATGCAGTCCCAAATGCCACGTTTACAAAGACTTTTCCCAGGGAAGGCGGGCGATCGGTGTGTCTGCTTTAATTTTTTTTTTAATTAAAAAAATGCTATTGCTTTTTTCTGATTCTAAATTGGCACGTGTTTCCAATTCAGAGAAAACCTAAAGGTATAAGGAGGAAAGTGAAAACCACCGGAAAACCCATCCCCGCCCCAGCACCTGGTACCTTGTGGGTGGTCACAGAATGAATGTTTGTTTTTGAAGGTAAAGCTCCCTTAACATCCTGTTGAATAAACTTTCTGACATTGTTTTCCCACGAAAGTTACTAAGAGGGAGGGGGAAATAGGTATTTTAGAGCCCACTGCATGGAAGACTGACCTCTGGTTCCCCTCCCAGCCTAAGGGGGACGCTGTATAGGACTTGACCTGTGCGTCCTGACCCCTACCTGTACCCCATGTGCCCAAGTCTTCTCCACTTTCCAAAGACAAGAACATTGAGACTCAGCGAAGCAAGGGCCTGCACTCAGCCTGCATCAGCTTTGAACCTACCTTATCCCATGGAGCTTTGTGACCCTGGACAGGGACTTGACCACACCGGGCTCAAGTTTCCTGGTTGATAAGAGAAGTCGCTTAAAGTGGAGTGAGCAGATGTCACAGTGGGGTTTGTGCCCAGCTGCTCTAACGTGTCTGAAATAACTGCCAGCAGCAGACACTGCAAGTTCTTTCTCAAAACTCCACCCTTTTCCATTTTACTTTTTACCAAGCAAGAAGCACCTGGCCAAGGAGGACCGACCTGGCCACATCAGTTTGGCTGGTAGCCAGCTCCTTGGCCCCTGCTGCCCCCTGGTGGCCCATGCTGGCCCTTGCGCCTGTCTAGTACCAGGGGCTCAGGCTCCAGGTCTAGATCCCCGGAGGTGCCACCAACAGAAAAGTAGGACTGGGAGACTCCCACCCCTCACTCCTACTCCCCACTCTTCTCAGCATTTCACCCACATCCTCCCCAGTACCTGGCTGAAGCATCAACATACATTAGGAACCCAGGATGCTCCCATACCTGCTGTGTGGCCTGAGGTCAGTCATGCAACCTCTCTGTGCTTGCATGCTCATGTGTAAAATGGGAACAATAGTACCTACTGCGGGGAGCTGCTCTTAGACCTAAGTATGTGAATGCAGCGAGGATTAGCACATAGGTAATATCCGGGTGTTTGCTAATGTTGCTACCACACAGATTGGGCCCCTGGGAGTTGTGGAGGTGAGGGTAGACGACAGCACAGAGGAAACCGTGACATTGTGATTTCAGTGTTACATGATCACAGAAAGTGTTATAGGGTAGCCCCGATATTGAACGGGTTCCTGGCTGTGGGTCCTCACCCGTGTGCTTACAAGGGACTTAATACTCTACTACAGGCACACACAAAAGGTTCATAAAAGGTTTATTTACAAGGGAAAGGGAAATAAGGAAATGTACAACTCAGGGAGAAAATAGGGAAATAAAGTCTTTAATGCGTCCTACCCGATCCGCCGACCTGGAAACCCAAAGGCACTCTCAGAGCTGGCCGGACGCTGCGAGCTGGCGGAGAGCCAAAATGGGGTACCCCCCCCCCAAAGCCCACGTGTCTGGCTTTATACCAACCTGGCTGCTTACCCCCACCCTCAGGTCCCAGCCACCTTCCCTTTGCTGGGGATGGGATGTGGAGTTCCCAGTGTCTTTGGCTTTGGCCTGGAGTGGGGGTGGAGTCCACAAAGCCTGTATGGAATTAGCTTTAGGACAGCCTTTTCCCCCTAACAAAAGGACTGAACGGACATTAGACATCCGAGACAAAGATGCTCCCAATGGCATCGTGCCCTCAACGTGTGACTGTATCTGTCTGTCACTCTCTCCCCTGTCCCACCAGTTACAATAGCCTTTTCCTCTTTCCCCTTACTTTCTTCCATACCGTTCCTCACAGCTCCTTGCCCAGACTCTGCTTCTCTCTTCCCCTTAAACCCAAGAGGAAAGCGGGTAGATGAGGGCAGGGAGAGAACCAACCTCTGATCCCAGCTCCTGCTGGATGCCTGACCCCAGTGAGCTCAGCTCCATTGATTCCTGACCGTGTGGGCCTATGCATGCTCCTGACTGCAGACTAACCCCAAGCCCTGGCCACAAACTAGTCTTTGATTCCAGCCACAGACTGATCTCTGATTCTGGCCATCCAGACTCTCCCTCCTACATGTACACTGACAATTCACACCACCCATGAACTGGTATTTCCTGGTATTTCTAGCTGGTAAATTCAGTTAGAATTTGTCAACATATTTAGTATGTCTGCCCTTCCTCTCTGCAATGAGACTGCAAGGCAAGCTACTAGTTCTCCTTTCTAATAAAGAGACCAGCATTAGGAGAAAGTCCCTTTGCCATTTTCCTTTCTGCTTTACATGTGATGGCAGGTGTTTGGCAGCCATCTTGTGATCAGGCAGGAACAAGCCTGCAGATGAAAGGATAGTTTTTTTAATATAGCAGAGCTGAAGAAGAAAAGAGTCTGGGTCCTTGATTATATTGTTATAGAGCAGCCCTGATATTAAATGGGTTCCTGGCTGTGGGTCCTCACCCGCGTGCTTAAAAGGGGCTTATGAATACTCCACTACAGACACACACCAAAGGTTAATAAAAGGTTTATTTACAAGGGAAAAGTAAATAAGGAAAATGTACAACTCAGGGAGAAAATATAGAAATAAAGTCTTTAATGCGTCCTACCCGATCCGATGACCTGGAAACCCAAAGGCACTCTCAGAGCTGGCCGGATGCTGTGAGCTGGTGGAGAGCCAAAATGGGGAGACCACGTGTCTGCCTTTTATATCCACCTGGCTGCTTAACCCCACCCTCAGGTCCCAGCCACCTTCCCTTTGGTGGTGATGGGATTTGGAGTTCCCAGTGTCTTTGACTTGGGCCTGGGGTGGGGGTGGAGTCCACAAAGCCTGTATGGAATTCGCTTTAGGACAGCCTTTTCCCCCTAACAGAACCGCAGCGGGTAAACCCTCAGTTTGTCTGGGCAGTGAGTCTGGGTGGCTTAGCACCCGTGCTGCCACTTTGGACCTGCATTTTCTTTCTAACAGTCTTCAAAGGCTCTCCCCATGTGACCAGGGCAATTTCCCTGACCTTGTCCTTTCCCTGCTCACTGTGCCTCCTGGTTCCCTTTAGTCAAAAGTGTATGACACACGCCCTGGGTCCCTACGATGACTTTAGGTGGCACATGGATGTCAAAAGGTCATCAAAGTGAGAAAGTGATTCTGTAACAGGGTGGTCCCCAGGAAAGGGGGAGTTTCCCTGCCCCACCCAAGGGAGGGTGGAGCTGAGCAGGAAGAGGAGAAGCTGCAGAAGAGACTAAGGAAGGAAGCAGGATGGAGCCAGAAGGAGACCTGGAGGAGGCGCGTGGAGCCTAGAGACACATGAAGAAACTGCGCTTGTCTTTTGGTCGTGGACTGGGTGACACAGATGTGGGTGAAACCCATGGGGAGGTGACAATGGCAGCTTTTATCTTGATGTTGATTTTGCTCTTTTCCTTCCGGGCTTGTCTGGTTGTTTCTGGCCCTTTTCTGTGGGTCCCCACTGGAAGATGCTTTAGACTTGTGGCAGGCTTTGGGGCCTTGTTCTGGGCCATTCCCATATGGATGGACTTTTACCCACGAGGGGACGGGTAACTTTGGGTGCTTCATTTAGAAACTAGACTCTTTGCCATACCTTTATTGTTTCCTAGTTTTATTAAAGTTCTTTCCCATCAAAGTCTCCTATGTTTTGTGTTGATGCGGCGGATGGCAGAACCCATGTAGAATAGGCAGGTTTGCGGGGTTTGGGCTGCCCCTCTCCCTGCCCTATAACAATTCCTTTCTCAATTCTCTTTCTCTTCCTCTGACAAGCCTTCCACTGGCAATAACTTTAGCTAGAATTTAATAATTCAGTTTTGATTTCATTGTTTATGTTTTTACATAAACGTCTATTTGTGATAAAGGATGCTGGGTTTTTGCTCAGAGTGGTGACATTTCTTTTAAAAATCAGGTTATTTTACCACCCCCACCCCAAGCGACAAGCGCTGGAGATGTCAATTGGTACGACCAGTTCACCTCAGAAAATTAATCCCGTGTGACCCAGCAATCCCACTCGTGGGCTTCCAGTCACAGAATGTGAAACCATCAACACAAAACTATGTGCTCTACAATGGTGGTGAAGGTGGATTTACAATAACTGGGATGCAGAAGCTGCCTAAATGCCCATCACCTTGATCAAGAAGATGTGGTTATCCACACTATGGAGTACTATTCAGCCGTAAGGAAAGATGAAATACAGCCATTTTCAGCTCAGTGGAGGGAGTCTGAGGGAGTTATGTGCAGTAAACTAGTTCGAATGACAAAAACAAGTCCTGGACATTTCCACAGCAGATGATGTAACAAAGTAAAACACTTACAAAGCCAGCAGACATTAATAAATACCAGGAGATCTCTGAGGTTAAGAGGGAGGGGTGGAAGAAACAAGAACACACAAAGGGGTGTGAAAGGTCCATGCAGGAGGCCAGAATGCAAAAGCCTACCCGGAAACCCACCTGGGGGGCAGGAATGCGGATACCTGCCTGGAGGACTCAGACAATGAGCCTCCCCCCTCCCCCTACAAGTCTCTTCTCAGACAAAGAACCTCTACCTGCCCCACGAACCTTTTCCCGCCCTACAAACTTTTCCTGCCATATGAACCCAACTTCCCACCTGACCTCTCCTCACCCTATAAAACTCTGCTTCCCCCTAACAACGTGCGCGGCTTCACTGACCCCCACCTTGGGTGCGTGAGGTCCGCCCGGGGCGCAATAAACTTTCCCTCCCTTTGAGAAATGTAGCCTGGCTCTCCTTGTCTTTACCGCGCCGAACCTTTCAGGGTGGTGGTGGAGAAAATAAAAAATAAAGACAAACAAACTTGACGTTCTATTATTAAAAGAATGATTATTTCAGGGCATCGTGCAGTCCTTGCCACAAGGAAGGACGTGACCCAGGGGGACAAAAAGGTCTTTTAATAAAATATTTAATAATGATGGCGAAAAAAAAATATAAACATGGAAGTGTTAGGGGGAAAGGATGTCCTGAGCTGATCCCATACAGGCTTTGTGGACCCCACCCCCACTCCAGACTAAAGCCATCAGGACATTGGGAAAGACAAATCCCGTCACCACCAAAGGGAGGGTGGCTGGGACCTGAGGGTGGAGTTGGGCAGCCAGGTTGGATATAAAAACCAAACACGTGGGCCTTGGGGGATCTGGCGATGGCTCGCCTCCTGGCTTCACGGCTCCTGGCTGGCGGCCAGCTCTCAGAGCGCCATTTTGGGATTCCTGATCGGCGGATCGGGTAGGACTCATTTAAAACTTTGTCTCCCACTTTTCTCCCTGAGCTGTACATTTCCTCATTTCCCCTTCCCTTGTAAATAAACCTTCTATTAACCTTTCGCGTGTGCCTGCAGTAGAGCATTGATAAGTCCTTTTAAGCGCGCGGGTGAGGACCCACAGTCAGGCACCCTGTTTTGTATCTGGGTTGCTCTACAACAGTTGAAGTAACTCATAGTGTTAGGGGGAAAAGGATGTCCCAAAGCAAATTCCATATAGGCTTTGTGGACTCCACCCCCACCCCAGGTCAAAGCCAAAGACACTGGGAACTCCAAATCCCATCACCACCAAAGGGAAGGTGGCTGGGACCTGAGGGTGGGGTTAAGCAGCCAGGTGGATACAAAAGGCAGACACGTGGGCTTTGGGGGTCTCTCCATTTTTGGGCTCTCGGCCAGCTCGCAGCGTCCGGCCAGCTCTGAGAGTGCCTTTGGGTTTCCTGTTCGGCGGATCGGGTAGGACGCATTAAAGACTTTATTTCCCTATTTTCTCCCTGAGTTGTACATTTTCCTTATTTCTTTTTCTCTTGTAAATAAACCTTTTATTAACCCTTTTGCGTGTGTCTGTAGTAGAGTATTCATAAGTCCCTTTAAAGCGCGCGGGTGAGGACCCACAGCCAGGAACCCGTTTAATATCGGGGTTGCTCTATAACAATAGAAGTGTGCAGGAAAGGAGGCAAGTCTGGGAGACACCACAGGCCAGAGTCCAGTCCCTTCGCATCCTACTTCCTGGCTCTTGCCTTCTCATTCCTTCAGCCCATACCACTTCCCATGTTGGGAGAATAAATTCAAGCCTTTTACCGGGGTAGGGGAAGAACAAGCGGTGCTTCAGGAATGGTGAGATCAGGAGAAGCTTAATTATTCATGCATGAGGTCCCAGACCTGGGCAGTCCCCGTAAGGTCTGAGCACCGGCCCAGAGACAAAGGATTTCTTTTATACGTAACCATATTGGGCAGTGATGTAAAAGTTCTTGACAGAAGGGGAAATTTCCAAGGATGGCCTGGGAGATCAATCAGCCTGGCCGGTGGTCCGAGTGTTAGAGTGTTCTCTCCTTTAGATATGCTTATTAGGGAAGCAACCTTGTTATTTACAATTGCACTGGATTATTTACTGTACCAGGCCTAAGACCCTTTAGCAGGAAACAGGAAAAATTTATTTGCTTAGCAGTTCCTTTTTACCCAGACACTGAACATGCCACAATCCATGACCTAGGCACCCCGAGAATCCATGACCTGGGCACCCCTAGAATCCATGACCTGGGCTCCCCTACACACCATTACCTGATGTTTATTACCATCTCTAGTAAGAAATACAAATTGGGTCCCTCTTTCTGATGCAGATCTAAAACCCTTGGAATTTCCACAGCAAAGAGAACAGTAAGTACCTTTTGTTGTGTTAATGAGCCGATCATTGGGAAGCCCCTAGGTAAAGGTGGTTGCCAGGGGAACCAACCACAGGACTAGAGGGGGCTGGAGGTTGAGTCCAAACACTAATGGCCAATGATTTCATCAGTCTTGCCCGGGCTATGAAGTTTCCATAAAAACAAAGGGTGGGGTTTGGGGAGCTTCCCGGCTATTGAACACGTGGAGGTGCAGGGAGGGTGGTGTACCTGAGAAGGCCGGAAGTCTGCTGCTCACCCTGCACTTGCCTATACACTCCTTCCATTTATTTGTCCTGAGTTATCTCCTGTCATAATAAACCGGTGATCTGGAAAGCAAAATGGTTCTGGGGTCCTTGGAAATGGTGGCAAAAAGTGAAAGGGGGGAATTGTTAGGGGAAAAGGCTGTCCTAAAGCTAATTCCATACAGGCTTTGTGGACTCCACCCCCACCCCAGGCCAAAGCCAAAGACACTGGGAACTCCAAATCCCATCACCACCAAAGGGAAGGTGGCTGGGACCTGAGGGTGGGGTTCAGCAGCCAGGTTGGTATAAAGCCAGACACGTGGGCTTTGGAGGGTTCCCCCATTTTGGCTCCCCGCCAGCTCACAGCGTCCAGCCAGCTCTGAGAGTGCCTTTGGGTTTCAGGTCGGCGGATCGGGTAGGAAGCATTAAAGACTTTATTTCCCTATTTTCTCCCTGAGTTGTACATTTTCCTTATTTCCTTTTCCCTTGTCAATAAACCTTTTATTAACCTTTTGTGTGTGCCTGTAGTGGAGTATTCATAAGTCCCTTTTAAGCGTGCAGGTGAGGACCCACAGCCAGGCAACCCGTTCAATATCGGGGCTGTCCTATAACAAAGTGCCTAAGAACTGTGACCGTCAAGTGCCCAAGAACCATGACCTGGCACTCTCAGACACTATGACCCGTCACTCCTAGCCATGATTGTTATAGAGCAACCCCCACGTTGGGCGCCAAGCTGTTATAGAGCAACCCCGATATTAAACGGGTTCCTGGCTGTGGGTCCTCACCCGCGCGCTTTAAAGGGACTTATGAATACTCTACTACAGACACACGCAAAAGGGTTAATAAAAGGTTTATTTACAAGAGAAAAAGAAATAAGGAAAATGTACAACTCAGGGAGAAAATAGGGAAATAAAGTCTTTAATGCGTCCTACCCGATCCGACGACCTGGAAACCCCAAAGTCACTCTCAGAGCTAGACGGACGCCGCGAGCTGGCCGAGGGCCCCAAAATGGAGAGCCCCCCAAAGCCCACGTGTCTGGCTTAATACCAACCTGGCTGCTGAACCCCACCCTCAGGTCCCAGCCACCTTCCCTTTGGTGGTGATGGGATTTGGAGTTCCCAGTGTCTTTGGCTTTGACCTGGGGTGGGGGTGGAGTCCACAAAGCCTGTATGGAATTTGCTTTGGGACTGCCTTTTCCCCCTAACATGATGACCTCTCATCCCTAGACATCATGACCTGACGCCCCCTAGTCACCATGCCCTGTCACCCCTAGACACCATGACTGTCACCCCAGACACAATGACTGTCACCCCAGACACAATGACTGTCACCCCTAGACATCATGACCTGACAATCCCTAGTCAACAAGACCTGTCACCCTAGACACTATGACCTGTCACCCCAGACACCATGATCTGTCACTCCTAGCCACCATGACCTCTTACTCCTTGACATTATGACCTGTCACTCCTAGTCACCATGACCTGGTCACTACACCCAGACCACACTTTGCAATTGTCCTTCCCTCTACGCCATGCCCCACCCCTCACATCTCCATCAGGCACCTCCTTCCTCAGGCAGAAGGACTCCGTTCTGCCCACCCGGAGTCCACTCCCTCATCCTCTGGAAACAGCACCTGGTCTCCTTGAGGACACTGTCCCTTTCTTAGTTGATGCCATTTCCAGAAACTGGTCTCACTCCCAGCTCTTCAGGAGGGCACATGACGCAGACTAGGTCAATGGAACCTTCCTTCCCTGTTCATATAGCGATTGGTTCCAAGACAGGCACGTGATTAAAACTGACCAGTGAGAGCATTCTCGCTATGATCCTTGGAACCACTAGAAAAAGATCCATTTTTTTCTTTGTGCTTCCTGAACTGGTAGGGCATAAACCTGTACATCTGAGAGCCATTGTATCTTTTGAATCTCACTTAGCCTGTTTGAGAATGAAGCCAACACAAAAGAAAACAGATCCCAGAGATGGAGCCTTCTGATCTGAAGGAATCTTGGGAGCACCTCAGTCCATCCATGCCTGAACCGATTATGAGACCTAAAAACTGTTTATGAGCCATTTTAAAAAGCTAGTCCTGTCCCTTGCAACCACAAGTCTCCTAGTTGAAGCAATTTGTTTTTTAAGCGCCATAGGTTTTACATAACAAAATTCTCCATTTTAATCATTAAAAAATATACAACTCAGTGGGTTTCAGTATATTTACAATGTTGTACACCATTACCACTGCCTGATTCCATCATCTCTCTCCGCAAAAAAAACCCTGACCCATTAGTAGTCACTCCCAGGGCCCTCTCCCCAGTGCCCCAGCAACCACCAAGGAAATGTCATCTTTTAACACCCGGTGACTGTGGGCATTTTCACTGTGAACCGGTCCCCAAACACAAAATAATTGTCAGCTTTATTTTTTATTTCAAACACAGAAATTGCTATTCATGCATCCCCTCTTCCTGGACTCTTTGAGGGCAGGAATTTTAGTCTATCTCTTCTTGTGTCTCTCAAACTTAGATGAAGTGATAGGTGAAAAAAACAAGCAAACAACAACAACAAAAATTATAGAGTGAGGGAGGCTCACGCTAAACATCCTAGCCTCAAGTCAGCAAGACAAATGTGAGAGGGACATCGTTGGTAAATGCTTCACGAGACCAGGCTCTGGCTTTGTTTGCTTGTAAAAGGTGGTGGGGAGTGTGCTCAGGGGAAGGATCACTTCCCACACTCTGACATTTACTTAAACCCAAAACTAAACTTAGAGTTAGATGCAGTGTCTGGGTACCCCCTAAAATTTCCCCAAGACACACCCACTTCAGATGTCCAGGAGTAGCATGGTGGGGAGCCAGGATGTGATGATGGGTATGTTGACTTGTCTCATCTCAATTGCCTCAGCTACACAATGGGGTTAAAAATAGGAAGCACCTCAGAGAGTCATTTGAGGATTTCATGAATGAAGACTCAAGCAGGACTTAGGTAGTGCTGGCTCATTTATGAAGTCTGTTCAGCAGAATGCTTTTCGCTAAGCCATTGCACAGGTTATTTCCTCGGCTTGGAAATTACTCTTTTTCTACCCCATACTCACTGCCTCACTGTTTCATCTTAGATGCTACTTCCTCCAGGAAGTCCTCCTGCTTCCCATGCCTCAGGCATCTCTCTCTGGGCTCCTGTGTTTCCCCATCAGTACAGGTGGGGATGGTTTGAAATGCCCTGGGGTGGCCAGTGTCTAGCACAGGGTGGGAAAGGACAAATCAGAACATGCATGGAAAGATGGACATGTACCTGTGTTCTTGTCCCTGATTTTTCTGAGAGTTTTCTTTCTTTCAAATTTAATCTTTTAAATTTACTTTTAATTAATTATTCATATATAAAATACAATTGACTCTTGTATATTACTTTCTTGTCACTGATATTGCTAAACTCATCTGAGAGTATCTTTTCTAACATTTTTTTTCCTACCACCATCCTTCCTCCCTCTTTTTGTTTAAAAGATTTATTTATTTATGCAAGAACTGGGGTACAGGCCAGATGCGCGGGAGGGTGAGAGGATTCACCAGAGACAGAGTGGGGAACAGAACAGGCAGACTGAAGAAACACACTGCTGAGGGAAGCAGCGGGCGAGACAGGAGAGGTCTGCTGCGCCATGTGGGATTCTCGCCGGCTGGCTAGGATCGAACCCGCACTGCAGAGGCTGCGGACAGCTTCACAGTGTGGCGCTCAACCACCTGCGCCACCAGGGAGGCCCCCTTCCTCCCTCTTAACTTTAAAGTCCTCACAGAGTTTATTGATGTCCACTGATTTCTGAAAGTGTTTTTATGTTATTGAATCATCTACTTTGTAAACGTCCAATATTTGTTTTTATTGCTCTGACCTGCTTTACTACACATAATTCTCTCACATTCCCTCCATTTTGCTGGATATGGCTTCATTTCAGCCTTTCCTGTGACTCTATAGCACTCCATGGTGTGGCTGTAACACAACTTCTTGATCAATCTGTGCATCAATGGACATTTAAGCTGCTTCCATGTCCTAGCTATTGTAAAAATATGCTGCTATGAGCACTGTGGAGTATCTGGACTTTTGTATTGATGGCTTCATACTCTGTGGATAGATGCCCAAATGTGGGCTTTCTGAATTCTATGGTATTTCCATTTTCAGTTTTTTAAGGTAAATGCAGGTGAATTTTCTTAATGGCTGACCACAGTGCAGTGCACTAGGGTCCCTTTCTGCCTGCATCCTCTCCAGCACTTGTTGGCGGTCGTCTTTTTAATATGTACCATCTGTTGGGGGTGAGAAGGCATCTCACCGTGGTTTTAGCTTTAGCTTGCATCTCTCTTACTGGAAGTGACAGTGAACATTTTTTTTTCATGTTTTCTGGATAGCCTCTTAGATAATTCGTCTGTTCATGTCTGCTTCCCATTTATTAATTGGCTTGTTTATTTTGTTATTGTTGAATTGTATGGGATTTTTCTATGTCTTGGATAGTAGTCCTTTCCTGAGACTCTTACCTTGTCCTGGGCACCAAGGCTCTGACTTGGTCCTCCACATGTCCCTGGGAAGAGCAGGCTGGGGTCGTGGTGTGCTGAGCCTGGCATGCACCAGCTCCTGAGCATTTTTTCTCAGTCTGGGTCCCCTGACATTGCATCTGTGGCTTGAAATTGGCCATGAAGGGCAAATAGACACCCTGAAAAGCAGTAATCATACCAGGTTTTTGTTCGTTGGCTCACCAGCACACTGCCAGTTGTGAAATGGAGGCCACCAGAATGCTTGTTTCAGTCTGACCAGGGTGTGTGCTTCCACAACCAGGTTTCGTGCTGCAGCTCCCTCTGCCTAGACTGTGCTGCCCCCTCCCCATGCCTAACCTCAGCGTCTTCATGACCTTTTTCAGGACAAGCCTGTGCTTATCCCTCCTCTCTTTTCTCCACACCCCCTACCCTACCCATCTTTGCAAGTTCCCGCTATCAGCAAATGCTTGTTGATTGACTGCTGGACAGCTCTTGGTAAATATTTTTGTGAGTTTGTCGTTTCCCCTATGTAAATGCGGGAAACCACAGCAGCCTGAACTTTCAGTAAAGAGGAGCCTCTTTGAGGAAGGGACTCTTTGCAGAAACTCAGCACAGCTGCCTGGAAGCCGAGTCATTGCAGCCCCTCCTCCCTGTGTGTGCTGCCTCCTGTGGGAGACCAGACGACTTGGGGCCATGGCTCCCTCAGGTGAAGATGGGGAAAGAGAAGAGGTGGGGGACTTAGGAATGGAGGCTCTTGATGTGCGGGAGACCGGGGGAGTGCTGAGGGTCTTTCCCACACGTGCACACCCATGAGCACACAAAGAGGTGTACACGTGTCCAGAAATGCACGTGGTATTTAGCACCTGGATCATGGTCTAGTCCCAGGGGTATTGATGGAGGCTCAGGATCCTCAGACCACAGGGGCTGCTGAAAATAACACTGATCTCTGTGTCCCAAGCCCCTCTACCCTGCCAACACCCAACTTATGCCTCATGGCTCCTGCAGAGAGGGAAGTGCATATATGCACATAGGTGCTTGTCATGACAGTGGGGATGGTGCTCCCAGGGCCACCTAACACACAGGAGGGCTTAGTCCTGCTTCTGACCATAGTGGGCACTTGATGACCAGGACGTGCCTGATCTGACCACTGCGCACACTTGTCTGTGCATGCGTGTGCCTCTGCTACATTACATGCACTGGGAAGGTAGAAACTGTTTTCTTCCCCACTAAATCCCCGGCAGTGCCTGGCATAAAGTAAATACCTGTTCATCTGTAAGTGCACACTTGCACGCTCATACATGCCTGAGCTTGCATAGTAATGTGCGTGTGTGCTTGCACTCATGGGAATGTGGGTGGATGGGAGTGTTGCATGCTCTCTGTGCAAATGTGAGAGCAGGGATATGAATGCAACATATGAATGTGCACCAAGAGTACTTGTGAGCAAGCAAACTCTTAGTGGGGTCATTTCCTGTGATCATACATGGTGAATCTCATGCTCCATGGAGGTCTGTGTTTATGCTCTTCAGTTGCACAGGTACATGGGTGCATGAGGGCTGTGGTCTCCTGTGCGTGTGTGTGGGTTATTCATAGGTACAACGGGAGCTTGTGTGGACACTTGTGAGGAAGATGAGGGTGTGCAGTTTGCAGCTCAGGCTCTGAAGCCAGCCTGCCCAATTCAAACTCCAGTTCCATTTCTTCCTGTCTGTGTGGGCGTGAACAAGGTACTGAAACACTTGGTGCCTCAGCTTCTTCATCTGTGAAAACACCTGCCTCCTAATGCTGTTTTGGGAAATGAGATCTCGTGTCTGGCACACAGCGAGTGCTTCGCCATGACAGCTGCTGTCCTTTGAGTCACATCCCTGTATATGTATGTCTTTCTCTCCCCACCCCCCCATGCAAGCCCTAGAGAGAGAAGTGCCCTCTCTGATGTGCACCAGGATTCACACACGGGGTCCATGAGAAAGAGATTTATTTCTCACAGTTCTGGAGGCTGGAAGCCCAAGGACACGGAACTGGCTGAGTTCTCAGTGAGAACTGGCTTCCTCGCCTACAGACGGTTGCTTGCCTGCTGTGTCCTGTGTCCACGTAGAGAGAGGGCCAACGCTTGTGCCTCTTCTCACAAGGCCCTAATCTGGATTTTAATGACTCCCTTCAACATCTCCACATACAGCACCCCCTGGGGGTTACGCTTCAACATACTTTGGGCTATTGCTACTGGGAAGAGGTGCTGTTGCCTCCAGCGGGTGAAGGCCTGGATACTGCAAACGCTATCCCCTGTCCCACAGCAAAGAATTCTGCAGCCCAAAAGGCAGAGGCACTAAGGGTAAGCCACTGGCTCCCCTGAACTTCCAGGGCCTTCCCAGACACCACTCAAGGGAGCGAGCATGCCAAGGTGTTTCTCCATGACAGATAGAGCTGGTTCCTGGAAAACTGCATTTAGCATCTGTGTGACTTTTTTTCACCTTTTCAATCAGCCCTGTCACCTGGGCCGCAGCCCCTGATCTGCAGACAGAGTCTGAGGGCCAATGACATGTCCCCAGACCATTACCTTGCTGAGAGCCTTCCCTGGCACCCATTACCCCTGAAGTGGGATCTTGGTCCTGTGGGGCAGGGTCCTGCCCCGTTCCTCTCCAAGGAAGGGCTTTGGGTTTTGGGCACCACCTTCCTCTCCAGTCTGTGGTCTCACCACTTCCCTCTTGGTCTCTGGCCTCCTCTGTCCGGTATCCCCCCAGCCCCGCGAGGGCACTCTTTCCCAGAACTGTCAGTGCAGTCAAGCCCCAGCTGGCTCACAAACAACCCACTTAGACGCCCTAGGGCATGTTTCCTTCCCTTTTCGGTCTGTTTTCTTTATTATTTCCCTTCTTTTACTCTCTTCTGTGTTTATTTCAATGCTCTTTTTCTAACTTCTTGACAGGGATGTTTAGAAGATAGTGTAGTTCTTTCCTTTCTTCCCTTTTATGAACTATAAGGCTACCAATGTTCCTCTAAGTATTATTCTAGCTGCAACCCACAAGTTTTGATAGGCAGTGTTTATATCATTCAGTTCAAATGTTTTCTAGTTTTTCCATTGTGACTTTTCTCATTGCCCTTTTGGTTATTTAGAAGCAAGTGTCTTGATATTTGGAAAGTTTTAGAATGATATCTCTATCTTTTAGCATCTTCCTCCTTCCAACTCCGGTTCAAGTGGCTCCTTCCTGTGTGAAGCCTCCCCTGGACGCCCGACACCCCCTCCACCCCACTCAGTAACACAAACAGTAGTTGCCTGCTTCTGCTCCTGTGGTATTTCACACAAGTGTACCTCATTGTAGCCCTTCGAAGGACACAGTAAAGGATCTGCCAAAATCCTTTCAATTTCAGGTGAAAGGAAACAGAACCATTCTGGCTGAAACCAAAAGGAAACTGTCTCATTGCACTAAAAACCCTGGCTTCAGGCACACAAGGATCTAGAGATTCTGATTCCTGATGACTCAGTTCATGTCTTATTTCACTTCCTATATGCTGGCTCCACTCTGAGGCAGACTCTCCGACTGTGGTCTCGAGATAGCGATAGTAGCTTCAGATAGTTCGCCCTTTACATTTCCAGTCTGGAATCCTTGCTCAGTTGTCGCCTCACACGTTCCAGGACATTTTATTGGTTTTGATTGTGTCTCATATTCCAAAAGAACCCACTCATATGGCCTGGCGAATACAGTGGATTACGACAGGACATGTGCTTCCCTGGGGAAAGAGACTGAGCCCATATGGAGGAGGGTGAATTCCCAGGAAAAATCTGACTACAATTACCAGGAAAAGAGTAGTAAGCTTGGGAGCTGGAAAGCCAAAACATGCAAACACTGCTACTAATAATGACAACTCTAAGTTGCTCATAAAAAAGGTTTGAGGGATACAAAATACAATAATAAGTATCAACACCGAACAAAAATGCAGTAAGTAAAAGGCCTCCGTGGTGGTGCAGGCGGTTGAGTGCCGCGCTGTGAAGCTGTCCGCAGCCTCTGCAGCACCGGTTCGATCCCGGCCGGCCAGCAAGGGTCCCACATGGCGTGGCAGACCTCTCCTGTCTCGCCTGCTGCTCCCCTCAGCAGTGTTTTCGGTTTGTCTGCCTGTTCTGGTCTCCACTCTGTCTCTGGTGAATCCTCTCACCCTCCCATGCATCTCGCCTGTACCCCGGTTCTTGTATAAAAATAAATAAATCTTTTAAAAAAAGGCAATCAGTAAAACAATTCTATAGAAAAAAAATAAGTCACTTATACATGCCACATGCCACTAGCCCAAGTGCTTTACTTTTCATCCTGTGTGTCCCTGCTGCATTGGACTGGAGACCACAGAGAAGGCCTAAGGTCTTCAGAAGATTGAAGAAAAGTCTGTTCCACTAATCAAGACAAATGAGACCACAGTAGAAGAAGGAGGAGAGCAGATCCTCCTCTGCACTCATTACTGCTTGGGACCTCGGATGCTAGCGCCCCAATACTGAGGCCAGGGCTTCAGATACAGGACTTATCAGAGGAAGCTGGCAGAGGTGCTGGCTACAGTCTTTCTCTGTCTTACTCAGCTTGAGTTGCTGTAACAAGATACCACAGAGAAGGAAGCTTCAACAAAAGACATTTATTTCTCACAGTTCTGAAGCTTGAAGTCCAAGGAGACAGAACTGGCTGAGTCCTCTGTGAGAATCGGCCTCCTCACCTACGGACGGTCTCTTGCCTGCTGCGTCCTCCTATCGCCTTTCCTCCGTCCACATGGAAAGAGAGGGCCAGCACTGGTGCCTCATCCTGCAAGGACACTACTCTGGCTCTTAACGACTCCCTTCTACGTGTCCACAAACAGCCACCCTGGGGGGCTTATATTTCAGCATATAAATTTTTGGTGGGACGTGAACATCAGTCCCTAATACTCCCCTCCCAGAGTAAGCCCTAAACCCATCTTTCCAAAAATCAGAGTCACACCGACACTCAGCATGAAAGGAGCCCATACAGCCCTGTGGTCCAACCACACCCTCAATCAATCCGCTGACACCCACATCAATGGGTGGCCCAGCCTTGTTTGCATATCATCAGAGTCAGGAAATACATCATCTACTCCAATTAGGCAACTTTGACTCACTGGTCTGCACGTAAAGGTCAGCTCTCACCCCCAACTCTGAATCTTCTGTACGTCAAGCTAAATACCATTGCTCGCTCATGGTTTTCAGGCCTTTTCCACAACACTCCCTGACCTTCTTGATTGCGTCTTCCGGTATTTTTTACCAATATTCAAAGAAAGGCCGGAACTGGCTACATACTGCAAGTATGGCCACAGCGGTCAGGCTACCCTCCCTTGTTCTGGGTACCACACCTCTGTTAATGCAGCCTTCGGGAGCTTCAAGTTTCTCTTGGCCATGACACACCTTGACTTAGGGAAAAACTCTCAAGTTCATGTTGCCACAGTGGTTCTAATTTCATACACGTGAAATTGGCTGTTTGATCTGAAGGAAAGAACATGACATTCGCTCTTGATCAGTGTGTCTGGAAGAACTATTTCTCACATCTCTATAGATTTTTAATACTTTTTTTTTTTTTGGCTGAACCCCGTCCTCAGCATGCTGATGCTTTGTGAACTTTTTTTGAATTTCCAAAATGGAAATAGCTTAATTCTTTTCTCCAAATTCTAGAAGTAATATACCATCAAAAAAAAAAAATCAATTCAGAAATGTACAAAAAAATAAATAAAAATCCCTACCTTGCACCTTGGAGCTAGACAGCCCAGTTTCAAATCCCAACTCCACCACTTACTAGCTCTGCAACTATAGGCGTATTGCTTCATCTTCTGCACCTCCCGTTGCTCGTGTCTAAAATGCAGAGATTATAAAGTGATTGTTTTAACTCAGAACAGAGCCTGCTAGACGCCAAGTTCCTTAAAAATGTAAATAATTTTATTAATAATTGTACTTCTCTGGAGAACTCTAACAGAAATAAATCTGTCTTAGCCTGCTCAGGCTGCATTTTAAAGCAAAATATAGGCTGGACGGCTTATGGCATTTTCTCACTGTTCTGGAAGTCTAAGTTCTAGATGTCAGCATGGAGGTTTTCTGGTGAGGACTCTCTTCCTGGCTTGCACACATCCACATTCTTGCTGGGTCCTCACATGGACAAGGTAGAGAAAGACAGCTCTGGCCTCTCTTTCTTTCCTTATAAGACCAAAGGGCTTCACCATTATGACCTCATTTAACTTGAATTACCTTCTAAAGTTCTTGTCTCCAAATAAGGGTGTTAGGACTTCACCATATGAACTTGGGGAAGGGGACACAGTTCACTCTTTAGCAATAATATCAGTATATGTAGTGGCTATTGTCTTGGCACAGCACGCCCCTTAACCTGCTCCCCTCCAGCCTGTTCTTTTGTGATAACCACAGGAATAGGTTATTCGTTTATTGATCAAATGCCTCTGGGCCACTGTGACTGGTCCTGGTATTGCCAGGGTATGCATCACTGACCCCAGCGGGTTGTACCTGGTGATTCAGTCCAAGCCAACACAAAGCATTCCTGGGACTTTTCTAGCCGGAGTCCATGGAGACAGTACCTTTCTGCTCCAAAGAGCAGACCCTCACCCATAGGCACTCAAGTCTCCAACAAGGTGCTCTTCCTTGGTGCATTGGGAGTTCACAGTTTCCAGATGTTGCACCCAGAAAGCCCAACTGCAGGAGAGGATGTGGCTGGGAGACAGGGAACTGGGGGCCAGAGGCAGGATAGACAAGGGGCTCCTCTTATCCTCCTGAGCAGCTCCATCATTTCTGGACTTTGACTACTTGATGCAATAAATTCCCATTTTTCCTAAGCTTTCTTGATTTGATTTTCTACATCTGCAACTGAAAGACTAATGTTACTACTGGGCCCTGAACATTAAAATTCATATTACATTATTTTCTGAGATTGTGACAGAGATTATTAGTTGTCTCCCAGTATCATTTTTATCCTTCCCCCTCAGTGACAGGCTCCTGATAGCCATTGATCCACCCATCAGATTATATCTACATGTCTATATCTACTTCTGTGTCTGAGTCCACATCCATACCTCGAACTGTATCTATGAGTATTAGCACAAATTCAGGTTCAACTGCATATAATAGGACTCTAGGTTGACAGTTTCTGAAATAATGGCTGTTTCTCTCACCTGCCACAATGTGGAGGCTGGTATCCAGGACTGAGTGGTGCTCCACCAGGTCATCCAGGGATCCAGGCTCTGTCCACCTTGCTGCTCTGCCATCCCTGGGATATTGGCCATGTGTGCATTTCCACCACCAGCCCCACACCCTAGGTTACGGAAAGAAGGAAAGGGGTGGTAGGAAGTTATACTTTACTATTTTTTTTCAGTAGTTTAGAACAACCATTTCGTCATCATCATGGATTCTGTAGTTCAGGCATTTGGACGGGATGATCCATCTCTTCAATGGTCTGTGA
This sequence comes from Talpa occidentalis, assembly GCF_014898055.3. Classification (NCBI taxonomy): domain Eukaryota; kingdom Metazoa; phylum Chordata; class Mammalia; order Eulipotyphla; family Talpidae; genus Talpa; species Talpa occidentalis. The sequence goes on along the minus strand of NW_023601212.1, from coordinate 87,296,776 downwards.
CCTCAGCTGGGGAGAATTGAAGGTTGGGAGTCACTTAAGAGCCAGGAACTAGAATCATCTGAACACCTTTTCACCTTCAGGTCTGGACCTGGGTGGACGTGATTCAGAGGCAAGGCCAGATGACCAGAGAAGCTTCCTATGACTTCCTGTGCAGCTTGGCTCCCTCACAACATGGCTGTGTCAGGGTTCTGGGACTTCCTGCAAAGCAGCTCAGTGTTCCAGTGTTATTTAAAAAAAAAAAAAAAAACTTAAAAAAAAATTACAATGTATAAGAGCCCTCTATATAATGTTATGACCCTGAAATCATACGTAACACTCCCACTACATCATTTTATTTTCTCACTGAATTTATGATATATTTTGGTTTAAAATAATGTAGGACATCTTTTTCTATAGTACCTGTATTAATATATAAATCAATCATTCCTTTCTAATATCTAGAGGGTATTCTATTTTATGGCTATTTTATAAATCATTCAACCTCTTCTTCATGGTTCATTTAAACTCTATCAGAATTTTCCATGTACCTAGGATAAATGCTTCACCAGTTTGGGTATACAAATAAGCCCATTTTCCTTTTTTGATAGTCACTCAACCTCCTTGTGTGGTTGAAAGTTACACACAGATACTACAATAGAGACCAGCCATGATGGCTGAAATACTTAAGAGCTTATCTTCTTGTATAATACGAAGCCTGGAGGCAAGTGGCTGCTGACATTGGTTCAGGGCACATGATATCAGAGCCAAGACCTCTGTGATTCTCTTGATCTTTCCCTCTGGTTTCAAGTGGCTGCTTGGTTTCAGCAGCCATCACAGGTACAATTTAGGCTGGGAAAAGGAAGAAGGGCCAAAGGGTGCTGCAGAAGCTCCTCTGGACAACCCCTTTGCTAGCTGCAATGAAGGCTAGACAGTGGTCTGCTAGCTGGGTCTGTCGCTGTCCAAAATTACACTGTGATTCCAGTGCAAGGAAGGACAGGATGGAGGCTGGGATTCAACTGGAGGTCGCTGTCATTTGCCCCGTAGCAGATGTTGGAGCCTCAACCTAGGCTGTATACACCAGTTCCCATGCATGCCTGCCACCCTGCCTGAGACCTTGGTTTTTGCTGTAGGTACCAGCTGGGCAGCTAGACACACTAGACACTTATGCCCATGGAGATGGGGTCATAGTGAAGAAACACCCCAGCTGGGGCTTTTTGGGGGAATGCTCAACACTGTCTCCCAGAGGTCCTCAGTGGGATTAAGCCCCAGTTACCCACAGCAGTAACCTGGTCCTTAAACACTCTTAATGGTTCCCTCCCCTTTCCTGCCTCAGTTCCCTGTTCACTGACAGTGTTTCTTGGGATCACCTTCCAAACCTACTGCCAGTATTTGAACCCCTGTCTTCAATATTACTTCTGAGGGAACCCAGCTGAGACACCCCTCAATGCCTCTAGCAGCAATCATGTGATGATCATGGCTGGGGACCTGGTCAGCCCACCAGAGAGGCTGATATTTACAAACTCTGAGACTTTTTTTTTTAATTTTTGCATAGAAGAACTGGGGTATAGGCCAGAGGTGTGGGGGGTGAGAGGATTCACCAGAGACAGAGTGGAGAGCAGAACAGGCAGATCTGCTGAAATACACTGCTGAGGGGAGCAGCGAGCGAGACAGGCGAGGTCTGCTGCACCATGTGGGTAGCTCTCTGGCCGGGGATCGAACTCAGGCCATAGGGGTGATAGCGCTGAGACTTAACCTTTACGTCAGCAGGGAGGCCTGTGAGAGATTCTTATGCCTATTTGAATGATAGCCTCATTGGTCCAGAGCCTGATATAAACTAAGGTGCTTCTTGAAAGTAGGATAATCATATCCTCTGTGATACTCAGAATGGAGACACTATTCCTTAGTTTTCACTTTATGTTCAGCCATTGCTCTTGAAACTGACCCACCGAATCAGGAGAGCTGAGTATAAAGGGGATTTCCGATCTCAGCCTCATGCATCAACCCAGCCCCCCTCCATGACCCCTCAACATAGCCTGCCTTTGTGGTGAGTCTCCAGAGAGACACCCCCACCCTTCTTGGCTGTGACTCTCAGCAGGTCATTTTGTCCCCAATATGTTGGGGCCGCAAGAGGGATGGCATGAGGAAAGGGATTCCTGAGCGAAAAGTTAAAAGATCTCAATGATGTTGAGTTAGTCTATGTGCATGGGTCGAAAGACTCAATGTTTTTAAAAGAGCAAAGCTCCACAAACCGATTTATAGATTCAACACAATCCTCGTTAAAATCCCAGTGGGTATTTTTGCAGAAATTAGCAAGGATACTAAAATTTATATGGAAATGCAGGACGACCCAGGATCACCCAAACAATTCTGAAAAAGCAGAATAAAGTTGGATGACTTTCATTTCCCGATTTCTAAACTTACTACAAAGTTACTGTAATCAAGGCGGAGGGGGCTGACATGGGTGGACATGCAAAGCAATGGAACAAAATTGAGAATCCAGAAATAAACCCACACGATTATAGTCTACTGGTCTTTCAAAGTAGATGCTAAAATAATCCAGTAGGAAATGGATATTATCTTTTCAACATATCAATGCTAAAGATATCCAATGCAAAAAGATCAATTTAGATCAGTATTTCACACCATATAAAAATTAACTCAAAGTGAATCATAGGTCTCCATTGAACAATTAAAACAGTAAAACTTCTAGAGGAAAACCTTGTCACCCGGGTTAGTGCTCTTGGATGTGGTGCCCAAAGTGTGAGCTGCTCTTTTCACATCTCTGAAGTTTCTAGTGAAATATCCATGATCATCTTATGGGGTTTTCCTTGCTCTTTGCCACTTTTAAGATTCTCTTTTTAACTTTTTGCCGTTTGGTTATAATGTGACTTGGTGTAGATCTCTTGTGGTTCTCTTATTTGGAATTCTCTGGGCTTTTTGTTCCTGGATGTCTATTTCCCTCCCCAGATGATGGACATTTTGGGCCATTATTTCCTTAAATAATTTTTCTGGCTATTGACTTTCTTCTCCTCCTTGGATTCCAATAGCGTGAATATTATTCCTCTTGATGTTGCCCGGAGGTCCCTTAAGGTATCTTCACTTTTTAAAATTCTCTTTTTTATTTTGCTGTTCTGTCTGCAAAATTTCTATTGCTTTGTGATGAATTCTCCTCCAGTCTTTGACCAGGGGCATTTTTAAGTCTTTTGTCAGGATAGACAGTTATTATTTGACCCTGCGAAAGTGTTCTTCTTTATAATGAAGATCCATTTGCTTTCACGTGGGAGGGACAACAAAGGAATTTTCCAGTGCTCCCCCAAAGCTACCACACAGCCCATGGTACATCATGAAATGGCCCCTGAAACCTCTCCCTGCTCCCCTCCCCCACATCATTACATGAGTGATAAATGTTAACGTGTGAAGATTTGTCTCTGCTGCAGGACACACTGCAGGCTTTGCAGGAAGCTCTGCCAGGGAGAGGAAGGGGCAGTGAATCTACAGAAAATTCCAAGCCCACGGGAGTAGTTTGGTTGGGTAAGACATGCGTGCCCCAGAAGCTGTATGTACCTGATAAGGCACAAGCCTACCCAACCCCGAGAAAGTGACAGAGATGCAAGGTTTTGTAGGGGTTGGGATTTTGGAGGACTTTTACCCCTGCCTGGCACCGTGCCTTGTCCCTGTGATGCTGGTGGAGAAAGAGCACATGTGAGGCTGGGGATCAGAACACCAGGCCGCGCTTGAGGAGAAGGTACTCGCAAAACAGATGAAGGCTCGGGGCATTTGCCAAGCAGGGTGGCCATTTGAATTAAATATGTCTGTGACCCAGGAGGTGTGGGCCAGGCACTGTGACAGAGACAGGGTGGGGAATTCCCTGAGATTTTGGTCCCTGCTTTGGAAGGGGCCAGAATCCAGATAACCCCCCATAAGCAACAGCTCCTTGCACTGTCCTTGGCGGCCCCCTGGAGGAACTCTTTAGGAGGCGTCAAACCGATAGGCCAGTGGGTTGAACTCTAGCGGTTTGGCTGGCGACCACTCCTGGGCCCTGGCATTCACCCTTTGCACTGACAGTTGGGCTGTTTTAGAGAGATTAGCCCTACGGCTTGGACAGTGGGAACTGTGCAAGGGGTGCATGGCATAAATAATCCTTTGAGGGACAGGACTTGTGAAAAGAACTTTGGGTTCACCTGCCAGAGCCTGAGGCAGTTCTTGCTGTTTTCCACGACCCAGGCCAAAAGGTGCCCACACTCCCTGGCAAAAAGGAAGCTGGTGCCCAACCTGGATATGACCATTCAGTGGATGCAGCAGATCGGGTGCACAGAGAGAGCAGCTACTTCTGTGCCCGGCAGGCATGGCACCTTGCCAAGGATGTGGATGCCTTTGAAATACAGCAACTTGACCAATGCAGTAACAGCTTGTCCTGTGTGTTCTCAACAATGCCCAAGGCAGATAACAAAGGAATCTGGGTCCGTTCACCAGCATTCCCCACCAGGGAGAGACTGGCAAATTGATGCTATTGCCCCTGCCTTCTGGGTGAGGTTCTAAATGTGCCCTGGTTTGTATGGACGCTGCATCTGACCTGAGCTGTGCAGAGTTGGCAGGGTTGGCAGCAAGGACAATGGAGATTAAAGCAGCAGATTGAATTACTACAGGTAACACCTCTTGGCTGGTGGACTGAAATACTGTCCCAGGCTTTAGGACATCTGAGTCAGGAACCAGTAAGGCCGATGGCCCCACTCAGGCACCCACACGGTGAGGGTATGGAAATGACAGGAAACAGCATTGCCCCGGTTCTCACAGTGGATCAACAGGCTGTGTCAATGAGAACACACCCAACCCCTCACGCCTTGAAACAGCATCATCTACTGGAACTTGCACTGAGATGTCCCACCGGGATGGGTAAGTTGCTTTGCACCCCTGGGTGAGGGGGAACTAACTACCCTGTCCACTCTGGTATTCCATTGTCCTGTTGCAACGTGGACCTGTTGAAATGCACTGTGCCTGGAATAGAACATAAACCACTGAGAAAGGGGAGGGGGAGGGGTGGAGGAAGGGTCCTGACCAGCCCTGCCCCCCAGTTCATCTCCAAACAGAATGTTGTGTATATTCACACCTGCTGAGCCTGCTGAGGCATCTTTATTAAATCAAACAAGACACAGGTGAATGCCCTGAGTGATCTGACCCCCAGCCCAGCTTACTTAGTAAAGAAGTGATTACAGTGCAGGGGTCCTTAGGAGGAGCAGTGGTCACTGAGTTTTGGGGAATCATGGCCTTAACCCCTGTTTTCTCTTCCATGAGCCTGAATTTTTGCTATGGCATCTGCTTCCCACACAGCCAGGGAGCAGCCAAGGGAGCAACCTCCCTGCTAGCACAGCCCCATGCCATTGTCTGGGGCACACTGCAAAAGAGGGGGCATGAGATTGTTAGAGCCCGGAGGAGGACCATCAAGAGGACTTGACTGTCTATTGATTTAAGAGTTAGAGGTCAGCAATTGCAGCTCAAGGCTCCAGCAGATCCAGTATCTGGGTAGAGTCTGCCTCCTGGTTCTGAGATTGCCGAGTCTTCACAAGGTAGAGGGGGCAAGTTCTCTCTCTGGGTCTCTTTTGTAAGAGACTTAATCACCTCTCAGAGGCTCTGCCCTCAGAATACCATCACATTGAGGGTTCGGATTTCAGCATATGAATTTGGGAGAGAAGAGTCCCAGACATTCAGTCCTTACCACAACCCAATTTAAACATCACAAAGAACTTGAATAGACATTTCTGCAAGAAGTTAAACAAATGACTACTAAGTATATATACAGATACTCAGCACCCTTAGTCATCGGGGAAATGCAATGCAAAACCACAGAGAGCGATTGCTTAGTGCCTGCTGGGACAGCTGTAAGAAAATAAATGGAGAATAGCAAGTGTTGGCAAGGATGTGGGGAAGTTGGAATTTGCGTTCATTGCTGGTGGGAATATGAAATGGTGCAGATGCTGCCAAAAACATGTGTCCCTTGCTCAATAAGTTAAGCACAGAATTTCTATATGACCCAGCAACCCACTTCTGGATATCGACTCAAAAGAAATGCACGTCTACACAAAGACTGACATGGAAATGTTCACAGCAGTGGTATTTCATAAAAAAGACAAAACGAACACCACCCAAATATCCATTGGCTGATGAACATGACATATCCATGCAATGGAATATTATTCAGCAATAAAAAAGAGAGAAGTATATGCTACAACCTGGATGAACCCCAAACACAACATGTGAAGTAAAAGAAATCAGACACAAAAGACCACATGTCCTAGAGTTCCATTTATACACCACACCCAGCAAAGAAAAAGGAAAATCAGCAGAGACAGAAGGCAGATCAGGGTTGCTGGAAGTAGAATGGGGCTTACAGTAACCCAACAGAGAGGTCTTTTTGAAAATATTCTTAAAATCAGATTGTGGCGATGGCTGTACAACTCAGTAAACTTTTGAAAAACCACTGAACTTGCAGCATTTGTAATGCTGAAGGTCATGCTCTGTAAGTTATGCCTCGGTAAACAGTTAAAATAAAAACAAAAAAGAGGAAATGGGTTGAAAGAGAGGTTGTCTCAATTAGCCTCCCTCACCAGTCAGCCCCTTGGCTGAAATGCAAAGTCAACCACTTCCTCCCCATTGACCAGTTCTGAGCACTAAGGGGTGTTGGGAGGGTATTGAGAGATTCTATTACACCCACCTTGGGAGTCCATGGTGTCCACACTCATAAGACATGTACAGACAGAAAGGGGTGTCTCAAGGGACCCTGCACTCAAGGCTGATCTATTTGGGTGGACAACTTGCGTTCACCCCAGTGGACATAGATCCGGCAGCTGTTAAGTTTCCACCTCCAAATTTTCATTTCTTCAACACAGGGGGTTTTATGTGGCCCTACTACATCCTACCCTGTCCCAAAGTCTGACTCAAACACTCTTTTGAAAATGTAAATTGGATTAAACCTCTTGTGATGATTGGCTCTAATTTCAGGTGGCTCTAATTTCCCTCAGACCAAATCTGCCCTCCTGGCTGCATCCTGGAAATGCAGCTCCCGGGTCCCTTTGCTCCTTCACTCTACTCGCCCTCTCTGCTCCTAAGCTCCTGGAGCAAATCACACCCTCTCCCACTTCCAAGTCTGCCCCTTGCTGCGCCTTCTGCCTAAAATGCTTTCCCTCCAGCTGGGTCCTTCTAATCATCGAGCGTGCCCCTAAGTGTCGCTACCTTGACCTCTCCCTGGTTTCCTACAACATGACACTCAGCACAACTTGCGCTGAGTTTGTCCATCCCTCCTTTCGCCTGTCTCTCTTCGCTGGAATACAGGCTCCATGAGGGCTGTCACCTGTGTCTATTTCTATAGGGGTAGCCGCAATACGTAACCAGATACCTGCTCAGGTTTGGTGAGTACAAGGCAGGAAGGAGGGAGTGGGTGGGCGGGTGGATGACAGAATGGGTGAGTGGGGAGGTGGACAGAAGGGGAGTCAAGCAGGCAGGCAAGATGGAGGGAGGAGGGAAGACTCTCCTTATGTTAACACGCATCCAGAAGCAGTGTAGTCAGTGTAAGCTCAGGAACCCAAAACACAATCCAAATGCCAACTCTGTCACTCACCAGCTGTGTGACCTTGGAGAAGTCACCTAACCTCTCTGAGTCTCAGTTTCCTTATGTGTAAAAAAAAAAGGGGGGGGATTGGGTGGGGATGATGAGGGTGATGGCAATAAAAACTATCTTTTTGTATCATTCTGAGGGTTCAGTGAGATGAAGCATCTTTAAGGTCCTTTAAACCCTAGCACAGATTAAACTCTCCACAAATATTCACTCCTTTCTACTATTCCTTCTCTTGATCTCTCAATCACTGCAAATTCCTGATCAGAAAACTCACCCAGTTCAAGAGAAAGAAAAAGAAACCAGGCTCCCCCTTCTAAGATTCATTCTTTGGAGAACATGAGACAGTTTGGTAGTGGGCAGAGAATCACTGCAGAGAAACAGCCTTCAAATCGGCCACAGGGGAATTTGTACCAAGTTCCTTAAACAGAGCTAGATAAAGAAAGACACAGAAGAAATAAAGAGCAAGCTGCTTTCTCTTTTTCTCTGGAGCTGTCATGTGGGTTAGTGCATATTATTTCCCAAAAATGAGTCAGCAGGGAGAGACAGCTGGGGCGCTGTGCCTCAACACAGCACAGAAGAGCCCATCCACCTGGGAACATTTCATACTGAGTTGGATATTTCCAAGCTGCAGTTTTAGGAGTTGGATGCACTCAAGTTCAAATCCCAGCCCTGCCACTTGGCTTGGGGGACATTTCACCCCTGAATCTGCAAATGGGAATAATCTTGTTTGCCTCATAGGGTGTATGGGGTAAACTAAAAAAAAAAAGGTCTCAAAAATGCAAGATGAAAGCAGTCATCTAGCAGGTCTCTTGCTCTTCCTTTGAGTCTGAGTTTGCTGAATTTTGTCCCCCACTTTCTTAAGCATCCTCTGAAGATGTCTGCCCCTCTTGTGGGGCGCTTGCTAGCAAGATGAAACCTTCTTGAGAATTTTTTGCTGTGGTTCCCTGCTGAGTCCTGTAAGTCTGTGACTGCTGGTCCCGGACAGCTCAGTATGCCTGTCTGGCAGATGGGCAGCGAGCCGTCCAGAGGGAAACTGGCCCAAGGGAGTCTCTTCTCCCAGGTGTCGCAATGGGCCTGCTCCCGGCGCTGCTGCAGGAAGCAGGCAAGCTGGGTCCCAAAGAAAGAGGCCGGGCTCGCAGGTGAGTGAGGGAAGCAGGCCGGGGTGCAAACTCTGCAAGAGGGGAGTGATGGGGTCACAGCCATACCTCCCCAGGGGAGCTGGAGCAAGCCCCTGGCCCTGCGTCCTCAGTCTTCACCAGAGCTAAGTGGGGCTCTCCAGTGGGGAGCCTCTGGGTCCAGTTATGCCACCTCTGCACCCCCTGAGGCTCAGTTTCCCCACAGATGAGATGCATTGTCTCCTGCTGCGCTGCCTGTCCCCGGGTCATGACATAACGCCTGTGGGGGTGTTGTCAGCCGTCTGCCAGAGGTAATGTCACCCTGTGGCCCCAAATGTCTTCCTAGCAGGTGACCTTTGCTGAGCAGCAGGCCTGCCAGGGGGCTGGGTCCCTCCTGCCTCTTGTCATTCACTGGGGTGGAGCCTGCGGCCTTGTGGGCGGAGCGGAGCGGCGGGAGCCTCACCACATCCGCCTCTTCCTCCCCACCCTGCACATGCAGCGGGACAGGGACGGCAGCCACCAGCGCTGCTGCCTCCTCCTCGGACTCTCTGCTGAATGACCCATGGGCTTGGGGTCCTACTGCCTGCCTGCTCCCCCCTGAGTGTGACTGACAGCCCCGCGGTCATCTGCCCTCCAGCCTGTCTGTCCATCTGTCTCCATGTGTCTGCCTGGCCAGCCACCTGCCTGTTTACTTGACTTCTGTCTGTCCGCCTGCCCCACCAGTCCTTGCCTGCTGGCTCTCCAGCCCTGCCGCCGTCGGTTGGCCCTGCCCCCCACCTCCATCTTCTATCCTATGTGACCTGTCGGGGACATGACTATCCCTTGTCTGTGCACTCGCCTGGCTTTCTCTGTGTGACCTGCCTCTCCGGAACCCCGCTGCCGTCTGTCTGGTGACAGGTCACATACTCCTCTGGTTAGTGACTCTGGGCAGGTGGCGGATCCCACCCCAGGCCCTTGTCTCCCACCTCCAAGCGGAGCTCAGCTGCCACCCCCAGAAGTCCCATAGATCACCTGGTGCACACGGGATGGATTCCTGAGGATGACGCAGAACAGCAGGTACCTCTGCCCCAGCCGCCCATCTCCACGGGGCCTGGCATGTTCTCTGCCCGGGAGAGACCCGTTCCTTGCTCGCGGTGGAGGACGCGGTGAGGTCCTGTGCCCTCGACACCTTTGGGAGCACAGAGCCTGTGGAGGGGAGCTGGTGTCTCTTGTCCAGCCCATCTCAGGACAGAGTGCTTTCTGAGGAGTCCGCTGGAGCTCTGGGGGGCAGGGGCACGGCAGAGATGGGCTGTCTGCAGAGACCGGCCTCCAGAAGGTTGAGGGCAGGGGGGGATACCAGGTGGAAACCAGGTCCAGAGTAATTTTTTTGTTTTTTAAAGTGGTTTATGTCTTAATACTGAATTCTTTTTTTTTTAATTTATTTATTTATACAAGCACTGGGTACAGTCAGAAGCGCGGGAGGGTGAGAGAATTCACCAGAGCCAGAGGGGAGAGCAGAGCTGGCAGACTGACGAGGTACACTGCTGAGGGGAGCAGCGGGCGGCAGGAGAGGTCTGCGCGCCATGTGGGACCCTCGCCCCAGCCGGGGATCGAACCAGCACTGCAGAGGCTGCGGGCAGCTTCGCAACCCAGCGCTCAACCGCTGCGCCACCAGGGGAGGCCCCACCTCCAGAGTATTTTGACAGTCCCTGGGGTCCTGGGAGCCAAGCCTGCCGGGGTGGGCACGGTTGGAGACGGTGTGACGCTGCTAGTGGGCCATTTGTCAGGGAAGGGGGCATCAGCTGTGTGCCAGGCTCTCCTTCACCTCACCTGACCGTTCAACACCAGGTTGGTGTCCTCTTTTCCCAGATCAAGGGCGGAGAGGCTCGGAGGGGAGTGTGTCCTCCCCCAGGTGACTCAGCCAGGACTGGCAGGTGACCGGGGGCGGGTCCTGCCCTCCACAGGCTGTGCCGCGTCTTTCTCGTGAAGCCCAGGGCTGGGCCGAGGGTGAGCAGCAGGCGGCTGTGCACACGTGCGGGAGCGGCAGTGCCCCGATGGGCGCCTTCTGAGGCCGGGAGGGTGTGCTGCTGCCGTGTGATAAAGAGGGAAAGGAAGGCGCGGGCACACACTCCAGGCAGAGGAGGGGGAGGAAATGCCTGGGGAGGGAACTGCAGCCCGTGGAGCAGAGCACTGGGGCTGGGGCACAAGAAAGTCAGGGGCTGAGCTCCCCCACCCAAGGAGGCTTGGAGTTTTAGATGCACGTGGTGTGTGTGTGGGGGGGAAATCTGGCGGTTCAAATCCGGCCGCGGGACTTCCTAGCCGGTGAGCTGGGGTGTCTGCTTCTTCTAGCCTCAGTTTCCTCATCAGCAAAATGGGGCGAAGAGAGCACCAACCTCGTGGGCCAAGCTCGTGGGCTGGGTTGAGGATTCAAGGGCAGAAAATGTGAAAGTGCTGGCTGGGCTCTCTCACCCTTCCCATTAGGAAGGGAGTTGCCTCAGGAGGAACTGGAGCCTGAGGAGGACGAGGGCCAGTCTGCAAGGGTTGTCAGAGGAGCAGGGACCCAGTCGGGAGCCCTCAGCCCCCTGGGTTCTGGTCCCACCAGCACCAGCGCCCACCCTGCTGCAGGCTTTCTAGGGTATCTCCTTATCCTTGAAATACCAGAGGAGGCTGGTTGCCTGGTCCAGCCACCCTTAAAACAGTGTGAAAGAGTTTTATATATTGTTTAGGTGAACTTATGTGTGTTTTGAATGTGTATATGATAAGCATCAAGCTTCACATCATATAGAAATGGGGAGGGGTGACGAGGAGGGGTACATTCCACAGATGAGGGTACTGAGGCCCAGTGGGGAGAGCTTGCCCTGGTCTGCTGTGACCATAGCATGCAGAGCTGGGTAGACCCCCAGGCTGTCTGGTGGCAGGGACACAGCCTGCCGGACACGTAGCACAAAACGAGATTTTCCATCCTGGGTGTCTCTGAAAGGGCCATTGGATCAAGGGGTCTGGAATGATCCCAGAAAGGCAGGCCTGATCTCTGTGGTGGGCTGAGTAGAAGCTCTGGTCCTGCCCACCCCACAGCTGGCAGGGAGTCTGGGTGCTCATGATCCCACAGTGCAAGAGATGAGCCCAGAGCTGGAGGTGGCCGGCATCCAGTAACATCTGGGACCAGAGGGGTGGGATGAACACCACAAAGTTTTTGTCCCTAGGCACTACGACTCCCACCTGCCCAGTG